>NC_141180.1:50205000-51455000 GCF_055505025.1 Bos grunniens
AAAGACCCTGATGCTGGGAAAGACTGAAGGCAGGAGGAGAAGGGAGTGACAGAGGATGAGATGGTTAGATGGCATCACCGACAAGATGGACATGAGTTTGAGCAAGCTTCAGGAGTTGGTGATGGATAGGAAAGCCTGGTGTGCTGCAGCCCGTGGGGTCGCAAAGAGTTGGACACAACTAAGAGACTGAACTGAACTAGACTGTCGCCTGCCAGGCTCCTCTGTTCCTGGTATTTCTCAGGCAAGAATACTGGAGTGGGTTGCCATTTTCTCCTCCAGGGGCTACGGACTAGTAGATTGTCACCTATTCTAAATGCTACCATCAGACTTCTTATTCTTTCTTAATACTCAAATTGCTCCAAATTTGACAATTAGCACATTCTTTAAGCTGCTGTTTTTTAAAAATCTGAGTCTTAATATAGTATGATTAAAGTCACCTTTTTTTTTAAGGTTATTTCTCTACTGAAGAAAATCACCTACTCATTCATACAAATTATTTCAAAAATTTCTCTTAAGTATTAACCATGTGCCAGATGCCTTTTTAAGTGTTGGGGATACATTAAAGAACAACAGTCCCTACTACCATGGGGCTTACGTTATTATTTATGAAGACAAAAACAGAAAGAAAATAACTATATAATATATCAGATGGGGGTAAGTGCTTAGGAGAAAAATAAAGCAGTGTATGGGATGAAAAATGATAGAGAGTTGGTATTTAGAGTAGAGAGAAACCCCTCCAAAGAAATAACATAAGGCAGAGACTCAGATGAATTTGATTGAGTAGCTTGTAGCATCTGGAGGTTGAGAAACCCCAGCCCTGGGAACAGAGCAAGGGGCCTGCTTGGAATGTTTGAAGATCCGCAAGAAGGCAGTGTGGCTGGAGTCCAGTAAGCTGGGGGTAGTTGCAGGATGTAAGATCAGAAAAGAATGAATCCTGACATTCATCATATACTCAGTGTATAACTATGATTTGTTTTTGCTTTGTATTTTTCCCCTCCTTGGACCGCCCGGCATGTGGGATCCTAGTTCCTCAACCAGCCACCACCCCTCCCTGCAGCAAAAGCACAGAGTCTTAACCACTGGACCGCCAGAGAAGTCCCTTGTTTTGCATTTTATCATAATGAAATGATTTTTTAAGCTGGAGACTGAGCGTGGTTCTTAGAGTGGGTTTAAAAAAATATGAACATGTCCTAACCCCAGGAACTTGTGAAACTCACCTTATTTGGAAGAAGGATATTTGCAGATGTAAAGAGGTTAAGGATCAGGAGATGAGCTCCAACTGGAATTACCTGGGTCGGCCCTAAATCTAGTGACAACTGTCCTTACAAGAGGCAGAAGAAAAGAAGACAGAGAGAAGAGAAGCCCACATGAAGATGGAAACAGAGACTGAAGTCATGTGACCACAAGCCAAGGAACACCTCTCGCACGCTTCTTTAGAGAAACTGGCAAACTGATTCTAAGGTGTATACGGAAAAGTAAAGGACCCAAACAACTTTTATAAAGAATGAACTTGGAGAGCTCACACTATCTGATGCCAACACTTACTACAAAGTTAGAGTAATCAAGACAGTACACTCATGACATAAAGACAGATATATACACCAAAGGAACAGCACAGTCCAAAAACAGACTCTTGTATACAGTCAAGTGCCTTTTCACAAAGCTGTTGTACTGGAGTGAATAGTGTGGCCCCGAAACTCATGGCCACCCAGAACCTCAGAATGTGACCTTATTTGGAAGCAGGGTCTTTGCAGATGTCATTAGTTAGGCTGCAGTCATACTGGATTAGGTGGGCCCTAAATCCAGTGATTGGTGTCCTTCTAAGAACTCACAGAGAAGACACAGACATATGGGAAGAAAGCCACATGACAACACAGGCAGACAGGAGGATTGTGGAGCCACAAATGCCATGAATTTCTGGGAGCACCGGAAGCTAGGAAGCGTCAAGAAAGGGTTTCTCAATACGATGTTTAGAGAAAGCCCTGCCAAACCTTGATTTCAGACTTCTAGCCTCCAAAACTGTGAGGAAAGTCACCTCCCCTTTAAGTTATCGAATTTGTATTAATTTCTTAAGGCAGCCCTAGGAAACTGATGCAGTTTTAGTTTGCTGTTGTTTTTTGATTGGTTTGTTTTTATTGAAGTAAAATGAACAAAACACAAAATTTACTTGAACATGAGTTTCATAGTCAAACTGGCCTGGGTTCCACTGCTTCATCTATCACTACACTTTCCAGAGAACGTAGCATGTGCTACTCTTTAGTCATGTCCGACTCTTTGCGACCCCACGGACTATAGCCCACCAGGCTCCTCTGCCCAGGTGATTTCCTAGGCAAGACTACTGGAGTGGGTGCCATTCCTTCTCCAGGGGATCTTCCCAACCCAGGGATCGAGCTGTATGGGCAGGCAGATTCTTTACCACGGAGCCACCTAGGAAGGCCAACCGCAGAGGATGACCTGCTCTAATTAGCCTGCCTACAGCTTCCCCACACAAACAGTCTCCCATCAAGGCACACCTGAACCTTCCTTTCCACTATCAAGGTTCCCCACTCCCCTATTTGCCTTTGAGTCTCTGACAAATACAAGCATGGGTGATTCCCTTGTTACAGCAAGCACCAAATGAATAGCCATTGGTTGCTCTCCTTTGGTTGGTCTTCATTTACTTCCACAACTAGGATAAAAGGAGTTGAGGTCTTCATTTTATTTTTGTGGTGTTTCTGCTCTGTATCTTAAAAATCCCTTCTTCTAAGACAGTATGATATATATGATATATTGTGGGGCGGGGGGGAGGCGCAGAAGGGGCAGTGGGGGGGCAGGGGGGGCGGGGGAGGGGGCGGCTGCTGTGGAACCAGAGAGACTTGGGTTTCAAGATCTGACTCCTCTAGCTATGATCTTATGGAAGTTCTATAATTTCTTTGAACATCAGTTTCCTTGCCAATGTTCCCGACTGAGGGAACAGTAACCACCTGCTGCTAACTGCCCTAGAAAGAGATGATGATCGCAAAGAGGAACAGTGCCTGGCACAGAATAAGTCCTCAATGAAGTTAGCTGCTTTGATTAGGCTTCAGTTTTCAGCACTGAAACACTTAACTCTGTGATTCAACAACCTGCTGTTAAGGTTGGTAGGTATTTTTTTGTTTCTAAGTTATGTTATTAGCAATATGGTGCCAAGTCCCTCATCTTAGAAAGCTAAGGACAGCATGGATGTGATGTTCTGACTGCAAGTAACAGAAAACCACCAAAACCAGCTCGTGTAAAATCCCACACACAGATCTAAAGTACATCTAGGATCGAAAAGGACTGAATTTAAATTAATAAACAGTAATTCAAGAAACCAGGTTACTACTCTCTCAGGAAATGCTTGGTTTGATCACCCTCACTTCTCTTTCAACTGGTTTCTTCTGTTAACTCAGCCTACACGTGGCCCTTAAAAACAGCCACTCCAAGACGGTAATGATCTATAACTTGATAGGGATTTGGGTTGAAACCCGTGTATATACGTCTTTCGGGCTTCCCTGATGGCTCAAATGGTAAAGAATCTGCCCGCAATGCAGGAGACCGGGGTTCAATCCCTGGGTCGGTAAGATCCCCTGGAGAAGAGCATGGCCACCACTCCGGTATCCTTGCCTGGAAAATTCTGCAAACAGAGAAGCCTGGCAGGTGCAGTCCACAGGGGTCACAAAGAGTCGGACGCAGCTCAGCGACTAACTTTCTTTCACATGTATATACATTTGTCAACACTCACCTAATGGCACACTTAACACGTACACATTTCATTGTAAGTTTGAATCTCTTTTCCTACCTCTTTCATCAAACTGTGACATGTCAAAGACAAAAAGGAAATCGTATTCAATTCTAAATCCCCAACAACAGTACAATGCCTAGCACGTAGCCGAATCCCAACAAATGTTTCATTATTAAACAAAGGAAGACAAACTTAAGAAAACGAGGAATTTTACTTACTGGAATTCATCCTGAAATGTGTGTGAAAAGTCCTCATTTTAATTAGTAATTACATTCTAATTAATATAAACAGATTTAAATTTTACTTATTATAAAGAGAAGTATATTTATAAGCAAACAATTAGTGACAATTATGGGGCAAACTGCTCTGGCTACATGACACTACCGCCACCTAGTGGAAATAAATGAACATTACCATGACTGCAAACTCCTTAAAGAAGAAAATTTCCAACTGGGTTGAGGAACCATGAGCAAACACATTTCAATCACACTAACCAGGCACCTGCTAGGTTCTGGAAATTATGCCAGGTTCCATGAGGACAGCAAAGATCATGACTGTTTTGATCACTGCTGTATCACTAGAGTCAAGAAGAGTGACGATATACTTTGTTCATGCGTGCTCAGTCGCTTCAGTTGTATCCAACACTTTGCAACCCTATGGACTGTAGCCCACCAGGCTCCTCTGTCCATGGGATTCCCCAGGCAAGAATACTGGAGTGGGTTGCCATGCCCTCTTCCAGGGGATCCTTCTGACCCAAGGATAAGAACCCAGGTCTCCTGCAGCTCCTACACTGCAGCCAGATTCTGTACCACTGAGCCACCAGGGAGTCCTGATATAATGGGGCCGCAGAGTCAGACGACTGAAGAGACTTAGCAGCAGCGGCAGCAGCAGCTTTCAGTAAACATCTGTAAGCTGACTGACTAGATTCTAAGGATTAAAAGAAGACTGAGACATGATCTTCAGTAAAGGCATTCAGCCATCCAAAGCCAATAGAATTTTATCCAGGCCATGGAATATTATTCAACATGCATGCGTGCACGCACGCACACACACACACACACACACACAGACGCAACCATCAAGCCATTGAAAAGACATAAAGGAACCTTAAATATATGTTATACTAAGTAAAAGAAGCTAGTCAGAAAAGGCTACATATATGATTCCAACTATATTACATTCTGAAAAGGGCAAAGCTATAGAGATAGCAAAAAATATCAGTGGTCACAAGGGGTTGGGAGAAGGGAGAGACTGACAGGCAGAGCACAGGATTTTTAGGGCAGAGAAACTATTCTGTGTGGTATTTTATTAGTGGAAACATGTAGTTATTCGTTTGTCAAAACCCATGGAATGGTCAACCCTAGTGTAAACTATGGACTAGACAATAATGACGTGTCAGTGTGAGTCCATCAGTGATGACAAGTGTACCACTCTGGTGGGGGATGTTGACAGTGGGGGAGCCCGTGGATGTGTGGGGGCAGGAGGTAGATGGGGGTCTGTACTTTCCACTCAACTTTGCTATGAATCTAAAACTGCTCTTGTAAACAGTCTGCTTCTAAAAAACAGTATGATTTTTACCCTGATGTTCAAATAAGCAAACCCACATCTAATGAGTACATCAAAACTATGCTACTGGTTTTAAACACCTAAGTAAATGCTCAGTAAATGCTATTTCCTCACCTCTATGGTGATGGTTTAGTCGCTAAGTCATGTCCAACTCTTGCAACCCCACGGACTGTAGCCTGCCGGGCTTCTCTGTCCATAGGATTCTCCAGGCAAGAATAGTGGAGTGGGTTGCCATTTCATTCTCCAGGGGATCTTTCCCACTCAGGAATCAAACCTGAGTCTCCTCCATTGCAGGCAGATTCTTTACCAACTGAGCTACAAGGAATAGTCCTCACCTCTGTGGCGCAGCCCTAATTCCACATCCCAAGCAGCTGCCATTAAGCAGCTATAAACAAGCCACCGGGTCTTCATCTGTAAAATTAAGACAACTAGACGAAGTTTCTCAGTTCCCTTCCTAATATAACATTTTTTTTAATTTTAAATGAAGAAATAATACAAGTTAAATTTTTCTAGGGTATAGAGAAAGAAGGAAAACTGTCAAATATTTACAGCATCACACTGACACCAAAATCTGACAAAGAACATATTAAAAATTACTGCAAAAACTCTAAAAGTGATGCCCAAAAGAACTCAGGGATACGTTAAATGAAAGATATGCTATGAGCACAAAATGTTCAATCTAGGAATAGAAGGATTATTAAATATTAAGTTTACTCATAAAAATAATAACCACACAAATAGGTCAAAAAACAAAAGTTAATGACCATGTCAGTATATGTCAAACGTGTTTATGAAAAAATTATAAAACCACTCCTAATTTTTAACCCTTAGCAAAACAGCAATAGGTGACTTTTTCCTTAACATAATTGAAAAATACAAAATGTTATGGCGGTGGTGGTGGTGTAGCAGCTTCCAGGTGGCGCTAATGGTGAAGAATCCACCTGCCAATGCAGGAGAATCAGGTGCAATCCCTGGCTTAGGGAGATCTCCTAGAGGAGGAAACAGCAACCCCCTCCAGGATTCTTGCCTGGAGAATTCAATGGACAGAAGAGCCTGGTGGGTTACAGTTCAGGGGGCCGCGAAGAGTCAGACACAACCGAGCAACCAAGCACACACAAACAGCAGGGAAGCCCATGGTGGGGATCCGAAGTCATTTTTCTGCACGTTATCAATAAACCTCAACTGTGTTTGCACAACAGTCCACATTTTTATCACCCAACTAAGCACCAAATCTCAAAACAAAGAGAGGGGGAGCGAATCTGATGGAACCGTAACCAGAGATCTTCCCATTGGCTCCTCTTCCATGAAAGACTTTGATGAAGGCCGTTAATGCCAAGATGAAGGCAGTTGCTTCAGACCAGCTGGCTCACATTAGAGCCTATGTGAGTACACTGTTCACAAGGCAAAAAGAGAAATCCTGAACAAGTATATAGAAATACACCCCCCGAAAAACAAGGGTCATTTTCATATGAAATCAGTTGACGAGAGAATCTGGGATTCTAAGACAGATACATGATCATTAAGAAACTGTCATGCACTGAGATGGTGAAGATGCTTTCGTTGTCAAGGATACCCCCTTAACTCATCAATCAGCTAAGCAACCAATCAATAATTTAGGGGGCTCCTACTATGTGCACAGCTCGACAGCAGCTATAATAAAATGTAAGATACAGTTCCATCAAGACAAATGCCTATTTCACGGCTGGGGAGACAGAATAAACACAGGAAGAGAACCAAACAATACATGAGATGGATAAGGCAACCTGATTCTCTCCCTGCTTCCCCACATACGTCTCAGGAATAAGCACACAAGCAGCAGTCAGTCAGAACAGTTTACTTCCTCTAACTTTCAGAAGCCAAAAGCACTTGAAGCTTTTTATACAGACACAGGTAAATAATCTATCACAATGGTAATAACTGATCAGAGATTCTTGAAAACATATTAACACCTTAAAGAAATCTCAGTAATGTCTATTCTCCCACCTAACAAGGCATATTAACTAATTAACTTAATCACAATTATATTCGCAAGCCACTAAGCTAGGCGCCAACTGAATGAACCAAAATTAAATAGATGAAAATATTCAAAGAAATCTTATATAAAGCCTGTTACAGGACTGGAAGCAAGTTCTGAGGGTAGCTCATTAACAAAGAAAGAACTGGGACTGAAATAAGATCTTCAGTTTGTAACCGAAAATAAGCACATGTAGCTACATAGTCACCTCTGCTTACACTGCTAGGATAAAAACCGGTGATGAGATTAAATCAAGGTCCTCCCATCCCTAAGATAACCCAGCCTTGAGGAAGCACAGGTGATGGCTCACTTTAATTCAACAAATAGTGCTGAGTTTTCATACTCTGCTCAGTGCCTGAAATGGGAAGTTGAGTAAGATGTGGACTCGGTTTATTGTGTTTTTAAAAAAATATACAGTCAAGTCCAAGTCCTTGATCTAAAAGAGCTCATGTTACAGAGTTCTTTGTCTGTGTTGGTGGTAAAAGAAAATGGCATGCCTTTAAAAGGTAAGGTTCCTTGAAACAATCCTGTTTTTCCAATCATTAACTGCCTAACCAAGAGGCTACAAAGCTGGAACATCACTACACTGTACTTGTAATGAACGATTGGAATGTGAATTAGAAATAAAACTACATATCTCTAAAACTATAATGCTGTGCTGGTTTGATGTAAAACTATGACATCCTACATCAAGAAATTTTATTTACACAAAATCTATTCCAAAAAAAACCAAGATATAAACAGCTAATATTTCATGGCCCCATTACCAAGCGTAAAGAGGTTTTCAAGTAAGAAATGTGTACTATTGAAAGCTTTGGGAACACTGAGCCTCTATATCCTGTGGAAAAGGCAGATACAGCCTTGAGGCAAAAATGCTAGGAAGTGATAGAATGCCTTCTTTACAATTTGCAGTTAGGTTATTACCCATGATAAATTGATAACCATTCATTAACTTTGAGAGCAATAGACAACTGACAGGCTATTTCATGCCTCAAAGAATTTATGGCAAAAATGACAGGTGACTTAGAATTCAGAAAATAAAATGGATTCTTGGAAATTGTTACTTTCATGCAGCCTTCTTTTAAATAAACTTGGAAGCAGGTATAGGTATTTGCTACTGATAAGAACTAAAGGTCATGATTTTCTACATCAATGACCAAAGGATTAATGTTTATCATTTGCATCAGTCTGTCAATCAACAATATATAAACACAAATCCAGTATTTAAGGTATCAGGAGATAGACTATTCACCATGGGTCATAAAAGGGAAGAATTATGCAAAACTCACATTAATAACTTAATTAAAACAGGGTACAATTAAGATTTAGGAATTATGTTTACAGAGTCTCCTTGGCTGGCACATCCTTGCCACCTATCTCTAAGTTGCAGCTATCCTAAGTTGCTTTAATCATGTCCCCCTTTCTGCAGCCCTATGGACTGTAGCAGGCCAGGCTCTCCTGTCTGTGGGATTATCCAGGCAAAAGTACTGGAGCAAGCTGCCATTTCCTACTCCAGAGGATCTTTTCCACCCAGGGACTAAAGCAGCATCTCTTAAGTCTCCGGCATTGGCAGGCAGACTCTTTATCACTAGAGCCACCTGGGAAGCCCATCAATTCAGTTCAGTCACTCAGTCGTGTCCGACTCATTGATCCCATGGCCTGCAGCACACCAGGCTGCCCTGTCCATCACCAACTCCTGGAGTCTACTCAAACTCATGTCCATTGGGTCGGTGAGGCCATCCAACCATCTCACCCTCTGTCGTCACCTTCTCCTCCTGCCTTCAATCTTTCCCAGCATCAGAGTCTTCTCAAATGAGTCAGTTCTTCACATCAGGCCTACAACAACAGTCCTTCCAATGAATATTTAGGACTGATTTCCTTTAGGATGGATTGGTTGAATCTCCTTGCAGTCCAAGGGACTCTCAAGAGTCTTATCCAACACCACAGTTCAAAAGCATCAGTTCTTCAGTGCTCAGCTTTCTTTATAGTCCAACTCTCACATCCATACATGACTACTGGAAAAACCATAGCTTTGACTAGACAGACCTTTGTTGGCAAAGTAATGGCTCTGCTTTTTAATAAGCTAAGTTGGTCATAACTTTTCTTCCAAGGAGAAAGTGTTTTTTAATTTTGTGGTTGCAGTCACCATCTGCAGTGATTCTGGAGCCCAAAAAAATAAAGTCTGACACTGTTTCCACATCTATTTGCCATGAAGTGATGGGACCAGACGCCATGTTCTTAGTTTTCTGAATGTTGTTTTAAGCCAACTTTTTCACTCGCCTCTTTCACGTTCATCAAGAGGCTCTTCAGTTCTTCTTTGCTTTCTGCCATAAAGGTGGTGTCATCTGCATATCTGAGGTTGTTATTTCTCCCAGCAATCTTGATTCCAGCTTGTGCTTCTTCCAGCCCAGCATTTCACATGATGTACTCTGCACAGAAGTTAAATAAGCAGGGTGACAATATACAGCCTTGACATATTCCTTTCCCTACTTTGAACCAGTCCGTTGTTCCATGTCCAGTTCTAACTGTTGATTCTTGACCTGCATACAGATTTCTCAGGAGGCAGGTCACGTGATCTGCTATTCCCATCTCTTTAAGAATTTTCCACAGTTTGTTGTGATCCACACAGTCAAAGGCTTTGGCATAGTCAATAAAGCAGAAGTAGATGCTTTTCTGGAACTCTCTTCCTTTTTCAATGATCCAATGGATATTGGCAATTTGATCTCTGGTTCCTCTGCTTTTTCTAAATCTAGCTTGAACATCTGGAAGTTCATGGTTCACATACCGTAGAAGCCTGGCTTGGAGAATTTTGAGCATTACTTTGCTAGCATGTGAGATGAGTGCAATTATGCAGTAGTTTGAGCATTCTTTTGCATTAACTTTCTTTGGGATTGGAATGAAAACTGACCTTTTTCACTCCTGTGGCCACTGTTGAGTTTTCCAAATCTGCTGGCATATTGAGTGCAGCACTTTCGCAGCATCATCTTTTAGATCTGAAGTAGCTCAACTGGAATTTCATCACCTCTACTAGCTTTGCTTGTAGTGATGCTTCCTAAGGCCCACTTGACTTCATATTCCAGGATGTCTGGCTCTAGGTGAGTAATCACACCATCATGATTATCTGGGCTGTGAAGATCTTTTTTGTATAGTTCTTCTGTGTATTCTTGCCACCTCTTCTTTATACCTTCTACTTCTGTTAGGTCCATACCATTTCTGTCCTGTATTGTGCCCATCTTTGCATGAAAATTTCCTTTGGTATCTCTAATTTTCTTGAAGAGATCTCTAGTCTTTCCCATTCTATTGTTTTCCTCTATTTCTTTGCACTTATCCCTGAGGAAGGCTTTCCTATCTCTCCTTGCTATTCTTTGGAACTCTGCATTCAAATGTGTATATCTTTCCTTTTCTCCTTTGCCTTTTTCTTCTCTTCTTTTCATAGCTGTTTGTAAGGCCTCCTCGAACAACCATTTAGCCTTTTTGCATTTCTTTTTCTTGGAGATGGTTTTGATCCCTGCCTCCTGTACAATGTCATGAACCTCCGTCCATAGTTCTTCAGGCACTCTGTCTATCATAAGATCTAGTCCCTTGAATCTATTTGTCAATTCCACTGTATAGTCATAAGGGATTTGATTTAGGTCATACCTTAATGGTCTAGTGGGTTTGCCTGCTTTCTTCAATTTAAATCTGAATTTGGCATTAAGGAGTTCATGATCTGAGCCACAGTCAGCCCTGGTCTTGTTTTTGCTGACTGTATAGAGCTTCTCCATCTTTGGCTGCAAAGAATCTAATCAATCTGATTTTAGTATTGACTATCTGGTGATGTCCATGTGTAGAGTCTTCTCTTGTGTTGTTGGAAGAGGGTGTTTGCTATGACCAGTGCATTCTCTTGGCAAAACTCTACTAGCCTTTGCCCTGTTCATTCTGTATTCCAAGGCCAAATTTGCCTATTACTCCAGGTATTTCTTGACTTCCTATTTTTGCATTCCAGTCCTCTATAATGAAAAGGACATCCTTTCTGGGAGTTAGTTCTAGAAGGTCTTGTAGGTCTTCATAAAACCATTCGACTTCAGTTTCTTCAGCATTATTGGTCAGGGCATAGACTTGGATTACTGTGATGTTGAATGGCTTGCCTTGGAAACAAACAGATCATTCTGCCGTTTTTGAGATTGCATCCAAATACTGCATTTCGGACTCTTTTGTTGACTATGATGGCTACTCCATTTCTTCTAAGGGATTCTAGACCACAGTAGTAGATATAATGGTCATCTGAGTTAAATTCACCATTCCAGTCCATTTTAGTTCACTGATTCCTAAAATGTTGATGTTCATTCCTGCCATCTCCTATTTGACCACTTCCAATTTGCCTTGATTCATGGACCTGACATTCCAGGTTCCTATGCAATATTGCTCTTTACAGCATCGGACTTTACTTCCATCCCCAGTCACATCCACAACTGGGTGTTGTTTTTTCTTTGTCTCCGTCTCGTCATTCTTTCTGGAGTTAGTCCTCCACTGATCTCCAGTAGCATATTGGGCACCGACTGACCTGGGGAGTTCATCTTTTAGTGTCCTATCTTTTTTGCCTTTTCATACTGTTCAGGGGGTTCTCAAGGCAAGAATACTGAAGTGGTTTGCCATTCCCTTCTCCAGTGAACCACGTTTTGTAGAACTCTCCACCATGACCCATCCGTCTTGGGTGGCCCTACAGGGCATGGCTCATAGTTTCATGATGATCACATAGGAAGCCTTTGGTGTTTCTTAATCAGGGGTTTTGTCTAATTGTATTTTCTTCTAATTCTCTCTGTTCCCAAACTGATCAAGGCATTCCACAATTTCCAGGATTAAAGTGACTGACAACCTTGGCTGCGCATTAGCATGACCTCAGTAGCTTTTAAAACATAACAAGCTGGGTCCCCACCCCACATTAATTAAATCAGAATCTCTATAAGAAGCACCAGGTCATTGTTTTGTTGTTGTTTAGTTTCGTTAGCGGGCAGTCAAGGTCCAGAACTACTGCTCTTCTAGATCCATCACATCACCCTTCCTGATGACCCTCACCTGAGTATCCCACAGACCCCCTCAAAATTCTCTCCTATCTGACATGTGCTTCCACCAGCACTAAGCTAGAACATTTTCTTCTCTTCTTCATTAACTGACCCCAGGAGCCTTAGATCGTCCTTCCTCCAGTCTTCCACAGAATTCTGTCCATGCCTCCATGAGACCATCCATCACCATTTACTGGAACTGTGCATATGTCCATCATCCCCGTAAGACTGGATTTTCCTTTTTCATTTTTGATTCCCAAGCGTCCACAAATGGGTGGCACCAGAGGGTGAGTGATAGCCAAAAAGACTAACCAAACCTTTACAATCAGTTCTAAGAAGTAGCTGCAAGGCTAGAAAACAAGAGAAATAGCTAAGGGATGATTAACCAAGAAAACCCAGGATGATAGTCACGGAGGAGGACACAGAAGGGAGGGGATGGGGCACCTGAGCCTCCAGCCCATACACTAAGTAGACTAGATTGATTAAGTCTGATCTTGTGCTGGAGCTAACAATCCTGCGAAGTCTATCCCCCCAGAGTATATCAGATATAAGTGCCTTTCACCCTCATTGCTATAGCCCTTAGATGGATGGAATCTTCAGTGTCTTTGCCTGGACTTTTAAAACAACATCATGATTCATGCTCATACTGTACTGCCCATTCCTTGCCACCCCAAGCTTAGACTCACCACAGAGCAACCTTTAAGAAAAGAAAATCTCCTCCCATTACTCCCGCACTGGAAATTCTCATGTAGCTCTGAGGTCGAAGTCCAGATTCTCTACCATAACCTGTAAGGCCTTTCTCAAGCTGACTCTAACCAATCTCTTCCACCATTCTCCTACCTTGTACCAATGCTACATGAACCAATGCTACATTCACACTTGACCAGCTCACAACTTCATTCCTATACACGAGCTGTTCTTACAGTAAAAATGTCAACCCACTACCCACCCATCTTCCAACTTTCACAGATCCTGCAAAAAAAAAAAAAAAAAAATCAGCTCAGCTGTTACCTCTACAGTGAAGCTACAACAGATGAACACACTCATTATGTACTGATTCTAAAAGTTCTTCTAAAGGCCCTACTATGTGACGGGCATTGGTATAAACATTCCTTTGGTACCGTGTTCAAACTTGAGTTATGACAGTTATAATGATATATTAATAACACTTGTGATTTTACTTTCTTCATTTGTCTATACATTTCTTAAAGATAAGAACTGTAATTTCTGGTCCAGCTCTCTTGTTATTCTTTCTTGGGCCCAAGAGGAGCCTGGCATGCCAGGCTATGCCTAGTAAAGAGCCCCTCCTTGAGGTCAGCTCATAACTGTGGGGGGTCCTGGATAAGGCTTCGAGGACTGACACTAGCCTGAGCCCACGTGTAGAATACAAATAGTGAAGTGAAGAAAGGTGAGATAAGATCTTCATCCCAGATGAAAAGGATAGAGGTGAAAGAGACAAATGGGGCAAGCAGGGATGAAATGGAGGTATGGGAAAATTGAAGATTAATTTTTGAGCTAACATCAATGGATCACTTTGCTGGAACAGGGCCATAACCTTCAAGGGGCAAAATGATTCTAAATACATTATATTAATCTCTGTAACCATTCCTATAGCCTAACCTAGTAATAGGAATGGATGCTGCAAAAATATGCTGAATTAATTAGCACTTTTGCAAGCAGTAATTACATATGCATACATGTATACAGTGTGTCTTCAGATGACCCAGAAGGCAAAACGAAGACATTAGAAACACTACTTTTAGAGCAGGATGTCAGAGCAGATGTAATCTAAAAGCAGTGACTTGAGATTACTAACATCTACCACACAGCACATACCAAAAGACTAATTTATTCTAACACATACAAGTCATACTCAATTTTAAAAAAAGGCTGGACCGAAATATAAAAGATGGAGCTTTGGACATAAATTGTCATGTGGACCAAGCACCACAGCAAACCATTCTGCAGCAAAACAAAAAAACGAAAGCAATCAAGCAGAAAGAAACACAGATGAAACAGTGCAGAACACGCATGGGATCCTGAAGCCTTTCCAGTCCTAGTTTCAATCCCTTCCCAGGTTGTGAGATGTACCTCTGCCCTTCAGTTCTATAAGATAGCCTGAATCCTTTTAGTGTATCCATCTTTGCTTAAGCTAGCTCGAACTGGTTTCTGTTACCTAAAAACAAGAAAGCTTAAGTAAATATCAACACCACAAGGGCTTTGCCTCTGCTGCCTTGATTACATCCAAAAACTTCATTGCCAGAAACATCTACCCCTTTTATAAATCCTGTTTCATTTCTTACTCATCTTTCCAACCTCCAGTGTATTCAGTTAGCATCTAATGAGCACCTACTTCATGCCAGCCACTGCTAGCACCTGGCAACAGAATGATAAGGAAGCCATGGACCCAAATTCATAATCTAGTGAAGTACTTACATCAAATGTGAGTCTTGATCAATTAGTGAGTTCCTAGAAGTACTTTTTAAAATTTTAAAATATGTAAAAATAAAAGTAGAAATAAGTGGTAAGGTTAAACATTGCTTTCTATAACTTTTCTTTCAGCTACACGTGTGTTCGCAATGGATAGCTATATAATATGTATTTCTAACTAAGTCATGAACAAAGAGTTTGAAAAATACCAGTGGATCAGTATTTCTTAGTAACCTCAACAAATACCAGACAGAAGTTGTGCCTCAGAGAATCCATTAGTGCTTAAATTAATAAAAAATAATTTTACTTAGTTTGTGTTTATTTTACATGCTTGAAAACAGTTATTGGTTCGCCTCAAGTACATTAAACAGTCCTCCTTGTTTAGTTTTAATTAGCTAAGCAAATCCTTTTCTCTTTGCCTTAAACAATACAAAGAAAAGTTCAAATCAGCATGTCAGAATTATTATAAACTCTTAATTAGCTGAGTATAAATTTAGTAAGTTTCTGCCTTACTTACAATGAATGCCAACTGGGAGAAACCCAATCATCACCAGGGTAACTACCGCGCTACAAGACATGACAAGTTAGCCTAGTCTAACTTGTTAGTCTGCCACGAGGCAGAAGATACCAGAGTTCAAATATTATCAAAAGCCTACAATGACTCTAAATGGTCTAAGATAATTTCTGAAAAACATTAACTGAAGAGAATGTGAGAAGAATACATCAAATGACACTTGGGTATATCCTGGCATTTTGTGTATTTTCCACATTATCTTAAACCTAAAAATCTGATTGCATTTCAAGGAAAATGATTTCAAACACATTTACTCTCTAAAGACTTCCAAACGTTATCAGCTAGCAGGAGTTATGATACCCTTGATTAGTCAACAAGAATCTTTCCTGAACACCCAGCACATGCTGCTCTAGGAATTATGCAGAACAACATAAATAATGTGGAATGCCATGAAACATTGACACTTTAAAACTCATCATAGTCAGTCTCCCAAGACAATAGAAATAAAGCAAAAATAAACAAATGGGGGACTTCCCTGGTGGTCCAGTAGTTAAGAATCTGCATTGCAATGCAGGGGACAGAAGTTCAATCCCTGGTTAGGGAACTAAGATTCCACATGCCCTGGAGCAACTAAGCCCAGCACCACAACTACTGAGCCTGCATACCCTAGGGCCCGTGACCCACGGGATGCTCACGAGCCACAACTAGAGAGAAGCCCACATGCCACAACAAAGACCCGGTACAGCCAAATCTACAAGAAAATACACAAATGGGACCTATTCAAACTTGTAAGCTTTTGCACAGCAAAGGAAACTATGAACAAAACAAAAAGATAACCTATGGAATAACAGGAAATACTTGCAAATGATGTGACCGACAAGGGCTTAATTTCCAAAATACACAAACAGCTCATACAATTCAACAACCAAAAAACAAAGAACCCAATCAAAAGATAGGCAGAAGACTTAAATAGACAACCCTCCAAAGAAAACACACAAATGGCCAACAGGCACATGAAAAGAAGCTTCTCATCCCTAATTATGAGACAAATGCAAATCAAAACTACCATGAGCTACCACCTCACACCAGTCAGAATGGTCATCATTAAAAAGTCTACAAATAACAAATGCTGGAGAGGATATGGAGAAAGGGAACCCTCTTACATGTTGGTGGAAATGTAAGTTGGTCAGTCATCATGAAAAACAAGAAGGATGCTCCTCCAAAAAACTAAAAGTAGAATTGCCACATGATCCAGCAATTCCACTCCTGGGCATATACACAGACAAAACTATAATGCGAAAAGATATATGCACCCCTGTGCTCACAGCACCACTGTTCACAATAGCCAGGACATAGAGACAACCTAAACGTCCATTTACAGCTGAACAGATAAAGAAGATGGGGGGGGGGGGTGTGTGTGTGTGAGTGCAGTGCAATATTGCTGCTGCTGCTGCTGCTAAGTTACTTCAGTCGTGTCCGACTCTGTGTGACCCCAGAGATGGCAGCCCACCAGGCTCCCCCATCCCTGGGATTCTCCAGGGAAGAACACTGAAGTGGGTTGCCATTTCCTTCTCCAATGCATGAAAGTGAAAAGTGAAAGTGAAGTCGCTCAGTCGTGTCCCACTCTGAGCGACCCCATGGACTGCAGCCCACCAGGCTCCTCCATCCATGGGATTTTCCAGGCAAGAGTACTGGAGTGGGGTGCCATTGCCTTCTCCGAGTGCAATATTACTCAGCCCTTAAAAAGGAATGAAATAATGCCATTTGCAGCAACATGGATGGACCCAGAGATCATCATACTAAACGCAATGTCATAGAGAAAAATTCCACATGATATCACCTAAATGTGGAATCTAAAACATGATGCAAATAAACATATCTACAAAACAGACAGAGACACACAGATCTAGAGAACAGACTTGTGGTTGCCAAAGGGGAGGAAAGGATTGGGCGTTTGGGATTATCAGAGGCAAACTATTATGTACAGGACAGACAGACAACCAGGTTCTACTCTATAGCATAGTGAACCATAATCAATGTCCTATGATAAACCATAATGGAAAAGAATATGAAAATATATACATATGTATGAGTGTATAGGTGGTGTATACGTATGTTGTGCGGATCACAACAAACTGTGGAAACTTCTTCAAGACATGGGAATATCAGACCACCTGACCTGCCTCCTGAGAAATCTGTATGCAGGTTAAGAAGCAACCGTTAGAACTGGACATGGAACAACAGACTGGTTCCAAATTGGGAAAGGAGTACATCAAGGCTGTATATTGTCACCTTGCCTATTTACCTTCTATGCAGAGTACATCATGTGAAACGCCGGGCTAGATGAAGCACAAGCTGGAATCAAGATTTCAGGGAGAAATATCAATAACCTCAGATATGCAGATGACACCACCCTTATGGCAGGAAGTGAAGAGGAACTGAAGAGCCTCTTGATGAAAGTGAAAGAGGAGAGTGAAAAAGTTGGCTTAAAACTCAACATTCAAAAAACAACAATCATGGTACCCAGTCCCAACACTATTTCCCCATGGCAAGTAGATGGGGAAATAATGGAAACAGTGACAGACTTTATTTTGGGGGGCTCCAAAATCACTACAGATGGTGACTGCAGCCATGAAATTAAAAGGTGCTTGCTCCTTGGAAGAAAAGCTATGACCAACCTAGACAGCATATTAAAAATCAGAGACATTACTTTGCCAACAAAGGTCCATCTAGTCAAATCTATGGTTTTTCCAGTAGCATGCACGGATATGAGAGTTGGACTATAAAGAAAGCTGAGCACCGAAGAATTGTTACTTTTGAACTGTGGTGTTGGAGAAGACTCTTGAGAGTCCCTTGGACTGCAAGGAGATCAGACCAGTCAGTCCTAAAGGAAATCAGTCCTGAATATTCATTGGAAGGACTGATGCTGAAGCTGAAACTCCATTACTCGGGCCACCTGATGCAAAGAATGGACTCATTGGAAAAGACCCTACTTCTGGGAAAGATTGAAGGCAGGAGGAGATGGGGATGACAGAGGATGAGATGGTTGGATGGCATCACCAACTCTATGCACCTGAGTTTGAGCAAGCTCCAGGAGTTGGTGATGGACAGGGAAGCCTGGCGTGCAGCAGTCCATGGGTCGCAAAGAGTCAGACACGACTGAGCAACTGAACTGCACTGGTAAGTGAATCACTTTGCTATACAGCAGAAATTAATACAATATTATAAATCAATTATACTTCAACAAAATTTTTTTAACATTCATCATAAAAACTTAGGACAATTTTAATGGCAGAAAGTGATCATGTCATAAGCATGTTTCTGTAGAAAAACAAAAATCTGTCATACAAAGCATAATAGCAGTCTATTTCCATGCTTTTTCAAACATATGTCATTGTGTGCTCAGTTGCTCAGTCATGTCCAACTCTTTTCAGCCCCGTGGACATTAGCTGGCCAGGCTCCTCTGTTCGTGGAATTTTCCAGGCAAGAATACTGGGGTGGGTCGCCACTGCCTACTCCAGGGGACCTTCCCAACCTGGGGATCAAACCTGCATCTCCTGCTTTGGCAGGTGGATTCTTCACCATTAGCGTCTTCTGGGAAGCGTAATTATTCATTAATTTTGCTAATAAGTAGTATGTAACTGAAAGTTAAGAAAAATGTATGGAAAAATATGACAATTGAGAAAATATCCACACAAACATATTTTTTTCTGACACAGTAAAAGTACTATTATTTGATTTTTGCTGTGGCACATACTTCTTAGCTCTCAGAACACTCATGTTCATGTGGTCATTATCATTTATTCTAAATACATGTGTCTAATTCTAAGGACATAAAGATAAAGGTACTTACTGTTTAGAAAAGAAACAAACACATAAGCCTAACTGTAACTTAATTTGGAGAGTGTAACAGAGTGGGGTACCTAATGCAGTGTGAGATGGTAGGCAGAGCAAGGAAGGGTCCCATTCCATGAAGGAGGTAAATCTAAAACAGAGATTAGAAGGTAGCCAAGTTGGATTGTGGTGGGGGGAAAGAGGGGGATAGAGAGATGTGCACATACACATGTGTGTGTGTGTGTTGTGTACAGATGTGAGGGGAAGCCTGGAATTTTGAGTACAGCCCTGGAGAGAAGAATCAGCTTGCTGGGAATGGTGGGGGACAGGAGAAGTGGCTTCAGGTAACCCAGTCTAGCTGAAACAAGTTCAGAGCAGAGACAATCAGGAGATGAGCCCAGAGTTGAGAGGATGATCAGGACTGCAGGACTAAAGAAACACACTGAGGAGTTTAGACTTGTTGTTCAGTGGCTAACTCATGTCTGACTCTTTGCAACCCCATGGACTTCAGCATGCCAGGCTTCCCTCTCCTTCACTATCTCCTGGAGTTTGCTCAAACTAATGTCCACTGAGTGGGTCTTGATGTTATAGGAAATCAGGATCCAAAGAAATGTCAGATAACTTATTCTGGTGGTTAAGAGGGGTTGGACTGGTATATAAGAAGTCAGGAGGTAGTGAAAAACACCTTTAAGAGGCTGTGTCAGGGATGACATTTAAGTAAAATAATAGAGGTCTAAACTCTGACATTGGTAGTAGGTAGGGAAAGAAGGAGAATTCAAGCAAAATTTAGTAATACAGACCATAAAGATAGCTGGACTTGATTAGAACAAGAAAGAAAAGGAAAAGGGTAAGAAATGGCTCAAGGTGGAGGGGGGGAGGGAGAGAATGCAGGCAGGGACGGATTTTAAGCCCTAAATTAAGAACAATAGCTACCTATTGGTAGCGCAGGAATGGGGTGGGGAGAAGGAGAGGGTGGGTCAAATTGACAGTTAACAGTGACGTACATACACTACCTCATGTGTAAAGTAGCTGGCTAGTTGGAAGCTGCTGTATAGCACAGGGAACTCAGCTCCGTGCTCTGTGACGACCTAGACAGTGGGATGGGGGCTCGGGAAGAAGCCTCAAGAGGGAGGGGATACGTGTATACATACAGCTCATTCACTTCTTTGTACAGCAGAAACCAACACAACACTGTAAAGCAGTTATACTCCAATAAACAAAAAAGAACAACAGCTAGAAGGGGAATAAAAATGGATACAAGGCGACATATTAGGAATCTGCTACACTGGTTTATATGAGAGGTGATGGCATGGTTGCATGCTGGTTTCAACTAGGGTGAAGCCAGTAGAAACACTGAGATAAACATCTATTTAAGAAACATTGCCAAAAATTTTAAAAGTTCAAAAAAGAAATACTTCATTGCTAAAACCAGTAGGATTCACTGGTTATCAGACTGATGCGGTAGAGAGAGAGAGAATGTCAGAGATCCCTCCCAAGGCATCACAAGGGCAAAAATGGTGGCAACAATAATTGAAATAAAGTGGAGGAAAGATGATTTAAGAAGACTGAGAACACAGTATTTTAAACATGTTCACCTCTGAGATATCTAGGAAGAAATACCAAGCAGACAGCTGAATATACAGATCTCTCAAAAGAGAGGCCTCTTTACACTAAAACTATAATTTGGGGAACTGCTAGTCTATAATTCATTGCAACGATACCCGAGATCACCAGAGGATAAGGAAGAATGTGTCCTGAAAGACGGCCTAGGAACAGGTGCTGAAAAGACCTAAAATCTTAACTTTGGCTACTAGAGGCAAGGAGGACCTACACATGAAACTGAAGTGGAGTCTTCCATTGTAAACACAGCTTTTGAAGCTTTTTGTGCTTGTGAAAAAGAGAAGATAATACAGGAAGTAGCCGTGAGAGACAAGAGGCTAAGGGAGAGGGGTGCCACTTTATCCGGGATGGAAGGCAAGGTAACACATTTAAGTGCTTGAAAGGATGAGTCAGTAAAGAGAGAAAGATATAACAACACAAGAGAAAAATGATATTCAGTAGCATAAATCCCCACAAGGCTAGAAAATGGGCTGTTCCACGTCGGGGGAACAGCTCCTCCTCTCCTGGATGGTTTCTGGTTAAACTAAAGTTTGTGTGGCTTTAGGGTGGTGGTTGAAGAAGCAGTCTACCAGATTTTCAGTTTTTCCAGCCCACTGGTTATGGTTAACCTGGACTTACCACTAACATATTGTCCTGTGGGGCCTTTTCTCCCCGCAGAGATTGGGAATGTTTATTTATTGTAAGTAAGGTCTTACTCGGTCCGGTATGTTAAAGCAAAGAAAGAACGATGACAGTTTTGTTATATACTCTTTTATTAGCTTGACTTGAGGGATTTGAGATTGTCATTTGGTGTATCTTCCTGCTTTAGGAAACAAATTTCCCAAAAGTGAGAAGCACTAAATGCAGGGAAAATTTAAAAAAATGAAAAGCTCTCAGCTAAACCTCGGACACGACTGAGCGACTGAACTGAACTGAAACCTCTTATTTATGCTTTCCAGATGCTACTATCCTTCAAGATGGTAATAATAAGGAGAAGATGGAAAACTGCCCTCAATAACAACCAAAAAATGGTGATTACATGAGGTGAATGATATGTTGACTAACCTTTCTGTGGTAAACATTTTGCAATATATACACGTATCATTACATTGTACATTTTAAACTTTCACAATATTCAACTATATATTAATACAGCTGGAGGAGGGGAAGTGACCAAATACCAGTTGATGGATTCCTGTCAAAATATATCTCATCAAACCCAACAGAGATAGCAGGAGTCAGTGTTCTACCAAATAATTTGGGTCCTCTCTCCAACAACGTGACTTGCTTCAGGAAAAATGGACTAATTCACAAACCTGGGAAGTGATGCACCTGTAGGAACTCGACACTGCCATCACTCTGAAGATGACCAAAATATGACGGCATCTACTTTTGGAATTGTGTCAAATACCCTGCTAAGAACTCTTGCTCTGGCATAGGGATTCAGTGCTGATACTAAAATATAAATTAATGGAAGAAGTTCTAGAGTTTGAAAGAGATACTGGAAGGACATCTATCACTAAAACATTGGGAATCAATGTATCATTCCTCTATTTAGGCCAAGAGATGCACAATGTTTGACACTAGAGTTTTTATACAATGAAGAATGGCTTCTCTTTACCTTGACAAGAAACACCCAACATGCCTTTTAAAAAAATTTATACCTTATTAAAATCACTCTTTTGATATACAATTCTATAATTTTTCAAAAATGCATAGACAGAAAAGTTCTATCATTCCCCAAATTCTCTTGGGGTGCTTCTTTGTACTTAATCCCTCTCTCCATCCCTTACCCCTGCCACACGGCTTGTTGGGACACTGTGCTACCACACACTGCCATGGTCCACAACCACAGTCATCTGCCTTTGCTCACTAAGTCACTACACATGGCAGCCTTTCCATCCTAAACCCAGTACCCACTAGCCCATTCAGTACCTCCACAGTCCATCACTAGAGCAGAAGGGAACTTGTGGAATCCTGGTATGACAAGTATAAAACATGCCATGAAGAACCAGGAGTACGGTCACATTTGGCCAGTCTCTTTGGCCACCCACTGGAGTGGCCTCTGCTGTTGGCCATCTGCTCTCCACTGTCACCACCTCCGTTATCAAACACACCTCCCAAAACAGGTGAAGTCTTACCAACTACTTCTTTAATCTGGGTCTTTTTCCTCTTCCCACAATTTCCCTTGGTGGAAAAAGCCCTAAATATTGTAAATTTCGCTACCTCATAGTCTAGACGTGGTTGTTAGGATATCAAAAGAAGCTAAAGGACAGATGCAAGCTGTTATATATAGGATGGATAAAAAGCAAGGTCCTACTGCATAGCATAGGGAACTACATTCAATATCCTGTGATAAACCATAAAAGAAAGAATGTGAAAAAGGATACATATATGTGTAACTGAATCACATATTCTTTGCTGTACAGAAGAAATTGACATTGTAAACCAACTATACTTCAATAACATGTTTAAAAATAAATTGAAATTTTTTTTTAAAAAAAGAAGCTAAAGGAATTCATAAAAATGGCTGATCCAAGGAGGGAGAATATACTAGACAAACCTAAAACAGTCTGTTGCACCAGAGAAAAAGAGTGTTTAAAAAATATGGAGGCAGATCAAAAATACAAGAGCCAGATTTAAGGGGCTCTTTTAGTCAAATCTTTTATAACTTAAACATCTAAGCAAAAAGAACAATGATGGATTGTAACTCACTGAATAAAATCAGCTTTTTATTTTTTTGAACCTATCATACTGTTATCAACAGATAATAAGTAATTAAGAAGGGGGGGCTCTTCCTTTGAAGAGAATAAACATTCATAAATATGGAGGGAGTAAAAGGAATCATGTTGATGTATGGCAAAACCAATACAATATTGTAAAGTAATTAGCCTCTAATTAAAATAAATAAGTTTAGATTTGAATAAATAAATAAAAATAAAAATCGTTATTTTACAACCATCACAGTAAATTTTGGTTCAGGCAAGAACCAATCATAAAGAGATGCTAAACATATGCAGAAAAAAAAAAAAAGATGAGGATTAGATGTTTCCATGGTCTCAAAGTATCTTCCCCACAAACTGGCTTACAAGTTACAAAGGGGAAAATCGTAACTACTTAACCTAGGCAGTACCTTGACCAGGTGATCAAAATTTTATCAGTGAGGAGCACATGGACATTGTGTGCCTCCTGACATGAGACGGGGAGAACACATCGTTTATGTCGCCCTCTGGCTAGGGGTGAATAACCCAAGTCTCACCATGAGGAAACACCAGACAAACCCTGTTTTAGCAATGTACTATTCCAAAATAGTATTCCAAAATATTAACATCATAAAAATATTAATGTCATAAGACTAAGAAAGGCTGAGGAATATTCCAGGTTAAAGAAAACTACCAAGCAATAACAAACACAAGCAATTCTAGCCTGGATCTTGAATGGGAAGGGGAAAAACACACAAAGGACATTATTAGAACAATTGAAAAAATTGGCAATATGGACTAAAGATACAAGTATTGTGTGAATGTTAAGTTTTCTTGATTTTATTGAGTATACAGTGGTGATATAAGAGAATATTGCTGTTCTTCAGAAAGACACAATAAAGTGTTAAGTAAAAGAGACATTATGTATGCAGCATACTCTCAAAAAGTAGTGTGTGCCTGTGTGTGTGTGTGTGTGTGTGTGTGAGTGTGAGTATAGACAGAGGAAAAAACAAATATGATAAACCTAATCTGGTCCCATCACTTCATGGGAAATAGATGGGGAAACAGTGGAAACAGTGTCAGACTTTATTTTGGGGGGCTCCAAAATCACTACAGATGGTGACTGCAGCCATGAAATTAAAAGATGCTTACTCCTTGGAAGGAAAGTTATGACCAGCCTAGATAGCATATTCAAAAGCAGAGACATTACTTTGCCAATAAAGGTCCGTCTAGTCAAGGCTATGGTTTTTCCTGTGGTCATGTAAGGATGTGAGAGTTGGACTGTGAAGAAAGCTGAGTGCCGAAGAACTGATGCTTTTAAACTGTGGTGTTGGAGAAGACGCCTGAGAGTCCCTTGGACTGCAAGGAGATCCAACCAGTTCATTCTAAAGGAGATCAGCCCTGGGTGTTCTTTGGAAGGACTGATGCTAAAGCTGAAACTCTAGTACTTTGGCCACCTCATGCGAAGAGTTGACTCATTGGAAAAGACTCTGATGCTGGAAGGGGTTGGGGGCAGGAGGAGAAGGGGACGACAGAGGATGAGATGGCTGGGTGGCATCACTGACTCGATGGACGTGAGTCTGACTGAACTCTGGGAGATGGTGATGGACAGGGAGGCCTGGCGTGCTGCGATTCATGGGGTCGCAAAGAGTCGGACACGACTGAGCAACTGAACTAAACTGAATGTAGCAAAAAGTTAAAATTTGCTGAATTTGGATAACAGACATGTGAGTCTTCTGTACTATTTCTTCGCTCTTCTATAATATTAAAATTATTCCAAAATAAAGCTTTTTAAGTGGTTTAACCAATTTAAAAACATATTTAAAACTAAGAATGCATTCACACTTTGTCTTTCATTTCAGCCATAATTAGCAAACTAATAAAATATACCTTCCGATGGAAAAGATCTTTGTATCTGTGATAAAAAGCATAGATAAATATTTTATGAGAGGATTAAAGCTTCAGCTAGCATAAGGATAATGCACTGGAGCTCAGCTTATTGTTTCACTTGGATTTCATTTGGGGCTCATCAGGGATCCCCTGAGTAAGATTAAAACACTTTATCTCTTATCTATAAATAGATCATTACATTTGGATATAAAAGAAGTTCCATAAAAATGGAGGAAGACAGCTCATAAAGTCAACTAGGTTAAGAACTGCACAGGCACCAAATTTGGCTCTTAATCTCATTAACCTTTAAAAGCTAGTTAGCAGGAAGCCCAATTCAAATATAGAAAGTGGAAAACATTCAGACCTATCTTGGGAAATAGAAGCTTAAGTTGTTACTTATGAAGTCTTATGCTATGGATGATTCTATAAAAATATGTAAGCATTGAACTAAAATGCCTGATTTTTGTTTTCCAATGATTTTGATGCTCTTTAAGTAATAATAATAAAAAAAAAAAACATGGGAAGAATATAAACTAAAGATTAATGACCCAGCACAAGCCACAGGAGCCTCACAAAAACACACACACCACACCTCTACAAACCCACTCATCTAACACTCAAACAGAAGTGCCATGTGTAATTACAAGAATCAGAGGCTTTCAACCATATGAAAAAGAGCTCAGAACAGTGACAGGCAACCCTTTCTGCAATTTAATGAGTGGATACTCCTCCACAATTGAAGCATGTTTTCTTTTGTCTTTAAATTTGTAATCAAAGTAATATATAGCATATGGTTAAAAAAATCAAGGAGGACCAAGGGTTCCGTTCTCCTGTTCCTAAAGGCAATCATATTTAACCATTTCATTTTAGGGGTTTTCCTGCAGTTACTCTTAATTTTCTAAATAATTCACTTTTACCAATATTTCTTCATTTATCACCTCAGAGAAGGCAATGGCACCCCACTCCAGTACTCTTGCCTGGAATATTCCATGGACGGAGGAGCCTGGTAGGCTGCAGTCCATGGGGTCGCTAAAGTCGGACACGACTGAGCGACTTCACTTTCACTTTTCACTTTCATGCATTGGGGAAGGAAATGGCAACCCACTCCAGTGTTCTGGCCTGGAGAATCCCAGGGACAGGAGAGCCTGGTGGGCTGCCATCTATGGGGTCGTACAGAGTCGGACACGACTGAAGCGACTTAGCAGCAGCAGCTTAATTTATCACCTACAGGTATCTATGAGATACATCTGATAGGACTGATGCTTTAGTTAACTTACACTTGCCATAAACACCCTCTCTATTCCTCTCAATGTATATCACTAATTTTAGTTCGTTACTTTTTAGATATACTACCAATTTCTTTTTTGTTCTATCAAATACAAAATACTTTGATGACTCCTTCACAAAACAAGACTATCAGAACCTGTACCCATTCTTCTACATCTCCTTCCAACTTCCCTCAGCTCTGCTTTATTCTTGTCCTACATTGTTAAGATTTAAAATTCACATTCCAGGGACTTCCTTGGCTAAGTGGCTGGACTCCATGCTTCCGATGCAGGGGCCCTGGGTTCTATCCTTGGTCAGAGAATTAGATTCTGCATAAAGGAAACTAAGACCTGGTGCAGCCAAATAAATACATATTTTTTTAAATAAAATAAAATTCACATTCCATTATATAGCCATAATTTTATGTGTCTTTCATGCATTGTCCATAGCAGTGGTTCTTAAACTGCAATGTGAATCAGAATCACCTGGAGAACATGTTAAAACACAAGACTTGGACTTCACCTGGTGAGTTTCTGATTCTACAGATCTGAGATGTGGCCTGAATCTTTGCAGTTCAAGTTCCCAGGGATGCTTCTGGTCCAGGGACTCAACTCTGAAGACCACTGGTCTAAAGGATGACTCTAAAGGTAAAAACCAATAAAGGACATTGCTCAACAACAGGTCAAATGGCACGTTAAGATTACACTTCTCTCACTGTATCTCACTGTGCACACTGTTCACTGAGTCCATAGTAGACAAGACATGAGCTAAGAAGAAGCTGGAAGAAAATTCGAGGAGCCATAGGAATTGCAGACATGTTTATTCTCTCCGGGCTGGCACAACAGCTGTAGCAGCAGCCATAATATAACCTAACACAAAACACCCACAAGGGCTTTCCTGGCGGAGCTTACATATGCTTACAGAACAAAAAGCTGCCCGTGGCCAAGCGAGTACCTCATGACGTGCGTGCACAGCGCTATAAGTGATCTCAGCTGTTACGTAATCATTTACAAAACGTGGGGCAAGGGAAGCTGACCATGCCATGTTGGCTGATTTGCTCTTTCCCTACACATTTTGTTCTCTATGCTTATAAGGTCATGACCCTTTTGCTACTAGAAAAAGAATGCTCCGAATGCCACAATACAATACCCTTTCTGGCTATGACCAGTTGCTCCAAAGCGTACCAAGTTTTAATTTGATTGATATTTAGATCAGAATTTATTGCACTATTTCCCCCTTTGAAATTTGTTTTATGTTTTTTGTGCACTTTTTACTCACCCTATCTATAGCTTAGATTAGAAAACAAATTCTCTTCTAATTTGAACCAAATGCATATTATAAGCATTATAAGCTCCGAATGCCACAATACAATACCCTTTCTGGCTATGACCAGTTGCTCCAAAGCATACCAAGTTTTAATTTGATTGATATTTAGATCAGAATCTATTGCACTATTTCCCCCTTTGAAATTTGTTTTATGTTTTTTGTGCACTTTTTACTCACCCTATCTATAGCTTAGATTAGAAAACAAATTCTCTTCTAATTTGAACCAAATGCATATTATAAGCAGTCATCCTGACATTTCACTGCCCTACAGGTAGTCTCCTGGAGCTGAGGATAGAGGTAGGAACTGGAGACATGTTTTAAGAGACAGTCAGTCAATTCTAAAGGAAATCAACCTGAATATTCATTGGAAGGACTGATGCTGAAGCTGAAGCTCCAATACTTTGACCACCTGATGCAAAGAGCTGACTCACTGGAACAGACCCTTATGCTGGGAAAGATTTAGGGCAGGAGGAGAAGAGGGCAACATTGGATGAGATGGTTGGATAGCATCACCAACTCAATAGACATGAGTTTGAACAAACTCTAGGATAGTGAAGGACAGGGAAGCCTGGCGAACTGAAGTCCATGGGGTTGCAAAGAGTGGGACACAACTTAGCATATGAACAACAAATCTGTCTCAGGCTTATAAATTTGGGTGTAAACTTGGTAATAGATGTTTCTCAGGCTTCCCCAATGGCTCAGCAGCCAAGAATCCGCCTGCAATGCAGGAGACACAGGAGTCGTGGGTTCAGGTTCAATCCCTGGGTTGGGAAGATCCCCTGGAGGATGGCATGGCAACCCACCTCAGTGTTCATGCCTGGGAAATCCCATGGACAGCAGAGCTGGCAGGCTACAATCCACGTGGTTGCAAAGAGTCGGACATGACTGAGCACACATACACACATAAACTTAGTAAT
Organism: Bos grunniens; assembly: GCF_055505025.1. Classification (NCBI taxonomy): domain Eukaryota; kingdom Metazoa; phylum Chordata; class Mammalia; order Artiodactyla; family Bovidae; genus Bos; species Bos grunniens. The sequence goes on from NC_141180.1 coordinate 50,233,843, forward strand.
AGATTATCTCAGGCTCACCTTTGGTATCACAAAATGACAAAGAACACTTGCAGACTGAATATAAAAATTTACTTATTATTGACTCCCACCTGTCCTTAACCCAAAAGGAGAAGAAAGTGAGATTCCTGGTAAGAAGGAATGACCCACAATCTCACTAAGCAGTAACGTGAATGTACGTGAAGTCGCTCAGTTGTGTTCGACTCTTTTCGACCCCATGGACTGTAGCCTACCAGGCTCCTCTGTCCATGGGATTTTCCGGGCAATAGTACTGGAGTGGATTACCATTTCCTTCTGCAAGGGATCTTCCCAAGCCAGGGATCAAACCCGGGTCTCCCACATTGTAGACAGACGCTTTACCATCTGAGCCACCTAAAACCTATACAAAAGGGAGGAAAGCAGGCCACCATCTCAGCAACCTGTCAGTCACCTATGACACTGACTCCTTGAGCCTCTTCTGGTCAGATGAGAAACAGCTCTTCTACACAGTGAGGAGGTCTTAGCAGCAGGTGAGCAAATTCCCAGGTGCTCCAAAAAAATCCTCAGAATTTCCAGCTGCCAACAAGGGTGTTCAAAAGCTTCCCTCTCTATCCCCAACACCAACATACACACTCATCTAAAGTTCAAACTAACACTTAGAAAATCAAAAGCAAACTGCTCACAATTTTAGAACCACAGATTTTAATTTGGCCGGTCACTTGGTGGTCATCTTAAGGGAGGCGCATGATATCATATCTAAAAGTCAAGGAAAATGAAGACCTAGAAGGACTGCCTCTACTACAGAAGATATCGAAATGCATGAGACTGAACAAAGTTCCCTAAGAAAAATGTTCAGAAAGACAAGAAGACCCAGATTGTACCTGAGGAACTCCATTTTTCAAGGGCAGGCAGAAGAGGCAGAATCAACAAATGAGACTAAGAAGTAGATAATGAGATAATCGGGAAACCAAGAAAGTGTGGTATTACATACAAGTCAAGAGACTTAGGTATTTTAAGAATAAGGGAGACATTAGCCATCGGGGAAATGCAAATTAAAACCACAAGGAAATACACTTCTAACCCACCGTGATGGCTACAACCAAAACACAGACTACAGATGTTGGCAAGGATGTGGAGAAATGAGAACCCTCCACATGTGTTGGTAAGCCACATGGGGCAACAGTCTGGCAGTTCCTCAAATGATTAAACATACATGATTCAGAAATTAAACACACATAAAAAAAAAAAAAACACATATTCCTACACAGGAATATAGTCCTACATATATTCCTAAGAAAAATGATAATGTCCACACAAAAATTTACATTGTGAATGTTCACAGCAACATTATTTATATATTATAGCCAACAGGTTGGAACAATGTCCATCAATAGATAAATGGCTAATCAAAATGAAATATATACATACAATAGAGTATTATTCAGCCAAAGAAAGGAACAAAGTTAAGATATGCAACCACATGGATGAACCCTGAAAACATTATACCTAAGTGAAAGAAGCCAGTCATAAAAGGCCACGTATTATATGATTCCACTTACATGAAATATCTAGCAGAGGCAAATTCATAGAAACAGGAATTAGATTCAAGGTTACCAGGGGCTGGGGAAGAAAGAGGAGAGTTACTACATAATGGTTACAGAGCTTCAGTCCAATATAACTGAAGCAGTATTGGAAATAAATAAATTATGGTATTTTAGCTACATCTCAATTTTTTAAAAAAGGAAAGAACAGGGGACTTCTCTGGTGGCACAGTGGATAGGAGTCCACCTGCCAATGCAGGGGAAACGGGTTCGATCCCTGGTCCAGGAGGATGCCACATGCCACCTGGCAACTGAGTCCATGCACTGCCACTACTGAAGCCCCTGCACCTAGAGCCTGTGCTCCACAAGAGAAGCCACCGTAATAGGGAGCCAGCGCACCAGAGAGGAGCCCCCACTCCCCACAACCAAAGCCTGTGCGCCACAAGAGAAGCCACCGTAATAGGGAGCCAGCGCACCAGAGAGGAGCCCCCACTCCCCACAACTGAAGAGAGCCCACACACAGCAACGAAGACCAGGGCGACCAAAATAAATAAATTACATAGAAAAGGAAAGAACAAAGAAGGCATGGGCAATTGCTCCTGTATGCGGCAATCCTCCTGCCCACGACAACTATAAACTCTGGGAAAAATATTAAAAAATCAACTACCAAAGGCACTGGAGAGCTACCAAAAGCAGAGAGAAAATCACAGGAGAAGACAAAAGTGTGGGTAGAGAGGGAGTCGGGGGTTATACTTGGAAGAAGGGAATAGTCCTTCTCCAGGTTGGGTGGTTGGTTTGAATGACCTTTATTCTGAAGGCAGGTCCCAGTTTATGCTATGCGGGACAGCTAAAATTAAGATAAAAAAGTCACAGACTTAAATTACTGGCTTGAAAAACCAGAGTTTGGGGCATCTAAAACAGCTAGCAAATGAAGGGAAGAAACGAAAAAGGAGAGACTCAAAGAGAAGAGCACATGTCCCCCAGTTTCTAAGTATGAAATCTACCAAAATTTTTGGCTGACACTAAAAAATTACACACGGATAGGGCAAGATGCCAGAGAAGGCAATGGCAACCCACTCCAGTGTTCTTGCCTGGAGAATCCCAGGGACGGGGGAGCCTGGTGGGCCGCCGTCTATGGGGTCGCACAGAGTCGGACACGACTCAAGCGACTTAGCAGCAGCAGCAGGGCAAGATGCGGGCTTCTCAGGTGGTACTAGTGGTAAAGAACCCACCTGCCAAAGTAGGAGATGCAAGAGACGCAGGCTCAATCCCTGGGTCAGGAAGATCTCCTGGAAAAGGAAATAGCAACTCTCTCCAGTATTCTTGCCTGGGAAAAACCATGACAGAAGAGCCTCATGGGCTACAGTTCATGGGGTGGCAAAGAGTTGGACATCACTGAGCAACTGAGCAGAGCAAGATGCAAGCAGCTAAAATAAAGCTAACAGAAATGAACAGAGATTTCAGCTGCTGCCCACTGCAGAGGAGAGAGTCTAGAGTTTAACTACTGTAACTAGGATCAAAGCCATAAAGGTTTCAGAGCCCTAAACACAGTGAGATGGTATGTGAAGCCTTAGGAGATGACACTGCCCAGGGCCCTCACTTATATAATAAGTTTGAAAGGGCTTCATGTTACAATCTATAATCAGATGATAATGGCCTGCTAGGAAGAGAAAGGTATTAAGAGGGACTAGAAGCCAATTCCACAATACCACAGGAAGTTAGTCAAGTCTACTCAGGCAGAAAGGAGTGCTAGCATGCATGACACATATCCGACATTTCTGATCTAAGAGATCAAAATCATGATTTTTGTACACCCAATAAAGCTAATACAGAGGCCTGTATACCATGGACTCGCTCTTCGTTGATGATATAACCACTTCTATGTGTTTTAATGCTCCCTGCTTCTGCTCTAAGATGAATAACCAAGTCTGGGCCAGAACAAAAAGAACTGTTTTAGGTTTACTTCTCCAAAACCCAACTGTAGTACATGTAGTTTAGTCAGGCCATTTTTTCCCTTAAAACACATACACACACACAGCGTATGTGTGTACACTTAGGTAGATACAGCTGCACAGAAATAAACAAGCTTGTGTTTGTGTGTGTATGTGTGCATGTGTGTTTGTTTAGACAATGTTGGCTGCTGTGCAAATAAAGAGAAACGTTCAAATTCAAGTTACACACTGAAGGAACAGTTGACAATATTTATTGTTTAATTGAATGGAGAAAATGAAACAGTTCTATTTAAAGATTTCCCATGTTTTCTTACAGCTTGATTATTACTAAAGGGACAAATAAGAGTTTCTTGTCAATCTGGTCTCCTCTTCTTAAGCTTTTCCATTCCCTTAATTAGCATGTATCTTAATGCTTTAGTTAATCCTTTTACACTGCTTAGGTTCTGGTAATAAGGAAAATCAGTACACTAAGTCTAACTTGCTTTATATCTTGGAGACTACTTTAGTAGTCTGGGTCTAGAATATATTCATAGTAAATCTGATTTATTATGGTACTATTTATTTTTTATACCTATTTTTTTAAACTAAAGAAAGTATCTTGGCTCCTTATTACTTTTGTTGATGGGTATTCTGTTCATCTCAGGGAAGAAAAATCTTTTATGACTAGCTCTATAAATCACTACTCCAGGCTTATTTCAGAACCATTTTTCTAAAAACATTGTTTTACAACTTCACTTGCTTTTGGCTCAGGACATTACTTTGTAATAGGTCTTGTAAGGTTCAAGAAACATTTTTCTGTACTAAAATAGCAGATAGACACTACGGACTGAAAGCCCAAGACCCATTTATGACTTACATGACTGGGGAGTTTGGGAAGCTGGACACAAATGGCTCAGTCCCTTCAGAGTTCTTTCCTGGGGTAACACATCCATGTCATAAACTGCAGAGAGGCAGGTCCTGCCCCTCAGGGGAAAGCCTGGGGTCATTCAGTGATGCCAAGAGACTAAGTGGGCCTCTGTTGCCTAATCCTGTGGAAGCCAACTGTTGCCATACACCAAAGTCATTTTTTCCCAATGGTCTATCACTAAGGCTGAGGTTTTGATATTCAAAACAAAACAAAAAAATCTGTAGGGCCATCAAACTCAGTATACCATAGGCCTACCAAAAGTTCCCAAGATTTATTTGTAACCTACTCCTAAAAAAAAAAAAAAGTGAAAGTGTCAGTTGCTCAACTGTGTCCTTTGCAACCCCATGGACTGTAACCCGCCAGGCTCCTCTGTCCATGGGATTCTCCAGGAATGAATACTGCAGTGGGTTGCTGTGCCCTCTTCCAGGGGATCTTTCCAACCCAGGGATCAAACCCAGGTGTCCTGCAATGCAGGCAGATTCTTTACCATTTGAACCACCAGGGAAGCCCAACCTAATTCTATATATGCTTAATCACTTTTAACACCTAAATAAAGTGAAATAAAATACAAAATATTCTAATTCTATATCAGGGCACTTTCAGCTTTTTTTTTTTTTTTTGCACAAAGTGTAAAGGGTTTTTTAATTATGCATAACACATGCCAAATTTTTATTTAAGCCAATAAATTTTTAAAGAATTGCACATGTTCTGATCTTTCTACTGCTTCACCTTAGTTCCTCCAAAGTCATAATCTTCAAGATAAGACAGCCCTTTCAAAAAGAAGTTTTGCTCAATCCACAGCTGTCACGTCAATCAGCACAAAATTCTTTCATCTCTTTGATCTCCAGTGGAATACAGACACACTTCAAAATTTCCCACCTAAGGAAAAAGATTGTAATCTTTGGGATCCAATTTCCTGAAGCAATTTACTTTAGGACCATGGTTAGGGTCAGGAGATAGATCTGCTAGTTCTGAATCTGACACTCTTTAAAAATATATTAAATTCAAATCATATTCACTCCTAAGCTATCACACCTTAGAACAGTACAGATTGTTGGGATATGCCCATATCTAAGATTTTAAAAGTTTGCCTATTACGTTTTTCATAGTTTATTTGGCAGCTCTGTCTTATAATTCTTTCCCACTGACCTAACAGTTGTATGAGTAAAGGAAACCACACAGTTACTCTACGAAGCATTTCCAACAATGTAGGTTTACAGATAAAGCCCCATCAGGACAGACCTCAAGGGGCACTTTCAGCTTTTAAACTTTGCAGTCTGTAGTTTTCCTCCACAGACAAGACAGACATACATTTTACACAGTTCTTACAGAAATTCGGCTTGACTAGTCTTTTTAAAAACTAATATTAAATAATTATTAACAGCAAAACTTAATTCTACATATAGGATTATAAAATGTAGGCACTAGGCTTTTTCTTCTCTAATATGTACAGAGGATTCCAACATCTAAAGCACAAGTCAACAACTCTTAGAGGTTAATGGAGAAAAGAAGGTAGACAGGAAGAGGTGGGGGGAGGAAGCGAGTCTGCAGGTCATTCTCCCCCTTCCTTTCTTCCACCCTCTTTCTAAGAAGGTACAGTTTTATGAGGCAATTCAGGTAGAAAGAAAACAGCCCTATGATAACCTTAAGGTGTTGCCTTTGGTACTTTTGGCAAAGATGGTCAAATCCTCAACTACAACCTCCTGGTGATTTATGGGATGATTAAAGTTCTTACTGTGAATTTGTACTTAAATTGATTTTATTCATGCTCAAAAGTTGTAAGTTATCTACTTTTCACTTTGCTATTCCATGACAAGTAACACTGATACAGAAAGATAATACTAGTATATGATCCTAAAGCTATTTTTAATACCTTTACCAATAAATTAATAATGGGTACATGGTAACAAACATTGGCATTTTACTCTGTAATTACTCATGTGCTGCACATAGTGTACCCTACACCTTAAAAATACCTTGCTAATTCTAACGAAGCACTTCCTGTGAACTCCATTCCTCTAAGCACTGTACATATACCATTATTATCTCTGTTCTACAAATAAGGAAACTGAAACTCAGGAGGTTAAATAACTTGCCCAATGTCACAACATTAGAAAGTGTCAGATTTATGTCCATAGCTCATGTTCAACTGGTGCTTCTCAGACTCTGAGACACACACAAATCACCCGAACACTTTGATTAAGCTGGCTAAGGGCTGGGTCTGACATTTTACATTTCCAAAAGGCACCAACGCTGCTGGTCCACAGACCACACTTTTAGTAATAAATTCTAGATCACTTCACTCTGCTACCCAACTATATACTAGAAGAGGATGATATTTAACTTAGGATCCAGTGACCTAAGCAAAAAGGCATTTATATCCTAACTTTAAGTACTTAATCAAGGTGTTGTTTTCAGTCTATGTGAAGAGTTTCAATTTACAATGAAGTTCTAGACCCAACTAAAATACACTTGATTTGGGCAATGTCTTTTTTTCTATTCTTAGGACGAAAGCCTATTTCTCCTATTCCCATGCAAATATACAGAAGAAAAACAACTTTTTTTTTTTGATTAGGGGGAGTGGGGAGGTAGACAAGCTTTTACAACTTGGCATTTGACTGAACATTACACATAAAAGCAGACACATCATTAAGACACAAAGCTCTTGACTACTCAATTCTCAAATATGCCACAAAAAGCTTCAAAGACAGCTTGTCTCTGGATTTCTCCTGCTCAGCAACTTTTTAAAGGTGGGATTACAAAAAGACATTGTTCCAATTAGTCATGTTTGTCTACTAAAAACAACACGCTTCAAGTCCTTACACTTAAAGACACCTCTGACACGAACTGAAATAGACTTACTTGTTTGAAACTAGACCAACATTAAAATATGGTTAATTCCTAATATACTTAAACCTCATTTCTCTTTCTCAAAATCAAGCCATTTCTAAAAATTATCTTGTCTCTCTTGAGGACTACCCAGGGTTTTCCATGTTCATGCACTCTATTTTTCCTCTTTATGTAATATTTGAATAAATATAATCAAGGAACTTATTAGACTTTGAAATTAAAATCTGGTCTAGAACTTTCTCCAACAGGTACCTTTATTTGGCAAAACTAATACAATTATGTAAAGTTTAAAAAAAAAAAAGAGTACTGAAAAAAAAAAGTGCTGCCTTTTAAAATCATCTTTCAACATAAATATATTCTAATGTTCTTTTTGAAACGTAGAGAAACTACTTGAAAAAATGGGTAGAAGGGACTATTTATATGGCTTTCCTACCAGCAAATAGGTACAAATTTGGCAATTAGGCAGATCCGGATTTCTATTCTGGGTTTACATCCACTCTTAGTGACTGTGTGACCTAAGGGCAGGTTTATCTAAACTTGCTATGCCATAATTCTTGGTTTTTCATATAGTAAGCACTCACATAATTATTATTGCAGCAGATATTATAGAACCCTTTATATTATAAAAGAGAAAGTTAAACTTCACGGAATTTATGCAACTTGTCGAAGGTCACACAATAACTGAAAAAAAATGAATAAGTTCAGCTCTATCTGACTGCAAAGCCCATGATACCTCCTCTGACCCAGATTGCATCTTTAATGTAGAGTTTTTAATTGCTTAACAGAGAAAACAAGTACTTCTCACACACCCAGTGGATCTTTAATTTTAAAAAGCCTATACCTATCAGATCAGATCAGTCACTCAGTCGTGTCCGACTCTTTGCGACCCCATGAATTGCAGCATGCCAGGCCTCCCTGTCCATCACCAACTCCCGGAGTTCACTCAGACTCACGTCCATCGAGTCAGCGATGCCATCCAGCCATCTCATCCTCTGTCGTCCCCTTCTCCTCCTGCCCCCAATCCCTCCCAGCATCAGAGTCTTTTCCAATGAGTCAACTCTTCGCATGAGGTGGCCAGAGTACTGGAGTTTCAGCTTTAGCATCATTCCTTTCAAAGAAATCCCAGGGCTGATCTCCTTCAAAATGGACTGGTTGGATCTCCTTGCAGTCCAAGGGACTCTCAAGAGTCTTCTCCAACACCACACTTCAAAAGCAATACCTATAGTGTATCACAAACGCCACCTACATCTACAGTATTGGTAGTAAGACAACCAATTATCAAATATCAACTAACTGGATGGGAAAAACATAAAGGTGAATCTCAAGTAAACACACATACATATGTAGTTGAGGACAAAGATGACTGAGAAAACTAGCTATTAGGTCCTCCCAGGTTTTCATTCTAAAAAACATCTGTTGAAGACCCACTATGAGAGCATAGTGCTAGAGTAATATTTTACCAAACATTATAAGAGGGATTAAGACTAAAGATAAGGACAATTTAAAACAAGAAAAATAAACCAACTTAAACCACAATAAGAATATCTAATAGCTGATGTTTTAAGTGATAGGAGATTTAATGTAATTGCATCTCAGGATATTCACCCTGAGGGCTTTTCTGGTGGCTCAGAGGTAAAACAGCCGTCTGCCAATGCAGGAGACTCAGGTTTGATCCATAGGTTGGAGAAAAAAAACAGCAACCCACTCCAGTATCCTTGCCTGGGAAACCCCATGGTCAGAGGAGCCTGGCGGGCTATAGTCCATGGGGTCACAAAAAAGTCAGGCACGACTTTAAACAACAACACACTCACCTAGATACTAAGGCTCGTCTGTACAAAAGTGATAATGGGTGAGAAAGCGTCTATGGACATGCAAGTGCTCAGTTGTAGACGCCTATCCTCTGTCCTGGAGGCAGTACAAGGTCAGGATTCACAGCATGGACCTGAGGTCACAAGGACCTGAGTTTAAGATCTAGCTCCGTCATTAACAGCTGTGTGACTTTAGTAACCTCTTTTAAGCCTTAGTGACCTCAACTGTCAAATGGGAATAAAAACCACACTTATTCTATACAGTTATTCACTGAACACACTTTCACTGAAGGTGTACCTCACCATCTAGCATTGCACTGGGCGCTGTGGGTAAGGTGTGAAAATACGTGTAATGCGCTTGGCATGTGTCAAGAACAACCCAGGGATTTTTGTCAGTTTTGTCCCCTGCTGTTGCTCAGTACTTAGAGCAATGACTGACAAGTAGAAGGCTTTAAATAAATATCTTGCTAAATAGTGAATAAACTGGTTAGTGCCAGGTGGATCAGAAACTATTCCCGCTGCCATAACCCTTGCTGGACTCGGCCTTCTTGAGAATATACATATGTAAGCATTGCCGGAAGTTTAAGTCTCCTCATTTGTTTTTAATAAGATTTAGAAGTCTAGCTCCTAAGACTCCATGTGAGATTTTCTGTCACATATTTACAGTGTTTTTAACTGAACATTCTGTACAATAAAATATTAAAACATACAAAGAAGTAAAGTATGATGCACCTTCATGTATTCATCAACCAGCTTCAACAATAAGCAACACATTTTTCACTGTATTAAAATGTGTTTCCCAAATCTTAGCAAGGTAAGACTTATAAACTACCTATTTGGACATAACTGTCAGTTCCTAGTCTAAGAGAAAGCAGGAGGTATGCGTTTATGCTCTCTCATACAACTTTGGCTCTCGCATCAGCTCTCTTATAAGATGGCACTGCAGAGCAAAAATAAATTTTACTGGCAATGAGCATTCACAGAAAATATAGCCATCAATCCTCTCCTAAGCCCTTCCATTCTGCTATTTTGGGTCTTTCTGATAAATTAAAAGCAAATTTCAATGCAATCCAAGGAAGGTTTTTCATTGTTTTGTTTTTTAAAGGATCTCTTTAAATTTCAATTTTAAAAAGAACCAACAGGGAAGCCTTGCTACACAAAGATTATGAACGTAATAAATCAGCTCCACGATTTCCCTGGTGGTCTAGTGGTTAAGAGTCTGCTTGCCAATGAGGAAGACACAGGTTTGATCCCTGGTCCAAGAGGATCCCACATGCCACGGGGCAACTAAGCCGGTGATCCACACTACTGAGCCCATGCGCCCTAGAGCCCAGGAACCGCAACTACTGAGCCCACACGCTGCAACTAGGGAAGTCCGAGCGCCCACAGCCTGTGCTTCGCAACAAGACAAGCCGCTGCAATGAGAAGCCTGAGCACCACAATGAGAGTAGCCCCCGCCACCGTAATTAGAGAAAGCCTGCACGCAGCAACAAAGACCCAGCACAGCCACACATAAATAAATAAATATGTTTTTAGTTAATAAATAAGTGCTCCAAGGACCTTCAGATCAGTATGTCATCTCTTCTCTGAGAAGCTTAAAACACTTCCTTAACATCTTTCATTAAAGTGATTCTCAGTTTGCCATGAGAATCCAGGCTTCCCTGGTGGCTCAAAGGGGAAAGAGTCTGCCTGCAATGCAGGAGACCCGAGTTTGATCCCAGAGTCGGAAGATCCCCTGGAGAAGGAAATGGCAATCCACTCTAATATTCTTGCCCGGAGAATTCCATGGACAGAGGAGTCTGGCGGGCTACAGTCCATGGGGTCACAAAGAGTCGGACATGACTGTGCAACTGACTCTTTTCAGTTTGCCATGAAAGGTGACATGACGCTCTGGGTCAGGCCAGGACAAACAACCGCTATACTGACGGTCTCACTTGAGGCTATTATGTGTAGGCATGGCAGTCCTCCTCACCGACCCAATCCTCAAAGTTACAGGCAGGTACCAGGCACTTTTTATCACTTTACAGATTAATTAGTCATGTATCTATTTCCATCAAACACAAAAGCACCCATGTGATACAAGTTCCATCAGATTTTTTTTTTAACAGCAACAATGGCTGCTAGAAGCCATCTCATTCCCTTTCCTGGCCTCGATCATGGCCAAGTATAAGCAGGAACAACCAAGATAGGCTCTCCACAACCCTCAGTCAGAGGCACACATACCCATCCTCTCACATGTCCTAGGATAAACTGCTACTCAATCTCAGTACCTTTTTCTAAAGATGTGGCCAGCCCCTGAACTAACAGACACAGAACTTCAGCTGGTAAAATTAAGGTAACAAGCTACACGTCTTTTATAAACACAATAACCTAAGAGATAGTGAGAAACAAGTATTACTCCAATTTCAAGTGCAAGAAAATCAAAGTCATACATTTCTCCCTAGGAGAAATATCCAACAAGATCCTGGAAAACTGCCGTCTAAGAACAGAGAGAAGAAAACATTATACCACAAGCAAAGAGGGACCAGGGAACCTCTAAGATTCCCAAGAGTCTATGGTTGTAAGTAGATTTCCCAAAGAGATAAAACTCGTTACCCCAAATTTCAGGTTTCTTCTGACTTAGACCATATGTTCTTACACAACCAGATTGATCTCACTGGCCCTCTCTTGAACCTAAACAAAACCCAGTTGTACATTTAGAGAGGATTTACTGCTCACAGCAACAAAACTGATTTTCTACTGCACGCACGTGACTGCTTTTCTAATGTTCCTTTTTAAGTTAAGACAATGAAAGAAGGAGTTCTCCCTTGATGATATGTAGACCTCAATTGATGCGCTTTAACATTAAACTAAGAATTAAGCTGTTGATAAGTCCTTGAAATCTGGTATTCTCATAAAACATTCACGTTAATTCAAGCAAAACATTAAAGAGCATTACATAATAAGTCATACTAAACTGGCGATGAAAAGAACCACCATTAAGACACCCAGAGCATCAGTTTATCACAAGTTATCATTCACAGCATGAAAATATGTTTTAAGACTAACATCAAAATACTCACTGAGCCCCCAAAGGTACCCTATTCTTCCCTTAAATACACAGCATTTACCAAAGCATTGTTGTATGCAAACACAAAGATTGCCTTCTCTAAAAACAAAACTATAGAACTTCTTTGTTCTTTAGAAGAACAGCCACTAAGTTATCTCTATTGCTGAACTAAAGGCTTAAGGGACCATTTATGGGAAAGAAGGTTGTGTAATTATGTACTTATGTTCTCTCATACAGCCTTGACTCTCACATCAGCTTTCTTACAAGAGCGTGGAGCAAATAAGACAGCACAATAGAGAAAAAATATATATATTCATAAATACCAGCAATGAGCATTCACCGAAAATGTAATAATCTGTATCTCTCTCTTCCCTTCTCTCTTTCTCTCTCTCCCCCTTTCATCCATTCTGCTATTTGGGGTCTTTGGGATTAAAAACAAAGTCTCAATGCAGTCCAAGTTGTTTGTGGTTAATTACAAATAATATTTCAAATATTAATAAATAGACCATTATTTTTTCACTATTTTAACAGATGCTATTAACAAAAAAAGTTTTTAAGATAATGAAGCACAAAAAATACATAACTTTCAACCTAAATCTCTAAACTACTGGGCTAGCTACACATTACAAGAAAGGGTTTTATATATTCACTCTTGTCTGTACAATTTTCCCTAATCTCTAAGACAGATTATCGTCGATTTTATTACATCACAGAATGTATAATTACTGTTGACATCTGACAAGTTTCAAACAGGAAAGAAAAGCTTAATTAGTAATAAAGTTCATGGGGTCTGACTTCAGGAATAATAGCATTAGCTGGATGCCTACGGCAAGTTAAAACTTATCTAAATTTTAGTTCCCTTATCTATAAAATGGGAATAATAAGAATACCTACCTCATGGGCCTCATGGGCTTCCCTGGTGGCTCAGACAGTAAACAATCTGCCTACAATGCGGGAGATGGCGAGCTGGATTCCCTGGGTAGGGAAGATCCCGGGGAGAAGGGAATGGCAGCCCATTCTAGTATTCTTGCCTGGAGAATTCCATGGGCAGAGGAGCCTGGCAGGCTACAGTTCATGGGGTCGCAAAGAGTCAGACACGACTGAGTGATTAACACTTTCACAGAGACCTCAGGAGATTTTGTGAGATTATATAAGATAATGCACGTTGAAACCCTTGGCATTGTTCCTGACATGGCAAGTACTCTAGGAAGTGTTAAATATCATCATCCTCTATACTTACTATCACCATTTTGTTATTGTTCAGTCTCTCAGTGTGTCCGATTCTTTGCCACCCTGTGGACTGCAACACACCAGGCCTCCCTGTCTTTCACGATCTCCCGTAGCTTGCTCAAACTCACGTCCATCGAGTTGATGATGCCATCCAACCATCTCATCCTCTGTCGTCCCCTTCTCCTCCTGCCTTCTATCCCTCACAGCATCAGGGTCTTTTCCAATGAGTCGGCTCTTCGCATCAGGTGGCTAAAGTATTGGAGCTTCAGCTTCAGCATCAGTCCTTCCAATTAATACTCAGGGTTGATTTCCTTTAGGATGGACTGGTTGGATCTCCTTGCAGTCCAAGGGACTCTCAAGAGTCTTCTCCAACACCACAGTTCAAAAGCATCAATTCTTCGGCGCTCAGCTTTCTTTATGGTCCAACTCTCATATCTGTACATGACTACTGGAAAAACCATAGCTTTGACTATACAGACCTTTGTTGGCAAAGTGATGTCTCTGCTTTTTAATAGGCCATCTAGGTTTGTCATAGCTTTTCTTCCAAGAAGCAAGCATCTTTTAGTTTCATGGCTGCAGTCACCATCTGCAGTGGTTTTGGAGCCCAAGAAAATAAAGTCTGACACTGTTGGCATTGTTTCCCCATCTATTTGCCATGAAGTGATGGGACCGGATGCCATGATCTTCGTTTTTTGAATGTTGAGTTTTCACCTTCATCAAGAAGCTCTTTAGTTCCTCTTCGCTTTCTGCCATAAGGGTGGTACCATCTATCACTATTACTATTTACTTATCAATCACAAATAATATCTTAGGCATTGCACCTGATGCTGTATACTTTATCATAGGTTTTCTCATTTATTTCTTTCAGCAACCTCATAAGGTAGGTACTGTTGTTATTGTTATTATTATTACTATTAACCCTATTTATCAATGAAGAAACTGGGTTTAGCAAGTAATTTTTCAGGTTCATACAATTAATAAACGGCATTTTTGTTGTTGTTGTTTAGTCAATAAGTTGTCTCCAACTCTTTGTGAATTTATGGACTGCCAGACTCCTCTGTCCCTGGGATTTTCCAAGCAGGAATATTGGAATGGGTTGCCGTTTTCTTTACCCGGGGATCTTCCCAACCCAGGGATCAAACCCACATCTCCCGCATTACAGGCAGATTCTTTCCTGCTGAGCATCAGGGAAAATTCCAGTAAATGGCAAAACCAGAACCTGAACCAGAATGTATCTGATAACAAAGCTCCTTAACAGGTATGACATAAGTATTAACAGGTTGCAATTCCTCTAGAATGAGTAATAACAGATTCATTATCCAAAAGACATTATAGGTGACATTCACCTACAAGTAACTACACCAACTTCTGAATGCTTCAGCCAAAAACAGAAAAACCCAATTCCATCTTTAGATTAACTGACCTTTCGTTTTTTTAAAAGCTCCTTCAGGGATGTGAGTGATGATTTTGATAATATACCACATTTACATAGTCCTTTGGTATATAATATATACCAAATATATACTATACTATATATATATATATATACACACACACAAATATATACTGTAACAAATTGATCTTCACTATAATCCCATGGATACAGATAGGAACTATCATCTGATTAGATGAGGCAAGTGAAAGGTCACAAATCTGACAAGTAACAGAAGAAGGACTCAAACCTAAGTCTTCTTACTCCAAGTACAGAGCAATTTTTTTTACCACAACACGTAGACAAACAGGTTAATAAATATTAAAAACAAATCTCAAAAAAGAGTAACTGCTTCCCTAAAAAGAGTAACGGCTCCTCCCAAAAGGAGTCTATACATCACACTCATTCTTATCCATGATCAAAAGCCTTAAAGACAAAACAATGTGCTGTTCTCCAAATGACATCATTGAAAGAAAGGAGAAGGAACGTTAACACTCTTCAAAAAGGATGGCCGCGGGACCTAGAAGGAAGGCAGAGGATCACAGTCTCCAAGATAGGAAAATAAAATTATTTACCTGTACTAAAGGAAAATACAGAAAATAAGGTTGAAAACTATACTGAGAAATTTAATTTATATGAGGAAGAACCATCAGAATCGGTATATATTGGCAGTACTAAAAGACATAGATCCTGCAATCAGAGATTCCAGGGGAGACAGAAAATTATATAATAAATATAAGTTCAAATAATTAACTAAAATACAACGTAGTACACAGAATAAAAGATATATGCTATGAGTACATGGAAAAGAGAGTAACACTTTAACAAACTAATTGAGTAATCTGTTGATCTACATTAAGAAAAAGTTAAAAATAGGAAATGCTTCAAAATACAAGAAAAAGAGTTTCAGAAGGTGTCAATCTGCTGTAGAAAACTAAGCTCAGTTTCTAATATAGCTGCCACTTACTATGCTTTTCCATTTCCTATGCCCAGTACATGAATCATTTGACCTGTCAATAAATTGACCATCCAAAAATGCACTGCTCACTAAATCCTGCTCATTAAGGGGTGGGCTCCAAGTTATATTTAAATCAAGTTACTCATTCTGTGACTGATAAATTAATGACTAAAGACAGTTCTTACAAGTCTAAAGTAGGCTTCTAGAATCATCTGCTAGCTCGAGTTGTATATCTTAACTAAAGACAAGAGAAGATCTTACTATAGATCTCCAATATTAAAAGGTCAGGTTCAAGAAAATCAATCAAAAAGCAAAGTTAAGACAGATAAAAGTGAAGTTTGCCAAGAAAAATGTCAGAGCTAAGCATAGAAAACAATAGTAAAAACTTTAATCAGGCTGTTACTGAGATATGCTGCAAATATTCACATTCAAGTAATATTTATTTCACCCCATTAGTCTCAAATTTCAGTGCCAATAAGACAAAGTAGACAAAAAGACAGATTCCATAGGGAAGGTGTTCTTATCCTGCAGGTAAGCAAGTCTTAAAATTTGCTGCATACCAACACCACCCAGGTAGTCTAGTAAGAATGTACACTAGTGTGCCTAAAATAGTAGATATTCTGAGAAACACAGAAAAACAAATTTTAAAATAAGCCCACTGCCAACTTATTCTGATGGTTGTGGGTCATGCTTTGAGAAACAGCAATATTCCAGGCATTATACTAGGTACTCTCAGATGTGTTCTTTCACTTAACCTTCATAAAGATCACACGACATAGATATTATCCTTACTTTATGAATGAGGAAACAAAAGTCCAGGGGTTAAGATGCCCAAAATTAAACAGCTAAAGAGAAAGAAAAAGGACAGAAGACCAAAACTTAAAAGACTAGAGAGAAAGAAAAAGGACAGAAGAGAAATTTGCTGTATTAGACAGCAACGTGAGAATAAAGTAAAGAAGCTGAAAATCAAGTATTCTTAAAAGCATTAAAAAATAAAAATAATAGGAAATCAGAGAGTTTCATTATCTTGTGTCACTCAAAGACACAGAGACATGAAAGATCAACACTAAAAATTATACACTATTAAATAATTATTTAAAATTATCTCTATAAAAAGAATGTCTATATGTGCATAACTGAGTCACTTTGCTATACAGCAGAGATTGGCACAACGTGTAAATCAACTATACTTCAATTTTTTAAAAAAATTAAAATTATCTCTGTAGCTGACTACACGTAGGCTGAGGCAGAGAGCAAAAGTACTTTGGTATGAAGTTATCTATGTTTAAAATTTACTTTCTTTGAACTTTCAGTCATCTTTAACAGGTAAATTAAATACTCACCTATTAAAATTTATTTTGATATAAACTTCTTGGTGATTACACAGAATTATAATTTTGATAAAAAGAATTCAGCCTGTGGCCCAATGTATACTAGCTCTCTTAACTGGTAGTACCAACTGATAGAGCATATTAATTAATTAAAGGAAGGAGAAAGTTTCAAAGTACAAGGAAAACGTCTCAGGAGCTGGCTGTAGACATAGTGCTCTGATAACCCTGTAAATCTCAGAAACTGAAATGCTTATCAAGCATCCCTGTGTGCTCAGTACTGTGCCAGGCCCTGGAAATTCACAGGAAAATAAGACTACATCCTTGTCCTCAAGGAGGCTAAGACCAAATGGGAAATAAAATCTAGTAAGAACCAAATTAGGAACTAAAGTATGTAATATTACCTACTACCGCAGATCAATGAAGGAAATCAGTGAGAAGCAGAGCAAGAACAGTAAGTATGAACACCTCTTCCATACCAAATACTTTCACACATGTTATCTCTCTTAATTCTAAGCATACCTGAGAGGTAGCGTTCAAGGTGAAGAAAGCAAAGTTCAGAGCAGGAAGTCACTTCCCTCAACTCCCATAACTAGAAGGTACACTGAGAGGTAAGGCTGAACAGAGATGGGCCGGATAAGACAGGACCACTTGCTAATCTGAGAGAGCTAAGAATCAGTCACTGAAGGGACATTTAGGGAAAACCACTAGGCCATTCAGGTATGACCTAAATCAAATCCCTTATGATTATACAGTGGAAGTGAGAAATAGATTTAAGGGTCTAGATCTGATAGATAGAGTGCCTGATGAGCTATGGAATGAGGTTCATGACATTGTACAGGAGACAGGGATCAAGGCCATCCCCATGGAAAAGAAATGCAAAAAAGCAAAATGGCTGTCTGGGGAGGCCTTACAAATAGCTGTGAAAAGAAGAGAAGCGAAAAGCAAAGGAGAAAAGGAAAGACATAAACATCTGAATGCAGAGTTCCAAAGAATAGCAAGAAGAGATAAGAAAGCCTTCTTCAGCGATCAATGCAAAGAAATAGAGGAAAACAACAGAATGGGAAAGACTAGGGATCTCTTCAAGAAAATCAGAGATACCAAAGGAACATTTCATGCAAAGATGGGCTCGATAAAGGACAGAAATGGTATGGACCTAACAGAAGCAGAAGATATTAAGAAGAGATGGTAAGAATACACAGAAGAACTGTACAAAAAAGATCTTCACAACCCAAATCATCACGATGGTGTAATCAATGACCTAGAGCCAGATATCCTGGAATGTGAAGTCAAGTAGGCCTTAGAAAGCATCACTACAAACAAAGCTAGTGGAGGTGATAGAATTCCAGTTGAGCTATTCCAAATCCTGAAAGATGATGCTGTGAAAGTGCTGCACTCAATGTGCCAGCAAAATTGGAAAACTCAGCAGTGGCCACAGGACTGGAAAAGGTCAGTTTTCATTCCAATTCCAAAGAAAGGCAATGCCAAAGAATGCTCAAACTACCGCACAATTGCACTCATCTCACACACTAGTAAAGTAATGCTCAAAATTCTCCAACCCAGGCTTCAGCAATACGTGAACCGTGAACTTCCTGATGTTCAAGCTGGTTTTAGAAAAGGCAGAGGAACCAGAGATCAAATTGCCAACATCCGCTGGATCATGGAAAAAGCAAGAGAGTTCCAGAAAGGCATCTATTTCTGCTTTATTGACTATGCCAAAGCCTTTGACTGTGTGTGGATCACAATTAACTCTGGAAAATTCTGAAAGAGATGGGAATACCAGACCACCTGATCTGCCTCTTGAGAAATTTGTATGCAGGTCAGGAAGCAACAGCTAGAACTGGACATGGAACAACAGACTGGTTCCAAATAGGAAAAGGAGTACGTCAAGGCTGTATATTGTCGCCCTGCTTATTTAACTTATATGCAGAGTACATCATGAGAAACGCTGGACTGGAAGAAACACAAGCTGGAATCAAGATTGCCGGGAGAAATATCAATAACCTCAGATATGCAGATGATACCACCCTTATGGCAGAAAGTGAAGAGGAACTCAAAAGCCTCTTGATGCAAGTGAAAGAGGAGAGTGAAAAAGTTGGCTTAAAGCTCAACATTCAGAAAACAAAGATCATGGCATCCGGTCCCATCGCTTCATGGGACATAGATGGGGAAACAGTAGAAACAGTGTCAGACTTTATTTTTCTCGGCTCCAAAATCACTACAGATGGTGACTGCAGCCATGAAATTAAAAGACGCTTACTTCTTGGAAGGAAAGTTATGACCAACCTAGATAGCATATTCAAAAGCAGAGACATTACTTTGCCAACAAAGGTTCGTCTGGTCAAGGCTATGGTTTTTCCTGTGGTCATGTATGGATGTGAGAGTTGGACTGTGAAGAAGGCTGAGCGCCGAAGAATTGATGCTTTTGATCTGTGGTGTTGGAGAAGACTCTTGAGAGTCCCTTGGACTGCAAGGAGATCCAACCAGTCCATTCTGAAGGAGATCAGCCCTGGGATTTCTTTGGAAGGAATGATGCTAAAGCTGAAACTCCAGCACTTTGGCCACCTCATGCGAAGAGTGACTCATTGGAAAAGACTCTGATGCTGGGAGGGATTGGGGGCAAGAGGAAAAGGGGACGACAGAGGATGAGATGGCTGGATGGCATCACTGACTCGATGGACATGAGTCTGAGTGAACTCCAAGAGTTGGTGATGGACAGGGAGGCCTGGCATGCTGCAATTCACGGGGTCGCAAAGAGTCGGACACGAATGAGCGACTGATCTGATCTGATCTGATTATATCAGTACTGCACAGAACAAACCAAAAGAGGGAAGATCTATAAAAAGATACAATTGTCTAAGAAACTGCTCTAGAAAGAAGCTGCCCCTCACTGTCAGAGCCAGCCTGGCACTATCAGCTTTGGCTAATTAAGGGAAGGAGAAAATTTCAAAGTATGAGGACAATGTCTCAGGTGTTGGCTGTAGACACAGTGCTAGGAGCTGCCCGACACTCTTAGCTAGTGGGTGGCGTTCCCCTGTTGAAGGTAATTCCACAAGCATCATCGTCAGACAAAGCTATTCTGTGGCAAAGATGGATCAAGACAAAAAAATAAAATAAAAAAGACCTCTCCAAAACCATGAACACAAAACATGATCAATGTCCAAGCCACAAAAATGATCAAACATTCCCCATCCTGGCTAACACAGGTGACTGTAGCTTCTTTATCAGTCATAGTTGTAGCCTCAATTCATTCCTCCTGCCTTCTAGGTCGGAGAAGGCGATGGCACCCCACTCCAGTACTCTTGCCTGGAAAATCCCATGGACGGAGGAGCCTGGTAGGCTGCAGTCCACGGGGTCGCTAAGAGTTGGACACGACTGAGTGACTTCCCTTTCACTTTTCACTTTCATGCATTGGAGAAGGAAATGGCAACCCGCTCCAGTGTTCTGGCCTGGAGAATCCCAGGGACGGAGGAGCCTGGTGGGCTGCCGTCTTTGGGGTCGCACAGAGTCGGACACGACTGAAGCGACTTAGCAGCAGCCTTCTAGGTAAGATTTAAATCACTGAATCGCCCTGCTTCTTGACAGCATCCAACTCCGAGCAAAGTCTTACTTCCTTGAGCCCTCTCCAAATCACTTAACACAAGCCAAATCCTACAACAAATCCCTTCCAACATCCTCTGAGACACCCCACAATTCCCCCACGGTCTGTGAGTTTTCTCATTGAAATGAATTAATAAACCCCACTTCGTTCAATGGCTCGTATTTTCCTGGTAGTCTTTGGGTAGAGGGGGCACTGACAGAGACAGGAGCCTGTACTAAGCCAGAGGCAGCGGGAACGCACGAAAGAAAGAGACATTTTCAGATAAGAATGAAAAGAACTAGTAACAGACAAAGAAGAAAAAAAATCAAGACATACATCGCTAGGAATACTGAAATATTATGATCTTAGAGTGGATCTAGTTAAATTAGCTCATTTCTCATAGACTGTATAAAAGATATAGGAAGACAAAAATATTTAGTAGGCAATTTAGAGATAAAACAATAATGATGTCTGGGTTCCAATTCCAAAGGTTCTGATTTAACAGATCTTGAGTGTAGCTTGAGCATCACAGGATGTTTTAAAGCTCCCCAGGTGGTTCCTAGAGCAAAGTCAAGAATCACTATCGCAGAGGATTTTCATGACTGGGAGAAAGAAGGAAAAGCAATGGGAAAGGTGAAAAAAGACCCAAGGAATTACTGGGGCCAAAAGCTAAAATGAAAAATCTGGCTTGAAGACTGAACAGGATTCCAAGATACAGAGCAATGAAAATGATAAAGGAGGCACTGCACTTAACAAATGATGCACAGAAACCAGATGGGACTGTGAAGACAGGTTTGCTGCTGCTAAGTCGCTTCAGTCGTGTCCGACTCTGTGCGACCCCAGAGACGGCAGCCCACCAGGCTCCCCTGTCCCTGGGATTCTCCAAGCAACAACACTGGAGTGGGTTGCCATTCCCTTCTCCAATGCATGAAAGTGAAAAGTGAAAGTGAAGTCGCTCAGTCGTGTCCGACTCTTAGCGACCCCATGGACTGCAGCCTAACAGGCTCCTCGGTCCATGGGATTTTCCAGGCAAGAGTACTGGAGTGGGGTGCCATTGCCTTCTCCGGAAGATAGGTTTAGGTGACTGGAAATATGGTCGACTGGTAAAGACAGTATTCGGCATTAGCAAAGTCTTCAGGTGGGAGACTTTCAGTCCTCTGAGGGTGCCTGCATAACAACTACACCTACTACCACAAATAGATGTAACTGTACTTAGTGCCTGTTGTAGCTGTGTAGAAACGGAAATAGAGATAGAGTCCTCCAGTCACGTTTCCTACCTGGTGTTCCCACACTGCCACCTAGTGGGTCAAAATGGCAAGGAGCGGATTTGAACTGAAAGTGATTTCTAGGTGGCTGTGAACTCATTTGGTTTCAAGGCAGGTGGAAAACAAGATGAATTCAAGGGTTTAAATCTTAAGGTTTTCCTCTGTTTGTTTAGAGTAGAAGACAGGCTTAAGGTACAGGGTTTCTTTTGGGCGTGTTGAAAATGTGCTACAATTGTGGAGATGGTTGCGTAACATTTCGACATACTTAACCAATGAATTATACAGTTAAAAATGGAAAAAATGGTCTTTTATATCACTGAATATATGATATGGTATAAGAATTATATCTCAATAAAGCTGTTACAAAAAAAAAAGGAGGAAGAGGCAACAAATACAGGAATGATCTCAAGAAAGGTAGAAGAGTTTCAAAAGGATGTCAGAAATCATTCAATCCCTTCATTTCAAGCCCCCTTCATTTCAAAAAAAGTAAAATTGAGGCTCAGAGAATTAAATCACTTATGTTACATAGACAGTAAAACCTAAGCCCCTCAAAAGGGCACTATTACCTTATTTAATAGCCTTCTCTTGTCTCCCAGCCCTGATAACTGATTTTTCTTAAGCTTGGTCCTCAACAGTGCTATCTTTTGTTCAGTAACTTATTACCTGGGGATCTCAGCCACACCAATGACTTCAAATAGCACCACTATCATTGCCTAGTGTCATTATTCTAACAATTAAAGCCCAAAACATGCATTCATCTTTTACTTCTTCCTCGCCTGACGGTCAGTCAATGAACTGTATCAACTCTTCTCTCAAAAGGACCTGTTTTATTGCCAGGCTCTCTAACACCCCCCTAACTTAGGCCTTCATTACTTCATACCCAAGTAAAGGAAATTTTCTCTGAACTGGAATCCCCATCTTCAGTCTTCCCACACCTCTCCCCAGTCACATTCACCAAACCAGTTCTCCTGCACAAGTCTTCTCAACATTTGTACATTTCATATTGCTACTCAAAAATCTTTATGAGTTCCTCAATACCTACAAAATAAAGTTCAAATTATTTAGCCTGACCATCAAGGCCTTCTGTATTCCAGAATCTATTCCAACCTTATTCACTATAACCTTCCATACAAATAACATTCCAATATAGTCAAAATGATCTGCTACAGAATCCATGGACTTCCCAGGTGGTGCTGGTGGTAAAGAACCCGCCTGCCAATGCTGAAGACATAAGAGACACAGGGTCGATCCCTGGGTCAGAAAGATCCCCTGGAGGAGGGCATGACAACCCACTCCAGTATTCTTGCCTGGAGAATCCTATGGAAAGAGGAGCCTGGTGGGCTACAGTCCATAGGGTCACAAAGAGTCAGATACGACTGAAGCAACTAAGCAGATACACATAGAATCTATATGCATCTCTCCATTAGTTATACCCCATAGCTATTATCTATTTCACTTATATCTATTTACTATTAATCTGTTTGTCTTTCCACTCCCCCACCCCCTGTTTCCTAAAAGTTCTCAGTTCAGCCTTACCTAGGCATCAGCCTTACCTGTAGGGCTTTAAAAATGTGGCCCGGACATCTGGATATTTTTTAAAATTCTACAAGTAAATTTTACAAGGAGTGAACACCAGTGTTTCATAGACTTTAAGAAAGTCTTCTGTAAAATGGTTAAGTCTTCCGTACCTAAACTATCTAATATCATACAGTCAAAAAAGAAAAAAACGTCCAGAGAAACTGTTTCCTAAATATCCAAGCATCCTTTTCTTGATCATCTGTACAATATCAATCTAATTAACATCTATTTCTTAACAAGAGTAAACGCAGTAGTTGAAAAATGCCAACAAGAATTAAATTTTTATATACTCATGAAGTTAATTTGTGAGAAATATCACAACCATTCAAATTAAAAACACAACTTCATACATGCTTGTCCCACATATGATGATTATTTAAATATGAACAGAACATGTTAATGTAAATATGCAGTTTGAAATTCAACTGCAGAATTATTTATGGTATCCTAAGTAGCTTGACTAAACCCAGCTGTGCCAATTTCACCCTCGCCCTTGAATTTAAAGATGCAAAGAAGGGAGTTGGTTATGGTGAAAAAGAGAGTAGTTGTCAACTCAAGACGGAACATTATAAAAACCTGGAGAGTCTTAAAATTTCTATGCTCAAACCATACTCTAAACCAAATAAAACAGAATCTCTGGGTGGGACCCATGCATCAGTATTCTTTTAAAGCTGCTTCCAATGGGTAGACAACGTTGAGAACCTGTGAATCAGAAAATCTCTCAGAGAAATATGAGGCTGACAACTGTTTACAGAGACTGAAACAAAGAGGGGGGAGGTCCCAGTTCTCTTATTGATTTATGAATGATTTTTATATATTTAAGATATATGCCTTTCTGTGTTACAAATATTTCCCTCAGTTTCTTGGCTTCCCATTATAAGACAGTTCTTTCATGAAGCCAAATCTGTTGATCTATCAATCTATCTTTATTCCCTTATGAGATTTCTCTCATTGTTTTTGCCTTGATGGCAAACAACAACAAAACAAACCAGAGAACTTCATAACATCATCATTTTCAACCAGAGTAATGAATAAAAATCAACATTAATCTAGGACTATAAATGCCCTTAAGTATTTTAAATTGAACATGAATAGGCCATGTGTAAAACAGTAAAATGGCAACAAGCTAACTTTAAAAAGGCAATCTTTTACTGGATTCAGACAAGTGAAGTAATGGTTTTGACAACGTTTACTTTTAAAACAAAATGTCTAAGGTGTTTGTCACACAGGTGAACTGAAAAGGAACAGTTCAGATATATACCTATGCCCCTGGAAAAGCAACCATTTGAGTTCTAAGATCAGAATGTGATATAGAAGAAAAGGTCACTGCACCAGTCACATTAATTATTTTCATCCTAGTAAGTAATTATTATAGCAAAAGCTAGGGGGGGATTAATTGCACAAAATATTTCCTAGTAATAAATTCCATTATAAATAGAGCAAAGGCACAATTTTTCTCCCATATCATCACAAATCCAACTACCAGTTTCAGACAAGATTTTTTGACTTTCAATGTGAATAACATGATCAATATTATTAATAAGGCACTGTTGGGAATTCCCTAGTGACTCAGTGGTTGGGACTCCACACTGTCACTGCCAAGGGCTCAGGTTCAATCCTTGGTCCAGGAACTAACATCCCACAAGCCTCGTGGCATGGCCAAAAAATAAAGAAGGCACTGTTACCGTATCAGTTTGCCAGTGCTCTTTCATTATGGTGAGTTTTATATAGATATCTATGACAAAATTTGATTCTGGTTGGAGTATTTTTGGTTCAAATTCAAAACAAACATTATGGGAAACGTCAGAGGTCGAGAACAGTGTGGAAGGGAGAGTCATGAAGGTGATCACTCAGGGAAAATAATTTTCTTTTTTTTAATATTTCTTTGGGCTTTCAGACAGTAAAGAATCTGCCTATAATGCAGGAGACAAGGGTTCAATCCCTGGGTCGGGAACTACTTACTCATGTTTGGCTGCACTGGGTCTTTAGTTGTGGCACTCATGATCTTTGCTGTGTCAGTGGGCTCTTTTCTTGTGGCACACAGAGTCTTTAGTTGTGGTGTGCGATTTCAGTCGTGCCAGCACATGAACTTAGCTGCTCCACCACATGTGGGATCTTCGTTTCCTCACCAGGAATCAAACCTGCATCCCTTGCATTAGCAAGGAGGATTCTTAACCACTGGACCACCAGGGAAGTCCCAATATTAAGCTTTAATAGCTGAAAACCAAGCCCCTCAGTATCCTGAAAAATGTCTGCATGCTTTTCATCCACTGTCCACCAGAGGGAGCATCACATCTAATTAAGACTGCTTGCAGAACTCCCAAATAAAAAGTAGAAATCATCTAAAACATTAACCTGCAAAAATTTTAGATGTATATATAGCTTTAAAAGTTAAAAAAATCATAAAAATCCCCAAAATAATCTCAAATGTAATATTTATCCAATTATTGGATTGCTGAGAACTTAAAAAGTTTAAAAATACTTACAGAAATCACTGTCTTAATTTAGTGTAAATACAAGTTACACAGATATCTTGAAGTCACATACAGAAAATGTATATTCTGATTCAGTCAGTCTGCGGTGTAGCACAGAACTCTGCATTGCTAACAAGCTCCCAGTTGATAGAGATGCTACTGATTCACAGACCACATTCAGCAAGAACTGAATGACAACATAAGCTGAATGTCCAAACTCATGTGTTTAACTCTTACATAAAGTTAGGGAACTGACGGGTAAGGAGTGGGGCCCTAAATATGAAATGCAAACATTTGGGCAGATACTCATGAAATTTGGCACCTTGAACTCCCAAATTATGTTGAATCACCTTTACCAGTAAAAGTACTCTGAAGAGGTTGCTTTCCCTTTGCCTGAAGAACCTGCAAAGGCCTTCCCTATGCCAAGTGCCTTATAAAGGACTACTGATTCTCTCTGGGAACTACTTTCACTGCCTTCGAGAGTTTCTAGATCTATGGCCAGATTCGAGTCTGGTTGGGCCCCAAGGACAAAGCTAAAAAAATGTGACCCATTTGCCTGAAGAACCTGCAAAGGCCTTCCCTATGCCAAGTGCCTTATAAAGGACTACTGATTCTCTCTGGGAACTACTTTCACTGCCTTCGAGAGTTTCTAGATCTATGGCCAGATTCGAGTCTGGTTGGGCCCCAAGGACAAAGCTAAAAAAATGGAGGTGAATAACACACCAAAAGAACTGCAAGATTTTGCCAATTTCTATCAACAAAAACTTGGGAAACACATATGGGAAAGGATGCTAAGAGAGCTGTAGTGTTGGGTACAGGTGGAAGATAATGCTGGATTTTTTTTAATATTTATTTTTATTTATTTGGCTGCAGTGGGTCTACTTTGCGGTATGTGGGATCTAGTTCCCTGACCAAGGATCGAACCCAGGTTCCCTGCATTGGGAGTTTGGTGTCTTACCCACTGGACCACCAGGGAAATCCCTGGATTTTTTTTTTTTCAGCTGCTCTGGGCCCACTGTGGGGAGTGGGCTTTCTCTAGTTACAGCACATGGTCTGTCTTGTTGTGGCACAAGGGATTCTCTTGTGAAACACAGGCTTTAGAGTACGTGAGCTCAGCTTCCCCATGGCATGTAGAATCTTTGTTACCTGACCAGGGATCAAACCTGCATCCCCAGAATTGGCAGGTGGATCCTTAACCACTGGACCACCAGGGAATTCCCAATAATTCTGGATTGAGCTGAATTTATTGATATAAGTGGATTTATTCAATAGGTGTGAATTCAATAAGTTGGCTCAAGCAGCTGGAAATGACTCTTAACATTTGCTTGGTTGGCTGAGAGCTGAACTAAAGGTTGTTGCTATTCAGTGGTTCAATCGTGTCCAACTCTTTGCAGTTCCACAGACTGCAGCGTGTCAGGCTTCCCCATCCTTCACTCTCTCGGAGTTTGCTCAAACTCATGTCCACTGAGTCGGTGACACCATCCAACCACGTTATCCTCTGTCGTCTCCTTCTCCTCTTGCCCTCAATCTTTCCCAGCATCCGAGTCTTTTCCAATCTAAAGGTGACCTACGCTAAATGAAACTGCAATGTCAGAGGTTTCATACACTGAGGAGGAAGTTATCTGATGGCTTAGGGAGATCACAGTGTTGAGTGGATTTAATATGTAAGACTTGCTTACCCACGCCCGAACCATGTCTCAGGAAGGATCCAGATAACTTGCCATTCACCAAGCTAAAAGAAATACCTTCATGAGAGAAGCCCCAGCCTCCCTTAAGAGCTCCGTGGTGGCTATTCTCCAGAGGCCAGGAATAAAAGTGTGAACTCCTGCCATCAGACAGGGCTCCCAAAACTGAATGGGGGACAGTGGGGCCCCATGGTAGAAGGGATGACAGTACTCAGTCACCAAAGAGAAGGTGGGAGCAGACATCATAAAGGCAGCCAAAACAGTAACCAGAAAGATTCGAACTGCAGAGATCTTTGACATAGCCTAATTAATCACTGCGTCTCTAGAACTGAAATAGAAAGGCAATCTACTAAAGTTTTACCTGATTAATATAAGGAAAAAACTTCGAGGGCTGCTAAAGAGAAGTATGACTTAAATCACTGAAAAAATAAAGTGCTGTAGTTGTTCAGTCGCTCAGTTATGTCTGACTTTTTGCGACCTCCATGGACTGCAGCACACCAGGCTTCCTTGTCCTTCACTATCTCCCAGACTTTGCTCAAGCTCATGTCCATTGCGGAGAAGGCAATGGCAACCCACTCCAGTACTCTTGCCTGGAGAATCCCATGGACAGAGGAGCCTGGTGGGCTGCAGTCCACGGGGTTGCTAAGGGTTGGACACGACTGAGCAACTTCACTTTCACTCTTCACTTTCATGCATTGGGGAAGGAAATGGCAGCCCACTCCAGTATTCTCGCCTGGAGAATCCCAGGGACAGAGGAGCCTGGTGGGCTGCCATCTATGGGGTCGCACAGAGTCAGACACGACTGAAGCAACTTAGCAGCATGTCCATTGAGCTAATGATGCCATCCAACCATCTCATCCTCTGGCCCCCTTTCCTCCCACCAATTCCCATTCCTGAGCCACTTCAGAGACCCAGAGCCCCTTGAGAGAAGGGAAGGTCAGGTCCTTGAAGAAGAACTCTACCAGAGAGTCAAATATGGATAATATAAATTTTCCTCCTAGGCTTCCCAAAAGACATCTACAGCCATTTACAAGGATAACTTTGCACTAGGGTCCTCATAATGCAGATGTTGGTGGGGGTGGGTTACTGGATATTAGCCCAGAACTTAATTCTTGGCCCAGAACCCAAATTTGGTCCAATCTCTCAGAAATAGAAGCTTGTGGAAGTCAGAGAATCAACAGGATTTTAGCTCAGGTTCATTTCACAGTGGGCTTGGTAAGCCCCTGAATCCACCTCACGGTTACAGTCTCCAGTTCTAGAATGCAGATTTGGGAAGGACATCACCAAAAACTGTCAGAATCCCCGCTCATTCCCTAACCCATGTAGTAATGGCTATTATGGTTCAAGTGGAAGCCACTAGAACTGGCTTTGCCCTCCTAAACACTGACCCAAAACCAATACTGCATTTCTGGAGGGCGTAATGCTACCATCACTGGTGGTAGCACTATCTCACAAACATCATCTCATGTTTGTGAGAGGCAACGGTGATGATTCCTCCCACATCCTCACTTAACTTGCCTATATGGCAATGGAGAAGACAGATGGATCTCAGAGAAGGACAGTGATTACTGGGTATCAAAGTTATAGACTACTGAAAGGAGAATGCGACTCAGCTCTAAGAAGAATGAAATCACCCAAAGATGGGTGAAGAGATTTTGGATACTCTTTCTGGGAGAGGGCTAGTGTTTTCAGTTGTGCAAAGGATAGTTAGGTGGGAGAGTGAGCTTGCACTTGTCTGTTAAGTACAGTTCAGTACAGTTAAATAAAGTATGTATAGATGACATGGGATGACCTGTGCTGGCTTCTGCAGTTTAGCAACATTGCAAAGTGGAACCACACTTACCAAAATTCCCTCTCTGTGTGATTCTAGGTGAAGCTTGGCCAAAATAGACATGGGTGAGATTTGGGAGGCAGAAGTGCAGCAAGACAGTGTATCCTGACAGTCTGTGTAGGGCACCGCGCTCTGCTGCGGCTGGTGTGCACTGTTACTCATCTAATGGCTCACTGTATGGCCTGGGGCAGCAGGCCAGCTCTTTCCTCCAATAATTCCCACTGTATCTCTTTCTGAACATTCTTCAAGGCAAACAGTATCGTGGCAAAGAGCATCAGCAATTTCCGTGGGCCATCGGTGTCACTGAGGGGAAGGCAAGGAGAGACACAGGTTCCAACTGCCCTATTAGTTGTAACTGGATTCCAATTTCTTCTTCCTTTCTTCCACTTGATACCAGATTATCTTTCCACCAGTTCTTCTGACTTACCAGGTTTTCAGGCCCACTACAGAGGGCAGAGGCAACAGCATATTTTCATATTGTTCACGGGGTTCTCAAGGCAAGAATGCTTAAGTGCTTTGCCATCCCCTTCTCCAGAGGCCCTTCCCTGGTGGCTCAGAGGTTAAAGCGCCTGCCTGCAATGCGGGAGACCAGGGTTCGATCCCTGGGTAGGGAAGATTCCCCTGGAGAAGGAAATGGCAACCCATTCCAGTATTCTTGCCTAGAGAATCCCATGGATGGAGGAGCCTGGTGGGCTACAGTCCACGGGGTCGCAACGAGTCGGACACGACTGAGCGATTTCACTTCACTTTACTTCACTTATTCTCCAGTGGACCACGTTTTGTCAGAACCCTCCACCATGACCAATTCATGTTGGGTTGCCCTCATGGCATGGCTTATAGTTCCACTGAGTTACACAAGGCTGTGATCCATGTGATCATTTTGGTTAGAAATATCAATAACCTCAGATATGCAGATGACATCACCCTAATGGCAGAAAACAAAGAGGAACTAAAGAGCTTCTTGACGAAGGTGAAAGAGGAGAGTTGAAAAGCTGGCTTAAAACTCAACATTCAAAAAACTAAGATCATGGCATCCAGTCCCATCACTTCAGGGCAAACAGATGAGGAAAAAATGGAAACAGTGAGAGACTTTATTTTCTTGGGCTCCAAAATCACTATAGAGAGTAACTGAAGCCATGAAATTAAAAGACACTTGCTCCTTGGAAGAAAAGCTATGACCAACCTAGACAGAGTATTAAAAAGCAGAGACATCACTTTGCCGACAAAGGTCCATCTAGTCAAAGCTGTGGTTTTGCCAGTAGTCATGTACAGATGTGAGAGTTGGACCACAAAGAAGGCTAAGTGCCAAAGAATTGATTCTTTCCAATTGTGGTGCTGGAGAAGGCTCTAGAGAGTTCCTTGGACAGCAAGATGATCAAACAAGTCAATCCTAAAGGAAATCAACCCTGAATATTCATTGGAAGGACTGATGCTGAAGATGAAGCTCCAGTACTTTGGCCACCTGATGCAAAGCTGACTCACTGGAAAAGACCTTGATACTGGAAAAGATTGAGGGCAAGAGGAGAAGGGGGATGAGATGGTTGGATGGCATCAACTCAATGGACATGAGCTTGCGCCAACACCAGGAGATAGTGAAGGACAGGGAAGCCCGGTATGCTCAGTTCATTGGGTTGCAAAGAGTTGGATGAAATTGAGTGACTGAACAACAACAACAGTATCTTTATCAACTTATCATGTCAACTCTAATCTCTATAATCCTTATCCCTTGTCATTCAAGGATTCTGGGTCTGTGATCAAACCCTAAGTGATATAATCCCTTCCCACAAAAACTGACCAGCCTTAGAGAACAGCCTTGACAGCTGGGAGACACCGGATGACCATATATATAGTCACCCACTGGGAAAGAACCTGTACAAATGCCCAGAATTTTTTTAACCTAAAACTTTGTGGTGTCTCACTTTTAAATACAACTGGCCAAGAATGAACAGACACTTAAGGACTCTTTTCCTTTCCTTTTTCCTTTTCATAGAAAATTTCAAACATTCCCCAAAGTAGAGAGAACAGTATAATAAAAAAACCCATCAACTAGCTTCAGAAATTATCAATACATAACCAATCTTACATAACCTAAACTCCCCAATACCTCCCAATTCCATCACTTTAAACACCAGACAGCCTGTCACGCCATCCATTATCTATCTCAAAAAGATAAAGCTTTCGTTGTTTTTAAACTTTTCATTTTGAAATTAATTTCAGATTGATTTTTATCAGTCTTTTGAGAAGTTGTAAGAAATAGTAAAGAATTTGCAGGTGTCCTTCATAAAGATTCCCCATGTTAGTATCTTATGAAACTAAAGAACAATTAACAAAATCAAAATATTAACACTGAATCAATACTTTTATCTATGGGTTTTATTCAAATTTCATCAGCTGTCCCACAAATGTCCAATTCTTTATCCAGGATCACATTTGCATTTAGTTGCCAGGCTTCCCTGAATTCGAGAGTTCTTCAGTCTCTGCCTGTCATTCACACCCTTGACATTTTCGCAGGGCACTGCCTAGTTATTTTGTAGACTCTTCCTCAGTTGCTTCCCAAGTGGCACTAATGGTAAAGAATCTGCCCACCAATGCAGGAGACACAAAGGACACAGGTTTGATCCCTGGGTTGGGAAGATCCCCTGGAGGAGGGCATGGCAATTCACTCCAGTATTCTTGCCTGGAGAATCCCATGGACAGAAGACCCCGGTGGGCCAAGACATGGGGTCACAAAGACTTGGACACAACTGAAGTGACTTAACATGCATGCACAGCTGGGTTCACTGAAGTCTCCTCACAACTAAATTCAGGTTACATGTTCTGGCATCCATACATCACAAAAGTGATGCTGTGTCCTGTTCAGGGCATATCAAGAAGCACATGAGGTCAATTTGTGCTGTTACTGGTGATACTAACTTTGATCACCTGTTTAAATAATGCCTGCCAAGTTTTCCCATTGTAAAGTTACTGTGTTTTTCCCTTGTACTTAATTTTAAAAAAAAAGTTCTTTTGGGTTTTTCCATAAGCAGCTACAGGAAAACCTGAACAGCTTGCTGGCTAACAGAGGAAACAAGTTCTAGAAGAAAACACGTGTGAATTGCTCTATCACAAGAAACGTTAAAAGACAAGTGACAGCCAGAAAGAAAATATTTGCAATATTTATCAAACATAAATCTAATAACTCTAATAGACAAAAAAATGTTTTAAACTTGGAGGAAAGAAAAAAACAAAAGTCTTACAGAAAAATGGGCTAAAGATACATACTGATAATTCACAAAGAGATATCAACATGCCCTTTAAGCATATGAAAAGATGTTTAACTTTACTGATAATTGTTTTTCAGGAAAATGGCTCTTTAACATACATAAATTTAACAGTACAGGGTATATTGAATTGCAAAATGCAATCATAGTAAGTATATGCAAAATCAGTTACATTTTGTTGACATACAGTAACTTTTTGATAGTGCAATTTAAATGCAAATTAAAACTATACTAAGATACCACTTCTCACCCATCAGACTGGTAAAAATTCAGAACTCTGACTACATAGTAAGTCTGCGAAACTGAGGGAAACAAGCACTCATACACTGCTAGAGGAAATGTAAAATGGTACCACCCTCACCCTCATAGGTACTCACACTACGACCTAGCCATCCCACTCCTAGGACTCCACCCCCAGTATACACCTGAAACAATACGAAAATACTTATGTGCAAGGTTGTTCATGACAGCACTATTCACCACTGCAAAATACTGAAAAGTACCTAAATGTCCAAGCATAGGAAAACTAGGAACTATGGTACATTCATAAAATGGAGTATTATGGAGCAATAAAAAAGAGTAAGAAAGATCTCTGTAAACATGGAGTGATTTCCGGTAGATTTTTTAAGTGAAGAAAGCAACTGCAAAAGAGCAAATACACCATGCGATCTTGTGTATATGAATGGAAAATAAGACACACACACATATATGTGTTTCTCTTCACCAGAGACAGAGAGATACACTAGAAAACAATGAGGTTGGTTACCTGCAAGGGGTGGGAGTGAGGAACAAGATGAATATGGGAGGGGTGACATTTCTCTTTTCCATAATTTGAGTTTTGGAAGCATATGAATGTTCATATATTCAAAATACAAAATTAAATCAAAAGGATAAGGGAGAAAAACTAAAACTGAAAGCAAAGTAAAACAAATGAATTCAACTGGATTTCTAATGGATACAAATAAATATACTGAAAGTGGGGGGAAGAAAGAATGTAAAACGAATACAGTATTTAATGATATATTCTCAGCCTCTGGCAGAGTAGAAGGAAAGGGGAAATTGCAAACAAATTCCATACTGGTCCTTTTGGTAACAATGTGGGCAAAGCAATTCTGAAACAACTTTAGATGATATACAGAATTGAGCAAATGAGTAAATATGCTGAGGCTTTCAAGGCTCAGAGTTCTCACTGAGGAAGAAAGGATTATGGAATGAAGAAAAGTAAAAAGAACCCTGAAGAGACAAATCTGAATTGAAAGTACTGATGTGAACTCATGACTTCTAAAATACATATTATATATGTATGTGTGTGTGTACCCAGTCATGTCCGATTCTTTTCGACCCCATGGACTGCAGCCTGCCAGGCTCCTCTGTCCATGGAGTGGGCTGCCATTTCCTACTCCAGAGGATCTTCCCAACCCAGGTATTGAACGCACGTCTCCCACATTGGCAGGTGGATTCTTCGCCACCAGCACCTGAGAAGCCCATGTATGTGTACATATATGCATATTTGCACAAACCTGCATACTCCCTAAACCCTATCTTCTGCACAAGTCAAAGAGCAAAGACATTCTTCAGCTACAAGAATTCAAAAGTAGAAACCAGAGCTGATTGAAATTTTCTTTTTCGGCCATCATGTCTTCACAAACAGTATTTTTGTTTACATATGTGTATACATACATATTTTTTTATAAAAAAAAGGGACTTTAATCGCCTAGGTCATGTCTGACACTTTTGTGACCCCATGGACTGTAGCCCACCAGGCTCCTCTGTTCAAGGAATTTTCCAGGCAAGAATACTCGAGTGGGTTGCCATTTCTTTCTCCTTCAAATGCAACTCAAAAAAAAAAAAAGCAGACATAAACTGGCAAGCATTTCAAAATCATCTTCATCCCAAGCAATACCACCCTTTTACAATTCCAAATGAAACAAAGATTTTCTCAAAGTTTATTCAAATCTCTAATTACAAAAATGATACAAGCTTTGAAAAATACAAAATATATAAAGGACCAAGGGATAGCTTCCCCCACCTCCAAGTCTCATTCTCCAAAAGTAATCGTAACAGAATGCTGGGATGTTTTTCCAGAACTTTTCTATACACAAGCACATATACAAAAAGATTTTCAAATACATACATTGTTCTACAACTTTATTTACCCAGTTAATGTGTTATTGACATCCATCCACATCTGTAGAAACAGATCCACTTCAGTCTTAACAGCCATGTGCTATTCTACAATATGGCTGCAGCATAATTTAACCAGTCTCTATTAATGGGCATTAAAATTCTCTCTCCCTTTCTTTTCATCACCAAATTGCTATGCTAAGTATCCCTGTGCAACCAATGTTATTTTTGTCAGAATCCCATAAAATAGAGTCAAAAAAACCACAGTGCTCAATTTTGCTACGTACTACCAAACTGCCCTCCAAAGGAGCATACCAATTCAGTTTACAAAGGTATAAAAGCTCTCTAGTCCCTATCTGTGCTTATAAGGAACATAATGCACACTTTTTTAGAGTCACTATGAGAATTAAGTGAGGTAGCACATAAGGTAGAGTGCTTAAAATCAGGCCTGTCACTGCTTAGTGTGTGCTAAGTCACTTCAGTCATGTCCAACTCTTTGCGACCCTAAGGACAGTAGCCCTCCAGGGTCCTCTGTCCATGGGATTTCTCAGGCAAGAATACTGGAGTGGGTTGCCATTTCCTTCTCCAGGGGATCTTCCCAACCCAGGAATCGAACCCACATCTCTTATGTCTCCTGCACTGGTAGGCGGGTTCTTTACCACCAGCGCCCACTGGGAAGCCCCTGCCATTCATTGCTTAGTAAATTATAGTAAATATTACCTATTGAATAATAATTTTCAATCACCATATATTGTGGTAACAAGTAAGTAGAAAATGGCTCTTACTTTCCTTTGAAAATCAAGGTTAATCACCATCCAAATCCCTTGACTCTTAACCAGAACCAGCCAGAGTGAGAAGTGAGTCATCTTAACAGACAGGCACTAACTCTGTACTTTAGTTCCTGATCCCAATATATCCTGGCAGATTATGCGAAAACCAAAGCCAAATATTATTCGTGGTTCACAAAAAACATTAAAGAAACCCCAGACTTTCCAAATGTTACAAGACATGTACGGTGTTTTACAACAGAGGCTCTCAAACGATGGTCCAGGGACTCAGAAGCCCTTTCAGGAGGCCCACAGAGTCAAAACTATTTTGATAATAAGACATTTTTTGTCTGTTTTCTTCTCTTCCTCTCATAGTATACAGTGGAGTCTTCTAGAGGCTAAATGACGTGTGATTTTACAATACACTAAATGCAGGAGCAGTGATGAGAATGTGGGTCTTCTACTAAGCCAGACATTAAAGAGATATTCAAAAATGTAAATCAAGTTTTCTCAGTAAGTTTTCTTTTGCTTTGAAAATATAGTCCACTTCATTAAAATCCTTGTCAAAATGTAATTATTTATTATGTCTAAATCCTGCCATCCCTTGGTATCTGCTATGGACTGGTTTCAGGACCCCGCCAATACTAAAATCCAAAGATACTCAAGTCCCTTATGTAAAATGGCATCTTATTTGCACAGAACCTATACACATCCTTTCATATACTTTAAATCATCTCCAGAATCTAATACAATGTAAATGTATGTTAGGCAAGAATACTGGAGTGGGTTGCCAATCCCTTCTCCAGAGGTTCCCGACCCAGAGATAGAACCCAGATGTCCTGCATTGCAAGTGTATTCTTTACCATTTGAGCCACCAAGGAACCCCCGTAAATGTATGGAAATAGTTGTAAATAAAAGTTAAATGGTCTGTAAATAGTTGCCTTCACACTGAAAATTCAAGTTTTGCTTTTTGGAACTTTCTAGAATCTTTCTGTCCCCTGAAGATTTTTGATCCATGGATGGCCAACTGTACACAATTTCAAAACTGATCAATTTAGTTTTTTAAGCAGCAAAATCAACAAATATAATCACATTATTTATGTGGTTATGGTTTCCTTTACACCTCTTCAGAGTCCTAAGTACATTTTTTTAAAAACCCTTTTAGGAAATCTTTATAATTTTTAAGAGAGTAAAGGAGTCCTGAGACTGAAGTTTAAGAACCACGCCTATGAAATCAGGTGCTTCAAATGACAGCATAAATCAAGAGCAGTCAACCCACGGGTATCAACTAGCTCATTGCTACACTTCTCTCTCTGTGAAGGTCAGAGGCAACCTTGAGAGGAATACCATGCCTTCACAGAAGATTTCATACGGTCTCAAGAGATGCAGTACAAGTAGAAAAGGCAAATCCAAGTGCAGGGAAAAACATGAGTGTTCCAATGAGAACAAACCAGTGATCCCTTCATGACAAAAGGGTCTAAAATAAAAACCCAACCCAGCTGGCCAGCTGGCTGTCCCCAGACGTGTGCTGCCGTGTGGGGAACTCAGGATCCCTTACAAACTGTAACAGTAGAAGCCACGATGGCCAAGGTGAGAGGAAGTCTGCACTGTTGAGGTCCAGGCACCAGCCTCCATCCCTGTCTCCAATGGTCGCTCTGTTCTTGAGCCCTTGAACAAGCACCAGGCTCTCTGAAGAAGGAGAACTTACTGCTATCCACAAAGCAGGTCATGCTGTCTGATTAAGAACGTCCTCTGCTGTGGCATTCACATGGACCAAATGTTTTCAGGCTCAGGGCTCTGACATACGGCCCTTCCCCAAACCTCCTTGCAGAAGAAAAGGAAGAAGCAAAAGAAACAGGAATTATAACTCCCACTTAAAAAAGGAAAAATGGAAGTCATAT
Organism: Bos grunniens; assembly: GCF_055505025.1. NCBI lineage: Eukaryota > Metazoa > Chordata > Mammalia > Artiodactyla > Bovidae > Bos > Bos grunniens. Next base: position 50,271,339 of record NC_141180.1, read on the forward strand.
CCAACGAGACCTTTCCCAACCCACCTCATTATCGATCCTTCCACTTTATTTATTCCAAGTCCTTGACCCACCAGTAAACCCATTAGCCCTTGCCCAGGAATCTGCAAATCCTGATTTCAAGGCATCTCTCAAGGTTTTATGACCCTTGAGAGGTCAACACTGCAGCAGTTCACTTGCAGCTGGTACTGGTATATTTCAGAAAACCAGCTGTAAACCCAGAGAATGCCTTTTATACACTATTTGAACACTGCCTGGGTTCAATCCCTGGTCCAGAAATTGAGATCCTGCAAGCTTTGCAGCACAGCACATCCCCTCCCACACCCCAAAAATAAAAACTAACATCACAAAGAAGCATGGTTGAGACAGCAACTTTCCAGCAATAACCACTTCCCCAAGCAGTTGAGCCCCTTGTCAGGGTGCTGATAATACACACTGCAGAACCCAGAGTTACCAGGCAGCATCAGAGGCCACGGACTCCCAGAGTCCCAACTCCAACTACTTCTACAGTGCAATTTTAACCATGGAACTCCCCTGGCTCCCACCCATTTTCAGCCCTGGGTTTCCTCCAGACTTTAAAAGAATGCTGAGAACTCCCCAATACAATTTCATGAAATACCTTTTTTTTTCTTTTAATTTAAATCATTACACTTTTTGTTAATAAGAAAAAATAAGTGATAGCAGTAATGGAATTGTATGGTAAATCAAGAAACACCCCACATACGAAGGGCTGGGTTTGTGTAGTTTATTTTGGAAAACGTACGATTTCATAATGGAATTGTATGGTAAATCAAGAAACACCCCACATACGAAGGGCTGGGTTTGTGTAGTTTATTTTGGAAAACGTACGATTTCATCTGTCTTATGACTCAGGTTTAGCTCTGATAATTTAATGAATAATCGGACATACTGTATTTATTACAAAACTTTTCTAGTCCAACTATGAAATAACTTGGCAGTCTGGTTTTATCTGCAAGATGCTCCACATCTTCCCCAATTAATGCTGCAGGGTTTAAGAAAATGAAAGTTCTCTGTTTTAGACTGCATTCAAACTCTAGATACAGCCCCCACAGGACTGAACAGGAGGAAAAGCCCAGTTTTCTAACTTGCTTGAATGAGAATTAAAGATCTATACCTTTCAATGCTGAAGCCTTCAGCATTTCATTACTTGAAAGGAATGAACTGTTTTCAACCACACATTCTACAGAAATGTCAAGGTGTTCTCAACGAATTGCTGTTGTTGTTACTGTGATCATTACTTTAGGAAGCAACAAATAAAATACACTTAAGTAACTTCAAAATATGAAATTAAATAAATTCCTCAATTATGAACCAAATAAAGACATAACAGTATTAATGGTCAAGCTATTGACTTAAGCTTTGCACTTAACCCCCTCACCTCCACAATCCCAATCCCAGCTTAATGGATCTGGAAAAGAAGTCCTGGGAAAAAAATTATCCTGCCCATCTCAAACAGAGCTTTTCTCCTTGACCTATAATAGCTCAATAACAATTGTTTCTTGAATACAATTCCTATGACTGTGCATACATATTAACACATTTCCATAAACTGCTGTCACATAGCACTTTACATTGGTCCAATGTGTCCAGGCTTATAAAACATTTTCACATAAATTCTTGCCTCTAGATAGATGGTTAAGAACTAGAGCTGCCTGCACAGTTATTATATGCAAAGCACTATGGAACCTCAATAACCTATGCTCCTACTGTACAGTACTTAGCGTGTGCTAAGTCGCTCCACTCGTGTCCGACACTGTGCGACCCTACGGACTGGAATCTCCAGATCCATGGAATTCTCCAGGCAAGAATACTGAAATGGGTTGCCATGCCCTCCTCCAGGGGATCTTCCCGACCCAGGGATCGAACCCAGGTCTCCTATGTCTCTACTGGCAGGCGGGTTCTTTACCACTACCGCCCCCTGGAAAGCATCTCAATTTCAGCCCTTCTGATACACTGTAATCAATCATCTCACTCACTCATCTGCTCCTTAAGGATTCTTAAGGATGTCCCGTTCATCTTCTTCTTATCTACAGGCCCAACAGAATCTGGACCACAGGAAGTGCTCCGTAAACACCAAGAGTCTTCCGCCTCCTGCAAGCTCAGTACTTGCCTGGCTAGGCCTCCGCTGTGATCCAGATTTACACCATCCCTGCTCCCACTCATCCCTACCTCCACCAACTGTGATTTTCGCAACTGCACCAATGAAGCTTATACCCCAGGACGCAGACTTTTTTGCTCCCCAGCAAAACTACCCACGACTCAACGCTTCCTCGTAAGTCTGCCCACCGGCTCTCCCCAACCCATCCTGCAGCGGGTCCAGCTCTGCCCTGCACAGCTGCAGGCGATGAGCCTGGGGTCCCTTCACCCACCCGCCGCGGCAGTTCAGGCGACGGCCAGGCGGAGCCTGTCTGCCGCGAGGTGCCCTAAGGGAGCCGCGCGTCTAAGGGAAGTGCGGGGCTGGGCATCTGGGCACACCGCGGAGATCTACTGCAGCCACGGCACGGCAGAGTCCGGGGAGAGCTGTCCCGCTACGTCCCCGGCATCCCGGACCCCGCACTGTTCTGGACTCGGGCGAGGGCGATACGTACCCGAGAAGGCAGCGGTCGCAGACGACACCACGACTCCCCTTGCTCACCGTGTACGCCAAAGGATCTGAGCGGAAAAGCAGTTCTCCCGGCCGCAGCGGTGCCAACGCGCGCAGCCCGTTTCCCTTGTCGGTGGTGCTGAACTTTTCCACCTTCGAGGGCTCCATCCTTGCCGAGATCGGACACCTCTGCGTCTGCCGGGACTAGCAGCTAGGGTCTCGCGGGCCACCGGAGCCGCGCGCCTGCGCTCTGCGCTCACGTACGCCCGAGGGGCGGGGCGGGCGCGTGCGGCCTCTGAGCATGCCCAGATGGGGTCCCTTCAAGGCTGGCTGCGCCGGCCGGGGAGAAGCGGGTTTGGGCTGTCATTTGTGCTCTCTTGACCTTTCTTTCCTAAGGCGGCGCTGCATGGAGAGGCGGTTTTTCCCCCCGCTAACATTTTATTATGATCATTTTTCAATGCAGACAGAAACTTGAAAGCACAGTGCGGTGAGCACTTGTATACCCTCCACCTAGATCACACAGTTCTTAGCATTTTGCAGTTTCTGCTCATTTTCTCCCGCTATGTATGTATGTTTATAATAGTGATTCAGACACTTCAAAGTAAGTTGTTGTGTTGAACCATTTGACAATGGCAGACATCATAACGTTTCACAACTCTTTACATCATGACGTGTCATAAGTACTGTAACATGCATTTCCGCAGAATAACAGTATTCTGTAAAACAACATCATCACATCTAAGAAAATTATTCTGATTGAGAGAGTAGCACTGCCATATATAAAATAGATAACTAATGGGAAGCTGTTATATTGCACACGGAGCTCAGTTCTCTCCTCTGTGATGACCTAGAAGTGTCGGATAGGGATTGGGGGTGGGAGGGAGGCTCAAAAGGGAAGGTATATATGTATAAATATAGCTAATTCTTGCTCTTTGTTGGATTCACGTTGTGTTGTTTCAGCAGAAACTAACACAACCTTGTAAAGCAATTATATTTCAAATTTAAATAAATTAAAAAACTGAAGCCAAGAGGTTGTCTGTCCATTCTCCTTTGGAAGATAATAGGTAATGATCATCATAATAAGTAATGATACCTATTGTATGACCTTGCCTGGTCTATTCAACTTCTGAGCCTCAGTTTCTGCATCAAAAAATGGGGAAAATAATACTGCCTCCCACACAGTGCTGTTGTGTAGATTTAGTTAGAACAAGTAAAATAGCAGTGTTGGCACATAGTATTTAATATATATGTCAATTACAACTATGATCATTATTATTTGTGCTTATTTTCAATCATTTTAAAATTATATAAAAATAAAGATATTCCAAATTTTAAAAATTTATTCTGGGAATTCCCTGGTGATCCAGTAGTTAAGACTCTGTACTTTCACTGCCGAGGGTGTGGGTTCAATCCCTGGTCCAGGAACTAAGAACCCGAAAGACATGCGACCAAAAAAAAAAATCATTCTATAATAGCAAGCAAAAAACATTCACTCTAAGAATGGCTTTGCTAACTTTTTCTTCATAAAACAGGATTGCATTTTCTTTTTCATGACAGTGACTCTTTTAAGATTCTAAGCTAGGATTCTTGTTAAAATGTTCCACATTCTGTATTTGCCTGTTATTTTCTCCTAGTGTCATTTCCCTTGTTCCGCAGTACCCTGCATGCCCTATAAAATTCAGGCTAGATCTAGATGTTAGAAAATGGAGGTTTGACTTAAGTGTTTTTTAGTAAAAATTCACACTACAAATTATAGATTGTTCACTTCATATTGCATCAGATCATATCAGAGCATGCATAATATCAGGTTGTTTGCTACTAATAAAATTAAGTTTGATCAGCTGGTAAAAGTGGGGGCTACTGAAACTCTTCCTTGTAAATGTACATTTTACTTTTGCTGTTAGTAATTTTTGAGGTAATATTCTCGTACCCTAAGAATAGCTTGACTTTCACAACCTTGAGAGGCAAACTTCTGGCACTCCCTGAAGTCGCCCAGCAGTGGCTGTGCTGGAGTGGAAAGAGCTGTGGGTCAGGATTTCAAAACATGACTTTGAGTCCCAGGTCTGCTGTGTGAGCTCTGGCGACTTTTCCAAGCCTGTTTAGTAACATTATAATGAAGATTATAATACTTTACAAAGTGATGAGAAGAAATCCTATGAAAGTATTTTTTTAAATCTTTAATTCACCTTACAAATGCAGGGAGTCATTATTCTAAGGTAAAGCTTTTACATCTGTAAGTTTAGGTTAATGCCTGAGCATTCAACAACACTGCTGGTATAATCATCTCATACCAGTATTTAGCATTAAGCACGATACATAGAAGCAACTCACAAACCTCTTACTGAACTAAATAACATGTCACAAGGAGTTCCAGAGAACCAGGGGCTAATTGTACCATAGAATAGTCCCTGTCACTAAAGCATGTGGTAGACTGCAGTCCACGGGGTCGCTAAGACTCAGACACGACTGAGCGACTTTGCTTTCACTTTTCTCTTTCATGCATTGGAGAGGGAAATGGCAATCCACTCCAGTGTTCTTGCCTGGTGAATCCCGGGGATGGTAGCCTGGTGGGCTTCTGTCTGTGGGCTTCCGTCTATGGGATCGCAGAGTCGGACACGACTGAAGCGACTTAGCAGCAGCAGCAGCAAAGCATGTGGAGTTCTCAAGGGAAACATGATGCTGGGCTCCATGCTCAGAGATGAGATGACTTATTCCTTCCTTTCTGGGATGTGGTTCCAGCTACCCAGACATGACACTTTTTCCTCTAATATATGACTTGTTCCCCTTCCCTCTGATGCAGAAAGTCAGCTGCCCCACATCTTAGAGGAATATCCTGTTCCTGCAGTCTCACTTTTTCCTAGTGTGTGCATATATATACTGCTGCTGCTAAGTCACTTCATTCGTGTCCGACTCTGTGTGACTCCATAAACAGCAGCCCACCAGGCTCCCCCGTCCCTGGGATTCTCCAGGCAAGAACACTGAAGTGGGTTGCCATTTCCTTCTCCAATGCATGAAAGGGAAAAGTGAAAGTGAAGTCGCTCAGTCATGTCTGACTCTTAGCGACCCCATGGACTGCAGCCTACCAGGCTCCTTCATCCATGGGATTTTCCAGGCAAGAGTACTGGAGTGGGGTGCCATTGCCTTCTTCAGTGTGCATATATAAGTTTCTCATTTCCCACTGGTTGGGACTTGGCTGGTGGTGAGCCATCACCTCCCATGAAGAAAAAAGCAATATCCCAGACAATGATACAATAAGAAAGGAAGATCCCTACAGTTCCAACTGTTCACCTAACTGGACATTTCCATGGAAGAGACAGCTTGGTTAAATAACTCTTATTTTGGTCTGTGTTAAAGAGAGAAAACCAATGTCACTACATCCCAGCCTCTTTAATATCTAAAGTGCAATACCTGGGCTCTGCCCATCTGGCTTTCCCACGCAGAGTTATGGAGGCACTTTTTGCTAATACCTACCTTTATTTTTCTTCATTCCCTGCTCATGTTCATTGTTCAGGAACAACAGGAGCCAGGGCAGGCAAGAAATGCCTGGAACAAGTATCAGATACTTTCACGAGAGCCAAGAGAAGTTAGGAACTCTCATCAAGCTGCTTATACCACAAGAGGTCATCTATGCTTCCAGAAAAGCTCAGTGTCCAAGAGGCTATGCACAAGAGATCTCTGTTTGGGCCCATACATGGCAACACGGAGTCAAAACTTTTATCTCAGAAGCAGATGCTGGGCATTAAAAAGATAGCTACAAAGCAAAAAACATGGACACAGTTTCAGGGATGCAAACTTCTATCTTCCTGCGATCTTAAATAATGCATTGCTCATAATCAGCATGCAGAGATTTGACAGATGATTGAATGGCAGGGTCTCGGTCCCTATTCTTGTGGGTTGTTTCATGAAACTGGTGTGATGCTGTGTGCCTGTGAGCAGTACACTGGCAAGAGAAGGCATGGGCTCCTCAATTGAAGGTTTAAGGCTCAGAAAGAATGTAGGATTTAAGTTTTGGGGGTTCTTTATTGTTTGGGGGTATTTTTCGCTGCACTGGGTCTTTATTGCAGCACAGGGGGCTCTTTGTTGGGACCACTTGGGCTTTTACAGTTGTGGCGCAAAAGATTAGTTGCTCTGTGGCATGTGGGATCTTAGCTCCCCAGCCAAGGATTGAACCCACATGCCCTGCATTGCCACGTGGATTCTTAATCACTGGACTACCAGGGAAGTCCAGGAATTTCAGTTTTTGAGATGTTATGTGAAGCCAAGATAACTCAATGTTGAGCCCCAGAATGTAAAGTTAGAATGAGTTAAATAATCCCTGATTTGAGTTTAGAGTACTGAGCCTAGTGTTGAGGATCTTTGGCACCCAACTGTGAACAAAAAGAGGGCTTCAAGAATTGGGAAGTAGCCTAACCCCTGCAAAGCATTTTTCTTACCAAGTAGGTCACCCACTGTCCCATGCTTGGCCAGTAGACAGAGACTAAGGAAACTTCATACTCAGAGTTCTTCACTTAAAAAGCCCCTTTCCAGGCTCTTAGTCTTCCTCAATGAACAAAGGAAGGAAGCAGGAGTCTCAGGCACATAGAAGCCATGGAGTACTGGGCGTCATCCTCTTATTTCCTGGTGGCAGTCTTGAGAATGTCAGCAGTCCCTCCACAGCCACATCTTCGATCCCAAGGAGAAAAGGCTAAATGAGTCACTGCTGGGGACCACTATGATCCAGACTTCACTCACCAATCCAAGACCAACCTGGCAGAGACAGGGTTGAGGGAATGGGGAGGACCAAGTACTTCATGGAACTGGACCTGGGGCAGTGTGGAGGGAGATCAAAGGGCTGGAGCCCCAAGGGGCTTGCCTTCAGGTGAGAAGCCCAGCCAGTACAAAATAATGCAGAGGAAGTTAGAGACATGGAATCACCAATTAGTTAAGAAGAAAATTCAAACTACTGCTAATAAAAAAAAAAAAAATTTTAGGCAACCATGTTAGAGGGAAGACTGAATTATCTTTTCACCCTCGCTATAGAAACTGATAATGTTATATTATGATATTATAATATAAACTTGCTCTCTGGGCTCAGAACTAGTTTGGGGTAACATGGCTAACACCCAGTTGTGGATGTGTCTGGTGATGGAAATAAAGTTTGATGCTGTAAGGAACAATATTGCATAGGAATCTGGAATGTTAGGTCCATGAATCAAACAGGAGGTCAAACAGGAGATGGCAAGAGTAAACACCAACATTTCAGGAATCAGCAAACTAAAATGGACTGGAATGGGTGAATTTAATTCAGATGACCATTATATCTACTACAGTGGGCAAGAATCCCTTAGAAGAAATGGAGTAGCCCCTCATAGTAAACAAAAGAGTCCAAAATGCAGTACTTAGGTGCAATCTCAAAAATGACAGAATGATCTCTGTTCATTTCCAAGGCAAACCACAGAGTATCACAGTAATCCCAGTCTATGCCCCAACCACTAATGCCAAAGAAGCTGAAGTTGAATGCTTCTATGAGGACCTATAATACCACCTAGAACTAACACCAAAAAAAGATGTCCTTTTCATCACAGGGGACTGGAATGCAAAAGTAGGAAGTCAAGAGATACTTGGAGTAACAGGCAAGTTTGGCCTTGGAGTACAAAATGAAATAGAGCAAAGGCTAATAGAGTTTTTCTCAAGAGAACACACTGGTCATAGCAAACATCCTCTTCCAACAAAACAAGAGACAACTCTACACATGAACATCACCAGATGGTCAATACCGAAATTGGATTGATTATATTCTTTGCAGCCAAAGATAGAGAAGCTCTACACAATCAGCAAAAACAATACCAGGAGCTGACTGTGGCTTAGACCATGAACTCCTAAATGCCAAATTCAGACTGAAATTGAAGAAAGTAGGAAAACCACTAGATAACTCAGTTATGACCTAAATCAAATGCCTTATGATTGTACAGTGCGAGTGACAAACAGATTCAAGGGATTAGATCTGAGAGTGCCTGAAGAACTATGGACAGAGGTTCATGACGTTGTACAGGAGGCAGTGATCAAGACCATCCCCAAGAAAAAGAAAGGCAAAATGGCAAAATGGTTGAATGAGGAGGGCTTAAATAGCTGAGAAAAGAAGAGAAGCGAAAGACAAAGGAGAAACGGTATGGACCTAATGGAAGCAGAAGATATTAAGAAGAGGTAGCAAGAATACAGAGAAGAACTATACAAAAGAGATATTAATGACCCAGATAACCACAATGGTGTAATCACTCACCTAGAGCCAGATATCCTGGAATGCAAAGTCAAGTGGGCCTTAGAAAGCATCAGTACAAACAAAGCTAGTGAAGGGGATGGAATTCCAGTTAAGCTACTCCAAGTTCTAAAAGGCGCGGTTAAAGTGCTGCGCTAAATATGCCAGCAAATGTGGAAAACTCAGCAGTGGCCACAGGACTGGAAAAGGTCAGTTTTCATTCCAATCCCAAAGAAAGACAATACAAAGAATGTTCTGACTACCACACAATTGCACTCATCTTACATGCTAGCGAAGTAATGCTCAAAATTCTCCAAGCAAGGCTACATACAACAGTACGTGGACTGAGAACTTCCAGAGGTTCAAGCTGGATTTAGAAAAGGGAGAGGAACCAAAGATCAAATTGCCAATATCCGCTGGATGATCAAAAAAGCAAGAGAGTTCCAGAAAAACATCTACTTCTGCTTTATTGACTACCCCAAAGCCTTTGACTGTGTGGATCACAACAAACTGTGGAAAATTCTTCAAGAAAAGGGAACACCAGACTACCGTACCCACCTACTCAGAAATCTGTATGCAGGTCAAGAAGCAACAGTTAGAACTGGACATGGAACAACAGACTGGTTCCAAATTGGGAAAGGAGTACGTCAAAGCTGTATATTGTCACCCTGCTTATTTAACTTATATGCAGACTACATCGTGCGAAATGCTGGGCTGGATGAAGCACAAGCTGGAATAAAGATTGCTGGGAGAAATATCAATAACCTCAGATACACAGATGACACCACCCTTACGGCAGAAAGCGAAGAAGAAACTAAAGGGCCTCTTAATGAAAGCGCAAGAGGAGAGTGAACAAGCTGGCTTAAAATTCAACATTCAGAAACGAAGATCATAGCATCTGGTCCCATCACTTCATGGCAAATAGATGGGGAAACAGTGGAAACAATGACAGACTTTATCTGGGGGTGGGGCTCCAAAATCACTGCAGATGATCACTACAGCCATGAAATTAAAAGATGCTTGCTCCTTGGAAGAAAAGCTATGACAAACCTAGACAGCATATTAAAAAGCAGAGACATTACTTTGCCAACAAAGGTCCATCTAGTCAAAGCTATGGTTTCTCCAGTAGTCAGGTATGGATGTGAGAGTTGGACTATAAAGAAAGCTGAGCACCAAAGAACTGATGCTTTTGAATTGTGGTGTTGGAGAAGACTCTTGAGAGTCTCTTGAACTGCAAGGAGATCAAACTAGTCAATCCTAAAGGAAATCAGTCCTGAATACTCATTGCAATCACCGATGCTGAAGCTGAAGCTCCAATACTTTGGCCACCTGATGCAAAGAACTGACTTATTAGAAAAGACCCTGATGCTAGGAAAGATTGAAGGTGGGAGGAGAAGGGCATGACAGAGGATGAGATGGTTGGATGGCATCACCAACTTGATGGACATGAGTTTGAGCAAGCTCTGGGAGTTGATGATAGACAGGGAGGCCTGGCGTGCTGCAGTCCATACGGTCACAAAGAGTCGGACACAACTGAGTGACCAAACTGAACTTTTGCTGGATTTTTTGATATTTGTGGTATTTAACAGGTTTTAAAAATTTATATTTGTTATATTTTTTCTTATTCCAAATATGACCTCTTGTACTTATATTTGTATTCATTGTTTTGAATCCTTTTTGTTAAAAAAAGATCCCTCTACTCAAAAGAACTGAAAGCAGGGACTCCAAGAGAATTCATAGCTTCACTCTTGATAATAGTCAAAAGGTATTATAGAAACAACCTAAGTGTCCATGTCCAGATGACTGGATAAACAAAATGTAGTCTATACATACAATGGAATATTATTCAACCTTTAAAAGTAATGAAATTTGAACATGTTACAGTGTGAATGAAACTTGAAAACATTATACTAAGTGAAACAAGCCAGACACAAAATAACAAATACTATATGAGCCCACTGATGTGAGGTCCATGGAATAGATAAAATCAGAGACAAAGAGTAGGGGCCAGGGGAGAGAGGGGAAATGGAAAATTCATTTAATGGATATAGAGTTTCTATTTGGGATGATGAAAAAGTTCAGAAAATATATAATGGTGATGGTATCACAACAATGTGAATACACTTAGTGCCACAGAATTGAAGCTTAAAATGGTTAAAATGGCATATGTGTGTGTGTGTGTATTTTTTCTTACTACTGTATCTATTCCATAGTTTTAAAAAGATGGCTCCCTAAAGTTGTTTAAACTTTAGGCCGACAAACTTGGATCTGTTCCTACCAATGGAATATACAATTCCATAATAATACAAATATCACGTTCTAAAATGAGAATCACGTAGTCGGTAACAGAAAGATTAAGGGTTTTTTTCCCCCCTCCTCTTAATAAAAAAGATTTAAAGCAGAAAGTGAAGAGGAACTAAAAAGCCTCTTGATGAAGGTGAAGGTGGAGAGTGAAAAAGTTGGCTTAAAGCTCAACATTCAGAAAACAAAGATCATGGCATCTGGTCCCATCACTTCATGGAAAATAGATGGGGAAACAGTGGAAACAGTGTCAGACTTTATTTTTCTCAGCTCCAAGATGACTGCAGATGGTGACTGCAGCCATGAAATTAAAAGACACTTACTCCTTGGAAGGAAAGTTATGACCAACCTAGATAGCATATTCAAAAGCAGAGACATTACTTTGCCAACAAAGGTTTGTCCAGTCAAGGCTATGGTTTTTCCAGTGGTCATGTATGGATGTGAGAGTTGGACTGTGAAGAAGGCTGAGCACCGAAGAATTGATGCTTTTGAACTGTGGTGTTGGAGAAGACTCTTGAGAGTCCTTTGGACTGCAAGGAGATCCAACCAGTACATCATAAAGGAGATCAGCCCTGGGGTTTCTTTGGAAGGAATGATGCTAAAGCTGAAACTCCAGTACTTTGGCCACCTCATGCGAAGAGTTGACTCATTGGAAAAGACTCTGATGCTGGGAGGGATTGGGGTCAGGAGGAGAAGGGGACGACAGAGGATGAGCTGGCTAGATAGCATCAGCGACTCGATGGGCGTGAGTTTGAGTGAACTCCGGGAGAATACGGTGATGGACAGGGAGGCCTGGGGTGCTGCAATTCATGGGGTCGCAAAGAGTCGGACACTGAGCGACTGATCTGATCTGATCAAAGTATTAGGAAATGGGAAGTTCTGCTCTTCAGAATTCCCAAATAATAAATCACAAGCATCAGATTCCATCCAGATTTCCTATTCAAAGACCACTCAGAAACTGTAAAGGTGGCTGATCATACTATAAAGTTCCCTAGAAGGGATCACATTATGGTTTAGATGTATTAGAAAAAAAAGCTCAGAATCCCTAAGCTCTCAATCTTGTCCTGCACTCAAGAAATTCTTGTGGGAGTTTCTCTTGTATGAAAACAGTAAAAGAAAAGGTTTATTTTAAAGAGAACTGAAGGATGTTATGAGAGGCTCAAGATATATAGTAAAGGTTTCTATACCATAAATTATAAGGAAATCCTGGGTGAGATATTTCACATGACCTTCTTTCTCAAAGTTTTGGAGATTTGATATTTCCAATAAAGAGCCTTACTAATATGCTTTACAATTAACTTTTACCAGGAGTCAAAGTTGAATTTTAAAAATACACCTTATTCATTCCATTACTTTCATATCCTCACTTTAAATGATCAAATAAAAATAAAAAAGAGCATAGAATATTTTGTTTCAATTCCCCATAAACCCTATCAAAAAGTTTAACACACTATTTTTATTAGCAAGAGGTAAGTTAAGTAGTAGCTATAAATCTTTACTACAGATTACCCAGCAATTTTCATAATAAACCGAAGGAACGTTTAACCAAGAATTACTGAATTATTTTAAAAGTCTATAATTAATACATATCTCATCAGGTAACTAGAATTCCTCATCCAAGCCTATATAATGGTGCAAATAATATATTCCAGGTCATGGAATTAAAAATCCCTTCCTCTTTCACTGATCCAAAGGCACATACTTGTGGCTTGGAAGTCACCAACCACAGTCATCACTTTCCGTCAGTTCAGTCGCTCAGTCGTGTCCAACTCTTTGCAACCCCATGGAGTGCAGCACGCCAGGCTTCGCTGTCCATCACCAACTCCCGAAACTTGCTCAGACTCACATCCAAGTCAGTGATGCTATCCAACCATCTCATCCTCTGTCATGCCCTTCTCCTCCTGCCCTCAATCTTTCAGCATCACGGTCTTTTCCAATGAGTCAGTTCACATCAGGTGGCCAAAGTATTGGATCTTCAGCTTCAGCATCAGTGCTTCCAGTGAATATTCAGGACTGATTTCCTTTAGGATTGATTGGTTTGATCTCCTTGCAGTCCAAGGGATTCTCAAGAGTCTTCTCCAACACCACAGTTCAAAAGCATAAAGTCTTCGGTGCTAGACGCATGCTAATTTGTAGTAAATTCAGAAGACTCTGTATTAATATAGGAATGGGATTCTATTGATGAGTGCTATTAAGAGAGTATTTATATTAGAACTCTGGATTAAAAGTAATAGAATTCCATCCCAAACTAGTTTAAACAAAATAGGAAATGGATTGGCTACAGGCATTTCCTTGGCTTTGAACATGTATGTGGCTTCAGGTGGGCTTACCTGGTGGCTCAGTCAGTAAAGAATTGGCCTACAATACAGGAGACCACCTGCAATGCAGAAGATTGGAGTTTGATTTCTGGGTCGGAAAGATCCCCTGAAGAAGGAAATGGCAACTCACTCCAGTATTCTTGCCTAGGAAATCCCAAGAGGAACCTGGCAGGCTACAGTCCATGGGGCTGCAAGAGTTGGACATGACTTGGCAGCTAAACCACTACCATCATGACTTCGGGTATAGCTGGGGCCAAGGGTTCAAATATCAGAATGACATCTCCCTATTTCCATGGTTTCTCATGTTGACTTCATTTTTTAGAAGATTCTCCTTCTGTGGTGGGTAAAAAAGATATTTTCCTCCCTATAGGACATAAACTTTTGAAAACACATTGTCAGATAATTATATTCAGTTCAATTCAGTTCAGTCGCTCAGTTGTGTCCGACTCTTTGCAACTCCATGAACTGCAGCAAGCCAGGCCTCCCTGTCCATCACCAACTCCTGGAATTTACCCAAACTCATGTCCATTGAGTCAGTGATGCCATCCAGTTGTCTCATCCTCTGTTGTCCCCTTCTCCTCCTGCCCTCAATCTTTCCCAGCATCAGGGTCTTTTCAAATGAGTCAGCTCTTCGCATCAGGTGGCCAGAGGATTGGAGTTTCAGCTTCAACATCAGTCCTTCCAATGAACACCCAGGACAGATCTCCTTTAGGATGGACTGGTTGGATCTCCTTGCACATAGTTAAATCCTTCTATCATGGACACACAAACCAAGACCCAGATAAGTAACTTGCTAAACGCTATTCTACACTTCAGTGATGAGAGAACAAATGGAAATATTCCACAATAACAAAGAACTTTTTTAAAAAATCCTGCTAATATAGAGCAAGCCTATTTTGGTCCCAACCACCTTCTGCATTTATGCTGACTGCGTCCTTATATCAGAGAAGGCAATGGCACCCCACTCCAGTACTTTTGCCTGGAAAATCCCATGGATGGAGGAGCCTGGTAGGCGGCAGTCCATGGGGTCACTAGAGTCGGACACGACTGAGCGACTTCACTTTCACTTTTCACTTTCATGTATCGGAGAAGGAAATGGCATCCCACTCCAGTGTTCTTGCCTGGAGAATCCCAGGGACGGGGGAGCCTGGTGGGCTGCCGTCTATGGGGTCGCACAGAGTTGGACACGACTGAAGCAACTTTGCAGCAGCAGCAGCAGCATCCTTATATACTCTACAGAGAAAAATATCTATTTTCTTAATGGAAATTTATCAATATTCTAAAATAAACACACAAGGAGATTCATAAATACCACTGAAAAAGGATCTCCTGTTGTAAGCTCTTAGCTCTCCTAGAAATCTTTAGCCACCATGATCTTCAGTTCAGTTCAGTTGCTCAGTTGTGTCCGACTCTTTGCGACCCCATGAATTGCAGCACCCCAGGCCTCCCTGTCCATCACCAACTCCTGGAGTTCACTCAAACTCATGTCCATCGAGTCGGTGATGCCATCCAGCCATCTCATCCTCTGTTGTCCCCTTCTCCTCCTTCCTACAATCCCTCCCAGCATCAGTCTTTTCCAATCAGTCAACTCTTCACATGAGGTGGCCAAAGTACTAGAGTTTCAGCTTTAGCATCATTCCTTCCAAAGAACACCCAGGACTGATCTCCTTTATGATGTACTGGTTGGATCTCCTTGCAGTCCAAAGGACTCTCAAGAGTCTTCTCCAACACCACAGTTCAAAAGCATCAATTCTTCTTTGCTCAGCTTTCTTCACAGTCCAACTCTCACACCCATACATGACTACTGGAAAAACCATAGCCTTGACTAGATGGACCTTTGTTGGCAAAGTAATGTCTCTGCTTTTGAATATGCTATCTAGGTTAGTCATAACTATCTCCAAGGAGTAAGTGTCTTTTAACTTCATGGCTGCAGTCACCATCTTCAGTGATTTTGGAGCCCAGAAAAATAAAGTCTGACACTGTTTCCACTGTTTCCCCATCTATTTCCCATGAAGTGATGGGACCGGATGCCATGATCTTCGTTTTCTGAATGTTGAGCTTTAAGCCAACTTTTTCACTCTCCTCTTTCACTTTCATCAAGAGGCTTTTTAGTTCCTCTTCACTTTCTGCCATAAGGGTAGTGTCATCTGCATATCTGAGGTTATTGATATTTCTCCCAGCAATCTTGATTCCAGCTTGTGCTTCTTCCAGCCCAGCGTTTCTCATGATGTACTCTGCATATAAGTTAAATAAGCAGGGTGACAATATACAGCCTTGACGAATTCCTTTTCCTATTTGGTACCAGTCTGTTGTTCCATGTGCAGTTCTAACTGTTGCTTCCTGACCTGCATATAGGTTTCTCAAGGGGAAGGTCAGGTGGTCTGGTATTCCCATTTCTTTCAGAATTTTCCACAGTTTATTGTGATCCACACAAAGGCTTTGGCATAGTCAATAAAGCAGAAATGGATTTTTTCTGGAACTCTCTTACTTTTTCCATGATCCAGCAGATGTTGGCAATTTGACCTCTGGTTCCTCTACCATGACCTTACCTAGAGCTAATAGTATGGGCAGCTGTTTTCCTTTTCTAGTGAAACCTTTTCTTCAGAGACACCAGGCCATGTTCCCAATATTCCATTTGAACATTGTACTAAACTCACCAGGTTTGGGGTATTCAAATGAACCAAATGACCCTTCATTATCCTCGGCCGCCAGCAAAAATAAAAGGCCTTTTGGCAAAATACCTTTCAAAGTGCTTAACCCCAAAGTACATAGTACTGGGACCTTTGCATCATTAGGCATTACTCCATCTCTGGCACCTTCTTATCAGAATTTAAATGACTTGAATTTCTAACACATGCTTCAATTATTCCAACCATTCTTCTTCCTATTACTTTCACATTTCTTGACTCTTCAGCAAGTTTGGGTCCATAGAGAGGCAGATGCTAAGAAAAGATTAGCCATGTAAAACCTTTTTAAGAGAAGGGAGCAGAAGGCAGGAAGGGCTTCAGACTGTGACTGCAGGGTGATCTATGGGAAGAGAGAGGAAAGGCAGGAAGATTGGATAGGAAGTCCCCAAACACAGCAAAATTCAAAGCAAGTTTTAGTCAGTTCAATAGGGAGCTCTTAAGTCAAAACTGCCCTCTGAAAATGTTTTTGTCTTCTAAATATTTTTATTTGGCTGCGCCAGGTGTGAGCTGTTGTATGAATGACCTTTAGCTGCCGCATGCAAGCTCCTAGTTGGGGCACGCGGTATCTAGTTCCCTGACCAGGAATCGATCCCAAGTCCCCAGATCGGGAGCACAGAGTCTCTGTTACTGGACCACCAGGAAAACCCCCAAACTGCCTTTGGAGTTCTGTGTGTCATCAGATGGGGACTTCCTCAGTACTTCCACCATGCTTAGTCTGGGAGCAGCCTGTTAAGTGTGGCCTCTGGCATATAGTGGTAGACTGAAGGAGTAAGAAGCTGGGGACACCAGTCAAACTGCTCCCCACAGAGATGTGGTCCCCCCGTCACTGTCTTTAGGCTGCATCCATCCCATCTGAAAGACAGTGAATATCAGACTAATTTCTCACTAACAGAAATCATTCACACACACAGATCTAATAGCTAATGTCCTCAAACACAAATTTCACTTTCTATTAATCTAATTGTCCTTTTCCTCCGTTGCTCTAGTCCTACCATGACACAGTAGTATAGGATAAAATGATACAACTGTAAATTTTGTTTCTATTCTTAGTTAGACCCTCTTTATTAGTCTTTCCTTAACTCCCCAATTGCCCACAGCACTCGACAAATCTTTGTCATTCTCAAATCCTCTTCCATTCCGCCAGAAGTGACACCGCCTGGTACTTCTCAAGAGCATACACCAGTTCTGGTTTATTGGCAAGTTGTGTCTGACTCTTGAGACCCCATGGGCTGTAGCCCGCCAGGCTCCTCTGTCCATGGGATTCTCCAGGCAAAAATATTGGAGTCGGTAGCCATTTCCTTCTCCAGGGGATCTTCCTAACCCAGGAATTGAACCCAGGTCTCCTGCATTGCCGGCAGATTTGTTACCAACTTAGCTACGAGGGAAACAAAATACAGGGAAAGGGTAACAAGAATGGTGATTTGTTTTTTGTAATACTAATAGCTAACATTAATTGAGTGCCTATTATTTGTTAGACACCATCCTAGGCAGTTTGTGCAAGTAAACTTATAAATCCTTTCTGCCCATCAGGAAAGAGACACCACGTAGAGATTAAGGAGCTATGCGGCTAAGGTCTCCGGTCAGGAGCAGACATTCTGGCTCAGAGAATGTGTAAGAGAGAAAGAGACGGAGAGAGAAATTCAGTGTAAAGACTGAAAGCTCAGGGTTCTAAGTAATGAACAAGGAACCATCACTGGCATAACCCAGCCTCAGATCTGGGAGTCCTTCTTTTTTCATTGGCAGGTCCTGTTAGCTTCATGGCCATTATTTCAGGCTGATCCTTCCTGTCCCCAGGTTCTCCCAGTTAAAAGGCATTAATTCATCTTTTGCTCCCTGCATACATCTGTATCAGCACCCATACCCAGCTCTTTTTACCTTGTTTCCACAAAATGTGCTTTTCTGGTCTTTTGACATCATACCGTTTCTTAAAAACATCAGCTAATCCTTCTGAGCTTTATTTAACATGTCTTTCTCAGCTGACTTCATTCTTGTAACCTAGTAACATGTTTAAAGGCTTCCCAGGTGGCACTAGCGATATAGAATCTGCCTGCCAATGCAGGAGACGTGGGTTTGATCCTTAGGTGAGGAAGACCCCCTGGAGGAGGTCTTCGAACCCACTCCAGTATTCTTGCCTGGAGAATCCTGTGGACAAAGGAGCCTGGCGAGCGGGCTACAGGACATGGGATCGCAAAGAATCTGACAGGACTGAATACTTTTTAAAAGATGATGCTGTTACAGTGCTGCACTCAGTATGTCAGCAAATTCAGAAAACTCAGCAGTGGCCAAAGGGCTAGAAAATTCCAACCCCAAAGAAGGGTAATGCCAAAGAATGTTCTAACTACCATACAATTGTGCTCATTTCACATGCTAGCAGGTAATGCTCAAATCCATTCAAGCTAGCCTTCAGCAGTGTGTGAACCAAGGACTTCCAGAGGTACAAGCTGGATTTAGAAAAGGCAGAGGAATCAGAGATCAAATTGCCAACATTCACTGGATCATAGAAAAAGCAAGGGAGTTCCAGAAAAATATCTACTTCTGCTTCATTGACTACACCAAAGCCTTTGACTGTGTGGATCACAACGAACTGTGGACAATTCTGAAA
The DNA here is from genome assembly GCF_055505025.1 of Bos grunniens. NCBI lineage: Eukaryota > Metazoa > Chordata > Mammalia > Artiodactyla > Bovidae > Bos > Bos grunniens. Next base: position 50,290,084 of record NC_141180.1, read on the forward strand.
GAAATGGGAATATCAGTCCACCTTATCTGCCTCCTAAGAAACCTGTATGCAGGTCAAGAAGCAACAGTTAGAACTGGATATGGAACAATGAACCAGTTCAAATTGGGAAAGGAATACATCAAGGCTGTATATTGTCACACTGTTTAACTTCTATACAGAGGGCATGTGTGTGTGCCAAGTCGCTTCAGTCATGTCTGACTTTTTTGACTCTATGGACTGTAGCCTGCCAAGCTCATCTGTCCATGGGATTCTCCAGGCAAGAAAACTGGAGTGGGTTGCCATGCCCTCCTCGGTTCTTCCAGACCCAAGGATTGAACTTGTCTCCTGAAACTCCTGCACTGTAGGCAGATTCTTTATTGCTGGAAAGCCCTATATGCAGAGTATGTCATGGACTGGAGGAATCACAAGCTGGAATTAAGATTGCCAAGAGAAATATCAACAACTTCAGATATTCAGACACCACCCTTACGGCAGAAAGCAAAGAGGAACTAAAGAGCCTCTTGATGAGAGTGAAAGAGGAGACTGAAAAAGTTGGGTTAAAACTCAACATTCAAAAAACTAAGATCATGGCATCCAGTCCCATCAATTCATAGCAAATAAATGGGGAAACAATAGAAAGAGTAACAGATTTTATCTTCTTGGGGGGGTGACTGCAGCCATGGAATTAAAAGACACTTGTTTCTTAGAAGGAAAGTTATGACAAAGCTAGACAGCATTTTAAAAAGCAGAGACATCACTTTGCCAACAATGACCCTATAGTCAAAGCTATGGTTTTTCCAGTAGTCACGTATGGATGTGAGAATTGGACCATAAAAAAGGCTGAGCACCGGAGAACTGATGCTTTCGAATTGTGGTGCTGGAGAAGACTCTTGAGAGTCCCTTGGACTGCAAGATCAAACCAGTCAATCCTAAAGGAAACCAACCCTGAATATTCATTGAAATGACTGATGCTGAAGTTCCAATACTTTGGCCACCTAATGTGAAGAGGTGACCCATTGGGAAATATCCTGATGCTGGGAAAGACTGAAGGCAAAAGAAGAGGGCAGCAGAGGACAAGATGGTTAGATAGCATCACTGACTCAATGAATATAGTTTGAGCAAACTCCAGGAGACAGTGAAGGACAGGAAAGCCTGGTGTGTTGCAGCTCACGGGGTCACAAATAGTCAAACACGACTTAGCAACTGAACAACCTATTTAAATGTCGCATGTTAAAAAAAATCAACCAAGAACTACAGGGACCCATCCTACACCTCAACTTCTTTTTCTGCCCCTATACAGCCAAGTTTACAACAAAGCACACACTCCCACCATCAGGGTTGTGGCTCCACCACTTATTTGAAACTGGCCTAACTGATAATTACATTGCTTGTAAATTTTTAGTTAACTGACCTCTCCAGAGGCTTTGGTTACTATTGACTCCCCTGTGTTTTTACTGTGCAACAAGGCTAACTTTAATTCAAAATTCTTGGGGCACCTGTTACCATGAGCAACTATCCCCACATATTAAGCTTCATTAATTACTTTATTTTTTAGTGAATACATAATTATTAATTTCTTTTCTTAAACTCTGTATTATATCAACATTTACCACTACCACTCCTGCTGCTGCTAAGTCACTTCAGTCATGTCTGACTCTCTGACTCCATGGATTGTAGCCTGCCAGGCGCCTCTGTCCACAGGATTCTCCAGGCAAGAATACTGAAGTGGGTTCCATGCCCTTCTCCAGGCATGTTCCCAACCCAGGGCCTGAACCCGCATCTCTTACACCTCCTGCATTGGCAGGCAGTTCTTTACCACTCCTGCCACCTGGGAAGCCCCAGCACTCCTGATAATAACCCTGATAAACGCCACTATTACTCATTAGGAAACCAAGGCCTTAGAAGAATCTAAGGTGAAACAAATGTTTTAAAAAGATTAATATAGCAGTAATAAACAAGATGTAATGAAAATGAGAGAGAAGTAGGTAAGTTTCAGGAGAAATTTAGACTTAAGGCATAGGACTGAGAAGGAAGACTGAAAGACATTATGAAGATCAGACAGATTATGTAATAGCAGGATAGGAATTACAAGAGAAAAAAGGACTCAGAGTTTCTAGCTGGACTGAAATGTAAACCAAGGACAATAGCAGGAAAGTCAGGAAGAAATGGTTTTGCTAAATATTATTACTAATGTGCCTTACAGTGAGTTACTAATAATATGTCTTAGGTATTATGAAGTATTATATATAACACCAAAGAAATCTAACAGAGGAGATTAGATATGCCTCAGGTAAAATCTAGAAGCTTCTTCAAAGAGCTAAGAAAACAGATATTTTTAATTCCATTTCAGTTAAGTTCAGTCGCTCAGTCGTGTCTGACTCTTTGTAAAAGTCTTAACTTCAGATGTTCTTGACGGAACAAAAATGCATGAAACTTCTGAATAACAGACTGATTAACTCACTGAAGTATACTGACTACACAAGACAGAATTTAAAGTGAAGAAGTCAGGGTCAGTTTTATGTTTGAACAGATAGAAACAAAAAGTCACAAAATCCTATTACTTAAAATATTTTTATTTCTAAAAAAGTTTAAACCATATTAAAATTTAAATAACTGTACAGTACTTGATAATACATTTCAATAAACTGAAAAGTAAAACAAACCTATTAAATCAGTTTACTTTCCACGTTTCTGTACTCTTCTGCTCCCCCAGGAGGATATAAAAATCGACAGCGAAAATGGAAAATTTAAATACAGCGTACGATATAAGGCCAAAAGAATTTCTAAAACTAAATTTCACCTAGTAATACCCTATAACTACCAGTGTGCTTACAACAGACAGGAATTTAAAACAAAACAAATCCAATTTGATTAAATCCTCAATTAACAGACGTTTTCATTTCATTCGAATAAAATAGCAACCACTGTTTTATCCAATACACCATTATCAGTCCAGAAGAAATGATCTGCCTAGTTGTGCAAAACAAGAACAGTTATCTTCTGAAAGGATGTGAGCTTTTCAAACTCAGTTCTTTTTCATCTGTGTCATAATTTCCAAAATAGTAGACAGCTCCAGTTAATGTCTTAGCAGTCCACTTCACTATGAGAGTGTATCCTCCATGAATTCATCATATAGCCACTTACAGGTATCATCTTTCGAACATTCTATGGTTTCAAAAAGGCGCAGAAAGTCTTTAGGGTACATATCTACTACTCTTACATCCTTTTTTTTTTTTATTTGCTTCAATATATGCACTGCATCAATTGGACTCAATGACCTGCAAAATAAACACAAAGTAAATCTGCTTAAATATCTTTCATAACAAAACTGGCAGTGAATGCTGATAGAGGTGGTTTCTAACCCCAATTTTAAACATCTAACAATATATGTAAATTAATCTTATTCAATTTAAGAGCCTGCATATCATAAATAGCTTTAACTATGTCTATATTCCTAAAGTTTCATGGCTTGCTGCAATGAAAAGAGCAGATTTAGGCTTTAACATGTTCTAATTGATTCTTAAGCAAAACACTAGTTTAACATTTGTCCTTCAAAAAAATTCTTCTGCCCACCTGCTTCATCTTTTAACTCTCTTTGCAAAAAAATTAACTCCATTTACGTTTAGGTAGAAGTTCAGTAAGTATTCAAACAGCAGAAACTACTGTCTGTTTTCAAAGAGGAAATAATTTTTCACATTTTTGTTTAACTATTACTGTGAATAAATTAGAAGCAGATAATAAACTTATAATTTATAATTACATAAATTATAAATAAATACTGCTGCTACTGCTGCTAAGTCGTTTCAGTCATGTCCGACTCTGTGCGACCCCAAAGATGGCAGCCCACTAGGCTCCTCTGTCCCTGGGATTCTCCAGGCAAGAACACTGGAGTGGGTTGCCATTTCCTTCTCCAATGCATGGAAGTGAAAAGTGAAAGTGAAGTCGCTCAGTCGTGTCTGACCCTTAGTGACCCCATGGACTGCAGCCCACCAGGCTCCTCCATCCATGGGATTTTCCAGGCAAGAGTACTGGAGTGGGGTGCCATTGCCTTCTCCAATAAATAAATAAGCACTGCCTTATTCTGTATTGGTCTAGTGAGAAACCACCAGTGAGCCTCTGACAATAACAAGTAAACAACTGTAGTAAAATGTTTTGGAGGAAAATATTCCAATACTTTTCTGACTGTGAATGGAATCCTGGTGACGGGTATAAAAATCCTTGCAGTTCATAGCGTCTCAAAAGCTTTAGGTAGAAATACAGGGTATGACCCACAGTAGGAGGACCTGGGTGGTATAATGATTTGTGCCTACTTTGGTTAGGAAACAGAACCACTGAGGACAGGCAATGACCAGATGCAGACGGTGGGTATGCCACCACTAATGCCAGTGGCAAGGAGCCAGGTCTTCATGTAGATTAATCTCGACAAAGATAAAACAAATTTTAGGCATCCCCAGTTGTTTTTTCAAAGAAGGGGGAAAAAATTAAGCTCACGAGAGCTTAATTGGAAAATTAAGAAAATTAACTGGAAAATTAATTTCCTTAACTGGAAAATTGTGTGGAAAATATATTTTCCTCAAAATATGTACCAGCAAAAAGGAAGTATTTTGAAGCAATATTAATAGATGAGTGAAAACATGGTCCCTCACTGTTAACGAAGCCATAAAAGATATAAAAACAAAGCTCTTAACATGAAAGCACAATTCTCACATTAAGTTGCTACTTTTGTATTTGCTTGTATAATTCTTACTTACGGTAAATGGTCTATTAGCTTGGCATTGCGTTTCATAAAACATTGTCTTAACATGTGAAAAAATACATCATAGTTAAAAGGTGTTAAGGTTCCTGTAAATAAATTTCTATGAGGAGTCAACTGAACAAAACACAGGTTTTGTTCTAATGATTCCTGCAGAGAAAGGAAAATAAAATGTATTAGTCATAAAATATTGCCCGTGAAAGACACTGTTCACTGATGCATTCAATTTACCTTTTGGAAGACAGAATCATCATAGACCCTGAGTGTCTCTAGAGCTTCTTTTTGGATGTGCCAATAAAACAAGGCCCCAGTTGCTCTTAACCTGGGCTATTCTCCTGGGGGATGAGATAATGCCCCTCTACGGGACAAAATGTTTGCTATAAAAGGGATGGACACCCCCAGCTCTGTGTTCCTCAGCTGCAAGGCAAACCCACTGCACGCACACCACTCAACCAAGCAATTCACATTTTTCCAAGGGACACAGGGCTATGTGTCTCTGGCCAGCACTACGAAAGAGTGACAGCTTATTAACTTGTAAGCAGGGGAAAATGAAATCCTAAATGTGACACTTATATATACTGAGTCTCTTCTGTATTTGAGGCATAACAGCAAACACTAAACATAAAAAAATTATTGCCTTATAATTTTTATTTGCATTTTAAAAAATATAGGGTTAGCAAGCATGGCCTGCCTGTTTTTGTATACTACGGAACTACAAATGGTTTTTACATACATAAAGGACTCTTAGAAAACAAACAATACCAACAAATCCACAGAGGACATGTGATAGACTGTATGTGGCCTGCAATCATAAAACATGTACTCTCTTTTACACAAAAGGTTTGCAACCTGCTCTAGTATATAGTGTTATACAGATTAAAATAAAAACTGTACATGACTTGATGTAACGTTAAGCTGTTTCTCCCCCCTAAAATTAATTCCTCAGAGCACAGGGAGCCTTATGCTTGAGTTCTTAGGAAATCTCACATATTAGCTAGTAATCTCTTATTTAGGCTGCCCAGGTGGCTCAGTGGTAAAGAATCCACCTGTCAAGCAGGAGACATGGGTTTGATCCCTTGGTCTGGAAAATCGCCCAGAGAAGGAAATGGCAACCCACTCCAGTATTCTTGCCTGGGAAATCCCATGGACAGAGGAGCCTGGCAGGCCACAGTCCATGGAGTCGCGAAAGAGTAAGACATGACTCAGCTACTATACAACAATCCCTTTCTTTATTAAAAAAAAATGTATATATACACATATGTAAACAAAAATACTATTTGTGGAAGGCAAGATGGCCAAAAAAGAAAATCTCAATCAGCTTTGGTTTCTGCTTTTGAATTCTTGAGGCTGAAGAATAAAAAAGCAAGGCAGTAAAATTTTTAAATATTTAGCAATTATTAACTAGGGAGGGGAATAACGTTACAATTGAAAGCATTGTTACCAAGTTTTTTGAAAGTGACTTTAAAAAGCACCTTGTAGATAGATCTGGAGTTACAGATTTTGGTTCATTTGATAAATAAGGAAGAAAAAATAACCTCCCCAATGTCAACGAATGGCTATTTATATTTAATAGCTTAAGAGAAAATTTCCAGGAACAACACAAAAACATGGCTTCAAAAAAGTGGAAACCTCAAACCATGTGGATAATGAAGATCATGAACTTTAGAAAATCTGTTAAATATCTAAAAGTGCTTCTTAACAATTATGAACACACCAACATCAAAGACACATGTGAAATACCTGAATAAAAATTTCTCTTGAAATGTAACATTTGGTTATTTCATCTTCATCTCTAAAAGTCTGAACAATTATGTTAGCCAAAACAACATTGTACCTTTTGACACTGTCAACGAGCCAATGAGAAAGTGCATTAAATGCAGGGCGTTACTCGTTTTCAGGCCATATGGATAAACACTTAGCGGTGCCAAGCCAAAATGCACCCTGTTTTGTGAGGCTCCATAAATTATGTTCACAGACAGGGGAACACCACTAAAACTACAACGATCGCTGCTTACTCTGAAGTCATGATTATTTAAAAATGGAACATTTTCCTGTTTTCCTTTAGTGGCAAGAGTGAGAAAAAAACAAAGTAGGAAGCGATTGGGAACGTCATACTGAGCTAATACACTGAGATTAGGGCATCGTTAGCATTTAATCCCAAAGTGGAACTTCTGAATTGAGTCCAAAAATTATTATAAGTAGCTCCATATAATCTAAATGGAGGATCACTTTATAACATCATCACTTTGGCACCTTATAAAGGGAAAAAAAAATCTTGTTTTTAGTTTATCAAATTAGATGACTATTAAAATAACCGTATTTTCCAAATTTGAGATGTATCTTCATTTCAAAAATTAAAAAGAGAAGACAGAATCTGGGTTTAAGCCTATTATTATGCTGGCAAATAAAAGCGTCTGTCTACAATGCAGGAGACCAGGGTTCGATCCCTGGGTCGGGAAGATCTCCTGGAGAAGGAAATGGCACCCCACTCCAGTATTCTTGCCTGGAAAATCCCATGGACGGAGGAGCCTGGTGGGCTACAAGTCCAAGGGGTCGCAAAGAGTCAGACTCGACTGAGCGACTTCACTTTCACTATACAAATAGCTGAAAAATACAACTCTTTACCAAAATAATTTGAATATTTATTAAAAGCAATAAGATATATTTTTTAAAGTTCTAGATATTCTAAAATTTAAAATTTCAGTAAATACAGAATACCAGGTAATGCAAAAGAAAACAAAGTATGTTACATTCAGAGGAAGAAAGGAAAAGGTATTCATTCATTCTTACCCTATGCCTTTGCTTTTCCAGCTCTCCCTTTATAGCATACGTGTCAAATAATGAGGAAGGCTCCTTGAGGGAAGATAAATTAAAAAAACACATTTCTTTCATTTCTTTTTGGACAAAGTGCCATACATCATTACCGCCTTAAAAAATGTCTTGCCTATACAGCAGAATAAATTAAAGCCAAGTCTAACCGAATTTAAGAAAAATATGCGACAGTTAAATCATACACATTTTTCTTCTCTTTTTTTTAGATAAAAGGAGGGTCAAAGGTCTATCCCAATACTGGTAACTCTATTACTTGCTTAGATAAACACGGCTGCCCTTAATATAATTATGTAAATACATTCTTAAGTTAGCAAGCATTTCTCTATTATAGGCACAATCAGTTTAGGGGCTAATAGATCAATACTGAGGATGTTTCTGTTCTACTTTAGTGGAAAAGTCACTGATATGAATATGCTGGGACATGTAAGGAGACAAACTATGTCAATTTTTAAAAGAATCATTACTTCTTTGTATCTAACTTTGGTATAAACAATTTTGTATGTGAAGCAATTTTAAAAGATGACCCAACTGAGAAATTGTGTGTGTTTGTGTGTGTGTGTGTGTGTGTATGTGTGTGTGTATATACCCATATACACACAAGAATTTATTTAATATGTGTACATACATTAAACACATATTTGGCTTCCCTGGTGGCTCAGATGGTAGAGAATCAGCCTGCAATGCAGGAGACCTGGGTTCAATCCCTGGGTCAGGAAAACCCCCTGGAGAAGGAAATGGCAACCCACTTCAGCATTCTTGCCTGGAGAATTCCATGGACAGAGGAGCCTGATGGGCTTCATGGGGTTGCAAAGAGCTGGACACAACTGAGCAATTTTCACTTTCATATACACACATTTAATTCCAAAAGAACAGCATTTGACACAGAGTTAAAAGACTAAGACATAATATTGGGTGTAAGGTTTGAAAGTCTACTGTCAAAAATGATAATTTATTACTAATTGCAGCTGCTGCTGACATAGAATGAAAAATGCAATTGTTGCCCATCAGTTCCCAGCAGTTTCATGAATGTTACCGAGAGGAGGAAGGCAGAGCAATAGCAGTAGCAGCAGGCAGTGCACAGCACACTCCCACACCTGGTCTATCTACAGTAGTTTAGGGCTCTGCAGTGGGCACAGAGGAGACCTCATTTCTATTTACCAAACTCACAGGAGAGGAAAACCTACAAGACCTTGGGAACTGGGTTTAACAATGGACCCTCTGGTAGGAGACACATTAATATAATGGAAAACTGTTTAAAATGCTGGGTCTGGAATAACTTGTCCTTTCTGGAGGTTAATAAATGGCAAAAGTCAATATAGGGCTTTTGAAAATAAATACTGCAAAAAACAATAAAACTATCCTGAAAGCTGAAGTCCTCTGAGGGCCTCTTTGAAGCAACTAAACAAAAGTCAGGAGGAGAGAACAGCTGAGATGAAAAGCCAACAGAATGAGAAGAGATCAGTGGGGTTAAGAGAGGATTCTAGGGAAACCAAGAACTATAGCACCAAGACTGGTATGGGCAGAAAGCAGGGTCAGTGCCATGAAGGTCAAAGGCGAAAAAGATTTCTGGGAATACAGAAAAGGGATGAGAGCACGGTAGAAATAAGACAAGGTACAGAGTGATCCAAGCTAAGAACCTGGGATGTGTTGGAGGGAAAAACCAGAATTGGAACAAAAGCTAAAATCAAATGAGATCACATTCTAACGACCAAGCTCGTATTGAAGATCTTAAGGTGTTTCTGGACAGAAGCAATGAAGAGACTCCATGGAGAAACACTGTACGCGACTTTAAAATTAAACAAATATATCTTTGGAAGAACAAGGGTTCGTAGAACATTCACAGACATATCCCTAACAATAACTTGATGGATAATCTACCACAATAAAAAACAGAATGCGCAAACTATGCTATGAAAGAAATGGTATGTATCACTTTTTTCTTATACTTTAGGCCTCTATTAAAAATGCCAGACACACACATACACACGAAAGGGTAGCCACAAGTCATATGTAGCTCCTGAACACGTAAAGTGCGTCCAGTCTGAATTGGTTTTAAGTGTAAAATATACACTGGATTTTTACTACGCAAAGAAGAATGTAAATTATACAATAACCTTTTTTCACTTTTTATAACGTTACTGTTTAAAAATGTAAAATTACACATGTGGCTTGTATTATGTTTCTATTAGATAGCTCTGATCTTGCCTAAGGAAATAAACTAAAAAGGAGAATGCTCTATAATGAGATATTAAATAGCCATTAAAAACAAGAAAAATGTTTAGATAGAAGGGAAAAAAATTTTGTAATTGACTATTAGCTATCAAATTTTAAAAAAAGGTAAACTCTCCACTGTAAAAGAATAAACACTTTTACAATGAAATACGTATTTGTGACACAAAACATCGCCACAGTGCTCTATTATCTTAAATACTTGGGAAAAAAGAAATTTAATTTTTCTTCATTTACAGAAATGCAGCCTCTTTGAAAAACAATGAACCTCTTTGTTGAAATTTAGGATTTTACTCACCGTACACACGACCTTGATCCCACAAGCTGTTTGACCGAGCACACTTAATGACTGATACAAGGCTGGAGTTTGGGGATTTGCCGTTAGTTTCTAGTAAAAGGAAAATACACCAAAATCAACTGTCAGATCTTAATAGCATCTAGAAACGGTAATAATATCTTAATAGCATCTAGAAATGAAAGAAAATGAGAATTAAATGCAAAATCTTAACCATTTCAAGTAAAAGTCTCCTTAAACTTTCATACTGAAATATATCATCGTGTACATTTAACATGTGAGCCTGATGGGCTACATATAGACTGAATGTAGTCCACCATGCTCCACTGTGCATGGAATTACCCTGGTAAGAACACTGGAGTGGGCTGACATTTCCTACTCCAGGGGATGTTCCTGACCCAGGGATTGAATTCGAGTCTCCTGTGGCTCTTGCATTGGCAGGTGGATTCTTTACCACTGAGCCATCTGGGAAGTTCTTCTCTTTCCAGGGACAGTCACCATTTACTTACTATTTGGATCTGGGTGAGCAAATCATCTTTTCATCTCTGGACCCTGGTCCCCCACAACCCCCATCCCAATCTGTAGCTCTTAAACAAATAAGCATTTCCAGTTATCTTGGATTAAAACATGAATAACATGAAGCATTCTGAGCAGCAAAGAAACATAACTTTCAAGGACTTTAGGAGGCCCTCAGCTTTCAGAGAATAAAAAGTCTACAACTATATGTTCACTACAGCATCATTCGCAACAGCCAAGAAAGAAATATAATCTAAGTGCCCACTGATAGTTCAATGGGTAAAGAAGACGGATAAAGATGGATATGTTCTTTAAAAATACGTGTGTGTGTATATATATATATATAGACACATATATATACATTACACAGACACACAAAATATAACTCAGCACTAAAAAAGAATGATCTCTTGCCATTTTTGACAACAAAGGATGGATCTACAGAGTATTAAGCTATATCAAATAAGTCAGACAGAGAAAGACAAATACTGTATAATTTTATTCATATGTGAAATCTAAAAAACAAATAACAAACATAAAACAGAAACAGAATTATAGATAGAACAGAAGGTTGCCAGAGGTGAGGGGGTGTGGGAATAAATGAAATAGGAAAAAGAAATTAGCAGGCACATGCTCTCAGTTACAAAATAAATTTATCAGAGGGATGAAAGGTACAGCCTGGGAAATATAGTCAATGATACTGCATCTCTGTGTGATGACAGATGCTAACTAGACTTACCACGGTGATCATTTTCTAATACATAGACATTTTAAATCACCATGTTATATATATCAGGAACTAACGTAGTGTTTAGATCAATTATACTTCAAGAAACAAATTCATACATCCCAAGAGTTCTCTTCACAAGGAAAAGTATTTTTTTTTTAATTTCTATCTGTATGAGATGATGCTTAGAAGACTTATGACAATCACTTCATTATGTATATAAGTCAAAACATTACACTATATACCTTAAACTTACACAGTGCTACATGTCACTTATATCCATTGATAAAAATGGATAAACGAAAGATGGTGGGGTGGTGTAAATATACAACAGAGTTATTATTCAGCCTTAACAAGGAATGACATTCTGACATGTGCTACAATTTGGATGAACCCTAAAAAGACAGAACAGTAAGTGAAATAAGCCAGACACAAAGTGGAATACTGTACGATTCCATTTACATGAGGAACACAGACTAGTCAAATTCATAGAGGCAGAAAATACGGTTACTAGGGGTCCAGGAGATGGGGGAAGGGGAATTAGCTGCTTAGTGGGTGCACAGCTTTAGAATGGAATGATGAAGAAGCTCTGTGAAGAGACAGATGCTGGTAAGAGCTGTGCCACAAGGTGAGTGCACTCACTGCAGTGCAACTGTACACTTCAAAATAGCTACAATGGCGAACTTTAGTTACGTATGTTTTATCACACAAAAACCTTTTAAAAATAAAACCTAAGGAGCGCTCTACAGAAATTTAAAAATAACCTCGGTACTCTTAAATGTCATGCGCCCAAATTAAAATCACGCAGATTAAGACTAATCTGATAAAAATCACAGTACTCTTTCAAAACAAAAACCTAATCAGGTACTTGTAACAACCTACCCGGCATTCCTTTTCAGAAATAAACAAATTTAGTTCTGCTCGTCCATATTTATAAACAGAAGAACAGGAATACAGGTCATGTAAAATTTTCCAAAGTGTGTTTCTCTCAGTTTTAGCTGGTAAGATCCCAACTACTTTTAAAGGGAAACCTGTTAAGGATACAAGCAAAAGTATTTAAATAAATTCTTAACATTTTTTTCCTATGAGTATACTTTACTGAGTCAAATTAGGTTAACAAACTATATTGTTTTAAAGTTACTTCAATGAAAACTAAGCCTTAGCATCATTCCATGATCTAGAACTTAGTCCCTACAAAATTGCTCTGATTGAATCTAGGTGACGGAAAAGCCATAATCAATTTAAGAGCAACTGCCCATAAACTATACTATGTAAATATTTACACAAATCTTAACAAACCTGGTATACTGCTAAAGAAAAACTGACAAACTCTAAGCTACTTCTCTACTGAAAGACAAAAATCACCTTTTTTCCAAGGATGTGCTTCCACTCCCAAATACTGAAAAAGCATATCTGAAGTCATAACGGGAGGGGTCACCATGCCATGATTTCTAGGGTCCAGTTTAAAGAAGTCACAATAGATCACTTCTAGTCTTCCATTCACACTGTTTCCTAAGGACTAGAGAGAGAAAGAGAGAACTTGTTTAGAAATTTTAGTGTTTAAAAATGGGAAGATGTTTTATAACAGAAAATAATAAAAATATTAAAGTGAAAGACAGATAGATCCAAGAGAATATTTCTAGACAGATTCAAGAGAGTATTCCATTTTTTCCCAGAACAGTTTAGTAAGTCCTTTACCAAACAAACATGGCCCATTCTGTAGGTCACTCTCTAGCTTCTTCTTAATTTTTCCTTTACTTTTCCTAAAGTCAGAGCCAGCAACAGAAGGAAAGCTCCTTGCCTGCTAGAAGACAAAAAATATACCTCAATCTTTTTACTGCCCATACGTTTTTCACCTGGCAGTGCTTGAGAACTTACTAGTGAGAGGAAGTACTAGCTACTGACTCTACAAACTTAATTCGAAGTTACTAAAAATCAAACAGAAGAAAGCAACATTTTGATGTGCACACTGAGGTTCTCATGCACAAAAAATTCTACAGGTATTTACAAGGTTTCAGTGAATCTTCAATTTAAAGTTATGAGTTAAAAGAAAAAACTAAGCTTTCTTAACTGTTTGAATTCAACCTATAAATATGACTCTATTTCTAAATTTAGCATTTAATGATTACTTTCAAGAGGACCCTTAAAAAAAACTAGTGATAGAAAAAGGCACAGAGCTGGGAGTGGAAACAATACATTTTGGTCATGATAATTTTGAGACACCTATAACGTGACTTAAGTGGAGATGCAGGTAGGAAGTTGTAGACCTGGATACTGAAGTACAGGTTGAAGACATAAATGAACTAAGACACAGTTTACCACAAAAGCCTTAGGAAGTGTGCCTTTGGAAGCATAACTATAAACAAACCAAGTGGAGGTGATGGAATTTCAGCTGAGTTATTTCAAATCCTACAAGATGATGCTGTTAAAAGTGCTGCACTCAATATGCCAGCAAATTTGGAAAACTCAGCAGTGGCCACAGGACTGGAAAAGGTCAGTTTTCATTCCAATCCCAAAGAAGGGCAACGCCAAAGAATGTTCAAACTACCACACAACTGCACTCATCTCACATTCTAGCAAGGTAATGCTCAAAATCCTTCAATCGAGGCTTCAACAGTACGTGAACTGAGAATTTCCAGACGTTCAAGCTGGATTTAGAAAAGGCAGAGGAACCAGAGATCAAATTGCCAGGATTCGTTGAATCATAGAAAAAGCAAGGATATTCCAGAAAAACATCTACTCTGCTTCACTGACTACACTAAACCCTTTTGACTGTGTGGATCACAACAAAATGTGGAAAATTCTTAAAGAGATGGGACTACCAGACCACCTGGCCTGCCTCTTGAGAAATCTGTATGCAGGTCAGGAAGCAACAATTAGAAGCGGACATGGAACAACAGACTGTTTCCAAATTGGGAAAGGAGTACTTCAAGGCTGTATATTGTCACCCTGCTTATTTAACTTCGATGCAGAGTGTATCATGCAAAACGCTGGTATGGATGAAGTGCAAGCTGGAATCAAGACTGCTGGGAGAAATATTAATAACCTCAGATATGCAGATGACACCACCCTTATGGCAGATAGTAAAGAGGAACTGAAGAGCCTCTTGATGAAAGTGAGAGAGCAGAGTGCATCCAGTCCCATCACTTCATGGCAAAGAGATGGGGAAACAATGGAAACAGTGGCAGACTTTATTTTCTTGGGCTCCAAAATCACCGTGGACCATGATTGCATCCATAAAAGACAACTGCTCCTTGGAAGAAAAGCTATGACCAACCCAGATAACATATTAAAAAGCAGAGACATCACTTTGCTGACAAAATCTGTCTAGTTAAAGCTATCGTTTTTGCTGTAGTCATATATGGATACGAGAATTGGCCCGTAAAGAAGGCTGAGCACCGAAGAATAGATGCTTTCGAATTGTGGTACTGAAGAAGACTCTTGAGTCCCCTGGACAGCAAGGAGATCAAACCAGTCAATCCTAAACAAAATCAACCCTGAATATTCACTGTAAGGACTGATGTTGAAGCTGAAGCTGCAATACTTTGGCCACCTGTTGTGAAGAGCTGACTCAGTGGAAAAGACCCTGATGCTGGGAAAGACTGAGGGCAAGAGAAGGGGGAGACAAGAGGATGAGATGGTTGGATGACATCACTGACTCAATGGAAAACAGTTTGATCAAACTCTGGGAGATAGTGAAGGACAGAGGAGCCTGGTGTGCTGCAGTCCAGGGGTCGCCAAGAGTGGACACACCTGAGCGACTGAATAACCACCACAAAAGATGATGTCTCTTCTACTGAATACACATAGCTATTTCTTCAACAATAGTCTTCACAATTCAAATGAGATATAACTCCATCTATTTAAATAAAAACAAAATTAAAGAGTAGTTGATTTACACAAGTTGTGATGATTTATCATTATAGAACAATTTACAACATGTGTATCTCTAGCACATCCAAAGAGGAAAACAAATTGTTCCTGTTTGAAACACTATTAATGTGGAATCTGAAAATTTTATCAGGGGAGTGGACTAGGGGAGAGAAGGATTTTAAATTTAGGTAAACATGCTGAGTCAAGCATTAACCTTGAAAATCCTTTTAGTTTTTAGTACAACTGAGAGCCTTTAGGTGGCTAGAAGCACTGCTTGCTAAGAGCACCACTTAAGGCTCTGATTTAGGGTTGCAAAGGTTCTATTTAATTACTTCTCTTTTATTCTGGCACATATATATGAATTCACTCGAAACTTTGAATGGCTCTTCACTTTCAGTTCAGTTCAATTCAGTCACTCAGTCGTGTCCAACTCTTTGCGACCCCATGGACTGCAGCACACCAGGCCTCCCTGTCCATCAACAGAGCATCTTTTAATTTCTCGGCTGCAGTCATCATCTGCAGTGATTTTGGAGCTCAAAAAGATAGTCTGTCACTGTTTTCCCATCTATTTGCCATGAAATGATGGGACCAGATGTAATGATCTTAGTTTTCTGAATGTTAAGTTTTAAGCCAACTTTTTCACTCTCCTTTTTCACTTTCATCAAGGGACTCTTTAATTCTTCACTTTCTGCCATAAGGGTGGTGTCATCTGCATATCTGAGGTTACTGATATTTCTCCCGGCAAACTTAACTTCAGCTTGTGCTTCTTCCAGCCCAATGTTTCTCATGATGGACACTGCCTAGAAGTTAAATAAGCAGAGTGACAATATACAGCCTTGATGTACTTCATTCCCAATTTGGAACCAGTCTGTTGTTCCATGTCCAGTTCCAACTGTTGCTTCCTGACCTGCATACAGATTTCCCAAGAGGCAGGTCAGGTGATCTGGAATTCCCATCTCTTTAAGAATTTTCCACAATTTGTTGTGATCCACACAGTCAAAGGCTTTTCTTAGTCAATAAAGCAGCAATAGATGTTTTTCTGGAACCCTCTTGCTTTTTTGATGATCCAACGGATGCTGGCAATTTGAACTCTGGTTTCTCTGCCTTTTCTAAATCCAGCTTGAACATCTGGAATTTCATGATTCACATACTGTTGAAGGCTGGCTTGGAGATTTTGAGCACTGTTCAGTTCAGTTCAGTCGCTCAGTCGTGTCCGACTCTTTTCGACCCCATGAATCGCAGCATGCCAGGCCTCCCTGTCCATCACCAACTCCTGGAGTTCACCCAGACTCACGTCCATCGAGTCAGTGATGCCATCCAGCCATCTCATCCTCTGTCGTCCCCTTCTCCTCCTGCCCCCAATCCCTCCCAGCATCAGAGTCTTTTCCAATGAGTCAACTCTTCGCATAAGGTGGCCAAAGTTTGAGCACTACTTTACTATCATGTGCTGCTGCTGCTGCTAAGTCGCTTCAGTCGTGTCTGACTCTGTGCAACCCCAGAGACAGCAGCCCATCAGACTCCCCCGTCCCTGGGATTCTCCAGGCAAGAACACTGGAGTGGGTTGCCATTTCCTCCTCCAATGCATGAAAGTGAAAACTCAAAGTGAAGTCGCTCAGTCGTGTCTGACTCCTAGCGACCCCATGGACTGCAGCCTACCAGGCTCCTCCATCCATGGGATTTTCCAGGCAAGAGTACTGGAGTGGGGTGCCATTGAGATGAGTCCAATTGTTGAAGTAGTTTGAGCATTCTTTCACATTGCCTTTGGGATTGGAATGAAAACTAACCTTTTCCAGTCCTGTGGCCACTGCTGTTTGTTTTCCAAATTTGCTGGCATATTGAGTGCAGCACTTTCACAGCATCATCTTTCAGGATTTGAAATAGCTCAACTGGAATTCCATCACCTCCACTAGTTTTGTTCGTAGTGATGCTTCCTAAGGCCCACTTGACTTTGCATTCTAGGATGTCTGGCTCTAGGTGAGTGATCACACCAATGTGGTTATCTGGGTCATGAAGATCTTTTTTGTAGTTCTGTGTACTCTTGCCACCTCTTCTTAATATCCTCTGCTTCTGTTAGGTCCATACCATTTCTGTCCTGTATTGTGACCATCTTTGCATGAAATGTTCCCTTGGTATCTCGAATTTTCTTGAAAAGATCTCTAGTCTTTCCCATTCTATTGTTTTCCTCTATTTCTTTGCACTGATCATTTAGGAAGCCTTTCTTCTCTCTCCTTGCTATTCTTTGGGAACTCTGCATCCAAATGGGTATAACTTTCCTTTTCTCCTTTGCCTTCACTTCTCTTCTTTTCTCAGCTATTTGTAAGGCCTCCTGAGACCACCATTTTGCCTTTTTACATTTCTTTTTCTTGGGGATAGTCTTGATCACTGCCTCCTGTACAATGTCATGAACCTCCATCCATAGTTCTTCAGGCACTCTATCAGATCTAATCCCTTGAATCTATTTGTCACTTCCACTGCATAGTCGTAAGTGATCTGATTTAGGTCATATCTGAATGGTCTAGTGATTTTCCCTACTTTCTTCAATTAAGTCTGAATTTGGCAATAAGGAGTTCATGATCTGAACCATAGTCAACTCCTGGTCTTGTTTTTGCTGACTGTATAGAGTTTTTCCATTTTTGGCTGCACTTTATAATGAGTTAAAGGCTGGGCTCAAGCTACTGCTAAGGGGAAGAGGGAATGGAGACTTAAGACGTTTCAATTTTGCACTTCTATTTACAGTTTCAGAAATATTTTCAAGGGTAGTCTTACATTCTCTCAAGAAATACTGTGTGTGAGGAAGTCTCCAGACCCTAATTATCCTTTTTTCATTGATTCAATTGTTTTGAGACTGTTACTTTGACCTTATAGAAAACCATTGTGTTACAGAATAACAAACTGTAAACAGGACATGTTAATGCCATCTGTAGTTCAGTTCACTTCAGTGATTCAAATGGGTACATCTTTCCTTTTCTCCTTTGCCTTTAGCTTCTCTTCTTTTCTCAGCTATTTGAAAGGCCTCCTCAGATAGCCATTTTGCCTTTTTGCATTTCTTTTTCTTGGGGATGGTCTTGATCATTGCCTCCTATACAATGTCATGCCTCCGTTCATAGTTCTTCAGGTACTCTGTCTATCAGATCTAATCCCTTGAATCTGTCACTTCCACTGTATAATCATAAGGGATTTGATTTAGTTCATACCTGCATGGTCTAGTGATTTCACCTACTTTCTTCAATTTAAGTTTGAATATTGCAATAAGGAATTGATGATCTGAGCCACAGTCAGCTCCCGGTCTTATTCTTGCTGACTGTATAGAGCTTCTCCATCTTTGGCTGAAAAGAATATAATTAATCTGATTTTAGCATTGACCATCTGGTAATGTCCATGTGTAGAGATTTGTCTTATGTTGTCGGAAGAGGGTGCTTACTATGACCAGTGCATTCTCTTGGAAAAACTCTGAACATGTAGAGTAATCTTCAAAAGTAGGCACCCTTCTAAATACCAAAATAAAAGCTATCTTGTTTTTAATTTCCAGGTTGAAATTACAGATGGCTTTGTTTACTTAATCACATTCAAGATCTTGAATCTCTGAACAATTTTGTGTGTCCTTTTTCTTGTCATGTTTTTGGACTTTCAGCAGATTAAACATCAATTACATAACCTGATTATAATCTTGGTTTTTTTCAGTTGTAGAAAAACAACCATCTAATGTGTTGTATGGTTTTATTTTCCTGAATTGAACCAAATGATTTATAAAAGAAGGAAAGAAAGGAAAGAAAAAAAGAAAAAGAGGCTGGCAATGAGGCCAGGAATTTCCACTTTACTGTTTACTGAACTTATCAGCCATACATGAAGCTGAATTCACTAAAAAATCCATTTGGATAATACCTTTACTCCACGGAGTTTTATAAGAATACATCAAACTTCTCCAGCCTCTGAGTCCTTAAGTCCTGAAGTCCAGGGTTAGCATAGTCCCATTAACCTAATACTAGCAACTAGATTCTAAGCTCCCTTCCAAGCCCCTTCTAAGAAAGAAGAGGCACAGGATAGTCCACTAGTGATGAGGAAACAAGCCTAGAGACACCAGTTATACATTTTGTTCAAAGTCACCCACATGTAGCAGAGCTAGAATTAGGAAAAAAAAGTTTGAATCCTATCTTTCAGTCATTCAGCAATCATTGATACTTACTCTGTTCTATCCATTGAGAGTAAGGAGATATTCATGGCATAGCCTGTAAGAGTGATTCTTTAAAAATAATCTGTGTGCTTAATTTTACTTCCCTAAAACACTGGAATGTAGCTGACTGAACAATAAATTATTTTTAAAAACAAAAATATACCTTCAATTCTGGAATAAAATTTTTGTCACTTTCAAGGGCAATCACTCTGGCACCACTTTCAAGCAATGCTCGGGTGAGCACTCCAGGACCTAGCACATTAAAAGAACGAAAAGTTCATTTGCAAAAGAAACACCATAATCTTTTTCAATATCAAAGAAATTAGATGTTTTACCTGTATGATCTAATTTTAATTCTCACAACATCCCCAATGTAGATATTACACTCCTTATTTACACATAAAGAAATCGGGGATTAGACAGTCACTTTACTCCAACATCAAAACCGATACGTGGTGCTGCATGGCTCTGAAAGCATTCCGTCAAAGAGTGAAAAACCTGCGCTCTTAATTACAATGTTCCACTACCTCTCAAGAAAAAAAAACAAACAAAAAAGCTTGCCTCTAGCTTACCAGTTACTATTGGCTATCCGGATATTTTAATAGCAAAGGTACTGCGAAACCTAAACAGAACTTGAGAAGGAACTGGCAACCCACTCCAGTATTCTTGCCGGGAAAATCCATGGATGGAAGAGCCTGGTGGGCTACAGTCCATGGGGTCGCAAAGAGTCGGACACGACTGAGCAACTTCACTCCACTTCACTTCAAACAGAACTTGACTGCTCGTGATAGGAAATGGTGCTTTAAAAAAAATTATTCTTCAGTAAGTCTATAAATCTTGTGTTCCCAGCATCCTGCTACGGTCTATGGAAAATGCACTAAAGAGATGAAAAGTTCTTTTGGGAAGATAGTGAAATCTAAGAGCATGTTTTATCAAAACATTTTGTAAAGTGCAAATTGATACAGAAATATGGGAAGTCAGGATTAACACAGACCATAAAAGTTCCTTAAACGAAGGGGTCATGTTTCTGACAGTACGCAGACGTGAAAATGCAGTCCGCGAGGGACTCACCTGGATTGCACTCCAGGATTAGCTGGCCAGCTTTTCGTTTTCCCCGCAGCATGCGCACCACGGTCTCAGCCACTCTCGGACTGGTTACGTACCGCTTGGTCTCGGAACGGGACTTGTACAAGCGCGAAGACAATTTCCCAAATTCCACATCGGGCTTCAGTTGCGTATGAAAGTCATACAAGCCACGACAGTTCTCTGCCGGGACGTCCTTCCACCTCGCCACTCCGGAATTCAAAACGCAAAATCGCCCAGCGCGGGTAAACGCTGAAAGCGTCAGCCGAGAGGGAATTCCCGCCCCCGGGACCCACATTCTCACCCTCTAAGGCCTGTCCCAGGGTCGCCCAGGATCGTTACATTGTCGACGAACTCCATACAGGGCACACCCCACGTGCCACTTAGCTCTACTCTAGGACTAGGCCGGCGGAAGTAAACACTCCACCCTGTGCCTGCGAATGACCTCTCCGTCTTGCCTTTGCCGTCACTTCCGTTTCCGTGCCGGCGCAGACGCCGGAGGACTGCGAGTGGACGGCCGGGGAGAGAGAAGGCCCGTCTAGGCGGTGTCTGAACTGGGACTCTATGGTCGTCTGCCCTCTGTGCCTCCTCTCTAGCCGTCCGCGCTCTATGCTCCGCGGTCCCTGGCCGCCGGCCGCCCTCCCGCCTGCCGGGAGGGGTGAGCAGAAGGAGGCGGGGCGGGAAGGCGAGAGGTGTCTCCTACACCCGACCGGCGGGAGACCTGAGCAACCTCTGTGACAGCTCGTCGGCCGCCATGTCAGCGAGCGGGGCTGGAAACAGATTCGGCGCCCGGCGGTAGCTCTCCTTGCGTCTCCTGTTCCTAGGTAAGGAGAGGAAGAGCGAGATGCAGGAGACCGGCCGGCTGGCGGCCGAGGGGAAAGCCATTGGGACCCCCCCTCGTTCCTTCCCCGGCGCTGTCCTCCTCTGGCATCGCCGCCTCTGCCCTCCGGGCGCGGTGGAGCCCCGTTCCCTCACCTCCGCCCCTTCTCCGCTCCCCTGTTTTCCTCTTTTTCTCTCGCCGCCTTGGCCTCTCCCTGCGCCGCGCGCCCATTTCTCCCTCCCTAGGGCACTCGCGCCAGAGGTCCTCCGTCGCCCGGCTGCCCGCGGAGCCTGCGGCTTCCTCTGCGCTTCTGTTCCTTTTCATTCTGTTGCCCACAGTCTCCACCTCTGCGGGTGATTTGTATTTTACTTCATACCTGTTCCCCGCCTCGCCTCACCACTTAGGCTGTCAAGAAGCACCTAGTGCCTCCCATTCCTCCCTCCGGGCCAGTATATACCTTTGTTTTATTTTTATTTGCGTGTTGTTAAAGATGTAAAAGTTAAGACTTAAAGAAGAAAAATGTAAAAGCTTAGCATTTCTTCCTAGGCTTGGAAACATAAAGGTCTTAGAATGCTTATGTTGTTGCTTTTGTAAACTTAGTCCAACACATCTTACTGTGGAATGCAATTTAAAAGAGAGATTCCAAAGACTCTAAAAATAGGATGCCCTAATGGAAAATTTGGCAGTCTTTTTAACCTCTTAGGCAGTGTTAGAAGCCTCAGTTCTTTGAGAGTGATTTCAGTGTTTAAGGATTATACTCAAGAGCTTTACCAGCATCACTCTTTGTACCAAGGCAGGAAACTGCAGGCATTCAACTTCCTATTTTAAAATATGCACCATCCTTTCTGCATACTTTACTGGCCGCGTAATTGATCTTGGCATTTTAAATGCACAAGGAAAAGGTTTCTAAGGAATGTATCACTTAGCAAATAGAAGTCTGAGGGTTTACTCAGCTGGTAAATATCAAATGGAGAAGGAATTGGTGGCCAACTGTGATCTTTTCCAATTATAAATTTGTTAGGACAGCATAGAAAGTATCTTCTCAACTGTTGTGGAGCCCAGGGGACCCTTTGGTCTTAATTTTTAAAAATTCTTTTTAAAATGGGATTTTGCCATTGACAGTTCTCCAGAAGTTATTATTCTTGCACCCTCTGAATACCTGAGTGAACACCAGACCGGCCCCCCATCCTTTTACTGAGCTGTCCCCTCTCTCCTTATAAAAATATTTTTGTAGATTCAGAAATATGCAAGCTCTGGAGGTCTAAATATTGTTAAAGCAGAAAGATGTGTTACAGTAAAAGAAGAAATAGTTCATTTAGAGAACTATATGGTTCAATTTCTCACTTTTAAAATATACTTTTAAAAATTGTGGTAATACTTTTCTTAAATACTTTTCTTAAAATTTGGTTTCTTCATAATATTCAGCCCTGGAGAAAATTATGTCACTTTTAATTTTGCTTTTGAGTGGTGTTATTCTCTTCTGATTTTGGAGAAGAGAATTAGGTTATGATAAGTATCTCCCCTTTTATAGTGTTAATAGTGGTTTGTTTGAGGTTGTAGATGCTTAAACAACACAAGAGACAGAATATTACATATTTTATTTTTCTGAGGTCCCAGTTGCTAGAAATGAAAGAAATGTCCATTTTACTTTAAAGATGAACCTTATAATCAGCATTTAGACCTACTTTATTAGAAAAACCTTGGTTGTTTATTCCCCATCTTATTTTCTTAAGAAGTATAGTTTTTGCATCTGGTACTATTTTTGCCTTTTTGAAAATATCTCTTTGGTGTCAGTCAAAGTGATTCCACTATTTTAAAGTTTTTTCTATTGTTACCTCAATTTAACTGATAAAGAAGCCAAAATACTTCTTTTCTTTTGACTTTTATGTTACTGTTGTGATTGGGAAATGCCAGGTGGTAAAAGTTTGTTGTCAGAATTAAGGCTGTGGATCTACAGTAGTACTGTCCAATAAAAATACAAGGCATTAGTACACGAGCAATTTAAAGGTTTTTAGTCACATTACCAAAAAAATAGGTAGGGTTAATTTCAACATGTTTTATTTAATCCTATATATATCATTTCAACAAGTGATCTGTTTTAAAAGTTAACAGTGAGATATTTTACATTCTTTCATACTGAGTCTGTGAAATTTCGTGTGTATTTTACGTTTATGCTACATTTGAATTCTGACGCTACTGGTCTTAGCTTGTGGCTAAGACCTTATTGGCTAGCATGTTATCTATAGGATTTCTGTGTGATTCTTAAGATGTTTTCTTATCCTAAGAGTCTGGGGTAAATTCTGTGAGGCAAATTTAAAAATCCTTTTCCTGAAGTGCTACGATATTCAAACTGAGATGATTCTAAGCAGGATGAAAGCCCTGGAGGGTCTCTTCCTCTTAGTGTTGACTGTGTTAATACTGAGGAGGATAAACAGGTTGCCCTGTGTTTGTTTAGTGAGGGTCATAAGATGTATAGAGTGCTCAGTCATTTCCTGGGGTGTCATTGTTGCAGTTATTTACATCTGCATGTCAACAGTGTGTCAAGGAACTGTATGAGTCTTTGTCTACTAAGTCTGTTGGCATTAAGTAGGGAGAACCTGAAGACATACAAGAAGTTTGAACTTTATGGTGAACAGGTAGAATTATCTGCTTTTGGTGACATGTTCTGAAGCAGTTTCAGGTATGGCTGAGTTTTTGTGTATGTGCTTCTCTATATGATGGTGTTATCAAAGGAAAGATAAAACCTTTTTAGCAAAAATTAGGAAGGAAGAGGGTATGTTTTTTGACTCCCATACACTGGGAGTAGCAGCAAAACACAAATGTATATGGTGGTTTGGGTAAGCTATAAAAGAAATATGGCAGTTTTTAGAGAAAGCTCCTGACATATTGACTAGGAATGTGTTTTAACTTGTTTTTGCAACAGAGGTGGTGATTTACATGGAACGCCTCTTGTTCAGAGCTGTTAGGACTGAAAGATAGCCCTGTTGGAAGGGTAGCTGCAGCTCACAGACTTCTGTGGGTTACTATGATCCTTCATTGTTCTTATCCTGATGTCTGTATTCTGTTAAACTTACCTAAATACTATTTTAGCCGAATGGTTTTACATTTACACTTAATGTCAAAATGTTCTTGAAGGATTAATTATATTCATTGTAATTTAATGTGAGAAACTTGCCTCCTCCACAACTTTTATGGTACCTGATCAGTAAACAAATTCCTTCTGTAAAATCTAGTCAGTATAGACCTAGCACAGTGTTGGCAGTGTGTGCAGTATTAAAGGATCAGGGACAGATTTGGGCAAGGGATAGTTACTGGTTCGGAGAAGGCAATGGCACCCCACTCCAGTACTCTTGCCTGGAAAATCCCATGGGCGGAGGAGCCTGGTGGGCTGCAGTCCATGGGGTCACTAAGAGTCAGACACGACTGAGTGACTTCGCTTTCACTTTTCACTTTCATGCACTGGAGAAGGAAATGGCAACGCACTCCAGTGTTCTTGCCTGGGGAATCCCAGGGACGGGGGAGCCTGGTGGGCTGCCGTTTATGGGATCGCACAGAGTCGGACACGACTGAAGGGACTTAGCAGCAGCAGTTACTGGTTGTTGCTTGTTTCATGAGAGGTGCATGCATGTTATGTAGGAAAATGTAGGATTTCATTTGTTTTTAAATATAGGTGGCTATCCGTTGCTACCATTTTAGTTGGATAAGAGGAAATACACTGTTTTGTTCCTACAAATTAGCCTTAGCTAATTTTTCTTTAGTCAATTAAGGATGAATAATTGATAGTCTGGCAATTTGCTTTTTTTTTTTTTCAGTTTTATTTTTGGCAGTGCTGGGTCTTCGTTGCTGCATGGGCTTTTCTCTAGACGTGGCAGGCTGGAGCTACTCTCTAGTTGTGGTGCATGGGCTTCGTTGCCCCATGGCATGTGATATCTTCCTGGATCAGGGACTGAACCTGTATCCCCTGCATTGGCAGGCAGATTCTTAACCACTGGACCACCAGCAGAGTCCTGAAAGTTTTTTAAAAAGCTCAATTTAAGTGGCCTCTACGAGGATTATATTTTTATTGAGAAGCTCTACATTCAATAATCTATGTCTCAGTACTCTTATGAGTGTGTTCTTTTGTTTAGGGCCTTGAAGATTCTTGTGAATATAGGCTTCTCTTTATTTATGGATCATTCCTTTGGGGGGAAATTATATTTCCTTTTAACCAAGGGATACTTTTTAAAAATGCATTTGAAATAACTTTTGGAATATTCTTTAATAAAAAGTAAAAAAAAAAAATCATATCTGAACAATCTTTAAAAAAAGCAATACATCATTAAAAAGTTCTGAATCTTATAATAGCTTGAGATTTTTTAAATTGTTTTGGTCACAGTTTTCAGATTCTGCTCTTTACCATATTTGGAGATGGAAACTTTTTGCCTTTATATGACCTCCTCCCTGCCATCTCTTAGGGCCTCCCCCCAGACCCCGACCCCGTTCATCATCATTAGCCACGTGGAGAGGAAAGGTAGTGTGTGTGTGTGTCAAAATACAGTTCAAGATTATTTTTCCCTTTGACTGTAGGACAAATTTTTTTTAAATGACAGATTTAGTCATTTTTATTAACATCGGAGCATTTGATATTTTAATTAACTGTACATAAGAGATTTTAAGGGTTTCCCTGGTACCTCAGATGGTAAAGAGTTTCCCTGCAGTGCAATCCCTGGGTTGGAAGATCCCCTGGAGAAGGAAATGGCAACCCACTCTAGTATTCTTGCCTGGAAATTCCCAAGAAGAGAGGAGGTTAGCAGTCTACAGTCGATGGAGTCGGGAAGAGTCGGACAGGACTGGGCAACTTCACAAGAGATTTTAGGAATTAACAGTATCTTGTGATTCAGTTCAGTCGCTCAATCGTGTCTGACTCTTTGTGACCCCATGGACTGCAGCACGCTAGGCTTCCCTGTCCGTCCCCAACTCCCGGAGCTTGCTCAAACTCATGTCCATTGAGTTGATAGTGCCATCCAACCATCTAATCCTCTGTCATCCCCTTCTCCAGCCCTCCATCTTTCCCAGCATCGGGGTCTTTTCCAAGGAATCTGTTCTTTGCATCAGGTGGCCAAAGTATTGGAGTTTCAGCTTTGCATCAGTCCTTCCAGTGAATATTCAAGACTGATTGCCTTTGGGATGGACTGGTCTGATCTCCTAGCAGTCCAAGGGACTCTCAAGAGTCTTCTCCAACACATAGTTCAAAAGCATCAATTCTTTGGCACTCAGCATTTTTTTATAGTCCAACTCTCACATCCATCCATGACTATTGGAAAAACCATAGCTTTGACTAGATGGACCTTTGTTGGCAAAGTAATGTCTCTGCTTTTGAATATGCTATCTAGGTTGGTCATAACTTTTCTTCCAAGGAGCAAGCATCTTTTAATTTCATGGCTGCAGTCACCATCTGCAGTGATTTGGGGGCCCAAAAAGATAGAGTCTGTCACTGTTTTCCCATCTATTTGCCATGAAGTGATGGGACCAGATGCCATGATCTTAGTTTTCTGAATGTTGGAGCCTCATCAAGAGGCTCTTTAGTTCTTTGCTTTCTGCCATAAGGGTGTGTCATCTGCAAATCTGAGATTGATATCTCTCCTGGCAACTTTGATTCCAGCTTGTGCTTCATCCAGCCCAGCATTTTGCATGATGTACTCTGTGTATAAGTTAAATAATCAGAGTGACAATATACAGCCTTGACATACTCCTTTCCAGATTTGGAACCAGTCTGTTGTTCCATGTCCAGTTCTAACTGTTGCTTCTTGACCTGCATACAGATTTCTCAGGAGGCAGGTAAGGTGGTCTGGTATTCCCATTTCTTGAAGAATTTCCAGTTTGTTATGATCCACACAGTCAAAGGCTTTGGCGTAGTCAGTAAAGCAGAAGTAGTTATTTTTCTGGAACTCTCTTGCTTTTTTGTAATTGCCGTAGCTATTAAATCCTCTTATAAGAATACTGATTTTTTTAGAAAACTACTACCTGAATAAATAATTACATTTTTTTCTATGTTTGCTACATCTTGAAAACCCAGTGAAATAGATGGCTATGGTTTTGTAATTTGAATGAAGGCAAACAACCATTTTGAAGAGCCTTTTATGTTATAGATTTTTAGGTAAAAAGTTTCCTTAAAAGATGTGAACTTTATAATAACATAAAGAATGCTGTTGTTCCTGGATACTGGAGAGCATACCACTTGTATTTTTAATTTATGCATGCATTGTTTTTCTTGTTCACTGTTTCTCTCTTCTGCAGGTATTAACACTGTACAGATAAATCTTAAAAGAAATTATTAAATGAACTGAAACATGTTCCTTTAAGATTTTTCAGCAAGGATTTATTTTTGTGAATTTGCATTTTATTTATTGAATCCTCATGGAGTTTTTTTTTTCCTTCTTATGAAGCACCGAAGATTAGATTTTTGTTTTTTCCACTGTGGGGATGAAAAGGTTTTCTTAAGTCAGGTCTCAGAAGGATTCATAGCAAGTAACAGACTTGATTTCCTCCCTCATGTTCAACCCAAATTAAAAGAGGGATGGAATTTTGTAGAAACTATGCTGATTAGAAAATTGCAAAGTTTAGTTTCCTGAGGAAAAGACTTTGTATCCGTTTGTGACTTCTTAATCCGAAATCAGTCATTAAGCTTTATTTTCTTCAACAGTTTACAAAGTAATCACTAGGTTCCTTTTGCTTCAATAGTTAAAAAAAAAATTGTTCTGGAGTTCTTTGTCATTCCAATTAGAGTTTATACCTATAGCATTGCATCAGCACTGTAAAGAGCCAAAATGAGAAGCAATGTCGTGTGACTTCTTTGATCATATAATTAAATGTTTTGTAAGATGAAATGGTTTGTCTTATTAGTCTTACAGTTGAACCCTAGTTTAAAATTGACCTAATAGGTCTTATGTCAACCAAAGTTCATATTTTTGCTAGCCAGAGAAAGATCTATTTCAAATTAACCTAAAGTA
Source organism: Bos grunniens (assembly GCF_055505025.1). Lineage (NCBI taxonomy): Eukaryota > Metazoa > Chordata > Mammalia > Artiodactyla > Bovidae > Bos > Bos grunniens. The sequence continues at coordinate 50,318,351 of NC_141180.1, forward strand.
AACTATTTAATTCAGGAGATAATTTTTTATTATATCAGGTACCCTCTTGGTTAATTATAATTTTGTGGATTTTGATGCCTACAGCCTTTTTGTCCTCTTTCAGCTGTTTACCTGGGGAAAACCTAGGGATTCCCTAGTAAATCATGACAGGTCTTTGATGCTTGAGAGTATGGCTTACCTTCCCTGACAGCCTCCAAGAGTAAATGTGTGTGTGCAGAAACTTATGAGCAAAAATTCTGCTTCAGAAACACTTACCTACGGTGATGAAACAGATATTCTAAGACTGTCTTAAAATGACAGTTTCCATGTACTTGTATAAAACTTTGCATAAAACTGTATATTTTGCTGGAGAGTTTTCATTTTGTTCCAGTGCTTCGGAGTATGTAAAAAAATGTCCAGAATAATATCTCCTCTAGTTTATTCTGCCTAGCTTCACCTTTTGGTTTTCTCCTATCATGTCTTCCATGTAAAGTTCAAAAGTCAGAATAGGTCATGGTTTAGTATAACGTTGGCGGTGGGGGTGGGGGTGTGGGGGTGGTAGGAGTACAACAAATTTTACTCCTTTCTTTTTTCCTCTCTTTCTTCTCTATTACAGAAGTAGTTGTGCTCCATAGAGGGGAAGGGGGAAGGAAGCTAAATTTTAATTTAAGGAAAACATGGCTTTTCAAAAAATTAGTGTTTTTTCCTGTCATGAAAGTTGAACAGAAGCTTTAATTTAGCAGTCAGAATCCATTGACCTCTCTTGTCCTACCTTTGATGTCTGGTGGGCTTGCCAGGAAGAAACTTTGGGTACAAGTGTTAGCAATACTGCTTGGGAAACGAGTTCTTGGGGCAAGGAATAGTGAGTGACTTTATTCAGAAAGCCAACAGACTGAGAAGGTGATGAACTAGGTTCCCAAAGAACCATTCCTCCAGTTAGAGGTCAGGCTTCTTTTTACCGAAAGGAGTGTGCCTGTGGTTGGTCTCTGGGAACTTTTCGGTATGGAAATCCTTTGTTCTTGCAGCTTTCCAGGTAGCCAGTCACAGTGTTCCTATAAACCTCCAGCCAGACAGATGTTATTTTTTATCCCTATGTGAATAGGAAAGTGTTTTTACCTTTAGAGATCAGAGTCTTGAGATTAGGCTATCCTGTATGTTTTAGGCTATTGGCAACATTGTAAACTTCTGGCAAAAACAATAGAATACAAAAAGTTAAAGAAGAAGAAATAGATCCAATAGGATGTCAGATTTGTTCTTCTCTATTACAGAGGGAAACTTTGCACTAATATGAGACAGTGCTAGAAATATATACACATATATATTGTATTTATTATATATATAATTTATTTGGCTGTGCCATGCAGCTTGTGGGATCTTAGTTCCCCAATCAAGGATTGAACCTGGGCCCTCAGTAGTTAAACCACTCAGGCCTAACTAACTAGTGGACTGCCAAGGAATTCCTGCTAGCATAAATATAATAGTGTCTCTTTTGTCATAGGTGTTCCTTTAGGGAATATTCTCCACTGAAATAAAATACCTTGGGGAAAAATCATATTCTATCAGCAGTCTTTCAAAGCATTGCAAGTTATCTTCCTCTGAGACAGGTTTTTTCTGTACTGGTTTTTTTTTATTCGTTTCTAAGAATTTCTTACCTAGAATAAGCTGCCTTACTCTGGAATTTTTTTTTTCCCCAAACCTCCATCAAAATATTTCTCTTGAATGGCTGACAGTGAGAAGGCATATTCACTTTTGCACCTATCTCCATTCTTGCCTTCCTAGTAACTTTTGGTACGCTGGAGATATAAATTAGCATGTCACCGTTGTGTCACATCACGGTAAGAATTAATATCATTAATGTTTATTTAGATATTTTATTATAGGAGAGGAAAACAGTATCTACCTATTTGACATGGATAAAATACAATCTCTGAAAACAGTCAGAGTTTTTTAACCTTGGGTCCAAGAACAGGCTTCAAGGGGTCTGTGAGCCACCTGAAATAACTCTCAAAACTTAGTGGTAGTATATGTGCATTTTTTTTTTAATGTGTATTTTTCTGAGGAGACATTTTTTGTCAGATTCTTCAAAGGGTCCATGACCCAGAATAGGATAAGACTCACAGAATTAATTTGAGCTTGGTTATAAATTGCTAATCCTTATAAGCAGCTATAGTTTTATAAACATTCCTATATATATGCTTTATTTTTTTGGTAATATTTTATTTATGACAAAAATAATTTAATAAATTATTTTATAAGAAAAGGCACAGTGATTCATTTTTAAAAAACAAATCTTCCTCAAATATCTTACCTTTTATTTTGAATGCCTTTACACAGTTCTGTCGTTACTTTGTTTGTTTTTAAAATTTGTTTACCACCTGTGCATTTTACAGAAAGATGATTAATTCTTAGTGGTTGAATTTTTCCTGGCAGTTCAAAGAGTTGTTCATAAACTCAGAATCAGGATAAAGGAAAGCTGCATTTTATGAGGCTCCCCTACCCAGTGAGAGGAATGCATTCACAGATAGGTTGATTATATACGCATGCTCCTGAGGAAGTAGAAAAAAGTAAGAAACTGGGTACAAGTAGAAAGATTACCCTTGAACAGCAGATAGAAACATTGTACTACTGAGATAAGAAGGGGAAATAACTGATTACCAACTGACATCTGGTAACTTCTGTTTACCTGTGGCCCAGTTGAGACTGCTGAGCTAGGAATAGGAAGAGGACTGGAGGCCAGTGGTGAAGGTTAGTGTCGCTCTGGGAATGTGGTTCTGGGACTAATTGGGGAAGAATGTCAGGCCAGCATTGAGGCTGCACCTGATGTTGGAAGGATACTGCTTTTATAGTTTCCAATCTGCATAGTTATGATTTTCTTTAGCGCCTGGGTATAAGAGCAGAGAAGGTGGTCAGGTTGATCAGGCCTGGGGTTTATAGGGTCAGTGCAGTAGATGCATAAGATAACAAAGGAAGTAGCTAGAGATGATACATGAATTCAGTGCTTGAAAAGAAAGAATGCCAGGAGTCTGACTAATGTTTAAAAAAAAAAAGAAAGAAAATGCAGGAGTCTGGAGTTTTCACTTTGTTTTTTAATAATTTAATTTTGTTCTTTTTTTTCTTTTCGTTTTGTCCATGATGCATTACCTGTGGGATCTCAGTTCCCCAAGTAGGGACTGAACCCAGGCCTTGGCAGTGAAAGCCTAGAATCCTAATCACTTGGCCACAAGGGAACTCCTGAGTCTGGAGTTCTTGATATGGTTGAACTGGGTAATGGTAGTGAGGTAATGACAGTAAAGATTGAAGTTAGAAAGAATAGGAATTTAGAACCAGACAATGGGATATTGGTAGTTGGAGATAGGCAGACTCACCTGAGATGAATACAGTGTTTTGATGTGCAGGGAGACTCACCTGAGATGAATACAGTGTTTTGATATGCAGTAAAATCTAAGACTAGGGTGACAGTTGCTAAATTGACCAGACAATAATGTCGTTATAGATTTTTGAGACACAAAGATACATGCATTCCATAAATCTGTTAAGTCACTGTTTTTCCTATGTAGAACACAAAGATAGTGTATTCTTTTTTAAAATTTTATGAGTATTTTTAAATTAATTTTTATTGGAGTATCATTGCTTTTCAAACATAGTGTTTTCTGAACAGTAATCTGCCTCTGGCTTATGAGAGAAAACCGTAATTAAAAGTAAACATATCAGCCTAAACTCATTTTGAAATTTCATAACTTCTGAAATGATAAAATTAATAAATTTTTACCTTTTGTTCAAAAGGGGACTAGAGAGTAAACTGGAGAGCTCCTAGCTTAGGTTTATAATTTTAAAATACTGTTAAAATGGTTTTGTTCTTTATTCTAGTTGAATTGATAGGTTGATTTTAATCTGATATCCATTTGAACCTGCACATTAAAATGTCCATATATGCTGTGGTGAATAGTTTTGAAATATGGTAGCTCGTCAATGACCTTGAACCTAGCATTAGTTCCTATTAGTTCATTGGCTAATGTTTGAGCTCATAGGTCCCAGGTGTTCTTGGAAGGACTGATGTTGAAGCTGAAACTCCAATACTTTGGCCACCTGATGCGAAGAGCTGACTCATTAGAAAAGACCCTGATGCTGGGAAAGATGGAGGGCAGGAGGAGAAGGGGATGACAGAGGATGAGATGGTTGGATGGCATCACCGACTCAATGGACATGGGTTTGGGTAAACTCTGGGAGTTGGTGATGGACAGGGAGGCCTGGCGACCTGCTGTTATGGGGTCGCAAAGAGTGGGACACGACTGAGCAAATGAACTGAACTGAGCCCATAGGTGATCAGAATTATACTAAGTACTGTGTGAAATCCAATAAAAATGAGCCCTTTCACCAAAACATTTGATGAAAAATACAAATCTCAAATATATACAGGTAATTTTTTAAGAAAAGGAAGGAAATTTACATGAAAACCTTTTTTGGTTTTGTCTAACTTATAGTTAATTTACTAAGTATTTTGTAGAATTTATTTCTTCATTTTTCCAGAATTTTAAATGCAACCTTTTTGACCTAGGGTTTGGTAAACATAATAGGGAAGAGTTATGTAACAGTTTAGATGAATTCATTTCTAAGATCTGTAGTGTTCCGTCCGCCATAGAGGTTTCTACTTTGTGCCCTTGAGAACTGGCCTTGTAGCAACTCCTGTTTCTGTAGGTTATTGGCAAATATACCCAGTGATTATTTGCTGCTCTAAAATAGGGTCTTAAAGCAATGAGAGTCCTTTGAGATAGTGGATAAAAGCAGTTTCCAAAAGAAAAAAAAAACACATTTATTACATGATATAATGCATTTTAAAGTGACTGTCTTTCTCAATGTTAAGTACACAGAGCACTTAATAAATTGGCTGTTTTTAATTTGCTAAACTTTGTGATAACCTTGTATTTATTTGGATTATTTGTAAAGAGGTGAACAGTATTAATATATGGATTCACTGTGTAGCATTCTTAGGAGTTATTAAAAAATGTTGTGTCTTTGATTCAGTGCTTTAACGTTTTTCTTGAATAGAAAAAATATTGTGTGTTAGAAATACAGAAAGTAACACAGAAAACAAATACAGCAAAATACAAAAAAGTATAAAAAAAAAATTGTACTCCCATCAGCCAACAGCAAGAACTGTGAACATTTCTATATATGTACTTTCAGTGTCCCTGGAGTGTGTGTAGGCATAATTGAAATCATATTTATGATTTTAAGTTACATTTATTATAGATTCACAATGTGCACATTTTGTGGTGTTGTAACATCTAAGGTATAAGCTAATTTATTTAATCATTCCCCTGAAAGTGAAAGTCGTTCAGTCGTGTCTGACTCTTTGTGACTTACAGTCTATGGAATTCTTTAGGCCATAATACTGGAGTGGGTAGCCTTTACATTCTCCAGGGGATCTTCCCAACCCAGGAATCAAACCCAGGTCTCCCACATTGCAGTTAGATTCTTTACCAGCTGAGCCGCAAGGGAAGCCCAAGAATACTGGGGTGGGTAGCCTATACCTTCTCCAGAGGATCTTCCCGACCCAGGAATCAAACCTGGGTCTCCTGCATTGCAGGTGGATTCTTTGCCAACTGAGCTATCAGGAACATGTTATGAAATTGTTTTCTGATAAATTGTACCAGTTTATATTTGAACTGAACAGCATGTGACGATGCCTATATTTCAGTAGAAAATTGTTGTTGTTTATTCACTAATCATGTCTGACTCTTCTGCAACCCCATGGACTGTAGCCGTCCAGGAGCCTCAGGCTCTCAGAGAAGCCTGGCAGGCTACAGTCCATGGGGTTTCAAACGTGTCAGACCTGACTTCGCAACTAAACAACAACAACAGAGGGCAGTGTGAGTTGAAAAGGCAACTTCAGTAGGCCTCCAGCTACTTCTTAGACTTTTCCCATCCACCCAACCTATCACACTCATTTTCCTCTAACAACTCCTAGTCTTTGTACTGTAGTGCCTGTCCTGTCCCGCCTCTCTTTATTGTCCATCTGTCTAATTTTTCCTTCTTAATCTTTGTTTCAATCTTTTCTCCTCTGTCTTTTCCTGTATGGGAGGCCTACCCAGCCAGAACAACAGAGCAGAGCAGTCTATTTTCTGCTGGCAGGGTCACTCAAGAGAGAAAGGTGGCTGAGACAGTTAAGCTTAGGTATTACCAAATTTACCAAACTGATAAATCAGTTTACCTCCCCAGAGATGAATCCAAAGGAAGACATCAGGGGTGAGGGAAGTTTCTTCATAACTCTCAGTATTTATAGTAACCTTGCCACATTCTTAGTGATTAAAAAACATATATTAGCATATGTTCAATGCCTTAAAAAAATTTTTTTCTGAGAACATGAATAATACAACTTACAGCTCAGTAAATAATAACCCACTTAAAAATTGGGTAGAGGATGTGAATAGACATTTCTCCAAAGACACAAATGACCAATAAATACATGGAAAGATGCTCAACATCATTAGCCGTCAGGGAAATGCAAATCAAAACTATGTATACTACTTCATATCTGTAGATAAAGAAATTGTAGCCTTGTATGTTGCTGGTAAGAGTGTAAAATGGTACGCCCTCTGTGGAAAAAATAGGATGCCTTCTCAGTAACTTAAACATCAAATTAGCATATGACTCATAATTCCATTCCTAGGTACACATTGAAAAGAACTGAAAACAGATGTTAAAAAACAACCCGAAAGCTTATATAGGAATGTTTGTAGCAACATTATCCATAATAGCCAGATAGTAGACACAACCCAAATATCCATCAACTGATGAATAGATAAAGTGGTAAACCGATATAATGGAATGTTATTTGGCAATAAAAGAAATGCAGTATTGATAATATGCTACAACATGGATATGCCTTGAAAATATTATGCTAAGTGAAAGATGATAGTTATGAAAACCACATATTATATGACTCTCTTGATATGAAATATTCAGAATGGATTGATCATAGAGAAAGAAAGTAGACCAGTGGTTGCCTAGAGCTGGCTGGGTGAGCTGAGAGAATGGGAAGTGACTACTAATGGGTACGTGGGTATTGGGGAGCAAGGAGGTTCTTTTTGGAATGATGAAAGTGTTCCAAAATTTATTGTGACATATGTGCACAACTTTGTGACTATACTGAAAACGGTTGACTTACACATTTTAAATGTGTAAATTCTGTGGTATGTGAGTGATATCTCAATAAAGCTATCATTTAAAAGCTCAGTTGGAAAAAAAATGCATGTTTATCATAGAGAATGTATAAAACATAGAGAAGTACAAAAAGAAAAAAACTGTTAGAATTTAAAAATTTTCCTGTTTTCATTTTTATGATAAGATAAAAGCAAATGCTGCTGCTGCTGCTGCTGCTGCTAAGTCGATTCAGTTGTGTCCAACTCTTTGCGACCCCATAGATGGGAGCCCACCGAGCTCCTCTGTCCCTGGGATTCTCCAGGCAAGAATACTGGAGTGGGTTGCCATTTCCTTCTCCCAAAAGAAAATAGCATAAGCTTATTCAAGATCATCATGAACACTGCCATAAAACAACTTTCTGCTATGGGATTTCAGTGCTCAAATTTCTTTTTATAATCACCTGGTAAAATTAATAAGTTACGTCTTTGGAGCAACATTATAGCATGTTGTAAAAACAAAGGTTTCTCAAGTAGAGAAAACTGGTGGGAAAGCTGAGTCTTAAGGTGCTCATGGTAAATAGATATGCTGAACTTGAAGGAACCTGTGTTATCACAGTGAATACCAAATTCAGGTTATGAATAAACATTTAATTTTTGCAGAGCAGCATCATACATCATATTAAATTAATGTTAATGTTAATATTATTGGTGTTTTTATTGCTTGTATTTTAAATTTTGTTTTGGTTTAATAATTGTATTGGAGTTATAAACACATAATTCTGTTTTTACATCTTTTAATTTTAAGTAAAAATAATTTGTCAGTTCATAAGGACTATCATAATTATTTCTTTTAATAGCCATTCAAGAGGAATAATGGCATAAATAGTTAGAATTAAAAGGGCCCATGATTTTATTGCTGAAGAAATTAAGGCTCAGAGGGGTTTCTTGTTCAGGCTTTTCAAACAAGTTTAGGGCTTGGTTAGAATTCAGATTTCAGTATTTGTAGCCTAATTTTTTTTCTCATATGCTTTTATCACTTTTTTCTTTTGACTTATTCTCAATTATTATTGCCTTCTCTTGTGATTTCTTTCTTTCATACATGCTTTGTCACCTCAAATAGAACACTTTTGGACACAATTACACCTCAGTTCTTTTTGTCCTATGCTCCTCTTCACCCCGCCCCACCCTGCTCCACCCGCAGTGTACACTGCACTGAGCCTGGTGTTAGATACTTAGTTGGCTCTCGGTAGATGTTAATAAAGGGTTTTAACTTTGCCTTCTGGGAGCCATGGAAACTTGGCCTTCAAAATTCAAGCTTGGGCCAGAGTGCAAACCTTTGGAAGTCTTGTTCTAATATGGAGCAAATAAAGTAACACTTTTTCCATAAAATATTGATTTTGGGTTTTGTTTTTTTTCTCTGGTCACACTGAACCAGCCCTCTCAGCAATGAGAGCGAGGAGTCCTAACCACTGGCCACCAGAGAATTCTCTTAATTCAATTCTTAGCTTTGTAGAAGGTATCCTACCCTCTGTTGTTGATGGATCATTGCAAAGTTGTAGGTTTTTTAAAATATTGCTAAGTTGGACATCTTCCTTTTAGTAACTAAAAGAACATGTACTAAAATGATTCAGGTGCAAATGTTTTTGTGGTTAAAACATCTTCACAATTGGCAATTCTTATGAAATAAAAATGTAAACAGTAATCCTGTGGCACTGTTATTATGACTTTGTTGTCCCCCCCTTCCCCCACCCCATAGCCTCTTCCCTCTCCTGCTTTTACCTCCTTATTCTAATTCTCTTTCTAGACCTTCTGACCATTCTTCTGGGTCTGACTTTGAACTAACTTTGGGCCAAGGAAACTCAGTAGTAGTCAGGGTGATATCCTGTAATTCATCCAATATTTTATAACCATCATTCAAATTCTCAAACTATATTGCTACTTTCACTTGGACCTCTGAGATTACTCTATGATTTTAGCCTTTTACGTTTAAATTTTCAGGAGATCCCTATTAGTAAAATAATATATTTTCTTAATTTCAGCAAGAGTGGTCATAATTTTTATTGGAACCAGTTTTATTCCATTTATTTCTTAGGTTTCATTTTGTCTTTTAAATGAGCATGGAAATGTCTTTTATGTTTTTCTTTAGTGGAGAAATCCAGTCAAGAATGTGAGAAGATGAAACTTTCAAGTAAAATTGTTGTTGAAAAAAAAGGAAATTCTAGATTAAAATAAATTTGACCTTGGTCTGGTTCCATTTGTCTTATCTCTATATTTGAAAGGAACTTAAAACAATTCTTCTGTATGTTCTTTGAAGAGTTAAACCTTATCCTTTAATTTACGTAGCATAAAATGAAGGATTTGTAATTACAGACTCAAAATTTTCTGGATCAGAAAATAGAGCGGGCCCATTTAATTGAATCTTTGCTTTTTGTTCTAATTCATGCTTCTTTTTTTTTTTTTCAGATTTGCTGAATTGCCCTTATATTTAATCTTTCAATGACAAAAGTTCTCTTTTAGAGTTTCCCTTCTATTTCTGTTTCCTACCAGATAATATTTGTGGGGTCTTTTTTGTTAAATAAAGTTTAAATATTGAGTGATGTAACCATTTTTTCTAAGTTTATTTCCTTAGGTAAGAGGTAGTAAAAAAGAGATGTTGGTGTTCTAGTTCAATTGAACAATCATTATTTAGCAGCTGTTAATGTGCCTTGGGCTTTGCTATGTTAAGTGTTGCAAAAGAAGTAATACATTCTCTTACTTCAGGCACTTGGATTCTACCTTGGGAAATAATATACTTGCATTGGAATAGCTTGTGAAAAAGCCCTAAAGCAATAAGTAAGCAAATTTGAGGCAGCGCCCACTAGATGGGGGTCCCCAACCCTATTAGGAATCAGGCCATACAGCAGGAGGTGAGTGGGTGAGTAAAAAGCTTCATCTATATTTACAGCCACATCCCATCGCCCACGTTACTGTCTGAGCTCCACCTCCTGTAATTAGATTCTCATAGGAATGAGAACCCTACTGTGAATATGCATGTTGAGGGATCTAGGTTGTGAACTCCTTATGAGAATCTAATGCCTGATGATCTGAAGTGGAGCTGAGGCGGTGATGCTAGTGCTGGGAAGTGACTGCAGATACAGATTCATTAGCAAAGAGGTTAACGGCAGAGACCATAATAATCAATTGTTTGCAGGCCCATCAAAATTCTGTCAATGAGTTAGTGGCAAGTGACAATTAAGCCACATCTGGTAGCAGGCTCTAAGTCAGAATCGAACGCTTATTTCAGTCCATGTATGGTCCACCCTTTATTTTATATACCACTTCCATCCATTTCTTTTTCCCACACTGCACACATGTCTCACACAGTTTTGGGAAGCCTGCAATATAACCTTCACCAAAATGAGTGAAAAACAAATGTTGCTGGAGAGCTTCTTTGAAAAGGGGGAAAGACCCAATGATGAGACAGCAGAAGACTCTAAGACTGCCAACAAAAAGAAAGCTGCATTTTAAAGAAAATACCAAGAGTCCTACTTAAGTTATGGGTTCATTGCAACAAGTGATTCACATTCTCCAAGCCTGCTTTTTATAATACGTGGCGACTGACTATCAATGAAGTCATGAAACCTTCACAACTGCTTTGCCACATGGAGACGAAGCACCCTGCATTACAGGACAAGCCTTTGGAGATTTTCCAAAGGAAAAAGTGCGAACATGAAGAACAGAAGCAATTATTGAAGGCCACCACTTCATCAAACGTGTCTGCACTAAGAGCATCGTTCTTAGTGGCTAACTGCGTTACTGAAGCTAAGAAACCCTTTCCTGTTGGTGAAGAGTTGATCCTGCTTGCTGCTTAGGACATTTGTCATGAACTTTTAGAAGAAACTGCAGCTCACAAGACGGCACGTGTTCCTCCTTTGGCTGGCACCATAACTAGACAAACTGATGAAATAGCAGAGGATGTTGAGTCATAATTATCAGAGGATTAATGAGTCACTGTGGTACACAATCCAGGTTGACAACAAGGCAACAATGCTTGTTTTTGTGCATATATTTTTCAGGAGGATGTACGTGAGGATATGTTACATAAACCTTTGTTGCCAGCCAATACCACAGCTGCAGAACTATTCAAGTCTTTGAATGATTACATATCAGGAAATTGTTGATACATGGAATTGGTCATTCCATGTCAGTATATACAGACAGAGCTACTGCCATGACCAAAACTTTCTGGTTATACTACTCAGGTAACCAAGAGGTTGCTTCTGAATGTGATCCTATGCACTGTGTCATCCATGCAGAAATGCTGGTTAGCTGAAAAATGTCACCTGAACATAACAATGTTTTGCAGGGTGTGAATAAAATGATTACATTTAAGTACATGCCCTTAATTCACGTCTGTTAGCACAGCTCAGTGAGATGGACACAAGAGCACACACGTCTTCTCTTACACACAAAAGTGAGGTGTCTTTATAAAGGAAGATCACTGGCCAGAGGTTTTGAGTTACAAGAGCTACTCCAGAGATTTCTTTTAGAACAGTCACCACTGGCAGTATATTTCAGTGACACAGAATGGGTGGCAAAACTTGATTACTTGTGTGACATAGTCAGCCTGCTCAAAGAACTCACTCTGTCACTCCAGGGGAGAACGACAGCTGTGTTCAAGTCAGCAGATACAGTGGCTGCATTCAAAGCCAGACTGGAATTATGGGAGCGATGAGTGAACAATTGGAATTTTTGATGTTTTGAACATTTAAAGAGATTTTGAAAGAGACTGAGCCAGGGCCTTCTTTCTCCCAACTGGATGTATTATCACCTGTCTTAGCTTTCAAAAGAGTTTGAGCATTACTCCCCTACCACAAAAGACCCCTGGGCTGGAAAGGAATGGATGCCAGGTGAATCAGTTTTGTCCATTGTAGAAGAGGATCAGCTGCTTGAGATCGCAAATGTGGTGGCCTTAAAAGTAGGTTTAAGTTACCTTCAAATCTTCACATGTTCTAGATCAAAGTCAAGGCAGAATATCCTGAGATTTCCACAAAAGCCCTGAAAAGCCTGCTTATATTTCTACCATCCTGTTTGTGTGAAGCTGAGTTTTCTGCAGGGACAGCAACCAAAACAAAATCACAGAGTAGACGGGACATAAGCAACACAGTTCAGGTGTCACTGTCTCCCATCAGCCCCAGGTGGGACCGTCTAGTTGCAGGAAAACAAGCTCAGGGCTCCCACTGATTCGTATTGTGGTGAGTTGTATGATCATTTCATGATATATCACAATGTAATAATAGAAATTCAGTGCACAGTAAATGTATTTGATTCATCCTGAAACCAACCCCCTCACCCCCACCCGTAGAAAAATTATCTTGCATGAAACCAGTCCCTGATGCCTAAAAGGCTACACTAGATCTTTTAATAAATACAGTGTTTACTTCGTTTAAAAAAAAAAAAAGGTCTTTGTAAATGTTTTAGCATAGATCCAGTGTAAGCTGTCTCCATCTATGACTGGATTTCTCTAAGGACAAAGAATAAATTTGTATTATATGTATTTTAAGTTATGTTAGAGTTTCTTTTCCTCCTCCTCCTAATTTGTCCCAGCTTTTCCTCTTCAACAGCTTAGCTCAGATTCTACCTTGTGTGTCGTCACCAGAGGCAGCACAGACTCTGGACAGCTGTTTGACCTGATAAGTACTTATCAGTGCTTTGGCTTGCTCACGCATAAAATAGAGGTGCTAATAATAACTACCTAAGAAGATTGTTGTGAAGCTAAATGAATCAGTATATACAGGGCACAGAGTAAGTACCGTATGAATATTTGCTTTTATTCTCACACTCTGTTGTTATGGTTATTCCTCACAATAAGTGTAATCATTTTGTGAAGGCATGTATTTGAACCTAAATACTTTTTGGAATTTTATGGTTTTTTAAATTATGCTTCATAATATCTGTTTTAACATACAAATAGTTCCCACCTCAATTTTTGGAGTCAGTTGATGGGAAGGATTGGGGGCAGGAGGAGAAGGGGACGACAGAGGATGAGATGGTTGGATGGCATCACCGACTCGATGGACATGAGTTTGAGTGAACTCCGGGAGGTGGTGATGGACAGGGAGGCCTGGCATGCTGCAGTTCATGGGGTCGCAAAGAGTCAGACATGACTGAGTGACTGAACTGAACTGATGTTATCAGGAAATGTCCACTTATCATCCTATGAATTTACAGATCCCTGGTTAACTTTTTTCCCCTTGTTTTCTCTTTTTCTGTTAAGTATTTATTCATTATGTCTGACTATGTACGTTATACACCTGTGCTCTCCACTAGCCTATAAGTTCTTCTCAAGGAAGTATTCTGTCTCTATAATGAGGACAAATGTAACAATTATTCATCACAATATCATGCATCTTGCTATCATTAGAATTTCATAATTAGTCCATCAAACATTTTAATGTTGTGATTCAAGTATAAATCATAGCTGGAAGTGCCATCCAACATTATTTCTACTCAGTAGTTTGGATGATATCCTGTAATCTACCCACTGTTTCATACTTGGGCTTCCCTGGTAGCTCAGTTGGTAAAGAATCTGCCTGCAATGTGGGAGACCTGGATTTGATCCCTGGGTTGGGAAGATCCGCTGGAGGAGGGCATGGCAACCCACTCCAGTATTCTTGCCTGGAGAATCCCCATGGACAGAGGAGCCTGGCGGGCTGCAATCCATGGGGTCACAGAGAGTCGCACACAACTGAGCGACTAAGCACATTAAAAATCTGCTAAATACTTAATTGTTCTCAGGATTCCCAATACCAAGCTTACACACTGAAGGAGAATGTTCATTCAACAGACAATTCTTGAGTGGTTTCTTTGCATCTAGCACTAGCCTAGGCACTAGAAAGATGTTTAAAAAGTGGCAGTATATGGTAATTAACAGGGCATATTCCAGATTCACATAGATCTCGGTTCAAATCTCAGTCCTGCTTATTTCTTGCTATATAAACTTTGCGCAAGTTCTCATTTCCCTTTATGTTTCCATGAGAATGAAATGAAAAATAGAAGGATTTCCATGAGAATGAAATAAGGTAAGATACATAAAGTGTTTGTGTAATACCTGGCATTCATTAAATGTTGATAAATAATCACGTATAATCAGCAGCTATTTTAGGACAACAGAAGAGGGACAGTTATCCAGTAGACTTGGGTTTTAACTGCCACACTGGGACAGAAAAGGGGGCCTTAAGTCCAAGCCAAGGAACCTGAACAGGGCATTGGAGCCGAGAGCTGCACATGCAGCCAGGACCCTGAAGACCTCAGTTCTCCAGTGATAGATTTAGGGGAAGGGGGTCTCTGCCTAGTAGCAAAGAGATGAGGAGTTTTTCTGTCTCTCCCTTCATAACTCTGTTGGAAAGTGGCTGCTGCTTTTTGTGTTGGTAATCATGAGTCTATTAACTCTGAAGTTTGAGGTTCATATTAATGCTTTCCTCAGTTAAGAATTAATACAATAATTGGCCCTGACTGGTAATATAACCAGGGATACCAGGCAAAAGCTAAAGCAGTCTGGAAGAGGTGGTCCTTAAATCTGCCTATGCAAGATCCCTACAGAGCAGCTTGTCCAAAATCACAGAATAATTCACCACGATCAAGAGTCGACAGAAACAACAAACAATAGATTCAGGTTCCTAAGAATGAGTAGTTTCTTTATAATTATATACTTAAAATATTTTAATAAAATTAATAAAATGGGATAAAAAGGAAAAAGGTGCTATCAAAAAGTTAAAGATATTTAAGTAGTACTGTATGACTTCTAAAAATAAAAATCACAAAAATAAGCAACAAATTTTATACAGTTGAAGAAAGCAGTAGTTCACTGGATGATATGTGAAGTTTGATTTGGAATTCAAGGCCCCAATCTCAATACAAAAATATAAAGAGAAATTATAAAAGAGTCAGTGATGTAGGTCGTACAGTAAAGAAATCTAATGTACATCAAACAGTAATTTTTTTCTTTTTTTCTTTTTTAATTGAAGGATAATTGCTTTACAAAATTTTGCTTTTGCCAAATCTCAACGTGAGTCAGTCGTAGGTATACATATATCCCCTTCCTCTTGAACCTCCCTCCCATCTCCCTCCCCATCCCACCCCTCTAGGTTGTTGCAAGAGTACCTTCTATGCATAAATAAAATCCATGTTTGTTGTACTCTCTTAGAATCATTACCTTCACATTTTACAATAATCGCGCATTTGTTTTTCTTGATTTTCTTTTTATATTCTTTTAGTTGTGTTATATAGGGCTTCTCTGGTAGCTCAGGTGGTAAAGAATCTGCCTGCAATGCAGGAGACCCCGGTTCAGTTCCTAGCTCAGGAAGATCCGATGGAGAAGGGATGGGCTACCTACTCCAGTATTCTTGGGTTTCCCTGGTTACTCAGACAGTAGAGCATCCGGCTGCAGTGCAAGAGACCAGGGTTCAATCCCTGAGTTGGGAAGATCCCCTGGAGAAGGGAATAGTACCCAACTCCAGTATTCTGGCCTGGAGAATTCCATGGACTGTATAGTCCACGGGGTTGCAAAGAGTCAGACATGATGGAGCCACTTTCACTTTCATTTGGGCTTCCCTGCTAGCTCAGTGGGTAAGAATCCACCTACAATGCAGGAGACCCCAGTTCAATTCCTAGGTCAGGAAGATCTGCTGGAGAAGGGATAGGCTACCCACTCCAGTATTCTTGGGCTTCCCTTGTGGCTCAGCTGGTAAAGAATCTGTTATATAATTTGTTGTGTTTTTATTATTTTTTAATGTATTTTTCAATTGAAGCATAGTTGATTTACAGTGTGTTAATTTTTTCTGTATAGCAGAGTGGCTTAGTTATACACATATATACATTCTTTTTTTGTATTCTTTTCTGCTATGGTTTATCCCAGGATATTAAATATAGTTCCCTGTGCTATACAGTAAGACCTTGTTGTGTATCCATTTTATATGTAATTTTTTGCATCTGTGTCTTTTGCTATATTTTTATCTACCTTCTTAAGACCTGTTTTCTATGACTTTTCAATTTATTAAGAGTAAATTCCTTATTGTGAGATAGAGCTTTTTATTCTTATTAAGTAAAACATTCTAGCTTACCTTTGTACATATTATCATATAGAAATTATTTAGAAAGGTTACTATGTAGGCATCTTCAGTTCAGTTCAGTCACTCTGCCGTGTCCGACTCTTTCTGACCCCATGGACTGCAGCACGCCAGGCCTCCTGTCCATCACCAGCTCCTGGAGTTTACTCAAACTCATGTCCATTGAATCAGTGATGCCATCCAACCATCTCATCCTCTGTCGTCCCCCTCTCCTGCCTTCAGTCTTGCCCAGCATCAGGGTCTTCTCAGATGAGTCATTTCTTCTCATCAGGTGGCCAAAGTATTGGAGTTACAGCTTCAGCATCAGTCCTTCCAATGAATATTCAGAACTGATTTCCTTTAGGATGGACTGGTGGATCTCCTTGCTGTCCAGGGAACTCTCAAGAGTCTCCTCCAGCACCACAGTTCAAAAGCATCAATTCTTCAACACTCAACTTTATTTATAGTCCAACTCTCACATCCATACATGACTACTGGAAAAACTATAGCTTTGACTAGGTGAACCTTTGTTGGCAAAGTAATGTCTCTGCTTTTTAATATGCTGTCTAGGTTGGTCATAACTTTCCTTCCAAGGAGCAAGCATCTTTTAATTTCATAGCTGCAGTTACCATCTGCAGTGATTTTGGAGCCCAAAAAAATAAAGTCTGCCACTGTTTCCCCATCTATTTGCCATGAAGTGATGGGACCAGATGCCGTGATCTTAGTTGTCTGAATGTTGAGTTTTAAGCCAGCTTTTTCACTCTCCTCTTTCACTTCATCAAGAGGCTCTTTAGTTCTTCACTTTCTGCCATAAGGGTGGTGTCATCTGCATATCTGAGGTTATTGATATTTCTCCCCGCAATCTTGATTCCAGCTTGTGCTTCATCCAGCCCAGTGTTTCTCATGATGTACTCTGCATATAAGTTAAATACGCAGGGTGACAGTATACAGCCTTGACATACTCCTTTCCCTATGTGGAACCAGGCATCTTACTTATTACAATTACTATTCAACATTTCTTAAGTACCAGGAGTATTTTGAATATGGGAAAGTACCCAAAAAGGGGGACAACATGATCCTGAAAATAGGATATAACCAAGTACTTACAAATTAATTTTAAAAGCTTTTAGTATCTATTTCTTTCACTAGGTATTTACCTTGTTAAATTATAGTAATAATAATGTCTGTACTCAGGAAATGCTAACCGAATAACTAGTATTAGCAAGAATCATGAATGGAGTGGTTCACTGTGAGCCGTGACTTTGGCCATGGTGGCACTGTCAGTACAGTGTAATGGAGAGCAATGTGGTCTAATAGAAATGAATGTGAGCCGTATATAGAATTCTCTTTTCTAGTAACCACATTAGAAAAGTGTTTGAAAAGATGAGACTAGTTTTTTAAAATTTATTTTTAAAAGGTGAGATTAATTTTAATAGTTTATTTAATTCATTAGATCAAAATGTTATTTTAGCATGTAATAAACATTTAACATTATTAAAGGTCTATTATTTGACATTCTTGCCATTCCCAATAAGTCTTTGAAATATGGTGTTTATTTTACAAGTATAGCACATCTCAATTTGGACACAGTTTTTAATTGGCAGTGTTTGATCTATATTTAAATTTCCTAAAATTTAGGTGAAAAAGCAGATTCACATACCCAGTTTACTCCAAACATGCATAATTTTTTCAATAATTGAATCAACAACTTTCAGAATTTAAATTAACTAAAATTAAAGTAAAAATTGAGTCTTAGTCTCACTGTTCATATTTCAAGTACTCAGGAGCCATATGTAGTTAGTGGCTACCATTGGTTAACAGAGATACAGAATATAGCTAACAACTGAAACTGTCAGCTAAAGAACCCTGAATCAAGCATATTATTTTAGCTAAATTTTAATGTGAAGGGAATGATATAAATTAGCAAAAATTATTTTATTGATATTATAGGGATAACATTTTAAGTGAAGCTTATGTCTGAGTTTATGTTATGATGCATATGGTCTGCATCATTTTCAGAAAAGCTGTGGAGATAATTGCAAACTTATCTACTACTCAGTTTGTGGTCTTCGGGTTGAGATTCTGTTATTTCCTAGAAACTGCCTTATTGCTGTGACTGGTGCTCATTAGTGGGGTATGAAATCTGCCTAGTGGACCTTGAGTAGCATTTAAAGAAAATAAGAAATAGTATTGAACACAATGGAGAATGTATCACAGTGCTTCATATGTGTGTAGTCTAACCTTTGCTTCAGTGTTTTAATTTTTTCGTGTATATTTTGTATGTACATGATCTCAATGAAAAAATGAATTGTTAATTTGGGGCTGCAAAATTTTTGAGAATTGTTTTTCTGGGGCATGCTTTTGATTCCTGATATACTAAATGTTTCCTACAGGTACATATGTCTAAACAAAACATTAATCACAGAAAACTGTAGGTTTAGTCATGAGGTATAAGTAGTATTAGAACACATCAAGTGAGTAAGGTGGCAAAACGTAAAGTGATATGTAGTTACCTTCATAGACCCAACGTAGGCTTGGAGTGAATTTCTTCCTCAATTCTGAGTTATTATGAGTAGGCATATTTGAATTTATGGTTAATAGAATATGTTATTGATTTGGTAATTTGTCTTCTAAATTTTGGTTTGACTATAAGTCATCAAATTTAAACTTGGGGTTGCATCTTAATTTTTAAGAAGAATCTTGGCTTCTTGCAAAGGTAAAAGTGTAGTGTTTAGGCCTCATTTACATGAATTACAGAAAAATGGCACTCAAAATCTTCTTAAAGCATTTTAATAAAAAAAATTGAATAATGTTATATATTTAACCATTCCTATAAATTAATATTTTAATTTTAGTTACACTTGATATTTAGTCTAGCCAGATAATCCATTGCTGCTGCCGCCAAGTCACTTCAGTCGTGTCCGACTCTGTGCGACCCCATGGACTGCAGCCTACCAGGCTCCTCCACCCATGGGATTTTCCAAGCAACAGTACTGGAGTGGGGTGCCATTGCCTTCTCCCAGATAATCCATTAAGATGTATCAAAAAATGAAGTCAAATAAATTTAAATGTTTTTAAAGGAAGTCAGGGGCTTCCCTGGTGATTCAGATAGCCAAAAAAAATGAAGTCAAATCATACCTGGGAGTGAGATTGTTGTTTTTTTTTTTTGACAAAACATAGATTTGTTAGTCTATTTATTTAAAGCTGCTTCCTCAGAATTTTTTTTTTCAAGTTTTATGTAAGCCTCATGAATAGATTTCTCAAAATTCTTCAGCGTGGAGTCAACATGTCAAATAACTTTTATGCAGTGCACATATTTGGTATGCTTTTTTGCCACAAGAGGCTGAAAACTTGGGCAGCACTTACTATCATGCTTTAAAAAGGCAAAAACTGGCAAAAATTATGCCCAAGTCAGTGCTATGCAGTCACTGTACTGTGCCACTGTTTCTTTTGTGAGAATTGGTGCAGTTATAGAGACTCTTACATAATAGACATACAATTTAGATACATCAAATAACTTAGATTGCCATTTCAGCTGTACTTCTAACTTCCAACGTTGTTGTTAGTCGCTAAGTCGTGTCCAACTCTTTAGCGACCCCATGGACTGTAGCCCACCAGTCTCCTCTGTCTATGGGATTTCCCAGGCAAGAATACTGGAGTGGGTTACCATTTTCTTCTCCAGGGCATCTTCCCAGCCTGGGGATTGAACCTGCATCTCCTTCATTGGCAAGTGGTTCTTTACCACTAAACCACTAGGAAAGCCAGTGTAATATTAGGGCATATTTTAAAGTACTGTGTGTTAACTGAGGCTTCTTGCTATGATTTTCTCTTGGCTAAATGCTTTTATATAGTGCAATATAGGTGTACCTGAATATCAACTTTTTGAAATGCTGTCAGTGTAGCATTGAGGGAAAGGGAAGAGGAGAAAGAAGAGACAAAAATAACACTTTAATTTATAACTGTTTCTAAAAGCAGTAGGACTGTACTAATTTGACATCCCATTAAGAATATTATCCTACTGCTTAAAGTGTTCCAAATGAAATTTGTTAGAAATGAAGATAGACACCAAATATTATATAACAGGTTCCTTTACCTCTCAGAATATGGGCAGAGGAGTATATAGGAATACGGGTGCCTTTCTGCTTTTCAGAGGAAAACTGTAGAAAATAAGTCCTGTACTCCTTCATGTATACGTATGTATGTATATACACTGCAGAAAACTGTATTTGGGAGAAACTCTGTGCATGAATGCTGCAGAGGTATACATTATATCTTACAGAATGTAGAAGTCAGGGAAGACAAATGGAGTGACTTCTGCGCCAAGCCACAAAGAATTGGTCAGTGTCTAATAATAATTACAGAACATTCATACTTGAAAGTATTAGTATTAGAAAATAGTTTACAAAGTGGGCTTTTGAGAATTCAACTAATTACATCATCACAAAATAATAGGAGGCAAAATGTCTTTAGGCCCAAAGAAATAAGACATACTTTACTGGTAATAGATATTCAACATAAATAGTATATTAGTATATACATCTTTTTTTTTTTTTTTTTAAATTCTCAGCAGAAGAAGGTGGGCTAGATAAGAAATTGTATATTGTGTGAATCCAGCAGTTCCCAGGGAAAGAGAGAACTTCCAGGAACTTGAGCTTCTTGGTTGTTAGAAGTGTATCCTCTGTTGTAGGGTGAGATTCTTCTCTGAGGTATACCACAGCTGGAGTGAAATATTAACTTGCTTTTGCCCATTGTCCATAGAGCATAATGAACAAGTGCAGCCTCAGGATCACAACCATTCCGTGTTCTATTTCTAAACTTATTAGCTGACCTTTGACGAGATTATGAGACTTGGTTTCTTCATTAGTATGAAGTGAAGTTAAGTGAAGTCGCTCAGTCGTGTCCGACTCTTTTCGACCCCATGGACTGTAGCCTATCAGGCTCTTCCGTCCATGGGATTTTCCAGGCAAGAGTGCTGGAGTGGATTGCCATTTCCTTCTCCAGGGGATCTTCCCAACCCAGGGGTCGAACCCAGGTCTCCTGCATTGCAGGCAGATGCTTTACCATCTGAGCCACCAGATCAGATCAGATCAGATCAGTTGCTCAGTCGTGTCTGACTCTTTGCGACCCCATGAATCGCAGCACGCCAGGCCTCCCTGTCCATCACCAACTCCCGGAGTTCACTCAGACTTACGTCCATTGAGTCAGTGATGCCATCCATCCTCTGTCATCCCCTTCTCCTCTTGCCCCCAATCGCTCCCAGCATCAGAGTCTTTTCCAATAAGTCAACTCTTCGCATGAGGTGGCCAAAGTACTGGAGCTTCAGCTTCAGCATCATTCCTTCCAAAGAAATCCCAGGGAAGCCTATAATAGAACTAAAAATTAGCTATGTGCTAGAGAAATTGTGAGAATTGAATAGAGTGTTGGTCTGAACAGTTTAACTGGCACATGATGCTCGATAAAGTTGCAAAATGTGATTTGTAATTTTATACTCAACAAGGAGCCTTAATCACTAATTTCTAGATATCTTTATCATCTGAAATGGTTTATAGAAGAGATAGTTAAAAGTTCCAGGAGCTTGCTGAGATATCCCTATCATAAATTAATACTGCAGCATTCTCAAATGATGCTGCTTAGTGTTCGTCTGTTATTAGGAACCTAATAATTTTCAGGAGGTTTAGAAAAGCACTGTTTCTGAACCTTAAGCCACTCGAATAAACCTGTTACTATGCCCATCTGTGAAATTTTGGGGGCAGTATTTAATGGCTGACTTTCTTGAACATTTACTGTGGGCCAGGTACTCTGCTTACATGCTTTATCTGCCATGTCATCTAAGCCTCACAAATGACTCTTCGAGGTAGGTATTACAGTTCTTCACTTTTACAAAGAGAAAATTAAAGCTTGGAGATGCTAGGTAATTTGCCTAAGGTCACATACACAGTTTGTTAAATGGCAGAGCCAGAAATTGAACCTTGGTCTGCCTGTGTTCTTAGACGTTATTTATGCTGAACTGCATAGGATTCAAATCAGGAAGACCTGGTTTCAGATTCAATTCCACTTATTTCTAGGAATAAATATGATTTTAATCAAGATATTTTTGCCTTTCCGAGCCCCAGAGTCTTCATCTCAAACACAGTATGAATACCTCCATGTAGGCTTGTTTGGAGGATTAGAAATAAGATACATGAAGTGCCTGGCACAGCTTCTAACACATGACAGAGACTCAGCGAGAGGTGACTGGTATTATTTGGGGCTCTCTAGATCGCTTTCTGCCTTCCGCCTTGGCAAGAAATCTCTGTGTCTCTTTCAGATAAAAATAAAACCTTTATGCTTTCAACCGCAGATACATGACAGAAAATAACTTGATTGTTTACATTAGAAAACAGCTGAGGCTGTTGACAGTTTTAAGAACTGACATTTCTCTTACAGAGCCACATAAATTTTTCACTATTTTTGCTTTTATTGTGGTAAAAATATATGACCAAAAATAAGCCATTTTAACCATTTTTGAGTATGCGGTTCAGTGGCACTGTTGTGTAACTGTCACCACTATCTCTTTCCAGATCTTGTCCGTCATTCTAAGCAAAATCTCTGTAACCATTAAGCTGTAACTTCCTCCCTTGCCCTCAGACCCTGTAATCTAGTTTCTATCTCTATGCGTTTGCCTATTACGAGTATTACATATAAGTGAAATCATATAGTATTTATACTTTTGCATCAGGCTTACTATTTTTAAGGTTCATCCATGATGTGGCATGTATCAGAATTTTATTCCTTTTTATGGTTGAATAACATTCTATTGTATAAATACATCGCATTTTGCTTATCTCTTCATCCATCATAGGACACCATATTAGCCACATGCACTTTTAAGCTCTTATTAGAATTTGGATTTTCTCATGATAGAGATCTGAAAATACTTTATTAATCACTTTTCAATTAAAAATTATACTCTAGTTTGAATTCATTTTAGGTCTAAACTAAGTTATTCTTAGTCAAGTTAAATCATTTTACTTTTTATATTATGTATCTGTTAATGAAGAAATATAGTATATATTTTAAGGAAAATGATACCAGCCAGATTTAGATATTTTTTATATTTGATAAGCAATACATTTATTCTGAATCAGATAAAATATTCCAGTTGTAAGATAATTGAAAGCATGTGATACAGTCAGTGTAGAGCTCATGTTTTGTTTTATACTTTGTTTTTCTGTTTTTCAAAAAAAATTAAATATGATATTTATTTACTGTGTATATTTACTGTTTCTAAAGAGCAAATAGCTTTTCTGTTTATTAATTTGAAGAATTTACAAAATTCTTACCACAATGTTTTTCTCAAAATTGCTGAATTATATTTGATTCAAACCCAAAGCAAAACTTGGCAAGCATAAAATACCTAAATCTGGCTGGCATCATTTTTCTTAAAATATGATATACTTTTGGATGAGAAGAAGGGAAAAAAACGTGACTGATACAGGGCTTAAAGTCTGTTTTGTATGGCTTTAAAATGTTACAAGGATTCTTGGGGTAGATTTACATTTTTTCCAAGTCTAAACTAAGTAGCCTAGAGTTAATCATGGTTCTCTCTTTTTTAAAACTGAATAAAAGAAATTTGCTGACAATTCTAAAGAACTTTTCAGCGCTTATTTTTAGAAAGTAAAGTATGTAATGAGAATATATGCTACCTGAATTTTCCCCCATATACTTTTTAAAAATTTTATTTTAAAACTGTTCTTAAATGTTTTCATTTGTAAATATTGCTGCTGCTTGGCCATATAAGGACTTACGCAAAGACTTACACTTAACTTTCACTTGTCTCTTAAGTGTGCAGGGATAAGATGAATGATTGGTTTTAGCAGACAACCTTACTTAACCAATAATTTCTTTCATCAAGGAGGTGGTTCCAGCATGTTGCACCATTAGAATATCTTGAGAACTTCAAAAAATACATCAATAGTTAGGCTTAGTCCTCAGAAATTTTGATTTCATAGGTCTACAATAGAAATTTGACAGGCTCCACAGGTAATAAACATGCACCCAGGATTTAGAGCCATTGTATTCAAGCAGGAACCAGGTGAGGTGGGGTAGGGTTGTGAGAAAAGTAGATATAGTAGGAGTGAGCCTTTGTCATTTCTGTCTCTTCCATATTTGCAGTAAAACAGTCCAGGAGAAGAGGAAAATCAAAGATCACTGAAAATCCAGAGTTCAAAAAAATAAACTAGATTTTTCTTTTTGTCATTGTAGACATTGAAGGACTTTAATGAAACTTAAACGGTTCAACAAAAGATGCTCTAATGGATGACAGCGAAACTCCTGCATATAATCTGCAGATAGAACCACAAGATGGATGTCATCCTGGTGACGGTGTGGAAAGTAAAGTAACATGCTTGCCTTCTGCATCAGATGAAAATGAAAATCAGCTTGATGGGGACGGGCTTGAGCTTCTGACCAGCAGTGGCAGTGCGATGGGCAAACCTGAAGTGTTGGAGCAGGACAGTCTGAACAATAATGAAAGCTGCACACCAAGCTGTGAGGTGGCTGCAAGCGAGAACTCGGAAAACATTTCTTGTGAAAGCCCCAAAGACGGGCAGGCCTTCTTGAGAAAGGACCACAAGATACCTGGAAGCAGAAGTCCAAGAAGCAAAAGAGGCACTGTAAAGAAGATACCACAAGGTATTTTATTTTAATTATTATTTTTAACTAAAATAAACAGTCTTCCCATCCCATACTGTGTGTATTGTCCTGCTTCTTGCTTTTCTTCTCTTAATATGTTTCAGAGCTAGTTCTGTGATCGCACGTACAAACCACAGCTGTGTGGTATGCCATGTATGTGACATGTGTCTCTATAGTGTTCATTGTGTGGGTGTACCATGAAGTATTTAACCACTTTTTGGCTATTCCCAGTATTCTATAATAAATGTGTTGAAGGTGGCATTTTTTGTACATGTCTTCTCACTAGATGGTTTTAATGTATGTATGTATATATATATAGCCTTTTACTATATCTATTAGACCATTTTCTACCAATATCAGCATTAAAAATTTCCTTCCATTGTCACTTTGGCTTTCATTTCTAACCAGTGATTTTATGGGCTAGTCCAGTCTTACACAGCTTTTTTGGATCTTTACATCTCACTCCATTAATGTATATTAATATACATCATATAACAATGTTGAGTAAGACATCTAGCTTTATGTTACTTTGGTTACAGAGTATTTTTCATCTGGCATATAATTTAGCAGTTAAAATTTGGAGCTATGGACTTTTTTTGCCTGAATCGTAAGGCACCCTTGCGAAAAGGCAGCCTCTGGTTATTTTTTGATCAGAACCATGTGGGTCTAGAGAGTTCTGGATACCTTATTATGGGACACCTTAGTGTAGCACCACTTTACATACGGCCTGTGTGAGGCTCTGGAGAACAAAATGGGCTGTCTCATCTGCTCTCCTACTTCTTTGGCTGGTTGAGAAATATGGCCATTCTATCCATATCCTGTTTTTTATTTGTATTTGTTTATTTGGAGTAAAATATGAAACTTTTCAGTTTCTACAAATCCTTGTTTATTCAGTAGGGCAATTTGACAACTTTTTACTGTAACTCATCATTTGGCTTTCCAATTAATGGATCCCTTTTTCTTTGCTTTTTCTTAGTAGACGTAAAGCAAAAAAAATTTTGATGAGAGATTTGAAAGCATTTTCTTAAAAGACCTAAGTGTAAACCCATGACATATACAGCGCTATTTGTATGTAAATTGATTCACTCTGTAAACATAAGTCAAAAGTTATTTGTTCCTTTCTAATGTGACTTTGTGATGCTTTTAAGAACTGAGACCTAGTTGCGTATGTGTAACAATCGGTCATAGCTTCAAGATTGATGGCTCCTTTTATTTCTTCCATGATCTTATTCCAGTTACCCTAGGTGTGATTATATAATTTCAAGTTATTTAGTACTTATCATCCAGTGAGCAGATATGTGTGGAATTAGTATTCCTAATGCATTTGAAACATATGATTTACAAAACTTAGGGACACTTTTTATACAGATTATTTTTTAAATTATTTTATATACCTTTAATAAAATGAGTTTAAGATTGTGAGAAAACTGAATTATGAGTTGTAAAACCTAAGTTCAAATCTTATTACTTCTGGTTCTTGGTCACTTGGTGAGTCTTAACTATTCTGTATTTTAGTTTCCACATCTGTGTAATGATGATGTTCATCTCCATATATCTATAAAATTCCTTTTTGAGCTGTGAATTTCTCAGATTTCTGAATCAAGATGGTACAGTCTAAACTCAATTAAAACTTGGTAATTCCTCTCTAGTGTATCTGTTGAGTTTTTCATGTGTAAGCAATATACTGGTACATTTTTGTTTTTAAATGTCATCTTTAACTGGGGTACTGCAAAAGCCCTCTGCAAACATTTCTTCCATCTTATGTTTTGCCAATCCATTCTGCATGTTAGGATTAAAAAGGCAGAGAGTTTATAGTTAGAGATCTAGACATGAGCATATTTACTCTTTTCACTATTTAATTCCAAGAGTCTACATAAATAAAGTCTCACAGTTTTGCAGATAAGTACTTTTCTAATAATAGAATAGCTTCTCAAATGTGATTTGAAAGACATATAGAACATGATGTTCAACCCCAAACCAGAAGTAAGTTTTTTATAGCTGGGTGCCCTCTCAACAGTTGTTTTTTAGAAACAGACATTAAGGTGAATTTATGTACTACTATGCTTACAGGTGGTGCTAGTGGTAAAGAACCCCCCTGCCAGTGCAGGAGACCTGAGAGACGTGGGTTCAGCGCCTGGGTCGGGAAGATCCCCTGGAGGAGGGCATAGCAGCCCACTCCAGTATTCTCGCCTTTAGAATCCCATGGACAGAGGAGCCTAGCAGGCTACAGTCCACGGGGACTCAACAGACATGACTGAAGTGATTTAGCACACATGCATACATTATGCTTAATTTGTAGTTAATTTTTCACGTATCCAGTAGCTAGTACTAGGGGAAAAAAAATTGGAGTAGAAGTATTAGGAGACA
Source organism: Bos grunniens (assembly GCF_055505025.1). Taxonomy (NCBI): domain Eukaryota; kingdom Metazoa; phylum Chordata; class Mammalia; order Artiodactyla; family Bovidae; genus Bos; species Bos grunniens. The sequence continues at coordinate 50,345,598 of NC_141180.1, forward strand.
TCATTATTTGCTGGTTTTCTGAAGGCCACATTTCTGTAAACATGCTAAAACCTGGAACTTGTCCCCAGGAAAATCCAGTTGTCATTATATTACGAGAATTTTTTTTTCCTTAAGAAAATGGAATCCCCTTGATATAGTCAACTAAACAGGGTTTCAACCTGCATTCCATCAAATTTTCCCTGTGGCTAAATCTGGTGAAGCTTTAGGTAAATATCCTAAAAACAAGTGAAAATCAATATATTTTTTATTTTTTATTGAATTATAGTTAAAACCAATAAATTTTTAACAGCTTGATTGAGATATAATTCACATACCATATAATTCACTCATATAATAAAGTATGCAATTCAGTGCTTTTTAGTATATTCAGAAAGCCATGCAGTCATTACCATGGTCAGTTTTAGACAGTTCAGTTTATTTTCATTACCACAAAAAGAAACCCCGTACCTATTAACAGTCATTCCATTTACTCTGCCCTGAAACAGCCTATAGGAGCTCTCATGGGCATTCATTTGTTAAATTCCCCTGGAGTTTCATGAAGTTCATTTCTTGAAGTACTTTTTCAGATCTGTTATATATAAAATCTAAGTGTTAAGTTTAGGTTACTCAGAGAGTTGTGTGCCCTAAGTGAGCCTTTAATATGAAAGGAGAAAATAAATAATGGTTTCTGAGTTTAAGACAGTCTGGCTGGATACCGAGGTGCTTATATAATAAGGTAAGCTTATAGAACCAGACTGTGGCTTCATGTGGCTCATTAAATTTTCTGAAGTTCTGCTTCTTTAGGAGCTCAGCAAAGCAAGTAAGCTGAAAGAAGTGCTGTTCTTTCCTCTCAAGTGTCCTTTCTGGCATCTGAGAAGAAAATAAGGATATTCTTTTGAATATGTTTATGTTAGAGTCTGCTATGATGGCACATTCCTACTAAAACACTTAAAACATAGATGATTTAGGTAGTGAAAGGAGTGGTCTTTCAGCCTTGTTTGAGTCCCATCCCGCAAAAGTCATGAAGTATTAATAGTAATTTTCATGTCTTCAGTCGTTCAGTTGTGGCTGACTCTTTGCCACCCTATGAACTGTAGCCCACCAAGGCTCCTCTGTCATAAAATAAAGTTGTGGCTATTGTTATGTCTTTCCTTCCTTATAGTGACATTGAAAAAAAAGTCTTCATTGCTGTGATTTCATGTTATGATTCTTAGAACCATTGCATAACTAAAATTCCTCAAATCGCCTGTGTATGCTAATGCCTGTCTTGGCCATGAATTTGGGAAATGAATCAGAAATAAATTTCAATATATCAGTATGCAGTTTCTATGCTAAATTTGCTGTGCTTTGTTCCTTCCAAAATTTCCTCGGTCAAAGGTTCAAGTTAGTGCTATGGAAATAGAAGAGTGCTCAACATTTAAATATCTTCAGTTGTTGGCTAAACACATTTAAGCAGTTAAAAGGAAATATTCCTTCCTTTTCCTTAACACTACATACTAGTATTATGAGAGACAAGGTTGAAAAATGAGTCAGCTCCTTTCTGACCTGACCTGGGGCCAGAGGGTTATCTTATGTAATTATAGTGTAATTACTGACTGCTTGGGGCAACGCTTTCTCCTCCTATGCCCTCAGGTGGCAGCCTCTGCCTTTAGAGGAGCAGCACAGCACTGTGGTTAAGCTCTCAGGCCACAGTCAAGCTGCCCTGTGACCTAAGGCAGGCAACCTGAATCCTCTCAACCTGGGTCCTTATAAATTAATGGCTAAGGATTAAATTAAAGACATAATAGAATGACCCCAAGCACTTAGGAGACACTAAGTAGTAGCACAGTTTTCAAGATTGAATTGTTTTCTGATAGGATAATTATCTTTGTCAGCTAAAAAGAATCACAGCCTAAAGGTTGAGAATCATACTTTCTTTGACAGACAAAACTGAGAACTTAAGCCCAGGATGCAGCCTCTCATACAGCTCTACAGAACTGCTCCAAATAGGTAAGGGAGGAGCCAAGATAGAGTTTTCGCAACAGAGGCCAGGTAGTGGGAATATTACAAGATCACTGTTAATTAAAGAAAAAAAGACATCTCAAGGAATTTAGTGCTTTTCTACAAATGGGAAGGTGCAAGGGCTTGCTGAAATCATCCATTTGACGTGCACCTCGGCTCCCTGGGACCAGTGTTCTGTGCTTTCTTGTCCTGACTCTCTGGGTACCTCATTGGGGTGGCTGCAGTGGCTGGCTACTAGATAGTGGGCATCCAGTTTCTATCCTGAGTCCCTCAGGGTTCACCCTCTGGGCAGCTGTAATGTGATGGCTTGATGGCTGCAACATCCTGTGTTTACTGATATGACAGGTGGAATTTTTTTTTCTCTGACAGCCTGTGGGAGCTCTCATGGGCATGCATTTATTAAATTCCCTTGGAGTTTCATGAAGTTCATTTCTTGAAGTACTTTTTCACATCTGTTGTATATAAAATCTAGTAATTATTAATAGAAGTGAAGCCAAAATTCTGGAACTTAAGAATACAGTGATTGAAATGAAAATTTCACTCAAGAGGATTCAACAGCAAATTTCAGCAAGCAGGAAAAAGAATCCGTAAACTATGTCCAGAGGGATGGATTTAAATTAAAATGCTCTGAAGAGTACTACTGTATAATATTTTTGTATGATAGAAACTTTGAGGTGTACGTACTGTTGATGAAGAAACATCACCTCAATCTTTGGGATGTAATATTATTTTTGTCTTAGAGATGGGGGGAGGGGAAAACGCATAACTATTGCAGGCTCATAAAGATACGTCAGTTGAGGAGTTTAAATTCTATAGAGCTCCAGGAAGACAGTTTGGTAGACCCTTGAAAAGTTAAACATAGAATTAAATCCACCAATTCTACTTCTAGATATGTACCCAGAGTAATTGAAAGTAATGCCTCAGATACCTGTATATCAGTGTTCAGGGCAGCATTATTCAAAGTAACCAAAAGGTGTTAACACCCCAGATGTCCATTGATAAAATATATAAAGAAAAAATATATATATATATATATGGAAACATTGTTCAGCCTTAAAAGGAGTAATAATCTGATACATGCTGCAACATGGATGAATCTTGAAGACATTGTGCTGAGTAACACAAGCCAGACGCAAAAAGACAAACATTGTGTTGCTCTGCTTACATGAGGCACTTAGTCTAGGCAAATTCATGGAGACAGAAAGTAGAGTAGAGCTGTTGACTTGGAAAAAAAGTATAGCCTAGAAGAGAGATTGTTTAATTTGGCAGACTTTCTGAGGATTTAAACCCAGGAGTCAACCTTTTTCCAGAGAGACTATTCCCAAGAGGTAAGGTAAGCACTGGGAAACAGAGCAATTTTTGCAACAAAAACCAGATGAAAAATTACCGTTAAAGGAAACTAGAAAACGTTAAATAAAGAAAACACTCAGTGAATTTATAGATTTTCTATGTATAGGAAGATGTGAAAGTCTGAGCTCACTGAAATCATTTCTTTGATCAGATCAGATCAGATCAGTCGCTCAGTCGTGTCCGACTCTTTGCCACCCCATGAATCGCAGCACGCTAGGCCTCCCTGTCCATCACCAACTCCTGGAGTTCACTGAGACTCACTTATCTAGGGCCTGTATCTTGCTTTTTTCAATCCCAAATCCCCTCAGGATGCACCACTGGGGAGAGGCTGCGGTGGCTAATATCAGTGGCTGGCAGCTTGTTTTTGTCCATCCTGATTTCTCTCAGGGCTTAGCAGCCGGGCAGCTGCAGGGGCTAATGATGTGATGGCCGCAACATTCTTTGTTTACTGATATGGCGGGCAACATTTGTCATCCACAGAGGATTCCAGGTGTAAAGCAGGAGGGGAATGAGGAGTTAGTTTTAATGGGTACAGAGTTTTTGTTTGATGAAAAGTTCTGCAAATGGTAAGTGGTGAATTACAACATTGTAAATGTAATGTCACTGTATCATACAGTTCAAAAGGGTTAAAATGTTAAGTTTTATGTTATACATAAAAAAATCACCAAATAACAATTCATAGAGTTCCAAATTCACTGTCATGGACATATTTAATTTAATTTGATTGCAGCTCGCTGAGTTTTAAAAACAAAAGTTCTTGAACATTTTCTGAGCAGTTGGTGTATGAATGCCACCATGATACCTGCTTTGTATGAAATATCTCATTTAATCTTCTTCTTAAGTACCACGATTAGCCTCAATCTCTAGAGCAGAAATCTGAAAGCACAGAGAGAAGTAACTTGCCCAGGATTGTACTGCTGACAGGTGACACTCTCAGGATTTGATCCCAGGCAGTCTGACTTCAAACTGAGCCTGATTGTTAAACTGTGCTATTTGACATTTTCTAATTTTGAAGTATGTTTAAAGAAAAGTTCTGTTTCATGTCCGACTTAACATACTTTGCCACAGGACCATTTCACACACACTTTCTCTCTGAGTATGTTACAGCCATGCTTCTTCAGAACAATTCCTGCCTACCAGCCTTAGCAAGATGAAACACGATCAGAGAAAAGGGTGTTGGTTCACCCTGAAGGAAGTGGTAGAGTTTGGTTTGTTTCATTAATTGTCTCTGAGTCCTCAGATTCTTTATTTGATCTAACCTCAATGTAGTGGAGAAGGACTGTCAACAATTGGGTCAAGGAAAGTTTTGGCTTTTTTGCTTTTTATTAATCTAGGATAAAAATACCTATGTGCTAAGTCGCTTCAGTCTTATCTGACTCTTTGTGACCCTGTGGACCATAGAAAACCTACCACGCTCCTCTGTCCATGGGATTCTCCAGGCAAGAATACTACAGTGGGTTGCCATGCCCTCCTCCAGGGGATTTTCCCAACCCAGGGATTGAACCCACTTCTCCTACCATCTCCTGCGTTGGCAGGTTCCTGGAGTTCTTTACCACTAGCAGCACCTGGGAATCCCCAATGACATCTTTTAGTCTTCTGGACAGTTCTTTGCATTTAGCCAGAGCAAACTGATTTAAAAAGCCTGAGGACTCCCTTTAACACAAACTGGAAGTTCAAAGTTCAAGCCTCATCAAGTATTCTCTTAAATACATCAAGCCAATCACCATTCCCTGTCCTCTCAAACCATTTTTTGAACACCTTGGAAATCTTCATCCTGCCTCTTGTTGTAATTTAGACGTTCAGTCATGTTCAACTCTTTGCCACCTCATGGACTGTAGCCCACCAGGCTCCTCTGTCCGTGGAATTTTCCAGGCAAGAATACTGGAGTGGGTTGCCATTTCTTTCTCCAGGGGAAAGTATTTTTTTTTTTAAGCAGTGAATGTAGTTTTGTTTCCTGATATCTTTCTTCGAAACTCAATGTTCTTAGTTGAAAGTAGATAGATCATGGAATTGTGAATAAATAGCAGTGTTAATTTCAGTTCAGTTCAGTCATTCAGTCGTGTCCAACTCTTTGCAACCCCATGGACTGCAGCACGCCAGGCCTCCCTGTCCATTACCAACTCCCAGAGTTTACTCAAACTCATGTCCATTGAGTCAGTGATGCCATCCAACCATTTCATCCTTTGTCGTCCCCTTCTCCTCCTGCCTTCAATCTTTCCCAGCATCAGGGTCTTTTCAAAGGAGTCAGTTCTTCGCATCAGGTGGCCAAAGTATTGGAGTTTCAGCTTCAGCATTAGTCCTTCCAAGTGTTTGCTATGACCAGTGCATTCTCTTGGCAAAACTCTGTTAACCTTTGCCCTGCTTCATTCTGTACTCCAAGGCCAAATTTACCCATTACTCCAAGTATCTCTTGACTTCTACTTTTGCATTCCAGTCCCCTATAATGAAAAGGACATCTTTTTGGGGGTGTTAGTTCTAGAAGGTCTTGTAGGTCTTCATAGAACCATTCAGCTTCAGCATTATTGGTCGGGGCATAGGCTTGGATTACTGTGATATTGAATGGTTTGCCTTGGAAACAGATCATTCTGTCATTTTTAAGATTGCATCCAAGTGCTGCATTTCGTTGTTGACTATGATGGCTACTCCATTTCTTCTAAGGGATTCTTGTGCATAGTAGTAGATATCATGGTCATCTGAGTTAAATTTACCCATTTCAGTCCATCTTAGTTTGCTGATTCCTAAAATGTCTGTGTTCACTCTTGCTATCTCCTGTTTGACCACTTCCAATTTGCCTTCATGGACCTAACATTCCAGATTCCTATGCAATATTGCTCTTTACAACATCGGACTTTACTTCCATCCCCAGTCACATCCACAACTGGGTGTTGTTTTTGCTTTGTCTCTGTCTCTTCATTCTTTCTGGAGTTCGTTCTCCACTGATCTCCAGTAGCATATTGGACACCTACCAACCCGGGGTGTTCATCTTTCAGTGTCCTATATTTTTGCCTTTTCATACTCTTCATGGTGTTCTCAAGGCAGGAATACTGAAGTGGTCTGCCATTCCCTTCTCCAGTGGACCACGTTTTGTCAGAACTCTCCACCATGACTGTCCATCTTGGGTGGCCCTACATGGCGTAGCTCATAGTTTCATTGAGTTAGATAAGGTTGTGGTCCTGTGATTGTGGTTTTCTGTCTGTCTGCCCTTGATGGAGAAGGATAAGAGGCTTATGGAAGCTTCCTGATGGGAGAGACTGACTGAGGGGGAAACTGGGTCTTGTTCTGATGGGCAGGCTTCCCTGATAGCTCAGTTGGTAAAGATTCTGCCTTCAATGTAGGAGACCCCTTTTCAATTCCTGGGTCAGAAGATCCACTGGAGAAGGGATAGGCTACCCACTCCAATATTCTTGGATTTCCCTTGTGGCTCAGCTAGTAAAGAAGCCGCCTGCAATGTGGGAGACCTGGGTTCAATCCCTGGGTTGGGAAGATCCCCTGGAGAAGGGAAAGGCTACCCACTCCAGTATTCTGGCCTGGAGAATTCCATGGACTGTATAGTCCATGAGATCACAAAGAGTCAGACATGACTGTTTCTTTACCTCTCATCTAAATGAAGTGTCTTAGGAGAGTCCATATAGGGTATATTCCAGTTTAACAGATAGAAAAATAAAGGATTAAAGAGATTGACTTTGCCTAGAGTTGCAGAACTAGAAAGCAGTTGATTTTTGAATTCACAGGCAGGCACTTGACTTCTAAGCCAAGGCTCTCATTTAATCTCTGATTAATTTCAGTTGCTTTATCTATAATGTTGTGAGGATTTAGTGGCATAGTGAATATGGGCTTGTAGTCTACTCTGTGGTATGTAACGTTTAACCAACATTTTCCCCAAGAAGTGTTGTAAGTACGTGCTGTTTGTCAGGCACTGTGCTTACTGTTGATGTCACAGTGATGAAACATACCTCTACTCTTTAAAAGCTGACTGACCAGGCAGAGGGACCAGCATGAACAAAAACCAGATTGTTTTCTAAAGTCACACTAACCTGCATATAAGAAAGCATCCTTATACTCTGAAGTAGTAGACAGTATTTGAAATGATTGAACTTTTATTGTTTTAATTTGAAGTATAGTTTTATAATTTTGTGTTAATTTCTGCTATGCAGCAAAATGATTCAGTTATATAAATAGACATTGTTTTTTTAAAATATTCTTTTCCATTATGGTTTATCATAGGATACTGAAATATAGTTCCCCATCCTATACAGTAGGACTTTGCTGTTTATCATTCATATATATGTATCTATATGGTAGCTTACATTTGCTAACCCCATCCTCCCCTCCATCCCTCTCCCAACTCTCTCCCCATTAGCCCCCACAGATCAGTTCTCTGTGCCTGTGAGTCTATTTCTGTTTCATAGATAGGTTCATTTGCGTCATACTTTTGATTCCACATGTGAGTGATATTATATAGTATTTATCTTTCTGACTTACTTAGTATGATATTCTCTAGTTGTATCCCTGTTGCTGCAAATGGCATTATTTCATTTTTTTATGGCTGAGGAATATTCCACTGAATGTATGTCCTACATCTTCCTTATTCCCTCATCTGCCAGTGGACATTTAGGTTGCTTCCATTTCTTGGCTATTGTGGATAGTTCTGCTATGAACGTAAGGGTGAAATACATTAAGCCTTTCACTAACCCTTCTTCCATCCCCAAACATCCCCATCAGCTTAGTTTACATCATTACTTTCACTGTTTGATCCTGAGTATAGTCATTGCTTCTGTCTTTACCTAGACCTCAATGTCTCATTGTAGCGCCTTTTCAAACCCCATTTTGCCTGTGATCGTTTTCCATTATCTTGATTAATTACTACCTCAAGTACTCGCTATGAGATTTTTACCTTTAAGTTATCTGGTTACATCATTCTCCCTGTCACGCAGAGAAACAGTTAATATCTCTTCAATATATTAACAAATGGTAGATCAGTGCTAGATTGTTAAAGGAGAATACTGCCGGTAATTTAGTGTTAGAGTACACTCCTAGTGAGTTAAGGTCAGGGGTCCCAGCGCTGGTGTCCCCCAGGTGTGTCTCTTGACCACCACGAGAGACAGATTCTGAGTTGAATAAAACTGCGTGTCAAAACTGACACAGAATTCAGTTATGAATTTTATCGTATGATAAATTGAGTAAAATCTCTCAGGTAAGACTACTCCTCTCATCTCTGGCCCAAGGCAGTTACAAGTAATTTTTTTTTTTAAAGTGTAAAACCTCAATAGGTACATGTAAACTGTGATGTCTATTTTAGAGCTTGACGAAGTTGACAGATATTAAGTGAAATGAAGGCCTGTGATTTGACTGTCACCACCTACGTATACTTATAAAAAGAACACCAAATTGGTTAATGGCAAGTTTTAACCGTAGCCCACAGATGAAGACAAATCGAATTTTTTGTTCCTGTCTGTATGTATAGATTCATATCTGACACAAGAAAGTTTCATTTATGTTGAATGACAGTTTGTAGTGAAGGTGAAATTATATGTACCAGTATATGTTCTGATTTGGCTTTTCTCATTAATGATAAATATATCTTTACTGTTAAAATATGTCTTTACCATTAAAAGAAAACTTTTAATGTATTAGAATGAATTTTCCTATTAATTGATGACATATTCTTAATTTTTTCAAGCAAAACTTTGTAAGACCAATGTGACATGAAAAATAATTAATTTGAAATTCACATGGAAAAATACTGGAACTTCCGTGTTATGACATAAATGCTTTGTTATGACTACTTTAAAATGTTTTAGTACATTATGAACGTGTCAATTCACAACATGCTAGTCATTCTGAGTACTTATGGTTACGCAAGTATTTATTTTCCTTACTGTCTTTACTAAAAATAAGTTCAAGCATGTTCAAACTTATAGTACTGGTGAGTAATAAATAAGCAATTTGATATTCCAACATAGTTTTTATAATTCCTGTTATTCAATGTGACAATAGAAATATGAGCTTCATTAGCTTTATTTACACTTTCTTCTTAATGTTTTCTTCAAATTACAAAAACAGTGCTGTCTCAGAAGTGCTTTACAAGTCCTGTGACCTTTTTAATTCAAGTGACAGTAAAGCCTCAGGATATTATTTTAAGATGCTCTTTGGGAGGATACCTGCCTTTTACATTCACTGTCTCATTTAATTCTCACAATAGTTTTATAAGATGGTAGAACACCCAGTTTAGAGATCACTTGGGAGGCTAGGGAGTGAAGGATTGATGTGCCATAGGAATAGCTAATAAGTACTGGAAACAGAAACGGCACTCGGGGCTGCCCTTACGTCCCCTGTCCTCCTCCTTCCAACTTTTTGAGAATAGTTTTCTCATTGCAAGTTTTTTATCCTAGCAATGTGAAATTAATCAGGATGTATTTTAAGTAGTTTAAAAATTGATGTAGCTAGAACTTGGCCAACTATTGTTTTCCTATTGAATTTTATGTGTAAAGTATATCCTTGTCACTTGATTACATGTATGATAACAATTTATGTTTCTTTGGTGGTGGGGGTTCAGTCACTAGTCGTATCCAACTCTTGCGACCCCATGGACTGCAGCCTGCCAGCCTCCTCTGTCCATGGGATCTCCCAGGCAAGAATCCTGGAGTGAGTTTCCACTCCCTTCTCCTGCGTCTTCTCCACCCAGGGGTCAAGCTTGTATCTCCTGCATTGCAGGCGGATGCTTCACCGTCGCGCCACCGCGCGTTGTTAGTCGCTCAGTCATGTCCGACCCTTTGTGACCCCATGGTCTGTCCACGGAATTCTCTACACAAGAACACTGGAGTGGGTTGCCATTCCCTTCTCCAGGAGATCTTCTCAACCCAGGGATCGAACCAGGGTCTCCTGCATTGCAAGCAGATGTTATTTTTTTTTACCCTCTGAGCTACCAGGGAAGCCCCAAAATTATTTCCCTAAAAGCTTAACAACACTGAAAACAGAAACCTGCGCTTTAGTGTGGAATGTTACATAATTCTTCTTGCAAGGCCGTTCAGTTATTTTCTTGCAAACTCTGATATGCTTCTGTTTATGCAATCCACAGTTTATGCAAAATAGTCACAGGGGTTAAAAAAAATACAGCATGTGGGGTGTGGAGCAGCTAGAAGATACTTTTATTACACAGGTACCCCTACCTTCACTTTTCTTAAATGATTGAACAGCCTTGTTCACAGCAGCATTTTACATTTCATTTATTTTAATTGTACATATTTGGGGTGTACAACATGATGATTTGATACACATAATGCAGTCAAACCAGTTAACATGTCTCATCTCGTAGTTGTCATTTATTACTGTGTGATGAGTGCAACTAAAAGCTACTCTCGGTGTATTTTCAGTGTTCAACGCAGTATTATTATGTAGAATCATCATGCCTGTATATCAGACTTCTAGATTTATTCATCCTACATAACTGCAGCTCTGTACATTTTTTTTAATTTATTATTATTTTTTTTTACTTTACAATATTGTATTGGTTTTGCCATACATCAACATGCATCTGCCACAGGTGTACACGTGTTTCCCATCCTTCCCACCTCCCTCCCCATACCATCCCTCAGGGTCGTCCCAGTGCACCAGCCCCAAGCTTCCTGTATCCTGCATTGAACCTGGACTGGCGATTCGTTTCTTATATGATATTATACATGTTTTAATTCCATTCTCCCAAATCATCCCCCCCTCCCTCTCCCACAGAGTCCAAAAGACTGTTCTATACATCTGTGTCTCTTCTGCTGTCTCACATACAGGGTTATTACCATCTTTCTAAATTCCATATATATGCGTTAGTACACTGTATTGGTGTTTTTCTTTCTGGCTTACTTCACTCTGTATAATCAGCTTCAGTTTCATCCACCTCATTAGAACTGATTCAAATGTATTCTTTTTAATGGCTGAGTAATACTCCATTGTGTATATGTACCACAGCTTTCTTATCCATTCATCTGCTGATGGACATCTAGGTTGCTTCCATGTCTTGGCTATTATAAACAGTGCTGCAGTGAACATTGGGGTACACGTATCTCTTTCAATTCTGGTTTCCTTAGTGTGTATGCCCAGCAGTGGGATTGCTGGGTCATACGGCAGTTCTATTACCAGTTTTTTAAGGAATCTCCAACACTGTTCTCCATAGTGGCTGTACTAGTTTGCATTCGCACCAACAGTGTAAGAGGGTTCCCTTTTCTCCACATCCTCTCCAGCATTTATTGCTTGTAGACTTTTGGATCGCAGCCATTCTGACTGGTGTGAGATGGTACCTCATTGTGGTTTTGATTTGCATTTCTCTGATAATGAGTGATGTTGAGCATCTTTTCATGTGTTTGTTAGCCATCTGTATGTCTTCTTTGGAGAAATGTCTATTTAGTTCTTTGGCCCATTTTTTGATTGGGTCGTTTATTTTTCAGGAATTGAGCTGCAGGAGTTGCTTGTATATTTTTGAGATTAGTTGTTAGTTGCTTCATTTGCTATTATTTTCTCCCATTCTGAAGGCTGTCTTTTCACCTTGCTTAGAGTTTCTTTTGTTGTGCAGAAGCTTTTAATTTTAATTAGATCCCATTTGTTTAGTTTTGCTTTTATTTCCAAAATTCTGGGAGGTGGCTCATAGAGGATCCTGCTGTGATGTATGTCGGAGAGTGTTTTGCCTATGTTCTCCTCTAAGAGTTTTATAGTTCCTGGTCTTACGTTTAGATCTTTAATCCATTTTGAGTTTATTTTTGTGTATGGTGTTAGAAAGTGTTCTAGTTTCATTCTTTTACAAGTGGTTGACCAGTTTTCCCAGCACTACTTGTTAAAAAGATTGTCTTTTCTCCATTGTATATTCTTGCCTCCTTTGTCAAAGATAAGGTGTCCATAGGTACGTGGATTTATCTCTGGGCTTTCTATTTTGTTCCGTTGATCTATATTTCTGTCTTTTGTGCCAGTACCATACTGTCTTGATGACTGTGGCTTTGTAGTAGAGCCTGAAGTCAGGCAGGGTGATTCCTCCAGTTCCATTCTTCTTTTTCAAGATTGCTTTGGCTATTTGAGGTTTTTGTATTTCCATACAAATTGTGAAATTATTTATTTGTTCTAGCTCTGTGAAAAATACCGTTGGTAGTTGATAGGGATTGCATTGAATCTATAGATTGCTTTGGGTAGTATACTCATTTTCACCATATTGATTCTTCCAATCCATATACACAGTATATTTCTCCATTTATTAGTGTCCTCTTTGATTTCTTTCATTAGTGTTTTATAGTTTTCTATATATAGGTCTTTAGTTTCTTTAGATAGATATATTCCTAAGTATTTTATTCTTTTCATTACAATGGTGAATGGAATTGTTTCCTTAATTTCTCTTTCTATTTTCTCATTATTAGTGTATAGGAATGCAAGGGATTTCTGTGTGTTGATTTTATATCCTGCAACTTTACTATATTCATTGATTAGCTCTAGTAATTTTCTGGTGGAGTCTTTAGGGTTTTCTATGTAGAGGATCATGTCATCTGCAAACAGTGAGAGTTTTACTTTTTCTTTTCCAATTTGGATTCCTTTTATTTCTTTTCCTGCTCTGATTGCTGTGGCCAAAACTTCCAAAACTGTGTTGAATAGTAGTGGTGAGAGTAGGCACCCTTGTCTTGTTCCTGACTTTAGAGGAAATGCTTTCAATTTTTCACCATTGAGGATAATGTTTGCTGTGGGTTTGTCATATATAGCTTTTATTAGGTTGAGGTATGTTCCTTCTATTCCTGCTTTCTGGAGAGTTTTTATCATAAATCGATGTTGAATTTTATCAAAGGCTTTCTCTGCATCTATTGAGATAATCATATGGCTTTTATTTTTCAATTTGTTTATGTGGTGTATTACATTGATTGATTTGCAGATATTGAAGAATCCTTGCATCCCTGGAATAAAGCCCACTTGGTCATGGTGTATGATCTTTTTAATGTGTTGTTGGATTCTGATTGCTAGAATTTTATTAAGGATTTTTGCATCTATGTTCATCAGTGATATTGGCCTGTAGTTTTCCTTTTTTGTGGCATCTTTGTCAGGTTTTGGTATTAGGGTGATGGTGGCCTCATAGAATGAGTTTGGAAGTTTACCTTCCTCTGCAATTTTCTGGAAGAGTTTGAGTAGGATAGGTGTTAGCTCTTCTCTAAACTTTTGGTAGAATTCAGCTGTGAAGCCGTCTGGACCTGGGCTTTAATTTGCTGGAAGATTTCTGATTACAGTTTCAATTTCCGTGCTTATAATGGGTCTGTTAAGATTTTCTATTTCTTCCTGGTTCAGTTTTGGAAAGTTGTACTTTTCTAAGAATTTGTCCATTTCTTCCACGTTGTCCATTTTATTGGTATATAATTGCTGATAGTAGTCTCTTATGATCCTTTGTATTTGTGTGTTGTCTGTTGTGATCTCTCCATTTTCATTTCTAATTTTATTGATTTGATTTTTCTCCCTTTGTTTCTTGATGAGTCTGGCTAATGGTTTGTCAATTTTATTTATCCTTTCAAAGAACCAGCTTTTGGCTTTGTTGATTTTTGCTATAGTCTCCTTTGTTTCTTTTGCATTTATTTCTGCCCTAATTTTTAAGATTTCTTTCCTTCTACTAACCCTGGGGTTCTTCATTTCTTCCTTTTCTAGTTGCTTTAGGTATAGAGTTAGGTTATTTATTTGACTTTTTTCTTGTTTCTTGAGGTATGCCTGTATTGCTGTGAACTTTCCCCTTAGCACTGCTTTTACAGTGTCCCATAGGTTTTGGGTTGTTATGTTTTCATTTTCATTCGTTTCTATGCATATTTTGATTTCTTTTTTGATTTCTTCTGTGATTTGTTGGTTATTCAGCAGTGTGTTGTTCAGCCTCCATATGTTGGAATTTTTAATATTTTTTCTCTTGTAATTGAGATCTAATCTTACTGCATTGTGGTCAGAAAAGATGCTTGAAATGATTTCAATTTTTTTGAATTTACCAAGGCTAGATTTATGGCCCAGGATGTGATCTATCCTGGAGAAGGTTCCATATGCACTTGAGAAAAAGGTGAAATTCATTGTTTTTGGGTGAAATGTCCTATAGATATCAATTAGGTCTAACTGGTCTATTGTATCATTTAAAGTTTGTGTTTCTTTGTTAATTTTCTGTTTAGTTGATCTGTCCATAGGTGTGAGTTGGGTATTAACGTCTCCCACTATTACTGTGTTATTGTTAATTTCCCCTTTCATAGTTGTTAGCATTTGTCTTACATATTGCAGTGCTCCTATGTTGGGTGCATATATATTTATAATTGTTATATCTTCTTCTTGGAGTGATCCTTTGATCATTATGTAGTGTCCTTCTTGTCTCTTTTCACAGCCTTTGTTTTAAAGTCTATTTTATCTGATATGAGTATTGCTGCTCCTGCTTTCTTTTGATCTCTATTTGCATGGAAAATCTTTTTCCAGCCCTTCACTTTCAGTCTGTATGTGTCCTTTGTTTTGAGGTGGGTCTCTTGTAGACAACATATATAGGGGTCTTATTTTTGTATCCATTCAGCCAGTCTTTGTCTTTTGGTTGGGGCATTCAACCCATTTACGTTTAAGGTAATTATTGATAAGTATGATCCCATTGCCATTTACTTTATTGTTTTGGGTTCGAGTTTATACACCATTTTTGTGTCTCCTGTCTAGAGAATATCCTTTAGCATTTGTTGGAGAGCGGATTTGGTGGTGTTGAATTCTCTCAGCTTTTGCTTGTCTGTAAAGCTTTTGATTTCTCCTTCATATTTGAATGAGATCCTTGCTGGGTGCAGTAATCTGGGCTGTAGGTTATTTTCTTTCATCATTTTAAGTATGTCTTGCCATTCCCTCCTGGCCTGAAGAGTTTCTATTGAAAGATCAGCTGTTATCCTTATGGGAATCCCCTTGTGTGTTCTTTGTTGTTTTTCCCTTGCTGCTTTTAATATTTGTTCTTTGTGTTTGATCTTTGTTAATTTGATTAATATGTGTCTTGGGGTGTTTCACCTTGGGTTTATCCTGTTTGGGACTCTCTGGGTTTCTTGGACTTGGGTGATTATTTCCTTCCCCATTTTAGGGAAGTTTTCAACTATTATCTCCTCAAGTATTTTCTCATGGTCTTTCTTTTTGTCTTCTTCTTCTGGGACTCCTATGATTCAAATGTTGTGGCATTTAATATTGTCCTGGAGGTCTCTGAGATTGTCCTCATTTCTTTTAATTTGTTTTTCCTCTCTGATTCATTTATTTCTACCATTCTATCTTCTATTTCACTAATCCTATCTTCTGCCTCTGTTATTCTACTATTTGTTGCCTCCAGAGTGTTTTTGATCTCACTTATTACATTATTCATCATATATTGACTCTTTTTTATTTCTTCTAGGTCCTTGTTAAACCTTTCTTGCAGTTTCTCAATCCTTGCCTCCAGGCCGTTTATCTGTGATTCCATTTTTATTTCAAGATTTTAGATCATTTTCACTATCATTACTCAGAATTCTTTATCAGGTAGATTCCCTATCTCTTCCTCTTTTGTTTGGTTTGGTGGGCATTTATCCTGTTCCTTTACCTGCTGGGTATTCCTCTGTCTCTTCATCTTGTTTATATTGCTAAGTTTGGGGTGGCCTTTCTGTATTCTGGCAGTTTGTGGAGTTCTCTTTATTATGGAGTTTCCTCACTGTGGGTGGGGTTGTAACAGTGGCTTGTCAAGGTTTCTTGGTTAGGGAAGCTTGTGTCGGTGTTCTGGTGGGTGGAGCTGGATTTCTTCTCTCTGGAGTGCATGAAGTGTCTAGTAACGAGTCATGAGATGTCAGTGGATTTGGAGTAACTTTGGGCAGCCTGTATATTGAAGCTCAGGGCTGTATTCCTGTGTTGCTGGAGAATTTGTGTGGTATGTCTTGCTCTGGAACTTGTTGGCCTTTGGGTGGTGCTTGGTTTCAGTGTAGGTATGGAGGCGTTTGATGAGCTCCTATCGCTTAATATTCCCTGACGTCAGGTGTTCTATGATGTTCTCAGGATTTGGACTTAAGCCTCCTGCTTCTGGTTTTCAGTCTTATTTTTACCTTCTATACAGCACCATTGATAAAACATCTAGGTTAAAGATGAAAAGTTTCTCCACAGTGAGGGACACTCAGAGAGGTTCACAGAGTTACATGGAGAAGAGAAGAGGAAGGAGGGAGTTAGAGGTGACCCAAATGAGATGAGGTGGAATCAAAAGAGGAGAGAGCAGGCTAGCCAGTAATCACTTCCTTATGTTCGTTCCACAGTCTGGACCGCTCAGAGATGTTCATGGAGTTATACAGAGAAGAGAAGAGGGAGGAAGGAGACAGAGGTGGCCAGGAAGATAAAGGGGGGAATCAAAAGGAGAGCGACAGATCCAGCCAGTAATAAGTTCCCTAAGTGTCCTCCACCATCTGGAATACACAGAGATTCAGAGAGTTGGGTAGAGAAGAGAAGCAGGAGGGAGGAGACAGAGGTGACCTAGTGGAGAGAAAGGAGAGTCCAAAAGGGGAGAGAGCAGTCAAGCCAGTAATCTCGCTCCCAAGTACAAATAGGTACTGAAGATTGGGTTCTTAAAGGTACAAAATTGATAACAAATACCAAAAAGCAAAGATTAAAATTCTAGAGTAGAGGTTGGATTTTCAAAAATACAATATTAAAGAAAAGACAAAAAAAAAAGTCACAAAAGTTATTTTTAAAAAACTATATATATGAAGTTTGCTTTAAAAAAGTCTTTTTTTTTAAAGTAATAGTAGGTTATAAAAATGAAAATTAAAGGAGTAATAGAGGACTTAAAAATTTTTTTAAAGTTAAATAAAAAGAAAATAAAAGAAAAAAAAGAAGAAGAAAGGAAAGAATGATCATAAAAATAGTAAAAATATATCTAGGACTTTCTTTGGTGGTGTTGTGGGCAGTGTGGGGTCAGTTCATTTTCGGATAGTTTCTTGGTCTAGCTTATATTTCTCAAGATCTATAGGCCCCTTCCTATGTAGTCGGTACTAACTACAGGGTTTTAATCTATTGCACCTGTCACTTCCAAGGCGGTTCCCTCGGTTTTAGCTTCTGTTTGCTGGTCTCTTCAGTGTCTGACTTCCGCCCTGACACAAGGGGGTGGTGGTGGACACTTTTAGGCTCACTTGTTCAGTTGCGCTGTGGGGAGGGAGGGACACTGCAAACAAATAACACTGGCCTGTGCTCCTAGTGTCTCAGCCACACTGGGCCTGCCCCCACTCACGGTGCATGCACCCCCCCTGCCCATACAGCTCAGGCTCTAGGTTGCTCCGCCGGAACCGTCCAAGGCCGGGCCTGGGCTGCATGCACCTCCCAGGTCTAAGCCACTCAGGTTCAGGCACTCTGGTAGTCCTCAGAGGCGCAGACTCCATTGGGCCTGCGTTTTGTGCCCTTCCCAGCTCCAAGCAGCTCGAGTGATGAGGTGTTTGGCGAGCGCGGTCGCTGCGCGGTCACCTCTTCCGTCCCTGCCGCTTGGTTTTCTGGGTGTACAACCGGCCCACCTTCTCAGGCGGATGACTGTCCAGAACCCCAAGAAGTCTTAGTAAGCAAAGAAGCCTGCTTGCAGTTTGGTAGATAATGTCTCTCTGGGGCTGCAATTGCCCCCTTCCGGCTCTGGCTGCCTGTCACCAGAGGGGGATGGTTTGCAGCCAGCTAATTCTGTTCCGCCCTTTGTTCTGTGTGTGGGCCTGGCAGTGTCTTAGGGCTTTTCCTGTGGTAGCTATCCCACAGTCTGGTTTGCTAGCCCAAATTAGTTCGCTGTGATTACCCGTGAGAGCATTCCGGCCGATCCTTACTGTAAGCCATGCAGCCCACGCCTCCCTGCCCAGCCCCACTTGCTAGTGGCGGGCGCAGGCATCTGCGCTGCTTCTCCACTGGGAGAGTTACCGTTGGGCTCCTAATCTATGGGTTTTAATTATTTACTTATTTTTCCTCCCTATTATGTTGCCCTCTGTGCTTCCAAGGCTCGGCACAGACTCGGCAGTGAGAGTGTTTCCTGGTGTTTAGAAACTTCTCTGTTTTTAAGACTCCCTTCCTGGGACAGAGCTCCGTCCCTACCTCTTTTGTCTCTTTTTTTGTCTTTTATATTTTTTCCTACCTCCTTTCGAAGACAATGGGGTGCTTTTCTGGGTGCCTGATGTCCTCTGCCAGCATTCAGAAGTTGTTCTGTGGATTTTACTCAGAGTTTAAACGTTCTTTTGATGAATTTGTGCTGGAGAAAGTGATCTCCCTGTCCTATTCCTCTGCCATCTTAGGACCACCTCCCAGCTCTGTACCTTTTGATCAATATCTCCCCAACTGCCCCCACCAGCCCCTGGTAACCATCATTATATTACTTTGCTTCTTTGAGTTTCACTTTAAAATTTTATTTTTTAGATTGCACTCATAAGTGAAATTATATAGTATTTGTCTTTGACTAGCTTATTTCACTCAGCATGACGACCTCCTAATTCATCCAAGTTGTCATACAAGGTAGCATTTCCTTCTTTCTCACTGTTGAATAATACTCCATTGTATCTGTGCATCACCTTTTCTTCAGGTGTTGATCCATTGACAATAAGCCACTTGGGTTATTTCCATATCTGAACTACTGTAAGTGATGCTGTAATGAACCTTAGGGTATAGATAATCATTTTGATTCTTGATTTTGTTCCCCTTGTGTGCATACCCAGAAGTGGAATTGCTGGATCATCTCAGAGAAGGCAGTGGCACCCCACTCCAGTACTCTTGATTCTAGAGAATCCCATGGACGGAGGAGCATGGTAGGCTGCAGTCCATGGGGTCGCTAAGAGTTGGACACTACTGAACGACTTCACTTTCACTTTTCACTTTCATGCATTGGAGAAGGAAATGGCAACCCACTCCAGTGTTCTTGCCTGGACAATCCCAGGGACAGGGGAGCCTGGTGGGCTGCCGTCTATGGGGTCGCACAGAGTCAGACACGACTGACGCGACTTAGCAGCAGCAGCAGGGTAGTTCTAGTCTTACGTTTTTGAGGAGTGTTTGTACTGTTTTTCATAATAGCTGTACCAATATGCATTTCCACCAACAGTTCGATCACATTGTTTTCTTGGTATTGAGTGGTTTGAATTCCTTATGTATTTTGAATATTAACCCCTTTTCAGATGGATGGTTAGCAAATATTTTCTCCCACTTCATAGATTGTCTCTTCCCTTTGTTGATTGTTTCCTTTACTGTGCAAGAAGCTTTTTAGTTTGATGAAATCCCATTTGTCTACTTTTGCTTTCGGTGCCTGTGCTTTTGGTGTCATGTCCAAAACAGTCTTACCTACATCAGTGTCAGGAAGCTCTTCCCCTATATTTTCTTCTAACAGTTGCATGGTTTCAGGTCTTACTTTCAAATCTCAATTCCATATCAAGTTGATTTTTTGCATATGTAGTAAAATGAGTTCAATTTCATTCTTCCACATATGGAAAGCCAATTTTCGTAGCACTCTTTGTTGAAGAAACTATCCTTTCTCTAATTGTGTGTGTTCTTTGCATGTTTGATAAAGATCATAAATGTGTAGAAACAAATCTGTTGCTCTATTGTGATGCTCTATTGTGTTCCGGTGTTCTGTGCATCTGTTATTATGCCAACTATGTTATTGTTGATTACTATAATTTTGTAGTAGTTTTTGAAATCTCATAGATGCTATTAACTTTGTTGTTTTTTTTTTCTTTTTTTTGCTCATGATTGCTCTGGCTATATGTTATCTTTTATGGTTCCATATAAATTTTAATACTTTTCTAATACTTTCAAAAATGCCATTGCAATTTTGATAGAGAGTCCATTGAATCTGAGGATTGCTGTGAGTAGCGTAGTTATTTTTTAATTCTTCCAACCCATGAGCATAGTATATCTTTACATTTATATTTGTCTTCAATAGCTTTCAGGCTTCCCAAGTAACTCAGCTGGTAAAGAATCCATCTGCAGTGCAGGAGACCCCGGTTCAATTTCTGGGTTGGGAAGATCCCCTGAGAAGGGATAGGCTACCCACTCTAGTATTCGTGGGCTTTCCTGGTGGCTCAGGTGGTAAAGAATCCACCTGCAATGCGGGAGATCTGGGTTCTATCCCTGGGTTGGGAAGATCCCCTGGAGGACAGCATGGCAACCCACTCCAGTAATCTTGCCTGGAGAATCCCTGTAGACAGAGGACTCTGGAGGGCTACTTTGCCAACAAAGGTCTGTATAGGCAAAGCTATGGTTTTTCCAGTAGTCATGTATGGATGCAAGAGTTGGACCATAAAGAAAGCTGAACACCAAAGAATTGATGCTTTTGACCTGTGGTGTTGGAGAAGACTCTTGAGAGTCCCTTGGACAGCAAGGAGATAAAACCAGTCATTACTAAATAAAGGAAGTCAATCCTGAATATTCATTGGAAGGACAGATGCTGAAGCTGAAGCTCCAATACTTTGGCCACCTGATGCAAAGAGCCGACTCATTAGAAAAGACTCTGATGCTGGGAAAGATGGAAGGCAGGAAGAGAAGGGGGACAACAGAGGATGAGATGGTTGGATGGTATCACAGACTCAATGGACATGAGTTTGAGCAAGTTTCGGGAGATGGGGAAGGACAGGGAAGCCTGGCGTGCTGCAGTCCATGGGTTCGCAAAGAGTCAGACGTGACTGAGCAACTGAACAACAACAACAGTAGCTTTCATGTACTTTGTTAAATTTATTCCTAAGTACTTTGTTGTTTTAATACTATTGTAAATAAAATGGTTTTCTTTTTCAGATAGTTCGCTGTTAGTATATAGCATTGCAACTGATTTTTATATGGTGATTGTATATCCTGTAACTTTACTGAAATCATTTGTTGGTTCTAACAGTATTTTAGTGAAGTCCTGAGGGTTTTCCATCTATAAGATTATATCATCTGCAAACAGAGACAGTTTCACATCTTCCTTTCTGAGATGGATGCCTTTCATTTCTTTTTCTTGCTTGATTGCTCTGACCAGAACTTCCAGTACTATGTTGAATAGGAGTGGTGAGAGTAGGCACCCTTGTCTTGTTCCAGATCTTCAAGGAAAATATGTTAACCTTTCATTGTTGAGTATGATGTTATCTGTGAGTTTGTCATATATGGCTTTTATCATATTGAGGTACATTCTTCCGTACCTACTATGTTGAGAGTTTTATCATTAAAGGATATTGAATTTTGTTAAATAATTTTTCCCACATCCATTGAGGTGACCATGTGTTACTTATCCTTCATTCAGTTAATGTGCTGTGTGACATTGATTGGTTAATGTATGTTGAATCAACCTTGCATCCCAGGAATAAATTCTGCTTGATGACAGTGTCCGATCCTTTAAATGTGCTTTTGAGTTAAGTTGTTGAGAATTTTTGCATCTGTATTCATCAGAGACATTTATTTGTAGTTTACTTTTTATGTAGTATCTTTATTTGGCTTTAGTATCAGGGTAATGCTGGCTTTGTAAAAATGAGATTGAGACTGTTCCCTGCTCTTTGATTTTTGGAAAAGTCTGAGAAGGATTGACACTAATTTTTCCTCAAATGAATTCTACCAGACATTTAATTCATAGGTGAATTTTGTTTTCGTTGTTGTTCAGTCACTCAATTTTGTTTGACTCTTTGCGACCCTATGGGCTATAGCCCTCCAGGCTCCTCTGTCCACAGGATTTTCCAGATAAAAATACCAGAGTGAGTTACCATGCCCTCCTCCAGGGGATCTTCCCGACCCAGGGATTGAACCTGGGTCTTCTTCATTGGCAGGTGGGTTCTTTACCACTGAGCCACCTAGGAAGCCCCTTGGTGAATTCTACCAAACATTTAATGAAAAATTAAGAAGAATTTAATTAAGAAAAATATAGAATTTGGATGATTAGCCTTATCACAGTCTTACGTGATTTAATGTCTTGGGTATAGTAGTGTGGCTGGGAGGAAAAGGAAAGAAAACAGTATTTATCTTAGTTTCTTTGTAGTTCTCTATAGAAAGCTTCTCTTCCTACATTGGCATTACCACCATTGCAGTTAGAGACACTGATGTCTAGAACAGTCTTTTGAACTCTGTGGGAGAGGGAGAGGGTGGGATGATTTGGGAGAATGGCATTGAAATACATATAATATCATATATGGAACGAGTCGCCAGTCCAGGTTCGATGCACGATACTGAATGCTTGGGGCTGGTGCACTGGGATGACCCAGAGGGATGGTATGGGGACGGAGGAAGGAGGAGGGTTCAGGATGGGGAACACATGTATACCTGTGGTGGATTCATTTCGATATTTGGCAAAACCAATACAATATTGTAAAGTTTAAAAATAAAATTTAAAAAAAAAAAATTAGAAAGCATAAAAATCATTCCTGTTTTTCACAAATACAAAATAAAATGGCAGGCCATCTCCAGGCCGAAGGCATCTTCAATCATGGTGTGCATATACTAAATTAGTGAGAAAGAGCCTTCCTGAGACGGACTAGCTGAAGGTAAGTACAGATTCACACAGTCTACTCGATTTCAGTATGAAAATTAGAACTCATGCTGAGATTTCAGTGAAGGGTAAAGTTATAATGTGTTATGTTTAGAGTTTTAAAATTTGGTGTGTTATTTCAGGAGCTCTGGGCCAAGGATTTATTTGCTGATTTTTTTTTTTTTTTTCCAAGTTTGTTTTACTCTTTACTAGGAAGAAAGTTTCTGTGACCATTAGCTCTGGACATCTGATTCCCTCTGCTCTCCTGGGCTCCAGAGGTAGTTCTAAAGTTATCAGACCAGAGTTTAGAGAAGAAGGCTTAACTTCTTTAGCCTTTGATATGATAGCCACATTTACTTTCTTATTTAGTGCTATTTCATTTGGAGCAAGGTATGACTTCAAATTATAGTTAATTCATTTTTCCTTTGGGAGAGTCAAATTTTTTGTCAGATTTTAACCTTCATACTTTTCTTTAGATCTCTCTTTTTTTAATATTCTTAATTAAGAATATAGATTCTTAATCTATAATGTATTGTAAATAGAAAAGTTTATATAGAACTAACAGAATTGCTTCTGTTAACTAATTGCTAATAGAAAGAATCAGATGTCAAGCAGAATCTTAACTTAATGAGGAAAATAACTTGTGGCTTCTGTGGGTTTTTTTTTTTTTTTCCTATAATCAGTTTTATTTGAAAATTTTATGGTTAAAAGGCATAATTATTATTAAGTGTTCTACCATGATGGAAATTTATTCTAACATGGGCATTTTATTTACTCTCAAAGGACTTTCTTCAGAAGATAGCACACCTTTAATGCAAGAAAATATACTACATGTAGTGACACATGCCGTTAGTGATGAAGAATCTGCAGAAGTAAATGCTAACGATCAACTGGAAGCCTCAAAGTTGGTTCTGCAATCTCTGTTCTCACTTATACGAGGTGAAGTTGAGCAGTTGGATTCAAGAGCACTTCCCCTTTGCCTTCACCAGGTATCTTGCTGAACTTTGAATTGCAGCCTCACTGAAATTCTGGGGCCAATATTTGTAATAATCTAAAATCCAATTCTCTGTAATTGATTCTGCTCCACCTGTCATTGGTGAGTCCAGGAAAAGGTGACTTTGGATCAGTAGCTGGTAGGAAATCTGGCATATCACTGACTGGTGGCCACATGTTGGCTTGGATCATCAATCTATGGCTCATACAATCACTAGCTGCTTTTACTTGGTGGTGGTGGTGGTTTAGTCACTAAGTTGTGTCCGACTCTTGAAACCCCATGGACTGTAGCTGCCCAGGCTCCTCTGTTCAATGGGATTTCTCAGGCAAGAATACTGGCGTGGGTTGACATTTCCTACTCCTGGGGAATCTTGCTAACCTAGGGATCAAACCCGCATTTCCTGCATCTCATGCATTACAGGCAGATTGATTACTCCTGAGCTGCCAGGGAAACCCCTTCTTTTACTTAGTGTGTACAAAAGAGAGTCATTGTCTACAAAGGAGTCAATGTAGAAAGTGCTTAGTAAGTACCAACAAGGTACCCAAAACTAAGGTAGACACTAGGGAAACAGATTACCTAAGAACATGTCTTTAAGACAGACACTGTGGAATAGGAAAAGCAATTATGTAGCCAACTAATGGTAGAAGTCTGTATAAAGTATTAGAGTAGGTGTGTGCTTCAGGTTCAGCAAAAGCACAAATGCATGATTAACTTTGTCCTTTGGACATTAGACAGAAAGAAGGTGATTCTTGAGCTGGGTTTTGCAGGATTTATAGGCTCACAATAGATAAAGAAAATGAACTGGTACAGAAAGAGATCAGCCTTTGCAAAGACATGACTGGGATATCATTTTGAAGATTAAGATGGAAGAGAGATGGGAATTAAGATTGGATAACTTGTAACATTAAGGTCTTGCTTTTAGAGGCTGAGAGCTTTTAATTATGGAGGTGCCAAAATTAGAATTCTAGAAATATAATTCTTGATGATTGAGAGGGTAAACTAGAAGATGGAGAGCCTGGAGACTGGGAGACCTTAAAGACAGTAATACGGAAGGTTTTACATGAGATAATTCTGAAAAGATTAAGGTATTTATGAACTGTGTTTTATTTTCTTTTTTTAAAATGAAAATAATTCATATATGGGAATGGAAGAAGCTTCAATTTTATTTCACTCACTCTTCCTGTTCATTAAACATTTGCAATAAGCAGGGAATAATTTTTTTTAAGTAAAATAGCTTTTGTCCCAATGCAGGAAAACATATGTTCTTACAAATTTATATTACCTCCTTGGTGGGCTTGAAGAATGCCTTTGAGAAAATGTGTACTACTTGTTGACCTCTGGTGTGCTGGTAACATATATAGTACATGTTAACCATAGTTGAGAACTGTAGTTGAGAACCACCAATACCAAGGCAGCTTTGTAATCTTTGATCCTTCTTTAAATTTGTACAATGGATTGAGTTTGTAAAGGATATTTACACTAATGGTTATTTCATTCTCCAAACAATTTAGAGAGACATTATAATCATCTTTACAAATGCGAGATAAAAGACTCCCTCACAAAGCAAGTTCCTTATAATTGTAGGGCTTTGTTTTGTGCTCAGTTGCTCAGTCGTGTCTGACTCTTTGCAACCCTGTCTGACTCTGTAGCCCACTGGGCTCCTCCATCCATGGAATTTTCCAGGCAAGAATACTGGAGTGGGTTGCCATTTCCTACTCTAGGGTCTCTTTCTGAACCAGGGATCAAACCCACATCTCTCAAAGCATGTGTTTTGGGGACAACTTGACAGAAATTTGAATACTGACTGTATAATAATACTACTATTGCATCATTGTCAAATTTCTTGAGATTGATAATGGAATTGAAGGTCATGTAGGAGAGTGTCTTCATTCTTGGGAAACACACGTGAAAGTAGTATTTAGGAGTAAAGTTATATAATGCCTGCAACTTAAGATATTTCAGTGGGAAAAAACGTGTAAGAAAGGGAAAGAAAAAGAGAAGATTTGGCAAAATGTCAATAATTGACAAATCTAAATAAAAGGTATATGACTGTTGATTTTACTATTCTTTGAAGTCTTATGTAGAATTTCAATAAAAAGTTGGGGAAATGGACATTTGGAGTAAATAGAAACAGCTAAGTGTAGCCAAATCTTTTCAAGCAGTTTATGTCACTGGGCTATTGTTACATTAAATGTAAGGAGAATGCTCTTTTCTACTAGCAGGTGATCCTATAGCTGAAGCAGATCTAGTAGAAAATCACATTTTTAGGCAGGAAGATGATAACAGTCTTGATCAGATGCAGATTATTTAATTTGTTTTAATGTCTCAAAGTAGAACTCCACCTTCATCCCCTAGGAATATGTCAGTTTGCTAGTCCTGTAGGTTATGCTTCTGAAATACCTCAGCATTCTGTCCTCTCCTGGCAAAGAAGATTAGAGAGTATATTGGTGGCTTTAAAGTATGGGCTCTGGCTCTACTTTAAAATCTAACCCTAACCCATACTAACAAACTAAGCAGCTTTTAGTTTCATCTTCTGTAATGTTGTAGACGACTCAGTGAAATACTGCATGTACAAGTACTTAACATATCAATAACACTTGGTATGCTTAACATAAAAGTAATTAAACATTAGCGGTGTAACTATATTTCTCTGTCACTAATTCAAACATTGCTTGTTGGAAAGAGATGGCTGAGACTGCAGTAAACTGAGACACCAGGGCAACAGCAGTCAGCTGATGACTGCCTTCCATAGTCCAAGAATACAAAATATCCTGTCAGTTACTCTCAAGGGAAACACAAGTTAGAGAGAAGTGGAGTGACTTGTTTTTCCCCATTATTTAGTAATTCCCAGAAGTTCACACTGTGTCTTTCACTTGAATTTGACAGCTGTTAACATTTTGCCAGATTTTCGTTTCCCCTCCTCCCACTCAACCCTACCCCACATATTTATTTTCCATGAAACATCTTAAAGTAATTTTCAGGCATTACATCACTTCACCCTTAAATACTTGCACATAAATTTCCCAAGAACAATGACACTCTCCTAAATAACTTACAATGCCACTATCAACCCCAAGAAATGAGACGTTGGTTTAATATTATTTAATATAGAGCCTATATTTGTTTCTTCATGTTGTTCCACAAATATTCATTATAACTAGTTTCCCTCTGATCCAGGATCCAGTGAAGGAGCGCACATTGCATTTGGTTGTGAACATTCTTTAATCCTTAGTAATCCAGAACAATTCCCTGCATTCTGTTTTATTTGTTGGTTTATTTTTGCTTTTATAACATTGACACGTCTGAAGAGTTAAGAGTTCTTGTAAAAATGTCCCATAATTAGGATCTGTCTGATTATTTCTTCATAAAGTAAAAGAGGAGAGTGAAAAAGTTGGCCTAAAGCTCAACATTCAGAAAACTAAGATCATGGCATCTGGTCCCATCACTTCATGGCAAATAGATGGGGAAACAGTGGAAACATGTCAGACTTTATTTTGGGGGGCTCCAAAATCACTGCAGATGTGATTGCAGCCATGAAATTAAAAGACGGTTACTCCTTGGAAGGAAAGTTATGACCAACCTAGATAGCATAATAAAAAACAGAGACATTACTAAAGGTCCGTCTAGTCAAGGCTATGGTTTTTGCAGTAGTCATGTGTGGACGTGAGAGTTGGACTGTGAAGAAAGCTGAGTGCCGATGAATTGATGCTTTGAACTGTGGTGTTGGAGAAGACTCTTGAGAGTCCCTTGGACTGCAAGGAGATCCAACCAGTCCATTCTAAAGGAGATCAGTCCTGGGTGTTCATTGGAAGGACTGATGTTAAAGCTGAGACTCCAGTGCTTTGGCCACCTGATGCAAAGTACTGACTCATTGGAAAAGACTCTGATGCTGGGAGGGATTGGGAGCAGGAGGAAAAGGGGACGACACAGGATGAGATGGCTGGGTGGCATCACCGACTCGATGGACATGAGTTTGAGTAAACTCCAGGAGTTGGTCATGAACAGGGAGGCCTGGCGTGCTACAATTCATGGGGTCGCAAAGAGTCAGACTCGACTGAGCGACTGAACTGAACTGAACTGAACTGAAAATACATTGGGCAAGAGTTCTACCTAGGTAACATTCCATATTCAGATGACGCTTGAACTCATTCCAGAGTGGCCTTTGTGCCACTACCCCACCAGAATTGCACTGTAAACGCCAGGATTGATCTCCGTATTGCACACTCATGTGAATCTAATTGTTAGTCCTCAGTTTTCTTCCTACCAGAAGTATTAGAAGCTCTGACAAGTTGATCACATGCTCTATTTTGCAGCATTTTCTTTTGCTTTTTAGGACCCCCCCACTTTCCACTTTTATATCTTACCTCACTGGATATGCCTTCTCTGGGTCATTTGTTGAGTCCTCCAAATTTTACTGATTGTTAAACATTGGAGTTTTTGAGGATTCAGTCCTGCAGTATAGACTAAACATCCAGCTTCCTGAGGCATCTCATGGGCCTCTCAAACTTAAGATGCCCAAAATCAGACTTTGACTTTTTTTTCTCCCTTTTGTTAGATGGCATATCCATCCCTCTAGTTGCTGAGACCAAATACTTTGAAGTCATCCTTCACTTTTCCCCACGTCCATATCTAATCAGCAGATCCTGCCAATCTATTTAAAAAATATATGCAGATTCTGATGTCTTCTTTCCTCCTTCATTGCCGCCATCTTGATAGTACAAGACACTATCAGATTTCATTCAGATTCTTGCAGTAAACTAATTGTAGAACCCTCTCTGCTTTACCTTTATTTCCATTTAGGTTTTTTTCCCCTTCCTCTACATAGCAGTCATTGTGATCCAGATAAAATGTTAGTTGGGATCATGAGACTTCTCTGTTCAAAGCCATCCATTGACTTCTTTTCACATTGAGAGTAAAAGCCAAAATTCTTACCATGGCAAGACACTCCATGATCTGGCCCTGTTACCTCTTAGACCTTAATTCCTAAAACTCCTTCTTATTCACTTCTTTCCAGGTACACTGGCCTCCTAGCACTTCCTCAGCTATACCAGGAATGTTCCTATGTCAGGGTCTGTGATATTTCCTTTTCATCCTTTCTCAGGAAGTCACTATATGATGTACTCCACCAAAACAAGAGAGTAAACCAAGGAACAGGAAGATTAAGATAAAAGAAAATGGGGTGCTACCCCGGAGACGGGTGAAGGGGTTCTCTAGGAGAAGAGAGAGTCTTAGATGACAGCTTTGTACCAAGAAGGAGAGTGTACCCACTTTTATTTGAGCAGATCAGAAGGGTCTGGGGAGAAACTTTTATATCATTTTCCGATTTCTGAATATTTGGTGTGTCTGAATACATTGAGGGAAGTTTTCAACTCTTGATAGACTAGCGTTGTATAAGCGATAAGTGCATGGAAAACTATACCAAAAAAAAAAGGAAAAAAGAAACTCCAGTGAAAACAGAAAGTTTTCATGAAAGGAAAAATAATGAGAGTTTACTACATGGCTTACTCATAATAAGGTAAACATTAAATGTTTGCCTACCTTTTACTACAATATAACAGCATGGGATAGGTCAATATGTGAGAGAAAGTATGTGTGGTATATGTTTGTAGGGGAAGGAGCAAAAGACTCAATCCCCATTTTCTAAAACTGAAAAAAAAATCAAGAAATAGAAAATATAAGCATAATATTTAGAGATACAGCATTTTTTAAAAAAGAGATATCTTAGTGCTTGCTCCTGAAGAAAGGAGAATCGGACACGAACAGCAGGGCCTTTCTTAAACACATCTTATAGAACCGTTTAACTCTTTAAACCATGTAAATATATATATTTTTGATAAAGGTAAGAGGTAAAAGAAGAAGTTTATAATTCAAACATAAAGTGAGAATAGTTACTAGGTTAAGGTGGTGACAGTGGAAACACAGAGAGGTGAATTTGAAATCTTGACCTAGGGACTCGGTGTAGATAATGAAAAAAGGGATGATAAAGAAATCAGAGAAGAGTAATTCTAGGAATACCCAGTTAGGAGGAATGGTAGTTCCACTGACAGAAATAAGGAAGTATTAATGGAGAGTTAATTACAGGATAGTTACTATTTCTAACATATTATATGGATGAATATATGCCAAAGGACATTTGATATTAATGACTATGATCACTGCAGATATTCACTTACGTTTTTTAGCTCTTGGAACTCTTTTTTTCTTTTGGCACTTAATATGTTTTGTTGATTCTTGTTTTCCAAGCATCCATTGTACATCTCTGTCAGTATTGACATAACAGTAGTAATAACAGCCTCAATGATAAGAATACTAAAATAGGAAATACTGTTTTAGTAGCACTATTCTAGGTTTTTAGGCCATTTAATCCTCACAGTAATACTGTCAGAATGACACATTATTATAACCAAAGAAGATTTTTTTTTAACTTGTCTGATGTCACACAGCCAATAAGTCATAGAGACAAGATTCAAGTCCATGTCTGGTTCCAGAGTCCACACTAAAGTTCTTGGATCTCTCGAAGATTCCATTTAAAAATTACTTTTCTTGGGGACTTCCCTGGTGGTCCAGTGGTTAAGACCTGCACTTCCACTGCAGGGGGCATGGGTCTGATAGCTCATCAGGGAAGTTCCACAGGCCGTGTAGTGTGGCCAAAAAAGAAAAATTATTTTTCTTGGGTGTGAGTAATCTCTTATACACTGACTTTGTTGATATAATGGCAGGTTAGCTTTAAGTGTATAACCTAAGTCATAAACTTGAGAGTTTTTCCTAAAGACGTGAGAAGAAGTTCAAGTGCTGTACTCTGTGCTCAGTGAGCATGTCATGAAACTCATCTCAGACTCAAGCAGGAAATGGCTTCACTGGGATCCTTGAAGCCACTCTGTGGGACTGCGGACAAACACATACACCTTCCTAATTCCTTTTTGTTCCCAGTAGATAAAAGATGCCTTAAACCAGGAAAACTGGTTAAAATTACTTAAAATTACTGCCCTCCCAAAGTGATTTTCAACTCACTTCTTCACGATTCTGCTCTGCACTGGTAGAGTATTTCTGGTCCAGAGTCAGCAAGTGCAACCCGTTTTAAGCACTTGCTGCTGTGTCCTGGGCACTGTACTAGACACACGTTCTGTCTCCTGGAGTTGTAGGTATTATTGACCCTGTTTTACAAATAAGGAAGCCGAGGTTGGGACATGAAATGACACGTCCAGAGTCACACAGCTGGTAGTGGCAAAGCTTGGTCTAGAACACAGATTATTCACCTTCAAACTTTCATGTTTTTCTGCTCTACCAAGCTACCTCCTGGATTTAGACATTTGGGGCATCAAAGAAAATCACACCTTCTTTTACCCTGCTCGACTTGTCAGGAGTAGGTTTTTATAGAAGAAGGCACCCTGTGTATTTATTTTTCAAGCTGCCCTTTCACCTGGAAGTGCCTTTTTACTTTTGAGGCCTTGGGTTTCATGATCCTGTCTTTATGGTTGCACCTATGGGACTGGAACTGTCCCAGAAGTCTGAAAGCTAATTGATTAAGCTGACAATTTACAGAGAGGTGATTGGGTCCATCTATATTGTTGTTTTGCTCCTGGAAGAATATTAGATATATAGAATAAATTTTAAGCTAGGCAACTATTTCCTTTAAAACTATACTTTTTCCACTGTGGGATTTAGAGAAAAAAACATTCCTTTTTTTTATTTCTGATTTATAGGTTTGACTGGTACTTTACTGCTCTTTGTACTGATAGTTTCCTGGAAAGTAGAGGTCTTGATCCATAAACAGAATACCTTTTTCATTAGAGACTTAGGAAAAATCAGGGCAAACTGAAAGTGTAAACTACTTAATGAAGTATTTTAAGTATGACAATAGTCAATTCATGCAAATATTTCTCCATGTATACTTTTGTTTTTACTGTTCTATTGATAAATGCTATATCTGAATAAAGGATTCCAAAGTTTTTAGACTCAAAGAATTTTTAAATTTAAAGTTGCCCTAGAATGAATCTGCTAAGGGATATGCCTCAGCTGGGTGCAGAGGCTGAGTCCCTGGACCTTGCCCTCCCATCCAGTGCCCTTTATCCCATGCAGCACTTTGTATCTACTCCAAACATCATTGCTCAACTAGTAGCATTTGGTCTGTCCTTTTATGAAATATCAAAAGAGAATGAAAAGTCTGTGTCCCCTGAGGTAGTTTGTGAAATACTAATGAGACCAATGGGTTTTAAGATCCCTTGTGACCTGACATAGTTCAGTTTTTTAGTTCATGATACAGCCATCCTTTCATTCATGTTCTACTTTATAAGCCTCTATAGCATCTCTCTCATTCTTTAGAGTTCTTATTCTAAACTCTAGTGAATCAGTGATGTTTGCTTTGACTTGAAATAGAATAGAAAGAATGAGATTGTGTACAGACCAAAGAATGCCTGTGTTTGCTTTTCTTGAGACAAGTGACTTCAAAAATGTGTCTTGTGCCTAGAGTCATATTTTTTTCTGAACTGGCGAATATGGTTAAGAGTTTTCTTAGTTTGATATCAAAGATTTTGAGAGTTTCAAGGTTTTGGTTTCTTCCAAATTTGTCTTTTTATTCAACTGTTAATTTAACTTTCTCTGTTTTTTATTTGTTTTTAACAGATAGCAGAGTCTTATTTCCAGGAGGAGGACTGTATCCTTTTTTTAATTACAAGAAGAAATGCCTAGAACGCTTAGTGAACTGCCCACTTTTAAAATTGAGATTTACCTCCAATGAATGTATAATCTGTTGTTGTCACTGGATTTTGTTTCATGGACCCATGTAACCGTCTCAGAAAACAAGATGTAGGACATTTGTTACTCCAGAAAATTCTCTAGAACCACCCAAGTTTGACCTCCTGTGGACAAGCTCTAATTTTACCAAAATCTAAATATTTGTGTGTGGAGGAAGGGGAGAATGCATGTTGCAAAAAAATAAAAACCCATTGGATTTGTTTTCTTTTGAATTAAACAGAAGTACAAAGCAAGTAATATTCATATGGTAGAGTTTGTCAGCCATATTATACATAGCAAATCTCATGACTCTTATTATAGCTATATATATATATATATATATAGCAAAGGGAAGATTTGCTATATCTAATTTGCAAAATTTGCTATATCTATTGCTAATGAAGAGTTCTTCATTAGCGATAAACAGAATAACTGTTGTCAAGGAAGACTGCATGTTAACTTTTGTTTGTGCTGTCTCTTCAGTCACGTCCGACTCTCTACAACCCAATGGACTGTAGCCTGCCAGGCTCCTCTGTCCATGGGATTCTCCAGGCAAGAATACCAGAGTTAGTTGCCATGCCCTTCTCCAGGGGATTTTTCAGACCCAGGGATTGAACCCACATCTCTTACATCTACCTGTACTGGCAAGCACGTTCTTTACTACTAGCACCACCTGGAAAGCCCATAACTTGAGTAAAAGAAAGATTTATTCCTTCCATTTTTTAATTTCCCTCTCTTAAAATTGTTTTTATTTTTTCAGAGAAGGTCCAATATATACACTTTAGAGAGAACTCATCCTAAGTATCTTTATTTCCCCATTTGTGTGATTTCTTTTTTCTCCTAACCTTACTGATTTTCACTACAGATTGGGGGACAAGCAGTTGTCATCCTGAACCCCTATCAAGTAAACTAGTAAAGTGTGGTAGAAACTTAGGGCAGTGGCTGTTCATCACTAAGTCTGGAGGAAATCAAATTCTTAAGGAAATGAAGCTTAGGACTACCCAAATGATGAGTATGATGTAGTACAGTGCAGAGCACATCAGCTTCCCTGGGAGCTTCCTAGAAATGCAAACTCGTGGGCTTTAGAATCAGAGCTTCTGGGGATCAGACTCATAAATCTGTATTTTACCAAGATTTTCAAATAACATTTATGTTCAGTAAAGTGTGAGAAACATTGGTATATTTTTAAGTTATGAGCAGAGGAAAATAGAATTGTCTCTGCTTCTCCCTGGTCTATTTTATGATCCCTGGCATATATTTAAGACACAAATGAGAGAGAGAACTAAACCTCTGAGTGACCATGGGAAGACTAAAAAGCTAAACAATGAGTTTTTTCTCTTCCTTCTTTCTGGGTCAACATTTAGAACATGGCCCAAAGGAAGGTAGACAGTTGGACAGCTTGTCTTGACCTCATATAATGCTGAATGTGTGATACAGATGGAGAAGGCAGAAATTCCTAAGAAAATCTACCAAAAAAAGTCAAATCACATAATTATAAAAATCACTATGGCAAGTTAATTTACAAAAAAAAAAAAGCATTCAGTGAAAAATAAGGATCACGTGGAGTTGAAATCAGAAACAAACATTTGACTAGAGGGTAACATAGTGGCTTGACAGAAGGTAATTTAAGGAGAGAAAAAGGAGGGGTAACACTTAGATTACGGATTCCATATGGGCCCTATTTCCAATTAAATTATATTTAATTGACTCTGCTAGAGGTATTATTAGCAAGCAGGCATTTCTTGAACATTAAAACCTTCTCTTTGTGTCTCCTGTTTACTGATAGAATAGAAACCAGGTAGCTTACTGCATGATATGCAACATTAAAATTTACCTACTTCAAAACCAAAAACCCTTACTTTTTTGTTTAAATTTAAAATTATTTAGAGCCCTCTCAGTTTTTTATAAACTTCAAAATTCTCAGTTAATCTAAGACATTATTCTGTAGCCTGGATTCCTATTTTCCTTAAATTTTCTGTTCAGATGAGAAAGCAATGAAATTCATTAAGCTCGAACGACTGTATCACGAGCAATTGCTCGCAAATCTTTCTGCCATTCAAGAACAGTGGGGTGAGTACAAACTAGAATGCAGAATTATCAATAATCTAACAAGTTGCTATCTAGAAAGTTAACATATTTGACCTGGTTTTCTAGGTCAGGAAGTAGATGTTTCTAGTCAAGTTAGTGTTGCAAAGAAAGTAGCATTTTTACCGCAAGTTTACCTCATTTTAAGAAAGTTTTTGTCTTTGTATTTTGTTTTTCATACAAGTGCCAAGAAAAGAACACTTGCAACTTTTTCATTTCTTCTGATGTCCTTGGCTGATTTAGTCTCTGGGATATATACTTAGATTTAAAAACAATCACTTAGCTATTTCTGTGTTAACTTTGGGCTAAAAAGATAATTTTGCATGATAATCTTTATCAGTAGAGCCAGTTAAGTATTTTCCCTTCTAAACGTGTTTTGTAATAGCTAGTGACTAACAAATATTTTAAATTTAGAAACAAAATGGAAAACTGTACAACCACATACAGTTACACCTTTGAGGAATTCAGAAAAAGGATTTAATGGTGAAGATTTTGAACGGCTTGCTAAATTTTGTGCAACCCATCAAGAGTAAGTACTTGACTGTTTACAATGAATTGGAATAGAATATTGGAGAAGCATTGTAATACTGAATATTTAAAATGCAGAATTCACTTATTTGTTTTGTTAATGCTAACTGGAGAAATTAAAATTAATAAAATGATTTGGTTCCTTTCTCAGATTTTATGTTTCTTACACAAAACTTAGCAAAAGGTCTGTTTTACAAAATTCAAAGCACCTTCTAATTAGAAATTTTTTAATGTAACTTCTAATTTCAATTAATTTTTGCTTAAGAGGTTAGGTGATTCCAATGGAAAAATTTGTGTTAGGATTTTTATTACAATTGTTTTCCAGTGTTTCTATGTCTGTCTCTGTATGTTGTAGTAAAAACACACTTTTAAGAGTAGCCTGATACTGGAATGCAAATGCATTTAATCAGAATACCAGATAATTTTAAATTATTTGATTTGTATCAAAGAGTTGGATTTTTAAAACTGAACATAGTAATAATAAAGCACTTAAGTATATATATTTTAATTATTATTTGAAGACTCAGAATTATAAAGGTGAGGGGATATGATAATTATTTTAAACTAGTGCAGATTTCTGGGATGTACAATTTTCTTGTGTTAGTTTGAACTTTTAAAACAGTCTTTTTATGGATTCTGCATTATGACCTAATTTTAATATGTTAAATAGGTTAACTTTTGGCTTTGTAAAACTTTTAAATAATGGAATATTAAAGATAGATAAGGGAGATTGTTTTCTTACTTTCAAAACATTCAATATAGATACTTTTCTGCTCTTCCCAGGGAACTAATAATTGTTTAATCTGTTACAAATGTTTTAATTATTTAAAAATAAAGAGTTATTGAATCTAATATAGACGTGACTCTTTTTCTTTTTTTTCCTCTTTTTAAATATAAGGCAACTTGCCAACACATAATGTTTTTTTAATTTTTATCGCAGTATAGTTGATTCATAATGTGGTGTTAGTTTCAGGTATACAGCAAAGTGAATCAGTTATACTTTTATACATATACCCACTGTTTTTTAGATTCTTTTCCCATATAGGTCATTACAGAGAATTGAGTAGAGTTCCCTATGCTATACAATAGGTCCTCATTAGTGCCAACACATAATTTAAAAACTAGTCTTCAGTCACATTGCTTCACATCTCTAGAGAATTTCTACTAGTGAACAGTAGATAGTATTGTAAACCAAACCTAAAATTGTATGCTTATATTTGATAATTCCCCAAAATTATACACCTAAAATTAATACAAAATGTTTGACTATTACAATACACAGCTGAATTTTTACATGTACAGATACATATATGCAACTAATACTCTGACCAAGAATCAAAACAGTCCAGCCCCTCAGAAAGCACCCTAATTTGTGTACAAAGCCAGCACCCATCCCCTCAGATAGTAACTGCTGTCTGAGTTCTGTAACACTGTATTTGCCTGTCCTGCAGTTTTACATAAATGTTATCACACAGACTAGATTTTTGTATCTAGCTTTTTTGCACATGATTACGTCTGTGTTACATGTTGCTACCTGCAGTGGTAATTTGCTCTGCTTTACTCCTATGTGGATTCATTATATGACTGTGCAGTAATTTATTTATCCATTATATTGTTAATAGACATTTGGATTGTTTCCAGTTTTTTAACATTATGAATAAAATGGCTGTGAACATTACTGTGTATACTTTTTGGTGAATGTATACATTCTTTTATCTTGAGTGTTCCCTAAAATATATTTACAGATTATGTCTTTTTTTTATCCTTTTCTGTGGAAAATGTGAATAAAATTATCTTCTACCATAATCAACTTTAGACGATAATGACATAAACTGAAATTTTAATATGTATAAAATACTCTTGAAATACATGATTAGCAAAGGTTGACATTTTTTCCCCTGCTGACTCTCAGTATTTATAGCTTCTTTGGAGGTTTTTCATTAGTTATTGGCCATCTAAGATTAACACATGATATAGTTGCACTTTGAACTGTGTGAACCAGTGGTAATGTTTCAGCAGTGGAAATGTTCTGTGCTAATATTAGAATCCGGAGAAGCTGTATTTTTTTCTTTTCTTTTTTTTTTACAGCCGTTTCAGTGACATTTGTTTGGAAGCATTTTGCTGCTATAATATTTTTTTAATTCTTTTTTCCCCTCTCTCTCTTTTTTCCTACAGTCCTCTTTTATCCAAAGATAAGGTAAGAGATTTTCTTTGAAAATGTTTATAGGAAAAACGTGTCATGTTTTGTTGTATGGACTGGTTTAGAAAATAATGAAACCTTCCTCAAATTGTTTTCAGCTTTCTAACTTAATGCAACAGTTTCCCCCAAAGTTTTTTTTTTTTTTTTCTTTCTTTCTTTTTGAAAAACTTTTTAGATAGCAGCTGTCCAGAAGTCCCTGGGAAGGAAATGCTTTACGCAGTTAGTAGTGTCTGAAGATCCAAAGGAAAGAGGAGCTACAGCCAAAGAGCTGGGTATGTTTTTAAATTAGAAGTAGACATTAAAAATGCCTGCCTCATATAATATTTTACAAGTATTACATCTGAGTTGCTGTGAAGGAGCTTTTTTGCGCATACTGCTCCTAGACAAATAGCGAAGCAAGGTGTTTTTTTTTTAACATCGTATAATCCTATTTTTAGATATCCAGTAGTAGAAATTATAAAATCTAAATTCTTATAAAAACATAAAATTGTTTCATGTTTTCAGTAGGTGGTTATATGTATCTAAGAGAATATGACAAGACTGCAAATAAGCTGTGAAAGCGAATTGGTTTTAGTGCATTCAGGCATTCTTTTCTGTATAAAAACCAACAATTTTTTTACAAACTTTACCAGAAATTTTTTTCTGTAAATCTAGATATTATCAAGATAAGCTCTGTATCTTGATAGCGTATCTATAGTAATTTATTCTCTTCCTTTTTTGTTGGCTAACATGGTATACTTTAATTTATATATATATATTTCTAAAGCATTATAGTTATGTTTTATATCACTGTGTCTTATATCAAAAGTTAAGAGTTTTAGAAATTTGTTTTCTTATAGTAATAATGTATGTTCATTATAAAAACTTTAGAAACTAAAGATAGATTTTTTTAAATGTGTTTTAGAGTATTTGTTTTTCCATGTATATGATTTTAGTACTACTTGAAAACTCTGATATTAAACAGGCAGCATCATGTGTCTTAACTGAGTTGCCTGAAAAGATAAAATGATGATGATGATGCCTTCAATTTCACTTGCCTTTTTCTCTTTTAAGTTTTTTCCCCTCAGATCTTTACTTTATCCCCTCTTTTCTTATGTGGCAAATTTGGGTTGCCTTAGGTCAATCCTACTATATTCTATTCTTCCTATCTCTTTTTTCTGGTCATTTTTATGTTGGAAATCAGAATATAATGAGCTTCATAAACATCCTATGGGAAAACATCACAAAGTAGTCACCTAGTTTGGGTGTGAATATGTCTCTGTGTTGTGCACATTGGGAAGAAGGCTATTCTAAGTTTGAGTCTGACACTGCCCAGCAATAGCTCGGCACTACTTCCAGCTTAGCCTCTGCCGCAGGATGAGTGGCACAGACAGGGAAACTGAGATACCACACATAAGCCACTTACTTGGTGCTTTGACTCACAACCAGAACCTGTGTCTTCTGGTTTCTAACTGAATTGCAGCAGACTTCTGCTAAGGAAGTTGTGTGGATTATCAGATTCCACAGTGCAGACATTTCATTAATAACCATTTTATGGGAAGGGTGTGAACTAAATTCTAGAGAAAGAAATCTTGCCAAGTCTGATAAAATAGTATCTTTTAAAGAAAAATGTCAAATCTCTCATAGTCTACTCAGACAGGTTATTCTATGAATAAATACAGAGAAATGTAAGAAAGAATATGAAAAAAATAGAAATATGAAAATATTACTTTAAATGATTTTTTTTAAACTTTACATAATTGTATTAGTTTTGCCAAATATCAAAATGAATCCGTTGTTTTACCCCGTATTCCTTGTTTCTAATATCTTATGTGTTCTACAGTGTAGAGTTTTGCTTTTCTTTCTTTATATATGTCTTGGTCTTAAGCTCCTTGTATAATAAGTAACTTGCTTTTCTCTGTGTGTGGTTGTTTCTGGTATCAAACTTGTCTGGTTTGAATCCTCTCTACCACTTAAATTTGTGTGACCTTAAGAGACTTCCCCTGGCAATCCAGTGTTAAGACTCTGCACTCCCAATGCAGGGGCACAGGTTTAATCTCTGGTTGAGGAGCTCAGATCCTGCATGCCACATGGCGTGGCCAAAAGAAAACATTTGTGTGACCATAGACAAGTTGCTTAATTTTTTTCTATCCCTCCCTTTGCTCAGCTCCAAATGTGGGTTATTTTTACCTCATAGGGTCTTTATGAGGATTAAGTTAGTAATTTCATTAAGGTTTAGAACAGTACCTGGCACAAGGTAAGAAATCTACGTGCTGACTGCTCTCATTACCCTTCCTCCACCACTTCCTCCCATGTTATCACCACCCGCTATGGCTAGTATTCCATTAATGTTCTCTATGTGTTATTCATTGCTGCTGCTGCTAAGTCGCTTCAGTCGTGTCCGACTCCGTGTGACCCCAGAAACGGCAGCCCACCAGGCTCCCCTGTCCCTGGGATTCTCCAGGCAAGAACACTGGAGTGGGTTGCCATTTCCTTCTCCAACGCATGAAAGTGAAAAGTGAAAGTGAAGTCCCTCAGTCGCGTCCAACTCCTACTTTTCTAATTAATCTACCATGATTAAAGTCTCCAAGTTATTTACATATTACTTTATGTTTTCAGCATACTTTTATGTATATTATTTCATCTTTTCCTCTTAACAACCGATTTAAGGTAGGCTAAGTCATTTTAAGAAACTCAGGGAAGGTAAGTGACTTATCCAAACAGAACTAATTAGAACACAAAGTTAAAACCCTGTTTTCTGGCCTTGAAGCCCATGTATTTTTATTATATTGTAATTCATTTTTATTAAGTAGTATTTATGAAAATATGTTACATATATACATTATAACAATGTATTAAAAAAATGAAGACCTGTGAACCTTATACCCAACAGAGGGACTAGATTATTGTCAGTCCTCCTGTTAAAACTGCCTTTGTGTTCCTTTCTATCCCATCACCTGCTTCACTCCCCTGCCCCAAGGTAGTCATTGTCCTGAGTTCTCCATTTATCATTCCCTTCCCACTTTTTAATCAACTTTATTGAAGTACAGTTTCCGTGCAATAAAATGTACCCATTTTAAGTGTACAAACTGATGAGTTTTGGCAGTTGTGTACACTCATGTAACTACTACCCCAGTCAGAATATGGATCATTTTTATCACTCCAAAATCTTTCTCCCAATCTTCTTATACTTAGTCCTTCCCACCTCTACTCCCAGGCAATCCAGTGCTTCCTGTTATTATCAATAGGTTTTCCTTGTTTTAGAATGTAATAGAAATAGAATTGCTCAGCATACTTTCTTCTGAGAGTTACCCTTATGACTAAATGTACCATTAATACATTCTTTTTTGTTGCTGAGTAGTATTCCATTTTAAACTTTACACAATTCATTTATTCACATAATTGTTGATAGACATTTGAGTAATTTCCAAGTTGGAGATATCATGAATAAAACTGATAGGAAGTTGTTTGTTTTTGGTTTTGTTTTTGTAGGTATGTTTTCAATTCTCTTGGGTAAAGAACTGAAAGTAGAATCAGAGTCATATGGAATGTACATGTTTAACTTTGTAAGAAACTGTCAAAATAGTTCTACAATGCTGTTGTCCCATTTTATACCCTGCCAGCAATATATGAAAATTTCAATTGCTCCAAATCCTTGCTGACATTTAATATTGTCAGTCTTTTTTTTTAAGTCATTTTAGTAGTTATAAATGTCATTATGGTTTTTAACCTTTTTTTCCCTGAGGACCAAGTGTATACATTTTTAGTTTTGCATTAATCTCTGTAGAAGATGTACTCATTTATACTATTATCAATATTTCAGACTTAATGAAGGCACATTTTTTCATCAATCTGCCAAAATAAATATTAACATTGAAAATTTCTTTTTCAAGCCTGATATCACTCAAATGTTTTTACCTGATGATAATTAGTGAGATATTGAGAAAGTATAAGAAACATGTTAATTCATGAATGCTTTAGTCTCATCCATAAATAACATAGGGAATTTTTCCCTAAAGAGAATTCATGGCAGAATGAGAGTTGCGAGAGTAACTCAAAG
Organism: Bos grunniens; assembly: GCF_055505025.1. Lineage (NCBI taxonomy): Eukaryota > Metazoa > Chordata > Mammalia > Artiodactyla > Bovidae > Bos > Bos grunniens. The sequence continues at coordinate 50,386,939 of NC_141180.1, forward strand.
GCATGTGCGTTTGTAGAGCACATGTTAGAACTTAGATTAAGTCTAACTTCTCATTTGAGAACTACCTCTTTAATTTGGTATTATTAAGTATGTCATACATTTGACTATTATTCCATTGTTATTTCATCAGAGTAGAATTTTTTTTTTTAGTGTGTCTTAAGTCAATGCAATAGGGATTAGTAGACTTACCTTACTAGATCTTTGGGCTCAAGAAAGAAAGTTAACAGAAATTCATGTTAGTATTAACAGAAACATTAGCAATAAGTTTATACTGTGATACCTGCTTATAGAAAATTCAAAATATATTTTTGGTTAAACATAGTGGATCAACCATTTACTTCTACTTTTTTTTTTTTAATACTATTGTAATGTCACAAAGGGATCCTTAAAGTCAGAAAGCAAGAAGGACAGAATTGGCAAGGAACCAACCAGCAGCAGATATGACATCCAGAAAATGTTGGAAGCTGGAAAGCAGATGGATGGGTGACAACTGGCTTAACATACCATGCATGCTCAGTCGCTCAGTTGTGTCTTTGCAACTCCATGGTTTGTAGCCCACCAGGTTCCTCTGTCCATGAGATTCTCCAGGCAAGAATACCGGAGTGGGTTACCATTACCTTCTTCAGGAGATCTTCCCCACCCAGAGATAAGAACCTGCATCTCCTGCATTGGAAATGGATTCTTTACCACTGAGCCACCTGGGAACCCCAACTTAACATACCAGAGAAAGCCAAAAACTAAGTGTCTACAGGGGAAAAGGTTGATTTCTGCCTGAGAGGGTTTGGGAATTGGAAGCACAGAGAGTACTTCTAAATTTAAGTTAAAAAGCTGTGTAGGAAGCATTTAGACCTTGATATCCCCTCTCTACCAAATAGGAAGCCCTACTGGAAGCTAGACATAATACAGCAGTGTCTTCAAAATTGTGAGAGAAAAGGATTTCTAACCTAGAAAACTTTACCCAACCAAAGTTTTAGTCAGTGGTGAAGGAGTAAAGACTTTAAGATCGAATAATCTTAAAAAGTTTACCGTCCATGTACGTTTTCTTAGGAAGTGTCCTTAAAATAAGAGAAAATAAACAAAGAGGAAGACCTGGGATTCAGAGAAAACAAAGTTTCCAAAATAGAGCCAAAATGAATTCCTAGGATCATTGGGAAAAGAAATTCCAGGACAATACCTGTATAGCAAGCCTGGAAAGGAGTTCCAGGTCAGGGACTCAAGAAGAATATGTTTTAAAACTGAAAGATTATCTGTTGTTACATATACCATAGTTGTCCATCTGTCAGAGTTCAAAGATGCATAGATTAAAATTATTTTTAACAGAGTAATGAGGCAGTTATCAACACAAAAGAAAACAGCATAAATGAGAAAGAAAAATGCAGTCTGGGTATCTTGTGAATAATACTTACAAAGCCATAGTACTGTAAACTTTAAATATTGATTTGCCCCAGATGTATGTTGAATTGTAATGGGAGCTAGAGGGGAAAGAAAACATCACTGTGGGGGCAAAGAATCTAAAGAACCATGAGAACTAACTCTCTTCCTTAGTAGGAAGTTAGTAGGTGGTCTCTAAAACTGAAAAGTCAATAGATAACAGTGGAAGTCTTCTCTAGAAATGGAGGTAAATATGAGCAGAAACAGCTAAAGGAATTGAGAAGAAGCTGCCCCTGGAGAGCAGGAATCGGACAGATGGGAGACTAAGGCAGAAGACTGTTTTGCATTACCAGTAAAGACAGGTTTTTAAGCTTTTCTCCAAAAGCATAATTTGATACAACAAATTATAAAGTAGCATATGTCTTGTTTGATTTGGAGACTGAATATGTATTAAAACCATCATTTATACTTTATATGGCATCACACATAAATTACAGCGACTGTCTTGATCTAGTCTGAAATTTTTGCCCTTTACATCTTAAATTACTAAATTTTTTATATTTTATTTCTAATAGTGGAATGAAGCAACTGTTCTCAGGCTAGTATTTTATAAATAATACATTGTACCAATGATAGTCTTTATTACACACCACTTACGTGCTATCTTGCTTCATTAGGAACTACTTAAATTGATTGTGTTTCATCTGGTAACTACAGTCAGCCACTTCGCTTTCTGGTTGTATTGTTACCGAGTCCAAGGTCACTCTGCTTACCGCATGACAAGCCAGTACATCAGAGATGAGGTGTTGGAGGCAAGGAATACAACTTTATTCAAAAAGCTGGCAGACCAAGAAGATGGCAGATTATTTCTCAAAATAACCGTCTTATGGGAGCCTGGATATTAGGTTCTTTTATAGAACAGAGAGGGGAAGGAGGTGAGGAAGTAAAGTAAAAAGGTCCTAAGTCTTGCAGAAATCTCCTGAAATAACCAGTCTTGTGGAAGGGTTATGTTAATTTCTTTTCTGCAGCCTTTCACAGGTGAGCAGGGTCAGAATGTCTGTCTGTGAGCTGATCAAAGGTACTCTAGTTTAACAGTCAGGTTGGAGGGGCAGGGTTCCCTGTGGCAGGCCATTGTATCTGCTTACAGTGGTAGACGGTGATTATAATAACAAAAGCTTAAAAAGCAAAGGTTAAAGTAAAAGAAACAGATCCAACATAAAGTCAGAATTTGCTCTTCCCTGTTACAGTAGAATGCCATCTCAGGCTGATTCCCTCCCTAACTTTTCAGTAACTTACAGCTATTAAATACTCTCATTTTGATTCTTTATGACTTAGTCCTATTCTGTTCCAAATTTAACACTTAAATCTCATTTTATTCAAAGCTCTTCTCTGTCCACCAGCTCTACAAGGGCTGGGCGCGTGGTCTGTTCCCTTTTGAGCTATCTAGATCAGTGCATAGGCCTGAATCTAGTCTATAGGGACGTTGGTGGCGCCAGCAGGACCAAGTGCGGAGGAGCTTACTTCCAAGTCACTTTCCTGGACATTTGTGGTCCTTCAGGTAACTGACCTTCAGCTTGAGACAGCATACCCATTCCTCTGATGTGAGGGCCTCTCTGCCATGTGTTTATGCTCTTTATTCTTTGAATTCTATGGATGTGTTTGGAGGGCTGTCTTCTGAACCTTTGGGTACTGGGAACCTAGGGAGGAGAGCTTGGATCCCTTTGCAGCTGGCTGGGGCCCTCCTTGCTCTGACCTCCCCCATCTTAACAGAGAGGCAGACCAGCAAGCTCAGTGGTGCAGCTGACAACCTAATGGGGATTAAAATGGTTTTTTGCAGTCTTCCCAATTTTGAGTGATTCTTTGTTGCTCTTCAACGCTCAGTCATGTCCGACTCTGCTACTCCTTGGACTGCAGCTGGCTTCCCTGTCCTTCACCATCTCGTGGAGCTTTACAATCTCCGCAAGTGATTCTTTGGAGTAGGACAAAAGAAAGAATGCTGTATTCTCCCCAAAAGAGACCTCTTTTTCCTTGTCCTCTCCTCATCTGACTTTGACTTAAGGCATTGGGAGAGGTAATACGAACTCAGCAGTACAGAGCTGAGGTTGCCAGTTTCTTTCCCTGATTCTCTGAAATCAGAAGATGGCATTTAAGTCCTGCCTTTTCTTTGTTACGGTATGTGCCACCATTGCTAATTGGTAATTATTGAAGTACCGATACATGAAAAGGTATAATCATCACTATATTGCATCCTTGATTTTAACCTTTGGCCCATCGTGTATTATTTAATTTACATCATTTTTAAATAATATATGATAAAAGAAAAAGTTAAAATTTCTGTGATAGTTGTTCACTTGCTGAGTCCGACTCCTTGCAACCCCATGAAGTGCAGCATGCCAGGAGTTAGGAATGCTTGATCGACCGAAAGGGCTTCCCAGGTGCACTAGTGGTAAAGAACCCACCTGCCAGTGCAGGAGACGTAGGTCCCATCCCCGGGTCGGGAACATCCCCTAGCAAAGGGCGTGGCCACACACTCCAGTGTTCGTGCCTGGAGAATCCAATGGACAGAGGAGCCTGGCAGGCTGCAGCCCATAGATCACAGTCAGTGACTTCTTGACTTAGCTGAAGTGAAAGTGACTAAAGTGACGTAGCACAGTCAACCAAAAGCTGAATCATGAACAAGCTTCTCTGATCTACTAATTTATATATGCATTCAGTATTATTTTGTGAAAGTTTTTAAAGGTTTAATTTTAAATCAAAGGGAAGTATTTTACATTGATTTTATTTAAAATAGAAATTGAAAGAAATATCAAAATTCCAAACCCATTTCTGCCTGGTACCAAGACTTATGCCTTGCTTTTTACCACTGCCTGTTACTACTTCCCCTTGAGAAGTTACAAGTAATTTTCTAATACATTAATTAAGGATGCTATTATTAAGGATGCTTAAATAAATTTAAACAGATTTATGTTCTTTAGGGGCTTCCCTGGAAGCTCAGCTGGTAAAGAATCCACCTGCAATTCAGGAGATCCTGGTTTGATTCCTGTGTCAGAAATATCCCTAGAGAAGGGATAGGCTACCCACTCCGGTATTATTGGGCTTCCCTAGTGGCTCAGATGGTAAAGAATCCGCCTGCAATGTGGGAGACCTGGTTTCAATCCCTGGATTGGGAAGATCCCCTGGAGAAGGGCATGGCAACCCACTTCAGTATTATTACCTGGAGAATCCCCATGGACAGAGGAGCCTGGTGGGCTGCAGTCCATGGAGTCACAGAGAGTCAGACATAACTGAGTGACTAAGCACAGCACAGCATGTTCCTTAATTAGCCTTAAAAGATCAGAACCAGTATTGTTTTTCTTACAATATGACACAGTATATTTCATAAACATAATGAAAATAATTCTCCCACACTTTAAAATATTTGTTTAAATAGATGCAGCTAATCAAGTTTAGAATGTCTTTTAAACCTTTGAAAAATGACTTTTTTTTTCAATTATAATGAAGACTAAGCAATATATTCTTGTTCTTAACATGTTTTTGAATAATCTCTGTTAATTTTTATATCTAAAGGATTACTTACTAAATGTTTAGAGTATTTCCTCTACTTAGAGATGCTATAATCCAACAGGTTGAATTTCCATTTCAGAGGTGCAGAGCATTACTGTGTCCCACGTACAATTCATGTCCTTTCTCTTCCCTTCTGTGCAAAGTGCCGTGTTGAATCTTAAAACCACTCGTTTTTCTTCATCTTCAGAGAGTGAAATTTGTCTTGGCATGGAATCAGGAAAAGAAAGCCAACATAAAGAAGAGACCCCGGAGAGCAGTCCCTGCTGTAATGAGATGGTCAGGCAGGCAGATCCCCGGAGCCTCCCGGTAACTGCAAGGAAGGGCCACACGGAGGAGCCACTCTGCAGCTCTGAAGCCACGCAGGAGCTCCACGCCCAGCCCTCGGAGTCGGCAGGGAGCAGGTCCAGCCCCCACTCCTCAGGGAATGCTCCTGAGGATGACAGCCGCTTGCAGCTGGCTCAGACAGAGGCCTGCCAAGACGTGGCCGAAACAGAGCGCATTGCTAAGAACCCTAAGGTTTCCAGCCAGTCAGTGACAGAGCCATTGATTTTACCAGGCTCTGACCATATACCTCCTGCATTGATTTCTGAGGGTAAATACTCACAAAGAAAGGAACTCCGGTTGCCACTCCGGGATGCTTCTGAGGCGTTGCCCACAGACCAACTTGAGAACAATGAATTAAATGAGCTGCAGCAACCTGATCTCACAGAGCGTGATGGAAAATCACCACAGGGGCAGGCTGACTCAGAGGGTTCTGAGAGTGTACTTTGTGAAAATAATCCAGTGTCTGATTTAAGTACAGTGCTTCCAGAGGTGTATATGGCCCCAGAGGAACAGGGAGATAAGGAAGAACAAGTCAGTAAAGAGACAGACGACTATTTGAACAGCCTTTTAGAAGGATGCTTAAAAGATACTGAAGATTCCCTCTCATACGAAGATAACCAAGAGGAAGACTCTGATTTCCTTCAAGATCTTTCTCCTGAAGAAGCATCCTATAGCCTACAGGAGAACCTGCCTTCTGATGAAAGCTGTCTCTCTCTCGATGATCTTGCAAAAAGGATAGAGATCGCAGAGGTAAATTTGAGATTTAATATAAATATAATTTTAAAAGTAAAATGAAATTTGAAAGCACATGTATGTTAAGTATTGCCTTGCCTTTGTGAATTTTTCTCTGGCCTCAAACATGACAGGGAAATTTAGTTAGCATAAACTTTGACTCACTATGTATAGTCATGATGTTTATACCTCAGGTAATTATATTGCATGCCTCCAGTAAGTATTATATACACCATTTTTCGTATTTTTACAATTTTCATTCGGCAGGCCTGGGAATTATGAACAAGACAAGATTAGTTACATTCTTGTAAGGAAATCTTACGTTTCTTGTCATACATCTATAAGATAAAATACTACTGTTTCTTCTTAATACTAATATATTTTGAAATTCTTTAAAACAGTAAAACAATGAATGAAACATTTTAAAATACAGTAAGAGTTGGAAATACTGACTGGATTTATCAGCTCTAGGTTTGAACAAACTAAATATTCCTTAACTAAGTCCAATTTTACAAATAATTCAAAGTTTTAAAGTTTCTCTAAATAGTAATTAAGCTAATCAAAACCAAAAAAGAGGGCAGGAGAGAATATCAAAGTGACCAAATCCTTTGTTTGAAAATACAGTTTTTTAAAGTTCAGGCCAGGGCGGCGGGTACCATACCAAAACTACAGCACCTCCGAAAGGCAGCCTGACCTAGTAGAAAGAGCAATGTGTGACCACCTTAGTTCAAATACTGACTCAGCCTTCAAATACTGACTTCAAATACTGTTACCAGCCTTATGGAGCTACCATCTAATTCTGTTTATTTCTCTGAGAATTAGGATGCTAACTACTTTTCTTCTTGTCTCATATTTTTTTCTAAGTAACCTTTTAATTTAATTTGTATCTGTTGTTTTCTGATTCTGCATTATCACTGAAATAAAAAACCATCAAGTAGAAGATGGAAATGTAGCCAAGCCAAAGTAGATAACAGAATACATATGGAAATGAAACTCTGTGAGAGCTTTCTAAGATAATTACTGTCATGTTACTAGCTTGCTTTCTTGCAGTTTATAGTCAACTCTCTATCAACTATGATTTTTAAAATTTTTTTCTTCACAAAATAGATAAAATAGTCATTCTTTTTAACTAGATCTTTTTATTGCCATTGACAGTCAACCCTCCATAAACTGACTTTTCTTCTTAATTTTTTTCCTGAAAATTGTTTAGTAGTGCTTAATGAGTGCAGAGTTTCTGTTGGGGTGATGAAAATTTTAGAAATAGATATTGGTGGTGGTTATACAACATGAATATAGTTTCACCTAAAAATGGTTAAAATGGCAATGTTATATGTGTGTGTGTGTGTGTGTGTGTATATATATAATTTTTGTATCATAATTTTTAAGAATAGTAAAAAAAAAAAAAGATTTTAAATAGATCTAATAGTATAACACTGGACCCAGAACTCCTTTCTCTTTATTTTCATCAGACTTCAGGTACAGGGAATTATCAAAGCAAAGTCACAACCATATCCAAATCTAGGTTTAATACCAGAACTTTACTACTGTCTAACTGCTTCTTTTCAAGAATCAAGCTGACTTGTTGTATGGTCTAGTTTTACTTTTTTAAATATAAACTGCGGAGAAGGACAGAGAGCTCCTGTTGAGTCTCCCTGCCTTAAGAGAGACTCCTGTTGAGTCTCTCCTCCCCATTTATGGTGGGGAATTACTGTTGAATTAACACTGTACTACAACTAAATGGAATAGTCCTTCCTAAAACCCATAATGTCAGCTTTTCCTAGGTTTCCTCCATGGAGATTATGCTATGTACATCTTAAAATCATCCTTCCTGTGAAATTACTTTTTTTTTTTTTTCCAGTATATCTTTGGTATATTTTTCCATTTTTTTAACTTTTACTCTTTTATATATTTATATTAAAGGTCTCTTATACAATTATGTAAAGTTTAAAAATAAAATAAAATTTTTAAAAAAATTAAAAAAAATAAAGGTCTCTTATAAGCAGCTTTTTTTTTTTTTTTTTTTACTCAAGAAAAACATTTATTCTTCTCGTGTTTTGACATGTTCTATAGATTCTTCTGGATTTTTTTTTTAATTTTCCTTTTTTTTTTTACTGATTCTCTTTCTGCGCCCCCACCTCCCTCCCCCCACCACCCCATTGTAGTTGTCAATTTCATTGGCACTATGAAATCTAATTAAGCTTTTGAGCTTTTTTTTTTCTCAGTCATATTTTTTATTGTTGTTATAAACCTCTGCCTCTACGTTGGCCTTTTGCATTGCACGATGGTCCCCTTTCCTAAAAGTCTATTAGTCTGTTAAATTGTACTGTTTTTAAAACCCCAGAAGCTGCATATGACTGACAAAGCTAGTTTACTTTTCTGTGATAATGCTAAACAGACTGTTTCTGACTGTTTCTGAATACTCCTTCTCCATCCTAAAAAATATACTTTAATAAAATCTGCCTAACTGTGTCAGGAAAAGTTTTTAAACTTTGAAACTGAAAATCAGTGTGCTTACTGTTTCCTTAGTGCCTTAAGAATGAAGTTTTGAGCTAAGTAAAATGTTCAGGTAATAGGGGGTTTGCTTTTAAGCACAAACTTCTTTTTAATCCAAACACTGTTTATTTCATGCTTTCAATGAAATTGCATTCAGGATGTCTTCCATGTGTCAGGTGATGAAGATACAGTGAGGAATTAGATGAAGTTCGTAGCATTTGAGGGGCTGTCTGCTGCCACACTTGTCCATACTTTTGTGAACAGGATACAGAACATAATTTCTTAATAACTAAATAATATTCATGGATGTTTTTCCTGCCCTCAGGAGCCACTGAGGCTCCTAGCCTGTGTTCCTCCACATAACTGTGCTCTCCTTGTGAGTCCTTCTCTCCCAAATTCATCATTTCTTGTCAGTGACTCCGCCCCTCACAGATCCCCTCACAGCCTGTCACACTTGCTACCACTCTGTTTATGGTAGAATATAATGGTATGTTCTCTCATTGCCATATCTCTCTCTGCCTTCATTCTCTTGCCATTTCTGCATTGCTCAGCCTTGACTTCAGTGGAGCTTGGCCTTGATAGCCATTACCAGCACAGTGGAAGTGTTTGTTGTTTTTTTTAAACATCGTTATTTCATTAAGATGAGATAATTTATACAAAATCTCATAGAGAACTAAAAACATGTACAGTAATTTAATTCATTAATAAAGAAATATGTATAAATGAAACTTTTCTAGGTTTGGGAAATGTTTTCAAAGCCAGAATAATTTTGCTAAGTAAAATAATAGCTTAGTATCCAAAGCATTGCTGTTCTTTCTTATGTAAAAAAAGAACCTAGAACCTGACACACTGTCATCAAACGTATCATATCTACTATTTTTTTTAATCTTTTAAAAAAATTTGTTTTTAATGGAAGGATAATTGCTTTACAGTATTGTGTTGATTTCTACCAAACATCAACATGAAATCAGCCATAGGTTTACCCATGTCCCCTCCCACTTGAACATCCCTTCCACCTCCCTCCCCATTCTACCCCTCTTTACTGTTTTCAAAAAGCATCAAAAACATTGATGTTCATTTCATAGATTCGTAAGAAAAAAGTTCATCACATGTGGAGTGTCTGTACGTTAGAGCGATTCACTCACTTATCCCCTCATTCAGTGATTTTTATGTAACTTCTGAGTGCCATGACATTACAGATGCAGTGATTAAAAATTCAGAGAAGGATGCTATATGTGTGAAGCCTCAGTCTAACAGTTGTCTGACTGCAGGTGCTACCTGTTTACTGAATTTGACTATCCTAGTTTTTAGAAAAAGATGAAATTTTTTCTCAATACCCATAATACCCTGACATTTTAATGTCAGAATGCAAACTCCTCTTACCCAGCAACCTAGTAATGCTAACACATCATTGACTTGCTTTGTTCTGGAACCTGGGAGGATTGCATTATCGTCTCTTTAAACTCTTTAGCTGTTCCTAACATCAGAACCTTAGGAGGAAATATGCTATACAAGTTCAAGGAGGCATCAGGAACCAGCCTCATACTGCTATTGATAATAAAAGTCCACTCAGCCCATAGTAGGCTGCTACATATGTGGAGAAGAGGGAGTTGTTTTGTTTTCTAAATAAGTATCACATAAAGTATTGGATAAATTTTTACAAAAGTTAATCTATTCACATTGAAAATAATCATAGTATGTAATTCAGAGATCCCTTTATGAGCAGATTTTGGCAACATGATATGCCATATGAAAGTAAACCATTCATTTTTCATTTAACATATGTATGTGTAATCTGTTGGCAGAGATGTCATATGTTCAGAAAACTAAAGGCTTCAGATTCAAGCGATTTTTGTTTTTAGAAATAATATCATAATTTCTTTACTCCTTTACTACTGCTTGGGTCTTTAAAAAAACTTTTAATCTGAAAGAGGGCAACACATGTTCCTTGTCCTGTGTCTATATCGGCAGCATTACTTAGCTTTAGGTCTACCTGTCTCACAGGAACCAAAATAGGGAAGGACATAACCTAGAACTTTCTGATGGGGAGGAAGGTAACAACCCAGAATTGGTGTTGAGTTTGTCTCCAGAGAAACTAATCTAAGTGACTTCTGTGCAGTAGTCATCTCTGTCTCTTGGGTGGGATCGGGGATTAAGTTACATTAAGTAACCACTGTGGGATTCCCTTACCAATGTAAGATGCAAGGCTAGGATCAAGCAGCAGGATTTTAGGAAATCATATAATTAGCTCTTCCGTGGATCTCAGACAAAGGAGAATCTTACAAACAGCAATCACGGTGTTTTTTTGAATGACTATTTTAAGAGGAGCAAGTTACAAATGGTTGCTCAAACTCCTGCTACTGCTGTAGCTTCCTCCAGCTACTATTTGGGCCCCCTGGATCAGATATCCTCAATATGAGGATTAGGAGAATATGTTGCCTCACCAATTTAGGGACAACGCCCCAGTCAGCTTGGAAGTAGTTATGGAACGAGAACGATGCCCCTTTTCCCTAGGCAACATAATTCTCCTAAAAAGAAAAGGGGGGAATGAGAGTCAGTTCCTAGGCAGGTTGATAGGGAGTCTAGGGGTCCCCAAGGAGAGAGGGATCTGGAATTCTCAAGGAGGAAGAAAGGACAAACTTTTTTTCTTTCTCCACATTCCTTAGGATTATATAACAATAATGTATCCTGCCTAAGGACAGTCTTTGGTCAACCTTCTGTTATCTTAAAATGTTAATTATGGGAGTAGACCTGGTCTTTACAAGGATGTATCTTGCCTGAGGACAGTGTTATCTTAAAATGTAAATTATGGGAGTAGGTCTGATGAGGTCTTTACAACCTCCAGACAGTCTTTGGATTATATAACTTCATTGTTAACACTAGCAAGCGGGTACTCTTTCTGCCCCCTTCTGATGCCTATGTCAGAAGCTTTCTCTATCTCCTTTATACTTTAATAAAACTTTATTACACACACACACACACACAAAAAGAGGAGCAGGGTTAACCCAGCTTCGTCACCATAGAGGAAATATAGTCTTCTAATAACGTAAGAGGGTGCATGGAAAATGCTTGACCCAGGATTTATGTGTCTAATGAGCCCCAGAGGATTATCCAGGGATTACCTATCCTTTCTCTGTGCCAGATGGTCTCATCTTTGCCTTTCTTTTTTATCCTGCCCTCTAAAATTTCTGATTACTTACTTCATCTCTTATTTGTCATGTCTCGGACCCAGCTCCTTTTCTTTTCCATTTAAATCATTCTTTAAATTTACATCTTTACTGCCTCTTTCTGGACTCTTGCAGTAGCTACTTAATAAGTTTCCCCATTGCTCATATCATCTTCTCCCCCTTCAAATGGTCTTATATTTAGTACTGTATAAAAGTCGTGTCTCAAAAAAAAAAAAAAAGTCGTGTCTCGATAGGCTCCCCCAGCCACTCAGGCAACACGGGTAAATGAAATGACTCAGTTATAGGTGATGGGGGAACGTTCCCATTTCTTGTCTAGAAAGCTGAATAGCTTTTTGAAATTCTCTAGGTGCAACCAAACACACCTGAGGGTCTGGATCTAACACATAGACTGTGAGTTTAAACCTCTGCTATAAAATAATGTTTGCTTGTCAGTCTTTTCCCATGACTCCATTTGGCTCCAGGATAAGGGCTCTATAGTAATGGCTTGATGTTCGAGACACATGGTGATCTCGCCCACTTTGCCTTTCCAACACCATCTCCTGCTGTTCCTTTGTTCTAAAACTGTTACTGTTGTCAGCCTGGCCTCCCTGCTGCCTCCCAGGAATTACTCGAATATTGTCACCTCTGGTCTTCACCTTCTGTGTTAGTCTTAGTCTGCTCTGGAGTGACAAACTCTTTCCCCACACGTTTATTTCTTGTCCACTCTTGAGGTCTAAGCTCTGCCTTTTTAGCATGTAGAGTGCCAAGCACAGTGCCCCTCATGGGCAGTACTCAATAAATGCTAGCTGCTGCCATTGTTTCTTGATCACCAAAGTCCATAATGTTTTTCCCTTTGACTTGCAGATGAGGGAGGGGCCTGAACATCATTCCTCCCAAAGTTCTATCTACCTGTCCCGTTATTAAAGGACACACTCACCTGTTTGTATATTGCCCTCTTCACTAAATTGCAAGCTCCTGAAGGGCGAGGATCCTGTTGAATGCATTTTTGTATTCTCTGCAAAGCCCAACAGCCACCTGCATACAATAAGCCTTCCCCTGCTCCTCTTTTCTTTTTTTGACCTAGTTCACTTAGAAAAATAAATCACCTTTAAGGATAGATTTGGTTTTAATTATTTTAAGGGGAAAGGCTATGTTATTTGAGCAAGTATAGTCTAGGGGCTTTATATAAATTGCTCATCTGTATATTCATTTGCTCTTTGGCATATTTATTGAGTACCTACTATAATTTAGAAACTAAGGAGATACCAGTGAATACAGATCAAGTAACCTGCTCTCATGATACTTAATCTCTAGAGGGAGAGACACATAATGAGTTAAGTTCATATAAAAATAAACTACCATTTTATATATTGATAATGGCTCTGAAGAAATTTTAGCAGGAGGAAGGGGTATAGAGAGACCCAAGTGCTGGGGAGGGTGGAGGAATGGGCTCTGGCTAACCGGGGTGGAGGGGAGGGCAAGGAGGGGACCAGCTGGAAGGCCAGCGAAGCTGGAGCACAGTGAACAGAACGGTGGACGTTCAGGTGGAGAAGACAAGCTGAACAAGTTCCCTGAGGGCCTCGTAGACCAAGGTAAGGCACTGGAATTAAACTTAATCAGTGGTAACATCTTGAGATGGATTTTGAGCAGAAGATGTGATTTTATTTGTTTCTTGCCTGCTCTACGGAGACTAGAAAAGTGGAGGCAGAGGCCAGAGAAAGGAGATCAATCTAGTTATTTCAATTATTCAAGTGAGATATAGTGAAGGACTCAGTAGCAATGGATGTGGTGAAGATATATTTTTATGAAGGAGGAACTAACAAGATTTGCTAATGGAGCAGTTTTGAGGGAAAGAGAATCAGGAGTTCTGTTTTGGAATCTACCTTTGGAATCATTTAAAATGATTTACTGGGGATTAAAAAGTGGGATGGTGTCTTGACATTCTTACCCATTTCTTTTCCTATTTTATACTTATTGTCCCTTTAAACAAATAAAACCTAATTATAAAAATATGAGATAGTGCCTAATTTAGAAACTTAGGTGCATTATAAAACTCATATTTTTATTTTAAAAAACTTTTTTCCTTTTTAAATTAATCTTGGAAAAATTCAGTATCACTGTACTTCATCATCATTTGTTTTTCACTCTCTGAATTGCAGCGTGTTCTAAGATGCAGCAGTGTGGGGAGATAACCATTGTGTTCTTTCTAGAAGATGACTTTCCTCCATTTAGCCGCAGTTCCTGTTGCTCCAGCTGTGACTTGTTATGTTAATTTGCTGTAGTAGTAGCCATGACATTAATCTACTTCCAGATGAATTGACTGACACAAATGATCTTTCATCTAACCATCTCCTCCCCAGTGTCTCTAGATAGATTCAGCCATTAATTTAAGTATCTCTTAATTCAGGTGACTTATAAGGATTTGTTATATAAAGTGCTTTGGAAAGACAAAAGAAACTTATTGGGTTTATTTGAAAGTTCTGTTCATCTCACTTTAATTGTAGTATATAACAAATGACACTAAGCAAAATTTTAGTAATCATGGAAAATAAGATCTCTTCACATTAAGGACATGGCAGGAGGTTTAATCTTGTGTTTGTATTCAACTCTGCCAATAACTGGTGCTACAAATGTAAGCAAGTTATCTAATCTGTCTCAGCTTGACTTCTTCATCTGTAAAATAGGACTTAAGTATGACATATTATGTAAATGTCTTTACAGAAAGTGTGGAGATTCACTAAATTATAGTTCTTATTATGGAACCCAAATCTAAAGGACCAGAGAACCATGACTTTTCCCTTCAGTGAAGAATAGTAGCAGAAAACTTGACATGTGTTTCAACAGTGAGATTGCTGGCATTCAAGCTATTTGTAATATGATTTATGAATATTAATTATCAAGTTAGTTGCAAACCAAGCAAAATTTACCAGCCTTAAGGTTCTGGATTGAGCAAAGCCTAGGTCAATAAAATAATATTATTTAATATCTATTTTCTCCTTTAAGGAGGCAGATTTAATAGCAAGGCCTGTTTTTTCCTTGTCATATTATGATTTCTTGTGCCAGCAGAGTTGCAGAATAATCTTGTTTTTATAACCAGTTCATTCTTAAAATGCTGTTTATGATGATCATGGATATTTGAGGGGAAGTGCAGGAGAGCTATTTATTTACAAATATACAGAGCTACATGCATGCTAACTCGCTTCAGTTGTGTCCAACTCTGTGCAGCCCTATGGACTGTAGCCCACCGGGCTCCTCTGTCCATGGGATTCTCCAGGCAAGAATACTGGAGTGGGTTGCCATGCCCTCCTCCTTTGTAGGGGATCTTCCCTACAAAGGGATGGAACTCGTGTCTCTTATATCTCCTGCATTGTCAGGCCGGTTCTTTACCACTGATGCCACTTGGGAAGCCCATGCAGAGCTAGGTCAGGTGGATATTTCATTATTTTTTTTTTAATTCTGCACTAATTCATAGTGTAGACCAGTAACAATCACACTAATTGCAGCTTAGACATTCTTTTTGTTATCAGTGTAAAGGCTTGGTATACTTTGTTTCAGTAGGAAAGGAATTTGGTAATTGAAGTGGGAAACTAAATTTAGTTTAGTTTTATTTTCTCTCTTTTTCTTTTTTTTGCTGTACCATGTATCTTGTGGGATCTTAGTTCCCCCAACCAGGGGTTGAACCCGGTCCCTCAGCAGTGAGAGCACAGAGTCTTAACCACTGAATCACCAGAGAATTACCTAAATTTAGTTTTTAAAGCTTTGTTTTTTGAGGTTTAAAATTTCTTAACCTTTTAATCTTGATATTATGATAAAAAAATTAAAAGGCATAGAAGCATAGAAATTTTTTTAAGTAGTTTGAAGAAGACACATTTCTATGTTCCCTAAACTTAGAAACACTTGGCAAACTTTTGAATGAGACCCAAGACTAACAGCATGATCTTGTTTTAACTAACTTGCCCTTCTACCATAAAATTAAACTCTACCGAAGCCATTTCTTTAATTTTTTGTTCAATTGCCTTAGCATGGTAAGTAGGAATTTCCACGCTAGGGGTAGGTTCTAAGACCTTTCAAAACTCCTCGCAGAACAGAAAAGACCTGTCTTCTAAGAGTTTCCCTTTTGGCTTGCATCTCCTATGCCTAAACTTGGTCCCACCATCCCTATAGACTGTAGGACCCAGAGGGCAGTTAAAAAAGGATCCCTGGAGAAGATCCCTGAGCAAGACTGAAGGGAAATAACGGAAAACAGCACATTCCTTCACTTCAGACACTGTCTTGCTGAAACATGTTCTTGGTGGGAGAGAAAAAGGAAAAGAAAGTAAAGCCTGTGGTTAGATTTTTGCTAGGAATTAAGGGTTGAGTGGGGAGGGTGTCAAGACAGCATGTTGGCTCATCCCACATAACTGTAATTTCTCATACTCTTTCTTCTTCCCTCTTTAAAAAATTTGCCAAAGTTCACTGCCACCCATGGTAAATAAGATGGGGCCACTTAGAAAGGCTTATATCCCGTAACTACTTGACTTCTGGAGCCAAACACCCCAAATTAGGCCAGGCAGAAGCTAAAGTGGGGGCCTACCAGCTCCTGCACCTCGTATAGCTTCTAGGTCTTGGAAGCACCATCTGTGTCTTTCCAGATGATTCTGAGAGTTTCTCTTGGCCTTTCACCATCCATTTACTCATAGTTGCAGTTCTTTAGATTTTCTGTTGGGTCTGTTTCTTGAATTTACAGATTCAAAACTCAGATCACCATGATATACAGTTAATAGTAATGCAATTCTGGGGGTCTTCTTCAGAGCTATTCTTCACAGAATTGTTTATTCTAAGTAGTTAAAGCGATTTGAAAGCACCTGTGATAGGTGACATCACTTTTGGTAAATACTTTTTTATCAAGAAAATTGATAGTAAATGAATCAATGAAAAGTTAATTTCCATTTTCCATGTCTTGCCCTTTAGAAACGTATTAGGACTTCTTTTTCTCCCTTAAGTACCCAGTTTCAGCGTGATACTTGTAAAGTTTTTCTTTGTTTTATGAAGATTCTCTTTAATGTTTTGCTTTCTGATGAAAGATTGAAAACTTCCTTTACATAATTTGTACTTATCATTTTAATGTCACTAAAGTACTTTAGCTTTCTCAAAAGGAATACATCATCCGAAATACATATTTTCTATAAAAAGAATAAATTACTGACATTGATTTTTTTTTTTTTGAGATAATGGTTTCTATAGACCCATGTTCAGGGAAACCCAGTAGAAGACAATATTGAGTTATTTTAACCCTAAAAGCCTTGAGTTATAAAAAGAACTAATAGAATCTATAATATTTATGTATAATTTATTATCAGAGATGGTTGGCTGGAACTCCAAATAATTTATTATCAGAGATGGTTGGCTGGAACTCCAAGTCATATTAAGTATTTTATACCATTGATCAGATAAATGACATTACAGGAAGTGGCCAGCTTACAGTGAGGTGATACCTGCAGATCACTGACATGTACAGTGTTAGGCACACAGTGCCCAACTGTGTCATCACCTGCAGCGTGTCCAAGCAGGCAGCCTCAAGTCAACCTGTGTGAACCAACATACTGCTTAGGGGGCCTTTGGTAAGGCCTCTAGTCTCCCAGCCTGGCTCTACGAACCAATTCTCCTCCATTCCTCCCTACACCTCGGAGTCTTTTCATTCCAAAATGGCAAGGGTTTCTGTTTTGTCATTGATCCTAAATAAAGGGTGGGGTGGAGGGAGAGGAGAGGTATCCCAAGTGAAAACCAGAAAGACAGCGTAGAAAGGGGTAGAGGTGGGGGACTAAAGAGATAATACCAAACTCTATGAAGGGCCAAGTATTGAATGTTTTAGACGTTATGGCCTGTATTTAGTTTTCCCTTCGTAGCAGACACATACAATATGTGGATGAGTGAGCTTGGCTGTGTTCCAATTAAATTGTATTTACAAAGCTAGGCCGTGGGCCTTTGGCCTACTGGCCATAGTTTGCCACACTATGCATACTACAGGGTAATACGTACCTAGTAAACTGGGTCTGAGAGATATTCTAGAAGAGAAGTTCTTAGTGTTTAGAGCACTGTAACGTTACTTAGTAAATGTGTAGTTTCTCAGAGAAATTGAGGACAACACTGATTTTGATGTTAAAAAGTTGATATCAAGTATATTTTTAGCCTCACATATTCATTTCTTAAAAGTTGCTGATGAATGAAAAAAAAGCCTCTGTTGTAAAGCAAAACCCAGCACTCATGATTAAGCAAAGAGGGGCGGAAAGGAATTTTGTATAGATGACATAACAGGTAAGGGGAGCTTTAAAGGAGGCCTGATTTCCAGTCGATGATGCTGTGTCACGCTGCCTGGCCCTGGATTCAGTTCAAGGCTTTAGAAATCAGTGTTTTAGAAGTGTGTCTTTGGCAGTATCTGAATACAAGTGGAAGTATTATTTTGTAAAATTTTGATAATTGTTATGTTTTTTTTTTTTTTCCTATGGTTAAAACTCTAATAGGAATTCCAACACTTGTTGAATTGAATGAGCCTTCTTACCATTACATGTAAAATATCCCTGAGGTGTCTTACCACGATATAACAGACGGTGCTTGTCGTTTCTGACAGGTTGTTCCTGCTGAAGGACTGGTCTCTATATTGAAGAAGAGGAATGATAGTGTAGGAGATCGTCCTGCCCAGATGCAGCAGAAACCATCCAAGCGAAGAGTGAGGTTCCAAGAAATAGACGACAGCCTAGATCAAGGTAGCGTGCTCAGCACTGTGTCTGGCACAGATTTGATCCGTGTTTGCCAAAAGAATGAATTAATGTACAGTAAGATGTTTGGTAATAGGATTTGTAAAGAATATGTAGACTTAGTTGCATTATATAAAGGCACACAGAGAAGGGATCTATCATAAGTTCTTAAGTAAGTCCTAAGTATTCTGTTTGCTCAAATAAGTGACCAGTTGCAAAATTCACCTCCTTGCCTGCCTGGCCCACAGATAGTTGTCAGTGTTCAGAGCTCATTTCAGTTTCTTGTTTAGTGTTTTGTTTTCTGACTTTTTGTTTTTAGTGAGCCTGCTGTTTTTGTCTTGTTTTCAGTGGCAGTCAATATTCCTTGATTGTTGTGGAAAATATTTATAAATTACAAATATATTCTTTTTGGTGATTTCTTCTCAACTCTATGGAAAAAAGTGTCTCTCAAGAGCAGTAGTTTAACACTGTTGCTGTTGTTGGGTTTTTTTTTTTTCCTCCCGGGCTTGTATTTAAGGTTGTTGTTAAGTTTACCTAAGGCCTGGGTAAATCAGAGTGAGTAGAAACATGGCCTAGAATCTCTCAGTGTGCTTTTCATGTTTATAAAACAACTGCAGTATTAAATAATGATGTCAGTGTGTAGACACAATTTCTGAGTACGACATAAAGTGATGGCAGTAGATGTTTCTAAATTTTTACAACTATAAAGCTGGCATGAGCCATGGAAATAATCTGTTCTCACTGCTCATTTTTACCTCTGAACCTTGCTTGTAACTATCACAGTCTTCTCTAGATAAAGTGCTCAGTTCTTTGTTTGTACCAATTGGTACTGAATTTAGTAGGAGGAACCCTGGACTTAGAACTGACAGTCCCTAGTTCCCTTAGGAACCATCGCATCTTAGACTAAGTCATAACTTGTGCTCAGTAGCCACCTGCGCTTCTTGGCTTCCATGTTGGACAGCACAGCTCTAAACAGTGTCAGTGCGTGTAGATAAATAAAACAAAAGAGGTGTTTTAAAATAAATTATATCTAAATGTTTGTATATAAATATATGATAAAGAAATAGCTGAAAAAATACATAAAATAGATTGCTAACCAAGATAAGATGGTGAGTGGGAATCATGGCAAAAACAGAAAAGATGATAAAAGTATTGAACTGACCAAAACCCCCCAAAACACTTAAGAAACACAGCACAAATGATACAGTCCTTTTTATTTGTATGTATAAAAAGTATACTAAGTATAAACTCTTAAATCTCTTAAGGTCTATTAACTGTGAAGAGCTACTAAACTAAATATGTCAAAGGAGAATACAATTACATAATCCTGTTTCTATAAAAATCCTTAACCACATGTGTTTGAGATGTACTGCCAGATTTCTTCTTCTTTTTTTATGGAAGTGGTTACATCCGTTGGATAAATGAACTAGTTTTAACTTTAGCATTCACAAGTTCCACAAGTGTGCATCTTTATGGTAACAGGTCCTCGTAGTCATTGATACACTAGCTTTCTATCAGGGACCATCCTTAGAGGACTAACATTACAAACATCTGGTTATCTTAACCGGTGAGACAAGATACTAGAATTTGACTCTTGTGTCAGCTTAACCTTCCTCTGTTTTCCTGTTTGCAGATGAAGTTGGAGGTGGCTCCTGTATTTTACTGGTCTTGCTGTGCATAGTGACGGTTTTGCTTAGTGTGGGAGGAACTGCGTTATACTGCACTTTTGGTGACATGGGGTCACCCGTTTGTACAGACTTCGCAGACAACGTGGACTTCTATTACACTAAGTTACTACAGGGAATAGCAGAACTTAAACACTGGATCTACCTCTCCTAGCAAGCATTCAAGAGGGACAGGCATGCTGGCAGTGAGAATCAAAGAGTGAACCTTTCTCAGCAGCTTTTATTTCAGGAGTTCCGTAACATGCGCCCTCACCTCCCCCACCCCGCTCCCCAGAGGAACAACAAACATCAGAAACAGCAACTGTAAATGGCAATCCAGAGGAACTCTCAGAATAATCACACCATGAAGCGATATTGATTTGAGCACTGTGGGTGGAAGGCATGGTCTTTGGACAGCGTGTCCACCTCCTCCTCACTGCCTCCCAGTGTAGTGAGCTGCACTGAGCAGAATTAGACAGGGCAGTGTTGGAGCCAAACCACTTTTGGCTACCTTCAAGCTAATGGTTGACTTCCCTGGTGGCTCAGATGGTAAAGCGTCTGCCTACAATGCAGGAGACCCGGGTTCAATCCCTGGGTCGGGAAGATCTCCTGGAGAAGGAAATAGCAACCCACTCCAGTACCCTTGCCTGGAAAATCCGATGGACGGAGAAGCCCGGTAGGCTACAGTCGCAAAGAGTCGGACGCGACTGAGCGACTTCACTTCACTTCACTAAGCTAATGGTTAAAGGACACTCTTGATTTACGATTGTTGGTCCAAAGACGTTGCTTCCAGCCATCCTGCAATAAGTTTGTGTGTAATGAAAAGGAGTTTCCTTATGGTTTCAGTGTCTTTTTTAGTTCACGTTGGGAGCTATATAATTTAGGCTTTGTGCACTCTTTCCAGATTCTGTTTTCCACTTGCAAAATGGTTTTGTGTGTGTGTGTGTGTGTGTGTTTCAGACAGTTACCATAAGCAAAAACCCAACATAGAATAACAAAGATTATCCTTTCAACATGACTATAAATGTGCAGGCACAAAACTTTCAAGAAGGCATAACTGTGGAACAGATGAATTATAGAAGTCTTGGCCCTGAATTGAGAAACTGTGACAGATACAGTGACAGTTAACTTGGTTAACTAGCCAGAAGTTCATCACAGGCCTAGAGATAAAACTGAATAGCTTCCCCTGAGTCTCAGGCAACCAGTTTCATCATGGATTCAGTGCTTCCTGTAATGAATGCCGGATTCAGCTCAATTCAGTAAGACCTACTGAGCACCTATTATGTTCTGAGAATCTAAGACCCCTTCTACAAAGGTAAATAAGATATTAGTTCCTGCTCTAGATGTTTTGATTCTGGTCTTAGGTAAAATAAACTAATACTTTAATGAATGAAATTTAATCATCATATATAATTCAGTATTAACAGATCAGACACTCAGATGCTTGAATATGCATTCATATCATGGGCTTAATTCAGACCTAATATGGGGTCATTAGATGAAAATCCAATCATATCTTAAATAGACAAATGTCTGATTTTTATTTAAATCTGTCAGTTTTCCTTTTCTAAAGTACAGTGATCTAACAATTAGGAAGCCTTTCTTTAACCTTTTAATCTCATTGATAGCATTCTAAAAGAAACAAAACACATGAATTATAGTTTTTTAGCAATGATCATTATTTCATGTTTTTCAGTTAGAATCATTTGAAAGAAAAAGAGAATTTTCTTACTAGTTGTTACTGGCTGGTACAGTACATCCCTTCGTGTTTCAGCTTATTTATTTAGACTTATGATTTTTAAAAGGGCTTTTTATAGAAGTTGAAATTGTGTCATTTAGCACGCATTTGGTTATACCTGATATTTAATTACTGTATACTTAGTGTTTTGATTTTCTATAATTTCAACTCAGTGTGTTTTTAGGCTTATTTTTAAATTGATGTTTTATTTTTACTTATACTGTTTGACTTGTCTCTATCATGCCACCATAAACTATAATATTTTCAAGGATTATAGATCAAAGATATTTATTTAGAAGTGTACAAGATACTGAAATCTAGATTCCTTATACTTAAGGCTGATTTTATTAGAAGATTATTTTAATGTTCTATTATAAATTTTAAGAATTTGTATTCAACTTGTATGTAAATATATAAAATGTTGATGGTACTATCTTATGTGGTTCTGTAAGAGACATTCACAGAGTCTACTGTGTGGGTATCCCCAACATAGACGAACCTCTTCTGTTTTACCCTCATGATTTCTAGCTACAGAAATTTGGCAATGCTGATTTCTGCCGGTTTTATGTCAAGATAAGTCAAAATTTCCTTCCTGTTCCTTTTTTCGATCACTATTGAAGTTCTAAATACTCTGTAGTATTACATTGGCCACCAGGGCCATTGCTTCCGAAACTGAAGATTTCCCAGGTGCCTTCACACTGAGGGGAAAGATCTGAGATGACGCCTTGGTCCCTGGAGGCAGCTGCATCTCAGGAAAGCCACGCTTGTCCTCACTGCGTCCCGTGGAGAGGGAGCTGAGCTCAAGAGCATACTGATGTCTTGATTTAAAATAGGCATGAAATCTCACCTAGAAAAACTAGGGCAGCTTTTTAAAATGTAATGGTCATTTATTGCATGAATTGGAGTAATTCCATCTGGTGATGAGAGAATTGTTATCTCTCACATAAAGAATTCATCCAGTTTGACTATCATGTAATTTTTTCCTGTCATTGGAAAGTACTGACAACGATTTGTAACTAATCTTCCTTAAAAACTGTATTTGGGGGTAACAGATCAAGCTTGTAATTTAAAATCTACACCAACAAAATGTCTCAGAGAGTTTATTTGAACCTCTTGGGTACTGAGAAAAACCGCTTTATTTAAAGTGAAAGTAAAGTAATTTTAGAAGTTGGTCTGGCCCCACAAGTAGGTTACTTTGGGTAGTCTAATAGGTTCCTACATAATGCTCCTGTGCTTCTAAAACATCTCCGCATCTGCCTGAAACAGCCACTGAAATTCACTGTAAAAATTCATTCCTTCAGATTTAAAAATCAAATCTCCCTGGGAGGTTTACTATATTGAGCTGTGAATTTGTGTATTATGCTAAGAGGATTTAAAATTTGGAGGTAGGCTTTGTTTTGAAAGGACAGATGTGAATTGGGTCTTGCTGAAATCGTAAGGTGGAGAAAGGGATAGGAATTGAGAAATGAAGAGGGAAGATTGGGAAAAGAACAAAGAAATCTTTTACCTAGTACCTGTATTGCTGAAGCTGACTTTGTGGCATTTAACCCCAATCCAGAGAAAGACTAAATGCTTGTGTTCCCACTAACGTGACCTGTATAACTCTATTCATTTCTGTGGGCTCAGTTGATATTAACTTACCCTTGTGGCGCAGTGGTAAAGAATCCGCCTGCCAATGCAGGAGATGTGGGTTCAATCTCTGTCAGAAAGATCCTCTGGAGAAGGAAATGACAACCCACTCGAGTATTCTTGCCTGGAAAATTCCATGGACAGAGGAGCCTGGTGGACTACAGCCCATGGGGTCACAAAGAGTCGAACACAACTGACCAACTAACATTTTCAGTACACTTGCATGCTTACTTATGAA
The DNA here is from genome assembly GCF_055505025.1 of Bos grunniens. Classification (NCBI taxonomy): domain Eukaryota; kingdom Metazoa; phylum Chordata; class Mammalia; order Artiodactyla; family Bovidae; genus Bos; species Bos grunniens. The sequence continues at coordinate 50,410,593 of NC_141180.1, forward strand.
GTGTACGTAGATTTTGCACACTTATTCATTTGGTGCTTAGATCAGTAAGCATACATCCCTTAAATCAGGCCTTGTACTTCCAGAATCCATTATACATTCACTTCTATCGTGTTGCTTCCATCTTTAAAAAGAGTAAGAGTGATCTAAGGTTTATGGTACAAATTCTGGTGCCAGCTGATATTTTAATAACCTCGAGGATAAATTAGTGAGCCTTATGTGCTAAAGAATTTTGAGGAATTCTGGTAGCATTTCAGTCTCTCTTGGTGGAGGCTACTAGGCATCTCTTCTTCGCAGTCCTAAGAAGAGTTAAATCCTAAACTCAGTCTCTTACCTGTGGCTCCAAAAGCACTGCAGCACCATGAGGGACAGTGTTAATTGTTGTCTGTACCTTGACAAACTGGAATGCCTACAGTTTACCTAGCACTGAGCTGGGTGCTGGGGCTCTCAAAACAAGAAGTGGTACCAGCTTAAAGAAGTTAGCCTCTGGCAAGGTAAATATATTTGCGAAAGGGAGGGGAGAATGAAGGAACAGAATACTACTGCTCATGGAGGTGGAAGCTTAAGTTCATTCCTTTCCACCATGTATCATGCATTAGGAGTAAAAGTAAAATTCTGTCTAGGCCACCTGCATAGCACCTTGATAGACAGGAATCTTCTCCAGCCAAAATTATTACTTTTTGCTTCTTGTTAGCATTTGTGGCATTGATAGTGGATGGGCTTTCCAAGAGTAAAAAGCTTCTTGGTAGGAACCTTCTTCAGAATCTAAAGTCTGAATAGCACTAAATAGCACAATGGAAACTCTCACAGAACTGCATATCTAGATGCTTCTCCAGTAAATTCTAGCAGTCATTTAAGTAAGAAATAGTACCTATCCAACAAAACACTCTTTCAGAAGGAGAAAATGCACTTGCTAATTCATTTTACGAAAATAATATTGATCCATAGACCTGACAATGTCCCTTTTAGAATTCCAGCAATTTTTAGAAGTTGACAGGCTGATTTTCAAATATGTTTGGAGATGCATATGACCTAGAAGATAGCAGTGAATTTGTTAGAACAAAACTGGTAGACTTGAACTTCTTGATTTCAAAACCGAATGCTGCAATAATCAAAACTGAGGTTTGGCAAAAGGAAAGCCCTGTGTATGTGTTCAAATGATCTACTAACATGCCAAGGCAGTTAGGGGAGAAAGGACGTCTTCAACAAATAATGCTGAAACAACTCTCTGTCCCACTGGAGAATAAACTTAAACTTTTACCTCACACGACACAAAAATTAACTTGAAATAAATGGATCGAAATGTAAAAGCTAAAACTATAAAGCTTCTAAAACAAGAGAAAATCTTCACAACCTTTGAGTAAGTAAAGATTTCTTAGAATACAAAGTACACAAACCATAAAAGAAAAAATTAATCAGCTGGACTGTTGAAACACATGCTCTTTGAACATGGTTAGGAAAATGAAAAAACAAGCTGAAGATGGAGGGTGGGAAATTCACAATAAATTTATCAAGTAAATGCCTTGTATTCAGAATATGTAAAGATCTCATGAACTCAATATTATGACAACCCATTTGAAAGCCCCTTTCAGTACTGAATACAAGGCCTTTACTGGATAAATTTATTTACATTAGGCATTGTGTATATATACACAATGCCTAATGTGCACATGAGAAGTTGCTGAATATCATTAGTCATCAAGATGCAAATGAAACACCACACACCTGCTAGAATGATTAGAAGACTGACATTACCCCAAGAATGCAAGGGTGGTTCAGCCTAAGAAAATCAATGTAATTCATCATATTGATTGATAGGATAAGGGGAAAAAACTTCATGATTATCCCAATTGATGCAGAAAAAACATTTGACAAAATTCAACATTCTTTAATGATATTAAGGAAATTAAGACAGCAATTTCATTTGCAATGGAATCTGAAAGAATACCTAGGAATAAATTTAACCAAGAAAGAGAAAATTGTACACTGAAAACTATAAAACACTATAAAAGAAATAATATCTATATAAATGGAAAGGTATCATATTGATGAATGGGGAGATAATATTGTTAAGTTAATAATACCTAATGTGATCTACAGATTGAATGTAATCCCTATTTTGAGCCTATTTTGCCAAAATAGAAAAGCCAACTATAAAATTTATATGGCACTGCGAGGGGGCCCAAAAAGCCAAAACAGTCTTGAAAAAAGAGACAAAACGATGACTCACATTTCCCAATTTCAAAACTCACTGCAAAACTTCAGTATGTAACCTTTATGCCAGTATGATGCTGGCATAAAGATAGACCTATAGACCAATGGGGGCTTCCCTTTTGGCTCAGCTGGTAAAGAAGCTGCCTGCAATGAGGGAGACCTGGGTTCGATCCCTGGGTTGGGAAGATCCCCGGGAGACGGGAAAGGCTACCCACTCCAGTATTCTGGCCTAGAGAATTCAATGGACTGTATAGTCCATGGGGTTGCAAAGAGTCGGACACAAATGAGTGACCTTCACTCACTCACTCACTCACTCATAGACCAATGGAATAGAATTAAGAATCCAGAAACAAGCCTGGACCTCTTTGCCCAGTTGATTTATGATAAGGGCATCAGGTTCATTCAGTGAGGAAAGAGTTCCAGGACACCTGGATTTCCACGTGCAAAAGAAAGAAACTGAACCCCTGCCTCACAACATATACAAAAATCATCCCAAAATGGTTTGATAACCTAAATATGAGCTAAGTCCACAAAACTCTTAGGGGTGTATACAGCATAAGGGTACATCTTCATGACGATGGATTTGGGAATGGATTCTTAGGTATGATACCAAAAGCACAAGCAACAAAAGAGAAAACAGGTAAATAGGACTTCCTCAAAAAGTATTTTTTAAATTTGTGCATCAAAAGGAAATTATCAAGATAACGGAAAGACAACCCACAGAAAGGGAGGACATGTGCAATTCAGATATCTGGTAAAGGTTTAATATCCAGAATATAGAAAGATCATTGACAGTTCAACAAAAAGACAAGCAACCCAATTTTAAAATGGGCAAGAGACTTGAATACACATTTCTCCAAAGAAGATCTACAAATGACCAATAAATACATGAAAAGATGCTCAACAGCATCGATCAGGAGAGCAATGCAAATCAAAACCACAAGATGAATGAAAGGGTACATACTACAACAGGGACAAACCTCAAAAACATGTCGTGTGGAATAAGCCAGACACAAGAACAAACAGTGTGATTTGACTTAAATACCTGTAATAGGCAAATTCTAAGAGACAGCAAGTAGAACAATGGTTAACGGGCTGAGGGAAGCGGGAACGGAAAGTTATATGAGTCTAAATGTAAAAGCCAAAACAACTTTGGAGGATAAAATTTTTTTTAAGATAATGGTGGCGATGGCTTCACAACTTTGTAAATATACTTATTGCTGCTGAATTGTACACTTGAAAATAGTTAAAATGGCAAATTTTATGTTACACATATTTTACACATGCATGTGTGCACACTTGCTGCCAAGTGTTGGTGAGGTTGTGAACCAACCAAATTCACATACACAAGGAGGGGGAATATGAAATGGCACCAACCATTTGGAAAACAGCTTGGTAGTTTCTTATAAAGTACAGATCTCTACATGACTCAGCAATTCCACACCTAGGTTCTTACCTAAGAGAGAGAAAATGGACAAAAGTCCATAGCAGCCACAATAGCCAACAAATGGAAACACACCGTAGTTCATCACGAACACAATAGAATAGTATTCAGCAATAAAAAAGAACAAACTATGGATACACAGACAAACATGGTTAAGTCTCTCAACTATTCTGAGTTAAAGAAGCCAGGAACAAAAGACTATATATTGTACGTTTCCAGTTATATAAAATTTTAGAAAGTGCAAACTAACCCCACAGTGACAGAAACAGATCCTTGAGGGGCAAGGGATGGTGGGAAGATGGATTATAAAGGTCACAGGGCAACTTCTGAAACTGATAGAAATGTACCTTGATTGTGATCATAGTTTCATGGATTTATACATCTTTCAAAATGCATTGTACACTTTACATAGATGCAGTTATGTGCATAAATTATACCTCAATAAAACTGTTATTAAAAAAAGTTCAGTTTGTAGCTTCACAGCATCTCAAGGTATCATGAGTGGTAAGGGAATCATTGCTATTAGAATACTTTATTCCCTTTCACTGTTGTTGCTTATTTGGGCTACACAAAAATTTTGGTGTCTTCCAAGTACCACCCCTTGTTTGTACAAGACCTAACAACTACACAACTGGCTACTTAGAAAGTGTCACGATAAGGTCCCTAGTTCGAAAGGCCTTGATTTCAGTCCTAAGTCTGTTCACAGCTCTTGGATCTCTCTGGCTCTTTCAGAAATGTTGGGATGGTGATTTTTTTTCTATGCCTAAAAAATGCATAGAAAAAAGACTATGCTTTTTTTTTTTTTCCTACTTGATGCAGCAGTCCAAATATCAAACCCAATCTAATTATAGGTATTCTGTAAGGACAACCTGATCTCCCTCTGGCCAGAATACATTGATCAAGAGTGAGGTTTTGTGATTTTATTGCTTTTCTTAATTGCCTCAGATCAAGGGTCAGGAAGAAGATATGCACTTAGGGAACAGAGAAGGCTCATACCATTCATCAGAATGATGACAGCCCATAAATGGCTGCTTGTTATTTTCCAAGTACAAGATTGGGGGATTGACAAGATCTGCACAAAGTAAACAAGGAAGAAAAAAAAAAAAAATCCTTGCCTAAGCTTCTGGTCCAGACAGGAACTGAGTCTAAAAGTAACTATAACTATAGGCAGTCTGCTTTTTCTTTAATTTCATTTTTTCTTGATTGGAAAAACTAAATTATCTAGATAGGAATAGTAGTTCGGCCATCACCAGAGAGGAGATTAGGATATAGGATAGTTGAGTGGTAAATAAAAGGCAAAGAAGGGAGGCAGTCCCCACAGTTGGAATCTGGATGATGAATGAGATCACAACAACTAGCTGTTTAGTCAGCTTCCCCTTCTATATATTTCTTTTTCTAAAAAGTATTTTATTTATTTGGCTGTGCCAGGTCTTAGTTGCAGCACATGGGATCTGGGATCTTTAGTTGTGGCATGATAGATCTACTTCCCTGGCCAGTGATCAAACCCAGGCTCCCTGCACTGGAAGTGCAGCATTTAGCCACCGGACCACCAGGGAAGTACCCCTTCTTCTATATATTGCTAATGTAACTTCATGATCTTTTGAATAACCAAAAGTTTTCTATTTGCCATCACGGAGGAGGGACCACTTGGAAATCTGTATTTGGTGGATAAATGCAACGGTGGCATCAGGGTCAGCAGAGGTTCTTTGAAGCTGTGCATGAGGATAAAAGGTGGAAATCCACTCAGAAACTTGAAGTGCCCACAGCCCCTTTGGAGGAAGAGACTGCCAGGTGGTCCCTTCTCAACAAAGTGCTAAGTGCTGTGTCCCATCATCCTGAAACTCAGGCCACAGTTGTTTAGATCTGGGGCTTGGTGCCCCAGCCTGATGCATTCCTTCAAGCCTGAACATGAGGAAGGATGGTGATCTGGACACATGTCTAGTCTCCAAAACAACATCGAATCAGGAGTTTCAGTTAATAGTATCTGCCTCAGCAGATCCTCTCTCAGGTCCTTAGAATTTGGGGTCCAGACTATGCATCCAGCCCTGGCAAACAGGAAGAAGGAGAAGTGGAGCAGACATCAGAGAAACCACATAAGCTGCAGTCCCCCAAACAACAGAGCCTCCAGAGCAGAGCAGAAACGTCTGGAATCACCAAGATCCATCACCCAAACAACACTCCATTTCCAGAAGCCCTGGCACTTGGTGACCCTGTAAAGTGTCTCTTTCCTGCAAATGAAGAGGAAAAACTAGCTAAGCAACAGCTCTTGTATGTAAGTATTGCCTGGCTCTTTAAAACCATGTTCCTTTAGAGTTATCAGGTGGGAATTGTGTCAGAAATGAAGCTGGGATCCAAGGAGTTCCAGTGACTTCCTTAAGGTCAAGATCAAGAGAATAAGTCAAAGATTTTCCACTTATGAACATGAAGTTGGAAATACCTACAGAGCGTTTCTCCTGGGGGTGCCACTGCATCCTCCTCCTCCTGTTTTTTATTAGCTACAACTTTGTGCCCTAGATCACTGTTACTCTGGGTCTTTGTTTTTGTTTAGTTGCTCGGTTGTGTCCGACTCTTTTGTGACCCCATGGACTGTAGTCCACCAGGCTCCTCTGTCCATGGGATTTCCAAGGCAAGAATACTAGAGTGGGTTAGAGTGGGTTTCCTTCTCCAGGGGATCTTCCTGACTCACGGATCAAACCTGTGACTCCTGCATTGGCAGGCAGATTCTTTACTACTGAGCCACCAGGGAAGTCCACTCTGGGTCTTACACGTGGGAAAAAACAGCAGAGGCAGTTACTCCGTACTGCAGGCCACAGGCATGGGGCAGTTGCTGTAATGGACTCTAGGGACCCTAGTGAGAAGGCAGGGGCTTCCCTGGCAGACAGTCTAAACATAGCCTAGGGATGCCAGATAAAATACAGGATGCCAGTTATTGCATGAGACAAATTTATACTATGCAATTGTTTGTTGTTTATCTGAAATTCAGATTTAACTGGGCATCCTATATCTTTGTTTACTAAATGAAGGCAACCCCTATGGGTGCCACAGCATAGCACAGACACGGAGGACGAGAGGGAGGGGCTCACGAGAGCCAGAGAAGCAGAGCGGCTTAGGCGCGGACCTCCGGGGAGCAGCACTCAGCCCCCTTTCCGGATTCCCTCAGCACCTGCAGTCTTGGTGTATAAACAGAAGACAGCACATCAACTCAGCAATTAGAATCAATGTGTCTACAAAAGGGCAGAACGCGGCCAGAATTTGTTGGTCAAAAAGATCCCCTGGAGAAGGAAATGGCAACCCACTCCAGTATTTTTGCCTGGAAAATCCCATGGGCAGAGGAGCCTGGTGGGCTACAGTCTGTGGGGCTGCAAACAAGTCGGACACAACTGAGCACGCACGCACGAGGAGTACCCAAAACTTAGTCTGTAGGCTTTAAAGCGCTTTCAATCTAACACAGAAATGAGAGTTTAATCAGAGCTTAGAATGTGATGCAAAAACTTTAACGTGGGACTTTACCTGAGGTGAAAAGCCTTCCGAATGTGAATCTGTGTGATGTTTGTCCTACGGTGCTTGTGACTGTCAATAATCTGAATTCACAGAATTGTGTTTTACTCCTGGTTTTCAGATGGCAACACCTAGTGACGACAGAAGACGAGATGAGTCACTGACTCAGTGGACATGAGTTTGAGCAAGCTCCGGGAGATACCGAAGGACAGGGAAGTCCTTGGGGTTGCAAAGAGTTGGACACGATTGAGTGACTGAACAACAATAACATAAATAGAAGATATAGTCTCTACTACTCCTTTTGTTTTAGCTCCTAGGTCATCTAGCTTTTATTGAGCCCTTGTTCCAGATATATGACTGGGGTGGTTGTACCTAGCCAAAACTAAATTATTCATTTCCTCCTCTAATGAAAAAAAGATGGCTTTTCCATTTGGTGTATCCATAGGCTTAGCTTTCGGCTGCCACCACTTTTCACCAACAACTACCTTTTAGCCCCTCTACCTTTTTGTCTTCACTCAGTAAAACCGGATTCTCAGGATGAGAGCTTTGGTCTTCTCTGACCTTCTCTCAGGACAGCAAACCCCATTTTCTGTTTAAAATGAGTACTCATAAATAGAAGTACATTAGCGGTGGCCAAAATCCATCTGGTCGCTTCCCTTCTGCGCAGAGTGATGAATTGGCAAAAGGACAGGAAGGGGAGGGTGCGGGAGCAGGCGAGGCCGGGCCCTGCAGAGCCACAGTCTGTGCACAGATGCTAGGCTCCTGGTGCAGCCTGGGAAGCACCCTCCCCAGAGCTCTCTGGCTGCAGCAGATATAATATAGGACACGTAAATGCCATGTCTGCCTACACGTCTGCAAAGCAGCCTTGATTTGTCAGAGGCAAATATAGTAAGAAGAGAGGGGAAAACAATGAAAGATAAACAGGATTTCAGAAATCATGCATTTTGAGCATGTGTGTGTGTGTGTGTTTCCCCCCTCTGGTTCATTACTATTCAGACTAGCAAGGCATAAACACTTAAGAGATCAATCATTTAAATAACAATAAATTCATATGGCTAACATCGAAATGGTAAAAAACAAAAATCCCAAATGCAGGCCTGAATGAGGACAGAGTGGGAAGACAGGAGAGGTGAAAAGGTGAAAGTGAAAGTCACTCAGTCATGTCCCACTCTTTGTGACCCCATGGACTAGGTCTTCAGGCTCAGATTGGTGCACCCACCAAACATTCCTCCTTGTAATCATGTAAGACAAGAGTTGATGTCTCAGAAAAAGCATCTGGAAATTGAAAACTGGGGTCATTACATTCAGATGACGCCCTGAATTCTCCAGGCCAGAATACTGGAGTGGGTAGCCTTTCCCTTCTCCAGGGGATCAATCTTTCCAACTCAGGGATCAAACCCAGGTCTCCCACATTGCAGGTGGATTCTTTACCAGCTGAGCCATAAGGGAAGCCCAAGAACACTGTGGGTAACCTATCCCTTCTCCAGGGGACCTTCCCAACCTGGGAACCAAACTGGGGTCTCCTGCATTGCAGGCGGATCCTTTACCAACTGAGCTATCAGGGAAGCCCTGAGATGAGAGGTACCTGTCTGCAAAAGCCTTTGTTCAGAAGGTGCTCACACAGCCAACAGACCTCTGCCCCAGCGCCTGTGTTTCCCTTCCCCAGAGGCCCAGAGACAGTGTCCCTGGGGAAACTTCCACAGCAACCTTTCTGTGACCTCACATTCTGCGTGTTGTCTTAGCTACAAGGTGGAAAGTGCAGTCAGCCACCACATTCTTTCTTGGGTAACTTATGGGTTAGGACCTTCCCACACATCACCCTTTCCTCCTTAAATATTCTAGCTCCTATTTCTAATAGTATTGTTTTTCCCTACATTGTCACCTATAGGTTTTTGTTTTGTTTTGTTTTTAGTTCTTCTGTGAAATACTCTGGTAAAAACGAAAAGTTTTATTATTCCCATTAAGGGTAAACTGAGAGAAGTGAGAAGCCTCAGAAGACCTCAAAAGGAGAGAAACCCAGTTTTCAATTTCCAGATGCCTTTCTGAGACATCAGCTCTTGCCTCACATGATTACAAGGAGGAATGTTTGGTGGGTACACCAATCTGAGCCTGAAGACCTCGTGAAAACACATGGACCGCTGGAGAAGGGGATGGAAGTGGGGGCTGGAAAGGGCACAAAACCTGTCTTCAGCAGATGTTAATGCATGTCCTCAAAGTCAGTTAAACCAATGAGGAGTCAGGCACTGGGAAGAAAACCTTTTGCTTTCTTCAGTAATGTTTCTAAATCTACAGGTGGGGACAAGGAGGTGAGGTGCATTATTTTTCATATTTTCTAGTACGTTTCAAAGAGAATTACTGACATGCCATTTTAATGCCTGTCATCTTTTCTGCAACACTGATCATTGGGGCCAAGCTGGGCCCTTGCCCTTGAAAAAAGTGCAGAGTTGGTGGCTTGGAGACAGCCCTCCTTACAACGTGGGGAGGCTGACAGCATGGCAGGTGAGGATTCAGCAGCACCCCTCTGGGGTGAGGAGGGATTAGCACCCAGACAGATTCCAAAGTGGACCCCATGCTGGAGAGATGGAGCGCTGGGGACAAGAGGTTTGAAACAGGCAACACCAGTTCTCAGAGGCACAGAGGTAAACATGGCTTACACCCAGGGAACTCCCAGCCAATCAGAGCATGACTCCTCTCTCCACCACCACTCAAGGGTTTGCGAATGGCAGGCTCCCCTACCAATCAGAGCCAGGCCCTCATCTCCTCATCTTTCCTCCAATCAGGGCTTTCACCCTCCCCCTTGCCCATCAATTCCCCTGCCAAGCAGAGCCAACCTTCTAACTCTTATCTACCAATCGAGGCTACAGACAAAAAGAAAGCGTTTTTCATCAAAGCCCATGGGAATTAGCTTCGTCCTGTAGGTTGATGGTGACTCTGCATAAATGCTGTGAGTCCAGGTCTTTGTTGCTCTGTTCCTATGATTACAGGAAAGAAGAGAAGAGCAAAGAGAAGGGAGGGCAGGGCGAGGGAGGGCAGTTTTTAGAATTTAAATTTAATAGGATTGTTTTGTCTTTTTTAAAGACCCCTATGTGTGTCTTGAAAACAGAGTGCAGGGTGGCAGAGCAAAACAGGTAGAGACCACCCCTCCCTGCTGCACATGTGGCTTCAAGCTCCCTCTGTCAGAAGGCCCAGGATTCTGTGGGCATGGTCCCACTCTGGACCACATGCTCAGCTATTTTTCCCCTTATTTCCTCCTTCCAGTCATTTGGGTTGATTCTGTTTGGGAGTGTTTGCTTTGGCTCCTTTCCTCCTTCTGCAGGAACATTGTCTTTCACATTCCCCTTTGCTCCCATTAAACCAGATTAACGGAAGCCCTTCCAGACCATTTCACTGGGCAGTAAGAGTCTGAATCATCACAGGAATAAATCGAAAGCATATCACTTCCACACAAATGTTCCCAGGACTTTTGACATTGCAAACAAAGAAAATTTTTTCCTAATTCATTAAATGGAATTTATTGCCCTTTGCAATACAGATCTCTGATTAAAGAAATCAGTCTAGTATAGTCCCTGCAGTCACTGCCTAATAAAATTCTTGTGCAAGTGGAGTTTTATTTGGGAAGCATTTGGTGAGGACGAGGGAAGAACCAGGTACAGGTTACAAAATTTAAAAAATTTTTAATTGCATTCTAAGAAAACCAGTCTCATGGGTCCTTTGGATCTTGGCAGGCAGAGATTTTTTAAAAATTAAGGGTTCAGTAGACAGTCATTAGGACTTCCCTAGCAGCTCAGCAGTAAAGAATCCACCTGCAATGCAGGAGCTGCAGGAGATGTGGGTTCGATTCCCTGGGTGGGGAAGATCCCCTGGAGGGCATACAACCCAATCCAGTATTCTTGCCTGGAAAATCCTCACGGACAGAGGAAACTGGTGGGCTTCAGTTCATAGGATTACAAAGAGTCAGACACAACCGAAGTGACTTGGCATGCGTGCACAGGCAGTCATTAAAAGCCAGTAGTGGTATGTGCTTCCATACAAATGTCCTTTGTAAACCCAGGCTTCTGTGGTAAACACAGTGGTGTACTTCCAGAGCCCACCCAGACTTGATGCTTCAACTGCTGGGGTGTTATGCTGAGATTACTTGGTGACCCAGCTCCAGTTCTAGTTGAGCTGTAAAGATTCCTAGAGATAGCTGCTCAGGGAAGCTCTGTGAGTGAGTTTGTTTCATAAACTCCATGGCAGGCTCACATTGTTCATCCTCAGATAAGAGATTCCACAGGCTAGGCCTTGACTGAGAGGCGGCTCTTCCGCATACACGTCTCTTCTGCATCTGGAATTCCCTCAGGTTCCATGAGCTGCCTCTCAAGATCACAGCCCCACCCAGGGGGCCACATCCAATGATAAGTCAAAGCCAGAGACCCTTGTGGGTTCTGCAAGGCTGTGGTTGGGGCTGTACTCAGGTCCATGTCTCCCTCTGCCCACTCCTGCTTTGGCCCCCTCTCTTCCACAGGTGTTGATCTTGAGGACGCTTCTTTATAAACATCCTGTCCCCTAAACTCCACTTCAGAGTCTGCATTCCAGGGAACCCATCCTGCAGAGAAATTGTGCCAGTTCTCTGCTCTATGCTGGTTATAGCACACTTGCAGAGCTGCCTTCAGAATTTGGACAAAGATTTTGTTCTATCTGCAAAGCTCACTGTTAGTCAAAGCTGCCTGAGATGAAATAAGCGTCTTGTGAAGGTGAGGAGATCTTCAAAGAGGAGCTGTTCAAAGGAAAACACTGTTAGAAAGATGAGGGGGATGTGAAGTGGTGAAAGCAAGACTCCTAAGGGTGAATGTACCGGATGGCCTCCAGGTTTTTTCCCACATCAAGACCTTAAGATCTGTATTAGTTTGCTAGGGCTGCCATAACCAGGTACCACAGACGGTGTGGCTTAAACAACAGAAATTTATTTCCTCACCATTCTGGAGGCTAGAAGTCCAAGATCAAGGTGTCAGCAGGTTTTATTTCTTCTGAGGCCTCTCTCCTTAGGTTAGCTGAAGACTGCTTTCTCCCTGTCTTCAGATAGTCTTCCTTCTGTGTCTGTTTTTTTTTTTAATTTTATTTATTTAGGCCACGTGGCATGTGGGATCTTGGTTCCCTCACCAGGGATCAAACTTGCGCCCCCTGCAGTGGAAAGTGAAAGTGAAAGTCGTTCATTCATGTCCGACTCTTTGCAACCCCGTGGACTATACAGTCCATGGAATTCTCCAGGCCAGAATACTGGAGAGAGTAGCCTTTCCCTTCTCCAGGGGATCTTCCCAACCCAGGGATAGAACCTAGGTCTCCCACATTGCAGACAGATTCTGCAGTGAAAGTGAGTCTTAATCACAGGACTGCCAGGGAAGTCCCTGGTTGTTTTTTTTTTTTTTTTCCCCCACAATAGTAAAACATGTTTATCAGTTTTCACAATCAATAGCCAGACAAAAAAATAAAAGATAATTACAATTGCAAGCCATAATGGGAACATGACTAACTTAACAGTATAAAATGATTACATACAATTTGAGGGAGTCAAGCAGAGTGAGGTGGTAAGTGGAAGTGCATACATGCAAACTTTTTATTTACTTACTTTTAATTTTTGGCCACACCTTTTGGTGTGTGGGATCTTAGTTCCCTGACAGGGATTGAACCCACGTCCCCTGTGTTGGAAGGTGGAATCTTAATCACTGGGTAAGTCCTTGTGTCTGTGTTTTCATCTCTTCTTCTTATAAAGACTTCAGTTATGATAGATTAGGGCCCAGCCATATAACCTCATTTTACCTTTATTATCTCTTTAAAGGCCCTACTTCCAAATAGTCACATTCTGAGGTACAGGGGTTAGGACTTCAATATAAGGATTTTGGAAGGCTACAGTTCAGTGCATAACAAAATCCCGAGATTTTACTGTATTCCAGATCAACAGTACACTTCAGCACACATCCAGCCCAGTGTTGTAAAAGATCAAACTCAGTAACAGAGCTAGCCAGGTTATGCTTGAAGGAGTAATTGTACAGCTACATAATTAAAGTTGCTAAACAAGAAGCCAATCGTAGCCTTTTTAAAATACATGGCTTCTCTTTATTATAAGTTTTATTGAAAATTACAGGAAATGGTTCCTTCCCTTAGAGGAATAAAGGAGGCTTGATAGCTGTGAGTCATGCCACAATCTTAGCTTTTTAAAATGCTGTTGTTTTCTTATCTAGTAGCTATGAGTATCATTATATCCACACTACTTCACCCAGGAAATCTTAGCATTGGCCAGGCCAGCCAATGTATTTACACCAATGTATGCAGGCAAACCGGAGAGGGCAATGGCACCCCACTCCAGTGCTCTTGCCTGGAAAATCCCATGGACGGAGGAATCTGGTGGGCTGCAGTCCTTGGGGTCGCTAGGAGTTGGACACGACTGGGCGACATCACTTTCACTTTTAACTTTCATGCATTGGAGGAGATGGCAACCCACTCCAGTGTTCTTGCCTGGAGAATCCCAGGGACGGGAGAGCCTGGTGGGCTGCCGTCTATGGGGTCGCACAGAGTCGGACACGACTGACGCAACTTAGCAGCAGCAGCAGCAGCATGCAGGCAAACATAGACTCTATTCCCAAGGAGGGACAAGGGGAGTTTCTGGACATAAGAGGATCACTGGATTTTCTGAGTATAGTAATCTGAGTATAAAAAGAAAAAGGCTACTATGATGGCTTTGTCTCTTGTATTCACTCCCTATTCATTTATTCATCCATTCAAACAATAATCATTGGGCTCTAACTACATGGTAAGCATTGTGACAATTGATTTGAGAAAAATAACTTTGTAAAAAAAGCAAACTCCTACCTCCAAAGAGGGAAACTTTTGGTAAGACAAGCTGTACTGTGATAATGATGATGCCATAAAGCCTGGGTTTTGTCATCACAAGGACTGGGCTCAAGGTCCAGCTCCACCTGGGTCAGCAGTATGACCTTGGGCAAGTCACTCCACCTCTCTAAGCGTCAATTTTCTCATTTGTGTAATGAGCATAAGAATAACTCCTACATTAGCAGTTTGCATCTCCAAGTGGTAGGCTGGGAAGATTTTGTCCCTCTTTTCCATAACTGCTCTCAGTATCCTCCAAAGCCACCTTGAATCAGTATAAAATCTAAGTAAAAACAACATATTTACTTGGCATTTTCTGCTTCCAGTTAGACGGCAGCCCTTAAGTCCCTCCTATATAGCTTCCTGTTTGCCTCATATACTGTGAAAATTAAACGAGGCAATGCATGCAATATGCTTTCTCATGTAAATGCCCAGTAAACGTTAGCACTATTAAGGCATTTTGTAGTAAGTACTAGGAGTGTGTAGTGATTAGCTCATCCCAGTCCCTCCAGCCTCCAACCTTCATCTCAGAAACCCTCCTCTGTGACAGACAAACCTACACAAGGATGTTCAAGTATGTTACTTGTAAATGATATAAGAATTCAGAGGGTAAAGGGTCACTTAATTTTTTTAAGAATGAGGACTGTTTCTGTGGAAGATGTAAGATTTAATCTGGTCCCTGAAGCACGGCAAAGCAATTGGAAAGAATGACATCAACAAAGATGTATAGATGGGTGAGAGTAAGGCACGTTCCTATAACATGTGAGTGATGGTGTCAGATTGAGCTTTGCTGGGTGGGGTGGGAGTTTAGGCTAAGAGTAAAGGCCAGAGCTAAAACTGAAAGTGTTTTTAAAAGATAGGCTGAAGAGGTTGAGGAGGGTATTCTGTGGTTAGTGAGGAACTACTGACTGGTGACAAATCTTAAGCAGATAATTTAGATGATTAGAAATGCTTCAAGGAGACGGCTCAGGTAAGAGCCTTTGGTAACCACTGAGCATATGGGCTGAATTGGAGCAAGGAGAGGTTAGGCGAAGGGTACCAGTAGCAAAGAAATTAATGAGATTGTCCAGAGAAGAGAAGACGAAGGCCTGAGCTAAAGCAGTGGCCGTGAGACTGGCAAGAGGGCTGCAGATGGAGAAACCCACCAGGAAGATGTTCTCCTATGGGGCTTGGTGGACAATAGGTGGTAGATAGAGAGCAAGGGGGGAAGAGGAGTCAAGTGTGCCATGGTCCCTTTAGCCACACACAGAAGTAGAAGAAATAAGGAAGAGGATCCTAGAGAAAGAGGGAGACTTTGATATCAAAGTTGTTGACAGGAGTTGATGAAGTGGACAGACATCCAGAAGAAGACGTTCAGCAGACATAGAAATTGTCCAGGTCTCAGGATTGAGTATCTGGGTAGAGAGGTAAGCTGGGATCCATCCCTAGAGATGTCACCCCCAACTGGAGCAGAAAAGGAGACTATTGGTGGTAGAAGGAGACGGGTGTTTGTAGTCTGAGCAGGAAAGCTGAAGGTGTAGGAAGAGCCAGAGCCCAAGGAGAGGACATAGGTTTATGATCCATCCATCCATCCATCCATCTGGATGTGGGGTGTATTAAACTTTGCCCCCAAAGTCCGGAATCTCAAGCTCACTGAGAGAGGCTGCCAATGAGGAGCCCCAGAGCAGAAGGTTTAACTTCAGGGCTCCAGGCTGCATGGCATGCAGAGCCTCAAGAGATTGAGAAAATAAATCAAAGGAACAAGAAGAATCAAGTCTGAAAAAGACTTTTGGATTAGAAAAGCTCTGATACCAGAAGTCACATTGCAAGAGATTAAAAAAATAAATAGGTGGTGAAAACGTGGAAAACCTGGAGACAGAGAACATTGCTAGATTAGCAACTTTAAAAAAAATTATAGTTGATTTACAATGTTGTGTTAATTACTGCTGTCTACCAGAGTGACTCAGTTATTCACACATATATATATATATATGTTATTTTCCATATTCTTTTACTGTATAGCACAGGGAAAGCAATTACTTTCTAAAACAGCAATACCCCATTGAGGGAGGGAATATCCCCAGGGGGTGCTCAAAAAAGGCAAATACAGAGTTGTTGGGAGAATACCCATTTATGCAAATATTTTGGCTCATAATTTGATAAAATAGCAAATGCCTGAAAAATGTTGACATACGCCCATAGTTACGTTTCTAGGAATTTATTCCCATAAATAATAAACGATGGCCACAGTTAAGACAGCAGAAAACAGCAGACACTAGGAAGACACTAGGCCGGGTGGGCCCTCTGGCTTCCCCCGCGCCGCCGCCGCCTCGCCAGGCTGCCCTCAGCCTGCGCACCAGCCAACTCCATTATGGTGCGCCGCAGCCCCTGCGTCACGATTAGTGATGAGGAGCCAGGTGATGACCTAGATCTATTTTGTGTACCTAACCATTATGCTGAGGATTTGGAAAAGGTGTTTATTCCTCATGGACTCATTCTGGACAGGACGGAAAAGCTGGCCCGAGATGTGATGGGGGATATGGGAGGCCACCACATCGTGGCCCTCCGTGTGCTCAAGGCGGGCTATACGTTCTTTGCGGACCTGCTGGACTACGTTAAAGCGCTGAGCAGAAATAGTGATAGGTTCATTCCTGTGACTGTGGATTTTATCAGACTAGATTTTTTAAGAGCTACTGTAATGACCAGTCAACAGGTGCCGTCAAAGTCCTTGGTGGAGATAATCTCTCAACTTTAGCTGGAAAGAACATCTTGATTGTTGAAGATATAATTGACTTTGGCAAAACAATGCAAATCTTCCTATCCCTGGTCCAGCAGCATAATCCAAAGATGGTTGAGGTTGCCAGCCTGCTGGTGAAAAGGACCCCTCGAAGCATTGGCTATAGACCGGACTTTGATGGATTTGAAATTCCAGACAAGTTTGTAATAGGATATGCCCTTGACTATAATGAATACTTCAGGGATTTGAATCATGTTTGTGTCATTAGTGAAACTGGAAAAGCAAAATACAAATCCGAAGCTGAGAGTCCAGGCTGAGTTTGGTAACATCTGGAGTCCCATGGAAATCATCAGTAGAATTACTAAATCTTCTAGTTCTGTGGCCAGCTGCTTAGCAGAGCTTATTGCATGTATTTTCTAAGAATTCTATCTGTTTTGTATTTTAGAAATGTCTGTTGCTGCATTCCTGAACTCTTTTATTTGCACTGTGAGCCTATAGCCTGTCAGTTCCCTTTGAGGTGGATTGTTGTTGGACTCATGAATGAAATATCTCTTAAAATACACCATTATTGAATAAAAATATTGAAATTATATCTGTGAGAAGCATTTAAAGAGGAGGATATGTTCATTTTTAATTGATATTTTAATTTCTATATACTGAATAAAGAATAGAAGTGATTGGATATTATTAATTATACCACTGTGTCTTTAGAAAAGTGAGAACCAGGGTTTTATATCAGTGACAGTATTTAGAGGTGTTGTTATATCGGATAAACTGTATGTCCTGGAATTGTTTTTGTAGGTTTCAGTAGTAATAACTATTCTCCTGTTTGTTCGGATTATTCCCAATGAATCTTTGTCAAACATTCCTTTTAAATACAGATCAAAAAATTTGAAAAAACCTACCACTTTTTGATGGGCTTCCCTGGTGGCTCAGACGGTCAATCCACCTGCAGTACAAGAGACGTGGGCTTGATCCCTGGGTCAAGAAGATCCCCTGGAGTAGGAAATGGCAACCCACTCCAGTATTCTTGCCTGGAGAATCCCATGCACAGAGGAGCCTGGCGGGCTATAGTCCATGAGGTCGCAAAGAGTTTAACACAACTAAATGAGTAACACTTACTTTCACCTCTTTTGAACTCTTCAGTATAAAAATTCTTAAAATAATAACTATCTCTTTAAAAGAAAAAAGATATAAAACATTAAATATCTAATAAAAATGGGTTAAATACAGTCATTTTGAGATAGCAATCATAAAATATATATTTTAACAATATCATATGACAAAATGTCCAAGATCTATTAAATGGGAAATTATTTTATAACATAGTAAATGCAACAGGCCACCAAGTTTATGAAGATGTATGTTGTACACACACAGGAATTTAGGCATCAACAGGACTGTTAATTTAAAAGTGGTTGTCTTATGGTTGTGGAATAATAGGTAATCTTTTTCCTTCCAATACCTTTTTGTATTTTCCAAATTTCTCTAATATACAGATAATGCTTTTCAAACAGAAAAAAGTAAGTTTGAAATTAAAAAGAAAGAGGAGGTAACTGGAAGGAACAGCGAGGTCAAGAGAAGTGTGCAGATAAGAGGAGGTGTGTGGGGAGGAGGGATGAGGATGAGGGAGAGGAATGATTGATGGCCTGTGCTCCCCAGAAGAGGAGGGAGAGAGAGACCAAGGGCTCAGGGGCAGGCACCAACTTCTGCAGAGAAGAGCGGTGAGGGTGAGGGGACAGAGAAGAAAGGTTAGAAGGTGCCTGAGGTCATTCTGAGTGACATAGGTCTTCTCCATCAAGTCAGTGGCTGAACAGGTGACCAGCAGGGGAAGGAAGTAGGTGGAATACGGGAGTCTTCCAGATATGGCTCAGCAATTGACCAAGAATCCCTCAAATTCTCAAGAAAGCAAGTAGACCCAGTTATGCAAATGTATGACCTGAGTCACCCCTTCCCCCAGAAAGATCACCTCCCTGGTGAGTGCCCGTGGGTAGCCCTGGGAGTTCATTAATAATCAGCATTTTAAATTGGACAAAGACTCATTGTCACTTCCATCTACACCAGTTAGAGTAGCTCAGCTTTTCACTGAAGTTGGGATCCCAGAGGGCCGAGATGTTACCCCAGAGGGTCCTCCTCCAGGGCCATCTGCGTCTGGGATATGTGTAATGAGACTCTCTAACCACTAGAGGACAGAATTAACTTGAAACACAGGTATGGCTAAGGGATAGAATGGTCTACAATTTATGGAACAAACTAGGATGCTCTGGAGCTGTTCTACTTACTCCAGGACAGCAGATGCAAACAGGGGTTGTCCCGGGCAAACTGGGAAATATGGTCACCTTACTAATGAATCGAAGGGCCTGGAAGAAAGAAAACGATTGTTGTGAGGGAGATGGAAATCTTAGGGCTGCTCATTTGCACAGGAGTAACCCCTGGGGGCCTTCCAAATAGCTTACAGTTACCCAAGGGCCTGAAATCACAGGGAGGATGTCGTCTGTAAATACAAACGTGTGAATAGTTTCTCGCAGAGGAATACACAGCTCTTTGTGTTTACCATCTCATCTTTCCTCTTGTCTGTGGCAATAGGAGTGTTGCAGATAGGGTATTTATAAGGCTTTTCAGGCTGTGCAGACATACTTGGAAGTACCTGGAGTACTTCTGGGGAACAGTGTATGCCAACAAAGGTGTCCCAGTCTCCAGACAATGGCTTGGAAATATTAATAGTTTACGTAAACATACCTGCCTGTCCAGGGCAAGGATGGGTATGCTCTGAGGCTGGGCCAGGGTTGGGAGCTCTGCCTGCTGCGTCCTCTCAGTGCAACGACAAGCTCCCCTGGTCCTGGAACATGTGAGTTCCAGGCTTCCCACTGCACCCGAGATTGACCTTTCTTGGCTATTGTTTGAAATGTTGCAATGAACAGGGAATGACAGTTATCTCTCTGCTATAACGATTTCGTTTCATTTGGTCATATTTCTGGAAGTCGGACTTCTTTTCTCATGTTTTGAGGAACCTCCATACTGTTTTCCATAACAGCTTCACCATTTTACATTCCCATCAACAGCGGACAAAAGTTCTAATTCTCGACTTCTTTGCCAACTTTGCTATGTTAAATAATTTTTTTTCTTTATAATACACATCCTAGCAAATGTGAGATGATATCTCACTGGGGTTTTGATTTGCGTTTCCATGATGATTAGCGATGCTGAGCAACTTTTCAAATGTCTGTTGGCTATTTGTATGTCTTCTTTGGAGTAATATATATCCAATTCTTTTGTTCATTAAAATATTTTTTAAAGTGAGTTGTAGTAGCTCTTATGTATTTGGAGTATAAGTCTTTTTTTAAGGTATAAGGATGGCAAGTATGTTGCCTTTTCATTCTGTTGCTGTTGAAGAGCCTATCCTTTCCCCATTGTGTTATCATAGATACTCAGAGATTATCACTTGGCCACGTCTGTGTGAGTTTACTTGGGGACTCTTTATTCTGGTCCATAGGTCTATCTGCCTGTTTCTATGCCAGTGCCATTCTGTTTCAATTGCTACAGACTTTGTAATATTTTGAAGTCAGGACATGTGAAACCTCCATCTTTATTCTTTGCTGTCAAGATGTTTTGGCTCTTTGGGGTCCTTTGTGGTTCCATATGTATTTTAAGAATGTTTTTTTCCATTTCTTTTAAAATGGCTTTGGAGTTCTGTTAGGTGTTGCAGTGAATCTGTACATCACTTTGGGTAATGTCAACATTACCCATGGAAGTGTCAACAATGTTGTCTTCCAGTGTATGAACATAGCATGTCATTCCAATTAATGAGTCTTATATAATTCTTTCAGCAATGTTTTGAAATTTTCAGTATGCTGTTGCTACTGCTGCTACGTCGCCTCAGTCGTGTCCGACTCTATGCGACCCCATAGACAGCAGCCCACTAGGCTCCCCCGTCCCTGGGATTCTCCAGGCAAGAACACTGGAGTGGGTTGCCATTTCCTTCTCCAATGCATGAAAGTGAAAATTGAGAGTGAAGTCGCTCAGTCGTGTCTGACTCTTAGCGACCCCGTGGACTGCAGCCTACCAGGCTCCTCTGTCTATGGGATTTTCCAGGCAAGAGTACTGGAGTGGGTTGCCATTGCCTTCTCCAAATTTTCAGTATACAAGTGGTTTATTTCCTTAGGGCCCTTTGCCCCTGCCTTCTTGGCTCTTTCAGAGCCAGGGGTGAGAAGGATCAATTCATGAATCTAGAAAAGTGTCCCTAGATACTCTGCTTACTCATCTGTATTTCTCCCTGGACTATAAGTTGTGGGAGAAGAGAGAGAATGTTTGCTGTAACTTTCTCAAGGTTAACTGTTTTTCATATTGTATCATTTAGAGAGTATCCATAAAAATGTGAATCAAAATGCAACCATCTTTATCATCTTTTCCATGTTCTTTACATCAAAACCCTGAGGTGGACGTCTATGTTGAGGTCTTTTCTTTTCTCTTTTATTTCAGTGGAATTTATTTCCTTCCCTTCTGTGTGAGTCCTGTAATCACACATTACAGGTCCTGCAAGTTATTCTCCCTTGTATGTGCTGTCCTCAGTTGTATCTGACTCTTTTCTACTCCACGGACTGTAGCCCACCAGGTTCCTCTGTCTCTGGAATTTTCCAGGCACGAATACTGGAGTGGGTTACCATTTTCTTCTCCAGGGGATCTTCCCGACCCAGGGATTGAACCCATGTCTCCTGCATCTCCTGCATTGGCAAGTGGATTCTTTACCAGTGTGTCACCTGGGAAGCCCCTATTCTCCCTTGACTCCACAAATATTCATGGAAGTCTCAGTAATCAGTGAAGATTTCCAGTCATTTTATAACATTTGTCCTAACAGTAAATTTCTGGTTAATTCGATCACAACTAAAAAACCCAAAAAGCAATCTGAAGATTTCATTCATCTAATACTTCCAATGGTTTTGTAAGTACCAATTCTCTATGTTAACTTTTGCTTGCTTGAAATACTTAGAGGTTTTTGGCTTCTTTACACGACTTGAATACAATAGAATAGAGAACCAAAAATGTTTCCAAGAACTAAAATCATCAAAAATGGCAGCTGGAAGTTGTTTTACTTCTGCAGATTTTGGAAGGTCCTAAGTGGAAAATATATACTGGTTTTCCACAGTATGGAAATAGCAAATAACTACTTAAATTATTATGCGTGCCTGAATAATGTGCTCTTTGACGGCAAGGCTTAGTTAGGGAGGTGAACTAGCTGTTATAAAAGAAACAGTATGAAAGATTAATCACTACAAGACTTGATGGTGGACTGGTTGACTTTGTCAACATGATATCGCCTGTAAGTGGGAAATTACTAGTTTGGGAATTTAAATTCTCAGTCAAAATGCGATAAAAAGAGCTTTCAAGCTTTCAAGCAATGTGATAAAAAGAGCATTTCAGTCACCCTTAATGGCACCCCACTCCAGTACTCTTGCCTGGAAAATCCCATGGATGGAGGAGCCTGGTAGGCTGCAGTCCATGGGGTTGCTAAGAGTCAGACACGACTGAGCGACTTCACTCTCACTTTTCACTTTCATGCATTGGAGAAGGAAATGGCAACCCACTCCAGTGTTCTTGCCTGGAGAATCCCAGGGACGGGGGAGCCTGGTGGGCTGCCGTCTATGGGGTCACACAAAGTCGGACACGACTGAAGTGACTTAGCAGCAGTTAAGTGATCTCTTACTTATTTTTTAAAACGTGCTTATTTGACTGGGTCAGGTCTTAGTTGTGGACACAGGATCTTTGATCTTAGTTGCAGCATGTGGGATCTTTAGCTGTGGCATGTAGCATGATCTAACTCTCTGATCAGGGATTGAACTCAGGCCTCCTCCTTTGGGAGTGTGGAGTCTTAGCCACCAGACCACGAGGGAAGTCCTGATCTTTTATATTTTTATAGTAGCAGAACACAGCTATTTTTATAGCCCCATCTAATACTTTTGGTCCCAGAATTAAGAGGTGAATGAATTAATAGCATAGCTAAGTCTTGCATGAAATTTAGAGCATTAATTGGGAAGAAGTATCACCTTTAAATTTCAACTGAATATATACGGAAGGATTTAGATTGATTTGAGCATTGAGACTGCATCCTAGATAGTTTGTGCTTCATGGCTCTGAAACCAGCAGGCAATTGTGTGGGTTATTATGGTGGTTGGAGTGATTGATCCTGCTACCTAATGGTTATGAAAGGATGTGTGTCTGGAATCCAGAAGATTTCCAAAGGGTACTTCATTGTACTTCCTGTCTAATTAGTGAAGACTCCTGAATCTAGTGCATGTAGGGCTATTGAGAAATTTTCACCAAGTAAATAATCATAAACAACAAAAATGATTTGAGGGCAAGAAAGAGATAGACTACGTAGTGGAAAAGTGAAATTAAAAGCACCAGCATCTCATTACTAGTTTTAAGCATTTAGAAAAAAATCCCATGGACGGAGGAGCCTGGCGGGCTGTAGTCCATGGGGTCACTAAGAGTCAGACACAACTGAACAACTTCACTTTCACTTTTCACTTTCATGCACTGGAGAAGGTAATGGCACCCCACTCCAGTACTCTTGCCTGGAAAATCCCATAGACGGAGAAGCCTGGTGGGCTGCAGTCCATGGGGTCACTAAGAGTCGGACATGACTGAAGTGACTTAGCAGCAGCAGCAGCAGCAACAAATTCTTCATTTTAATTAGCATATATTAGCCATTGTTTTCTTTCTTCCTAAATATTACATGTAAGATGTGTTGGTGCACCTCTACCTTATAATTTTATCTCTAATTATCATAGAACAGTGTATCTTCATTAGGAAAAACAAGACATAACCATTCCCCAGAGATGGATACAGTGATTGATTCAACTGTGGATCTCTACCTTGAGAGAGTTTCAGGACATTTTCACTTAAATGAGGAATGGGTTGTATTATCTTAGATCAACACATGCTATTGTCAATTTTGCCATTGTTCAAAAGTTAAAATATAAGCCGTTGGGTTGAACTGTGGGAAAGAATGCATTTTGGCAACATCAAATCCAAATTCCTTCTCTGCTCTCCCTTCTGGTTGGAGGACTGTTCAGTTCAGTTCAGTCGCTCAGTCGTGTCCGACTCTTTGCGACCCCATGAATTGCAGCACACCAGGCCTCCCTGTCCATCACCAAGTCCCAGAGTTCACTGAGACTCACGTCCATCAAGTCAGCGATGCCATCCAGCCATCTCATCCTCTGTCGTCCCCTTCTCCTCCTGCCCCCAATCCCTCGCAGCATCAGAGTCTTTTCCAATGAGTCAACTCTTCGCATGAGGTGGCCAAAGTACTGGAGTTTCAGCTTTAGCATCAGTCCTTCCAAAGAAATCCCAGGGCTGATCTCCTTCAGAATGGAGGAGGACTGTAAGCCTTGGAATTACATATCTCAGTTTCCTTTCCTCCAGATTTCTGGATGGGTTGTTTAAGTTCTATCAATGAGATAAGCTTGCATGAGATTGAGAAGGGAGAAAGGAAGTGGATGTCTTATTTCTCTTCCTGTTAGTAGTGGTGAGCAGAAGTACATGTTTGTTTTTATACGTGTTTTTTAACCATCCAGGTCTTTTTATTTTTTCTCACACCTGTTATGCCATGAATTCACAGGGAATGGATTTGAACAATTCAGGCTCCTTTCCATTGGTTCTCATGAAGTGTGTGTCTCTGGGTGGAGCAGGCTGGTGCTTCAACTGAACCCAACAATCTTTCTCTTTGCCTTCCTTCTTTTTTTCGTTTTAAATATTTAATTATTTGATTGAGCCAGATATTAGTTGCAACATGCAGGATCTAGTTCCCTAAGCAGGTATTGAACCTGGGCTCCCTGCCTAGGGAGTGTGGAATCTTAGCCACTGGATCACCAGGGAAGTCCCATGGCTTCCTCTTTATCATCATCTTCCTTCACATGTTTCAAGAAGCAACCTAGGATTTTAGAGTGCTTAATATGCTCAATCACACATTTATTCTCTTGGCCAGAATCTTGCCCTTGTTTGTTTATTACAATGGCAATAGCATTCTGGGTAACATTGTAGACTTCCAGATTTGCGGTGGTGACATTTGTGGGGCATTCCTTTTTGAACAATGCCCATTCCCTTGATGTCTGCAATATTGGCTTTCTTGTAGACTCACATGTATGTGGCCAAAGGAACATTTCCATGTTTTCTGAAGGCCTACGGTTTCCCCGGTGTCTCAGTGGTAAAGAATTTGCCTGCCAATGCAGAAGATGTGGGTTCCGTCTCTGGATCAGAAAGATTCTCCTGAAGAAGACAACAATCCACTCCAGTATTCTTGCTGGGAAATCCCTTGGACAGAGGAGCCTTGTGGGCTACAGTCCATGAGGTCACAAAGAGACACGACTGAGCAACTGAGCGCACAGAGATCACACAGCAGGTGCTTCCCCTCTTTCCCTTAGTTTCGGTCGTTTTGGTGAATTACTGGAAGATGGTGGCTCCAGCTGGAAGGCCAGAACTGTGTGCTTTTCTATGTGAGGGTTCTAGGTCTTTCCCCACCTATTTCTCATGCACTTGCCTGGCTTTACAAGGCAGGAGCAGTAATGGTGGCAGTATCTTGACAAAGTGGTGAGGGGAGAAGTGAAGTGAAGCATTAGTCGCTCGCTCGTGTCCAACGCTCTGTGACCCCATGGACTGGAGCCCACCAGGCTCTTCTGTCCGTGGAATTCTTCAGGCAAGAATACTGGAGTGGGTAGTCATTTCCTTCTCCAGGGGGAATCTTCCTGACCCAGAGTTCGAACCCAGGTCTCCTGCATTTCAGACAGATTCCTTACCATCTGAGGAAGGGAAGGGAAGGGAGGCCCCAAAACTCATGAGTAAAATTTGAAACCTACAAATTCTCCCCTTGGCTTTTAATTCTTTAGTACCTAAACAATTTTCTAAGTGTCTGATTCCCTATATTTGATACCTTTGACTTGAAAACCTGTAAATATGTCTTTTTCTACAGTAAGTACTGATTGATTCAGGTGGCCAATTGGCCAGTAACTCAGACAGTATCTCTTTCAGTAAAGACCAACATTTTTTAAATTTGGAATATGGGATTGTATTTCTAAAATCTATACCACTTACATGCATATATGACTGAATTACATATGAAAACACAACATATATTTATCTGAATATGTAATGTTACCAATTATATTTGTTCCATGGGAAAAATTTAGGTTCTAGAAAATATTTATTGTTGTTGTTCTATTGCTAAGTTGTATCCAACTCTTTGCAACCCCATGGGCTGCAGCATACCAGGCTTCCCTGTTTTTCAGTATCCACTGGAGTTTGCTCAAATTCATGTCCTTTGATGCTATCCAACCATCTCATCCTCTGCTGCTTTCATCTCCTTTTGCCTTAAACATTTCTAGAAAATATATATTACCATAATCCTTAAAATATCAAATGAGGATTTTTTTCATATAGTTTACATCTATCTGTGAGCATTGATCTCAAGGGAACAATCAGCTATGCATCTGTGAATTTGAGCTTTTTAATTGGCCAATTACTGATTCACTCACATTAGACAAACAAAATAAAGTAGAAGTTTCATTAGACCATAATATAAAAAGAATAATCATGCAAAACAATTGAATTAAAAATTAAAATAAAACAGGTTTATAGATAATAAGTAAATGCATAGATACATGGATCTTTGTATGAGCTTCTATAGTACATGAACTGAGAACTTCCAGATGTTCAAGCTGGATTTAGAAAAGGCAGGGGAACAAGAGATCAAATTGCCAAAATCTGTTAGATCATAGAAAAAACAAGAGAATTCCAGAAAAACATCTACTTCTTCTTCATCGACTATGCTAAAGCCTTTGACTGTGTGGATCACAACAAACTGTGGACAATTCTTAAAGAGATGGGAATACCAGAGCACCTGACCTGCCTCCTGAGAAATAAGTATGGAGGTCAAGAAGCAACAGTTAGAACCGGACATGGAACAACGGACTGGTTCCAAATTGGGAAAGGAGTATATCAAGGCTGTGTACTGTTACCCTGCTTATTTAACTTCTATGCAAAGAACATCATGCAAAATGCTGGGCTGGATGAAGCACAAGCTGGAATCAAGATTGCCAGGAAAGTGAAAGTGAAATTTGCTCAGTCGTATTCGACTCTTTGCAATCCCATGGACTATACAGTCCATGGCATTCTCCAGACCAGGATACTGGAGTGGGTAGCTTTTCCCTTCTCCAGGGGATCTTCCCAACTCAGGGATCAGACCCAGGTCTCCCTAATTACAGGCAGATTCTTTATCAGCTGAGCCACAAGGGAAGCCCAAGAATACTGGAGTGGGTAGCCTATCCCTTCTCCAGTGAATCTTCCCGACCCGGAATCAAACTGCATTGCAGGCGTATTCTTTACCAACTGAACTATCAGGATTGTGGAGAGAAATATCAATTATCTCAGATATGCAGATGACACCACGATTATGGCAGAAAGTGAAGAACTAAAGAGCCTCTTGATGAAAGTGAAAGAGGAGAGTGAAAAAGCTGGCTGAAAACTCAACATTCAAAAAACAAAGATCATAGCATCTGGTCCCAACACTTCATGGCAAATAGATGGGGAAACAATGGAGACGGTGTCAGACTTTATTTTGGGGGGCTCCAAAATCACTGCAGATGGTGACTGCAGCCATGAAATTAAAAGACGCTTACTCCTTGGAAGGAAAGTTATGACCGACCTAGATAGCATATTCAAAAGCAGAGACATTACTTTGCCAACAAAAGTCCATCTAGTCAAGGTTATGGTTTTTCCTGTGGTCATGTATGGATGTGAGAGTTGGACTGTGAAGAAGGCTGAGCGCTGAAGAATTGATGCTTTTGAACTGTGGTGTTGGAGAAGAATCTTGAGAGTCCCTTGGACTGCAAGGAGATCAAACCAGTCCATCCTAAAGGAGATCAGTCTTGGCTATTCATTGGAAGGACTGATGCTGAAGTGAAGCTCCAATCCTTTGGCCACCTGATGTGAAGAACTGACTCATTGGAAAAGACCCTGATGCTAGTGAAAAATGAAGGCAGGAGGAGAAGGGGATGACAGAGGATGAAATGGTTGGATGGTATCACCGACTTGATGGACATGAGTTTGAGCAAGCTCTGGGAGTTGGTGATGGACAGGGAAGCCTGGCGTGCTATGAGTCCATGGGGTCACAAAGAGCTGGACATGACTGAGTGACTGAACTGAACTGATATCCTAAAAGCTTTCTAAGAGCATCTCCACATGGCTGTCTGAGAAACTTCTCAAACTTAACATGCCTAAAATTTTACTTCTGACCTCTTTCTCTCTACTTAAACCAGAAATCAGCTACAACCTTCTCATACCTATCTTTTTAGCTGCTTAGATCAGATCAGTTCAGTCGCTCAGTTGTGTCCGACTCTTTGCGACCCCATGAATTGCAGCACGCCAGGCCTCCCTGTCCATCACCAACTCCTGGAGTTCATTGAGACTCACGTCCATCAAGTCAGTGATGCCATCCAGCCATCTCATCCTCTGTCATCCCCTTCTCCTCCTGCCCCCAATCCCTCCCAGCATCAGAGTCTTTTCCAATGAGTCAACTCTTCGCATGAGGTGGCCAAAGGACTGGAGCTTCAGCTTTAGCATCATTCCTTCCAAAGAAATCCCAGGGCTGATCTCCTTCAGAATGGACTGGTTGGATCTCCTTGCATTCCAAGGGACTCTCAAGTCTTCTCCTACACCACAGTTCAAAAGCATCAATTCTTCAGCACTCAGCCTTCTTCACAGTCCAACTCTCACATCCATACATGACCACTGGAAAAACCATAGCCTTGACTAGACGAACCTTTGTTGGCAAAGTAATGTCTCTGCTTCTGAATATGCTATCTAGGTCGGTCATAACTTTCCTTCCAAGGAGTACGCACCTTTTAATTTCATGGCTGCAGTCACCATCTGTAGTGATTTTGGAGCCCAGAAAAATAAAGTCAGTCACTGTTTCCACTGTTTCCCCATCTATTTCCCATGAAGTGGTGGGACCGGATGCTATGATCTTCGTTTTCTGAATGTTGAGCTTTAAGCCAACTTTTTCACTCTCCACTTTTACTTTCATCAAGAGGCTTTTGAGTTCCTCTTCACTTTCTGCCATAAGGGTGGTGTCATCTGCATATCTGAGGTTACTGATATTTCTCCCGGCAATCTTGATTCCAGCTTGTGTTTCTTCCAGTCCAGCGTTTCTCATGATGTACTCTGCATATAAGTTAAATAAACAGGGTGACAATATACAGCCTTGACAAACTCCTTTTCCTATTTGGAACCAGTCTGTTGTTCCATATACAGTACTAACTGTTGCTTCCTGACCTGCATACAAATTTCTCAAGAGGCAGATCAGGTGGTCTGGTATCCCCATCTCTTTCAGAATTTCCCACAGTTTATTGTGATCCACACAGTCAAAGGCTTTGGCATAGTCAATAAAGCAGAAATAGATGTTTTTCTGGAACTCTCTTGCTTTTGCCATGATCCAGCGGATGTTGGCAATTTGATCTCTGGTTCCTCTGCCTTTTCTAAAACCAGCTTGAACATCAGGAAGTTCACGGTTCACATATTGCTGAAGCCTGGCTTGGAGACTTTTGAGCATTACTTTACTAGCGTGTGGGATGAGTGCAATTGTGTGGTAGTTTGAGCATTCTTTGGCATTGCCTTTCTTTGGGATTGGAATGAAAACTGATCTTTTCCAGTCCTGTGGCCACTGCTGAGTTTTCCAAATGTGCTGGCATATTGAGTGCAGCACTTTCACAGCATCATCTTTCAGGATTTGAAGTAGCTCAATTGGAATTCCATCACCTCCACTAGTTTTGTTCATAGTGATGCTTTCTAAAGCCCACTTGACTTCACATTCCAGGATGTCTGGCCTTAGGTGAGTGATCACACCATCGTGATTATCTGGGTCATGAAGATCTTTTTTGTACAGTTCTTCTGTGTATTCTTGCCATCTCTTCTTAATATCTTCTGCTTCTGTTAGGTCCATACCATTTCTGTCCTTTATCGAGCTCATCTTTGCATGAAATGTTCTCTTGGTATCTCTGGTTTTCTTAAAGAGATCCCTAGTCTTTCCCATTCTCTTGTTTTCCTCTATTTCTTTGCATTGATTGCTGAAGAAGGCTTTCTTATCTCTTCTAGCTATTCTTTGGAACTCTGCGTTCAGATGTTTATATCTTTCCTTTTCTCCTTTGCTTTTCACTTCTTTTCACAGCTATTTGTAAGGCCTCCCCAGACAGCCATTTTGCTTTTTTGCATTTCTTTTCTATGGGAATGGTCTTGATCCCTGTCTCCTGTACAATGTCATGAACCTCATTCCATAGTTCATCAGGCACTCTATCTATCAGATCTAGGCCCTTAAATCTATTTCTCACTTCCATTGTATAGTCATAAGGGATTTGATTTAGGTCATACCTGAATGGTCTAGTGGTTTTCCCTACTTTCTTCAATTTAAGCTTAGGATAAAACAAACTTGGTCTCACACTGAAGTGTAGGAGGTAGTTGGGCCCCTGGATTGAGTAACTGGAATTCGTCAAGTGGAGTGAACTGGAGTTTTGTTTCCTCTGATACCTCAAGGACAAAGTTAATGGCAGGAGTTGAGCTCTCCTGGAGCAAAGAGATGAGATGACCACATCTATCACTCCTGATGTTAAGGAGATGTCCAAGACTGCACACGTGCTTACTCTGTTGAGACTTTTCCCAGAACTATTCGTATGGCTAGTAACCTCACCTATGCTGTGCTATGCTTAGTTGCTCAGTCATGTCTGAGTCTTTGTGACCCCATGGACTATATAGCCTGCCAGGCTCCTTTGTCCCTGGGGATTCTCCAGGCAGGAATACTAGAGTAGGTTGCCATGCCCTCCTCCAGGGGATCTTCCCAACCCAGGGATCAAACCCAGGTCTCCCACATTCCAGGCAGATTCTTTACCATCTGAGCCACCAGGGAAGCCCAATAATACTGGAATGGGTAGCCTCTCTCTTCTCCAGGGGATCTTCCCTACCCAGGAATCGAACCAGGATTTCCTCCATTGCAGGCGGATTCTTTACCAGCTGAGCTACCAGGGAAGCCCCAGTAACCTTACCTACTTTACGTCTGTTTTTTAAGTTATTTATTTATTTAGTTTTGGCTGTGCCAGGTCTTCGTTGCTGCGAGGGCTCTTTTCCAGCTGTGGCAAGTGGAGGCTACTCTCTAGTTGTGGCACATGGGCTCCTCATTGGGGTAGCTTCTCTTGTTGTGGAGCACAGACTCGAGAGCACAGGCTCAACAGCTGTGGCACATGAGCTTACTTGCTCTGTGGCATGTGGGGCCTTCCCGGATCAGGGATCAAACCCATGTCTCCTGCATTGGCAGGTGGATTCCTTACCACTGAGCCACCAGGGAAGTCTATGTCTATTTTTAAATGTAAAGTTTTTACTGATTCAACCCGGACTTTACTTTTTAGTGCTTCAATTTTCTAATAATAGCAAATTCAATTTCCTGCTTTATTCTTCCCTGTCACACTTATTCCTCACTAATGTAATCTGCTTTCATTATTTATTAACCATCTGCTTCCTCTCCACTCCCATTAGAACATAAATACCAGAGAGACAGGGATTCCTGTTTATTTTTTATTTTTCTCTTTGTGTTTTGAGACAGTGCTTGTTTCACAGTAAACTTGGGGATGTGAATGAGCACTTCCACCAGAGGCTCAGGGCTACTCCAGCGGCGTCCCAGAGCTCTTCTCAGGCCCCGTTCTCATCTTACATGGGTTGTGGCTGTCTCCTTTTTCCTTCAAGCCATGGAAAGCTCTTATTCTGGGAGTACATTCTTGCCAGATTACTGTGCTGCTTGGACTCAAGGAATACAACCTGTTGAGTGGAAAGAAAATAGATTAAAAAAATAATCAAGAAACTTCATCTAAGCCAGTAATCACTTAAGAAATCTTACTGAATGTTACAGTATGAGGCTGCTTTAGTAGTGCCCACTAGCCACAAGGGCTTCCTAGGTGGCACACTGGTAAAGAATCCACCTGCCAATGCAGGAAATGCAAGAGATGCAGGTTCAATCCCTGGGTACAGGAAGATCCCCTGGAGTAGGACATGGCAACCCGCTCCAGTATTCTTGCCTGAAAAATTCCCTGGATGGAGGAGCCTGCTGGGCTACGGTTCATGGGGGCGCAAAGAGACGGACTTGACTAAGCACACACACACACACAAGCACATACTGAATCACAAGCCCTAAGAAAGAGCCTGAAGAAAGTAATGCAAAAGAAGAGCAGAGTCCAATCTGAATACAGCTTTACACTTTGCAAGGTCTTGACCTTTTCTCATTTCAGTAGCTCAATATCACCTAAATGACAACCCTTCTAGGCAGCTGCACAGCTCCTCTATCCTTAAAGTAAAACACAATGAAATAAAATCATACAAAGCCACCTTAAATTTTTAACATAGGAAATGAACTATTTGACCATGCAAAAAGCCAAAACCAGGTCATCCCTCAGAAAAATGTTTGTATTTTGTAATATCAATCAGCAAATACAAAAGAGTGATCAAAGACAGCATTATCACTTTATAATAGTAACCTAATTATTGATGGCATAACTTGCTTAAAAATTACCTATTAGAAGACAAATAACTTTTATTCTACATTTTAAATTTCATTTTATTTTATATTTGGGTAAACTATTTTTTATCATAGCTTCAAATTTTACAAAGAAATAAAATTTAAAAATCAGTATTTACAAAAATGTGTTATAGCCATTTCAGTATCATGTCAATATCTAATTATTGATGAGATAATCTTATGTTGTCAGTTAATGCTTACATTTTAATAAATAATTACATCTATAAATACGATTTCCCTGGTGGTGCAGTGAATAAGAATTCACTTGCCAATGCATGGGACATGGGTTCAGTCCTAATCTGGGAAGATTCCACGTGCCTCAGAGCAACTAAGCCCCTGAACCACAACTTCTGAGCCTGCACCCTCTAGAGCCTGTGCTCAAAACAAGAGAAGCCATCACAATTAGGAGCCTGCACACTGCAACGAAGAGTAGCCCCTGCTCGCTGAAACTAGAGAAAGCCCGTGCAAAGCAATGAAGACCCCAAAATAAATAAATTAATTAAATACATACATAAAATGTTAGTGATTGTGTGATTGTACTTGTAACAACAACCAAAATGATGTAAATAATAGTAAAAATTTCTTAATACATCTACTATGCTGAGGAAATATTGAGCCAAATAACTAAAAAAAAAACTTATATTAGTTCCAGCTATAAATGTGTATTAACAGTTACATTTAACTATGTTGAGGAACATTAGTATGTTTTCAGAATTGGAACTAAAAGTCTTTTCCCTTAATTTTTCCTATGATAAAATCGTAGTAGTTTTTGCAGCAAAACAAAACATTAATTTATGGTATCATTTTAAAAAATCTATTTATTTCCATAAAATTAAATTTAAAAAATCAGCAAATACTGTGAAAGGATTAGATATAAGAGGCTGTTGGTCCACTTATAAGATGGTTTATTTTTAATGTTAGCTTCTGTATGGTTTTATACATATAATAATATTTAAGCATATTTTGTGTATAAATAAGTAAAAGTAAAGGTCATATTGGAGAAGGCAATCGCACCCCACTCCAGTACTCTTGCAGGGAAAATCCCATGGGCGGAGGAGCCTGGTAGGCTGCAGTCCATGGGGTTGCTGAGGGTCGGACACGACTGAGCGACTTCACTTTCACTTTTCACTTTCATGCATTGGAGAAGGAAATGGCAACCCACTCCAGTGTTCTTGCCTGGAGAATCCCAGGGACGGGGGAGCCTGGTGGGCTGCCATCTATGGGGTCGCACAGAGTCGGACACAACTGAAGCGACTTAGCAGCAGCAGCAGCAGCTTCCAAAGAACACCCAGGACTGATCTCCTTCAGAATGGACTGGTTGGTGTGAATAGCTCGGCTTGTATTATATTCTAGGGCCCTTATAAATCAATCCCCCCATCAGTGTTTGCATTATCACCTAGAGGGTTAGTTAACATGTGGTACAATTAGGACTGATAGAAGGTATAATGTGCAAAGCACTTGAACTATGTAGGAAAACAGGTGCAGTCTAGTTAGGAGAAAACCAACTGTACTCTGAATCCCACGCATCTTAATGGCAAGACTCCCCCCACATGTCAATGTGAAACACTTAATTTTAAAACAGGTGCAGTCTAGTTAGGAGAAAACCAACTGTACTCTGAATCCCACACATCTTAATGGCAAGACTCCCCCCACATGTCAATGTGAAACACTTAATTTTAAAATGTTGACTCTACAATATACAAAATAGCTATTATAAATGTGTATAGTGTATTCTATAGCTGCGAGGTTTACTTTTTTTTTTTTTAAGGAAACTGCAAGTTATGCTGTGGTTAAGACTTATCTTCATCCCTTGAAAAAGCCCACATTCTATCACAGTGATGTATGGTCAGACTTAACAGCCCCAACTGTTAAAAACACTTGGATCAAGTCATAACCACTTTTACTGCAAAAGGACCAGTATAGGTTTATCAATTCTAGTACCATAATAATTACCCAACAAGCCGTTAACCTACAGAAAACATGCATCATGAGAAGCAAGAAATATCACTCGTCCCTTCTGCATATTAACAACTTGTCTTTTCTGAGCAACAGTGCTCATATTAACTGAGGTCTGTGAAGGGCCACTTTTCCCATCATCCTGAGTGAAAGATGGAACAACTTAAGTACAAACGCAACATATTATAAACAATTTCCTACCAAAAAAAGTCACAAATTAAGCCAAAGTATTTTACAGAATTTACAAAACACCATAAAAACTGTTTTCACTGAAAGCTCCCCTCCTGCCTCCTCCCCTATCCAGCGAGCCAACTGGATGTCTTTGGGGCGTGATGGTGAAACTCCAAATGGATCGCGAACAGATTAGTATCTTCAGGCAAACCCACCAGGTACGCTTCGCTAGCCTCCTGCAGCGTACGGATGGCGGCACTCTGGAACTTCAAGTCGGTTTTGAAATCCTGGGCGATCTCCCTCACCAACCTCTGGAAAGGCAGCTTCCGAATCAGAAAATGGGTGGATTTCTGGTAAGGACGGATTTCTCGGAGGGCAACGGTCCCCGGCCTGTAGCGATGAGGTTTTGTCATCCCGCTGGTAGAGGGGGCGCTTTTCCCGGCCGCTTCGATGACCAGCTGTTTGCGGGGCACTTTCCCACCCGTGGATTTATAAGCTGTCCTCTTGGTCCGGGCCATTTTCTTTGAGACCGCTGCCCAAGTCTTAGGCCACTTCTTCGAATGCGGCGCCGCGTCTGCTGCCCAACGGAGAGCCGAGCGAAGCGCGGAACCCCCTCCAACGAACAACCAAACCGCTTTACCGGGGTGTTCTTCCTAAATACATACTCTAGCCTTACCCTGATGGACTGGCAGTTTTTTAAAGATCAGACAAAACAAAAATCTTGAAGAGTATGAAATAATTTAGAAAGACTATGTATTCATAAATAGTGGATTAGGCTTAAAATATTGTCTTAAAATACAGTTATTGATTACATTTTCTAAGACAGGTATCACTGAATGCCATTTGGGCATACCTTTTATGTGTAAAATACGTTTCATCAATACATTTTATCTGTCACTTCAGTAAATAACAAAATAATAAAATACAGATTATTATTTGTTTCATGCAAAACAAATAATACACTTGCCTTCCATAGAAGTTTTTCTCAGTTTTCAAAATATTTTCCCAAGTTCAGTGGTTACAACAACACTTTCTTGTTATTTTAAATATATACATGTGAAAATTTAGATTCCGATTAAGCAAATGTCTTGCCAGAGTTTTTACAACCATTTCTACAGAGCTAGTATGTAAATTTGTATCAATTCACCATCAAATCTTATTTTCCATTTTGTTTTCAACTTCTGCTCTTATCAGAGTCTGGATCAAATTGGTCTCAGTAAATATGAAGTGTATTTCTTGGTTTGGTTATGTTTTTAGAGAATAAATTATGACTAAGCTAATGACTGAAAAAAAGCCAGTGAAAAGATTTTAAATCTCATTCTTTGAATTTTATTTATTCATAAATTTATAATTTCAGCTTTGTTAAAGCATAATTGATGTAAAACTGTAGAATATTTAAAGTGTATCTCATGGTGGAATTCTCATCCATCACTTCAAATATTTATCTTTTTTTGTATTTGAAAATACAAATTCTACTCTTAGCAAATTTCAGTTACAAATACAGTGTTATCAGCTATAGTCACCATGTTTTACATTAGATCCTGAAACCTTATTAATCTTGTCACTGTAATCTATTCACTGTAACATTTACCACTCCCTTGTTATTTCCCAGCTTCTAGCCCTTGGAAATCATTTTTTCTACTCTCTGTTTCTATGAATTTGACATTCCACCCCCTCCCCCAGATTCCACATATATGTGATAGCATGTAGTCTGGCTTATTTATTTTGCGCAATGCCTCCAAATTCCATCAATGTTTTTGAGAATGGAAGGATTTCCTTTTTTTCATGGCTGGTTAATATTCCATTGAGTATGTGTGTGTGGCTTTTTATTCATTCATCCTTTGATGGACATTTAGGTTGCTTCTATAAAGAACCCTCCTGCCAATGCAGGAGACATAAGAGACAAGAGTTCAATCCCTGGGTCAGGAAGATCCCCTGGAGGAGGGCACAGCAACCCACTACAATATTCTTGCTGGAGAATCCAACGGACAGAGGCGTCTGGCAGGCTGCAGTCACAGGGTCGCACAGAGTTGGGCATGACTGAAGGGACTTAGCACACACACACACACCTTGGCTGCAATGAACATGGTAGTGAGACATCTCTTTGATACCCTGTTTTCATTTCCTTTGCATGAACGCTCAGAAGTGGAATTACTGGATCACACTGTAGTTCCGTTTTTTATTTATTTTGAAGAAACACCATAATGTTTTCCATAATGGCTGTACCAATGTACATTCCCACCAACAGCATACGAGGGTTCCCTTATCTCCACATACTCTGTAATACTTGTAATGTCTTATCTTTTTGATGATAAGCTTTCGGACAGGTATGAGGTTATATCTCACTGCAGTTTTAATTTGTACTTCCTGTTGCTTAGTGATGCTGAGCACCTTTTCATGTACCTGTTGGCCAGTTGTATGTCTTCTTTTGGAAAATGTCTATTTACGTCCTTTGTCCATTTTAAAATCATATTGCCTCCCCCCACCCATTGAATTGCATGATTACATGCATTTTGGATATTAACCTATTATCAGATTTATGATTTGCAAATATTTTCTCTCATTCTGTGGGTTGCCTTTTCATTTTTAAAACTGATTGCTGTGCAGAAGGTTTTAAGTTTGATGTGGTCTTCTCATTTATTTTTGCTTTTGTTTTTGCTTTTGATGTCAAATCCAAAAAACTCTTGCCAAGACTGTCATGGAATTTACTTCTGATGTTGTCTTCTAGGAATTTCATGGTTTGGGTCTCATGTCCAAATATTTAATCTGTTTTGCGTTGATTTTTGTGTATGGCGTAAGATAGGGGTCTGGTTACCTTTTTTGCATGTGGCTGTCTATTTTCTCCAACATCATTTATTGAAGAAACTATTCTTTCTTCACTTTATCTTGGCTCCTTTAGTTGATCACTGATGTGCGAACTTATTTCTGGGCTCTCTATTCTATTCCATTGATCTGTGTGTCTGTTTTTATGTCAATACAATATTGCTTTGATTCAGTTCAGTTCAGTTGCTCAGTCATGTTCAAC
The DNA here is from genome assembly GCF_055505025.1 of Bos grunniens. Taxonomy (NCBI): domain Eukaryota; kingdom Metazoa; phylum Chordata; class Mammalia; order Artiodactyla; family Bovidae; genus Bos; species Bos grunniens. The sequence continues at coordinate 50,448,082 of NC_141180.1, forward strand.
TCTTTGTGACTCCATGGATCACAGCACACCAGGCTTCCCTGTCCATCACCAACTCCTGGAGCTTGCTCAAACTCATATCCATCGAGTCGGTGATGCCATCCAACCATCTCATCCTCTGTCATTCCCTTCTCTTTCTGCCTTCATTTTTTACCAGCATCAGGGTCTTTTCAAATGAGTCAGTTCTTCACATCAGGTGGCCAAAGTATTGGAGTTTCAGCTTCAGCATCAGTCCTTCCAATGAATAGTCAGGACTGATTTCCTTTAGGATTGACTGATTGGATCTCCTTGCAGTCCAAGGGGCTCTCAAGAGTCTTCACAATACCACAGTTCAAAAGCATCAATTCTTGGGCACTCAGCCTTCTTTATGGTCCAACTCTCACATCCACACATGACTATTGAAAAAAACCATAGCTTTGACTAGATGGACCTTTATTAGCAAAGTAATGTCTCTGATTTTTAAAATGCTGTCTAGGTTGGTCATAACTATTCTTCCAAGGAGCAAGCATGGCTCCTTGGAAGAAATTTCATGGCTGCAGTCACCATCTGCATTGATCTCGGAGCCCAAGAAAACAAAGTCTGCCACTGTTTCCGTTGTTTCCCCATCTATTTCCCATGAAGTGATGGGACCAGATGCCATGATCTTCATTTTCTGAATGTTGAGTTTTAAGCCAGCCTTTTCACTCTCCTCTTTCACTTTCATCAAGAGGCTCTTTAGTTCTTCTTCACTTTCTGCCGTAAGGGTGGTGTCATCTGCGTATCTGAGGTTATTGATATTTCTCCTGGCAATCTTGATTCCAGCTTGTGCTTTATCCAGGTTGGTATTTTACATGATGTACTCTGCATATAAGTTAAATAAGCAGGGTGACAATATACAGCCTTGACGTACTGCTTTCCCAATTTGGAACCAGTCTGTTGTTCCATGTCCACTTCTAACTGTTGCTTCTTGATCTGCATACAGATTTCTCAGGAGGCAGGTCAGGTGGTCTGGTATTCCCATCTCTTTAAGAATTTTCCACAGTTTGTTGTCATCCACACAGTCAATGGCTTTAGCGTAGTCAATAAAATCAATTGCTTTGATTTACTATCACTTTTAATATAATTTAAAGTCAGAGAACATAATGCCTCCAGTTTTTCTTTTTTCTCAAAACTCTTTCAGCTATTCGGGTCTTTTGTGGGTCCATGCACATTTTAGAACTGTTTGGTTTATTTTTGTAGAAAATGCTTTTGAAATTTTGGTAAGGCTTACATTGAATCTGTAGATTGCTTTGGGTAACATGGACATTTCTTTTTTTTAATATAAATTTATTTACTTTAATTGGAGGCTAATTACCTTACAATATTGTATTGGTTTTGCCATACATCAACATGAATCCGCCAGGGGTGTACACGTGTTCCCCATCCTGAACCCCCCTCCCACCTCCCTCCCCATACCATCCCTCTGGGTCATCCCCAGATGACCAGCCCCAAGCATCCTGTATCCTGCATCGAACCTGGACTGGCGATTTGTTTCACATATGACATTTCAACAATATTAATTTTTCCAATTGATGAGCATAGAGTACCTTTTCGTTTTCATTTATTTTGTAATCCTTAATTTCTTTCATCAGTGTCCTATAGTTTGTAAAGATCTCTCATCTTCTTTGTTAAGATTATTCCTAGGTTTTAAAAATTCTTTTTGATCCTATTAGAACTTAAAAATCTAAAGCTCAGATTATATTTTCTGCAGATCTTACCTCCTTTGTGTTGAGTAGGTTCTCTAGCTGTTGAAGCACCATTTATCAAGGAAGACTGTTCAGATACTGAATATTTAGTTTTATACTGTTTCATTCAATATAAATGCTTTAATAAGTAGAATTTTAATTAAGATATAGCCTCAAATTCCTATGTAATTACATAAATTTGATATATATAGAAACAGATGTCTATATTTAGTAAATTATTTGGGTAATTTCAAGTATCAAGTACTATCCTTTTGGCCTTTCAGTCCCAACACTGGGTTGGCTATTAATACTTCATGCTGGTAAGATAATGTTATTTTTCTATTAATTCTATCAAGTTATTTGGTGAATTTCTACTTAGAAATGTTCTGTTTCTACTTAGAAAAGTCATAAATAAAGGCTTTTTTAAATACTCTGTTTTTCTTCATGCGTTATCATTCAGTTCTACCATATTGAATATTTCTAAAATTACTCTAGTTAACCATGCTTCCAAAAAGAACAAAGTGTTATCCAAGAGTGAATTCTGTCATGCTGCAATCCATGGGGTCCCAAAGAGTCAGACATGACTGAGCAACCAAATAACAAGAGTGAATTATTATTTATTTTTTTGGTGATTGTTTCTCATAAAGATTCTCTCTGATAATCCATCTTATAAAAAGAGTAGAGAATAAACTCACAGGCTGCGAAAGAGCATAGTGTTTACTAGTCAGGAAAGGAATTACAATTTATTAAACTATTTATTAATAAATAAATAGTTTAATATTTATTATTATTTATTAATAAATAGTTTAATAAATTGTAATTCCTTTCCTGACTTAATTAATAAATAGATTATTAAATTTATTAGATTATCTTTGGATGAATACAGATATAAACACTTTACAGACTTCAGCCAACCACATTTCATGTGAAGATATCATGTTTGAAAAAAGACAATCAAAGAATTAACTATCTAGTCACAATATCAGTGTATAGTGCAAAAGGTATACTTGCACTAGCTGCAATACTATACTACTATACTTGCAATACTGTTGAGGCGTTGTTGAGTACTGTTACTACTACTGTTGCTACCATTGTCACTGTTTTATAGCTATTTATGGCTCTGATTCATTGAATCCCTAACACACACCAAAACTGAAATTAGCTTTTAAACAAATCTCATTTAATACTCAGAACATTGCTGAAAGTAAGTGACATGGATAATTCAATCTTACATATAAAATACTCAGGCAAAAATCATGAAATAATCTATACAGTGTCACATAATAACTGATAAATTTTAGATTTAAAACTGAAACCAAGACCTTTTTGATTACACTCTCATAGCTAGCAAATTATATTCCATAGGAAATCTTTTCAGTGAGAAATAAATTATGTTAGGTACTCACTAATGGGTTTGGTTACAACCCTAATACCCTATAGCTTACATCATCATTTAAAAAATCATATGTATTTATTTTGGCTGCACCACTCAGCATGTGGTATCCTAGTTCCCATATCAGGGATCTAACCTGTGTCCCCTGCAGTGGAAGTGTGGAGTCTTAACCACTGGACTGCCACGAAAGTCGTACTTTTAATAAAGTTTCTTTAACTTTATTCAGGAAAATGAAGAATAAGCAGACATTCACATGTATTTAGGGATGGAGGTGTCTGGGTGGGATCTTAAGCCAACAGGAAATCTGGCATGCCTAAATATTATTTCCAGCCCCTCATACTCTTACCATTGTAAGAATAGTCATTATATTATTTCATATATAAAAACATCCAGAAGCTGTGCCTTATGATAATTAGTGTACTTATTTCTCATAAAAATGTAGAATGGTAAATCATGTATTAATAAGGAGGTATTATAGGCAATGTGTAAAGATTTTTTTTTTTTGCTACTTAATTCATTCAGATGTTCCTGATCATGAAATAATTCATCCAGTGTCACACAGTAACTGACAAATCTATAAGACGATCAGCAGTGCATTTCTTATCAAGTCTTCAGATTTTTCTCTGGCTTAGTTTTGCCTTTCCCACAAGTATTTATAAGGTCAAGATGAGGACCTTATCAAAAGGGCCTTGTCTGTCCACTCATCTTGACTTCAGACAGGTTTTTTTCTTGATCTCCTGGAAATAACACATTACAACAGCCAAGGTTTTGCTTGAAAAGGCAAGATGGCTCTATGGTCACTCAAGTTACTCCCTGTGGTGCCCTCAGCCACCAAGTAAGAGGTCTGATTGCCCTGAGCCTGCCCTGGTGCATGGAAGTCCAGGCCACGTTGGGGAGGTATCATGGAAGTGCTCCAGAAAATCCTGCTTCAACTGCAGACATGGGAGTGAAGTTACCTCCAGAGGATTCTAGCTTCTACTTGTCCTGATCCCTAAGCCCAGAGCCTTCTCTACTGAGGGCCCAGGATCAGAGAGCAGAAAAGAGCCTTTCCCACTGTGCCCTGTGTAAACTCCTTGCCCTGTGACCATGAACAAATATTCAATGCCACAATTTTGGAGGTTAGTTCATTAAAAATTACTTTAAGAGCAAGAAAAATAACACAAATATGCAAGTTCGGGAATTGCCATAGCACATACACTACAATCTGTTTCCTTCCTCTCCTGGGTTTGTATCTGGAAGCAACAACTGTTACATGTCTGTATTTCTTCCAGATTTAGTAACTGAGCAGTGATATAGCACTGACACTCTGACAAGCATTTTTCTCAGGGCTTTTCCTGTGTTTATTCATGTCTTCTTCATTTACCACAGATAATCAGGTGGCAGGATGAAGGGAAATCCTCTGTTCCCATCATTTTCCAAGAATGGAAATCTTAACTGTTTTTCAGTGTTGTCTTTTGAATGCTGTTCCTCTCCTCAGATAAGTATATTTTTCATAATATATTCCCTAATACTTTTTTATTTCATTCCTCAAGTTTCCTATCTACACACACACTTTTCTTTCTTTAAAAAAATAATTTTTATTGGAGTGTAGTTGTTTTACAAAGTTGTGTTAGTTTCTGCTGTACAGCAAAGTGAATCAGTTAGGCCTAGACATACATCCCTTATTTTTTAGATTTCCTTATTTAGGTCACCAGAGAACATGAGTAGAGCTCTCTATGCTATACAGTGACCACAACAAATTCTAGAAAATTCTTAAAGAGATGGGAATACCAGACCACCTGACCTGTCTCCTGAGAAATCTGTATGCAGGTCAGGAAGCAACAGATAGAACTGGACATAGAACAACAGACTGGTTCCAAATAGGAAAAGGAGTACGTCAAGGCTGTATATTGTCACCCTGTTTATTTAACTTATATGCAGAGTACATCATGAGAAACGCTGGGCTGGATGAAGCACAAGCTGGAATCAAGATCGCTGGGAGAAATATCAGTTATCTCAGATATGCAGATGACACCACTCTTAGACCAACCTAGATAGCATATTCAAAAGCAGAGGCATTACTTCGCCAACAAAGATCCATCTAGTCAAGTCTATGGTTTTTCCAGTAGTCATGTATGGATGTGAGAGTTAGATTACAAAGAAAGCTGAGCGCCAAAGAATTGACGCTTTTGAACTGTGGTGTTGGAGAAGACTCTTGAGAGTCCCCTGGATTGCAAGGAGATCCAACCAGTCCATCCTAAAGGAGATCAGTCCTGGGTGTTCATTGGAGGGACTGATGTTGAAGCTGAAACTCCAATACTTTGGCCACCTGATGTGAAGAACTGACTCATTTGAAAAGACCCTGATGCTGGGAAAGACTGAAGGCGGGAGGAGAAGGGCATGATAGAAGATGAGATGGTTGGATGGCATCACCAACTCAATGGACATGAGTTTGAGTAAACTTCGGTAATTGGCGATGGACAGGGAGGCCTGGCATGCTGCAGTCCATAGGGTCGCAAAGAATCAGACATAGCAGCTGAACTGAACTGAACTGAACTGAGGTTCTCATTAGTTACCTATTTTATACATGGTAGCACATATATTCGGAGAAGGCAATGGCAACCCATTCCAGTACTCTTGCCTGGAAAATCCCATGGACAGAGGAGCCTGGTAGGCTGCAGTCCATGGGGTCGAGAAGAGTCGGACACGACTGAGTGACTTCACTTTCACTTTTCACTTTTCACTTTCATACATTGGAGAAGGAAATGGCAACCCACTCCAGTGTTCTTGCCTGGAGAATCCCAGGGATGGGGGAGCCTGGTTGCACAGAGTCGGACACAACTGAAATGACTTAGCAGCAGCAGCAGCAGCAGCACATATATTTTCTACCAAGCTGGGAAGCAATAAAATTCTTAACTTAGAGATGTATTATTTTACCCCTTCTTTTGCCTCCTTGTTCTTCACTCTGAGGAACAGCAATTGAGATAGGGCAATCCTGGAGAAAATATGACACCATCTATCTTCTTGTTATATACCTCATTAATGATCCATTTGATTTCTTGCAGATTTTTGTGGTGCATCAGCAATGACAGAGATTTGTACTATAGCATTCCAAAACTTGAACACTACCTGCTTTGTTTTAAACACGGCAATTCTCTCTTCTAGAATTTTCATTTTTACCGAGGCTGGAGGTGGGGGTGGGGCTGCTACTTACCTTTTCATAGCTAAATTTCATGACCTAACACAGGAATGGTGTGATTAGGTGTTAAATTTTGAGCCAGAACATATATTTAATCCTACAGTTTTGGGTTATCCAAAATTCTTTGTATAGGAAAGATTTAATTATATATTTTTACTCAACCCACTGGTGAAAATACACTATTATTTTAGCTCATTGACTACACAGTCTTGTGCACACACAATGACAGGGACTTTTTTTTTTAATGAATACACAGAGACTGAGACATAATCCAGTCTACAAAATCAGTTGCATTCAGAGAAAAAGAAAGTGATAACGAATAAGACAAGGATTAATGTAATTAGATAAGTATATGCTCAGAGAGAATGTGACATTTTACAGTTGAATTCCTATTATTGCTGCTTTCATCTGGAAAAAAATTTTAGTTGTTTGATAAACAAATGTCTACTGACTCAGAAATAGCAAAAATGGTATTTCCACCAAGAATGAAACTTCTTTTTATTCTCAACATATTCGTTTTTTTCTCTTCACTTTGAAAATTTCAGTAGCAACTCTATTTAGGGAGGTCTTTTTCTCTCATATAACTTGTTTTCTTAATCAGAGAGTAATAATGTGTGGTTCTGGGATTCAATTTTTGAAGTAAAATGTTGACTCTGAAATGCCACACTCATCCATGAAAACACACAACAGTCTACACAGAGCAGGGCTGCCTTCACTCTGAAAGTTCTATGATGACTGGTTTCCATGGAAATGTGATGATGCGCATCCTACATTCCATTCCAATTGTCACTCTGTGAGATTCAAATTTAGTGCCAGATGAGAAGCTGTCACCCTCACACCTCAAGTGTTTGAAAATGGGAAATCTGAATTGTTATTTTGGAGGTACGTTTATATTGATACTCTAAAGGCAGGTTATTTCTTCAAATGGATGATTAACTTTGAGTGAAAACATATTTTTTCTCACCTTTTTTTCCCATTTCTGCCACTGTAATTTTTCTATAGACTTATAAGTCTATTATACAGCTTTGTTGTATTACTTAAGGTATTTTTACAATTCTGCTGTCAAGCTGGCTGCCTCAAATATTTTCCTAAATTTAGAAAAATATGCTATTCCTAATGCCAATTTTGTACACACTCTTGCAGAGCACAGACACAAGAAACACCACACAGCTCTCATCAAAACAGGGGAATCTTGATGCTACCCCTGCAATAGACAGAAAAGGAAAATTACAGCTCAACTCTTCTGAATGTATATGTCAAAATCTGAAACCAAATATTATCAGGAGAAATGTAAAAAGGAAAGCAACTGGACTTTCCAGGCAGGATTTCCATGGGTTGATAAGGACAAGATCACAGGCTGGGAGTGTGGTAAGAAGGGACAGTGCCATTGCATTAAGGAATGAACATTTGGCAACTGGTTCAGGGAAGGAGTGTCTGTCTGCAGTACTCAAAGAGAGTCCTGGGATGAGGTGTTCAGGCTGAGGATATGGAAGGGACGCTCAAAGGGAATATGGGAATATAGACCCTGTTACTACAGGGTCTTGTACTACAGAGCCCTTGTCCATTCTCAGACAGGCCTTGGTCCAGGCTGCTCAAACATATACCTAGATCTAAAGTCAGTGAGACATTCAGCATCACAGACATCACAGCATCACAGAGTTGGACTGTGAAGAAGGCTGAGCGCCAAAGAATTGATGCTTTTGAACTGTGGTATTGGAGAAGACTCTTGATAGTCCCTTGGACTGCAAGGAGATCCAACCAGTCCATTCTGAAGGAGATCAGCCCTGGGTGTTCTTTGGAAGGAATGCTGCTAAAGCTGAAACTCCAGTACTTTGGCCACCTCATGGGAAGAGTTGACTCATTGGAAAAGACTCTGATGCTGGGAGGGATTGGGGGCAAGAGGAGAAGGGGACGACAGAGGATGAGATGGCTGGATAGCATCACTGACTTGACAGACGTGAGTCTGGGTGAACTCAGGGCGTTGGTGATGGACAGGGAGGCCTGGCGTGCTGCAATTCATGGGGTCGCAAAGAGTCGGACCCGACTTAGCAACTGAAATGAACTGAACTGAACTTTCCTCTCACATAACTTGTTTTCTTAATCAGAGAGCAATAATGTGTGAGGCTGGGATTCAATTTTTGAAGTGAAGTGTTCACTCTGAAATGCCACACTTGTCCATGGGAACACACACTAGTCTAGACAGAGCAGGTGGGCTCAGAGTGGGCAGAGATAATTCTTGACAGAGCGGGACATTTGGCTTAGGCCATTGTGAAGCCATCTGATGGCTGATCTGAAGCCCTCTGATGCTCAGAAGCCATCTTGAGAGCCCTTCAGACCAAACAGACCACTCACTGGTCACTTGAGGCGGTCACCTGGTCATTGTGAAGGTATCATGTGCGACAGTGACAATGTGGAGATGCTGGGGAGGATGGCCACAGCTGAACTTCCTCTGGTCCTTTGTTGCTATTCAGTCACTAAGTCAAGTCCGACTGTTTGTGACCCCATGGACTGCAGCGCACCAGGCTTCCCAGTCCTTCACCATCTCCCAGAGTTTGCTCAAACTCATGTCCATTGAATCAGTGATGTTGGTCCTTTAGAGGGGATTTATTTGGAGGAAACTCCTGTATATGGATCAGGGATTGAAACATGGAGGCAACATTCTGAAAGAGGATGTAGACTGTCATCTTGGCTCAGACATCTCCTCGGGGCTTCAAGTCTCACCCACTGTAAACCTGGGGTGGGAGGATTTGAGAATGTGAGTAAGGGGAGGGGAGCTCTTGATTCAAAGGTGCAGCACATTATCTCAGTCTTGGGTGGTTCTCAGGGATTCAGGGAACTCTGTCATCAGCAAGCAAGTACATTCCTGTCCCAGATGCATCACTCATCATAGTTGTGACTCTTGGAAAGTTTCTCTAAATTTCATTGTCTACCACTGTTTTCACATGGATTACAGCACCTGCTTTTTATGGCTTTCATCTGAAACTGGACTGATGTGGGGATCAGAGGAGACAGTAATAGATGTTCTTTGTGAGCTGTAAAGCATCCTTCCTGTGCATAGACTGGAGAGAAAGCTTCCTTCCTCCCTTGCTCTGGTGCCATCCAAATCACCTCTCTGGATTCAGTCACTAGCACATGTCTAGCTTATTCTTGCAGGCATTCAATAAGTGAATACTCATAAAAAATCATGAAGCAGCAGCCCTTTATTTTTCTTAAGGCTTTACCTGTAATGAGTCATTTTTGGCCACTTGACACAATATGAATATGTGGGTCATATTAACATTTCTACATCTCAGAACAGGGAATTGGGGTACAGATAAATCTACGTCACTTTCTCAGGCATGTGCTTCTAATAAAGGGGATTTGAAATCAGGCCGTCAGGCATGGTCACTGTGCTTTGCTGTATATCTAGAATGTCTCTGCTACACAAAGGTGTTTGCCCACAAAATCTAAAAGGCAAGATCTTCCTAAGTTCAACTTTGACTCTGGAGGCTCTGCTGGGCTGTCCGTTAATAAGGGATCAAAGACTGGCCTGTGAGCCAATTATCAGCAATTTCATTGTCATCTTCTGAAATCAAGGTAGTAGTTCTGTCTGTTGTAATTCATTTTCCAGGATCTTGCTTCAGGGATGAAAGAAGAAACATTCATCTGTTGTCAAAAAAATCACCCAGTAGCTGGGCCAGAATAATCCACTTCTGGCCACACAACAGGGTGCACCCTATCAATGACTCAGAAGAAGGTACTGTGAAAAGTGACTCTAAGTTCATTCATGAGTGATTATTCTAGTTCATTCAGTGTTCCATATTTAAGAAAGAACTATAAAAATTCTAAGCCATATTCTTCCTTTAGATTATTTGAAACTTCAAATTGACTGACTCAGTTGGTAGTTTTATAACTATAAAAGTGATGATGAATTTAAAACTCAAAATTCAGTTTATGTTTAATAGTTAAGATGGCCTCAGTCATGTTTAGACTTTAGCTGGTTTTTGAATATTAGCTGAAATAGATCTATCTCTGAAGCCACATTTCCAGATTTTTAAATATTATTAGATATTATTTCCGGAGAAGGCAATGGCACCCCACTCCAGTACTCTTGCCTGGAAAATCCCATGGGCGGAGGAGCCTGGTAGGCTGCAGTCCATGGGGTTACGAAGAGTCGGACACGACTGAGCGACTTGACTTTCACTTTTCACTTTCATGCATTGGAGAAGGAAATGGCAACCCACTCCAATGTTCTTGCCTGGAGAATCCCAGGGAGGGGGGAGCCTGGTGGGCTGCCGTCTATGTAGTCGCACAGAGTCGGACACGACTGAAGCAACTTAGCAGCAGCAGCAGCAAATGTTATTTAGCATGAAATCATACTAAAATAAAAGTTGAACAGATAATACAGAAGGTTCCCATATCCAGTCCCTCCAGATTCCCCTATTAACTATATCTAACATTACTGTAGTACATTTGTTAAAATTAGCAAAACAATGCTGGTACATTATTAATTAATTAAAAGTCCAAGTTTACATTAAAATTCACTCATTGTGCTGTGACATTGGGTGAGTTCTAACAAATATATAATGTCAGGTGTCACCATACAGATATCTGCACACCACTGTTCTCAGAAGCATCAAAAGATGGGACCTACCCCAAACTTCATTGTGATCAATGGATAAATAAAATGTAATATATACTTGCAGTTAAATAATATTCAGCCAGAAAGAGGAAGTAAATTTTGAAATATGTTACATATTCAAACATGGATAGACAATATATATATATATTCATATATATATATATATCAGTCGTGACATCAAGCAGGCATAGAAAAACAAACAAAATATTATTCCATATATATGAGGTAAACAGAATAGCCAGACAATCAAGGACAGAAAGCAGTGATTACTAAGAAGTAGAAGCAGGGGTGAAGGTGAGTTATTTCTGAATGGGTACAGAGGTTATGTAAGATATGATGAGAAAAATTATGTACAGACAGTAGTGAAGGGTACATTGCATTGTGAAGGTAATATCACTGAACTGACTACCTACAAATTATTACAAGGATAAATATTATGTATATTTCAAATATATATACAAGTAAAAAAAATCCAATCAATAAATGAGGAACATAGGAGCAGCATGTGTGAAACTATCCTGCAATATTTCAGGAAAAATGGAAATTTGGCTGAACTTTAAAACGGGAAGGAGGAGCCATGTGCCACACACACTGAAACAGCCTGCATTTTAGTGTACCCTTTTTGAGACTGACTCTATTCAACTGAATATGTTCCCATGAACTTGAAAACTGAAGGCTCAGTTGCTCATTTTTTCCAAGTTCCTCTCTTCCATGAAAGTGTGAAAGTGTTAGTCGCTCAGTTGTGTCCAACTGTTTGTGACCTCATGGACTGTAGCCCATCAGGTTCCCCTGTTTATGTGATTTCCCAGAGAATAGTAGCGTGGGTTGCCATTTCCTTCTCCCAGGGATCTTCCCGACCCAGGAATTGAACCCAGGTCTGTTGCCTTGCAGGCAGATCCTTTACGATTTGAGCCACCACTTAGCCTTCCTTCAGTCCACCTAGGACGAGGCCCAGTAGCAGCTCAGTCCATACTTTTCAACCCCTCACATCTACACACACCCACTCCACGTCCAGTCAGACAAGGCTTGCTGAGTAATTCCTAAGCAGCACCACCGACATCCTGACTCTTACTCTATGTCCTCTTAGCGCCCACTGAGTCCCTGTTGGAGGATCTGCCCAGTGACGGGGCAGAGGAGAAGACCCCGCCTACCCCCAAGGTAAGTTCGCCTTTATCTGAGATAAAAATTTGCTTTGTTTCTTTTTAACTAATTCAGACATGAAAATGTAACACTGTACATTATAGATGACATATACAAACCCCTTGTTTGGGGAAATGCTGGGTAAAAGTTTGTTATCAACAAATAACTGATTCAAAGAACATTTGGAAGATTGGCAGGATCAGTTACAAACTGAGCAGAGTGAGCATCTCCTTCTGCAGAAAATATTCCTTCTTTTTAAAAATATAATTTTTATTTACTTACTTATTTTTAGCTATGCTGGGTCTTCATTGCTGTGCAGGCTTTTCTCTAGCTGCAGAGAGCAGGGGCCACTCTCTAGTCGCAGTGTGGGGGCTTCTCACTGTGGTGGCTTCTCTTGCTGCGGAGCACAGGCTCTAGGGCTCGCTGGCTTCAGCAGTTGCAGCTCCCAGGCTCCAGAGCACAGGCTCAATAGTTTTGGCATCCAGCCCCAGCTGCTCTGCGGCATGTGGGATCTTCCCCGACCAGGGATTGAACTCATGTTTCCTGCATTGGCAGGCAGATTCTTTACCACTGAGACACCAGAGAAGCCTGAAAACATTCCTTCTTGATAATGATTTTTTTTTTTTGGTCAGCATGGACTGACTTGGAAAATCTTCCATGAAAAGCTCAAGTGTTTTCCAAAAGTGTCTTCACAGTTTTCTTTTGAGGAAACTGACTCAACTGTGGCTTTACAGATGGTTTCCTAAGGTCAGCGATAGAGAGCAGACCTGAGCCCGCAGTGCAGAGGATGCTGTGACCTTCACAGTGCTCTCTTTTCTCTGATTGCAGGTGGATGGGACAGACGATGAGAACAGTACACGTGTTGGAACCACTCCTCTGCTGATGGGAAATCTAGCTGATGCTGACGAAGAAGGTGGGACTTTCCTGCCTGCTGGGATTGGAGAGACACTCACCCCATTCTGGGTTGCTACAGGGAGTGAGGGGTGAGGATGCAGCAAATGAAATTGATTTCCCACTGGGAATGACAACCCACTCCCATATTCTTGCCTGGGGAACACCATGGACAGAAGAGCCTGGTGGGCTACAGTGCATGGGGTTGCAACGAGCATGCATGCAGCAAAGAGCAACCCCATGTTGCACAGTCCCTGGAAAACACGAGAATGGTTATCGGGTGTGGGTTTGTGTCTATGAAAGTTGAGTGTCCCTCTGTGAGCCTGTTGGTGTGATTGTAAATCTGTGTGTGTGGAGGAGTGCCTGTTTCCTCAGGAGCTATTTCCCACTCACACAGCACGATACACCTGTCAAGGTTTTGTTAAAAAAAAAAAAATCTCATCACCACTGCTCACTGTCTGTACAGTCACTCATTCTTCCCTCACACAGCTGTTCCTGGAAATGTGGATAATATTCTCTCTCCTCGGATGGAGATGGGGCAGAAGACAAATGGCCCAACTCTTGACCTCTTAAAGGGAAGAGTCAAAATGGGAACCCAGGCAAGGGTTCCAATGTGGACACTCTGAAACACCGACCTGTACTTATCACTCAGCCACAGGATCATCAGTCCTGGGTCAAGAGGGGTCCTTGTTTTTCAGACTATTTCATATTGAGCATGATCCCCATAGCTAGAAAACCAAAGGCTTCTTTTTTTCACGTTTTCCCTTTCTTCTCACCTTTGCCTTCCTTCAGTCCACCAACATAATGCCAAACCACAGTTCAGTCTATATTTATTAACCACTCACATCCACACACACCCATCCCTCTTCCACAGCAATGAACTCTCTCTAGTTCCTGAGCGCCACCACCAGCATGCTGATATTTACTCTGTGTTCTCTTAGCTCCCCCTGCGGACCTGTTGGAGGACATGACTAATGACAAGACAGAGGAAGAGATCCCACTTACTGCTCCCCTTTCTTTACCTGAGATGAAAATGTTGGTTAATCTCTTTTTCCTTCCCAATCAAATGTAGACATCTGACAATGTTCAATATAGATGATACTTACAATTTCCTTGATCGGGGGAATGTTGAGTGAAAGTCTATTACCAACAGATACTTGGTTGCAAGGACATTTCAAAAATGACAGCATCATTTACAAATTGGAAGACAGTGAGCTTTTTCCCCAAACAGAATATTTTTCCACTGGAAAAAGAATTTTGTATTTGCCTGTCAACATGGACTTGGGAAGTTCTTCCATGAAAAGTCAGAGAGTTTTCTGCAGGTGTCTTCACTGTTTTCACTGGGGCCATAAACTCTACAACCTGTTTCCAATCTGGTTTCCTAAAGTCACCCAAATAACTAACTGTACCCACTGTTCATAGGATGATGCCATCCCCAGAGGTTTAAAATTTTTTAATTGAATTTTAGTTGATTTACAATATTATATTAGTTTAAATGTATAGCATAGTGGTTCAGTGTTTTTCCAATTACACTGCATAAAAAGTTGTTGGAAAATAATGGCTCGGGCTTCCCTGGTGGTCTAATGGTTAAGAATCTACCTGCCAATGCAGGGGCCATGGGTTCAAACCCTGGTCTGGGAAGATCCCACATGATGCAGAGCAACCAAGCCCATGTGCCTCAACTACCGAGCCTGCACTCTAGAGCACAGGAGCTACTAATACTGAGCCCGTGAGCCACAACTAGTGAAGGAAACACGCCTAGAGCCTGTGGTCCACACCAAGAATACCACCACAGGGAGAAGCCCACGCACCATAATGAAGAGAAGCCCTCACTCGCCACAAATAGAGAAAGCCTGCACCTCGCAATGAGAACCCAGCACAGCCAGAAATTAAATAAATAAATCTTTTTAAAAAAGAAAAAAATTATGGCTCTAATTTTCTGAGCTCTACAATACATCCTGGTTGCTCCTCTGTTTTATACAAAGTAGTTTGTACTCTTTAAATCCTTACAACACTCATGGCCCTGAGGAAGGGGGAACCTTTCCTTCTCCGCATTGGTAACCTCTAGTTTGTTCTCCGTTATCTGTGAGTCCTCAGTGTCCTCTCCTCTCTCTTTCCAGGAGGATGCAACAGCTGGTGAAAACCGTACGTATTCTGAAACCACTCCTCTTCAGAGGAGAAAGCTAAGTGATGAAGAATGTGGGGCTGTCTTGCCCGCTTTGGTTGGAGAAACACCCTGATTCTGGGTTCCCACTAGGAAAGAGGGTGAAGGATTTAGTGAAAGAAATGAACTTCCCTCAAAAGAGCGTTGAACTTGTTGTATAGTCCCTGGAAACTGTGAGATCACTTAGGTGATGTTGGCTTGTGTGTATAAGGACTAACAGGCTGTCCACATGTGAGGTTACGGGTATGATTGTCAACCTGTGTGTATAAATGTGTTGATTCCCCAAGATCTATTTCCCACTTACACAGAACACTCCTGTCAACTTTCTGTTAAAAAAAAACAACGCCTCATTCTTCCTTCACCACAGCTGTTCCCAGAGATTTGGATAATATTCTCTCTCCTTGGAGAGAGATGGGACAGAGATAAATGGCCCAAACTCTTGACTTCCTAAAGGGAAAAGTCAAAATGGGAACACAGACGAGGGTCACAATGTGATGCTCTGGACCACTGACCTGTACTTATCACACAGCCACAGGATCATCAGTCCTGGGGCAAGGGGGTCTCTGCTCCGTGTACATGCCTGGCAGCACTAGACTCTCCAGAGGTCCCAGACACTGCCCATCACTGTAAGGTGGCTCACAGAACCCAGGGCAGCTGTTGGTACATTCAACAGCCAACTTGGGCAGAGTCAAGCATGTGAAACACACCCAGAAAGCTCACAGATTCTGAGAGGTGTGAGATTCCACATAGGACAATGCAGGCCAACATCTTTCAGTGCTGGGGTCATTGTTTAGCATTTGACCAAACACAGCAAGAATGAGGGAGGTATTTATTGTGTTGGATAATACTACCACAAGCCTTAGAAATGCTAGAATCCTGTAAACACTCACCGATGGCACAGTGGCAAAGAAGTCTAATTGAATTTGATTGTTAGTCCTGGTGCCCATCAGCCTTTTTACAAACCTCCTGCACAGCTGGGTTAGAGACATCAGCACTCACTCCAGCCTTCCTCTCTGTAATGAACTGTTCCTCTGGTTGGATGGCTCATGGGAGTGTGAACTGTCACCAATCAGTGGACATGCACACATTGTTCACAAAAAGAAGGGAAGAAAATGGCACATGATTGATAGCGTCAATTTTTAAGCAGTAGGATCTCAGTATTTTCTAACGTTTATGTTTGATTTTCCTTCAGTTCAGTTCAGTTCAGTTGTTCAGTGATGTCCAACTCTTTGCAAATCCATGAACTACAGCACACCAGGCCTCCCTGTCCATCACCAACTCCTGGAGTTTACTCAAACTCATGTCCGTTGAGTCGGTGATGCCATCCAACCATCTCATCCTCTGTCGTCCCCTTCTCCTCCTGCCCTCAATCTTTCCCAGCATCAGGGTTTTTTCAAATGAGTCAGCTCTTCACATTAGGTGGCCAAAGATTTGGAGTTTCAGCTTCAACATCAGTCCTTCCAAAGAACACCCAGGACTGATCTCTTTAGGATGGACTGGTTGAATCTCCTTGCAGTCCAAGGGACTCTCAAGAGTCTTCTCCACATCACAGTTCAAAAGCATCAATTCTTTGCCACTCAGCTTTCTTTATGGTTCAACTCTTACATCTATACATAACTACTGGAAAAACCATAGCCTTGACTAGATGGACCTATGTTGGCAAGGTAACGTCTCTGCTTTTTAATATGCTATCTAGGTTGGTCATAACTTTCCTTCCAAGGAGTAAGCGTCTTTTAATTTCATGGCTGCAGTCACCATCTGCAGTGATTTTGGAGCCCAAAAAAATAAAGTCAGCCACTGTTTCCACTGTTTCCCAATCTATTTGCCATGAAGTGATGGGACCAGATGCCACGATCTTAGTTTTCTGAATGTTGAGCTTTAAGCCAACTTTCTCGCTCTCCTCTTTCACCTTCATCAGGAGGCTCTTTAGTTCTTCTTTGCTTTCTACCATAAGTGTGGTGTCATCTGCATATCTGAGGTTATTGATATTTCTCCCAGCAATCTTGATTCCAGCTTGTGCTTCTTCCAGTCCAGCATTTCTCATGATGTACTCTGCATAGAAGTTAAATAAGCAGGGTGACAATATACAGCCTTGACGTACTCCTTTTCCTATTTGTTGTTCCGTATCCAGTTCTAACTGTTGCTTCCTGACCTGCATATAAGTTTCTCAAGAGGCAGATCAGGTGGTCTGGTATTCCCATCTCTTTCAAAATTTTCCACAGTTTATTGTGATCCACACAGTCAAAGGCTTTGGCATAGTCAATAAAGCAGAAATAGATGTTTTTCTGGAACTCTCTTGCTTTTTCCACGATCAGCGGATGCTGGCAATTTGATTTCTGGTTCCTCTGCCTTTTCTAAAACCAGCTTGAACATCAGGAAGTTCATGGTTCACGTATTGTTGAAGCCTGGCTTGGAGAATTTTGAGCATTACTTTACTAGCGTGTGAGATGAGTGCAATTGTGCGGTAGTCTGAGCATTCTTTGGCATTGCCTTTCTTTGGGATTGGAATGAAAACTGATCTTTCCCAGTCCTGTGGCCACTGCTGAGTTTCCCAAATTTTCTGGCATATTGAGTGAAGCACTTTCACAGCACCGTATTTTAGGATTTGAAATAGCTCAATTGGAATTCCATCACCCCCACTAGCTTTG
Source organism: Bos grunniens (assembly GCF_055505025.1). Taxonomy (NCBI): domain Eukaryota; kingdom Metazoa; phylum Chordata; class Mammalia; order Artiodactyla; family Bovidae; genus Bos; species Bos grunniens. Next base: position 50,465,817 of record NC_141180.1, read on the forward strand.
TTCATAGTGATGCTTTCTAAGGCCCACTTGACTTCACATTCCAGGATGTCTGGCTCTAGGTGAGTGATCACACCATTGTGATTACCTGGGTTGTGAAGATCTTTTTTGTACAGTTCTATGTATTCTTGCCACCTCTTCTTAATATCTTCTGCTTCTGTTAGGTCCATACTATTTCTGTCCTTTATTAAGCCCATCTTTGCATGAAATGTTCCCTTGATATCTCTAATTTTCTTGAAGAGATCTCTAGTCTTTCCCATTCTGTTGTTTTCCTCTATTTCTTTGCATTGATCGCTGAGGAAGGCTTTCTTATCTCTCCCTACTATTCTTTGGAACTCTGCATTCAAATGGGTATATCTTTCCTTTTCTCCTTTGCTTTTCAGTTCTCTTCTTTTCACAGCTATTTGTAAGGCCTTCCTCAGACAGCCATTTTGCTTTTTTGCATTTCTTTTTCTTGAGGATGGTCTTTATCCCTGTTCCCTGTACAATATCACTAACCTCCGTCCATAGTTCATTAGGCACTCTATCAGATTTAGTCCCTTAAATCTATTTCTCACTTCCACTGTATAATCATAAGGAATTTTATTTAGGTCATACTTGAATGGTCTAGTGTTTTTCCCCATTTTTTCTTTTTAAGTCTGAATTTGGCAATAAGGAGTTCATGATCTATGCCACAGTCAGCTCCTGCTCTTGTTTTTGGTGACTGAATAGAGCTTCTCCATCTTTGGCTGCAAAGAATATAATCAATCTGATTTCGGTGTTGACCATCTGGTGATGAGCATGTGTAGAGTCTCCTCTTGTGTTGTTGGAAGAGGGTGTTTACTATTACCACTGCGCTTTCTTGGCAAAACTTTATTAGCCTTTGCCCTGCTTCATTCTGTACTCCAAGGCCAAATTTGCCTGTTACTCCAGGTGTTTCTTGACTTCCAACTTTTGCATTCTAGTCCCCTATAATGAAAAGGACAGCTTTTGGGGGTGTTAGTTCTAAAAGGTCTTGTAGGTCTTCATAGAACCATTCAAATTCAGCTTCTTCAGCATTACTGGTCAGGGCATAGACTTGGATTACCATGATATTGAATGGTTTGCCTTGGAAATGAACAGAGATCATTCTGTCATTTTTGAGATTGTATCCAAGTACTGCATTTTGGACTCTTTTGTTGACTATGATGGCTACTCCATTTGTTCTAAGGGATTCCTGCCCACAGTAGTAGATATAATGGTCATCTGAATTAAATTCACCCATTCCAGTCCATTTTAGTTTGCTGATTCCTAGAAGGTCAATGTTCACTCTTGCCATCTCCTATTGGACCACTTCCAATTTGCCTTGATTCGTGGACCTAATATTCCAGGTTCCTATGCAATATTGCTCTTTACAGCATCAGACCTTGCTTCTATCACCAGTCATATCCACAACTGGGTGTCATTTTTTATTTTCCTTATGATAAGCTAAAAGAAATAAATATAATAGCATGATTTGCCTCACATGGAATTCGGTTCCCCAATGACGTTTGCTTTTAATCAAGTACAAAATCTTCTAGATGTGGTTATGAATACAGTAGCACCAACTGTGAATCCAGGAGGAAAAAGTGATCTTGGAAGAAGATAAGGAGGCAATAGCACTTAGTTCAGCTGTGAAGCAGACAGCAGGAGTCACGGGATTCTGTCAGTGAAACAGAGCATGCATTTTAGTGTTTACTCTTTTACAGACTATTTCACGTGATTAGGTTCTCCAGAGATGGAAAGTCAGTGGCTCTGTTTTCATTTTTTTACTCTTTTGTCTTCATCATCCAAATTCCCCAAAGGCAGCCTAATCTAAACATATTAACCACCCGCACGCGCACAATCAGGGCTTCCCCGGTAGCTCAACGGAAAAAATCCCCCTGCAATGCAGGAGCCACAGAAGACGCAGGTTTGATCCCTGGGTTGGAAGGATTCTCTGGAGGAGGACGTGGTAACCCACTCCAGTGTTCTTGCCTGGAGAATCCCATGTACAGAGGAGCCTGGCAGGCTACAGTCCATAGGGTCACAAAGAGTTGGATGTGACTGAAGTGACTGAGCATGCATACATGCACACATGTCCACACAATCCCAGCCCTTGTCCACATCAAGCGAAACTACTTAAGTAGCTTCTGATGAACACAACTAAGGTGCTGACATTTACTCTGTGTCCTCTTAGCTCCCCCGGAGGATTCGTTGAAGGACAGAGCAGAGGAAGAAGCTTCACCCATCTCTAAGGTAAGCTCACCTTTCTTACCAAGATAGAAAGGTTAATCTATATCTCTTTCCATGGCATTAAGATACGGAGAAGTGAGCATGTGCATCCCGGATGATGCATACAATTTCCTTGGGTGGGAGAAACTCATGATACTGGATTCCAAAGGCAATTAGCAAATCGACAACATCAGCTGCCCACTGTACAGTAGTGAGTTCTTATTCTTGCAGCGATTTTTCCTCCTAGGAAAACTATCTTGTCACAGCCAAGACAAATGAACTTGGGAGACACATCCTCCAGGAAAAGTTCATGCCTTTTGGCCTGAGGAGGTTTGCTCTGTTGCTGGGTTCCCTTGACTTTGCCTGTCTTTCCCACCTGGTTTTCCACTGTCACCAAATGAACAAAACCCTGTGCAAATGGGCCACAGCGTAATCTGATCCTCACAGTGTTTTCTCTTCTGTAACTGCAGGTGGTCTCAGTAGAAAGTGAAAACGGTATGTATCCTCAAATCACTCGGGGAGAAAAGTTTACAAGGTGTGAAAGATGGGGCTTTCTTGCTGGTTTTCCTGTGGAGAGCCACCTGATTCCAGTTTCCTGCTGGGACTGGGAATACGGGACCTGGGGATGGAATGTGATTTTCCAGGTAAAGAACTGAGGCCAAGAATTAGCATCCCAGGAGGCAGCTGTATGCTGGTTAGGTGATGTCAGTCTGTGTACATGGGTGTGGGCGTGTCTATATACGAATTCATGTGCTGTGACTCTGTTGATGGGCACTTGCATTGCTTCCATATCTTAACTTTGTAAATAAGAACTCAAAGATGAGGCTAGTGGTCTCATGTGTGGAAACAGCACCAAGATCCTTGGGCATGACTTGAAGAGGAAACACTTTAGAGGAGCAGAAGGAAGACAGAGGAAGGTACCCAGGCCCCGTGATGATCAGGTGCTTGGTTTCAAGATCAGGAATCAGGGTACAGCACCTGAGCCCAGTCAGACCCTCACATAGGATGCTCTTTGGGATCCTTCTTGATTGGGGATGAGAAAACACAGGGCCATCTTGTTGAACACTGGACAGGCATCTTCTTTAAGACCTGGGAGAGGAACTTTCTCCTGTTCTGTGCTTGTCTCCAGCTGCCTTTGCGACATGCCAGACACCTTCCATTTTCCTCTTTCCTTCCTTCCCCCCTTTCTTTTCTTTGTATTGTATTTTCCCTTATTTTTAGTTGTGATTTAAAACACACAACGTGAACTCTAACATCAAGCTGTTTGTGTACAGTACATTATTTTTAACTATATGCACATTTTTGTACAGCTGGTATTTAGAAATTTTCATCCTGCGGGACTTAACACTCCCATTTCCAGTTCCTCCTGCTGCTGGTAACCACCCTTCTACAACCTGCTTATGAGTGTTATTTCATATACCCCATTTCAATGGCCTCATACAGTATCTATCCTTCTGTGAGTGGCTTATTTCACTTCAAATAGTGTCCTCTTTGTTCATGATGCTGCAAATGACAGGCTCTCCATCTTCCATAAAGACTGAATGGCACCTCACTATATATATTCACCACATTTTCTTCCTCAATACATCTGCTTATGGACCTGGGGCTGTATTTCTATCTCAGATATCGTGTATAGTATATGGTGTATAGTGCTGCAGTGATCATGAGATTGCAGATCTGTCTTCTGGATGCTGACTTCTCTTCCTTTGGATATATACCAGAATTGGGATTCCTGGGTCATATGGTACGGTTTGTTCGTATTTTTTTGAGGAAACTTCATACTGTCTTCCATAATGGCTGTATCATTTTATATTCCCTCCAACAGTGTACAAAATTTCCAATTATACACATCTTCACTAATTTGATTTTCTCTAAAAAAATTTTTTTTAACTCACACCCACATCTGAATGGGTGTGAGGTGATACCTCACTGTGGTTTAGGTTTGCATTTCCAGGACGATGAGTGATGTGGGCACCTTTTCATATGTGTGCTGGCTATTCATATATCTTCTTTGGAGGAATGTTTACTCAAGTTTGTAGCCCATTTTAAAACAGAATTATGTGTCCCTTATGATGCAATTGAGTTCTAGTAGTTTATTATATGTTTTGGACATTAGCTCCTTTCTCAAATATTAGATTTGCAAATATTTTCTCCCATGCTGTAGGATGTCTTTTCATTCTGTTGATTGCTGAAGAGACTATTCTTTCTCCATTGTACAGTCTTAGAACATTGGTGAAGGTCGTTGTTTCAGTCTATAAGAATGTTTTTGAAAGCTACTCTTCTGGTCTATCGGTCTCTCTTCCTGTTTCGATGCCATTACACCACTCTTTTGATTGTTGTGACTTTGCAATATGTTTTGAATTCAGGAGTGTGAAGCCTCCATCTTTGTTCTTGCTATCAAGATTGCCTTGGCTCTTTGGGGTTCTCTGTGGTTCCCTACATATTTTAAGAAAAAAATGTCCCTTTCTATAAAATGCCATTGGATTTCTGTTAGGTGTTGCAGTGAATCTGTACATCACTTTGGGTGGTATGGAAATCTCAACAATATTGGCTTCCAGTGTATGAACATGGCATTTCATTCCAACTTTGTTTTCTGTTCAGTTGCTAAGTTGGGTTCGACTCTTTGCAACCCCAAGGGCTGAAGCATGCCAGGCTTCCCTGTCCTTCACCATCTCCTGAAGTTTGCTCAAATTCATGGCCATTGAATTGATGATACTATCATTCCAGTTCTTATTTAATTCTTTCAGCAATGTTTTGAAGTTTTCTGTATACAAGTTGTTTACCATCTTGGGACCTTTGTCCTTGACCTCCTGACCCTTCCAGAGCTGGGGTGAGAAGGATGGGTTTGTGATTCAAGGAAAATGTCCACCCTCCGCCTGCCCCTCCTCTTGGATTATGTCTAGCACAGGTGTACCGGGCAAACCCCACCACCTCAGCTTATATGACCCCTGCTAGGAATTCATCTACGACCTAGGTGTTGACATTACTGTTTGAGTGTGCCCCCAAGGCCTCAAATGGGGCTTCCCAGGGCTCAGCAGTAAAGAACCCGCCTGCAATGCAGGAGACATGGCAGGAGCTGTGAGTTTGATCTCTGGGTCAGGAAGATCCCCTGCAGAAGGAAATGGAAACCCACTCCAGTATTCTTGCCTGGAAAACCCCATGGACAGTCCATGGGGTCGCAAAAGAGTCAGCATGACTTAGCGACTAAACAACAACAACAACAACACAAAGGCCTCACATAATTCCTGGCACATGTGGATGAAAGCAGGAAATATAAACGAATGCTCAGATCAGACCAACAAACTACTCTGCAACAAGGAAAAAAACAGGAGAGGGGTGGATGCCCCTTCATCATCAGGGTATCTCTCAGTTCAGTTCACTTTAGTCATTCAGTCATGTCCAACTCTTTGCGACCCCATGGACTGCAGCACGCCAGGCCTCCCTGTCCATCACCAACTCCTGGAGTTTTCTCAAACTCATGTCCATTGAGTCGGTGATGCCATCCAACCATCTCATCCTCTGTTGTCCCCTTCTCCTCTTGCCTTCAATCTTTCCCAGCAGCAGGGTCTTTTCAAATGGGTCAGTTCTTCCCATCAGGTGGTCAAAGTATTGGAGTTTCAGCTTCAACATCAGTCCTTCCAATGAATAGTCAGGACTGATTTCCTTTAGGATGGACTCGTTGGACCTCCTTGCAGTCCAAGGAACTCTCAAGAGTCTTCTCCAACACCACAGTTCAAAAGCATCAATGCTTCAGTGCTCAGCTTTCTTTATAGTCAAACTCTCACATCCATACATAACTACTGGAAAAACTATAGCTTTGACTAGACGGACGTTTGTTGGCAAAGTAATGTCTCTGCTTTTTAATATGCTGTCTAGGTTGATCATAACTTTCCTTCCAAGGAGTAAGTGTCTTTTAATTTCATGGCTACATTCAGCATCTACAATGATTTGGAGTCCAAAAAAGTAAAGTCTCTCATTGTTTCCACTGTTCCCCCCATCTATTTGCCATGAAGTAATGGGACCAGATGCCATGATCTTAGTTTTCTGAATGTTGAGTTTTAAGTCAACTTCTTCACTCTCCTCTTTCACTTTCATCAAGAGGCTCCTTAGTTCCTCTTCACTCTCTGCCATAAGGGTGGTGTCATCTGGATATATGAGGTTATTGAAATTTCTCCCGGCAATCTTGATTCCAGCTTGTGCTTCATCCAATCCAGCATTTCTCATGATGTACTTATAAGTTAAATAAGCAGGGTAGCCATATACAGCCTTGACATACTCCTTTCCCTATTTGGAACCAGTCTGTTGTTCTATGTCCAGTTCTAACTATTGCTTCTTGACCTACATACAGATTTCTCAGTAGGCAGGTCAGGTGGTCTGCTACTCCCATTTCTTTAAGAATTTTCCACAGTTTGTTGTGATCCACACAGTCAAAGGCTTTGGGATAGTCAATAAAGCAGCAATATATGTTTTTCTGGAACTCTCTTGCTTTTTCAATGATCCAACGGATGTTGGCAATTTGATCTCTGGGTTCCTCTGCCTTTTCTAAATCCAGCTTGAACATCTGGAAGTTCACGGTTCATGTACTGTTGAAGCCTGCCTTGGAGAAATTGAGCATTACTTTGCTAGTGTGTAAGATGAGTACAATTGTGCAGTAGTTTGAGCACTCTTTGGCATTGTATCTCTAGAGCTGCTCTATTCAATGGCAGCCACTAGGTGGGTGTACCTGTTCACAATTAATTTAATTCCATCAATAACTAACTCAATCTATTAAAGGGAAACAAAACAAAACATCCAATTGCTTAGTCATACTAGGCACATTTCAAATGCTGGAATTTCTGGTTTGTAAACTTGGAGGTAAGAACTATAGATGGATTCCTGGAAGTGAGAAGTTGAAAGGTTATTTTTCAGCTTCTCCCTATTTTTGAAGGTTTACAACTGTGACCAATGTCTTACTGAAGATGACTGAGTTCACAGAGCCCAGGGAAGATCTCAGAACCTGGAGGACACCACAGGGTTTCTCTGTGTGATCCAGAATAACCTTAAATTAAGCAGGAGAAATGGGTGGGTCACACTTCCTAATAACTTTACTATTCATATTTTTGTTTCTCAGAATGCATTTTGGAAAGCATATATGACAGTGAAAATGAATGCAACAAAGGTAGGGAATGACATTCAGGTAGGATACAACTTGAAAGAGCTCCTGGGAACACTTGGGTTACACCTGCTGTTGAGGAAGAGGTAGACAACATTGAAAAACAGGAAATATATGTAGAAAAGTCCATTTCATATTTTAATATTAAAAGTAAGAAGGATTCTCGCCACGAGCTCTGTCTGTGCTGTGATTATAACTGCTTATCTTCCTTTGTGGACTTCCCTGATGGCTCAGTGGTAAAGAATCCACCTGCAAGGCAGGAGACGAGGGTTCGATCCCTGGGTGAGGAAGATCCCCTGGAGGAGGAAATGGCAATCCAGTCCAGGACTCTTGCCTGGAGAATCCCATGGACAGAGGTGCCCGGCCAGTTACAACCCATAGGGTCACAAGGAGTTGGGACACGGCTGAAGTGACTTACCACACACACACATCTTCCTTTGTATGCAAAAACCATCTTTTCTGTAAGGTCTGCTCTTTCTTTTGGTCACTGCCAATTTGAAAGACTGGTGTCTGATGAGTACCCAAAGGGTATTGTGCACAAGAGATTGTGGTTTTGTGTTTATTACTGGCCCATGTGGCATATAATCTGCTGGGACACAAAACTCCCATAGGCACTTGCACCTGGACACCAAGTTCTTCTATTGAGTGCCAGCTGTTGGACCAGAATAAATTCTCTCCCTCTACACTTTGAGAATGTGTGGCTTGTATGCATGAGCTCAGGAAATACTTACAAATGATGATCGGATCAGACCAGCACACTACTCTGCAGTAGGAACAATCATGGGAAGAGCAATAATAGCTCCCTCATCTTTGATACTCTAGATCTGTGTTATACAGTGTGATAGCCATTAGCCAGAGGTACCTGTTCACAGTTGTCTAATTCAATCAGTAATTAACTCACTCTATTAATATAAAACACGAAACTCATCCAATTGCTCAGTCCCACTAGGCACATTTCAAGTTTGTTCATACAGTTGGAATTCCAGGTTTGTTAATTTAGAGGGAAGAGCTCTCATGGGTCTGCAGAAGTGAGAAGTTTTGAGGTGCATCTTCAGAATCTTTATCTCATATGGGCTTTTCAACTGTGAGCAATGTCTTGTCGAGTGGTCTGACTCCACAAAACATAAGGAGGACCTGAGAACCTGGAGGGAAAAATCAGAGCGATGCTCTGAGACCCACAATAACTTCAAGTGAAGTAGGAGAAATGGGTTGGTCACACTTTCTAACAACTTTGTCACTCATGTTTGTGTTTCTACAGACCAGATGCTGGAGAGCACATGGAGCAGCCAGGATGAAGATGCTACAGGTAGGGAACAACACTCAGGTAGGGTCCAACAGGAGAGGGGTCCTGGGAACACTTGGGCTACACCTGCTTGTTTGGAGACTGAGGAAGGTGGATGTGAAATGGGGGGAAATGTTGAAATATGGGTAGAAATCGGATTTGGTGTGGGTTTTTTTTTTTTTTTTTTGTATTTTAAATGAAAAGTGAAAGTGTTAGTCACTCAGTCGTGTCCTACTCTTTGTGACCCCATGGTTTGTAGCCTGCCAAGCTCCTCTGTCCATGGAATTCTCCAGGCAAGAATACTGGAGTGGGTTGTCATTTCCTTCTCCAGGGAATCCCTGGGATTGAATCCAGGTCTCCTGCACTGCAGGCAAATTCTTTACCAACTGAGCCACCAGGGAAGCCCTTTGTATTTTAAACATATAAGAGTAAATGGATGGTCTTTGGTAAAGTCCATGGTCTTTGACTGTGCTGTGTCTACAATCATCTTTTCTGCCTTTGGTATGCAAGAAGTATTTACCTACGATTTTTCCTGCTTTTGTTACTGCCCAGTGTGAAAGTTTGGTTTCTGATTAGCACCCTGAGGGTATTATTATGCAAGAGAGATTTTGGTGTTGTTTTCTTTATTGGTCTATGATGCACATAATCTGCTGGGACACAAAACTCTCATTGGCACTTGAACCTGGACACCAAATTCTTCTGCTGAGTGTGAGGAGGTGGACAAGAAGTCTCTCCCTCTGTCCTTTCGTGGCATCACATTCATGTTCTGCCCTCATTGTTTGTTGCTCACATAAAGGGCACCCCCAGTGTGAAGGAGTTAAAGGATCCGTCCTCTGGGGTTACTGCATATGCTCCAGTATCCTTGATCTCATCCCTGCCTCCTCACCTCACCCAAGGCTTATGTCATGAATGTACATCCATTTCTGGGATATCCATATCCAGTGGCCCCTAGAGACCCTCCCTGGCAGGCAGGAATTCTGGTGGACTGTGTGCAGGGGCTGCTGGGCTTGCTTTGCCCACTGCCGACCTTTGTCACCTGTGACTGTCCAGGTCTCAGGACAGAGCTTCAGGATAGCAAAGCCAGAGGGCCCTGCTGACCTTAGATCCCTCTGCTCCAACCAGACATGCCTCTGTAGAGGCCCCCAGCCTCTGTCATGCTCATCCTGTGACCTCTCCTCAGGCCTGCCCTGCTCTGTCCCTCTGTCTCTAAGGTTCAGGGCAAACATGGGCAGGTATGGTGTATTCATGTAGGATCTCTGTTGAATCATTTTCACGTTAAGGGAATTTGGACTACTAACTTTCCCTCTGATTTGACTCTCATCTTCTGTAAGGGGGTAGGAGATCTGTGGGGTTGGTGTGAGGATTAAGTACCTCCCAGGTGCCTACAGTCAGCCCGGGCACAGGACCGTCGCTTCTTACGTGGACTTAGTTGCGCTTCCCTCCCACAGGGACCAACACAGCGTCAGGCCCATGCCTGCTGCTGCACGGAAAGGATGCACTGCCTTGTTGATCCACTGTCTGACTGAAGACGGTGGCAGTATACCCATGGACATTCCTCCAATGTGCCCGTACTGGAGAACTATATGATTGATGGAGGGGGACAGGAGAAAGGAAAGAAGCACTAATTCAGAGAGAAATAAGGAAAGGAAGGAGTGAGGAGGACGATGGAGAGAGGGGAAGGCAACCTCATGCACAGAGATGCTGAACACAGTGGCTGCCTGAAGGAGGAACAGGATGACACAGGCCTTCATTTGTGGTCACATGTAGGGCATCTGAGGGCTGCAACAGTATGTGAGAGGTCAGAGACCCACTCCTTCATTGCAGGGGCGAAACAGTCGATGCCTTGGGAGGACCATGGACACAAGGACAGAAGGGATTCTGAGAGCAGGCTACAGGATCCCAGGAGCATCAAGGCCCCTAGTTCTCATATTGACTCTAATTCTCTGCTTTCTTTTCTCTTGGCCACCACATCTTTGCTGCCCTCGGACACTAGAATACTACTTCGAGTCTAATGAAGAATCGGATCAGGAGAGCAACAGTCTGCATGTAATTTATTTCTTTCATCTCTTTTTCATTTTCTCTTTTCTTCTAATCATAAGCTCCTCTTTGTAGTGCTTTCGCATCCCCACTTTGGATGATTCTTGTCCTGAAGGATCTGGTCTCATGCAGGCACATGTGTCCTGGGATCTTTTTATAAAATCTCTCTGCAGCCCTCCTCCCCCACTTTCCTAGCATCCCCCTGGCTTCTGACCCCACTTCTGCACCATTGAATCTGGTGGAGCTATTCTGAGTGGTCTGGGCAGGAAGCTGGCTTTGAGTCAGACCCCTTGAAATCTGGCCCTGCCCTGGGGTCCCCCACATGGGTATTCTGCTGCTCTGGACAGCTCTGGACACGTGCAACCATTTTCTTCCCTCCAGATGTCAAGATATTCTCTCCTTCTCCTCTTAAGAGAAGCTCTTGGGTCTGCAGTCAGTGAAGAAGAGGACAGGGAGGAGGAGACATAAATATGGAGAGTGGGGATGAAAGGTAAGGCACACAAGTGCATGTGTTTTCGTCATGTCCCTAACTTACTTGATGGCATTTCAGGAAGACCAGCACAAACACTCAGGCCGCTGCTATCGCGTGTGACACAAACATGGAGAAAAGAGGATTGTAATGATAAATGCAGACAAGCGGAGAATGCTGTGAGCTGAGCACATCTTCTAGGGGGACTGGTATCCTTTCACAGAAGCCCCCGAGGCTCCTAGGGTGGTCCTCCAGTAGCTCTCACTTTGGAGGGGAGGAGCCAGCATGTGTATGACTCCAGGAGATGCTGTTCAAACTGTTTCTTTGTGAAGAGCACCACTGGAGTGGTGCTTCATCGCCATCTGCAGGACCCCGTCCTGCCCTTTCAAGCCCCTGTCGTCAGCCCAGAGCACCCCCACTTAATCACTAGGTGATGGCATTGACTTCCTCAGTTCCAAAGGTTTGGAGAAAAAAAGAATGAAGAAGACACAGGCACTCCAGGGCTCAGAAAGCAGGACAGCCCCACTGCCCAGCCTGGCATCCCAGTGGTGCTTAGTAGGCCCAGCATCAAGTAGAGGACACTGAAGGATCGCAACCTGAGTGGCAGCTGTCCAAGCCTCTGGGGAGGCCAGGGAGCGCTTAGGTCACCCAGGGGGACCATTTCTCAAACTGGAGTTTGAAGTTCTGTAGATTCTAGTCTATGTGTCAAATTCCCACTAAACACCTGAGAATAATTCAAATCAGGGTTCACCTGGGATGAGTTACAGGGCAGAATTCAAGTTACTTTTGTTCCTTTTATTTATTTGTATTTATTTTAACATGAACATCACTTTTTTTATTACACTTTAAAAAGCAGTGTCTTCTGTAAACTTTTCATGTTGCAATAAACCACTGAGATAAACCCATGTTTTTATTACCACAGCTTAATGATTTTTTAAATTAAAAGCACAGGCAAAGCTTTGCTGGGGGCTTAGAATCGTTGTCCTTTAGTTGCTAAGTCGTGTCCAACTCTTTGCAACCCCATGGACTGTAGCCCACCAGGCTCCTCTGTTCATGGGATTCTCCAGGCGAGAAAACTGGAGTGGGTTGCCATTTCCTTCTCCAGGGGATCTAGAAGGAATGATCAGGGGTAAAGGGAGCTGCCCGTGTCTCTGTCATTTCCACCGGGCAGATCTCATGATTGGTGGTACTGAGTGTGGGCTGGAGGGGCAGGGTCACCCCTCCCACCTGTGTCATCAGACCCCCTGCTCCTCACAGGTTCCAGGGGAGAGGCGCTCGGCTTCTTTGCCCCAGAGCCTCAGGCCTTCCCCTTTCCTCTGCACCAGCTTCACTGTCCAGGGACTTGAAGGCTACCCAGACAAACGACCAATTCAGTTGCTCCCACGGGACATTCATATTCCCTCTCTGCTAACAGACAACACCTTCAGCAAAGAGACCCCAGTGCCCTGTGGATCTGACCTCTGGGGAGGTCAGGACCCCAGGCCACTTCCCCGGCCTGCGGAGTCTTCTGGCTCCTGCACGCTCACTACACACACGGCCCAGGGAGCCTTCTTCCAGTTGTCTTTGAGCCTCCTCGGTGATTCCAGCCCCCGTGTTTGTGTTGCAGGTCCTGCCCCGACACCTGCGAAGGCCTTGACCTGGGGGCCTCAGCCTGGGCCTCAGAGGGGAAGGAAGCAGAACAGAGTCAGGAGGTTTCCAACTGGACAAGGAACAGGGTCGGCCTCACTGCTCATCTCCTAAAGAACCTAATTTAGTACAGCTTAGTTTTTCTTTATTGTATAGCTTTAGTATTATGTTCAGATATATGTTTTACATATACTGTGGAAGCTTTCTATATTAAATGACATTCATCTATCTAGTTGCTTTTAACATATTTTCCTATAAAAATCACCTTAATCAGAGGTAGGACTAAATGAATTGCTGTCCGGCATTCACCCTCGTGTCCATCACCAAGGTCACCCCCTTTCTTATGTCACTGTCATTCAGTCTTCATTATATCAGGTGACTATGAATTTAGTCCATACCATCTGTCCTGATGTGTCTTTCTAAGGATTCTATTTTCTGAAGTCTGTTCATTCCTTTGATCATGGGAACAGTATTTCCCAAGATCTTCATGATGACTTGAATGACAGGGCCTTTGGTACCCAGTTACTTACCTGCTAGAAAATTCATGCCTCATCATTTCTCTCCTTGAGCAGTTCAAATACATTGCTCTACTTTTTTTCTGGCACAGAGTATGTCTCTCCAAAAAGTCTGATCGAATTCTGATTTTTGTTCCGTTATATGTCACGTGCTATTTTGTTCTAGATGCCCAAAAGATTTTTTTCTTTAAAGCCCTGTAAGTTTATTAGAATATCATCTGCCTTTAGTCATTACAAGTGAATGCACATTGTTCTCTTCAAAAGACAATTTAAAAGTTGTTTTTAAAATTATCAGAAAAATTTGGACAATAATGCCTATTATTTGCTTTGCATCTTTTATTGATTTTTCTCTTTCAGGTCCTTGAATCTTTCAAATATCAGATCTCTTATGATTATATTTCACTTTTAACACACTCATGAAATATTTTATAAATTTTTGCTTAATTTATTTTCCAGAAGTGTTTTTAAACAGTGTTTAAGCTCTACCTCCTTACTGTTTCATTCCTTACAAGGCATTATTTGATAGCAGGTTTCTGTTTAAATTTCATTTACATGTACTTTTCAATATTTTCTTATTCTTTTGGGAGTTTCACATCTTCATTTCTGAGTTTTCTTAATTCTGATCTATGATGTACTTGTAGTGTTCATTATTAATTCATAGCATCACCCATGAAAAGAGAATGGTCACACCCATGAAGAATTGCTAAGCATTTGTGTAGGGGCTCACTACTCCAAGTCCTTTTTTGTTTGTTAACTGAAGTACAGTTGACATACATCCTGATACTTTCAGCTGTGCAACACAGTGGCTCCATATTGCTGTACAGAACAAAATGATCAAGCAACAGGACTAGTTACCATGTGCTGTGATACAAAATTACCACAGTATTACTGACTACATTCCCCATGTTGTATATTTCATCACCTCAACTCATTTCTTTGGGAACTGGAAGTTTGCAACTCTTAATCTCCTTCAGCAATTTCTATATCACTCAATCCCACTTCCCCCTGGCAACCAGTTGTTTGCTCTCTGTATCTATGAGTCTGTTTTGCTGTGTTTCTTCATTTATTTTGTTTTTTAGATTTCCACATATAAGTCACATCATATGCTATTCATCTGTATCCATCTGACTTATTTCACTTTGCATAGTACTTTCTAGTTTCATCCACGTTGTAGCAAATGGCAAGATTTCATTCTCTTTTATGGCTGAATATCATTCCATTCCATGAGTAACCACATCCTCTTTATCCATTCACCTATCAATGGACACTGGTTGCTTCCTTATCTTGGCCAGTAAAATGATGCTGCAATGAACACAGACCTAACTATATCTTTTCAAATTATTTTTTTTTTCTTCAGAATACCCAGGATGGAATTGGTGGACTGTATTGTAGTTCTATTTTTAATTTTTTTGAGAAAGCTTTATACTTGATATATTACTTAACATATTGCCTAATAATGCAGCCTACTATACTTCACCTCATTCTGAAGCTCTTAATGAATATTTCCTTTTTTCTTTACTATTATATTTTTTTTAAAGTAGAAAAAAATTTAGGACATATTTTTCAACCTGATTCATACACATAATTTGCTGAAACTAGGAATGAGTTCATGAATTTTTTTGAAGTTCTGATGTTTCTTTACATTCCTATACCTAAAGTTGGTATTTTTTATAACTGTGATTTATTGAGAGTGACACTGAATGGTACACATATACAAACTCTAAAACCAACTTTAATAAAAAAAATGTTGATTGCAAACCAAATTTGTTTCTGTGTTAATGGATTGACTGAGAGGATAAAGGCTGGAATGCAGAATTATAGAGAAAAGAAAGAAAATGTTGGAATGCATGAAAAGGCAGATTTCTTTGCAAAAGAACAGAGAGAAAAAATTATTTGTGTAAAGAAGGAAAATATCCTGCTGTAGGATTTGGTGGAAAGAGTATTTTCCCATCTTAAAAATCTGCAATTTAATCCCAAGTATTAACAAATCTGGGCTTCCCTGGTGCTCAGTGGTAAAAAATCTGCCTGCAATGCAGGAAATTTAAGAGATGTGGGTTTGATCCCTGCTTTGGGAAGATCCCCTGGAGGAGGGCATGGCAACCCACAGCAGCATTCTTGCTTGGAAAATCCCATGGACAGAGAAGCCTGGCAGGCTGCAGTCCATTGATCACAAAGGGTTGAACATGACTGAAGTGACTGAGCATGCGTCACATGTCAAGAAATCTATAAATTTATATTCAGTTTCTGACTTTGTTTTGTTCTTTAAAGAATATTAAATATTAAAACTTATCTGCATATTTGATGTCAATAAATTTATACTGGCTCAGATATAATAAAGTGACTCACAAACTTCTTTGGAACTAATTGTGTTGTCATCTTGTTACCCAAGCTGCTATGAACAATGTATTTTCAAAGAAGACAAAATACACATAGATATTATTACAGCTGAAAAAAATGAATCATTCTTGCATTGTATTTGGTAGATAATTCTAACTTATATTCTCCATTATGAACTAAAATTACAATTAAACCTGAATTTGTGATGATTTCAGCACTGACCAAAATGATTAGCTCATTAAGGTCACAATGGGTTGTATTTTGGTCAGGATACATGTGTGTGACTATAAAGAAGCAATGTCTGGGTATGGGCTATAATAATTAACATGGAAACATTGTTTGAAGGGTTCTGTTGGCTTGTTCGGTCTCTGATCTAATGCCTATTTGCTAAAGGCGTATGTGTGTTGACAGAGTCAAAAGTCATAACCCTGTTGATAACTGTTTTTATCATTGATGTTTGGCAACTTATTAAGCATTTTTCCACTTCTCAATGGGCATTGGGACTGAGTAACATGCTTTGTCTGGTACTTAATGCTCATCAATTGTACAAAACGCCTTGTTTTTTCCTTTCTCATGGTGTGTCCTATTTCACTCTGTCCTGTGAATCCCACAATCCTAAATGTTTTCAATGCTGACACTCATGTCCTCATGACTCAATCTTACCTTCTTTCCTGAAGGAATATGTTGGGGAGGCAGGAGCACTTGGCCCCCAGAGTTTTCTCTTGCTGTCTCTTAACTCCTTATGCTGCTAAGTCGCTTCAGTCGTGTCCGACTCCGTGCGACCCCATAGACAGCAGCCCACCAGGCTCCTCCATCCATGGGATTTTCTAGGCAAGAGTACTGGAGTGGCTTGCCATTGCCTTCTCCAACACTAACAAATATCAAAAATAGCATTTGCTATTGTACAATGAATCTTGCTAAGTAATAGGAAATATTAAACTTCGGAGGAAAACATAAGCAAACTATCTCCTTACTTTACCATAGAAATATTTTACATATCTTGGTAGTCTCCTTTAGAATTTTTTTAAAAAATTGAAATATAATTCTCATATCATGAAGTTCACCATTTTAAAGTGTACCGTTCAGTGGTTTTTAGAATATTCATTAACTCCGATGTTAAAAAAATTTTATTTTTCTGCTTCATTTTCATTTTGCCTAATTTTATCTTCATATTTCTGTGCTTGCGTGTAGTTTTCACATTTATCATTTTAGATTGGTGTTGTCATGTCTTCAGTTACATAGCCATTCTCTATTCATTGGACATGTGGGCATTCTATTTCTAAAATTATTTCAATTATTAATCTCATGAATTTACAATAGTTATAACATTAATTTTGTCAATATATTACTAAAATATTAATTTTAAAATTAATATTTTGTATAATTATTAATAATGATAATACTACCTTAAACAGATAAATCTTTATTTTAAATCATTTCTTTAAGAATATACTCAGAGGTATTAATTACTGAATAAAGGAATGTGATTATTTTTCAATTCTTTAAATTTTTTTCCTTAACTCTTCCAATAAACTGAAGATGCTAACAATGTTTGCATATATCCATATTCAATACCTGACCAGTATTGTTTCATTATCTCATTTGTTTTGCCAAATAAGGTGGTATAAAATGGTACAATAAAGTAATTTTAAATTTCATTGCTTTAATTTCGAGAGAGGAAGCAAACTTTTCTGTACAATGATTGTAGGTATCTAAGAATTGTCCACATGTGATAGAACTGTTCCCATCATATCACACTGCTGCTCAAAAACCTACAATGCCTAATCTAAACACAGCACATATGCCATGCTATGCTATGCTAAGTCACTTCAGTCGTGTCCGACTCTGTGCGACCCCATAGACGGCAGCCCACCAGCACATAAAAGGCGCTAAATATTGACTGGCTGTCTTATTGCTTCTAAATCCAAATCTAAGTAAATATTTCCCCGGCACAAAGTCATTATTTTAGGTATTGTGTCACTTACGGATTGAGTGATTCTCAGTTCCACCTTATTCCTGGTTTGGACTAGCCTGTGAAAATGGATCCTGGGCTTTAATTTTTCCTGCGGCGCTGGCGCTGACGTTTTGTCAATAGAGGGCGCCAGAGAGACAATACAGAAGAAAAAGGACTTCCTTGGTGGCTCAGACCATAAAGCGTCTGCCTGCAATGCAGGAGACCCGGAATCGATCACTGGGTTGGGAAGATCCCCTGACGAAGGAAATGGCAACCCACTCCAGTACTCTTGCCTGGAAAACCCCATGGACAGAGAACCTGGTGGGCTACAGTCCATGGGGTCGCAAAGAGTCGGACACCACTGAGCGCCTTCACTTTCGCTTTCTTCAGGGTGCTTCCTCAGCAGTTCTCCTGCACCTGCGGGGCCATCGTGTGCCGGGCTCCTCCAGCACTCAGAGGTGCCCTGGTGCTCAGCCTCTTCCCTGTCCTGCCCTGCAGCCAGCAGCCCCACAGACCCCACCTCCCCGACTCCATCCTCGGTGTCTCCACACTCTCCTGCAGTTTTATAGTAGAGTGCCTCCAGTGATCGAGACAACTGCCCATGAACTCTTTTCCTTCACACTTCAGAGCGCAGCTTTCTAGAAACGTCCACTGTCTGGCACCGACAATAACTTCTCTAGCTTTCGGTGAGTCACAGCTGCACAGATCTGGACCTCAGCCTAAAGCTGGGGTGGGGGAGGGGAAACTCTTCCTTGGATGCTGCTTGTCTTCCTATGGGTACTGGCTGTTCTTTATAACTGCTATTTCTATCCTGGTTAACGTTCTCTTTGTTTGTTACTAGTCAACCCCTCATTGGCCACCTGATGCAAAGAACTGACTTATTTGAAAAGACCCTGATGCTGGGAAAGACTGAGGGCAGGAGGAGAAGGGGAAGACAGAGGAGGAGATGGTTGGATGGCATCACTGACTGGATGGACACGAGTTGGAGTAAACTCCGGGAGTTGGTGATAGGAAAGCCCAGGGTGCTGCAGTCCATGGGGTCGCAAAGAGTGGGATACAACTGAGCGACTGAACTGACTGTCTGTGATGTAGAATTCTTTACCTTGAACTTCTCATGTTCGGATCACACGGTGATTTCTCTCTCCTAATTGGACCCTGGTGGATACAAATACTGACATGTGCAGACAGGAGTTGGGAACACCAGTGAGAGCTGCCTGACAGCAAGGTGTGGGTGTGTAATTGACTGGAAACAATACATGAGGAAATAAGTATGTATTATTGCTGCTGCTGCTAAGTCGCTGCAGTCGTGTCCGACTCTGTGCGACCCCATAGACGGCAGCCCACCAGGTTCCCCCGTCCCTGGGATTCTCCAGGCAAGAACACTGGAGTGGGTTGCCATTTCCTTCTCCAATGCGTGAAAGTGAAAAGTGAAAGTGAAGTCGCTGAGTCTTGTCTGACTCTTAGCGACTCCATGGACTGTGGCCCACCAGGCTCCTCCGTCCTTGGGATTTTCCAGGCAAGAGTACTGGAGTGGGGTGCCATTGCCTTCTCCGAAGTATGTATTATTACATGTAACATAATCCTCCTAACTCACCCTGGGATTTTAATTTTCATAACAAATTTACCCAGAGAGAAGAAGTAATTATTCCACCTTGGGTCGGGGGGCCAAGGAACTTTTAACTTGTGATGCCAATATATTTTCTGCGTTATTTTGAAGCCAACCTAGAAATTGTATCATTGTATCAGTAAAAAAATTCACTTGGCATCTCTACAAGTTTTTAAAAAATTTAACTACAGTACCATTGTCACACCTAAGAAAAATAACATCAGCACTTTAATACCACCAGATATTCAGTGTTCACATCTTTCCAATTGGCTCATAAATTTTTTCAGATGTTTTGTTTTTAATAAATTTAAACATTTGTTTCAGTAAGTGTTGGAACCATTGGATATCTGTATAAAAATGAATACTGATACTCTATCTGACACACACACACACAATTAAGGTGGATCACAGACCTGAATGTGTAAAGGAAAACAAAGTTTTAGATGAACACATAGATTTGGAGTAGGCGAGGTTGGCTTAAACAGAACACAAAAGGCACTAACCTTAAAAGAAAAATGATAAACTGAGCTTCACGAAAATTAAGAAATTCTGTTCAGGAAAAATACTATTAAGACAGTTAAAATGAAAGCCACAGACTTGGATACACTTTGCTTTCTTACCTCTGATAAAGCACCTCTGTTAAGAAAGAACTCCTGCAAGTCACAAAGAGACACACAACCCAATTTAAAAACTGGCAAAAATATCAGGATCACTTGCAGTCCCTTCAAAAATACAGTTGATCTAAACAACATGCTATGAAAGAACCAATGGGTCAATGGTGAAATCAAAGAGCAAATTTAAAAACATCTCGAGACAAATGACAATGAAACGACAGCCATACAAAATCTATGGGATGGAGCAACACCAATCCTAAGAGGGAAGTTCAAAGCAATACTAGGCCTTCTTCAAAAACAAGAAAAATCTCAAGTAAGCACCCTAAGCTACTACCTAAAAGAATTAGAAAAGGAAGAATAGACAAAGCATAGTCAGAAGAAAGGAAATAATGAAGATCAGAGAGGAAATAAATAAGATAGAGATAAAAAAATAGAAAATAGTCAATAAAACTTTTTTTTTTTTAAGGATAAACAAAACAAACCTCTGGCCAGGCTTACCAAGAAGAAAAGAGAGAAGACCCAAGTAAACCAAGTAAAAAACCAAAAAATACGAGTGCCCATTGTACTATCACTGTTATCTCTGTTTGCTTATTGAGGCAAACATTATCAGTAGATGGTAACACCACAGAACCAAATATTCATACAGTCTCCAAGTCTCTCCCCATAGATCATTTACCGATGACAAAGGAGAAAAAGGAATCTTTCAAGTTGAGAATTAAGGCAGATATCACCTAATCAAGTAATCAAACTTAACATCATCGATAAGACCAAAAAGTTGGGGAAAGGGAATGCTTTGAACACATTCTTTACAAGTGAGAAAATAACTGCTCTAAGCAAATGATCAATAAAAAAGGTGATCTATATCAGTAATTATCATGTAAAGACAAAATTTAAAACACAATGAAATGCCACTATATGCCAACCAGAATGACTTAAAAATTTAAAAGACCAACAATACCAAGTGCTGGTAAGGATATGGAGCAACTGGAACATTCTCTTAAATTACTGGAATGTTCATTGAAATAGCCACTATTGAAAACTGTCTAGCAGTATCTACTATAGCTAAACATATACCAATCTTGTAACTCAGCACTTCACTCCTAGATATATATCCAGGACACGAGGACACAGAAGCAATTAGATATTTGTACAAGAATGTTCATCACAACTATTGAGTGGAAGGACAAAGGCTGTTGGGGAACAAGATAGCATAACATGTTACATAACATATTATCAGGGCTTCTGAGGGAGTGCAGAGGTAAAGAACGCCCCTGCCAATGCAGGTGATGCAAGACGTACAGGTCTGATCTTGGATTGGGAAGATCCCCTGGAGGTGAAAATGGCAACCTGCTCCGGTCTTCTTGCCTGGGAAACCCCATGGACAGAGGGGTAACAGCTTGTACAACTCAACAACAACAAAAAACAATCCTATCTAAAAAGTAAGCAGAAGACCTAAGTAAGACATTTCTCCAAAGAAGACATACAGATGACCAATAGGCACATGAAAAGATGCTGAACATCACTACTTATTAGAGAAATGAAAATCAAAACTATAATGAGGTATCACTGTCCCTCTTTTCTTCTTTGTTGAAAAAAGGCTTTAGTCTCCTAGACCTTCTCTAACTTTCAAAGAGCAGTTACTAATTAAGGAAGTAGGAAACAGGGATAAAAAGGAAAAGCAGTCCAGCAAGAAAATTAATGACAGCTTAAACAATTCTTCAGGGATAAAACAATGTCGTAGTTCTTCCTCAAGGGATACATATAACAATCTGATGCATATTTGGGGTTATTCTGCAGAAACTAAGCCCCTCACCCAGGTGGAGGATGGTGCCTACATGCTGACCACATTATGTAGACCCCAGACTGAGTGGAACCAGAAAGCTGATGATTAAGATTCCCAAAACGGCACCTTGTTACCTCAACACCAACCAATCAAAATTAAGTCAATGAATTACAACACTCATCCCAAATATCACCTTTCAAAAGCCTGCCTGGAAGGACCATCAGGGAATGTGGGTCTTCAGAGCATTAGCTGCCCATTCCTCTACATTGTGCTGTACGCTGTGACTACTTTGGCTTTGTTGCACATGGGCAAGCCGACCCAAGTTCAGTCTGGTAACCATATGAGAGTCACATGTGTAACTTGCAGAGCTGTAAATATTTGTAAAGTGTCTGGCATGTACTTGGTACATATTAGGTAGCTATTATTATTGTGAGTCCTCTGGAAATACAGACCAAATATTCTAACTGCCCGTCTTACCAGTAAGCTGGCAGTGTGGTATGCAGAGTTTCCTGAAATCAATGTTTCAAAATTTGATCTTTGTAATACAAGGCTCAAAGGTTGATCGGAGAACTTCTGTTCACAACAGCTTAATGAAAGTCTCTACTTGCTGGCGGCCACACCAGTGTCTAAAAGGGACACGCATGGTTCCTACCACATAGTAGGCGCTCAGTTTCACACAATGTTAATCTTAGGGAGTGTGGCTTTTTTTTTTTTTTTCAAGTATCACATGCACTAAAAATGACAGCAGTACAAAAATGTCAATTCAGTACTCTATAGACGGAGTGGTGATCTCCCGAGGGCCTCAGCCTGAATGTCATGCCATTTGCTGAAGATAGAAGCACCTGTGAGATTTCTACGCTGGTCCCTGATCTCTCTGAAGGCTCATTGTTCTCACTGTTGAAGGGTGGAAAGCTGTTTGACTTGTCAGTTGGCAGGCAGATACAAGTAAAATGTTTTTAAAGGATTAAGTTGTTGAACATATGTGAAGATTAAGATATTATCTATTGCTTCATGGGATGTTGTCTTTACAGTCTTTGTTAATTCTTAGTTGAGAAATAGGCAAATTGAAAAAGACTGCTCATGATACCTCGGGTCATTATTTGAGGATGGCACTTCCTGACCAAATTACATCACTTATAAGATGAGGTACATTCATTTCAAAATAGAAAATTATCACTGCTTAAATACATATATGCTTTATCATACTTTTATTAAATAAGGGCTTGTCATCAGGTCCTGTTATCTTTTTACCCAAAGGAAACTCAGAAACCAGAGGTTGAATAATTAGCCTATAACAAATTGATTCATTGACAGGGTCAGGAAAATTAGATTCCTCTCTATTAAACTGATCTTTAATTTTATCATGAAAGAGCTTTTTCCAGACTTCTCTTGCTTTCTACAATATTCTTGATTCTTTCCTTTCCTTTTTTTTTTACAATGCTTCTGGTGATATGCTGGTGAATATGAACAATCTCCTAAGGGAAAACTCAGGATTTCTAGTGTTTCCCAATTTTCATAATGTGAATACACCCACCACGGCTAATTTCAAATTACCAATATGGCTTCAACTGGCTCACAAAATTTCTGAAAATTTAATAACTGATCTCATCGCACCACTGGCTACTTCATTTGTTAAAAATAATAAAGCACAGATCTCTGAGGATTTGTACAAAGAACTTTTCATGAACAGACATATCTTTAGATTAATTGTAGAAAAAAGGAGGAAATCATACATAAAAATAAAGGGAAGAAAAAAAAGAAATAGCTACTTTAGTTGGTAAAAAAAGAAAACCAAATCTTAATTTCTTTTGATTTGTTATAAGATCAACCCAAATGAATTCCTTTTCATTGAGTCATTCCAGCAGGATGGGCAGAGGTTGGTGGAAAGACTGTTGCACCATTCTGCAGCTTGCAGTATGCTGAGAGAACAATGTGTTCTAAATGCTCTGAGGGAATTTCTGCCTTGGATTTGTTGCTTTCCTTGCTTTCTGCTTACGTTTAGACGCATAATTTACTCACTGGAGCTCAGCAGGTAACTCTGGCAATCAAAACACCTTCTAAACGACTCCCCATCCTTCTGCCCCTTCACATTTACCCATAAGAGCCTCCCTGTGTCCTCATATGGGTCGTGTCCATGTCTGCTTTCTGCCTGCTGAGCCCTAGAGTGCTGCAGCCCCACCTGCATAGCACAAGTCGGTTTTTCTCTTTTTTTCAGCTGCAAATGGACCCTTAGGATGACCTCAATGTTCCTATATTTATCTCTTTCTGGTTTACTACATCAAAGATGAACAAAGCCAGATACTAGTTAATGTGTAACGACAGATTTTCATCAGTAATACATTATTACAGCCTGAAAAAGAGTCCAGTGTAAACTGAACTCAACAGAGGTGTCTGGACATTTAAAGAGATCAGGAGGGAATAAGGAGGGAGATGAACTCAGTAGAGTCAGGGGAAAAAAATCACAAAATGTGGTAAGCAGCTGGTCTGTGTGCTACCAATCTGGGCTTGCTAATCAGTGTTGACTGAAGTCAGGCTCCTACCCTTCCACTGAGGCTGGGAGACAGAGGCCCTGTCTTCAGGTGTTGGCTGTAATACACGGTACATTATTTTTGCAGCCCTGATTTTTCTCCTGCAGGCACTTTAAGGGAGTGTGACTGAGTGACTTCACTTTCACTTTTCCCTTTCATGCCTTGGAGAAGGAAATGGCAACCCACTCCAGTGTTCTTGCCTGGAGAACCCCAGGGACAGGGGAGCCTGGTGGGCTGCTGTCTATGGGGTCGCACAGAGTCGGACACGACTGAAGCGACTTAGCAGCAGCAGCAGTGTCATTCTAGGGCCGCATCCTTGAGCTGTTATAAACTATGTCAGTGTTTTCCCAGGTCTTTGTAGGCCAAGGTTGAAGCCTGGTTGTGAAGAGGGCTCAGAGGAGCCTGGCTAGAATTTGGTCCAGGAGAAAAGCTTTGTTACCTAGCAACCACTCCCAGCGGATGGTCAAGGAGAAAAGCTGTTACCTAGCAACCACTCACAGCTGAATTCTCCCTTCTCACTCCCCTCCCCTGCTACTTCCGACCCTTCACCCCTGAGCCTCAGAGGACAGGGTCTCCATCTCTGTGAAGGTCAGCAGCCTTGTCCACAAGTCAACCCATCTTCTGCTGTAGGGGCAGGCATCTTCCCCTTCTTCTTGGTGCTATGTTGGGATCGAAATGAACCTCTATGCTGGCCCCTGGAGAGAAGGAATTCCTTGGAAATCCATCAGATAGAGGATTACTTCAAGAACAGCCTGAAACCTCCTACACTCCTACATGGTGGGAATGGACATCGGTGTAACCACTATGGAAAACAGTAAGGAGGGTCCTTAAAAAACCAAAGACTTGCCGTATGATCCAGCAATCCCACTCCTGGGCATATATCTGGACAAAACTATAATTTGAAATGATACATGCACCCCTATGTTCATAGCAGCACTATTTACCATAGCCAAGACATGGAAACAACCTAAATGCCCATCAACAGATGAATGGATAAACAAGATATGGTACATACATACAATGGAATACTACTCAACCATAAAAATTAATGAAATAATGCCATTTGCCGCAACACGGGTACCTAGAGATTATCACGCTAAGTGTAATAAGCCAGAAAGACAAATACCATGATATTATTTATACATGGGGTCTAAAGTATGACACAAATGAACTTATTTATGACATAGAAGCAGAAAAATACAGGCAACAGACTTTGTGGTTGCCAAGGGGAAGGGGAAATGAGAGAGGGATGGACTGGGAGTTTGGGATTAGCAGATACAGATTATTATATATAGAATAGATAAAGAAATAAGATCGTATTATATATCACAGGGACCTATATTCAATATCCCATAATAAACTATAATGGAAAGAATATGAAAAATAATATTTTTATATATATATATAGCAAATTACCTTGCTGTACACCAGAAACTAATACAACATTGCAAATCAACTCTAGTTCAATAAAGTAAATTTAAAAAAAAAGAAAAGAGCCTGACCTGGGACTGCTCAGTTCAGTTCAGTTGGGTTCAGTCGCTCAGTCTTGTCCGACTCTTTGTGACCCCATGAACTGCAGCACGCCAGGCCTTCCTGTCCATCACCAACTCCTGGACTTCACTCAAACGTCCATCGAGTTGATGATGCCATCCAGCCATCTCATCCTCTGTCGTCCCCTTCTCCTCCTGCCCCCAATCCCTCCTAACATCAGAGTCTTTCCCAATGAGTCAACTCTTCGCATGAGGTGGCCAAAGGACTGGAGTTTCAGCTTTAGCAGCATTCCTTCCAAAGAATACCCAGGACTGATCTCCTTCAGAATGGACTAGTTGGATCTTCTTGCAGTCCAAGGGACTCTCAAGAGTCTTCTCCAACACCACAGTTCAAAAGCATCAATTCTTCGGTGCTCAGCCTTCTTCACAGTCCAACTCTCACATCCATACATGACCACAGGAAAAACCATAGCCTTGACTAGACGGACCTTTGTTGGCAAAGTAATGTCTCTGCTTTTGAATATGCTATCTAGGTTGGTCATAACTTTCCTTCCAAGGAGTAAGCGTCTTTTAATTTCACGGCTGCAATCACCATCTGCAGTGATTTTGGAGCCCAGAAAAGTAAAGTCTGACACTATTTCCTGCTGGGAGCCGGCGAGAGACATTCCACTCGTGACAAAGGTCATGAGGAAGGAGGCTCGGCATACGCAAAGGCGGGATCAAGCCTCAGGAGTCCCCCAGGATATTCTGGAGCATCTACCCCAAAAAACCCAGAGTCTGCCTACTTTATTGCTTTGTGCTCTCACCTCTGACTTTACTGGGGGCTGTCCCCCACCACCATCTCGCTCTCTCTGTCAGAGTTAACTTACAGCTCCAATTAATAAAGTTCCTGGGCAATTAAGAGTGTTTAAATCCAAACCCCTGAGATTGCTCTCTAACTCACCTGACAAATTTACCCAGACTCCTACAGCTATGCATACGATTGTTTACAGTCTCCCAGCCTCGAGAGGCACGGGAAGTTTAAGATATTCAAATAGCTTAGAGCCTCTCAGAGAGTTAGAAACTGTCAGAATAAAACTAGTAAAAGATTTCATTGATGAGCCAATGCTTGTTGCCAAGTTTCCACATCCTCTGAATTGTATCCTTGAATATGTATTAATTAAAATAGTTGGTACATAGAAAAAATAAGTAGTGGCCTTGGTGTTAGTAACTTTAGACCCTTAAGGTAATAAATTCTTTCCTTTGTTGTAAACCCATTACACATCCGCCCTATAGGAATGCAATTTTATCTTCGGAAGATGGCACCAAACCTTAAAATAATTACTCTTAGAGAAAATAAGTCTTTGTTGTAAGTCTTTGTTGATAAGTCCTTGCCAAGAGTCATAAAATGTTAATAGGCCTTCTGGCCAGAAGATGATGTAAATCACCTAAACCATTTGTATACGATAAATTTGCAGGAAAGAAACCCTGGTTTTTGATAAGGATCAAAAACTGCTGACTTTGCATCCCCTATTATCCTCTATGTGTAACTTAGGGTATGTAAGCCCCTGTTAAAAATAAAGCTACGGGCCTTGCTCACCAACGCTTGGTCTCCCCGTGTCATTTTACTCCTTTAACTTCCAGCTGAGTCTCCATCTGGAGCGCGGATATCCTCTGTGACCATTTATTTGCCTGGGCTTCTAAGACCCACTCGAGAAGGTGTCTAAGGTGGGGCACCTTCCGCTATTCAAGAGGGCGCCTGCGGCCTCCGTGGTCAGAGCTAACCTGGTGTCACGGGTTATATTGATTTTCCGCGTAAACCAAGCTACTCAGCCTCTTTTCTCCACTGAATTTTCCTACTGAGCTATCCTCATTCTATTACTCTTTATATCTCTAATTAACATTTGAATAGGTCGCCTAAGCCGTCTCTCCTTCGAATACCCTGGATCAGCCGGGGCTGGACCCTGGCAGTTTCCACTGTTTCCACATCTATTTGGCATGAAGTGATGGGACGGGGCGGCGGCGGGGAAGGGCTATCCCACGTGGTAGCGGTGAGGAGATACCCCTCGTCTAAGGTAAGAGAAACCCAAGTAAGACGGTAGGTGTTGCAAGAGGGCATCAGAGGGCAGATACACTGATACCATAATCACAGAAAACTAGTCAATCTAATTACACTAGGACCACAGCCTTGTCTAACTCAATGAAAGTAAGCCATGCCCTGTGGGGCCACCCAAGATGGGCGGGTCATGGTGGAGAGGTCTGACATAAGTGGTCCACTGGAGAAGGGAATGGCCAACCACTTCAGTGTTCTTGCCTTGAGAACCCCATGAACAGTATGAAAAGGCAAAATGATAGGATACTGAAAGAGGAACTCCCCAGGTCAGTAGGTGCCCAATATGCTACTGGAGATCAGTGGAGAAATAACTCCAGAAAAAATGAAGGGATGGAGCCAAAGCAAAAACAATACCCAGTTGCGGATGTGACTGATGATAGAAGCAAGGTCCAATGCTGTAAAGAGCAATATTGCATAGGAACCTGGAATGTTAGGTCCATGAATCAAGGCAAATTGGAAGTGGTCAAACAGGAGATGGCAAGAGTGAATGTCGACATTCTAGGAATCAGCAAACTAAAATGGACTGGAATGGGTGAATTTAACTCAGATGACCATTATATCTACTACTGCGGGCAGGAATCCCTTAGAAGAAATGGAGTAGCCATCATGGTCAACAGAAGAGTCCGAAATGCAGTACTTGGGACTGCTCAACACAAGAGCAAATCCTTCCAAGACTCCCGTCACCATAGATGGGTTTTGCCTGGTTCTGAAATTCAAATAAAGGGAATCATACAGATGTATTCTTTCTTTACCCAACTTTCTTTATCCAAATTAGTGTTTATGAGATTCATTCATATTATTGTGTGTGACAGTGGACCAAAAATCCTGTCCAGGTGGCAAGAGGAACTGGCCCCAGCAACAGGACTGCAAACGATCAGGGTGATCCCCACAGCTGCTCCCTAGCCCCTTCTCAAAGCCCGCTCCTGTTCCTTTTTAAAAAATTCTGATTATAAAAGTAATATACTTCCTGTTTAAAACAAAAAGTTTAGGGACTTTCCTGGTGGTCCAGTGGCTAAGATTCTGCACTCCCAATGTAGGGGGCCCAGGTTTGATCCTTGGTGAGGGAATTAGATCCCACATACGGCAGCTAAGACCTGGCACAGTCAAAGAGATAAAAACAAAAGTTATTGAAGTATAAATAGGTTAAAACTGAAAAGTACAAGTCCCTTTCCTCCTCCCTAATTCATACAAACCCACTCCTCAATAATTATTGCTATTACTATTAACAATAGCTAACATGTATTGACTATTTAAGATGTGTAAGGTGTTTTTAAGCATTTTACAGTTCTTTTTTTAAAAAAATTATTTATTTTTGGCTGTCCTGGGTCTTTGTTGCTGTGCGGGCTTTTCTCTAGTTGCTGAGAGCAGGGGCCTCTAGTTGTGGTGCCAAGGCTTCTCATTGCCCTGTCTTCTCTAGTTGCGGAGCACAGACTCTAGGGCGTGTGGGCTCAGTAGTTTCCGCTTCTGGGCTCTAGAGCATAGGCTCAACAGTTGTGGTGCATGGGCTTAGTTGCTATGCAACATGTGGGATCTTCCCAGATCAGGAATGGAGCCCTGTCTCCTGCACTGGCAGGTGATTTCTTTACCACTGAGCCACCAGGGAAGCTCCCCCAACAGCTCTTTTTAAAAATAAAGATTTGTCATATATTCTTCTAACATTTCATATGCATACAGTCAACTAAAAATTGTCACTCGCCATCTGGTTCTACAAGAATGGAGTCACTAGCCTGATCACTGACCTTCAACCACACCCCCTCCCCTCCCCCCAAAAAACACTCTGTGTTCTGGGAAAAGTTGGCAGAATAGATCTTTAGATAGTCGGAGATTTTATGAGCCCAATCTCTTACATTTTCTCATACCTAGCAAAGCACTATGGAGAAGGTGATGGCACCCCACTCCAGTACTCTTGCCTGGAAAATCCCATGGACAAAGGAGCCTGGTAGGCTGCAGTCTATGGGGTCGTGAAGAGTCGGACATGACTGAGCGACTTCACTTTCACTTTTCACTTTCATGCATTGGAGAAGGAAATGGCAACCCACTCCAGTGTTCTTGCCTGGAGAATCCCAGGGACGGCGGAGCCTGGTGGGCTGCCGTCTATGGGGTCGCACAGAGTCGGACACGACTGAAGCGACTTAGCAGCAGCAGCAGCAGCAAAGCACTAAAATCATTAACGGAGACATCTCTGCCTCCGAAGTAGCAACAACCTTCTGGCAAAATGTGTGCTTGTTTCCCCTTCACTAAAGTCCCATATATACTGACCTCTCCCCACCTCTTCAGAATAGCTCCTCAGAGGCATCTGAGAGGCGGTGTCCTGGACTATAGTCCTTATTAAGCGGAGCTTCACCATTAACTGTGTTCTGCATCACCAAGGAGGGTCCCTGAGGTGACCGGAGGGCACTCAGACGGTGGAGGCGGAGCCTGGTCAGAGGGCGCTGCAGAGTCGGCCCTGGGAGGGGGACATAGATATCATGTCCACCCTCCACTTCCACCTGGCTCAGTAGACACTCTCTAGGTAATGTGCTTCGTAACCAAACAAACAAAAAGATAAGGGTTTTTGGCGTGGGCAGAGTTCCCACCCATCAGTTCAGTTCAGTTCAGTCGCTCAGTAGTGTCCGACTCTTTGGGACCCCATGAATCGCAGCACACCAGGCCTCCCTGTCCATCACCATCTCCCGGAGTTCAAACTCACGTCCATCGAGTCGGTGATGCCATCCAGCCATCTCATCCTCTGTCGTCCCCTTCCTCTCCTCCCCCCAATCCCTCCCAGCATCAGAGTCCTTTCCAATGAGTCATGAGGTGGCCAAAGTACTGGAGTTTCAGCTTTAGCATCATTCCTTCCAAAGAACACCAAGGGCTGATCTCCTTCAGAATGGACTGGTTGGATCTCCTTGCAGTCCATCAGGTTTTCGCAAACTCTCGCTTTGAGCAGCATCCTCTCGCCAAAAAAAAAAAAAAAAAAAAAGGAATAACTGGCTGCAGCCGCCGCCCCCTCCAGCCTACGGAAGAGCGAAAAGATGCGACACCTAAGGGGGTCAGAGCTGTGCCAGACCATCGACGGGTCGGAGGATAGCCACCGTCTGCTCCCGCCAACCTGGGAAGCTTGGGAAACACAAAACCCTCGCGGGCAGCGAGCACACGCGAGGAGTGGGCGTGGCAGCCCCTGGGCACCCCACGGCGTGGGCGGGGCCGTGGGCGTGGCTGTGGAGAGGCTGCGCGCGCGAGACTTAGGGAGCGCGGCGCGCAGGCGGCTGAGACCGCAGCGGCCGCGGCGGAGTCGGTTGCTGCGCCCGGTACTGTGGTAGCTGCCTGAGGCGCAGGCGCCGTGGGCTCAGCCCGCCCCGGGTCTTGCATCGCTGTGGGTTCGTCATGGCGACCCAGCAGAGGCCTTTCCACCTGGTGGTGTTCGGCGCCTCTGGCTTTACCGGCCAGTTCGTGACCGAGGAGGTGGCGCGGGAGCAGGTGTCCCCGGAGCGGACTTCCCATCTGCCCTGGGCCGTGGCGGGCCGTTCCCGGGAGAAGCTGCTGCGAGTGCTGGAGAGGGCTGCCATGAAGCTGGGTAAAGGGGGCAGGCTGGGACGTCCCGGGACCTCGGGCTCGGCCCCTCCACCGCGGCTCTCACCCCCACGAGCCCCCTTTTCCCGGCTGAGGGGTTCCCGTCGCCTTAAATGAGCGCTTCTCTCCCTTGGGTGCCCCTCGAGGTTCCCAAACCTGCTAGAGGTCAGGAAGAAGAGAGCGATGCTTCACATGGTGTCAGAGCTTTTCCCCATTTACTAAAACAAAAAGAGAAATCCCCCCTTCATTTTCTCTCTTACGGAATCCCCGCTGGCGAAACAGGAACTTTAATTTTTCCATTCTGCTCCCTCCCCCTCTAGAGCCAGGGGTACCTTGTACCCTGTTTCCAGGGTTGCAGGGCTGGAAGTTCTAGATACTTGATCGGATAGAACGGTAGCGCACTGGCTTCTTCAGCATTGTTTGTACTCTCTTTGCCGGGTTTTGGAAATGGGAGAGAAAGCTTAGGACTTTTAATGATAACATTGTTGTGGCTTTAATTTTTAATTTCATTTTTGCTTGTAAGAATTCTCCAGTGGTCCCTCTATTAAACCTTCCCCAATTTTTTTGGTGTGGTTTTGTTTTGGGCGTTTACTTACTCGTTCTGCATTCATTGAAACATTTTTTTATTGAGTGGTCTTTTAAATGTCAGGTCCTATCCTAAATGCTGGGATTCAGATGAGGAGGAGAGAGTCACATACACACAAACACCCTAATATCATGGCCCTCGGATTGCAGGGAGACCTTTAGATGAGGAGTCAGTTGCTTTTAACTGTAATTTTCCACCCTACTGCCCCTTCATACAGACAAATAGCACCTGTTACAGTTCTGGATATTCTTCATTCTTCTGTTTAAGCTTCATCTCACTTCCTTCTAATTCTACACAGAGTCCTGTTATGGTGGGAATTTGGAACCTATTTTGTTTGTGATTTGTACAGGAGATAGCATGTAGGCTGACTCTTCTACAACTCTTCTGCTACCACTACCAAGTACAGAATCTTTCCCAAAGAGCTTTCTGGTCTTTCTTTACTTTTCCAGAAGAAATACTTTCATTATTAAAATTTCCTTTTTAAAATTCCTCCTTTTTTTTTTTTTTTTTTTTTTGTTCAAGAAGATGGTACGGATACAGCCTAGTTGGCTACCATTTACAATGCACACATCAAGTTACTGCAGGGAATACACCTTGACCCATGAAACCTTCCTACTCTATTGATTCAGTTTATTCCAATTATTTCCTTATTATGAACCTGAATGTTCTTCCCTAGACTGTGTTTTACACTTCAATCCTCTTTTATTTCATTATGTTAATGTTAACTCCCCTCCACCTCATAATTTTATCATATGTAGTTTATTTAATAGGCTTCCCTGGTGGCTCAGATGGTAAAGCGTCTGTCTGCAATGCAGGAGACCCGGGTTCGATCCCTGGGTTGGGAAGATCCCTTGGAGAAGGAAATGGCAACCCACTCCAGTATTCTTGCCTGGAAAATCCCATGGACGGTGGAGCCTGGTAGGCTACTGTCCATGGGGTCGCAAAGAGTCAGACATGACTGAGCTAAGGGAAGATAAGAAACTACATTTATAATTCTTCCTGCAGAGGAAGTCAGGAAAATCATCTTCTGAAAACTTGTAAAATTGGCATTTTACATAGAGTTGTCATTTACACATTCCTTATGTTAGATTTTCTTTTAAACGTTAATAAGTTGTTTTATTAGGGAGCTTCCCCAGTGGCTCAGTGGTAAAGAATCCCTGCAGTGCAGCAGACAGGGTTCGATCCCTGAATCCGGAATATCCCCCGGAGAAGGAACTGGCAACCCACTCCAGTATTCTTGCCTGGGAAATCCCATGGACAGAGGAGCCTGGTAGCCTATAGTCCCTGGGGTTGCAAAGAGTCAGACACAACTTAGGAACTAAACAACAGCAACGTGTTTTATTAACCCTTCGTATGAACTCCATTTTCCTCATAGTCTTTTCCCTTTTTAAAATTACCTGGTTAAAAACAGTTTTATCTTTTGTTTGAGAGGAAGAATTAGCTCTTAGTACATTTTCCATCACTTGTTATTATGAAAGGAGAATCTGGGAGATCTAATACTGTATTGGGATTTGCCTAAAACGATTTATTCTTTATTTCAGGAAGACCGACACTGTCATCTGAAGTTGGAATAATAATTTGTGATATCACTAATCCAGCCTCACTTGATGAAATGGCTAAACAGGCAACAGTTGTCCTCAACTGTGTAGGCCCAGTAAGTAATCTGCCCTTCTTTGTATCAGAACAAAAAATCTATTCATTTCTAGCAGAATCTGGTATTTTGTATTCCAGAGAAACATAAGGGCAAGGAACAGAAGAATTGATTCAGGACATTAACCCCTTACAAGGAGTTTTTACTTCTCACGAGAAGCAAATGAATATGACCAAAGTCTCCTGAAAGAGAGAGTGACACTAGACTCTAGGAATGTTGCTGTTTTATTTAGTGGCTACAGCTATAATTGTTGTGTGCTATATACCCCTTAACTAAAAAAGTGAGCATGTACCCACAATCTGCTTTTTATTTATTTTTAAAATTGCATTGTGTACTGCTGTACCAGTGTATATGTTAATGCATGTACAAAGAAAGATATTTTAAAAGGACTCATTCATTTATTCAATAAATATTTATTGAAATATATATATAGAAAATACACAGAAAATCTCTCGTGAAGCTGATGGTCCAGTGAGGAGACAGAAAAATAATGTTATAATAGTGGGTAAGTGACAGGTGCTTTAAAGAAAAATACAACAGGGAAGAGAGAGAAAAAGATTGGCACACCAGTCTCTATTGGGTGGATGGTCAGGGAAAGTCTCTATAGGAACTTTGCAGAGAGACCTGAATGCAGTGAGGGAATAAACCGTGTGTGTATTGGAGGGTAGGGGATTGCAGGGAAGAGCAAATACAAAGGTCGTGAGATGAGCATGTTCTTGGAGAGATGGAGGAGTGTGAGAGAGGCCAGTGTAGTTGGGCGTGAACAGGGCAGAGAGGTGGGGAGTTAGATTGGAGAGATACGCAGGAGCTAGGTGGTTAGGTCTGAAAGGTCAAGGTTGGGGTTTGGATTTTTCTTCTAAATATGACAAAGTTATTGAACGGTTGAAAGCAGGTTGACATAATTTGATTTACGGTTTTGAAATTCTTTGGCTTCTGAGAGGAAAATAGATGGTAGGGAACCAAGAATAGAATGATGCAAGCAAGCCAAGGACAGAGTAGGAGTGTTAGAGGGGGAGAGAAGTGGTTGGGTCCAGATATTTTGACAAGAGAACCTCTAGCTGCTGCTGTTGGCCTGGATGAGAAAGAGATACTTGTGGTCTGTGTAACATGGTGAATGTTGATGACATTTACTGATCTGAGGAAGCAATCCTAATTGTCAAAGCATTTAGGAAATTGTTCATAATTTTGTTAAATGAAACCAGAAATTTTTTGATTGTCATAAAATAAAATAAATTTCTATTGTTTATTTCAATTTATTTTGTTCTTAACTAGCTTAGAATGTGGCTCTGTGGTTTGTTGCTTGAATCACTGTCTTATATACATCCTCAACCAACTTGTCCCTCCTTCCGCATACTCTGGAAAGACCTGAGCCCTGATTGTTCCAGCTCCCTGCTTACTCTTTACCTGAACATGTGTAACCCAGCGTGGCTGGAGAAAAATCCATCATGATGCTGACTGGTCCCGCTTAAAATGTGTGATTACAAACCTCATGTACAGTCTCAGTATTTCCAGCAGTTCTATTTCCCTAGGCTATTTCCTCTTCTGTTCTCTGAAGCAGCAGTTTTATAACTTCATTTTTCTCATACCGTTGACATCCTATTCTGTTTTTCCTTTTTTCTCTCTCTTACCTGGTAACTTTCTTCCTTTCTTTGTCTCTTTTCTTTCTCCTTCCCTTTCTCCCTCCTTCTCTCCCTGCCTGTCGGGAGAATTTATACTACCTACTTATCGCATTATACCTTGACTTTGCCTTACCTCCTTTTATGAGGAAAAACTGCCCCTGCTTCTGTTGGGCACCATATTCAAAGACTTTATAGTTACAGGTTTATAGTTACATGTGTTCTTGTTATCATCAAATTTTCCATCTTGATGGATTATTCCTCTCAACAGACAAATGTGGGATTATATCTCTCATTTATAGAAAAACTTTCCTTAGTTCTACATACCCTTCTAACTACTCACATTTTTCTGTGCCTGTTTTTTAGCAAAACTTCTTGAAAGACTTCTCTTTACTCATTGTCTCCTCTTCCTCACCTTCTCCTCTCTCTAGTCTCATCAGGCTTTTATCCTTAGGCCTTCAATGAGACTACTCTGCCGACATCCCTGTCCTGTCAGATCCAGTTGTCAGTTCCCATTGCTCTTCTTAGTCAAGCCTCTCAGCATTTGTTCCAGTTGATCACTTTTTCCTTTCTTCATTTAGTTTCTAAATTCTTGCCCTTTCCTAGTCCCCCTCCCCAACCCCACAGCATTTTATCCTCCTGTGAGGCCAGAGGCCTCAGAGCTTAAGCCTTAGAAACTCTCTTCTGTTTACATTTGCTGGACCAGTGTTAAATGTGATTATGATTGTGGTAAAATGTATATAACATAAAATTTAGCATTTTAACCATTTTTAAGTATACACTTTAGTAACATTAAGTACATTCACAGTCTTATAGAACTATCAGCACTTTATTTCCAGAACATTTTCATTACCCCAAACAGAAATTGTAACTGGGCCAATATTTTTTAAACCTTGTGAAATCAATTCAGTGGATTAAGACTAGGCAATAAAAAGAAAATAATCAGATAGACTGAAGTAGAAAATAGGGTGAATTACACATAATAAAGGTAAGTATTGGTTCATGAAGCTTTCATGTCAGGTAACATTTGTGTATGGAGTCACTGTGAAATGAATTTCTTAGGGCCATAGTCAGAAAGATTAGAAATCCATGGCTTTCAATATCGTCTGTATGCTGATGATGCCTACTTTAAGTTATTTCCACTGAAAACCTACCCCTTAAACTCCAGACTGCTGGATCTAATTACCTTCTGGATGTTTGTCCAGTTGGATGGTTTACAGTCTTCTCTAGCTTTTTGCCTCCAAAACATTCTGCTCCTTAACCTCTGCTCTGAAGGTTGTTTTTACTTTGTAATATGGATTATTCTCCCAGGGTAGATGCCAGTTTGCTAGTTTTGGTGTCATAATTTGTTTCTTTGAAGGTATTTTTTAAGACCCATTTCTCTACTTTGTGAGGGTCTTTTTCGTGAGAACTAAATGATATGTGTAGAACTAATCAGGCATTTATAAACAAGCAGTATGTCAAAATATACAGAAAATGACTGAATGAATACTTTTAAGCATTATTCTTTATTGGTATTCTGTGCTCGGAAGTGGAGAGGGGAAAACTGCTTTTGAGAGAAAGATGATGAATCTGATTTTGGATGTATTGAAACTGAGGTGTATGCTAGATATTTTTAAGTTAAGACAAGAAATATGTAATGGAATTATAATGGAATTATTTTCTGTAAATAAGTGACAAAATCAAGATGAAGAGGAAATAGAGGAAGGAAAATGAAGCCTAAGAGAAATTAGTTTTGCCAAATGTTCTGTGCTTTTGTGGATCCTGAATTTTATGACAGAAGCTGCAGATGAGGCAACCTCATCAGTGAGCAGCTCTGAAGATAGGAGTTGGAAGTCATCAGCGTACATATTTTAATTGAAATCCAGAAAGTTGGTGAGATTTTCTGGGGAGAATGTCTAGGGAGGCAATTCTCTACCTCTAATGTACATTGGAGTCACCAGTGAGGCTTATATATAATGATGGTTCCTGGAGTCTACCCCAGAAAACTTCTTACTGGAGGGCATTGAGGTGGGACTGAATAACCAGCAGGCTTAATGAGGGCCCAGGTGACTCTGACACAAGTAGACTACTGGTAACTTGAGATATTTGGGGGTAAAATAATCAGGAGGCCAAGGAAGTCACTAAATGAATTTCAAATGGATGTGTGTAAATATTACCTAAGATGATCCATTGAGTACAAGAAGAAAAGACCTTTGACTTTTATGTATGTTTAAAAATGTATATTAGTATAGTAATCCATGTCCGTGATGTGTAAATAAATTCATACAATTTAGTAGATGATGGATTTTAAAATGTGAGCTTAGTTCTTGGTGCCTTGAAAGCCCTTGTTTGTTCCGCTACGCTGTGTTGCCTCAGAGGTGAAGTGCTTCAGTAATTTTAGTGTTGGTTAGTGACAGAGGATGAACTAGAACTTAAACACACTTTCCCAGTCCTGTCATTCCAGTGTCTTTTGCTGTTTTTAAGAAGGGGGAGAGAAGGCTGTGGAGATGAGGCTGTGGAGTTAGGTAGAGAGGAGCCTGTAACCTACTTGAAAAGGTCAGTCCCTGCAGTGCCCTGACTTGTCTTTTAAGTGTCCCTTTGCCAGTTTCTTAAAGTCTAGAAGAAGCAGACCATCTCCATTCTCCATCTTTTGCTGTGAGGAATGAGAGAAGCAGGGGAGCTTGTTCTTCTCCTACCCTACCCTCAAAAGGAAAAATTCATCATGCTTCTTTTGAAATGGGACTGACTCTGATGTATTAACTATTGTATACAGTTTTAAAATGTGCAATTCCTTGAGTTTGAGCAACAAATAGTTTGGGAGATAAAATCACTCAGATTATCTACTATGTCCGAGATTAAACTTATCCCTTCCAAACCTCTTTATCCTATTTTTCTTTATTTTGTCTAATACAGCCACTGGTTTTTGGCCTACGTGTCCTGCTAATCAGGAAGTCAAATCATTTCTTTTAAGTGTATCTCACCCTTAGTAAATCCTTCCCCTTTCTTAGTTTTGTCCTTCACTTCTTCCTTGCCATAAGTTTTGTTTTCTAATGTCACAGGCAGAGTGATAGGTCTGCACTATAAATTTTTCATCACTGTCCTATTTCAAATCCTCCAGGAGGGCTCAGCAATGCAGAAAATATAAAGTTCAGTCTTGATAGCATGTCACTTATGGTCATTCCTGATCTGGCCCAAGTATTTCTCTCCAGACTCATCTCTTACACTTCCCTCTCAAATATTCTGAGCTTCAGGTATCTTGAGCATCACTTCACACATCTTCTTTACACTTTTACATATAATTTTTCTTTTGTTTGGATTTTCTTTTTCCTGGCAAATCCTTACTGTTCTTCAGAATTCAACTCAAATGAGTCACTGATTCTATGAAACTTCCAAGTTTATCTTCAGTTAGAGATAATTCCATCAGTCCTTTATTTACATAGTGAATGTCAGTATATTGCAGTTATATTATTTTCTCATTTTCTATTTAGACTATTCATATTTGATTTCTTGATAACCAAGACTGTACCTCCAAAACTCAATGGTATTCCTTCATTTACGCTTGCCAAGTAAGACTAAACTGTTGGTATTCTTTATTCTCCCAGTACCGATTTTATGGAGAACCGGTAATAAAAGCATGTATTGAAAATGGAACTAGCTGTATTGACATCTCTGGAGAACCTCAGGTATGTAAAATGAAAAGAGAACATGAAAAATGGTGCAATTTTGCGGACATATTTTAGAAGGTAATGAATGATTCCTCCCTAGCATTTAAAGATGGTATTTCATTAAAAGCTTGAAGGAGAGCATGGTGATAAGGTATTCGCTTTTGTTCCCAACAACCTGATTGCTTTCAAAGCCTTTGTGTGTAGTATGTGTTGATTTATATAACCACTGCATGCTGTAAACAGAATTAATTAAAATAAAACTTGCTCAGAGTCATACAACCATTAAGTTGAAAAGCTAGGACTTGAATTGAGGTTTGCCTGACTGCAGGGAGTGGAGTAGTATAAGAACAAAGCTACAGTAGTTCCTTTATAACTATAATCTCCTATGTTCCTATAATCTCAGTCCTTCATCAGTGTGCCAGTATAGTATATACATACTTAGACCTTATCAGTTGGTGATACTGGAAAGTGCTGAGAAAGTGTAAATTACCAAGACTGATGCAAGAAGAAGTCAGAAGCATGAATGTTAGAAAAACTGACTCTTACTTAAAATATTCTAGAACAAAGAAAATGGTGAAAAGCTTCCAAGTTATCTTGTAAAGTACTATAAATGTGGTATCAAAACCTAATAGTACCTGTGGCGGATTCATTTTGATATATGGCAGAACCAATACAATATTGTAAAGTTTAAAAATAAAATAAATTTTTTAAAAAATTAAAAAAAAAAAACCTAATAGTGATCCAGAAAGTGTGTACACCGAAAATGCAAATTTAAGTAACTCAGTTTAAAAAAAGGGCAAGGGAGGAAAAGAGGCAAATCTCCTGTGCAAAAGAATTCCGTGTAATTCACGTAGCTTCTGTACCCTCAAGGAGGGGGAACATAACACCTGCCTTCTTATGTGTGGGCTGCACACAGTCACTTCCTTCCAGTGTATGGAAAGGAGAAGGAAAAGACAAGCTTTACAGTGGAGAAACTGGAGAACACTAGCTCAGCCAGGTATTCAGGGTCAACATCAACAGTGATAAATTATGTTGATAGTATGTACTCTTTTCTTTTAGTTGAAGTACAGTTAATTTACAATATGGTGTTAGTTTCAGATGTATAGCAAAGTGTTTCAGCTATATGTATTTTCAGATCCTTTTCTATTATAGGATATAGTTCCCTGTGCTATAGAGTAAATCCTTATTGTTTGTCTATTTTAGATTAGTGGTGTATCTTTTAACCCCATACTCCTAATTTATCACTCTCTCCCACCCTCCCTCCCGCTTTGGTAACCATATATTTGTGAGATAGTATATACTGTTGATATGACATCATGAAATGGCACTTTACCCCTGTGATCTTCCTCCCCAAAACCTATAACTTCACTATAGTAATGAGAAAATCATGAAATAAATTCCAATAGAGGGGCATTCTACCTGGGCAGTACTGTAAAGGTCATAAAAAGCTAGAAGTCTGAGAAACCGTCACAGCCAGAGGAGCCTAAGACATGACAGCTAAATGTAGAACAGTATCTTGAATGGGATCCTGGATAGAAGGACATTAGGTAAAAGCAAAGGAAACCTGAACAAAGTATAGACTTCAGTTAGTAATAATGTATCAAGATCGGTACATTTCATTAATTATAACACATTAATGTGAAAGATTAAATGATAGGGTTAGCTGAGTACAGAGTGCCTAGGAACACTCTACCACTCATTTTTTTTTCCCTGTAAATCTAAAATTGTTTTAAAAAAGTAATTATTAAAAAACAGACAAAGAATTTGAACAGACGTTAACCTTCTTGCATCCCCTCCTTTCTGACCATCCTTATTTCTGTTTATGTATGTATGTGCACAGATAGATGTTTATAATGGTGTTCATCAGGAAGATGTGATTTGGGATAGCTTTGTTTGGCTTTCTTTGTATATTTTTATATTAATTTTTCATAATAGCAATTACTTTTACATTTAAAAATAGTTCTAAAAAATGAATTAATTCAGATCAGCATATCTCTCACCTGAAACAGAGTAGGTATGTTTGCTGAATAAGTGCGGACTATTTTCACAGTTAATGTTTTACTGCAGAGGCATCTTAGTTAGCATTTTCACAGTTTAATTGCTTTGTTTTTTAAATTGTTTAAATTTAAATTTGCTTTTTAATTGGTTTGTTTTTTAGTATTGATCTAGATGTTTCTGTGTAGCTCTGATTTAGATCTTTTGTCTTGAATCTTTAGTTTCTGGAACTAATGTATTGGAAGTATCATGAGAAAGCTGCAGAAAAGGGGGTTTATATCATTGGAAGCAGTGGCTTTGACTCCATTCCAGCAGATCTGGGAGTAATATATACCAGAAATAAAATGAATGGTAATTATTGATCAATAAGCAATAATGAAATTTAAAATAGAGTAGTTTCTTATTGGTAATTGTGATGAACTCAAATTTGCTTGGGAAAAGAAACATAATTATTAATGGGTAATATTAAAACACATACTTTGTTTTAATATAACTCTGCATGTTAGAAAATGCTACTGACACTATTGGTTTTTGAGGTATGGATAGTACTATAAGTGTTCTAAAGGAAGGAATTCTCCATTTTTTGAATCTAGTTGTGGTTATAGTTGTAGAAATCTAGTTGTGGAAAAATTTTTTAGCAAGCATTATAAATTCAAACTTGCTTTGTTTAGCAATTACTATATCTTAAAGTATCATACTAAATTGAAAAGTGTTAATTTTTTAATGAATGAAGCTAGGAAGTATTGAACAAAGTTTTTGATATCTTTTTTTTTTCTAGCTCATGTATAAAAATGGAGACAATAAGAATGGGAAAAATTACTAATGTAGTAAAACAATGGAAGTTGCTAATGTCATACATATACAAAAAAATGTCCCTTTAGAAAATGATCTGAAGCCCGTAAGTCCAGTTCTGTATAAATCATTCCAGAGCTTAAAAAGATGGAATGTGTTCCAGTTTGTGTTAGAGAGGTAGCTTTGAAACCGAAGCTCAACAAATGTAATGCACATGCGTACCATTTACTGATTTTAGATTTTTAGAAATTGTGAATGTCAGAAAGCAGCATAGTGAATGTCAGAAAGTGAATGTCATAAAGCAGCAGCTAACATCATACTTATTAATGAAACACTAGAACCATCCCTAATAAAGAAAAGGGCATGAATTGAGCATCTTTAAAATACTTAGTCTTCCAACCCATGGATCTAGTATATTTACATTTATTAAAAAACTTACTTGGAGAAGGAAATGGCAACCCACTCCAGTATTCTTGCCTGGAAAATCCCATAGATGGAGGAGCCCTGTAGGCTACAGTCTGTGGGGTCACAAAGAGTCAGACATGACTGAGCCACTTCACTTCCTGTGACCTGTAATGTTCGTACTGTATAGTAATATTAATGTTTCTAGTAAAAGTGAAAATCTTCTTTTATCTCCTTTCATGTAAATGAAAATAAAACATGTTTATCACTTTAAAAAAAAAACAACTTACTAAAAATCTTCATTTACTAAAAAAGCTTGGACTGTTTTTCATGATGTTCCTACATGTTTCTCATTGAGGTTATTCTTAAATATTTAGTAGTTGTTATTTTGGATAGGTCCTTTTTTACTTTTAAAGTAGTATTTTAAGAAATACATTCTCTTAACAGCTCTCAGAATCCTCTCCAGTGAGCTACACTTTAATGATTTATTTTTGGTTTTGTCAAGATATTTTAAAGTTGTTCAATTCATGCCCTTCTCTTTATTAGGAATGGTTCTGGTGTTTCATTATTAAGTATGATGTTGGCTACTGCTTTTTGACATTCATTGTGTTAAGCAAGATGTTTATGTGGCTTTAGTTCTTCCCTGGTGTAACATCGTCATGGATGACATAGTTATTCATTACCTTACTCATTGTCAGCTTTCAAAGGCCTCATGCTTTAATTTTCTCTTGGAATTAAAGCTGGGAATACTGTCTCTTAAGAAATGGATGTATTTCATTTTATCACATTTGGAGAATTAGCTAGCCCATTATATTTTTCTTTTGTCTTACTGCTCTCAATAAGCTCAAAGACTAATTAAATTCTTAACCACTCTACATATATGTTAGTTCTCATGATTAATATAATTGATTTCTCCCCTTTTTTTCTGGCCTTAGTTTTCTACTTTTATTTTTACTCTGTACATTTTTATTTCAATTAAACAGCCTTACTTTAAGTATTTAATAAGCCATCACAAAGGCCCACTTTGGTAGGGTTTCTGTACATTTATTATAAGTCACTACTAATGAGTTTTCTTGAAAGCTTTCATATTGGAAAATAGAAGAATTCCCATACGTGTCATTCTGAGAACTGATGGGCTTCCAGAATGAATGAGCTAAATTGTTGTCTTATTGGAAGAGATTTTTTGCAGTGTCAGTTTGACTGCTAGAAAACATTTTG
Organism: Bos grunniens; assembly: GCF_055505025.1. NCBI lineage: Eukaryota > Metazoa > Chordata > Mammalia > Artiodactyla > Bovidae > Bos > Bos grunniens. Next base: position 50,508,969 of record NC_141180.1, read on the forward strand.
TCAGTACCAGCAGTTAGTTTATGTTAAAGTACTTTTTTTCTGATAATTTATCTGGCTTTAGCTGCTCCTTAAATCTGTTTACAGTAACCTAATAATACTGTTATAGCACAGATTTTCCTGATTATATCAGTTATAAGCTTAGTAAAAATGTTTCCTAAATGAATAGGCATAGCTTATTATTACTTGTCCCGGGTTAATAGATTTTTATTTGATTTTACTTTTACCATTTTCCTCCTCTCTTAGGTACACTGACTGCTGTGGAAAGTTTCCTGACCATATCTTCAGGACCTGAGGTTAGTTTTTGTCTGTCACATGTTTCCTGTGTTAATATGAAAAAACATTTTGGAAATGATACGTGCCTGTTAAAAAGATTTAGATTAATTAAATTGTATATACAGTTGTAATTTTTAGTGCATGAAAGTCACTATATTTAATTTTAAAAATTAAAGATTGCTGAGAATTATTTTGACTTAAAATAGAATTCATTTAAAACAGTTGCACAATTCTTTATATTAGAATGAGCTACCTTCATCCTAACACTAAGCATTTGTCATTGTTATGTGGTGAAATGTTGTCACCCTAGAAAATTATCACCTTAGTGCAAATCAGTGCATTTTTATTATGTGCCTAACTTGGAGTTGGATGCTCTTGTGGCCATACAGGAAATATATGATGTAAATGTAATCTTACTGAATTTATGGTCTATTTGGGAACATAAGATATTGCATTTTGGGGATAGGACCATGTTTTGTGGTAGTACTTTTATTGCCAATAGTGTCTAACCCAGTTCTGTGTCTATACTTGAGGCTCCATAAGTATTTGTTCTCTTTAAAAAAAATACTCAGTATTTCAGGTATTGTGTAATGCAAGTATATGTAATACTGCAAGATAGTGTGACATATAAATGAACAACAAGCAGACCTTAAAGAGGTAATAACTTAGACTAGCAGAGACAAGAATTGTTATTAAAGAGGTCAGGTGAAATACTGTAGGATTCTGAGACTGGGGAATAAATACATCTACCTGGGAGGCCAGAAATCATGGAGTTTTTGGAGAAGCTGGAATATGGACTGAATTTTAAAGGTTGGTGCTGAGGAGATATAGATAAGGGAGAGGAAATAGTTTAATCAAGATGTAACTGTGGGATGGTATGGTGCATGTTTTAAGTAATGGGTCTGTTCCTTTGGATTATGGGTTCAGATTGGTGAACACAAAGAACTCTGTAAAACATGCTGAAATTTGTGTTACAAATCATATCCGCTAGAGTATCAGAGCGAAGGGAAGTTATAGTGGGACTGAGTAATTTGAGAGTGCCTCATAAAGGCCTTATTAAGTTGAACCTTGAAAAGTGCATAGCATTTGGAAGATGAGAGGCGGCAACCTAAAACAAAAGCACAGAAATGAGATTGAAAGACATGTCTGGAACTCTGGGGAACATGAGTTACAGAAAGCCAACTCAGCCTGGTTTAAACAAAACAGAAAAGAATTTACTGATTCTTGTAACCAAACGTCTGCAGGTAAACAGTATGGTTGGATCTGGATGTTCTGGATGTTATCAGAACTCATTTTTACCCCTCGTCCTCTTCGTGTCTCTTCAGTAATTCTGTGTTCCTCAGTGTAAGTTCTCACAATGGTGGGGAAGTGCTGGCGGCTGCAGATATACACTGTACTTAAGGTTCATGATCTCCCAGGGACAGCTGGCAGAGTTTGAGTATGCAAAATTAGGGAAGATTACTCAGTCAGTTCAGTTCAGTCGCTCAGTCGTGTCCGACTCTTTGTGACCCCATGAATTGCAGCACGCCAGGCCTCCCTGTCCATCACCAACTCCCGAGTTCACTCAGACTCACGTCCATTGAGTCACTGATGCCATCCAGCCATCTCATCCTCTGTCGTCCCCTTCTCCTCCTGCCCCTAATCCCTCCCAGCATCACAGTCTTTTCCAATGAGTCAACTTAAGTATTGGGTTATTTGGTCATTCTTGAGCCAAACAGTGAGACCTGGGGTATAATGGAGTACTCAGATAGCCCAGGCCTGGGTCATGGGCCTTTGGAGGGGGGATCATAGGGCCAAGCCCTTCTGAACACCATGGAACAAATTCCAAATAGGAAAGAGAGTTTTCTAAGTAGAAGACAGGATAGCAGAATTAAAAATTCCCTGCAGGGGACCAGTGTAGAACTGACAAAAACAGATGTCCACTATAGGGAGATAATGAGAAAATAAGTAGAGCTTAAAAAAAAGAGGCTTCTTTTGAAAGAGCAGCAGGAGATGATCTGTAATACAAAATGATAATACTTTCTCCTTCATATAATTGTTACGAAGATTAAATTAGTCAATGAATATAAATCAGAACAGTGGTTGGCACTTAGTAATCACTCAATAAATATTGTTAAGTCCTGTTTTTATAAGGACTCAAAGTTGGGGCTTGATCAGGACCAAAGATTTGAAAACATCAGATTCAATGCAGCTCCTTCTCATTCCCCTTAAAGCAAAATATGAAGCCTTAATTTCCCAAGGATGGACAAAGATAACTCTCTTGAAGAAGCATCCCTTGGCCCAGGATTGGTTTCCTCCTGCTCCTTCTCCTGCTTTTCCCCTTAAGCTTTATTACTTTACGTAAAAATTGAATCATAGACAATGTATTGGACCATAAAGCAACTCAAAGAATTTCCGAGGATTGAAATCATATTCTCAAGACAGTGCTGTCCAGTACATCTTCCCACGATGATGCAGGTTTTCCATATATGCTGTATAATGACTTCCATACCGGATGGTGCAGCTCCAGTGCAAGTGTCAGCCCCGGCCTGCTCTTATATGGCTGCAAGCTAGGAATAATTCTACTATATTTAGAGAGCTATAGTGGGAAACGAAGAATGTGTAGCAGAGACCATATGTGGCCTACACAGCCCAAAATACTTAGTGTGACCTTTTACAGAAATAGTGTGCCAATCGCTGTATGTTTCAGGCTATAATACTATTACAGTCTAGAAATTGTACACCAGAAATCAGTGAAGAGATAACAAGAATTCAGTCTCTTCACTTCTTACAGGTTTTTAGGATTTTCTCTATACTCCTAAGTCAGTTTTGGTAGGTTGTGTCTGTGTTAGTTTCCTAGCACTGCCATAATAAAGTACCACAAACTGGGTTGCTTAAACAAGGGAAACAGTGTTTAAGAAGTCCAGATCTAGCTAGAAGGCTAGAAGTCCATGATCAAGATGTTGGCAGGGTGGGTTTCTTTTGAGGACTGTGAGGGGGCTCCATGCTTTCTCCTAGCTTTGGATGTTCACTGGCACTCTCTGGTGTTCCTTTGTTTGTAGATGCATCACTCAGACCTCGTTTTCATCTTCACATGATGTGTGTGTGTGTCCAGATTTCTCCTTTGTATAAGGACACCAGTAATTTTGGGTTGGGGGGTCCACCTCCTCCAGTATGACCTCAACTTGTTAAATCTGCAATAACCGTATTTCCAAATAAGGTACATTCTGAGGTGCTGGGGGTTAGGCCTTCAGTATACAAACTTGGGGCAGGGACACAATTTGATCCATAACAGTATCTTTCTAAGAATTTGTTCATTTCATCTAGGTTATCTAATTTGTTTGGCATACAACTGTTCACAGTATTTCCTTATACTCCTTTTTCTTTCTGTAAGATTAGTAATCCCACTTCTTTCATTCCTGATTTTAGTAATTTGAGCCCTCTCCCTCTCTCTCAGTCCAGCTAAAGGTTTTTCAATGTGATGAATTTCTTTAAAGAACTGACTTTGGTTTCATTGACTTTATTGTTTTTCTTTTCTTTGTTTAATTCCACTTGAGTCTTTATTATTGCTAGAAGACTAGAATGGAAAGCAGAAATATAAAAATCAGTTGCATTTCTATATACCAGCCACAGTTAGAAAATGAATTGTTTTGAAAAAAAGACCATGCAATGGCACCCCACTCCAGTACTCTTGCCTGGAAAATCCCATGGATGGAGGGGCCTGGTAGGCTGCAGTCCATAGGGTCACTAGGAGTTGGACATGACTGAGCGACTTCCCTTTCACTTTTCACTTTCATGCATTGGAGAAGGACATGGCAACCCACTCCCAGTGTTCTTGCCTGGAGAATCCTGGGGATGGGGGAGCCTGGTGGGCTGCCATTTATGGGGTTGCACAGAGTTGGACACGACTGAAGTGACTTAGCAGCAGCAGCAGCAGCATAGTAGCATTAAAAAATCAAGAACTAGGGGACTTCCCTGATGGTCCAGTGGTTAAGAAACTGTCTCCCAATGCAGGGGACGCAGGTTCAATCCCTGGTTGGGGAACTGAGATCCCCATGACACAGGGCAACCGAGCCCATACATAGCAACTACTGAGGCTGTGTGCTCTAGAGCTCGGCCCCCGCAACAAGAGAAGCCCACACACCACAACGTGAGAAGCCTGTGTGCTGCAACAAAGAACCATTGCAGCCAGCACTTTAAAAAATTAAAATGATCAAATACTTAAGAATAAGTGATACAAAATGTGTAAGAGTTCTTTGAAGAAAACTATAAAATGTTATTGAGTGACCTTAAAGACAAGCAAATATGAGAATCCACCATATTCATCGATTTGAATACTCGAGTTTGTCAGGATGTCAGTTTTCCTTAAATTGATTTATAATCCCATATAATTCCAATCAAAATCCCAAACAGGTTTTTTTTTTTTTTTTTGCTTGTTTTCTTTTAGTGTGAAGCTTGACAAACTAGTTCTAAAATGTGTATGAAAATGCAGAGGGCTGAAAATAGACAACACTTTCTTAAAGGAGAATAAGGTAGAACAACGCTCTTGAATATCAAGTCAGAGTGTAATATTGGCAGGGAGATAGCAATAGGTCAACAGAACAGGATAAAGAGCTCAAAGTAGTTTGTGCATATATGAGCACTTGATTTATGGTAAAGAGTCTCTTCAGAAGATGATGGGTATGGAGAAACAATGAAATTGGACTCATACTTTGCACTGTGTACAAAATCAAGTTGAGATGGGTTATAGACCTTGATGAATAAGGCAAAACACTAAGCTTTTAGAAGGTGGCATTTCATGGCCTCAAGGTCGGGAATGGCTTCTTTTTGCCCAGAAATATATTTTATTTTATTAATTTATTTTTATTGATGTATAATTGACATATAACATTATACTATTCAGATGTACAACAGATTCAGTGTTTGTATGTATTACAAAATGATCACCATGGATAGTTAATATCTATCACCATATTTAGTTATAATTTTTTTTCTTGTGATGAGAACTTATAAAACCTCTCAGAAAATTTCTAATATGCTGTATAATATTTTTGTATACATTTAAAAATATTTAATTGAGTAATTTTTTAATCTAAGACACCATTAAGAAAATGTTAAGGTCAGCTGCAAAGTAAAGAGGTATTTCTAACACATGATGAATCCTGACATCACAGTTTTGAACAAAAGAAGCAAAACTCAAGAAATATACACTATATGGTTCCATTTCTATAAAATTTAGAAACAGGCAAAATTTACTACACTGTCTAGAAATGAATTCTTAGGTGGTAAAACTAAAAAAAAAAAACAAACAAGAATTTTTCTTGATTATCACAAAGGCAGGAAAGAAGGAGGGCTTTCTGGGCTTAAATAGATGTTAGCCTCATAATTACATTAAATTATGCTTTTATGTTCTGTGCACTTTTCTATTTTTTAGCAAAATAAAAGGTTTTTTAAATGAGTTGTAGTTTTTGTCTTTTTAATGGCTTATTTGTACAAGAAGATACTCTTAGGTTTTTAAAAAATCTGTTTTCCCCTGATTTTAAGAAATCTTTGCAAATAGGTCAAATTGGCTAGGTACAGATTGAGAATAGTTTCCCAAATTAAACTTGGAAGACTTTTAGCTCTGTTTTAGTTTTAGCAAAACAGAAGTGATTAATTTGTAAAAAAATGGAAGTTAGATTGGTATCTCTCTACCTTTCAGTTTCATCAAAGCTGTTTTGTGAAAACATGAATCTTCTGATGATTTTATTATTTCTTTTTTCCTGCTTAAAGAAATCAGTGATAGTTAAGTGAAAATGATGAAGTGAAACTCACTGGCTTGTTAAAAAGAAGATAAATGATGGTAGGAGGAAAGAAGAAAGGGCATGTGTTATAAATATGTAGTATGTAAAAAGGATGTAAACAGCGAATATGATTGTACTAGTGAATGTTACTGCTGCCTAGCTGGTCATAAAAACTCATCTCAAGATTATTGAGTTAGAGATTATGCCTTGCTCAAATAAGAGGCAGTGTTCTTTGTATCAATTATAAATGACTTCGTTTTGCATTTTAGTAATTATCCCTTAAGACATGTTTCTTTAATATTTTAATTTTTTTTGGAGTGTAGTTGATTTACAGTGTTGTATGAGTTTACATGTTTCTTTAACTCTTGAATTATTTTGTTAGGGGTTGTGTGTTCATGATGGTACCTGGAAGTCAGCAGTTTATGGTTTTGGAGATAAGAGTAATTTGAAAAAGCTACGAAATGAGTCAGATATGAAGCCTGTCCCAATTGTTGGACCAAAATTGAAAAGAAGGTATATTATCTCAAAATCTGTTCTTCAGGTTATCTAAGCATATTGTTGTTTATCTGACTGTTAATAGCATGTGCTCTTAAAAAAGCCTGGAGACTGTTATAGTGAGTTCACTGTTATTTTCAAAGATAAATAAAATATAATTAATATGTTACACTAAGTTTAACTATTTCATATATAATAATACATTTGGATTCTGGGAAAAATTAGTTTTATGACTCTTCACTATCAGTATCAAAATTAAACATCAGTTAAATTTTATGCAATAAAAATGTGATGATCTTATGTATGTTAATCAATATATTAATAGTGTTTATATATGAGAACCCTGAACTCAGAGTTTGGCTATTGAAATGAGTGTTCTTTTTATCGTTATCTGAAGAAATTGTTGGGGTACAAAACATGGTTAAATTATGTATGTGTTAAGTGCCCATGGTATGAAGAATACCAGTGTTCTAACTTTTCACTTATTTGGGTGCAAGTGTAGAGAACAAAGGATGAATACTAAAGTAAATTTTAATGAAGAGCAGATCTGCCATCACTATTGTTACCACTAATTGCCTCAGCAAGGGTTAAGGTTTTTATTCAGAAATTTCCCAGTTAAAGTTGTGGTCACTGTAAATGGAAAAGCTGCAACTTGGGTCTGTCTTGCAGGTGGCCAATTTCTTACTGCAGAGAACTCAACAGTTATTCCATTCCTTTCTTGGGAGCAGATGTGTCTGTTGTGAAGCGGACTCAGCGTTACTTGCATGAAAATTTAGAGCAGTCACCTGTAAGTATATATGATTTATTTTTTAGTAAAGAGTATTCTAGTTTGTTTCAGTTCCTCTATCAGTGTAATGTAGGATTTTTATGTTTATAAATCCAAAAAAGAAAGAGTTGAATAGTGAATGTTTCAGTTTCTGGAAGCATAAAGAACTAGTAGTGTAGAGCATTTTGCATTTTATGGGGGTGGTAATAGCTTCCTCCCCGGAGAAGGCAATGGTAACCCACTCCAGTACTCTTGCCTGGAAAATTTCATGGGTGGAGGAGCCTGGTAGGCTGCAGTCCATGGGGTCGCGAAGAGTCAGACACGACTGAGCAACTTAACTTTCACTTTTCACTTTCATGCATTGGAGAAGGAAATGGCAACCCACTCCAATGTTCTTGCCTGGAGAATCCCAGGGACGGGGGAGCCTGGTGGGCTGCTGTCTATGGGGTCGCACAGAGTCGGACACGGCTGAAGTGACTTAGCAGCAGCAGCAGCAGCAATAGCTTCCTCCCACAATTCAGATCTGACCTTCTGAATATGTTTTTTACATGAGACAGTAGAAGCAAGTTCAGTGCAGGAAATCCTGGTGTTGTAATCAGCCAACAGTCCTGTTGGGAGTTTGAGCTGCTAGAATACTTTCTGTTGCTTATGGAGATATCTGGGTTCTTCTCTCTTCTGCCCTTGCTGCCTCTGGAGTCCCATCCTACTCAATTGGTGAGGGAAGTCATTATTCCCACTGCCGAGACTTGAAGAGGAAACTATTTCAAGTTAAAAAAAAATTTCTTGAAGAGGTTGTAAGTGGAGTATACATTCTATAATGTATAATTATTAAACTCAGGCATATGATTATGAACATTTCATATTTGTATTCAAGGAGGGGGAGCTAATTATTGTTTCCAACAATTCCTTTTAAAAAATGTCCCTCTAGTGTCTGTTTTCTGAACAAGCTTTTAGAACATAACACATTCATAAAGTGAAAACTGCTTTCGTTTGATATTTCTGACTGTAGAATAAGTTATTAGTAGCTAACATTTTTTTATTACTTGGTCTAAGAAGGGCATAATATCCTGATTTTATATTCTTAATCTAGGTTCAGTATGCTGCTTATATAAATGTGGGAGGCATCACTTCTGTTATTAAGCTGATGTTTGCTGGACTCTTCTTTTTATTCTTTGTGAGGTTTGGCATCGGAAGGCAACTTCTCATAAAAGTAAGTAAGTTTTTATGAAATTAAACCTATAGAAGTATTTTCTATGAATTTTAAAAAATATGACTAAAGTTTTTTTTTTTTTTCCCTGTAGTTCCCATGGCTCTTCTCCTTTGGTTATTTTTCAAAACAAGGTCCAACACAAAAACAGGTAATCCTTTCCTTTGTATCCAGGTCTCTAAAATAATATTTTTCTTAATTTTGTTTTTACTTTTCCTCAGTGCAGTGATAATAATAGCTAAGACTTGATGAAGCACTAACTGTGTTTCAGACATTCTTATGTTCTTTATATACATTACAATATTCAATCTTTTCAAACACTCCTTGAGGGAGGTGTTATATCCATTTTATAAATGAGGAAAATAAGTAACAGAAGTAACAGAGGCTGAGAAATTTGCCAAAGTCCTGTAGTAAGTAGATAGCCAGGCTAGAATGAGAACTGAGCTGTTTGGCTCCAGAAATTGTGTTCTCTTTACATCGTAGAAATTTCAGATTTTTTACTCTTCAGTTGTACTCCTTCGTTATCTCATCCTTTTTACCTCCTCTGTCCCTCTCTCCGAAACTTACTTCCTTTTTCCTCTTTCACACACCCTGGATTCCCATGGTAGATAAATTGAATCGTCACCTGTCCAATATCCTCAATACGACTGCTTTAGGCACTTAAAATATAATGTGTAAAATCTGAACTTCTTTCCACCAAACCCTCTTCTTCCTTCTATGTTTCCCATCTCAGTTGGTGGCACTATCATCTGCCCAATCAAGAACGTAGGCATCATTCTAGATTTTTCTCCAAATCCATCACAACTACCTTAGTTCCCTCTCTCTTCTCTCCTGTCTCCCTTCTCCGCCACTTCCTTCTAATTGTGGTAAAATTAAAATACACATGACATAAAATTTCCCATCTTTACCATTTTAGTTCATCAGGGATACAGAGGGCTGATTGTATATGCCCTATTTTGCTTATCCACTCATCTGTGTGTTGACATTTGGATTACTTCTATCTTTTGTCTATTTTAAATAATGCTTTTATGAAATTGAGTGTGCATTAACATCACTGAAGAGCTTTCAAAAAGTCCAGTGCCCAAGCCACATTCTACACCAATCAAACCTGAATCTCTGATCATCTGTTTTGGGTTCTCTCCCAAAGTTGAGATCTCTGCTATGAGGCCCCACTTCACACCTACTGAATCAGAATGTCCAAATGCCAGGGTCAAAACATGTATTTGAAAAAAGCTCCCTGAGTGATTCTGATATATAATGTCCCAGGTGTGAAAGTCATTGCCAAAGCAGTAAGTCAGGGAAGTATTTTAAAGAAGGTGATAACAGGGTCAGATTTAATTGTTTATTGAAGTGTAGTTGATTTACAATATTGTGTTAGTTTCAGGTATATGGCAAAGTAACTTAGTTATACATATGTATATTTTTTCACGTTATTTTCCATTATAGGTTATTACAAGGTATTGGATATAGTTCCTTCTGTTATACAGTAATTCCATGTTGCTGATCTATTCTGCGTGTAGTAGTTTGTAGTTGTTAATCCCCTACTCTTAATTTATCTGCCCCCCTTTCCTCTTTGGTAACAATAAATTTGTTTTCTATGTCTGAATTTGTTTATATTTTGTATCAGTTTTTAAATTCTACATATAAATGATATCATATATTTGCCTTTCTCTGTTTGACTTACTTTACTTAGTATCGTATTCTCTAGGTCCGTCTGTGTTGCTTCAAACAGCAATATTTCATTCTTTTTTTTATAACAGTAATATTTCATTGTATATATACATATTAGGGGCTTCCCTCATAGCTCTGGTGGTAAAGAATCTGCCTGCAATGCAGGACACCCAGGTTCGTTTCCTGGGTTGGGAAGATCCACTGGAGAAGGAAATGGCAATCCACTCCAGTATCCTTGTCTGGAAAATCCTATGGACAGAGGAGCCTGGTGGGCTACAGTCCATGGAGCCGCAAGAGTCGGACACGACTGAGCGGCTAAACCACCGCCACACCGTGCATACCACATCTCCTTAAACCAGTTGTCTGTTGATGAGCACTTGGATTGTTTCCATGTCTTGGCTATTATAAATAGTGCGGCTATGAACATTGGCATGCATTTATCTTTTGAATTAAAGTTTTCCTTTTTTCTGGATATATGGCCAGGAGTGGGATTGCTGGATCATATGGCAGCTCTGTTTTTAGTTTTTGAAGGAACTTCCATCCTGTTTTCTACGGTGGCTGCACCCATTTGCGTTCTCACCAATGACGGAACGTACAGTATTTATCTTTGTCTTACTTTACCTGAAGTCCATCCGTGTCATCACAGATGGCAGGATTTCATTCTTTTTTATGGCTGAATAACATCCCTGTGTGTGGACACGGACACACACACACACTCACTACGTTTTCTTTGCACATCAGTGGACATTTAGGTTGTTTTCCATATCTCAGCTATTATAAATAATGCTGTGGTGAACATGGGGATGCATATATTTTTTCAAATTAGTGTTTGGTTTGCTTCAAATAAATATCTGGAAGTGGACTTACTGGATTGTATGATTTGCATTTCCCTGATGATTACTGACACTGAGCATGTTTTGTTAGTCACCTGTATGTATTTTTGGGAAAATGTCTATACAGGCCCGTTTTTAATCAGATTGTTTGGTTGAGTTGTATGTATTTTTGTATATTTTAGATATTAACTCCTTATTGGATACATTTCTTGCAAATATCTTCTTCCATTCAGTAGGCAGTATTTTTGTTTTGTTGATAGTTTCACTGTGCAAAATTCAGTTTAATGTAGTTCCACTTGTTTATTTTTGCTTTTGTTTCTGCTAAGAAGACATCCAGTAAAATTGTAAGACTGGTGTCAAAGAGCATACTACCTATATTTTCCTCTCAGGAGTTTTGTGGTTTCAAGTCTTACATTTAAGTTCTTAATCCATTTTGAGTTTATTTTTCTATATGTTGTGAAACAGTAGTCCAGTTTGATTTTTTGCATGTAGCTGTCCAATTTTCCCAACACAATTTATTAAAGAGACTGTCTTTTTTGTTGTATGTTCGTGCCTCCTCTGTTGTAGATTAATTGAACGTGTAAGTGTGGGATTATCTCTGTGCTCTCTATTCTGTTCCATTGATCTTTGTGTCTATTTTTTTTGTGCCAGTACCATGCTGGTTTGGGGGTTTTTTTTGGCCATGCTGCACAGCTTACAGGATCTTAGTTCCCCAACCAGAGATTGAACCCATGCCTCCTGCAGTGGAAGCATGGCGTTCTAACCCCTGTACCACCAGGGAGTTCTCAGTACCCCATACTCTTTTGATTACTGTACTTCTGTACTGTAATTTGAAATTACAGAAGATGATACTTCGAGCTTTGTTATTGTTTCTCAGGATTACTTTGACTGTTTGAGGTCTTTTGACTTCAAATTTAAGAATTATTTGGTCTCATTCTGTGAAAAATGCCATTGGTATTTTGATAGGTATTGCATTGACTGTGTAGATTTTCTTGGGTAGTATTGTCATTTTAACAATATCAGTTCTTACAATCCAAGAGCATGGTATCTATTTCTATGTGTCATCTTCAGTTTCTTTCATTAGTGTCATGGTTTCTCAAGCACAAGTATTTTACATCCTTGATTAGATTTATTTCTTGGTATTATTCCTTTTGATGGGATTGTAAATAAGATTGTTTTCTTAATTTCTCTTTCTGATTGTTGTTAGTATATAGAAATGCAATAAATTTCTGTATGTTAACTTTGTATTTATATCCTGCAACTTTACTGAGTTCATTTATTAGTTTTAATAGTTTTTTTGTGGGATCTTTAGGATATTCTATATATAATACCATGACCTCTGCATACAGTGACAATTTTACTTCTTACTTTCCAATTTAGATTCCTTGTACTCTGTTTCTTGTCTGATGGTTGTGACTAGGACTGCCAGATACTATGTTAAATAGAAGTGGCAAGAGTGGGTACTCTTGTCTTGTTTCTGATCTTAGAAGAAAAGCTTTCAGAAAAGCTCTCAACTTTTCACCATTGAGTATGCTGTTGGCTATGGGTTTGTCATATGTGGCCTTTTATTATGTTGAAATATGTCCCCTCTATATACACACTTTGTTGAGACTTTTTATTATAAATGGATGTTGAATTTTGTCAAGTGCTTTTCCTGTGTTTAAGATGATTATATGATTTTTATCCTTTATTTTGTTAATGTGGAATATCACATTGACTTATTTGTGGATGTTGAACATGTTTGCATCCCTAAACTAAATCCCACTTAAGTAGAGTATATGCTGTGCTGTGCTGTGCAAAGTCACTTCTGTTGTGTCCAACTCTTTGTGACCCTATGGACAGGCTCCTCTCTCCATGGGATTCTCCAGGCAAGAATACTGGAATGGGTTGCAATGCCCTCCTCCAGGGGATCTTCCTGACCCAGGGATCGAAGCCATGTCTTTTATGCCTCCTGTATTGTTAGGCGGGTTCTTTACCACTAGCGTGACAGCCAGATCTTAATTATAGCTTATGGTCCATTCAATGTATTGTTGAATTCAGTTTGCTAATATTTTGCTGAGGACTTTGCATAGGAAGCTGAGGCTTCGCTGGTGTCTCAGTTGGTAAAGAATCCCCCTTCAATGCAGGAGACCTGGGTTCAGTTCCTGGGTTGGGAAGATCCCCTGGAGAAGGGAACAGCTACCCACTTCAGTATTCTGGCCTGGAGAATTCCATGAACAGAGGAGCCTGGCAGGCTACAGTCCATGGGGTCGCAAAGAGTTGGATACAACTGACTGACTTTTGCTTTCATTTTGCACTTATATTTATCCGAGATATGGGCTGTAATTTTCATTTCTTGTAGCCACCTTGTCTGGTTTTGCCTTTAAATAATGATTTCTCTTTTCTGGTACCTACTTTACTTTTCTTTGTAATAAACTTCTCTATTAGATATGTATGTGTGCTGTGAGGACACAGACAATTCAAGACCCTGGCCTCCTGCTCAGTAAATTTAATAATGCTCTCCACTAGACTAACCCTGTACTTCTAATTCATGTTTCATATTGTTACTAGATCTCATGTGTGTGTACACACACACACACACACACACAATCTTCCCCCTTCCCCTAAACTAAGCTCTAGAAATGCCACATATTTTATTTTATAAATACTTTATGTCGCAGGGCCTAACATAATGTCTGACAGTTGGTTTATACTTAATAAAAATTTGTTCACCATGGCTTTGTTACTTTATTTCTAAGTTTAGTGATTATGACAGATGCTTGGATAAATCTTCTATAATTTAATTTTGAATCAAATTTTTATACTTCTAAATGGAGCAGTTTTGTGTCTATATCCTAGGCCAATATTACCATTACTTGCTGACTATTTTTGTCTTCTCACCTCAAACATATCTAAAGCCAGAGTAACATATTCTGTCCTAAAATAAAAACTACCTCCAGCTATTCCTCTGAAACTGCCTGTTTTAGTAATGCTGTTCTTTCAGCCACAGCCTAAGATTCATCTTTATTCTTCACTAAGACTCAGCTATATTCCTCACTACCTCTGTCCCCAGAACATTACACCAGTCAGCAAAACTTACAGTTCTTCAAAGAATTATTTTTTGTTCCATGCTTAGTTAAGGATGACAGGATATTCTATCTAATAGAATATTGATTGTGGTATCTATTAAAAATGTCTTATATGAAGTATAATGTTGATAGAATGTTTTATTGTGTTCAAGGAGGAAATGACATATTTATTTAATAAACTCTTTGCTTTCTGTTCCTCAGATTGACGCTTCCTCATTTACGATGACATTTTTTGGTCAAGGGTTCAGCCAAGGCGTCTCCCCTGTTAAGAACAAACCAAACATCAGAATTTGTACTCAGGTGAAAGGACCAGGTATTTCACATGTGACTGAAGAACGTTTGGGAGTTTTACATTGTCTTAAGCTGTAAAGTGGTGTACTAGTCATAATTTCTTTTTAAAATTTGTTTTAGAAATCAATTTACACAGTTATTTAAGTTAATAATGATAAATAATTCTGTCAAAAGAAGGATTGGAATTACTGGTATCATTCAGTTTTATTGTTGTATACCTCTCTCTGATTTTTTTGTTTTCTTTCAGTATGATTCAGTAATTCTGAATGGAATTTTTAATATAAGAAGACAAGGGGCTGATTGATATTTATCTGTTCTACTCTCATACTCAAGGGTCACATTAAAGCCTTTTACTTATAACAGTAGTATAATTATAATCAAGGCTGTGGTCCAAGCTTTCTTTGGAGTCTGGGATCACCCTGACATTGCTTGTAAAATATGTGCACATGTGTGTTTTTCCAGGGAGGGTAAAAATTTTGATAGGTTGTTAAAAAACTGTCACCCCAAAACATTCAGTAACTAGGAGTACAAATTGTAGAGAACTATACAGAGACAGCCCCACTGTGAGTTACATTTCATTACCATCCTTCCTAATAGATCACGGGCATCTGTTGTACAGTTTTTAATCAAGCCAAATAGCAAAGATATCTTTGCATCTTGCATTTTTTTTCAAATTTCTACTTGGGTTTTTAGGATAAGCTATGTTCTTATTTGACATGAATATAAACACCAATGTTATACTGGTTTATAGACTTCTTTTAAAGTTACTTCTTAAAGTTAGACTTCTTTGAGAGTTACTCAGTTGTCCTTTAAGAAACTGAGTCTGTTTTTTTAAAGTGAATTTGATTGATAAAGGTCAGTTTAGTGTGAGTTGGGCTTCCCTGGTGGCTCAGATGGTAAAGAATCTGCCCACAATGCAGGAGACCAGGGTTTGATCCCTGGGTTAGGAAGATCCCCTGGAGGAGGAAATGGCAACCCACTCCAGTATTCTTGCCTGGAGAATCCCATGGACAAAGGAGCTGAATGGGCTGCAGTCTAAGGGGTCGCAAAGATTGCACAGTGTATGAATAAATCTAGGATCATTGGTAAGAGTGTTGGTTTGAGCTAGCTGCCCTCATGTGATTCTGGTTCAACCACTGTCTAACTCTGTGAATGTGAATGAGGCGCTTAACCTCTCTATGCCTCAGTTTCCTCATCTGTAAAATGGATATAAAATAGTACTAACCTTGTATGATTGTTAAGAGGATTAAATGAGTTTAATAGATTTAAAGCACTTAATACAGTTCCTAATGCTTAATAAGGACTATATAAGTGTTAATTGTTATTTTTGTTATTTCATGAACAGAGTATTAAGGAAATTCTGTACACTAAGATATAAAATCTACCATTTGATTTTTCGGTGCTGTTGAATGTCTAGTTTATACTTTCTTCTTCTTGATCACCTGTTTTCTGCAGAAGCTGGCTATGTATCTACCTCCATAGCCATGGTCCAGGCAGCCATGATTCTTTTAAATGATGCCTCTGATCTTCCTAAGGCGTGAGTCTGGTTTTCTTCAAATTTAAAGATATCTTTTCCATTTATGTTATATTTTAGCTTATTTTAGTTCAGTTTTCAGGTATTGGGTTTACAATATCTTTGATCCAAAGAGAGAGATGAACTTAAAATCATGAGGAAGTTCCTTACTGACTTCTAGGAACAGTGCAGAAAGAAATGAGAGGAGAAAGAAGTTGAGAGCCATGTAAGTTGGCTTCAGTTCCTTCGAAAAATAACTCAGATCCCAAGTTAGCTATTCAAAAAAATGTCCCCGTAGTTCAATGTTATTGACAGGAGCCCTTAATCCATGCTGAATGATACCCAGCTGCCAGTGAGAGCCTTGATTCATGGCATCCTGGCTAGATAATTATAAAGTACACTATATTACTGGAGGATTTAGCTGTTAGCCTAAAAGTAGGCCAGCTTTACAAATAAGCATAGGCTTGCAGGCTTAGAAATAAATCAGGTATGACCAGAAACTAGTAAGTAATAAACATAAAAATTATATAAAGTGAAACTTAATTATATTTTCTTCAAATATTTGTATACCCTTTGAAAATATTTAGCATTTTCTGAATGGTAGCCATTACATGTAAAAAAAACTTCTTTTCATCCTATTTGTCCTGTTTATGCTTTATTAATAATTGATTACCTAAGTTTATTTTGTCCATGGGTATATTTAGAGGCTTCCCAGGTGGCCCAAGTGGCAAAGAACCCGCCTGCCAGTGTAGGAGACAGAGACATGGGTTCAATCCTTAGGTAGAGACGATCCCCTGAAGAAGGGCATGGCAACCCACTCCAGTATTCTTGCCTGGAGAATCCCAGAGGAGCCTGGCAGGCTACAGTCCATGGGGTCCCAAAGAGTTGGACACAACTGAAGCGACTTAGCATGCATGCATGTATATATTTAATCTTCCTGAGTCTTAGGGCTGACTTTATAAACAGCAATTGTTACTTGGGTTGATAACCCTCCATGTGGCCCTTCCAACACACACACACCAGTGTAATGGAAACAGTCTCATTATCACTGAAACAGTCGAGACAGGTTTGCTAGGTACTAGTTTCCTCTTAAATAATAGCTACTTGCTCACTTGGCTGGTTTTAGAAGTGGAACCAAAAACAGTCCATGATGAAATTAAGAATCGGGTTTTTATAAGTTTTGCATTGCTTTGATAGCTAGCTGTCCAGCAGATCATACTAGCAGAGGAAGGGGCTGGGGCTGGGCATTGTGCACTGTTTTTATCTTGTCTTACAGGGGTGGAGTCTTCACGCCCGGAGCAGCTTTCTCCAGAACAAAGTTGATTGACAGACTCAATGAACATGGCATTGAATTTAGTGTCATTAGCAGCACTGAAGTCTAAACATTTGAATAATTAATTGAAGTCATAAAATGTATGAATTAACAGCTTTTTAATTTGGTGTGTTGAAATGCTTCTATAAACCTATCTGACTATATGTGGAAAAGATTGTCAAATCTAAAATATGTATACATTAAAAGCAGGAAATTGTACTAGCTTACCCCAAATTTCAAATCTTAGCTGATTTTTGTGATTTTATTGCTTTTGAGAGAAAACTTAATATTTGACTGACTTTTTCATTGAAGAATTCATGGTCATTTTTTATAAGTGAGCTGGCAGATCAGAGGATGGGATGGGTGGCTCTGTCTGTGTTGCTGACACACCCAGGCTGGTGGTCATGTGAGATAGTGGCTGCTGTTTTCCTTGTCATGGTATCAAATGGGATCTCACTTTCCCATGAATTTCTCTGCATAGTGTAGGCCTTTGCCAAATGAAACTGCAGTTTTTGCTGTTTTAGCCTAGTTTTTCACCCATCTACACTGACTGATTTTGGACTCTTACCTAAAGTTTAATAATAAAGGATTGTCAATTGAACAGTGGATTTGTGTTTGGACATGTCTGTGTAATTGAGTAATGGTAGAAATGTGCTTCCCAAGCAGTCTGTGTCCTGCTAATAACTGGGTTTATCATTCATTTTCCCTGGTTCTATACCTGTGGTTAGTTTGAAAGATGTAGCTGGTAAATTGCTACTGATTTTCACTGCCTAAGCAAAACTTTTCTCTAATTTACTTTTACATTTAACTACATTTTCCACTGAAGCCTAAAAATAAGGCAAAGACTGTTCCTTTTGTAATCATACCATAAACACAAATAAGTGTTCTGTTACATTCATCATGTAAAGAGGACAATCATTTCCTTTATGGAATTTCTACAATACAGTGAGAGGCATGAAACTGATAAGAATCTTACTCATGTTAGATAGCAACTCTGTCACTTTTCACTTTCATGCATTGGAGAAGGAAATGGCAACCCACTCCAGTGTTCTTGCCTGGAGAATCCCAGGGATGGGGGAGCCTGGTGGGCTGCCGTCTATAGGGTTGCACAGAGTCAGACTGAAGCGACTTAGCAGCAGCAGCAGCTGGAAAAACTGTACAGAAGAAAGAGGGTCTTTAACTTAAAGAAGAACAGATAAGGAAAGAGACTTAGAGAGGGAACATGGCTTGCTCCAAACCACAGAACTGATTAGTCATGGATTCAGCTCCAGGCAGTCGATCCTCTTGCTGACTGCTAACCATTGACTGCTCATATTTTCCACCTCACCTTCAGCCTGAATTCATTTTTACATGATTTTAAATCAAATAAAAAGGAATTTTGCTTGAAAGCAGTGTAATAGGTTGAGTGAGTGAGAAATGGGTTGACTAGGTTGAGTCCACAATTCAGCTCCGATAGCCAAGTTAATTAAATAATCTTGACAACTCAAAGTGCAGATGTTTTCAGTTGGTGTATCCTCTGGGAAAGATTGAAGGCATGAGGAGAAGGGGACGACAGAGGATGAGATGGTTGGATGGCATCACTGACTCGATGGACATGAGTTTGAGCAAGCTCCAAGAGTTGGTGATTGACAGGGAAGCCTGGAGTGCTGCAGTCTGTGGGGTCGCAGAGTTGGACAGGACTGAGCGACTGAACTGAACACTATTCCGCATGCAGTAAACATTCTTTCTTCTGTTTCACTATAAGAGCAACATCATTTTTCAGTTTCCACAAGCTGGATTCAAGTAGGTCCCCAAAGTCCTTTAACATTTGTGACTGTTGGTGTACAAATGGCCGAAGCATTTGATCATCTTCCTAAAAATAAATGAAAGAAAAAAGTGATATTGTTGTCAGCCCCCAAATTCATATGCCCAATGCACAGTGAAGCCAAACAAACTGAAATAGTGGGGTTTGGAGCAAAGAAGCTTGTATTCGTTGAGGAGGTGCCAACTCTGAAGATGGGATTCCTAGACTCATCTCAAATCCATCCTACTGGCTGGCCAGGATGCAAGGGTTTTAAAAGCAAAAGTAAAGGGGGTGGGGGTGGTATGTGATTTCAGCTCCCCTATAAGACCTCAGTTGCAGACTTCTGAGCATCATCTTGTAACTTGAGTCTGTCATTGTGATTGATCTGTGTCCTAGCAAACTAGTATATCATGGTCTCATGATCCCTTAACTTCTTTTGGAGAGAGAGCAAAAGCAATGATGGTTATTATTGTTATAATTCCTGATGGCTCAGGAATTCAGTTCTTAATTGACCCAGTGTCACTAATTTTAAGACTGCTTGTGTTGCAGGAAGGGGAACCCCTTCCAGGGCCAGAAAGTAGACTCTGGTCTAATACTCAGAAATGAATTGTCAGAGGAGACACATGTGTTGACAAAGCAAGAGATTTTATTGGGAAGGGATGCCCAGGCAGAGAGCAGTAAGGTAAGGGAACCCAGGAGAACTGCTCTGCCACATGGCTTACAGTGGGTTTTATGGTGATGGGATTAGTTTCCTGGTTGTCTTTGGCCAATCATTCTGGTTCAGAGTCTTTCCTGGTGGTGCGTACATTGCTCAGCAAAGGTCAATGGCAGTGAGAAGGATTCTGGGAGTGGTTGGACACGTGGTGTCACCTTTTGACCTTTCCTGAACTCTTCCAGTTGGGGTGGCTTAGTAGTTTCATGTTCCTTACCAGGACCTCCTGTCGTAAAATAACTCATACAAATGGTAACTATGGTGCCTGGCCAGGGTGAGTTTCAGTCCATGTGATTCCCCTCACACTTGGGGCCATTTGATAGAGCATTATCTCCACAGTTTGGGGTCATAAGTCAACGCATTGTTTTAAGCTGACAATCATGGAAAAGATGTTGCTGGGCTTGTTTTTCCTTTGTGTCTGTGTTCCCTTACTCCTCTAGTTAGTAATTGCTTGAATCTGCTCTTTGGAACTCAGGGAAGGTCTAAGAGAGGAAAGTCTTTTTCTCCAAACAAGAACGAGGGGATGTGTACTCAAAAGGGCCTGAAGTGTCCTGCTCAGTTTCAGTCTTAGTAGACTCACTTCATTATAGTAAAAGGATGGTGTGTGTATATGAGGGGGTGCCCTGTAAGGTCTCCCTTTGAGCTGGAAAGCTGCATTTGAAAGCTGCTACCAGAGGCAACAATTCACCTAGGAGCAGGTCTGGTTTAGGAAGCCTGCCTAAATGACCCTTTCAATTCAGTTCAGTCACTCAGTTGTGTCCTACTTTTTGCAACCCCATGAACCACAGCACACCAGGCCTCCCTGTCAATCACCAACTCCCGGAGTCCACCCAAACCCATGTCCATCGAGTCAATGATGCCATCCAACCATCTCATCCTCTGTCATCCTCTTCTCTTCCTGCCCTCAATCTTTCCCAGCATCAGGGAAAGTCAGCTCTTCGCATCAGGTGGCCAAAGTATTGGAGCTTCAGCTTAAAAATCAGTCCTTCCAATGAACACCCAGGACTGATCTCCTTTAGAATGGACTGGTTGGATCTCCTTGCAGTCTTCTCCAACACCACAGTTCAAAAGCATCAATTCTTCGGTGCTCAGCTTTCTTCACAATCCAACTCTCACATCCATACATGATCACTGGAAAAACCATAGCCTTGACTAGACGGACCTTTGTTGGCAAAGTAATGTCTCTGCTTTTTAATATGCTGTCTAGATTAGTCATAACTTTCCTTCCAAGGAGTAAGTGTCTTTTAATTTCATTGATGCAATCACCATCTGCAGTGATTTTGGAGCCCAGAAAAATAAAGTCAGTCACTGTTTCCACTGTTTCCCCATCTATTTGCCATGAAGTGATGGGACCAGATACCATGATCTTAGTTTTCTGAATGTTGAGCTTTAAGCCAACTTTTTCACTCTCCTCTTTCACTTTTATCAAGAGACTCTTTAGTTCTTCTTCACTTTCTGCCATAAGGGTGGTGTCATCTGCATATCTGAGGTTATTGATATTTCTCCCAGCAATCTTGATTCTAACTTGTGCTTCCTCCAGCCCAGCATTTCTCATGATGTACTCTGCATATAAGTTAAATAAGCAGGGTGACAATATACAGCCTTGACATACTCCTTTTCCTATTTGGAACCAGTCTATTCCACGTCCAGTTCTAACCATTGCTTATTGTCAACAGGGAAAATTGGTGAGAGAATCCAAATATTTGGGACTGGCATAATACTGTAGACATTCTGAAGTTTGCAAAGGACATGTGGGTGGGGATTCTCCCATCAATAGGGTTGACTGATATGGGTCCCCTGCCCCATAGGAGAAGGGACTGCAGATACCCTTGTGGGCCAGGGCGCCAGTGAGCAATGGTAGAGGAGGTGACGGTGCTCACAGAGATGGGCAGTGGGCAGGGGGCAGGTAGTGTGTCATGGCACCTCCTTTTAGTTTCTGTTTCCCTGATGGTTAGTGAAATGCCTGCTCAAAGACTTTGGCCATTTTTTCCAATGTGTTTTGCCACGTGTTGTCTTTCTTATTTTAATAAATATGTAGTTGTTTGTTTAGTCTGGATACTAACATCACCGACTCAGCAGACATGAGTGTAAGCAAACCCTGGGAGATTGTGAAGGACAGGGAAGCCTGGTGTGCTGCAGTCCATGGAGTCACAAAGAGATGGACACAACTGAGTGACTGAACAACAACAACAATACAAATAGATTCTCCCAGGTTGTGGCTTATTTTTTACTTTATTTTTAGTGTCTTTCACCACAGTAGTTTTTCTTTCTTTATTGTGAGCTGAGCGCTGAAGACTTGATGCTTTTGAACTGTGGTGTTGGAGAAGACTCTTGAGAGTCCCTTGGACTGCAAGGAGATCCAACCAATCAATCCTAAAGGAAATCAGTCCTGACCATTCATTGGCAGGACTGATGTTGAAGCTTCAGCTTCAATCCTTTGGCCACCTGATGGGAAGAACTGACTCATTGGGAAAGACCCTGATGCTGGGAAAGATTGAAGGCAGGAAGAGAAGGGGATGACAGAGGATAAGATGATTGGATGGCATCACTGACTCAATGGACATGAGTTTGAGCAAGCTCCAGGACTTGGTGATGGACAGGGAAGCCTGGCATGCTGCAGTCCATGGGGTCGCAAAGAGTCGGACACGACTGACCAACTGAACTGAACTGATACATCCAAAAGAGTGCCCCAAATGTATGCATCAGATCAGATCAGATCAGTCACTCAGTTGTGTCCGACTCTTTGTGACCCCATGAATCGCAGCACGCCAGGCCTCCCTGTCCATCACCAACTCCCGGAGTTCACTGAGACTCACGTCCACTGAGTCGGTGATGCCATCCAGCCATCTCATCCTCTGTCATCCCCTTCTCCTCTTGCCCCCAATCCCTCTGAGCATCAGAGTCTTTTCCAATCGCATGAGGTGTCCAAAGTACTGGAGTTTCAGCTTCAGCATCATTCCTTCCAAAGAAATCCCAGGGCTGATCTCCTTCAGAATGGACTGGTTGGATCTCCTTGCAGTCCAAGGGGCTCTCAAGAGTCTTCTCCAACACCACAGTTCAAAAGCATCAATTCTTTAGCGCTCAGCCTTCTTCACAGTCCAACTCTCACATCCATACATGACCACAGGAAAAACCATAGCCTTGACTAGACGAACCTTTGTTGGCAAAGTAATGTCTCTGCTTTTGAACATGCTATCTAGGTTGGTCATAACTTTCCTTCCAAGGAGCAAGCGTCTTTTAATTTCATGGCTGCAGTCACCATCTGCAGTGATTTTGGAGCCCAGAAAAATAAAGTCTGACACTGTTTCTACTGTTTCCCCATCTATTTCCCATGAAGTGGTGGGACAGGATGCTCTGATCTTCGTTTTCTGAATGTTGAGCTTTAAGCCAACTTTTTCACTCTCCACTTTCACTTTCATCAAGAGGCTTTTGAGTTCCTCTTCACTTTCTGCCATAAGGGTGGTGTCATCTGCATATCTGAGGTTATTGATATTTCTCCCGGCAATCTTGATTCCAGCTTGTGCTTCTTCCAGTCCAGCGTTTCTCATGATGTACTCTGCGTAGAAGTTAAATAAACAGGGTGACAATGTACAGCCTTGATGTACTCCTTTTCCTATTTGGAACCAGTCTGTTGTTCCATGTCCAGTTCTAACTGTTGCTTCCTGACCTGCATACAAATTTCTCAAGAGGCAGGTCAGGTGGTCTGGTATTCCCATCTCTTTCAGAATTTCCCACAGTTGATTGTGATCCACACAGTCAAAGGCTTTGGCATAGTCAATAAAGCAGAAATAGATGTTTTTCTGGAACTCTCTTACTTTTTCCATGATCCAGCGGATGTTGGCAATTTGATCTCTGGGTACAAGTTAAACACGTCTGCTCAAGAAAACACTCTGTCTCTTGATTTCCTCCTGGTCACACCCATTTCCCCACCCCCAGAAGCAACCACTAACCTAAGTCCATCATCATTTTCTTGCCACCTAGAATGCAGCCCTAAACAGCCCTATATTTTGCCTGTTTTCTGGCCACTTGTGCCATAATTTACTTATCTTCTGTGGATGTGCATTAGGATGTTTCCATTTGGGGAGCTATAACGGAAAATAGTTAAAATACCGTTTATGCATATATGCGTGGGTTTCTACAGGATTATTCACCTGGACCACCATCTGAACCACAGAACAGAAAATGACTTGAATGACTATCTTCCCAGTTCTCTCAGGAATGGTTTATAACAAGGACCATTCCAGATAGGTAGGAGAAAAATTAATTCATTACATACATAGCATACCAAGAAAGGTGGTTCAAACTTGAGTTGAAGGCAGAATAATCTAGCTGCTGCTGCTGCTGCTGCTAAGTTGCTTCAGTCGTGTCTGACTCAATGCAACCCTATAGACGACAGCCCATCATGCTCCACCATCCCTGGGATTCTCCAGGTAAGAACACTGGAGCGGGTTGCCATTTCCTTCGCCAATGCATGAAAGTGAAAAGTCAAAGTGAAGTCACTCAGTCGTGTCCTACTCTTAGCGACCCCATGGACTGCAGCCTACCAGGCTTCTTTGTCCATGAGATTTTCCAGGCAAGAGTACTGGAGTAGGGTGCCATTGCCTTCTCCGAGAATAATCTAGAGGGCTCATTAAAGCCCAGTTGACTGGGCCTCACACCCAGAGATTCTGACTCAGCAGGTCTGGGAGGAGACCCTGGAATTTGCATTTCTAACAAGATTCCAGGTAATGCTGCAGATGCTGACTGGAAGGACCACACTTTGAGAACCTCTGCCTCAGGGCATGAGGGCGCAGTTCTCTGCACAGTTTACTCTGTGGAGAAGAGGAGTTGAATTGCAGGCTTATAAGATGGAGAAGCTCTATACAGTCAGCAAAAACAAGACTGGGAGCTGACTGTGGCTCAGATCATGAGCTCCTTATTGCCAAATTCAGACTTAAATTGAAGAAAGTAGGGAAAACCAACAGACCATTCAGGTATGACCTAAATCAAATCTCTTATGATTATACAGTGGAAGTGAGAAATAGATTTAAGGGTCTAGATCTGATAGATAGAGTGCCTGATTAACTATGGACTGAGGTTCGTGACATTGTACGGGAGACAGGGATCAAGACCATCCCCATGGAAAAGAAATGCAAAAAAGCAAAATGGCTGTCTGGGGAGCCTTACAAATAGCTGTGAAAAGAAGAGAAGTGAAAAGCAAAGGAGAAAAGGAAAGATATAAGCATCTGAATGCAGAGTTCCAAAGAATAGCAAGAAGAGATAAGAAAGCCTTCCTCAGCGATCAATGCAAAGAAATAGAGGAAAACAACAGAATGGGAAAGACTAGAGATCTCTTCAAGAAAATAAGAGATACCAAGGGAACATTTCATGCAAAAATGGGCTCGATAAAGGACAGAAATGGTATGGACCTAACAGAAGCAGAAGATATTAAGAAGAGGTGGCAAGAATACACAGAAGAACTGTACAAAAAAGATCTTCACGACCCAGATAATCACGATGGTGTGATCACTCACCTAGAGCTAGACATCCTGGAATGTGAAGACGAGTGGGCCTTAGAAAGCATCACTATGAACAAAGCTAGTGGAGGTGATAGAATTCCAGTGGAGCTATTTCAAATCCTGAAAGATGATGCTGTGAAAGTGCTGCACTCAATATGCCAGCAAATTTGGAAAACTCAGCAGTGGCCACAGGACTGGAAAAGGTCAGTTTTCATTCCAATCCCAAAGAAAGGCAATGCCAAAGAATGCTCAAACTACTGCACAATTGCACTCATCTCACATGCTAGTAAAGGAATGTTCAAAATTCTCCAAGCCAGGCTTCAGCAATACATGAACTGTGAACTTCCAGATGTTCAAGCTGGTTTTAGAAAAGGCAGAGGAACCAGAGATCAAATTGCCAACATCCGCTGGATCATGGGAAAAGTAAGAGAGTTCCAGAAAAACATCTATTTCTGCTTTATTGACTATGCCAAAGCCTTTGACTGTGTGGATCACAATCAACTGTGGGAAATTCTGAAAGAGATGGGAATACCAGACCACCTGACCTGCCTCTTGAGAAATTTGTATGCAGGTCAGGAAGCAACAGTTAGAACTGGACATGGAACAACAGACTGGTTCCAAATAGGAAAAGGAGTACATCAAGGCTGTACATTGTCACCCTGTTTATTTAACTTCTATGCAGAGTACATCATGAGAAACGCTGGACTGGAAGAAACAAAAGCTGGAATCAAGATTGCCGGGAGAAATATCAATAACCTCAGATATGCAGATGACACCACCCTTATGGCAGAAAGTGAAGAGGAACTCAAAAGCCTCTTGATGAAAGTGAAAGGAGAGTGAAAAAGTTGGCTTAAAGCTCAACATTCAGAAAACGAAGATCATGGCATCTGGTCCCATCACTTCATGGGAAATAGATGGGGAAACAGTGGAAACAGTGTCAGACTTTATTTTTCTGGGCTCCAAAATCACTGCAGATGGTGACTGCAGCCATGAAATTAGAAGACGCTTAGTCCTTGGAAGGAAAGTTATGACCAACCTAGATAGCATGTTCAAAAGCAGAGACATTACTTTGCCAATAAAGGTCTGTCTAGTCAAGGCTATGGTTTTTCCAGAGGTCATTTATGGATTTGAGAGTTGGACTCTGAAGAAGGCTGAGCGCCAAAGAATTGATGCTTTTGAACTGTGGTGTTGGAGAAGACTCTTGAGAGTCCCTTGGACTGCAAGGAGATCCAACCAGTCCATTCTGAAGAAGATCAGCCTTGGGATTTCTTTGGAAGGAATGATGCTGAAGCTGAAACTCCAGTACTTTGGCCACCTCATGCGAAGAGTTGACTCATTGGAAAAGACTCTGATGCTGGGAGGGATTGGGGGCAGGAAGAGAAGGGGATGCCAGAGGATGAGATGGCCGGATGGCATCACTGACTCGATAGACACGAGTCTGAGTGAACTCCGGGAGTTGGTGATGGACAGGGAGGCCTGGCGTGCTGTGATTTTTGGGGTCGCAAAGAGTCGGACACGACTGAGCGATTGAACTGAACTAAACTGAACTGAGGGGAGGTGCATCTTTGACTTTTATTAGATAAATGGCAACAATTTTTAAAGTTTTTATTCTGATTTATGGGCTTCCCTGGTGGCTCAGTGCTAAAGAATCTGCCTGCCAATGCAGGAGACCCGGGTTCAATCCCTGTGTCGGGAAGGTCCCCTGGAGAAGGGATTGGCAACCCACTCCAGTATTCTTGCCTGGAGAATTTCATGGACAGAGGAGCCTGGTAGGCTACAGTCCATGGGGTCACAAAGAGTTGGACATAACTGAGCGACTAACATATACACACCCATCTGGTTGTTGTGAGAACTCAATAAGTATAAAAACACTTAGTACGTATTATGTTGTTGTTTTTAGTTGCCAAGTGGTGTCCAACTCTGCAACCTCCTGGACTATATTCCACAAGTTTCCTCTGTCCATGGGATTTCCCAGGCAAGATACTAGAGTGGGTAGCCATTCCCTTGTCCAGGGTATCTTCCTGCCCCAGGATCGAACCCATGTCTCTTACATCTAACCTGCATTGGTAGGCAGGTTCTCTACCACTAGTGCCGCCTGGGAAGCCCCCAAATGTTATATAAATGTTTGCTATTATGACTATTACTTTTTATCCCCCTTTCCAATCTTTATACCTTTTGTTTCTGCCCTTGCTACACTGGCTAGAACCTAAAGTACAATGTCAAAAAAAAGTGAAGATAGCTGACATCTATGATTTACCATTAAGATTATGCTTCCTGTCTGTTTAAGACTGCCTTTATCAGATTAAGAAATGTCCATAAAAAAAAAAAAAAAAGAAATGTCCGTTTTGTTCCTAGTTTGCTAAGAGTTTTTATCGTGGGAGGATGCTGAATTTTATCACATGCTTTTTCGGTATCTATTGAAGTAACCATGATTTTTCTCCTATAATATCGTAGTGTGATGAATTATATTTCTTTGGTTTTGTAACAATAAAGCAAACGTGCACTTCTGGGATATTCTATATGTCATAAAGTGCAGGAATCTCAATCCTGCAGGGGCCACAGCCTCCTTGAACCAACCAGATGTACACTAAAGTGAAAAATGGGAGCAGAGATGGGTAGAAGCCAGAAAGCAGCAGACTCACAGTGTTCCCGGCCTGACCTGCTCTTTTTCTTAAACACACATCCACCCCACCCTCAGGAAATGCCTTTCTATCCAAGAGTGACATTTAATGGAAAGATAATCCTTTGGCTCCCAGGATGCCGGATACTCACAGGAGGTTTATAATGTCTCAGTTTGAGAAACTGCCCTCTGGCCACATTTATGCTTTGGTAGAACACCTTAAGAGCTCTGGCAAATTCTCTGTCGTAGCTGACTTGCTGGGTGGTGCATATTTGATTAATGTCTCTGGCTAGTGGCCCTTGTGCTGTCATCCAAGTGATCTTTCGGGTACTGGAAGGCTGATGCGCTGAAGGTGGAAGATAAGAGAACGTTTATTTGTTCATCTCAAACCAGTCAATCCTAAAGGAAATAAACCCTGAATATTCATTGGGAGGGCTAATGCTGAAGCTGAAGCCCCAGTACTTTGTCCACTTGATGTGAAGAGCTGACTCATTGGAAAAGACTCTGATCCTGGGAAAGACTGAGGGCAGAAGGAGAAGTGGGTGGCAGAAGATGAGATGGTTGGATGGCATCACCAACTCAATGGACATGAATTTGAGCAAACTCTGGGAGTTGTGAAGGACAGGGAAGCCTGGCATGCTGCAGTCCCTTGGGTCTCAAAGAGTCGGACATGACTAAGTGACTGACCAACAACTATTTATCCACATATTTATATATTTAATTATCTTGGTGGCATTGTACTACATCATCATTTATCAGGTACCAATTGGGACCCATACAAAGAAATCTTACAAGGAAAAAATATTCTGCTTTTTTTTAAAAACTGAAACAAGATATTAACTCATTTAAAAGCTCATTTCTTAGAAAGAAAATACACATCACAAGTGTAGGCGTTTAGAGAAAGTCTAAACACCAAGATTTGAGCGGCCTCTCACCTTGTTGACTAGAACTGGTTCTCTCAATAGATTCTTTAAGAAGCACATTTTCCTCTCTGAGGACTCTGTTTATGTTTCTGAGCAGTTCCGTCTCCTGTTCTAACTTGAGTAGCTTCAGATAAAGCTCTGGTATCTGGTTTGACGTACTCTACAGAAACAAGTTGGGTTAGTCTTGTGTGCATTATTTGCATATCCTTTGAGACTGGCCGTTGTTCCTATGTTATGAAAACTGGATGGGGTGCAGTGAGGGGTGGGCGATAACCAAGATTTAAGACCCTCAAGATACACAGGAGTAAATCAAGAAAGAGGCTTTTTAACGGGAGGGAACATTGATGATCCCCAAGCAACTATTATCTGAGATTTTTTTTTTAGTCATCTGTGACATCTATTTTTAATGTGACTTAAATAAACACACCTGACCTGTATCCATCGCTGTGGAAATTTTCTTCGTGTCCACCAGGATGTGGCCTTCACCTGTGACCATGAGGTCCAGCCGAGAGCAGCTCAGTTCAGCACAGCCTTCTGTAGTGTGAGGTAGATACCATCAAGGAAAGAAATGTCTCATCCTCCACTCACAGTGTTGTGTGAGGAGGTTTAAACCATGTAATCAACTGTGGACTGAAACCCAGAGGTTGAGGAGAAGACAGCTCTTGGCCACTGCTGTCAAGACCCTGACAACCTCCCTCTGCAGCCCTAAGATATACAACATGATATCTGACGGAGGAATGCACCATGCAAAAGGGGAGGTAAACATGGTACCTTGAAGACCCCATAAATCAACAATGAGAGCGTTTGTCTGTAAATAATTCAGAAACTCCTGAGATGCATTTAAGGTTGTAAACTGGACAGTCTCATCAATTTGGGGATTCACAATTTTCCATACAGGCTTGGTATATAAAGTGTTTGGAAGATCATAAATTCTGTACCTGAGAAAAGAACAGAAAACATAACTCAAAACTATAAGGGATACATTTCTAAAGGAAAGTATCAGATAAGCCAAAGAATTGTAGCCTGCTTTGTTTAGTTGATAAAGGGGTGCATGCTCAGTTGTGACCAATTCTGCAACCCCATGGATTGTAGCCTGCCAGGCTCTGCTGTCCATGGACTTTTGTAGGCAAAAACACTGGAGTGGGTTGCCATTTAGTTGATAAAAGATGACCTACAGTTGATTCTCCTGATTGCCACCTCCAACATCTCAGCTATTCAACATAGATATCATCATTACATAGATAATAATTATTAAAAGTCTAACAAAAAAAGAAAAGGATTTTGATACTTTCTACTTAATCTAAAGTTATTAATTTTCCACTGTAGTTTGTTTTGTGGTTTGTTTTTTGTCCTTCAAAATCTCCCTTCTTTATTGCTTCATCTTTTAGTATCCTTTTAACCCAATTAGTTTAAGCACATCTGGTGCCTCTATCATATCATCACACACAGTCCTTTTGTTTCCAACTAAAAAAAGAAAATAAACCCAGTCATCCTACTTTGATAACACAGGTTCACTAGACGCTCTTTCTGATAATTAAAATTCCTGGCTCTTGGCTTCAGTCCCTTAGAAGAGTCAGCACATGTTGACCTGTACACAGTGACCCGGAGGGACATGGAACTTCTCCCTCTGTTAAGCAGAAGGAGGAAATAGTCATTTGGGAGTTGAACAAGCAGAAAAACTTAAGCAAATGTCATGATCAACTCATTCCTAAAACTTGAGGAAAGACTCCCTCCCACCAGGGCACACAGGCCGGGTGGTTCACATTCAGCAGCTTGGCGGGGCAGGCTGGTACCCCATCTGAACACCCCTCTCCGCATCCTCCTTTAGCCACTTGGTGCCAAGGCACTGCACAAGGCGAATCTGGAAATCCATCCTCTTGCCCAGCAGGTCCACTGGGTCAGTAACCACATCTTCCTCACCACGTGCTCTGTAAACAGAAGAGGTAAACATTGATCACAGGTTAACCTGGGCCCAAGCAAGAGAGACTGATGTTGGTGAAGATTACATAGACGCCTTGTGTGTGCCAGCCACTCAGTCGTGGTGGACTCTTTGTGACCCCATGGACTGCAGCCGGGCAGGCTCCTCTGTCCATGGAATTCTCCAGGCAAGAATACTGGAGTGGGTTGCCATTCCCTTCTCCAGGGATCCTGACCCAGGAATCGAAGCTGGGTCTCCTGCAGCATTGCAGGTGGATTCTTTGCAATCTGAGCCACCAGGGAAGCCCTAAGAGACAGCTAAATTCTCTGAAGGAAGGATGGGTAATATTACCAGCTGTAGAATTCATTCATTCAAGAGACATATCACAAGAGCCCCTGTGCTCTTGTACTTCAAGATACGGACTTTCTCAAAGAGGAGACAGGAATATAACAGCTTCTTGCAATAAACGCACCCACGTGTGGATGCCAAACTGCCATTGAAGATTTAGGTAGGTTCCCCAGTGGGCAGAGGGCCTGCCACCTAGAGAAAGCCAGCTGGCTGGCCACAGGCAGCCTCTTCAGGTGTCATTCTCCTTGTGAACCCTTCACAGTCCAGAGTCAACTCCAGGCCCACAGGCCCAGAAACCAGTTTGGACAGCTTTCCAGCAGGGTACTTCTCTCACATCAAGTGAGCTCACAGAGATTGAAACCTGTAAACTATAATGCCACTTTACTAATTCAGAGTGAGAAATACAACCATCGGGCAGCCTAGGAGCCTGGGGTAGCAAAATGCCCAGGAAGTTACTTAGAGTTCCAATACAGACAGCGAGGCACTGGTCATCTTAGTCTTTTAGTCACAAGACTTGGCAGTTTTGTTGCTCACTTGTTGACTCTCTTCTTCAGAAAGACAAAAAGCTTGCATCGGCTAGCCTCTGAGGACACTGGCACCCAGACCAGACCTCCTGCTGGCCTCTTTACTTAGAATTGCTAAGAGGTGTTAGCTTTGTAAAAACTCTCTCAACTGCCTTTGGCCCAAAGAGAGGAAACAGGGAGACAACCTCTGTGTGTGTGTAAACCTCTCAGTTGTGTCCGACTCTATGTGACCCCGTGGACTGTAGCCCGCCAGGCTCCTCTGTCCATGGAATTCTCCAGGCAAGAATACTGGAGTGGGTTGCCATTCCCTTCTCCAGGGGGTCTTCTTGACTCAGGGATCGAACCCATGTCTGCTGCATTGCAGGTGGATTCTTTACTATCTGAGCCAGGGAAGCCCCAGAGACAACCCGAGGGGACAGTAAAGGTTATACAGTGGAGTTAGCACAAAGATCAGATAACAGCTCAGAATGGGGCCACATAAGGAAACAAAGATACCACAGTTCCTTCCTTGAGAAAAGGAACAAAGAAATTAACAGAGCCTGTCCAGGGAGGCAGGGTGAGCTACAAAATCAGTTTCCTGCTTCTGGCACTTGGGCCTGGTCAGCAGGGCTGAGGACTAATGCTGGAAAGAAGAAATGTGTGTGGTGGCTCCCAGACCTCACAGGCGCCAGGAAGGGCGGGGAGGGTGGAAGGTTCTGTGGCACCCTTGGCTTCTCTACAGACCCAGATCACTGGGCTGGTGTCCGTGTTTCCTTCTACTACAGTCCTGCCTCTGCAGGGTATTCTCATTCATTTGGTCCTTTAGGGCAGTGTGAGCTGCTCAAAGACTGCTGGATGTGGGGTTTTAAATAGTCCAGGTCAGCTGATTTGGCTGCCTTGGCAAAATCAGATATGATGAGGCCAGATTATGAATGAACGAGCTCATTTGTTTGTCTCAGGAGTGACCTCTTCAGGGTACCAAGTTCTCCCCTTCCAGGAGAACTCAGGCTTGCTGTGAGTTTTCTGTGTGACCCAGAACTAGACAAGGGGGTGGCGGAGATACCCACTGTCCTGTCGGGGAGCAGGGCTTTATGTGGATGTGCAACACTGCCTCTTCCAGCCCGTCACAGTTCAGAAATTCCACTTGTTCCTCGAACTTCATGCAGTAGGCAAGAGATTGGAGCCAGATGTGAGCGGAGCCCAGGTGAACAACTTCGACAGGGTCCCAGAAAGGGTCATCTTCCTGGGCTACCTGGCTGTCTTCTCCATCAAGAAAACGCTGGTAAAGTTCCTCCATTAGGAATTTCCTATTGATAAATTTGGCTTTTGACCAAATCCACACCTGGAAACACAAAGGTACATCATCAATATTTGATTCCATCTGCTGCTCTAACAATTCATTTCTATGGTTTTCCCAGCATGCTCTCTCTGATGGGTTGGGTTTTGGGTACCCAATACCAATGACAGTCTCATCAAACTCAGCTTAGGTAAGGGAACTTCAAGAGCACTACATTCATTGCTGACCTGTCTACTTCAGCTTTGCTGGATCCCAGGAAATGACTTAGAGGAAATGATGGACTTAGAAAACACTTTCCCAGGAGAAATGAAAGTTTGAGCTTGTGGAATACAGAAGAAAGACCTTCAGAGATATTCTTGTCCCAGTCTCTGGAACCTGGGAATATGTTATCTTACATGGCAAAGAGGAATTAAATTTGCTTATCAGCCGACCTTAACATAGGGAGATTAGCTTGCATTATCCAGATGGACCCAGTGTAATCACATGGGCCTTAAAGGTAGAAGAGGGAGGCAGAAGAGAGGGTCAGAGAAAGAGAGATGGCAACAGAAGCAGGGTCAGGGATGCTATGTGGATAACTTTGAAGATGACCATGACCCAAGGAATGTAAGTGGCTCTAAAAGCTTGAAAAAGCAACAAAACGTATTCTCCCCTCAAGCCTCCAGAGAGCAAAACATCCCTCCTGATACTTTGCTTTCAACCCAGCAACATCTGTGTTGCGCTTTTTACAAATTCATTTATTTCTTCTATTTATTTTTGGTTGTGCTGGGCTTTCTTTGTGTGGACCTTCTCTAATTGTGCTGAGCGGGGCTACTCTTCGTTGCGATGCATGGGCTTCTCATAGCAGTGACTTTTCTTGTTGCGGAGCACAGGCTCTAGGCATGTGGGCTTCACACAGTTGCAGCACACAAGCTCAGGAGTTGCAGCTCCTGGGCTCTAGTTGTGGCACATGGGCTTCATTGCTCCGCAGCATATGGAATCTCCCCAGTCCAGGGATCAAACCTTTGTCCCCTACAGTGGCAGGCAAACTTATCCACTGCACAACTAGAGAAGTCCTGTGTTGGGCTTTTAACCTACTGAACTAGAAGATAATAAATTGGCGTGCTCACACCCAGTGAGCAGAAAATCCAGGAAAAGAGCCTGGCACTGGTCTGTCCCCTCAGTAAGTGAGGGACAGGGCCACATACCAACAGTGATTACTGAGAGAGTGGACAAAAGCATAAGCCAAAATAAGAAGAATTCCAGGTAGGCAGAAAATTGCTTAATGATAATTGCCACATCAGAAGTGGTTACCAGGAGGCGTGGCCACCATGGAGGAGTAGGAAGGTCCTGAGCTTGCCTCCTCCCTTCAGCATGCCAAAATTAAAACTATTTACAGAGCAGTTGTTGGCGAGGAAGAACTAAAGATTAGCAGAAAGGATCCCTTGCAACTGAAGGTATAAAGAGGGAACCACAAGAGGATGGGTAGGAGGGGCAAAGACACAACATAATCAAGACCCACCCCAAGGTGGGCAACTCACAAACAGGAAGATGATTACCATTACGGAGCTTCTCGCCAAGGAGTGAGGGGTCTGAGCCCCACCTCCAGCACCCTGGCTTAGGAGTCCTGCACTGGGAAGACCAGCTTCCTTTGTCTTTGAAGGCCAAGCCGGGTTTATTTTCAGGAGAGTTAGAGGGCTGTGGGAAATGTAGACTTCACTCTTAAAGTGAAAGTGTTAGTCGCTCAGTCGTGTCTGACTCTTTGAACTATAGCCCACCAGGCTCTTCTGTCCATGGAATTCTCCAGGCAAGAATACTGGAGTGGGTTGCCATTCCCTTCTCCATTCCCAGGATCGAACCTGGGTGTCCTGCATTGCAGGCAGATTCTTTACCGTCTGAACCATCAGGGTTAGTCTTAAAGCACTCATGCAAAATCTCACATGCTCCAAAATCCAGTACAGAGGTAGTAATTTGAAATATGCCTGGGTCAGATCCCCTGGCTGATCTTGGAGACCCTCCTGGTCAGATCCCCTGGCTGATCTTGGAGAACCACCTGGAGACACAAGAGGCAACTGGAGCTCCCCTGGGGGACACAGATGCTGATGGAAGCCTTGGGAAGGGCACAGAGGGTTGTTCTACCAAGAGGATACAAGTGCTGACAAGCACTGGTTTGAGTCTTCCCTCTAGTTTATTAGGCCTGGGATCTGGCCCTGCCCACCAGCTAGTCAGCACCAGTCCTGGGTTACCTCAGGCCAAGCAGGCAGTGGCAGGGGTACAGCCCCAACCACCAGTGGGCTGTTTGCTAAGGAGCCCCTGAACCCCCAGCTGCCAGGGGAGCCAGCCCCATCCACCAGAGGGCCCAGGCCCCAGCCCTTCCTAGTAGTGCATCAAAACCATCTCTAGGTCCCGCAGGACCATGCAGCCAGAGCCTGCAGGACACAGCCTCACCCACCAGCAGGTCCACAGCAACTCCAGGACCCGCAGGACTCTGCAGCCAGAGACCTAAGACCTGGCTTCACCAGCAGGCCAGCACTAGCCCTGAGACCCCACAAGCCTCAACCCAGCCCACCAGCAAGCCCATGGCAGCTCTGAGAAACTTGGGCATCTCAAGAGCTGCCTCAGGATCCAGCTCCACTCACCAGTGGGCTGACACCAGCAATGGGACACCCCAGGTCCCACTGGAAGCCATGTCAGGAACCGGCCTCACCCACCCACAGGCAATAGTAACACCGAGACCCCTAGCCCTGCAAACAGAACCCAGCTCCATTCCATTCATCAATGGGCCAGGACTAGCCCAGGACCCCTGGGGCTCCACAGCCAGCCACCTCATTAGCCAGCCCCAACCACAAGTGGCTGGCAGCCTCCAAAAAGCAGGCCCTAGAAACCAAACAGACCAGGAGGCAGCCATGCCTACCAGACCACCCACAGTAGTCATCCCACTACAACAGCCCATGAGGGAGGCACCCCTAGAGCATACAGCTCTGGAGACCAGAGGGGAGGGCACTTCTGGGACACATAGGATGTCTCCTACAAAAGGCCACTTCTCCAAGACTGGGAGATGTAACCAACCTACCAGACACATCGAAATATAACAGAAAATTAGTCAAGATAAGGCAATAAAGAAATATGTTCCAAATAAAGGAATAAGATTAAAAAAAAAAAAAAAACAAGAACAAAGTGAAGTGGAGATAAGCAACCTACCCAATATAGAATTATAAGTAACGATCATGTTGTTCAGTCCCTCAGTCATGTCCAACTCTTTGCAACCCCATGGACTGCAGCACACCAGGCTTCCCTGTCCATCACCATCTTTCAGAGCTTCCTCAAACTTGTGTCCATTCAGTCAGTGATGCCATCCAACCATTTCATCCTCTGTTGTCCCCTTCTCCTCCTGCCTTCAATCTTTCCCAGCATCAGGGTCTTTTCTAATGAGTCAGCTCTATGCATCAGGTGACCAAAGTATTGGAGCTTCAGCATTAGTTCTTCCAGTGAATATTCAGGGTTAATTTCCTTTAGGATTGACTGGTTTGATCTCCTTTCTGTCCAAGGGACTCTTAAGAGTCTTTTTCAGCACTACAGTTCAAAAGCATCAATTCTTCAGCACTCAGCCTTCTTTATGGTCCAACTTTCATATCCATGCATAACTACTGGAAAAACCATTACTTTGACCATATGGACCTTTGTCAGCAAATAAAAGATGCTCAAAGAACTTCATTGCTGCTCAAACTTTTCTCTTGTTGCCAAGAGCAGGGGCTCCTCCCTGGCTTTGGCGCACAGGCTTCTCGTTGTGGTGACTTCTCTTGTTGAGGAGCACAGACTCTAGGGCGTGTGGGCTTCAGTAGTTGTGGCACATGGGCTTAGTTGCCTGAGGCACTTGGGATCTTCCTGGACCAGGGATCAAACCCATGTCTCCTGCATTTGGACTACAAGGGGAGCAAATCAGTCAATCCTAAAGGAAATAAACACTGAATATTCATTGGAAGGACTGATGCTGAAGCTGAAGCTATAATACTTGGCCACCTGATGCGAAGAGCCAACTCATTGGAAAAGACCCTGATGCTGAGAAAGATTGAGGGCAGGAGGAGAAGGGGACGACAGAGGATGAGATGGTTGGATGGCATCACTGACTCAATGGATACAAGTTTGAGCAAGCTCCAAGAGATGGTGAAGGACAAGGAAGCCTGGTGTGCTGCAGTCCATGGGGTCGCAAAGAATTGGACACAACTGCGCAACTGAACAACACCTGCATTGGCAGGCAGATTCTTTACCACCAGACCACCAGGAAAGCCCACCTTCTGGAGTCTTAATGAAAGTGTGCGTTTTCTCATTGCTCAAAACGGTAGCCCTCTCTCTCGGGCACTCACACAAACACCATTTTCAGCTGGTGTTCAGGCTCCCTTTGGGTACTAAAACTTTGGAGTCATGATAAAAATAAATAGAAAGTTTTCACTGCCTGTGGGTGGGAAAGATCCCAGGTCTCGGTGTTGTGTGGGATAGAGGAACCAGAAGAGGAAACTTGGAGGGTCCTCCTCTCCCCAGAGTCGGACCCCCAGAATCCCACTCATACTTGGAGCCTATCTTGCCCCTTTGCTGGAGCTCCACAGGCTGTAGCAGGTAAAACTAACCTGTATCCCTAGGAAACCTCCTCAGAAACCCCTTGTGGAGTCGCACACCAGCCCCCAGGGGCAGCCTCACCTGATGAGTCCTTTGATGGGTCACCTTCACCGTGACCTCTTTTTGTAGGTCACAGCCCCTGGAATCTGATGAAGCTAAATTCTTCACCTTCAGCTCCATATTAAGTCCCTGGTAAGAAAAACACCTCTCACTAAATAATTTTACATTTCTCAGCACATACCATCTTTGCAATTTATTTTTCATCCTCTCCACACTCGGACTTTCTGAAAGAAGATGGTCCACCTCTTGCTCCTTGGAATTCTCATCAAGGGAAATGACAAAGCACCCAGAATTTCTCAGCAGCATCCTGGAACTATTTCATGTGTAAGCCTCACCAGAGGGACTGAGTTTTGTGCAAGTTTCCTGATGATTGGGATCCTGTGTCACCAGGGAATGACTCCAAATCCAGGCCTTCTCTGGGGCAGAGAAGCCTTCAGGGTGTGTGCACCCAGAGAAGGACTCGAGGACAATCTGGGGTGGGGTGGCCATGGTGGGCAAGCATTGGTCTGGCATCTTGGTGGTTCTGGAGCCGTGGGGGCCAGAGGTAGAAGGAGCGGACTCGAGGCTGGAACTGGGGAGGCCTGGGGTGTTGACTGAGACCCTGTCACTAGCTCACTGTGGGGTCTCGGGCAAAGCACCTGCCGTCTCCAGGCCCGAGGGTCTGGCATGTCTACACCATGAAGCCAATTCGGGGCAGTGGGAAAGTGGTGCTCGTTGAATTTGTCCTCTAAGGTCCTTTCTAGAGCTGAGATTTTACCATTTTCTGCACTTACCTTTTTCAGCTCTTCGCTCATTTGATTTGCTTCTGCAACCAGTGGCATCAGTTTGACGTAGTCCTGGAACACAGCCAGGACACTGGGGTCCGCTTTCCCATCCCCACTGTTTACAGCACCTAGGAAAGATCGGAGAGGGAGGGGAGGTCACTCACTGGTTCTGGGATACCTTTCATCCATGAATAAACTTGCATGCTCTTTGCTTCCTTCATTCAGTCAATCATTCAACTGTTCACCAAATATTTATATTTTAAATTTATAAACGTGTAATTTTTTAAAAAACAAGGAAGAAAACTAAGTGGGGAATAAAAGTTGCTGCCTCCCTTGCTCATCTCAACCCATGAATCTCGGCAGCATCGTGACAGGAGGTTCCCTGCCTCTGATTTTCAGTCTTGGCCTGCGTCCTTGACCCAAGGTAGCTCCAGACTGTCCAGTGAAGAGGCTGGGCCAAGAATAATACAGCTGGCTAAAGGAAGGTCTGGGGGCTTCTCCTGAAACCACAGCTGGCACAGAAGCAACTTGTCCTTACTTCTGTTTGGGGTGGCTTGGAGGAGGGGATCATGGACACGATGGGTGAGCCAATCCCCCCTGCCAGACCCTGGCTGGTGCTGCCTCCTGTCAAGAACTCTCAGTTATTTAGGGATTTCCTGTGCTGAGGTCTGACTCCCCAGAATTGCCCAACAGCCACCTTGCTGAAGAATCAGTCTTTGCTGGTGCTAAGCACCTTTGACCAGGGTCAGGGCTTGTTCAACCTCACTGTGCTGCCAGCCCTGGGCTGGAAAATTCAACCCTGTAAATGAATAAATGAATATATAGGGTGTCCAGGCTTGGTATTAGAGTCTTATTGACTTGTTTTGTTCAGTAACTTGCAGACAATGAACAAAGAGGTCATTTTCAAATCCATTTATTTTGCTAAAATTCTGAAGAGAAACCTTTGGTGCAGGAAAAAGGGAGGATCTATTTTGCACATATGTAGGTGCACCCGCGACACTGCTCATGGGTTTAGAAGACAAGTTTGCACAGGCACCATGTGAGATGCTCCACCTTTGCGAGTTCAGCATAGCCAGAGACCTCGGTGGAGCCCACACTCACCTGACTGGGCAGGGTTGGGGGTGCAGGTGGGCAGCAGGTGGGCCCTGGCACCACAGCCTCCCCTGAGGGGAGTGATCTGGGGTCTGGGAATGAGAGGGGAAGCAAGGTGGTCAAGAACCTCCATCTGAGGCAAGGGAAGAGATGAACAAAGAGAAATGACAAAGCTCCTGAGTGTTCTTGCGGACAAGGACTCCCAGGTCGTTGTGGGGGAGTTGAAATACAGCAGTAGCTAGAGGGAGAGGGAGCTAGAGGGAGCTAGAGTAGCTAGAAGTCTTTTCTCATTGGAAAAGGCCCTGAGGCTGGGAAAGATTAAATGCAGGAGAAGGGAACCACAGAGGGATGAGGTGGTTG
The DNA here is from genome assembly GCF_055505025.1 of Bos grunniens. Taxonomy (NCBI): domain Eukaryota; kingdom Metazoa; phylum Chordata; class Mammalia; order Artiodactyla; family Bovidae; genus Bos; species Bos grunniens. The sequence goes on from NC_141180.1 coordinate 50,548,628, forward strand.
GATGGCATCACCAGCTCGATGGACATGAGTTCGAGCAAGCTCCGGAAGTTGGTGACGGACAGGGAAGCAAAGAGTCAGACAAGACTGAGCGACTGAACTGAACTGAGGAGGAGAAGGGGACGACAGAGGACAAGATGGTTGGATGGCATCACAGACTCAATGGACATGAGTTTGAGTAAACTCTGGGAGACGGTGAAAAACAGGGAAACTTGGCATGCTGCAGTCCATGTGTTCGCAAAGAGTCAGACACGACTGAGCAGCTGAACAACAACAAAGGGAGATGTGGGTCCAGGTAGGGCTTTGTAAGTTTGTTTTTATGGCAGAAGATAGTGGAGCATGTTTGCATGTGATGGGATGATCCATGGAGAGCCTTTAGTGATGCAAAAGAGAAGGGGCTTTTCACAGACAAGTGCTTGAGATAGTGAGAGGGGAGAGAATCCAGAGAACAGATGGAGGAAAATTGACAGATGTATTATGTTTGCCCATTCAGGGAAAACGAAAATAAACTCTGTGGTATTGAACTGGAATTGGCCATATGAGGATGAACTTATGGCTTTACAGAATAGGTGAAGCTGTAATATGTGTGGGGGAACACATGTGTTAATATAGCAGTTTGCACACGTAGCTCCAGATCTTGATTTATAAATGTCATTCTTTACCAAAAGGAATCAAGATCCTTGGGGGAAATGACTGACACCTGAGCTGGGGCTGAGAGACCACAAGATGCACCTGGAACATTTTTGATGCCAGAAAGTAAGCTAGTGCCTGGTGAGGAGTGTCCGGGAGACACAGAGTCCAGCTTGAAGGGGTGCCCACTGACCAAAACGGGGATGGTTTGCACATCAAAATGAATTATGAAAGCAACAGATAACTTATTGACTAAAACAGGACTCTGAGACCACACTGATATAACTAAATGAATAAACAAATCAACAGATAAAACATTTCTTATAGTACCTTTTTGTTTTTTCAAATATAGGTAGAGGAAATTGTGAAGCTAGGAATTCACCATTTGACAAAAATCCATACTGATTATCCAATGATCAAAGGATGATAAAACTAGTGGATGAAATTGTAATGAGGTATAGGATATCTACATATCAAAGTCTCTCCCCATAAAATATTAATTGAAAAGATAGGATTGCTCTCAGGTGGCCTCAGCCTGCAGTGGCTGGAAGCGGAGCTTCAGTTCCCCCACCAGAGATTGAAGTGGCGTTGTGGGGTTGTGGCAGTGAAAGCACCAAATCCTCGCCACTAGACCTGAGGACAGTGAGCAGGCCCCTGGCCCTTCAGCTTTTCAGAAGAGAATTCCCACAAAGACAGAAAAATGTTCTTGCCTGGAGAATCCCAGGGACGGGAGAGCCTGGTGGGCTGCAGCGACTTAGCAGCAGCAGCAGCAGCAGCAGCAGCAGGGAAGTAAGTAAAGTATTTATCAGGAAGGAAAAAGAGTACAGTACATGTGGATAGTGCTGGGAAAGATTGAAGGCAAAAGGTCACTCTCCTTTGAACTTTTAAGGAGCCTTTCTGCGCATGTGTGGTCAAGGAAGTCTTCTGACTTCAAGAATGAGAAATATGTGGTCTGGGCAGGGTCCCGCCTCCTCTCTTAATTGTCCTGTTATTCTCTCCTGGAGCTTTGGTCCACAGGGAGTGAATCTCCAGTCACTTAACTCTGGGGTGGCATTTACCTCTTGCCTCAGGATAACTCACTTTACGATGGAGAAACCTGGTAGACACCACCTTAACCAAGTGATCACAATTAACGCCACCAAAGATGGACAAACTGACACCTGGTGTGTCTGCTGTGAGGCACAGAGGACACAGCATCACTTTGCTGGCATTCCTGCTAAAAACCTATCACCTCAATCCAATCATGGGGAAGCATTCTAAAAACCTAAAAAAATGACTGGTCTTTACTCTTCAAAAATGTCAAGGTCATGAAAGACAAAAACAGACCTGGTGACTTGTTCCAGATTTAAGGAGACCAAAGAGACGTGACAACTAAATGTGGTCCTGGATTGGACCCTGTATCCCAATTTTTTATAAGGGAGGTTTTTGAAACAATTAGGTAAACATGCATGGAATTCATAGATTAAATAATAGTATCAACGTTAATTTTCTGATATTGAGAATTGTACTGTAGTTATTAAGAGAAAGTCCTTTTCCTTAGGAATAACACAATGAAGTGTTTAAGGATGCTCAGTCATGTCTGACTTTGTGACCCCATGGACTGTAGCCCATCAGGTTGCTCTGTCTACGGGATTCTCCAGGCAAGAATATTGGAGCATCCTTCAATTCTCCATGCATTGCCATGCCCTCCTCCAGGGGATCTTCCCAACCCAGGGATTGAACCTACATCAGCATCTTTACCCTCATAATTAATTTTATGAATTAAATAAATCTTCCACGTGTGCTTACTCTATGAAAATCATACTTTAATCTTCTAAACATTGTATTTTGACACAAAGATTATTTTCTTAAGGAAAGCAGAATTTCACACAAGGGAAAGCACTGCTTTTACATCCACCCATGGAAAATGCCAGAAGCCTGTCCTGGGCTGCTCACCGAGCTTGTCAGCGCTCACTCCCTCAGCAGCCGCTCTCTCCAGCTGGAAAAAGTCATAATCAAATCTGCTCAAGTCCTCACTGCCTCGCTCGGAAGGAAACCCAATGTAAAGGTAGGCGCTGTTGGATCCCAAAATAATCCGGTCCTAAGAAGGAGACAGTGCGCTCAGAGGGAGGAGGGCAGAGCAGGTGAAGTCAGCCTGCTGCTCTGTGTGCATTATGGGACCTCGTGAATCCCCAAGCAGGGGAGAGACCTGTAAATGAGGAGGGAAGAGGGGCCTCTTGCTTTCTTGTGCTTTCGTTGACTAATCCTTTATTCTGGATTCTCTGTCAGCCGCTGGGGGAGTCAGTGGGGACTAGACAGACCCATCCCTCCCCTCCAGGACTTGATAAACTAATGATGTAACAGCCTGTGCAGGATGGGGAGGAAAAGGGCAGGGCTTCCACAGAATGTACTGGGCTAATTCACACTGGGAATTACAGAGCACCTCGGGGAAGGTGCACTATTTAAGGTGACACAACTGGTAAAGAATCCACCTGTAATGCGGGAGACCTGGGTTCGATCCCTGGGTTGGGAAGATCCCCTGGAGAAAAGGCTCCCCACTCCAGTACTCTGGCCTGGAGAATTCCATGGACTGTATAGTCCATGGGGTCGAAAAGAGTCGGACACGACTGAGCAACTTTCACGAGTGCTAAGTTTTGGTGAGGCCGAGAAGAGTACTGTTGACCAGAGCCTGGAAGGTCTGAGCATCAGAGAGTCATGTGACCAAGGGAAGCCCAGGCAGAGCAGTGAGGCCAGAGAAGCAGATGATGGGCCCACTCACTCTGGTGTCCTAAAAGGGTGGGTCACTGAAGGATTTCCAAGAAAGGAGTGGCTTGCTCCAGTGTGCTAGTCTAAAAGGACCTCTGTGTAGAGGGGTGGAATGGGCGGGATGCAGGAGGAGGCTCAAGAGGGAGGGGTTTTATATATATAATTATGACTGATTTGATGTACAGCAAAGACCACCACAACATTGTAAAGCAATTATCCTCAAATTAGAAAAATAAAATAGAAGGCTTTCTGTGGCTTCAGCGTGGAGAAGGGACAAGAGAAGGGTCTTGAGCCCCTGTGCTACTGACAGGGTGGTGGGGAGATGCAGAGAGCCCAATGTTGGCAAGGTGCTGGCAGTTCTCTCCAGCACAGATTTTTTTTTTTCTTCTTAATATTTATTCATTTATTTGGCTGTGCCAGGTCTTAGTTGCAGCATCTGGGATCTAGTTCCCTGACCAGGGATCGAACCCAGGCCCCCTGCATTGGGAGCTCAGAATCTTAGCCACTGGACCATCAGGGAAGTCCCTCCATGGCAGGTTGTTAAAATCTAAAATATCATACAGCATTAGAGCTGGAAGGATCTTGGCGAGCACCTAGTTCACCCCTCTCTGTTTTGTAAGCAAGGTCCAGGGAGGTGAAACGACTTCCCCCAGACACTCAGGGAGTTAATATCCCAACTCCACAGCTGTGACCTCATCATCACTGGGACACGGTGGCAGAGGGACAGAAGGGGCTTAGCGCCCAGCCCTGCCGGCCTCACTCCAGCTCTCCTGGTTGGACTTAGGAAATCCTGTGGCTCCGCAGGGGAGTTTACCAAATGCTGCAGCTTCGTCTTGGTCGTGATGGGCACCCCATTAACGATGACCTTGCATTTGCCGTATGGAGTCACCGTCACTTTACCACCCGAATTCGTGAAGGAAGCATGTTTCTCTGAAATTCTAAAAGGACAAGAATGTGTCTAAGTGACCAAATAAATCACAATTTTGGTGAACAGTGTAGGTAGTTCTTTGTCATTTGCACAACTAGGCAAGGCCTACAGCTGCTAGGGAGGCCCGTGGGGCTCCTGTTGCTCAGTGGGTGGAGGTGGAGAGGCGGGTGCAAGGGACCCTGCCTTGACCAAGAGGGGAGACAACAAAGCAACTGCTTATTAGTAGAACCAACCCCACTCCTGACTCCTCCCCACCCTCCTGGGGCCAGGAGACACAGAGTCAAGCTGGAGCCCGCAGGCACTCACAAGTCGGTGGGATGGAGTGAAGAGAAATGGAAAGAATGGTGTTTCAGAGGAGACTATTGGGAAGGAGATTTAATAACAAGCCTACATATCACCAAGAAGTTTAGGTCTGTTTCTTCGTCTTTATCTACACAAATCCAGACCTGAGATGTTACAAGATTTGGGGCCAGTATCAGAGGCATCAGTTTGGCTCCCAACAGATGTCACCTATGTGCCCTAACTGTTCTAGAATGTCCCTGGGCTCCTCGGATGTTGTGAATGTTTGAGAAGCTGAGACACACTCAGGCCCAGGGGTCCTCAGGAGCAAGGTTTTAACCTCAGCTCAGCTGCAGTTGAGTCAATTCCAGACCTGTGGGTTTGTGGACCAAGGTCCCCACAGGAAGTGATCTGGAAAGAGGGATGAGGGGATCCCCAGGAAGAATTGGGGGAAAGGGGCTAGAGGCCATTGGTCAGGGTGAGTTAGTGCCCCTCCCTACAGGTCCCTCTCACCACCCACCCACCCTCTGCTGCCAACTCACACACACACCCACACACAAGGGCTGGGGTGGACTGTGGAGGGCTGAGGTCTGTCATGGGGGACTGGTGAGTAATGCCCCGAGTCTATTGGCTGGAAATCCGTGGGCAGTCATGACACAGTGGGGCTGGAATCAGGGAGGAACCCTGGAGCAGCAGCCTCCCTGGGAGAGAGGCCACAGAAGTTCACCCCCCTACTCTGAGTTTACAAACCTGCCTTGGGTCCCTCGGGGAGGGATCAGCTCCAAGTCTGGGCTTCGTGTTAGTCCAGTTGGCACCTTGGGTCCCTCGGGGAGGGATCAGCTCCAAGTCTGGGCTTTGTGTTAGTCCAGTTGGCAAGGGCTCCGAGCACAGAGATGCCTTTGCTCTTGGTGGTGAGACCACGAAAGGCCCGCGCCACCATATGGGGCCTGTCCTCTTAACTCTCTTTATTTCCTGCCCCCCTCTGCTCAGGTCCATTTGTGAGAATAAGTCCCTTTCTCCCCAGACCAGATCCAAGAAAACAAACTGAGCCCAGCAAGAGGGATTTCGGTGAGAGAAGAAAACCCTCCCATGTGACCTTCCATAATAAGTATTAGAGTGGGTCCCAAGATACATCTGGTCAGTTCTCTTCTTTGGCTGTCTGGCAGGGCTTGTGGCCTGCCCCGACAATGACTAGATGAATTTTGAGAGTATCCTCTGGATGCAGTGGTCTCAATTCTGTAATGCTGGACAAAGGTACTGAGTCTGTTCACTTACCCCAAACCTTGAAGAGTAATGGCATTTGAAGCTGCCTTACCAGCATCACACGAACCTGAAAAGAATTAAAATAACCTTTTTTTCCCCCAAAATTTCCAGGATTTGATCTTAGTAACATATCTGATGTTTGGGAAGTGCCATTTCCTCTCCAGTTGGATCACTTGAAGGGATTTTCTCACTGTGATTTTCAATCATGATGGTACATGGACATCACCTTGCCTGGGGGATAATTGCTTTAATTTCTTCCTTTTTTGTGATATTCCTAACTTTCTGTTTGTTTGCTTAGGAAAATATTTTTTATTTAAGAATGTGCCATTAATGGGAAAGACTAGAGATCTCTTCAAGAAAATAAGAGATATCAAGGGAACATTTCATGCAAAGATGGGCTCGATAAAGGACAGAAATGGTATGGAACTAACAGAAGCAGAAGATATTAAGAAGAGGTGGCAAGAATACACAGAAGAACTGTACAAAAAAGATCTTCACCAACCAGATAATCACGATGGTGTGATCACTCACCTAGAGCTAGACATCCTGGAATGTGAAGTCAAGTGGGCCTTAGAAAGCATCACTATGAACAAAGCTAGTGGAGGTGATAGAATTCCAGTGGAGCTATTCCAAATCCTGAAAGATGATGCTGTGAAAGTGCTGCACTCAATATGCCAGCAAATTTGGAAAACTCAGCAGTGGCCACAGGACTGGAAAAGGTCAGTTTTCATTCCAATCCCAAAGAAAGGCAATGCCAAAGAATGCTCCAACTACCACACAATTGCACTCATCTCACATGCTAGTAAAGGAATGCTCAAAATTCCCCAAGCCAGGCTTCAGCTATATGTGAACTGTGAAATTCCTGATGTTCAAGCTGGTTTTAGAAAAGGCAGAGGAACCAGAGATCAAATTGCCAACATTTGCTGGATCATGGAAAAAGCAAGAGAGTTCCAGAAAGGCATCTATTTCTGCTTTATTGACTATGCCAAAGCCTTTGACTCTGTGGATCACAATAAATTGTGGGAAATTCTGAAAGAGATGGGAATACCAGACCACCTGACCTGCCTCTTGAGAAATTTGTATGCAGGTCAGGAAGCAAGAGTTAGAACTGGACATGGAACAACAGACTGGTTCCAAATAGGAAAAGGAGTACATCAAGGGTATATATTGTCACCCTGTTTATTTAACTTCTATGCAGAGTACATCATGAGAGTCTCTGGGCTGGAAGAAGCACATGCTGGAATCAAGATTGCCGGGAGAAATATCAATAACCTCAGATATGCAGATGACACCACCCTTATGGCAGAAAGTGAAGAGGAACTCAAAAGCCTCTTGATGAAAGTGAAAGTGGAGAGTGAAAAAGTTGGCTTAAAGCTCAACGTTCAGAAAACGAAGATCATGGCATCTGGTCCCATCACTTCATGGGAAATAGATGGGGAAACAATGGAAACAGTGTCAGACTTTATTTTGGGGGGCTCCAAAATCACTGCAGATGGTGACTGCAGCCATGAAATTAAAAGACACTCCTTGGAAGGAAAGTTATGACCAACCTAGATAGCATATTCAAAAGCAGAGACATTACTTTGCCAACAAAGGTTCGTCTAGTCAAGGCTATGGTTTTTCCAGTGGTCATGTATGGATGTGAGAGCTGGACTGTGAAGAAAGCTGAGTGCCGAAGAATGGATGCTTTTGAACTGTGGTGTTGGAGAAGACTCTTGAGAGTCCCTTGGACTGCAAGGAGATCCAACCAGTCCATTCTGAAGGAGATCAGCCCTGGGATTTCTTTGGAAGGAATGATGCTAAAGCTGAAACTCCAGTACTTTGGCCACCTCATGCGAAGAGTTGACTCATTGGAAAAGACTCTGATGCTGGGAGGGATTGGGGGCAAGAGGAGAAGGGGACGACAGAGGATGAGATGACTGGATGGCATCACTGACTGGATGGACGTGAGTCTGAGTGAACTCCGGGAGTTGGTGATGGACAGGGAGGCCTGGCGTGCTGCGATTCATGGGGTCGCAGAGAGTCGGACAGAACTGAATGACTGATCTGATCTGATCTGATCTTAATGGATTTATTATTGTTACTTTAATTAATTTTAATTAATTTTTATTGGAGCATAGTTGGTTTACAATATTGTGTCAGTTTCTTCTGTGCAGCAAAGTGAATCAGTTATACATATATCTACATCTACTCTTTTTTAGGTTCTTTTCCCATGTAGGTCATTACAGAGTATTGAGTAGAGTTCCCTGTGCTGTACAGTAGGTTCTTATTAATTATCTATTTTATATATAGTAGTGAGTATATGTCAGTCTTGATCTCCAGCCCCAACTACTGTCCTGCAAAAGCCTCTCCTGTCCTGAGTGTGCATAGGGCTAAAGTGCGGAAGCCAGATGTGACCAAATACTGGTGCCATTTTCCAGTGGATGAATGGATAAATAAATGTGGTAAACACATAAAATCGTGTATTGTTCAGTCTTAAAAAGGGAGAAAATCCTGATACATGCTTCAATATGGATGAAGCTGGAAGAAATTATGCTAAGTAAGCCAGACACAAAAGGACAAATATTGTATTTATAAAAGTACCTGGAATGGTTAAATTCATAGAGACAGGAAGTAAAATGATGGTTGCCAAGGACTGGGTGAGGGGCTAACAGGGAGTTATTGCATAATGGGGACAGAGTTTCAGTTTGGGAAGACAAAAAAAATCTGGAGATGGGTGCCTGTAATGGTTGCCCAGGGCTTCCCAGGTGGCTCAGTGGTAGAGAATCTGCTTGCCAGTGCAGGAGATGCAGGACACGTGGGTTTGATCCCTGGGTCAGAAAGATCCCCTGGAGGAGGAAACAGCAACCCACTCCAGTATTCTTGCATGGCTAATCCCATGGACAGAGGAGCCTAATGGGCCACAGTCTATGGGGTCACAAAATGTCAGGCACAACTGAGCAACTGAGTGCTTGCACACATGTGTGTGCACACACACACAAAATGGTTGCACAACAATGCAAAGGCACTTAATGCCACACACTGTACACTTAAAAATGGTTAACATGGTGAGTTTTCTGTAATGTGTATTTTACCATTAAAAATTTTTAAAAAGAAAAAGAAATATGCTCAGGGGCAAGAGGCATGAACAGAACCAAAATCAACTGCTGAGGAAGTGCCAGGTCAGTTAACATCACTCTGCAAATTAGAAGGTCCCAGACAATTCGGCCAGAGACCTTACGAACCAAAGCCAGCAGGCAAGTGCCTCTTGACCCTCTTCCCTCTGCCTTCCCTCGGTGCGAGTTGAGAGGGGTAAGTAAGTACCAGCCTGAATGAAGTGCTTGAGAACCCCCGTGAGCTGCGGGTCTTCACTGACGTTGAGAAGGTGGGGGAAGGTTTTTATCATCTGCTGCTCCTGGAGGAGAAACAGAGAGGGTATCCTCACCAGACGGGGCAGCAAAGCACAGAGGGCAAAGTTCCTTCCTATCCACTGCTCCCAGTCCTCCAGTGACCTCATCACCCAAAAGATGCTGATGGCAAAATGGGGCTGTGACATCGCCCTCTCTTGGTTATGAAAATGCATTTCATTCTTTAATACAGGTAGTGATTGGTATTGTGATTATAGAGGATTGACAGTCAAACGGAACTGGAATAAACTATATGGGCACAAGGAAAGCTTTGAATCTGGAAGTTCTGATAAAGAGGATGAAAGTCCTTCTGATTGTAACTCTCTACACAAAACAAGAGTCCTAAGTTCTTCACTGTGGATCGATCCTCTTGACATTTGCAGCCAAGAGGCACAAACCCAGGTTACACAGGAGGTTATTTTCTTGGCATTTCTCTCTGACATATGCAGCCACATTATGCCCACATCTCTAAGTCCTTGGACCCTAACTCATCCTGACCCCCTGCAGCCACAGACCTCCACCCCCACTCCACTCCCAACACTTGAGGCTCCCATCTATTCTGGCTCCAGGAACCTTCTGGAATATGGACTGGATCCCTCCCACCACTGCTAAAGTCCTCCAGGGCTGGCCCATGACTCTGGAGCTTGTCCAAAGCCCCATAGCTTTGGGGAGTAAGGTTATGGGAGGGGTTGTGTTGACAGAAGGCAGAGAAGGCATCTCCCTGGCCCAGGAACAAAGTTCACATCACAGCCCATTTATGATCCGGAGCTGGCAGTGAATGCCAGATCCATGGTTCAGGATCACAACACAGTCCCCAGAAGACAATCACATTCCTCAAATTCTCCCCAAATTCTAATTTTCTTTCTTTCTTTTTTTTTTTTAGAACTAGATATCATTTTTAATTTGAATTATTTTCTTTTTTTTATTATTTTTAAACTTTACATAATTGTATTAGTTTTGCCAAATATCAAAATGAATCTGCCACAGGTATACATGTGTTCCCCATCCTGAACCCTCCTCCCTCCTCCCTCCCCATACCATCCCTCTAATTTTCAACAGCTTTGAATTCTATCCTCAGCCTCATGCATCAGAGGCACCAAGGCCTCTCTGCTTCCTTCCTTTTCATGCCCTGCCATTCTATCCCCAACTCTGCCAATAATTTAAAGTCATATGTCACATATCACAATTTGTCACAATCACACATTACACATAATAGGTATACTATCCAATTACCCAATTATCCACCTGTCAGCAGCCCAGGCATCACTGAGTGTCTGGTTAAGATGCAAGGCTGCCCCATCCCCTCCCAGGCAGTCGGCCTCAGCAGGTGGAGGTGGTGAGCTCACCTTGGCGATGGCCACATATTGCTGCTGCCATTCCCACCGGGCCTTCTCCAGTTGGTTCGCCCAGCTCATCTGGTCACTGGGAGGCCCAAGTAAACAGGCTGGCAGCTCTGGAAGGAGGGAGGTATTTTAAGCAACTGAAGGACAGCTTTAAGGTTTGCAGTGTCAAAGGTGAGGCACAGAATGTTGCCATTCTGTTCTGAGTCAAAACAAGGGACTCTCAGCAGGAGTGGGAAATGGAACTGCACTAACTGAGTCTGGAAAGTACTGTAAAGACTAGGATCTTCATAGCAGCACTAGACACAATAGTCATGACATGGAAGCAATCTAAATGTCCATCAACAGAGGAATGGACAAAGAAGATGTGGTACATATATACAAGGGAATATTACTCAGCCATAAAAAATAACATCATTTGCAGCAACATGCATGGACCTAGAGATTACCATAAAGACAAATATTAATATCATATAGTATCACTTATATGTGGAATCTTTAAAAAATGATACAATTGAACTTATTTACAAATCAGACTCACAGAATTAGAAAACAAATTTATAGTCATTCTTCCAGAAAATTGCAGAGGAAGGTAAACTTCCAAACTCATTCTATTTTTTTTCCCTTAATGTAATTTATTTAAACCCCATCCTGAACCTTCCTCCCATCTTCCTCCCCATCCCATCCCTCTGGGTCATCCCATTGCACCAGCCCTGAGCATCCTGTCTCATGAATCGAACCTGGACTGGCAATCTGTTTCACACATGTTGCAATGCTATTCTCTCAAATCATCCCACCCTCGCCTTCTCCCACAGAGTCACCATCACCCTAATACCAAAACCAGACAAAGATGCCACAGAAAAAGAAAATTATAGGCCAATATCACTGATGAACATAGATGCAAAAATCCTTAACAAAATTCTAGCAAACAGAACATATTCCAACAGATTGCTTTGGCTATTCAAGGTTTTTTTGTATTTCCATAAAAATTGTGAAATTATTTGTTCTAGTTCTATGAAAAATACTGTTGGTATTTTTATGACAGAACATATTATTCTGTTATATAACAGAATATATTCCAACAACATATTAAAAAGAATATATTATTCTGTTATATAATAGAATATATTCCAACAACATATTAAAAAGATCATCCATCATGACCAAGTGGGCTTTATCCCAGGGATGCAAGGATTCTTCAATATTCACAAATCAATCAATGTGGTACACCACATTAACAAATTGAAAGATAAAAAACATATGATTATCTCAATAGATTCAGAGAAAGCCTTTGACAAAATTCAACATCCATTTATGACAAAAGTCCTCCAGAAAGCAGGCATAGAAAGAACATACCTCAACATAATAAAAGCCATATATGATAAACCCACAGCAAACATTATCCTCAATGGTGAAAAACTGAAAACATTTCCCCTAAAGTCAGAAAAAAGAAAAGGATGCCCACTCTCACCACTACTATTCAACATAATTTTGGAAGTTTTAGCCATAGCAATCAGAGAAGAAAAAGAAATAAAAGGAATCCAGATTGGGAAAGAAGAAATAAAACTCTCACTGTTTGCAGATGACATGATCCTCTACATAGAAAACCCTAAAGACTCCACCAGAAAATTACTGGAGCTAATCAATGAATATAGTAAAGTTGCAGGATATAAAATTAACATACAGAAATCCCTTACATTCCTACACACTAACAATGAGAAAACAGAAAGAGAAATTAAGGAAACAATTCCATTCACAATTGCAACAAAAAGAATAAAATACTTAGGAATAAAGTTACCTAAAGAAACAAAAGACCTATAAAATACTGATGAAAGAAATCAAAGGTGACACAAATAGATGGAGAAATATACCATGTTCATGGACTGGAAGAATCAATATAGTGAAAATGAGTATACTACCCAAAGCAATCTATAGATTCAAGCTACCAACAGTATTTTTCAGAGAACTAGAACAAATAATTTCACAATTTGTATGGAAATACAAAAAACCTCGAATAGCCAAAGCAATATTGAGAAAGAAGAATGAACTGGAGGAATCAACTTGCCTGATTTCAAGCTATACTACAAAGCTACAGTCATCAAGACAATATGTTACTGGCACAAAGACAGAAATATAGATCAATGGAACAAAATAGAAAGCCCAGAGATAAATCCACGGACCGATGGACACCTTCTATTTGACAAAGGAGGCAGGAATATACAATGGAGAAAAGACAATCTCTTTAACAAGTGGTGCAGGGAAAACTGGTCAATCACTTGTAAAAGAATGAAACTAGAACACTTTCTAACCATACACAAAAATAAACTCAAAATGGATTAAAATTCTAAATGTAAGACCAGAAACTATAAAACTCCTAGAGGAAAACATAAGCAAAACACTCCCTGATGTAAATCATAGCAGCATCCTCTATGACCCACCTCCCAGAGTAATGGAAATAAAAGCAAAAATAAACAAATGGGACCTAATTAAACTTAAAAGCTTTTGCACAATTAAGGAAACTATAAGCAAGGTGAAAAGACAGCCTTCAGAATGGGAGAAAATAATAGTAAATGAAGCAACTAACAAAGAATTAATCTCAAAAATATTCAAGCAACTCCTGCAGGTCAATTTCAGAAAAATAAACAACCCAATCAAAAAATGGGCCAAAGAACTAAATAGACATTTCTCCAAAGAAGACATATAGATGGCTGACAAACACATGAAAAGATGCTCAACATCACTCATTATCAGAGAAATGCAAATAAAAACCACAATGAGGTACCATCTCACACCAGTCAGAATGGCTGCTATCAAAAAATCTACAAACAATAAATGCTGGAGAGGGTGAGGAGAAAAAGCAACCCTCTTACACTGTTGGTGGGAATGCAAACTAGTACAGCCACTATGGAGAACAGTGTGGAGATTCCTTAAAAAACTGGAAATAAAACTGCCATATGACCCAGCAATCCCACTGCTGGGCATACACACCAAGGAAACCAGAATTGAAAGACACGTGTACCCCAATGTTCATCGCAGCACTGTTTGCAATAGCTAGGACATGGAAGCAACCTAGATGTCCATCGGCAGATGAATGGATAAGAAAGCTGTGGTACATATACACAATGGAGTATTACTCAGCTATAAAAAGGAATATATTTGAATCAGTTCTAACGAAGTGGATGAAACTGGAGCCTATTATACAGAGTGAAGTAAGTCAGAAAGAAAAACACCAATACAGTATACTAATGCATATATATGGAATTTAGAAAGATGGTAATGATGACCCTATATGCGAGACAGCAAAAGAGACACAGATGTAAAAAAGAGACTTTTGGACTCTGTGGGAGAAGGTGAGGGTGGGATGATTTGAGAGAATAGCATTGAAATGTGTATTATCATATGTGAAATAGATCGCCAGTCCAGGTTCAATGCATGAGACAGGGTGCTCAGGGCTGGTGCACTGGGATGACCCTGAGGGATGGGATGGGGAGGGAGGTGGGAGGGGGGTTCAGGATGGGGAACACATGTACACCCATGGTGGATTCATGTGAATGTATGGCAAAAAACACCACAATATTGTAAAGTAATTAGCCTCAATTAAAATAAATTAAAAAAAAAATAATCATCAAAAGGGATAGCTGGGGATGGAGGTGGGAGATAAACTAGGAGTTTGGGATTAATAGATACACATTACTATATATAAAATAGGTAAGCAACAAGGGCATATTATATAACACAAGGAACTATACTCACTATCTTATAATAACCTATAATGGAAAGGAATCTGAAAAATAATTATGTATATTTATATGTATGTACTCATCTATCTATATACAACTGAATCCCTTTGCTATACACTTGAAACTAACACAACATTATAAATTAACTACACTTCAATAAAAAATCTTTTTAAAAAACTAAAAAAAGACTAAGTTCACCCCTTAATTCATAGGAAACCAGAGCAAAGAGGTCCTTTATCAGAAGAACAGGAAGCTCAACATTATGTTTTTCAATTGTGTGAGCATGCAAGACAGTTTCAGGGCATTCCTGTCAAGTCAGGGGATTTAGGAAAAATCAAAGATTTATCTTCCCTTGTTTTTCATGAGTTCTGTGCCTATGCTTATGAACAATGGGAATCAGATGCAACATTTAGGTCAACATCTGGCTTGTCCAGGTGTAGAGATTTGTGACCCATCAGTGTCACCCTGGACCAGACATGGGCACAGACTCTAATTTAGGGAGTTCCTAGTTGAGGCTGAAGCCTTATTGAGTAAGGACGTGGGAACCCAGAGGTATGCCAGGTAGCAACAACCTGCCCTCAAGGGGAACATCCATGAAGTTTGCGTGTGTTAGGGTCGGAAGAGCCGCTAACACCAGAGAGAGAGCCCATGTGGCTTGAGGGAGCCCAACTTGGGGAGGGGGAACAGGTACCGAGGGCAGGACAATGCATCACGCTCCGCTAAGAGCACTGAGCACAGGGCTTCCCGACCATCCAGTCTGGCTCTTTTGATACTGAACGCCTTTACCAATTCTACTTGAACAGTTTTATATTTTGCCCTTTTCACAAATCCTATTCTAAATTGTTAATGCACATAAAATTACACACAACTCAAGCTGCCACACGGAAAACTAAGGCCTTCACTCAAAGCAATGGTTCTCAATAACTGCCCAGTGGAGCCATCCTAAGGCAAGTTGCTGCCCTGGGGATGGGTAATTGGTCCGAGTGGTGCCCAGTCACCAGGTGACTCTAACGTGCAGCCAGCACTGAGCAGAGTCTTAGAAGAGGGTTCAGGGGCTAGTGCTTCTTGGGCCCCCAAACATCACTTAACTACAGGAGGCCGTCAGCAGAACAAATGCCGTATGGCCACTGTTTAAATCTGGTTAAGGAGAAAGTAGTCCCAGGGGAAAGAACAGCCTCAAAATAAAAATGGCAATTAAAAAATGAGACTAAAATGACCATTTCAAGAGGCCAGGGCCAGTATTTCATACAATCGCATGAGAATTACATTCAGGCCAAAATGTCCTGGACAAAGAAAGGTCCAGGGATGTCCTGGCCTGCCCTAGGGCTCCCCTCAGACTAAACACAATGGCTCCTGGCCCCTGCCCTTCCAGCGCAACACCACCCACTCCCCTATCTCCCCGCAGCCCCGACCCTGCAACAGGGCTTGGCCACTCCCCTCTCTCCCTCCCTCCTGCATCTAGCCTCCTGACTGCTGCCTTGGACCTGCGCTGACTCCTGACTCAGTTTACCTGCCATTCTGCAGTTTCCACACCCGAGCAGCAGTCTGTCGTTCTCTGCCCTGGACTCCCTCATCAGGGTGGAGGTGTTGACAACAGCTTTGTTCCGGATCTTCTTAGCCCTGTGCAAAGGTGGACACACACTCAGGCCCTGGGTCTTTCGCAGCTGGAGCAGTACTACCAGAGGACTGGCCGGAAACTGGCCTCGAATGGTCGAAATGGGAGCCTTTCACTTCCTAGTAACTTGAGATTCCACTGCGTAAGTTTCCAGTAAACCACTAAGACCAGAAGGGACTCAGTGACACCCAGGGCTCAAACATGAGCCCCTTGTCACATGACAAGTGTCACATGTCCACACGAGCCTCTTGTGGACTCAGCCCAAGCCTGGAGTCCACCACCCGCAACGTGTTCTGGGCCCCAGACACACTCCCCCCGTTGGGCTGACTTGGTTAATGAAAACAGTCTCTTCAGTCTCTACTGTTTCTGTAACAACACAAACCCTGGAGGCTGCCAGCAACGGCTCTGCCAAGTGTGCCAGGCCAGGAGTGGGCTTGGACTTGGCCTAGTTAAGGTCTCCAGCCTCCAGGATCCAAGGCCTGATGATCTGAGGTGGAGCTGATATAATAACAATAGAAATAAAGTGCACAATAAATGTGACGTGCTTGACTCATCCCCAAACCACCCTTGCTCCTCACCCCCACCTCTTGACCCCCAGTCCCTGGAAAAACTGTCTTGCATGAAACTAGTCCCTGGTGCCAAAAGGCTGGGGACCGCTGTCCTCATTCACTCCTGGCTAGTGCTGCATGGGACATAGTTATGCTAAAACATGACTTGTTCTTTACCCAAAATTCAAATGTAACTGGGCATCCTATATTTTCATTTGCTACATCTGGCACCCTTACTTCTTTCCCTAAGGAATAGGGTTTGCAAGGCTTGCCCCCAGTCACAGAGTCTACGACAGATCCAGGCCTGGAGTCCAGGACCCCTGGGGATCATTTTCTCCTTCCTCAGCATCACATAGTCTCTCATGTAAAAAGTGCTAGCAACAGTTTAGAATTGACAAGTGGGAAGGAAATGAACATTCTACATAATACTAAGGGCTTCCCTGGTTGCTCAGATTGTAAAGAAGCTGCCTGCAGTGCAGGAGTCCTAGGTTCGATCCCTGGGTTGGGAAGATCCCCTGAGGCGGGCATAGCAACCCACTCCAGAATTCTTGCGTGGAGAATCCTATGGACAGAGGAGCCTGGAGGGCTACAGTCCATGGGGTTGCAAAGAGTCAGACACTACTGAGCGACTAAGCACAGCACAGCACACAATACTAAAGGCAAAATTCAACCTTAAGTTCTGAGTTTGTAGCACAGATGTTGGAAGAAAACAGAGAAAAACAAATGAAGCAAAATGATACTGAGGCCTGGCAGTGAGGAATGAGAATGCAAGGGTTTGTCCCTAAAATGCAAAGGCCTTTCCCTAGAGAAGAGGCCAAGGAAAAACCAAGAGAACTACTTGGAGACATCATAACAACTGTTATTTTGAGCTTCAGCCCCATGCCAGGCAGAACTTAGCCAGGAACGGTTCTTGAACCGTCTCACACAGTCTTCACTCAGCCCAGAGAGGGTGGTATCACCTCCTTCAGCATGTGAGCTCACCAAGGGCAGGGAGGTTCAGGTCTCAGAGGGAGTAGGGCCAGATTCTGTCTGACACACTGGCCCGTAGACCTGACAAGTGACATATTAGAATAGGAACCAGGTTCATTTCACATGCCAGCTCCAGTCACCTGGAACACTGGCCGAGAATTCCAAGCTCCTGAATGAAGCTGACGGGAAAGCTGCAGAGGGGGATTCTCCATGTCGGCCATGCTGAATGGGATGGAGGGGTGGAGACACCATGGGGTTCCAACCCCTGGTTAGAGCCTCCGTCTCCCCAGACCCTCACTTTCCCAAAAGGGTCAGGGGAAGCAGGCTTCTGCCTGCCTTGAAAAGCAGAAACTCAGCTCGGCCATAGCCTCCTGCCAGGACTAAACTGCCAGAAGTGGGCTTGCTTCCTGGGCCAAGTGGGAAGGCAGGAACGTGTGTGGATAGCCTCTCCCTGGGAGGAGCCACCTCTGCCCTGCTGTGTGGGGCCTGGAGATATAAGACACAACAGAGGGAAAGGGGCAGGGCCCAGGGCTGGTTCCCAACTTTGGGAGCCTCTTACACGCTCATCTTTATCATTAGCACAAAAATTCCCTGCCTGCCACTATTCTCTACCTGTGACCCATAGGACAAAAGGAGAATCTGTGAATGGCCATGTTATTTGACAGAAAAATGCAGGGAGACAGAGAACTGAGCACTTCAGGGGTGGGTTCAATGCATCCTCCCATGAATTTGAGCCTGTGGCTCCTCCCCGATCCAGGACTGCAGTGACTGAATGACAGGCTAGGAGGGCCCTGAGCCCCTATTTCTGTCTCCTCTTATTTATTTTATTTCTCTCTCTCTTCTCTCACAGATCATTTTGTTCTTCCTTTTTCTGGACACATTCCCAAGACACCAGCTCATCAAGTTTAAGGGTACTAGAAGAATTTGCCAGATTTAGAACTTAGAACCACTATAGATAATAAGTATTCATAATCGTACCTTTCAGCATATCTTAGTGTTGATAAAGTTTCCTCATAGCAGATGTCAGCTGGACTTATCGCTGCTATCTGTAAACAAATATCCTTTTCAGATTTTGTTTTTTTATATAGGATATATAGCTATTGTTGGGCTTCACTGGTAGCTCAGCTGGTAAAGAATCCACCTGCAATGCCAGAGATCCCAGTTTGATTCCTGGGTCAGGAAGATCCCCTGGAGAAGGGATAGGCTACCCACTCCAGTATTCTTGGGCTTCCCTGGTAGCTTAGATGGTAAAGAGTGCCTCTGCAATGTACGAGACCTGGGTTTGATCCTTGGGTTGGGAAGATCCCCTAGAGCAGGGCATGACAATCCACTCCAGTATTCTTGCCTAGAGAATCCCCATGGACAGAGGAGCCTGGTGGGCTACAGTGCATGGGGTCACAGAGAGTCAGACACAACTGAGCGACTAAACACACAGCAGATAGTTATTATTGATTTTACACAGCTAACATTCATGGAATATCTTGGAACTTGTGGTTTGTTTAAATTTTACAATTCAGAAAACTGAGGCTTAGATAAGAATAATGTGCCAAGGTCACCCATAACTGGCAGAGCTGGGACCTGAACCTGCCCTGACTTGAACAACTGTGCTGCTAACCTCTGTACTATGCAACCCTCAGCACTGAGTCCGCAATAGATTTCCTCAGAAATTTAAATGACAGTTGAATGGTGGCACTGCAGAGACTAATAAATAAATCATTACTGAGTACCCACCTAAATGGTTACAAATCTGGTATTGACTTCAGCTTAACTGTTCTGAATTGAATAAGAATTCAAATGAGAAAATAAAATTTTTGATGAGCTGGAGGTGAGCAGGATCACTGAGAGTGAACAGGAGGGAGTGTGACTGCCCACGGGGTAGCTCCTAATCTATGGATCTGGAGGCCATGATTTAGAGCATAAGCGCCTGATGAATAATCATTTATCTTTGTCCAGCTTTGCAATTTTTAAAGCTTGTTCATTATATTTCATTTAATCATCACAACCACAGTTTCAAGGCGAGATCATTATCTTCACTTGAAGGAAGGAAGTGAAGCTCCACAGTAAGTGTGCTGAAACTGAGAATCTTGTCAAGAACTGACAAGATTCTTGTGAAGAATAACTTTAATAATAATAGCAACAGCAATCATGACAGCTGCATGAGTCTAAATAGTTAAGATGTGGTAGGAAAGCCACTTTACCAGAGTAGTTCTGCTGTTCCCACCCAGAGCTGACTGGAGCAGTTTGGTCAGTACAGAGTCTCTGTAGGGAACATGGAGGACTTTCTTCCCCATGGCGGCATCAGCCAGAGCACTAAATGAAAAGAAAATGTAAAACAATAAAAAGTTTTAAATATATCAAAAAGAAATCTGCCTCTTTGTGGATGAGTCAGAAACACCCCTCAAATATCCTTGACAACCCCATATACCAGACATGACATTAAAGAACATCCAATAGTTGATATACCTTCTGTACAAAGATACTGGCATATTGCAAGATAGAAGCAGCTGGCTCCCTCTCCAAGGTCAACTCCGGGGAAACCATAACAGACAGGGAGGCCCAGATCTGGGGCACTAACATAGTCAACCTTGGGAAGAAAACCCAGAGCCTGCAGAGAAGGGTCTTTTTGTGTCTGTACGGAGAAGGGTTTTGACTCGAGGGAGACGGTGGTAGGCTAGCAGTGTGGAGACAGATAGGGGAGCAGATTTAAGTCCTTTCTGGTCTTTCTCTCATACTGCCTTAGGAAGATCCCATAGAGTTAGAACCTGATAGGCTACAGAATCAAGTAAGAGTGAATGAGAAATAAATGCCACTCAGGGTACTTCAGAGGAAGCAGTGTTGGCATTGAAGGGAGTGGGGAAGAGGGAGGAAATCCCATCTCTGATAAATTATAGCCACAAACAAAGAAAAGAAATCCAAAAAATTTAAGCTACCAGGTTTAGAAAAGAAACAAAATGATCATCTAGAAAGGATTAGATACAGCAATTGAAATTTAAAACCCTATGGATAAGTTCAACAGTTCAGTTCAGTTCAGTCCCTCAGTTGTGTCTGACTCTTTGCGACCCCATGAATTACAGCATTCCAGGCCTCCCTGTCCATCACCAACTCCCAGAGTTCACCCAGACTCATGTCCATCTAGTCGGTGATGCCATCCAGCCATCATCCTCTATCGTCCCCTTCTCCTCTTGCCCCCAATCTCTCCCAGCATCAGGGTCTTTTCCAATGAGTCAGCTCTTCACATGAGGTGGCCAAACTATTGGAGTTTCAGCCTCAGCATCAGTCTTTCCAATGAACACTCAGGACTGGTCTCCTTTAGGATGGACTGGTTGGATCTCCTTGCAGTCCAAGGGACTCTCAAGAGTCTTCTCCAACACCACAGTTCAAAAGCATCAATTCTTCGGTGCTCAGCTTTCTTCACAGTCCCACTCTCACATCCATACATGACAACAGGAAAAACCATAGCCTTGACTAGACAAACTTTTGTTGGCAAAGTAATGTCTCTGGTTTTTAATATGCTATCTAGGTTGGTCATAACTTTCCTTCCAAGGAGTAAGCGTCTTTTAATTTCATGGCTGCAATCACTATCTGCACTGATTTGGGAGCCCAAAAAAATAAGGTCTGACACTGTTTCCACTGTTTCCCCATCTATTTCCCATGAAGTGATGGGACCAGGTGCCATGATCTTCATTTTCTGAATGTTGAGCTTTAAGCCAACTTTTTCACTCTCCTCTTTCACTTTCATCAAGAGGCTTCTTAGTTCCTCTTCACTTTCTGCCATAAGGGTGGTGTCATCTGCATATCTGAGGTTATTGATATTTCTCCCGGCAGTCTTGATTCCAGCTTGTGCTTCCTCCAGCCCAGAGACTCTCATGAGGTACTCTGCATATAAGTTAAATAAGCAGGGTGACAATATACAGCCTTGACATACTCCTTTTCCTATTTGGAACCAGTCTGTTGTTCCATGTCCAGTTCTAACTGTTGCTTCCTGACCTGCATACAAATTTCTCAAGAGGCAGATCAGGTGGTCTGGTATTCCCATCTCTTGCAGAATTTCCCACAGTTTATTGTGATCCACACAGTCAAAGGTTTTGGCATAGTCAATAAAGCAGAAATAGATGTTTTTCTGGAACTCTCTTGCTTTTTCCATGATCCAGCGGATGTTGGCAATTTGATCTCTGGTTCCTCTGCCTTTTCTAAAACCAGCTTGAACATCAGGAAGTTCACGGTTCACATATTGCTGAAGCCTGGCTTGGAGAATTTTGAGCATTACTTTACTAGAGTGTGAGATGAGTGCAATTGTGCAGTAGTTTGAGCATTCTTTGGCATTGCCTTTCCTTGGGATTGGAATGAAAACTGACCTTTTCCAGTCCTGTGGCCACTGCTGAGTTTTCCAAATTTGCTGGCATATTGAGTGCAGCACTTTCACAGCATCATCTTTCAGGATTTGGAATAGCTCAACTGGAATTCCATCACCTCCACTAGCTTTGTTTGTAGTGATGCTTCCTAAGGCCCACTTGACTTTACATTCCAGGATGTCTGGCTCTAGGTGAGTGATCACACCATCGTGATTATTTTGGTCGTGAAGATCTTTTTTGTATAGTTCTTCTGTGTATTCTTGCCATCTCTTCTTAATATCTTCTGCTTCTGTTAGGTCCATACCATTTCTGTCCTTTATCGAGCCCATCTTTGCATGAAACGTTCCCTTGGTATCTCTAATTTTCTTGAAGAGATCTCTAGTCTTTCCCATTCTGTTGTTTTCCTCTATTTCTTTGCATTGATCGCTGAGGAAGGCTTTCTTATCTCTTCTTGCTATTCTTTGGAACTCTGCATTCAGATGCTTATATCTTTCCTTTTCTCCTTTGCTTTTCACTTCTCTTCTTTTCACAGCTATTTGTAAGGCCTCCCCAGACAGCCATTTTGCTTTTTTGAATTTCTTTTTCTTGGGGATGGTCTTGATCCCTGTCTCCTATACAATGTCATGGACCTCCGTCCATAGTTCATTGGGTTCTCTGTCTATCAGATCTATTCCCTTAAATCTATTTGTCACTTCCACTGTATAATCATAAGGGATTTGATTTAGGTCATACCTGAATGGTCTAATGTTTTTCCCCACTTTCTTCAATTTAAGTCTGAATCTGGCAATAAGGAGTTCATGATCTGAGCCACAGTCAGCTCCCAGTCTTGTTTTTGCTGACTGTATAGAGCTTCTCCATCTTTGGCAGCACAGAATATAATCAATCTGATTTCGGTGTTGACCATCTGGGGATGTCCATGTGTAGAGTCTTCTCTTGTGTTGTTGGAAGAGGGTATTTACTATGACCAGTGCGTTCTCTTGGCAAGACTTTATTAGCCTTTGCCCTACTTCATTCTGTACTCCAAGGCCAAATTTGCCTGTTACTCCAGGTGTTTCTTGACTTCTTACTTTTGCATTCCAGTCCCCTATAATGAAAAGGACATCTTTTTTGGGTATTAGCTCTAAAAGGTCTTGTAGATCTTCATAGAACTGTTCAACTTCAGCTTCTTCAGCATTACTGGTTGGGGCATAGGCTTGGATCACTGTGATATTGAATGGTTTGCCTTGGAAATGAACAGAGATCATTCTGTCGTTTTTGAGATTGCATACAAGTACTGCATTTTGGACTCTATTGTTGACCATGATGGCTACTCCATTTCTTCTGAGGGATTCCTGCCCGCAGTAGTAGATATAATGGTCATCTGAGTTAAATTCACCCATTCCAGTCCATTTTCATTCGCTGATTCCTAGAATGTCAATGTTCACTCTTGCCATCTCCTGTTTGACCACTTCCCATTTGCCTTGATTCATGGACCTAACATTCCAGGTTCCTATGCAATATTGCTCTTTACAGCATTCGACCTTGCTTCTATCACCATCCTTTCATTCTTTCTGGAGTTATTTCTCCACTGACCTCCTGTAGCACATTGGGCACCTACCGACCTGGGGAGTTCCTCTTTCAGTATCCTACCATTTTGCCTTTTCTTACTGTTCATGGGGTTCTCAAGGCAAGAATACTGAAGTGGTTTGCCATTCCCTTCTCCAGTGGACCACATTCTGTCAGACCTCTCCACCATGACCTGTCCATCTTGGGTGGCCCCACACGTCATGGCCCCACACTAGCCAATCTGATCACATGGACCACAGCCTTGTCTAACTCAATGAAACTAAGTTCACCAGTAGACACTGTGATAATTTAATTAGTGAACTAGAGATTCACTAGATTTCAGAAGAAATCTAGATTGCAGCCTGGAGACATAGAGATGAAAAATCAGAAAGATAGGTTAGGAGACATGGAGGACAGGAAAAGAAGATTCAAATAGGGTAATTGAAGTTCCAGGAGAGAAAGGAGAAAAAAAAATGTGCAGAATCAATATGTGAAAAATAATGACTGAGAATTTTTTAGTGTTGATGAAAATCACTATCATAGAGCTATGGAGACTAAAAAATTCCAAGCAGGATAAATAAAATGCAACAGAATTAAATTGGAGAACACCAAATAAGAAGAGCTTAAAAGCAGCTAGGGAAAAAAGATTGTCTTCAGTGGAACAGTAATTAGGTCAACAACAGAAAACAGTAGAATGGTATCATTAATAAGCTGAAAGAAAAAACTACTTATCTAGAATTATATACCCAGCAAAATTATCTTTCAAAAATGAATTGAAATAAGAAATTTCAAACCAAACAAAAACTAAATTTGCTGTCAGCAAATGGTCATTAAGGGAAAATCTAGAGAATATTTCAATCAGAAAGAAACTGATTTTATATAGCAGCTCTGAAGTTTAAGAAGGAATGAATAAAAATAATTTTTAAAAAATAGATAAATGTGAATGAACACTAACTGTATGAAACAGTAATGGTAATATTTGGGCAACCAGTCCATTCTAAAGGAGATCAGCCCTGGGTGTTCCTTGGAAGGAATGATGCTAAAGCTGAAGTTCCAGTACTTTGGCCACCTCATGCGAAGAGTTGACTCATTGGAAAAGACTCTGATGCTGGCCGGGATTGGGGACAGGAGGAGAAGGGGACGCCAGAGGATGAGATGGCTGGATGGCATCACTGACTCGATGGACGTGAGTCTCAGTGAACTCCAGGAGTTGGTGATGGACAGGGAGGCCTGGTGTGCTGCGATTCATAGGGTCGCAAAGAGTCGGACACAACTGAGCGACTGAACTGAACTGAAAGAATAGAATACACGTCAACAATGACATATGGAAGATGAAGATCTTCATATTATCCAAGGATGTGTGTGCTCAGTTGCTCAGTTATGTCTAACTCTTTGCAACCCCATGGACTGTAGCCCACCAGGCTTCACTGTCCATGGGATTCTTCAGGCAAGAATACAGGAGTGGATTGCCATTTCCTTCTCCAGGGGATCTTCCTGACCAGGGATGGAACCTGTGTCTCTGGCATCTATTGCATTGTCAGGTGGATTCTTTACCACTATACCACCTGAGAAGCCCATTATCCATGAATAGGTTGAAGCATTTATTATTTTCAGACTTTGACCACTGAACAGACGAAAAAGCCAGGAAATAGTTAAAAAAAAAAAAATGTTGAATTTTGACATATGACAGAGGTAGCATAGAAGATCACAGGGAGAGGACAGACTATTCAACAAATGAGACTCAAAAAAAATTGGTAATCTGTAAGGAAAAAGTAATGAAAAGGATGCCTACTTTATACTATATAAAGAAATCAACTCCAGATAGATAGGGTTTAAGTACAAATTTTCTTAAACAAGACACAGAAAATGAAAAAATGCAAAACGTACACCATAACTTCTGCTCATCAATAGACATCTTTTAACAAGTGAAAACACAATCTACTAACTGGGAAAAGATACTTATGATATATATACCTGAGAGAAGAGTAATAAAAATATGTTTAAAACATCTACAGATCAATGAAAAAGACAATAAATAAATAGAATAAAGGAGAAAATATAAGAACAGGTATTTTTGAGAGAAAATATATTGCTAAAAAAGAAATAAAATGTTGCTCAAGCTTGCTAGTAACCAGGACTCTCAAGACCACAGTAAAGTATGTTTGAAAGTGAAAGTCGCTCAGGCCTCTCCGACTTTTTGTGGCCCCATGGACTGTACAGTCCATGGAATTCTCCAGGCCTTTCCCTTCTCCAGGAGATCTTTCCAACCCAGGGATAGAACCCAGGTCTCCAGCATTGCAAGTAGATTCTTTACCAGCTGAGCTACCAGGGAAGCACAAGAATACTGGAGTGGGTA
Organism: Bos grunniens; assembly: GCF_055505025.1. Classification (NCBI taxonomy): domain Eukaryota; kingdom Metazoa; phylum Chordata; class Mammalia; order Artiodactyla; family Bovidae; genus Bos; species Bos grunniens. Next base: position 50,574,321 of record NC_141180.1, read on the forward strand.
GCCTATCCCTTCTCCAGGGGATTTTCCCAACCCAGGAAACGAATCAGGGTCTCCTGCATTGCAGGCGGATTCTTCACCAACTGAGCTATCCCGGAAGCCCAAAGTAAATTGGTAAATGTCAAGAAATCTGACAACATCAAGCCTTAGAAAAGATGTGGATTAATGGGATATGTTATACATTGCCACTGGGAGTGTTAACTGGACCAACAACTTTGGGGAACAATTTATCACCATCTTGAAAAATTAGGTATTCACACACATTATATATAAAGCACAATAATTTCAGTTGCCGATATCAAAAAATCCTTTAATATATTGATACTCAGTGACTTTATGAGAATGTTCATAGTAGCACTATTTGTAAAAGCAAAAAAAAAAAAACCCCTAGAAACAACCAAATTAACAATTAACATGAGAATGAAGGAATAAATTGTGGCATATTCCCACAATGGATGACTACATAAGAATGAAAAATAAGTAATAACATGGATGCTGTAACAACTGCTACTGTAACAATATGGATGAATCTCATAGATACAATGTTTAGTAAAAGAACAGAAATAAATTAACTAGAGCCACACATAAGATAGATGGATATTGTTAATAATGTTGAATCTAAAAACAAACTATACTCCTGGGTATATACTTAAGAGAAATGAGTAATTATTTTCCCCAAATTATATGTGCAAGAATGTTTGTAACAACTTTATTCATAATAGTTAAAACCTGGAAACAAACTAAATGCCCATCAAATAGAAGAAAGGATAAATAATGGTATATTCCTACAAAGAAATAATACATAACATGAAAAAGAACTAATAATTGCTAAGCAAAACATCATGGATAAGTCCCATAGAAACAATCCTTAGTGAATGAAGCCAGATATAAAAGACAATGATCTGGGAGGGAGGAGGGAGGAGGGTTTAGGATGGGGAACGCGGGTATACCTGTGGTGGATTCATTTCGATATTTGGCAAAACTAATACAATATTGTAAAGTTTAAAAATAAAATAAAATTTAAAAAAAGACAATGATCTGATATAAGTGATTGCATTTATATGAAAATCAATACAGCTAGGCAAAAATAAATCTTTGATAACAGGTTAATTTCTTTTGTTGGGATTAAAAGCCAAGGAGAAGGCATGAGGGGGTTTTCTGGGTTTTAGAAATGTACTATATCTCAGTCTAGTCATTAATTACATAGATATATACATATATGAAAATCCATTGAGCTGAACATTTAAGATCTGTGCTGCTGCTGCTGCTGCTATGTTGCTTCAGTCATGTCCGACTCTGTGTGACCCCATAGACAGCAGCCCAGCAGGCTCCCCCGTCCCTGGGATTCTCCAGGCAAGAACACTGGAGTGGGTTGCCATTTCCTTCTCCAAGATCTGTGCACTTTACTATAACGTAATTTATATCTAAATAACTTTAAAAATGCAAGATCCAGAAAATAATATATTTTACCCTTTTATAAAATTCAAAAATCAGTGCTACTGAATATAATATTCACGTGTGATAAAATAAGAAAAGAAAGAAAGAGGGAAGCAAGGAAGGGGAGAAAGAATGTGGGGCGGGAGGGACATACATAAAACATAAAATTCAAGATGAAGGTCACCTCCAAGGGGAGCAAGATAGTGATCACCTCCAACTGTTTTTTGGATTTGGTGGTAGTTTTATTAGTGTTTGTTATTTCATCTAAAAGCAATTAATTAGTTTAAAATAAAATCTAGGAGAGGACCAGGAATAAACCAATGATGCGAGTTGGTCATGAACCAAGGGTTATGATTAATCTAAATTTTGATATTTGAGGTCATGTTTATGGCACGAATAAGTACCTGTCCACTGATTATTTACCTGATGACATTTCCTAAATTGGTTAAACTTAGGTTAACGCGTGATCCTTCCCGCAGTCTGTCTCCTTCTGATCCTGAAGATTTCTGCCTTTCACTTCCAGCTAAATCTACCAAGTTAATACTGGACTGTTTGGTGAGGCCTCTGTCTGGGAAGACCTGCAGGAAAGCACCACAAGTAATGCTATTAGAGGGGTAGCAGGTTACATGAGAAGTCAATCTATTTCACATTTACATTCTGAAATATTTTTCTAATTGTATTTCACACTCAAAAAAGATATAATAAAATTTGCAAGTTAAAATGCCATCCTCTTTACGATGACATTTTACAATAACATTCTTAGGTCCAAACATCTCAGTTGCCCCTTCCCTTCTGTAACGTTATTTCCAGTTATGTATTCAGTTCAGTTCAGTTCAGTCGCTCAGTCGTGTCCGGCTCTTTGTGATCCCATGAATTGCAGCATACCAGGCCTCCCTGTCCATCACCAACTCCCGGAGTTCACTCAGACTCACATCCATCGAGTCGATGATGCCATCCAGCCATCTCATTCTGTGTCGTCCCCTTCTCCTCCTGCCCCCAATCCCTCCCAGCGTCAGAGTCTTTTCCAATGAGTCAACTCTTCGCATGAGGTGGCCAAAGTACTGGAGTTTCAGCTTCAGCATCATTCCTTCCAAAGAAATCCCAGGGCTAATCTCCTTCAGAATGGACTGATTGGATCTCCTTGCAATCCAAGGGACTCTCAAGAGTCTTCTCCAACACCACAGTTCAAAAGCATCAATTCTTCGGTATTCAGCTTTCCTCACAGTCCAACTCTCACATCCATACACGACCACTGGAAAAACCATAACCTTGACTAGACGGACTTTTGTTGGTAAAGTAATGTCTCTGCTTTTCAATATGCTATCTAGGTTGGTCATAACTATTGTCCTAATATTTCTGTAATCATTAAGTGTTTTTTTTCTGGCCATGTCAGGTGGCATGTGGGATCTTAGTTCTCTGACAGGGATTGAACATGTGCCGCCTTCAGTGGAAGTGCAGAGTCCTAACCACTTCCCACTCAATAAATATTTTAAAGATAATGTGAAATCTGCAAAATAAGTAACTCTTCAGGATGGTGTAGTCATGTAGCAGAAAGAACGCTACAGGTTCTCTTGCTGTCATGTAACAGTGAGCCAATGATTTAACTTTTCTGAGCTATGATTTAACTTTTCTCAGTTGTAAAATCAGGATGATAGCATATTATTGGGATGTTATGAGGAGAAAGTATAATAGATGTAATGGTTCTAATCATGCCTGGCATACACTGTTAGGTGCTAATATTGCTACTGACATCAATAAACAGAGTATGCTCGTTTATATCCAGTCAATTTTGTCTCCTACCTCTAAAATACCAAATTAAAAAATAGCACAGAAAACCATATATAAAGTCTATGAATGCAACACTTTATATTCATTGTAAATATAGTACATACAAAGTCTATGAATATAGAGTGAATGTTACATTCATATAGAGTGAATGTTACATTCATATAAAGTGAATGTTACATTCATATAAAGTCTATCAATGTAACATCTTACCTACATTGTAAAATCAAGTGAATAATAATTAAAAGTTTACTTGTGTGCTTAGTTGCTCAGTTGTGTCCAACTTTTTGCAACTCTATGAACTGTAATCTGCCAGGCTCCTCTGTCCCATGGGATTCTTCAGGCAAGAATACTGGAGTTGGGTAGCCATTCCCTTTTCCAGGGGATCTTCCTGACTCAGGGATAGAACCCAGATCTCCTGCATGGTAGGTGGATTCTTTACCGTCTGAGTCACCAGGAAAGTTTACAGAGTTCTTTAAAATGTAGTATCTTGGGCTTCCTTGGTGGCTCAGTGGTAAAGAGTCTACCTGCCAATGCAGGAGACATGGGTTTAAACCCTGGTGTGGGAAGATCCCACATGTCAGGGGGCAAGCAAGCCCATGTGCCTCAACTATAGAGCCTGTTCTCTAGAGCCCATGGTCCACAGCAAGAGAAGCCATCTCAGTGAGAAGCCTGTGCACTATAGCTAGAGAGCAGACCCTGCTCACTGCAACCAGAGAAAAGCCTGCATAGCAACGGAGATCCAGCCCAGCCAAAAATAAAATAAACAAAAATTTTAAAATGTAATATCTAAACTTCCCAACATTCCTATGAGGATAACTATTTGTTGCATTTTACAGAACAAGAAGCTGTGACTCAGGAAAGGTAAGTTATTTACCACAATTTCAGAGCTGGTAAATGGAGTCATACATGGTCTAGTGTTCTTCTACCAATCCTGGCTAGAACAGGACAATCTTCATTTATTACTATTTCATCTATTACTAGTGCTGTGGCTTAGGAGAAGGAGGTGGTAATATTGTAGCTAACTCTCATGCTTACCCAGGCTTTATGATAACCATTTCTGAATCAAATTGTCCATAATTGTAGCTATCATTCCCTACATCATTCCCAACCAAGGAGAATGGAGGAGAAAAGTGTGCTTTAGCTTATCAAAGATTCTAGCTAGTGGAGCATTACATGGATGATGTGGTTTCAAAGGCTTTATCTTGGACTTACAAATTTCAGAAAGACACTTCAGTATCTGGTTGTCCTCTAGCCTCATGGATCTGAAAGCTGACCATCATTATATTGGTGACGCACAGAAGGACTGTTAATAGGAATTCCCCACGACAAACCACAGACTCATTCTCCTATTTCCAAAATTTCATCAAATTGGGGGTCAAAACCTGTTTCTCAAAGTATATAATTTACTTGAGGGAAAACAGCCTTTAGCCCTACGGGCATTTCTGGGACCTTACTAGCGACCCTCTATTGGTAATGGGATCACTTAGGCCAGAGTGGGGCATGGGTGTGGGGAGAGGGAGGAAAAGACAAGTGTCTTACTTTCTCCTGCTTCTGACCCTATAGTCTATGTTTGGAAATAGCTATCTTAATCCATAGATCAAATCTAAAAAACTCCATAATACTCACCAGCCCATAATGCTACTGGGAACACATCCCCTGACGACCTTGGTGGGAGGTGGGGACATTGGCATCCAATTGAATCTTACCTGCTTGAACTGAATGGTGATGACCATGTGAGACCGGCTGCTGCTGGCATTCATGTTGGTCGAAGCTGTGGTCCTTATTTTTGCTCCCTGTTCCATTAGTCTTTCAATCTGGGCATAGTTCTCACAAGGCACTGACTGCAGACCATCCACATAAAAGCCCAGCTGTTGGTCCTCCCTTACTTTTAGCCCTCCGGGTTTCTTGATCCTGGATAGCAAATCTCTTACCTGTGGTAAAACAAGTAATGCAAACTTCAGGAAGGCACGGAGTTTTGTTTACTTCACTGCTATAGCTCCTCGTAGAATATATTACATGCTCAGTAAATATATAGTGGATGAATAAATAAATGTTAAAGTTCTGTAGGTACCAGACAGCGTCATAACTTAGATAAGTAAGAAACAAAGAAATGACAAGTAAGAAAATAGAGAAACCTGTTGTAGTTAGTGAAATCAGAAGCTTTTTTTTTTTAAGGAATTCAGTTTTATTATTTTCAAGTACCTAGAGCACTTCAGAGCTTCCCTGGTGACTCAGATGGTAAAGAATTAATCTGCCTGCCAATGCAGGAGACACAGGTTCAGTCCCTGGGTGTGGAAGATCCCCTGGAAACGGCAACCCACTCCAGTACTCTTGCCTGGAGAAACCCATGGACAGAGGAGCCTGGTGGGCTACAGTCCATGGGGTCACACAGAATTGGACATGACTGAGCAGCTAAACAACAAAAACAAGAGCAATTCAACCAGACTGCAAAATCCCTGAGGGTGGGAGTTGACTAGTAAATCCTAACATAGCTCCTGACACATAGTAGGCACCCAGTGAAATGCTTCTGGAGAGAACAGTGTAACTGGAGCTAAGTCAACAAGAAATGTTTAATACATTGCATGTAGGATATTGGGGGAACTGCTTCTGGAGCTTGAAAAAAATTTTAGTTGGTATCTACAGTTGTCTGACTTTAAATGAAAGTGAAACTGTTAGTTGCTCAGTCATGTCTGACTCTTTGTGACCACATGGAGCCTGCCAGACTCCTCTGCCCATGGAATTCTCCAGGCAAGAATACTGGAGTGGGTAGCCATCCCCTTGTCCAGGGAATCTTTCTGACCCAGGGATTGAATCTTGTCTCCTGTGTTGCAGGCAGATTCTTTACCATCTGAGCCACTGAGGAAGCCCCAGTGGTGATTTTAAAGCATTTGTGGTTGAAAATATTGTTCTCTTATTAACCTAAATATGCTCCTAGTAATCTTGTTAACTCTTGCAATTGATTAGCAGCTCCTTTGTGGAAAACATAAAAATAAATGATCTCTTTCTGAATTGTCACAAATTTTATATCACAAAATAATGAAGTCTTACTTTTCTAAGAACAGTGATAAATGAAACTTAATTAAAAGTTCATAACATTCAAAGTACCTAATGTTCTGCCTAGGTTAAATCAGTTCAGTTCAGTTCAGTTCAGTCGCTCAGTCATGTCCGACTCTTTGTGACCCCATGAATTGCAGCACGCCAGACCTCCCTGTTCATCACCAACTCCCAGAGTTCACTCAGACGCACGTCCATCGAGTCAGTGATGCCATCCAGCCATCTCATCCTCTGTCATCCCCTTCTCCTCCTGCCCCCAATCCCTCCCAGCATCAGAGTCTTTTCCAATGAGTCAACTCTTGCATGAGGTGGCCAAAGTACTGGAGTTTCAGCTTCAGCATCATTCCCTCCAAAGAAATCCCAGGGCTGATCTCCTTCAGAATGGACTGGTTGGTTAAATTATGCTGCCACAACTGCCACCACTCTGAATCTCTACTTCCAAGAAATTTATCTAACCCAAACAGGATTTGCCATAGGCTAACCTAACACAGGAATATAGGTAATTCTTTGGATCTCATTATTATTATTATTATTGGAGATTTGTGTGATGTCACACTTAGTGGCCTCAGGTGAAAGCCCATGTTGCATTTCCCCCCAGAAAGCCACTTCTGCCCGGCCACAGCAGGTCGAGCTATGGGAGCCTGCTACAGCCTGAGCCCCTGCAGAGGGGAGTTGGTGTTACATGATGCAGTGAGGTCTGGGCTGGGAATCTGACCTGGGTTCTTCTGGTCCTGCCTCCAAACTGTGAGAGCTTTGGAGAGTCTCCTACATGGTCAGTTTTTCCCTCATAGGAGGAGGGGAATGGACTAAATGGTTTCTAAGATCACCCCCAGCTCAAATATTCTGTAGCTTTAGGTCCTAGAGTCAAGTTGCTAGGGAACCACTGACAGAAACCACCGGCCTCGGCCAGGCACAATGATAACTACTTGCATGAGCTGTCTCACACCAGGAGGTCCCTCCTGATAAAGAACTTGGTGCTGGCACATAAAACTAACTGGGAGAATTCAGGAGGGGCCAAAAGGAGAGAACAGACACCACCCCATAATATGTCTTACTAACCTCCCAGAATCCTTCATGCTGGAGTCCATCTTAGCTGAGAGATGCTCACGCCACAAGGAAGGACCCTGAGTTAGGCCAAATATGGGCCAAGCAAGATGACTGGCCAGAGACCACCTGGAAACTAACCCCATGACCACAACACCCAAGACTGCCAGCCACATGGCCGAGCAGTTCTCCTGGATCCCCTTACCCTGCTGCTCTCCTCCCCGGGGCCCCCTTCCCAATAAGGGCTTTAGCTTTGTCCTATGGATAATTCTTTTCTGAGGGCTAGATGAGAACCCGCTCTTGGCCCAGAAAAGAGTTCCCCTTCCTATCTGGTTGCTCAGACGGTAAAGCATCTGCCTGCAATGCGGGAGACCCGGGTTCGATTCCTAGGTCGGGAAGATTCCCTGGAGAAGGAAATGGCAATCTACTCCAGCGCTCTTGCCTGGAAAATCCCATGGACAGAGGAGCCTGATAGGCTACAGTCCATGGGGTCGCAAAGAGTCAGACATGACTGAGCGACTTCACTTTCACTTTCTTTCACTTTCCTGCAACAGAGGCAAGATCACACACAGATTGAATTCAGGCAAGAAAAACTAGGACAGTGGATAGAATAGCCAGAGATAGGAAGACATTGAAATGGTGACAACTTCTGCCTTAGCTAGAAAGCCTTTCCTATAACTTCCACTGAGCGATGTAAATTGTTAAGAAGTGGCATCTAAGGCTAAAGATACGTCTGAATAGGGCTCATTAGAAAAAAAAGCTAAGTAGGTTTAACCAGATAGAATGGAAGTGTGAGGGCCCAGAGATGAGGGCAGTTCCTGGCACTGGACTCTCCAGGTAGTACCTGGAGATTGAGTCAATGATGAGACCTTCCTCACTCACTTCAGCCCCTACAGGACTCTCCTAGCTCTGCCTCTATCTGGCACTCCTTCAAATACAACTTCACTCTGCTGCTAGAGAAATCTTCTAAACCCAAGGCTGATTTTCTTATTTCCTTGTTTAGAATCTTTCGCTGATGCTCCATTGCCTACCAAAGGGCCTTTGCCTTCTGGCAACTGATATTCAGCTCACTGTCCTGATGCTTCCCCATTCTCACTTCCCTGCATGCTTCTCACTCTGGTTACCTGGCGCCCTCACTGTTCCCTTAAACGCCATGTGCTTTCATGTGTCCCTGGACTTGCTGGTACTAATCAGCAACCCTCCTCCTGGCTCACCAAACTCATAGCATCTTTCAAGATCCAGTCTAACTCCTCTGTTTACAAACAACACCAACAATCGCAGGTATGTTAGTTGCTCTCTCTTCTATGCCTTTTTAGCATTCATGCAGCATACATGATATATTTTATTACTGTCTGGAGAGGATGTAAAATCTCCCACCAAGCTTCTCCATGGCAGAAATCACATCTTAGGTTTTATTCATCCTCAAAGTCTAGTGTGATGTCTGAAACATTAAAAGTTTCTAATAAACTTCACTTTGACTATTGAAGTACTACTGGAAAAATACCAGACCCCTAGCTGGTGAGACATGAAGAGGTTATAAGCATGTCCATGTCCTTATTTTAGAGATGAGAAAACAAAACCAGAGAGATTATCTTCATTAATAGGTATCAGTAGAGGGCCCACAACATGATGCCATTTCCCTGCTCCTTCCATCTGAACTTGGTAACAAAGTGAAGCTGCCTATTTGGTATGAAATAAAGGAGTCATACTGTCTTCCAGGCCCATCACTTTGAAAGAAATAAAAACTTAATCAGTGACCTTAGCATAACAACCCATTTGAATTTGCCATCAACTTTCAACAATAATAAATGTCTCGTGGAAGCATATGAGAAACAAAATGGGTATTTTCTCTCCTTAATATAAAGAGAAAAACATGGATGGATTTATTCCATCAATGTTTATTTAGCAATGATTAAGCGCAAGACTTTGGATAGTGCTTGGAGTTATATAAGAAATCTTAGGATTTGAAACTGCCCTTAAGAAACTTACAATTATAGATACCTTTGTGAATTTATCCATTCAGCAAACTTGGGGCATCCATTTTAAACCAAATATTATACTAAGTATTGCAAATAGAAAGGTGTAATCCTTTCTTCTAGAAATATAAATATGGAAATAAAATTTTATAGTATAAGGGCAAAGGGAAAGGGTAGAATGAAAAAGGACTTTCTGAATACCTAGTATTTGCTTAACACTACATCTCAATGTGTAGTCTAGTTTACTGTATTTATTTTTAAAAATATCTATTTATTTGGCTGTGCTGGGTCTTGGTTGCAGCTGGGGGATCTTTGACCTTCATTACAGCATGCAGGATTTTTAGTTGCGGCATGTGGGCTCTAGTTCCCTGACCAGGGATCAAACCCTGGCCTCCTGCATTGCCAGTGTGGAGTCTTAGCCACTAGATCACCAGGGAAGTCCCTCGTTGTGTCTTATTTTAAATTCTCTGCTTTATAAATAAGCAATCTGAGCTCTGAGATAAAGTAATTGTCCAAAGTCACAAAGCTAGTAACTGAGAGAGCAGGGGTCTGAAACCATATTCCAACTATGATCAGATTTGCTAAATGGCTGAAAAAAATCAAGAGAAAAACATTTTGTGACACATGAAAATTATGTGCAATTCAAGCCTCAGTGTCTATAAACCAAGTTGTATTGGTACACAGCTCACTTACACTTCACTTACACTTCGGCTGTGGCCGTTTTTGCTCTCTGAGGGCACAGTACAGTAGTTGTGATAGAGACTTTAAGGCCCTCAAAGTCTAAAGTACTTTCTGTCTGTACTTTGAAGATAAAGTTTGCCAACCCCTGTACTGAAGCCAACTGCTTTAGGATGTATAGATAAGCTGACATTTGAACTGGACTTGCAGTTCAGTGGTTTCTCTAAGACCAGAGAAACAAGAAGGGTGTTCCAGGCAGAGGAAGGACAGATGTAGGAGAGGACATATTGGGAAAGAGAGGAAGGTTCTATGTGGCTGATGCAAGGAGTGTGTGGAGGTAGAAGGCCATAAGACGAAGTGGAACCCAGTTAAAGTGAGGTAGGTTAGGGCTGGATAGCCGATACCAGGCTAACGGGTGTTGACTTATCTGCAGGATGGATGAGGGAGAGCCCCTGCCATTTTTTAAGCTGCAGAGAATCACTTAGAATTGTCTGTCAGAAAATATAATCGCTATTACCTGTTCGTTGTAAATTTCCAGCATGCTGAATGTAACCTGTATAGGAAAGAGCATAAAGTAAATTAAGATTCTCTTGAAACAGTCACCTTTGGGACAAAAAAAAAAAAAAAGGACTATGGAAACAACATAAATGTACAACAAAGGAAAAACCTAAATATTAAAATAGCAACACTCAATTTCACATGCAATATGAGATTCTGAAATAATTTTAATGACATGGAGGAAGTTCTTAACATAAACTAAAAACAGGTACAGGTACCAAAGTGTGTGTGTATTTTGGTCTCGATTGTGACCAGAAAAAAAGGCTTTTTCTTTATTGTTCACTCTCCAATCTGAACACATGCAGAGAAAAAGATTGGTCTTTACCCCTACCATGCCTTTGGAGCAACGTTAGCCAATCTCCTACCTCCTAAACAGAAGATGGGAGGAAACTCAGTGACTCTGGTCTAGAGAAAAGGCTCTGAGACACTGACATTTTGCCGCCACTATACCCTCCTTGGGAAAAGCTGGCTTGCCTGTTAGTCACCCTTCGGTGAGTCTTGCCAGTCAAACCCCACCTCCCAAGAACTTCCAGCTAGCTTCAGAGAGCATCACAGTTTTAAAATGAACAAATGGGAGGGAAGGTCAAAATGGGAGAATAGGAGGACATGAAGCTTACTTCCTTCCACTCACACATCAGTAACACATCCACACATGGAGCAATTCTCACCAAAATTTAGAAACTGGCTGAAAGACTCTTACACAACCAAGGTAGTAGAAGAGATCCACACAGAATTAGGTAGGAAAGGAAGAGAAGGAATCCGTTTGGGGTCTGCTCCCCTGGGAGGGACACAGAAGAGGAGAGATATTGCAGGCTTGAAGGGAGTGAGAGGTGTGAAAACACAACAGGCAACCCAGCCCGGGATCTGTCACCAGGAGGATGAGTCCCCCTAGCGGGGCCGGAAACCAGTGGGACTGACAGAGGGCTGTAAGCAACCTAGACTCCACTCCTAAGAACGTCCCCACACTTGCTCACTCCAGAAACAAGGCACAGAAGACGGATTAAAACTACATGGGACTCTGGTCAGTTTCCTGCAACTGCCCTGGCGAGCCCCGCCCCCAGCCAGAGCCGAGCAACCACTCCACCCCATCTTGTCTCAGCACTGCTGCCCCCTGCGGGTAAGGTTGCTGGTGCTGGGAGGGGGAAGAACGCACACTTAGAATGCAGGAGCCATCTGGGACCCAACCCTCTAGGCTTCGGCTCTGGCAACTGGGGACTCAACGCCGCCCCCTACTGGGCAGTGACAGCCACTGAGCAGAGGAGAAGCCTCAGCTCACACCTGGCTCTGACCCTAGCCCCTCCATTTCCAGAGCTTCCCAGACAAGCAAAAACTAAGAATTTATCAATACTAAGTCAACCCTAAAAGCAATGTTAATAGGTCTCTCTAAGTGGAAAAAGAAAAGGCTACAGTAAGAATCTTTAGGAAACGAAAAATCCCACTAGTAAAGGTAAATATATAATAAAGGCTGTGGATCAACCAATTAAGCAAACTAGTATGAAGATAAACGGGCTTCCCTCATAGCTCAGTTGGTAAAGAATCGCCTGCAATGCGAGACCCTGGTTTGATTCCTGGGTCTGGAAGATCCACTGGAGAAGGGATAGGCTACCCACTCTAGTATTCTTGGGCTTCCTTTGTGGCTCAGCTGGTAAAGAATCTGCCTGCAATGCGGGAAACCTGGGTTCCATCCCTGGGAAGATCCCCTGGGGAAGGGAAAGGCTACCCACTGCAGTATTATGGCCTGGAGAATTCCATGGACTGTATAGTCCATGGGGTCGCAAAGAGTCAGACGTGACTGAGCGACTTTCATTTCACGTCACTTCATGAAGACAAAAGACAAAAAAAAAAAAAAATTGTGCAGTCATCTATACTGGCTTTTGAGCAGCGAGCAGTTAGCCCACTTTTGGTAACAATATCTCATTGTGGTTTTGAGTTTCATTTCCCTAATAATTAGTGATGTTGAACATCTTTTCATGTCCCTATTGGTCATCTGTATATCTTCTTTGGATAAGTGCTTATTCAGGTCCTCTGCCCATTTTTAAATTGGGTTGTTTGTTTTTTTTGCTGTTGCGTTGTATATGTTATTTATATATTTTGAAAATTGACCTCTTATCAGATATATGATTTGCAAATATCTTCTCCCATTCAATAGGCTGCCTTTTCATTTTAATGATGGTTTCCTTCTCTGTGCAAAAGGTTTTTCATTTTATTGATCCCATTTGTTTATTTTTGCTTCTCTTTCCCTTACTTTTGAGTCAGAGCCACAAAAACACTGCTAAGAATTCAATGTGGTTACTGCTTATGCTTTCTTCTAGCAATTGAATGGTTTCAAGTCTTACATTCAAGTATTTAATACATATTAAGTTAATTTTGTGTATGGTATAAGATGAAGCAAAGTGTTAGTCACTCGGTCATGTCCAACTCTTTGCAACCCCATGGACTATAGCCTGCCAGGCTCCTCTGTCCATGGAATTTTCCAGGCAGGAATACTGGAGTGAGTTGTCATTTCCTTCTCCAGGGGATCTTCCTGACCCAGGAACTGAACCTGGGTCTCCTGCATTACAGGCAAACTCTTTACCATCTGAGCCACCAGGGAAACCCTATGATATAAGACAGTGGTCTAGTTTCATTCTTTTGCAGGCGACTAGCCAATTTTCCCAACACTGTTTATTGAACAGACTCTCCTTTCTCACTGCATGTTCTTCACGCCTTTTTCATAATTAATCATCCATGTATGTATGAGTTGATTTCTGGGCTCTCAGTTTTGTTCTGTTGATCTCTGTGTCTATTTTTGTACCAGTATCATACTTTCTTTAATTTAAAAATTTAATGAATTCCTAGATATTTGAAAATATAATTCCAGAGAAAGTATTTAAAAGCCTACCATTGAAAGAAAAAGATAAAATCAGAGCAAACTTCATAAAAAAACACTTTTTGAAAAGGTGAGTAATTGACATTGAAGAATATTATAATTATTTTTCACTTTTTAAAAAACTTTTTATTTTGTACTGGGGTATAGCTGATTAATAATGTAGTGATAATTTCAGGTGAACAGCGGGGGACTCGGTTGTACATATACATGTATCCATTCTCCCCAAACTCCCCTCCCGTCCAGGATGCCACATAACATCGAGCAGAGTTCCATGTGCTATACAGTAGGTCCTTCTTGGTTATCCATTTTAAATATAGCAGTGTAGTATCATATTTTTTTGATCACTATAGTTTTGTAGTACAGTTTGAAACAAGGGAGTGTGATGCTTTCAGCTTTGTTCTTCTTTCTCGATTGTTTTGACTATTGGGGATCTTTGCAGTTCTATACAAATTTTAGAATTATTCTACTTCTGTGAAATTTGTCACTAGACTTTTGATAGGGATTGTATTGAATCAGTAGATAAATTTGAGTGGTATGGGCATTTAAATGTATTAATTCTTCCAACTCATGAACATGGGCTGCATATCCATTTATTTGCGTTTTCATCAGTTTCTTTCATCAGTGTACTAGAGTTTTCTGTGTGGGGTATTTCACCTTCTAGGGAAAGTAAGAAGCTATGTTAGGACAATTAAGAAGCAAGATAATATTCTTAATTTAGAAATAAGAATAAATTAAGAGGAGAACACACCTTGATAGAAGAGGGGAGCAAAGGGAACCAGAAACTTGAGCTGGCTAGGGTTTTGTCTTATAAGACTCCACAGAGGTCTCTTGTTATTGTCATCATTTAAGATGTCTGCTTCTATGACACTCAAAATGCCTTTAAAAAATATTTTCCTGAGTTTGCCTCCATAGAACCAGAAAAATTCAACATTTTATTTGATTTTGTAATGATATAAGGATTTTGGTATGGAAAATTAACATTATCCTAAATAGATACACTGATAACTTCCACTGGGGGCAAAGAATTTCCAAAATGAAAAAAAATTTTTTTTCCTTAAAGAAGGGATTCTAGAATAATACATACCTGGTATTCTTGATTTTTGTCCCGGTTCTCAATTGCTTGAAATAGCTCTTCGCACACATTTGGAATGATACCCTTGTTTGCACCAAACCCAATCATGGAATAGCTTTTTCCAGAGCCAGTCTGCCCATAGGCCAAGAGAGTAGTATTATAGCCTTGCCAAGCACTGTCCAGAATTCCCCTGCCAAGATCATGAAAAACCTCTTTCTGGAAAGAAAATTGCAGGTATTATGTTCAGCACAGACTTTTCACAGTACTTTTAAAATCTAACATTCTGGTTTTGATGAATTCCACCTTAATTAGTATCATTCAACTTACTTGAAATATAACTCATATGCTATTTTAGAACCAATGGAATAAAGCTGGAAACCAAAAATAGATTTGTCAGTTTGGAAGATACTGATCACCATGGGATCACCGCAGATCTTCAACTAGCTACTGCTACTGCTGCTAAGTCGCTTCAGTCTTGTCCGACTCTGTGCGACCCCAGAGACGGCAGCCCACCAGGCTCCCCCATCCCTGGGATTCTCCAGGCAAGAACACTGGAGTGGGTTGCCATTTCCTTCTCCAGTGCATGAAAGTGAAAAGTGAAAGTGAAGTCGCTCAGTCGTGTCCGACCCTCAGCAACCCCATGGACTGCAGCCTACCAGGCTCCTCCGTCCATGGGATTTTTCCAGGCAAGAGTACTGGAGTGGAGTGCCATTGCCTTCTCCATCAACTAGCTAGTACCCATCAGTAATGGACTTATGTATTTTACAAAACATGGGCTAGGTCTTTAAAATTCAGCAATTAGACAAACATTTCAAGGCTCCAAGGGACACAGACCAGCCAAAGTGTTTTCTATTGGGTTGACCAAAGTGTTCATTTGTTTTTTATCTAAAAGATGGTTGTAGTAGTCCTTAATAGTCTTTAACTTCATTTGAAACAATTTTGTTACATTGCATTGTGACAGTTGTCATCTCAGTGTACATTTAGAAAAACTTATCAGAAATTGGTGAATTTTTGTATAACCATTTTAATATTGAAGATGGAAAAATAAAAGCAACATTTTGGCATATTGTGTGTATTATTTCAAGAAAAGTAAAAAAATTTATGAAGTGTATGGAGAAGGTGCTGTGACTGATCGAATGTGTTAAAAGTGGTTTGTGGTTTCCCTGGACATGTTCCATGGTCGAGTAGACCACTTGAAGTTCAAGGTCAACTATCACAATTCTTGCAGTCTTTTAAAACTGTCTTTTGAAAACTGAGATAGAACTGACACATAACATTAAATAGTTTCAAATGTATAGCATAATGATTTGATCTATGTATTTATTGAGAAATGAATACCAGAAGTTCACACCCATTACTTCACAGAGTTAAACATTTTTTTCTTCAATGAGAACATTTAAGATCTACTCTTTTAGCAACCTTCTAATATACAACGTTGGATTGTTAACTCCAGGCATACCTCAGAGATACTATGGGTTCAGTTCCAAACCATCACAATAAAGAAAGTAATGCAGTAACATGAGTCACAATTTTTTTGGTTTTCCAGTGCACATAAAAGTTATGTTTACACTATACTGTAATTTATTGTGTAATAGCATGACATCTAAAAAAAACCAATGGATATATCAGTTTAAAAATATCTCACTGCTCAAAAATGCTACCCATCATCTGAGTCTTCAAGGAGTCATAATCTTTTTGTAATAGTATCATCAAAGTTCACTGGTCACAGATTACTATGAGAAATAGAAAGAAAAAGTTTTAAATATTTGGGAAAGTTACTAAAATGTGACACAGAGACATGAAGTGAGCAATGTTGGGAAAGTGGCACCAATTGACTCAGGCTTGCTTGATTCAGGACTGCCAGAAACCTTCAATTAGTGAAAACAAAATGCCCAAATACTGTATCTGAAAAGTGCAATAAAGCAAAGCACCTGTATAATCACCATGCTATATATTACATCTCTAGGACTTATTTATCTTACTGGAAGTTTGTAACTTTTGATGATCTTCTCCATTTTCACCCATATACCAGTCTCACCCCCCTCAACTCCACCCCCAAACACTAACCCCCTGCCTCTGGAAACCAACAATCTGTTCTCTGTTATCACATTCATTTTTAAAAATATTCCACAGTAAGTATTTCTTTCTCTGTACAACTTATTTTACTTAGCATAATGTCCCTAAGGTCCATCCATGTTGGTGCAAATGGTGGCATTTCCTTCTTTTTAATGGCTGAATGATATTCTATTGTCTATATATGTATGTGCATATATGTATATATACATATATATTTCTTGGTGGCTCATATTGTAAAGAATCTGTCTGCAATGCGGGAGACCCTGGTTCAATCCCTGGGTTGGGAAGATCCCCTGGAGGACGGCATGACAACCCACTCCAGGATTCTTGGCTGGAGAATCCCATGGACAGAGGAGCCTGGTGGGCTACAGTTCATGGGGTTGCAAAGAGTCAGACATGACTGAGTGACTAAGCACGGAACTGCATATACATACATATATATATACACACACATACATTTTCTTTATCCATTGTCTTGATTATTGTAGATCTGTCTACAGTGGGTTTCAGTTCTTCAAATTAATGTTGGCTACTGTAAGTCCTTTACAATTCCATGTAAATTATTGAAATAGTGTAATTTCTGTAAAAAGTTACCATTGGCGTTTTGGTTGAGATTTTTTTGAATCTGTTGATCAATATGACTTCTTAATAATGTTGAGTCTTCTGATTTGTATTCCTCTTCTTAATGTTTTTATAGTGCACAGATTTTGCATAGATTTTGTAAATTTAACCAACTAGTTCATGGTTTTGATGTTGCTGTAAATATTTTACAATCTTAATTACAATTCAGTTCAATTCAGTTCAGTTGCTTAGTCTTGTCCGAATCACAGCACACCAGACCTCCCTGTCCATCACCAACTCCCAGAATTTACTCAAACTCATGTCAATCGAGTTGGTGATGCCATCCAGCCATCTCATCCTGTCATTCCCTTCTCCTCCTGCCTCCAATCGCTCCCAGCATCAGTGTCTTTTCCAATGAGTCAACTCTTCACATGAGGTGGCCAAAGTATTGGAGTTTCAGCTTTAGCATCAGTCCTTCCAATGAACACCCAGGACTGATCTCCTTTAGAATGGACTGGTTGGATCTTGTAATTATATGTGATTATGAGTGAGTGAGTGAAATCTCTCAGTTGTGTCTGACTCTTTGCGACCCCATGGATTGTAGCCTATCAGGATCCTCAGTCCATGGGATTTTCCAGGCAAGAATACTGGAGTGGGTTGCCATTTCCTTCTCCAGGGGATCTTCCTGACCCAGAGATCGAACCCAGGTCTCCCGCATTGTAGGCACATGCTTTACCATCTGAGCCACCAGGGATTTGAATACATAAATAAATTATAATCTTAATTTCCAATTGCTCACTG
Organism: Bos grunniens; assembly: GCF_055505025.1. Classification (NCBI taxonomy): domain Eukaryota; kingdom Metazoa; phylum Chordata; class Mammalia; order Artiodactyla; family Bovidae; genus Bos; species Bos grunniens. The sequence goes on from NC_141180.1 coordinate 50,592,232, forward strand.
CTAGCATAGAGAGATAGCTTCTCAGGTGGCTCAGTGGTAAAGAATCCTCTTGCCAATACAGGAGACACAGGAGATGGTGGGTTCAATCCCTGGGTAGGGATCCACTGGAAGAGGAACTGGCAACCCATTCCACTATTCTTCCCTGGAGAATCCCATGGACAGAGGAGCCTGCCAAGCTGGAGTCCACTGGGTCACAAAGAGTTGGATACAACTAAGCATGCATGTAGCATAGGGGAATTTTATCAGTTTTTGTATATTGACCTTGGTTAACAAACTTATTCACTGTAGTAGCTTTTCCTCCACTTTTTTGGCAGATTCCTTAGGGCTTTTTTCATAGATAATTATGTTGTCTGCAAGTAGTTATACTTCTTCATTTTCAATCTGCATATCATTCAGTTCAGTTCAGTCTCTGACTTGTGTACGACTCTTTGCGACCCCATGAACTGCAGCACGGCCGGCCTCCCTGTCCATCACCAACTCCTGGAGTCCACTCCAACTCACGTCCATTGTGTCGGTGATGCCATTCAACCATCTCATCCTCTGTCGTCTCTTCTCCTCCTGTCCTCAATCTTTCCCAGCATCAGGGTTTTTTCAAATGAGTCAGTTCTTCGCATAGGCCAAAGTATTGGAGCTTCAGCTTCAACATCAGTCCCTCCAATGAACACCCAGGACTGATCTCCTTTAGGATGGACTGGTTGGATCTCCTTGCAATCCGAGGGACTCTCAAGAGTCTTCTGCAACACCACAGTTCAAAAGCATCAATTCTTTGGCACTCAGCTTTCTTTATAGTCCAACTCTCACATCCATACATGACTACTGGAAAAACCATAGCCTTGACTAGATGGACCTTTGTTGGCAAAGTGATGTCTCTGCTTTTTAATACGCTGTGTAGGTTGGTCATGACTTTCCTTCTAAGGAGCAAGCGTCTTTTAATTCATGGCTGCAATCACCATCTGCAGTGATTTTGGAGCCCAGAAAAATAAAGTCAGCCACTGTTTCCCCATCTATTTCCCATGAATTGATGGGACCAGATGCCACGATCTTAGTTTTCTGAATGTTGAGCTGTAAGCCAACTTTTTCACTCTCCTCTTTCACTTTCATCAAGAGGCTTCTTAGTTCTTCTTCACTTTCTGCCATAAGGGTGGTGTCATCTGCATATCTGAGGTTATTGATATTTCTCCCGGCAATCTTGATTCCAGCTTGTCCTTCTTCCAGCCCAGCATTTCTCATGATGTACTTTGTATATAAGTTAAATAAGCAGGGTGACAATATACAGCCTTGACGTACTCCTTTTCCTGTTTGGAACCTGTCTGTTGTTCCATGTCCAGTTCTAACTGTTGCTTCCTGTCCTGCATATAGGTTTCTCAAGAGGCAGGTCAGGTGGTCTGGTATTCCCATCTCTTTCAGAATTTTCCACAGTTTATTGTGATCCACACAGTGAAAGGCTTTGGCATAGTCAATAAAGCAGAAATAGATGTTTTTCTGGAACTCTCTTGCTTTTCCCATGATCCAGCGGATGTTGGCAATTTGATCTCTGGTTCCTCTGCCTTTTCTAAAACCAGCTTGAACATCTGGAAGTTCACGGTTCACATATTGCTGAAGCCTGGCTTGGAGAATTTTGAGCATTACTTTACTAGCATGTGAGATGAGTGCAATTGTGTGATAGTTGGAGCATTCTTTGGCATTGCCTTTCTTTGGGATTGGAATGAAAACTGACCTTTTCCAGTCCTGTGGCCACTGCTGAGTTTTCCAAATTTGCTGGCATATTGAGTGCAGCACTTTCACAGCATCATCTTTCAGGATTTGAAATAGCTCCACTGAATTCCATCACCTTCACTAGCTTTGTTCTTAGTGATGCTTTCTAAGGCCCAATTGACTTCACATTCCAGGATGTCTGGCTCTAGGTGAGTGATCACACAATCGTGATCATCTGGGTCATGAAGATCTTTTTTGTACAGTTCTTCTGTGTATTCCTGCCACCTCTTCTTAATATCTCCTGCTTCTGTTAGGTCCATACCATTTCTGTCCTTTATTGAGCCCATCTTTGCATGAAATGTTCCCTTGGTATCTCTAATTTTCCTGAAGAGATCTCTAGTCTTTCCCATTCTGTTGTTTTCCTCTATTTCTTTGCATTGATCGCTGAGGAAGGCTTTCTTATCTCTTCTTGCTATTCTTTGGAACTCTGCATTCAGATGCTTATCTTTCCTTTTCTCCTTTGCTTTTCACTTTTCTTTTCACAGCTATTTGTAAGGCCTCCTCAGACAGCCATTTTGCTTTTTTGCATTTCTTTTCCATGGGGATGGTCTTGATCCCTGTCTCCTGTACAGTGTCATGAACCTCCATCCATAGTTCATCAGGCACTCTATCTATCAGATCTATTATTTTACTGTCTTAAATTAGTCTTTTTTAATCCCTTTCTTGCTTTTTCTATACTTTTTTTCCCCTAAATTCTTAGGTGGAGGAACCTAGACTGTTGATTTGAGATTGTTCTCTAATATAATCACTTAATGCTCTAAGCCTTGATTTAGCTGCATCCCACAAATTTTGATAAATGTTTTGATTTTCATTCAGTTCAAAATATTTACCAATTTCCTGTATTCTTTATTGCCTGACCTATGGATTATTTAGAAGACTGTAATTTTATAAATATTAGTGGAGTTTCCTAATAACTTTCAGTCATTCCTTTCTAGTTTAATTCCACTGTGGTCAGAGAAGATACTTTGTATGATTTCAGTTATCTTACATCTATTGGGACTAATTTTATGATCCAGAATATAATTTACCATAAAGTTCCATGCTCACTTGAAAAAAAGTGTGTAGTGCTGTGGTTGAACGGAGGGTAGCAAAATTGTTCTATAGTTGTCAAGTAGGTTGATAATATTGTTCTGGTCATCTGTAATATTGATTTGGGGTTATTTGCTCTATTACTCAGAGAGGAGTGATGAAGTCACCAATCAATGGTAGATTTGAATATTTCTCTTTCAGTGTCCATCAGCTTCTGCTTTGTGTACTTTGAAGTTCTGTTAATAAGTACATAACCACTTAGGATGGTATGTATGAAATATTTCTTGTTCTGAAGTCTACTTTGTGTGATGTAAATATGGCATCTGTAGTTTTCCTCTTCTTAGTGTTAACACGAGTATCTATTTATTTATATTTAAATTGTGTTTGTGTAGACAGATATGGGCTTCCTAGGTGGCTCGGTGATAAAGAACCTGCCCACCAGTGCAGGAGATACAGGAGATTCAGGTTGCATCCCTGGGTCAGGAAGATTCCCCTAGAGTAGGAACTGGCAGCCCACTCCAGTATTCTTGCCTAGAGAATCCCTTGAACAGAGGAGCCTTGAGGCCTCAGGCCCCTGGGGTTGCAAAGAGTGGGACGCAACTGAGCATGTGTGCACTTAAGATGACATAGTTGGATCTAGCTTTACCTATCAAATCTGATTATCTATACTATCTAATTGGCATGTTTAGTTACACCTGATATAATAACCAATGGTTGGCATTAAATCTACTATCTTGCTATTTGTGTTCTGCTTATTTCATCTCCTCTTTGTTTTTCCCTCCCATTCTTTTCCTGCCATGTTCCAAGTTTCTTTCATAATTTCATTTTCCCACAGTTGACTCATTACTTTTTTTGATAAATTTATTTATTGATTGCTCTAGGACAGTGGTTCCCAAAGTGCATTCTGAGGAGACCTATGAAATTCTTTCAGTGAGTTTGTGAAGTCAGAAAAATTTGACAGAGTATTTTTAGGGGTGGTTTAACAATTGCACTCATCTCACATGCTAGTAAAGTAATGCTCAAAATTCTCCAAGCCAGGCTTCAGCAATACGTGAACCGTGAACTTCCAGATGTTCAAGCTGGTTTTATTTATTTTTTTTTATCTTTCTTAAATTTTATTTCTAAGCAACCATTGTTTTTCAAGCTGGTTTTAGAAAAGGCAGAGGAACCAGAGATCAAATTGCCAACATCCGCTGGATCATGGAAAAAGCAAGAGAGTTCCAGAAAAACATCTATTTCTGCTTTATTGACTATGCCAAAGCCTTTGACTGTGTGGATCACAATAAACTGTGGAAAATTCTGAAAGAGATAGGAATACCAGACCACCTGATCTGCCTCTTGAGAAACCTATATGTAGGTCAGGAAGCAACAGTTAGAACTGGACATGGAACAACAGACTGTTTCCAAACAGGAAAAGGAGTACGTCAAGGCTGTATATTGTCACCCTGTTTATTTAACTTATATGCAGAGTACATCATGAGAAACGCTGGGCTGGAAGAAGCACAAGCTGGAATCAAGACTGCCAGGAGAAATATCAATAACCTCAGATATGCAGATGATACCACCCTTATGGCAGAAAGTGAAGAAGAACTAAAGAGCCTCTTGATGAAAGTGAAAGAGGAGAGTGAAAAAGTTGGCTTACAGCTCAACATTTAGAAAACTAAGATCATGGCATCTGGTCCCATCACTTCACGGGAAACAGATGGGGAAACAGTGCAAATAGTGTCAGACTTTATTTTGGGGGGCTCCAAAATCACTGCAGATGGTGACTGTAGCCATGAAATTAAAAGACGCTTACTCCTTGGAAGGAAAGTTATGACCAACCTAGATAGCATATTACAAAGCAGAGACATCACTTTGCCAACAAAGGTCCATCTAGTCAAGGCTATGGTTTTTCCAGTGGTCATGTATGGATGTGAGCGTTGGACTGTGAAGAAAGCTGAGTGCCGAAGAATTGATGCTTTTGAATTGTGGTGTTGGAGAAGACTCTTGAGAGTCCCTTGGATTGCAAGGAGATCCAACCAGTCCATTCTAAAGGAGATCATCCCTGGGTGTTCTTTGGAAGGACTGATGTTGAAGCTGAAACTCCAGTACTTTGGCCACCTCATGGGAAGAGTTGACTCATTGGAAAAGACTCTGATGCTGGGAGGGATTGGGGGCAGGTGGAGAAGGGGATGACAGAGGATGAGATGGCTGGATGGCATCACCAACTCGATGGACGTGAGTTTGGGTGGACTCCGGTAGTTGGTGATGGACAGGGAGGCCTGGCGTGCTGCGATTCATGGGGTCGCAAAGAGTCGGACACGACTGAGTGACTGAACTGAACTGAATAAAGGCTATAATCTTTGAGCTGAGTTTTCAAAGATGAGTAGACAAGAAGAACAGAGAGAAAAGGTTGGGAGGAAATGCACACAGCCTCAGTAATTTGTGGGAAAATCTTAAGCATACATGTAACTGGAGTCATAGAAGGAATAAGGGGAGGCCAAAAATACTTGGAGAAATTATGGTTGAAATTTTTTCAAAGTGGAAATTACAAACACATAGATCTATGCAGGTTAATGAGCTCTATCCACATTGAAATGACCACTTTTCCTTTGTACCCCATTGTATCCCACATATATTTTTATAGAACCTGTAACATTTGAATGCACTTTTTTGCCTGTCTCCCTACACCAAATTCTGAGCAACTTTCAGGCAGAATAGTGTATGGCACATGTTAAATACTCGATAAACCAAAATTCTCAAATGCCGAGTGCCACACAAGTTTGGCTTATTTTGCTTATATCAGAGAGGAAAATATAACTGACTTGACCAATATTCCTTTTTTGAAACATGTAAATACATCAAAAAAATAACAAACTTAAGCATCTAAAGAATTATTTAGACAACAGTTATGCTTTTGGACCTCATAAAAAAAATCAACGTACTAATATATTGTTAACACTTAAAAAAAAAAAAAAAACTTCCATTGATGTTATTTTAAAGTAATTTACCTGGCCTGCAAATTTACTGCCAGGATCTGCTGAAATAAACACACCATCTTTATCCTTTTGAAATCCACTGTGAGACCAATATGCCAGGTCAAAAGTAAATGTCTTCGTATGTCCTGGATTCTTAGGGTCTTGTATAATGGTGGTGGTCCTGGAATGCATGGAAATCACACATTTGCTCCCAGAATTCTTCTCTCTCTATAGTCAAATCACAAATTCAAGTCCATCATTAGTTTTCCTGTCATCCAATTTTTTTGCAGATCTTTACATCTAGTAAGAAATTAAGCTAGTAACTTACCGTTCATTCATTTTGTTCTCTGATTATTCTTAGCAGCTGTTATGACAACAGTTGCTGTTATGGGTCCTCAGAACTTTTGAAAGGCTTGTCTCCAGTCATATTAACTTTCTGAGAATAGCATATCCAACACTCAGCTACGCTAATAGCATAAACTACAGCATCAGAGATCCATTCCCAACATGGCAACGTAAGATGCTACCCTGTCCCACTCTCCAACAAAACTGGTGAAAAGTATTAAACAAAAAAAATGAAAATGAAAAAAAAAAACAAAAGGAAATGGAAATGGTTCTAAGAGCAACAGCCAATGAAGAAAGATCTATTCAAGAAATCTATCAAAATTTGGTAAGAAAGGAGAGTCCATGGTGTTTAAGCAAGACTATTCCTTCTCTCGCCACTGTCAGCTGAACCAAGGAGAGACAACTCCAGACTGCTGGAGCTGAGAGCACAGGGCTCCCTTTCTCCCTGGGTCCCAGGAGGAGGGATTTCTTCCTGAGAGGATAATGTCAGCATTTCTCACCCTGCCCCCTTCCACCTGTGACTGAGGCTTCATGTGGGAAAGTATGGGTAAGAGGTGGGAGCTCCTTCTTCTACCCAGTTTCCACACATGGAACAGAGACTCTGCCTTGGTTGCAGCATGCTGAGAATACTCGGGTGCTGACCACACTTGCCCTGGCTCCCGAGGTGGTAGTTCTTTGCCAGGAGAGACAAGCTGAGATGACTGCAGGTTGCTGTTCTACACTAACCAAAAACTGGGCTTCTAGAGCAGGGCCATCATACAGAGTAGCTTCCTTGTGTCCCCACCCACAAATCCAGAGCCCTGGTTTAGAGATCTTGCCTGGGCACTTAACCTCTTCCCAGAGGAACTGACTTCATTTGCCCCCTTAGAGACGTCCAACACTAAGAGCACTCTTTAGAACAGAGGTGGCTGTGATGAAGGGCAACTCGGAGATTCAAGATAACAGGTTAAAGTACAGGTTCTCTGGTTTGGCTTCCCTGGTGGCTCAGATGGTAGAGAATTGGCCTGCAATGCAGGAGACCCCAGTTCAATCCCTGGGTAGAAAGATACCCTGGAGAAGGAAATGGCAACCCACTCCAGTATTCTTGACTAGGGAAATTCTATGGACAGAGGAGCCTGGCGAGCTACATGGGATCGCAAAGAGTTGGACACAACTGACTCACTTTTTTTGGTCTGGTTTGCTGGGGAGGAACCCACCCGGACTCAGAAAAAATATCAATCACTGATCTCAGAAACTAATCCTTTTTTAAAAGGAACCAGAATTTGATTGAAATAGTTCGTAGAGCAATTTATGCCCCTGGTCATTGTTGAAAATAGAGCAATCAGTCGGCAATCAGTGGACTTCACACTTTGGTGTGGTCGAGAGAAAGGGGGCCCTACCAAAACTGTTACCATCCCACAGTGACCAGGTAGGAAATAAGACTTCACTAAAATAATCCAGCCAATCACTAAACAAATGTTGGGGAAGTTCATACAAGTAGTCTTGTCCAGGCTTCAGAAGCAGCAATAGGTCTTTGACTGATCAGAGACCCTGAAAGGAATTACATGCCAAACTGCTGACTGGCAGGAACGCTGAAAGTAGGTCTTGAGAACCAACAGTTAAGGGAATAAATAACATGGACGGTAAAGAGTCACAAAACTTCCTGGGCCTGGGGAATCTGGCCAGTTCCCAGGGATCACTGAACATTCTGAGACTGACAACTAGAAATACAAACATTTAACACAATAGCCGAAGCTGCATCTTTGCATGTAAGCTGATGACTACCAGCCAGCCTGAAGCTTGGTGATAAAAGCAGGACTCCTTTGGATGGCACTCTCAAGTCTCACCCATGGAATGTACCTTCAAATTGGGGACTCCAGATTGCTGAACCAGGGACTTCCCAGTGTTCCTTAACTCTGGATGTAGGTGTTCCCCCAATTAGGTGATGTATATGGATATGTATTTTCTGCTATACTGCTTGTGGATCTTCCAACTGGGGCTGTGGCTTGAATCTGGATGTAGTGCTTCCCCAATCTGGTGATGTACATATATTTATCTCTTGCTATATTGCTTGTCCTCATACTGTAACTTACTATTAATATAAGAAACTTCCTTAATTCTTGCCTTCTTAAAGACAAAGTGGTTATTTTGCCAGTGAATTCTCTGAACCTGAAAGTCCTTCAGCAGAACACAAATCTTTCAGCAAAACAACAAATAAACAAGCAAATAACAATAACAAGCTAAAGAAGACTGGGAAGAGCAGCACTCAGATTTGCTACAATGCATTATCTAAAATGTCCAGTCCGTCCAATAAAAAACTGTGACCGCAAAGAAATAGGCAAGTAAGATCCATAAACTGGAAGGGAAGCTGGCAACAGAAACTGAGAGTAATCAGATGCAGGAGTTACCAGAAAAGTAAAAACCATAAATATATTCACCGCACTGAAGGAAACCAGATTAAAGAAATAAAGGAAAGATTATAAAGGAATAATATAAACAATTTATTACATTAGATAATTTAGATGAAATGGACAAATTCTTAGACACCAAGTACGAAATACTCAAGAATAGACAATTTGAATAGACCCGTAACAAACGAAGAGACTGTAGTAAAAACAAAACTACTCATGAACAAATGGCTAGACTGCTTGATTCTACAAAGATTTACAGAATTAATACCAATTCTTCATAAACTCTTCCAAAACATAGAAAAGGGAATACTCCCTAACTTATTTTTATGAAGCCAGTATTACCCTGATACTAAGTAGAGACAAAGATATCTCAAGAAAATAAAGCTACAAACCAGTATCTCTGATAAGATACTGCAAGAATCCTCAACAAATCATTACTACCGTGAATCCTGCAACATATAAACAGAATTATATATCATAACCAAATGAGATTTATCCTAGGGATGCAAGCTTGGGTTTAACATCTGAAAACATTTCTATTGTTTCAATTTTATGGCCTTTGACATCCATGAATTCAGAAACAGCAAACAACTTAACCTTTCGTGCATATCAACCAATCTGAAGGCCACATCCCAAGCCTTTATCTAATCCCTTTATCTAATTCACACCCCAAGCCAGTGTTTCTCCCAACTCACATTACCCCAAAACCAGGTACCTGACAACTAGGCTGCACCTGGCCAACTGAAGTCTAGAGTCCAAGGAAACTATACTAACTATCCAATCCAAAAATTGCTCAAACTTGCCTACTGTGCGTTGCCCATCCCTTCCTGTGGAAACCACAATAAGGGTGTGGGCCAGGCATCCTTTCCTCCAGCCTTCTGACCAACTTTGATATTTCCCTGTATGGCTACGTAGAATGCTCCTTTCTCTTGAAAATTATAAGGCAGTGATCACTGAATCTGTCACCTTATTATATCTGATTAAAACAAATCTTGGGTACACTTTAAAATAATGATCAATGTAATATGTATCAATAGAATAAAAAAAAATCACATATCATCTCAATATGTAGAAAATGAATATGACAAAATTCAACACCCTTTCATGATAAACACACTCAAAACACATCAGCCACAGAATGGGACTTCCTCAATCTCGTAAGGGGCATCTACGAAAAACTTCAACAGCCAAGGCTGACTATTACTCTCTAAGATCAGGAAGAAGACAAGGATTTCTACTCGTGACGTTTCTATTCAACATTGCATGGGAGGGTCTAGCCAGGGAAATTAAGCAAGAACAGGAAACAAAAGCATCCAGATAGGAAAGGAAGAAGTAAAATGATAGCTATTTGCAGATGATATGATCTTAGAAAATCCTGAGGAATCCACTAGAAACTATTACAACTAGTAAATGAGTTCAGTAAGGTTGCAGGATGTAAAATCAATATACAATAGACTTTTTATACACTTTAAACAATTTGAAAATGAAATTAGGAAAATTTCATTTCTAGTACTACCACAAAGAATAAAATACTTAAGAATAAGGTTAACAAAAGAAGTACAAAACATACCCTGAATACCTCAAAACGTTATTGGAAGAAACTAAGATCTAAAATTTAGAAAAACATCCCATTTCATGGATCGAAGGAATTGGCATTATTGCAGGCAGATTCTTTACCCTCTGAGCCACCAGGGAAGCCTATTATTAGGAGAAAAATACCCAAACAGATGAACATTCAATTCAACTCTATCAAAAGCCCCCTTTCTTTGTAGAAATTAACAAGCTGATTGTAAAATTCATATGGACCTGACAGGCATCCAGAATAGCCAAAATCTTCAATCTTCAAAACGAAAAAAGTAGGATTCACACCAATCTCACAATTTAGTACAACCAACAGTGATCAAGAGAGTGTGGCACTGGCATACAGACAGACATACAGATTAATGTAATAAAGTGGAGAGTCCAGATACAAATCCAAACGTCTATGATCAAATGATTTTCAACAAGGCTGCCAAAATGAAGAATGGCCTTTACAAGGAATGGCACTGGGAAAACTTGATGGTCACACACGGAAGAATGAACTTGGATCATTACTTCACATGATATATAAAAAGCAACTCAAAAAGGACCAAAGACCTAAATATAAGAGCTAAAACTAAAACAGAAAACATAAATCTTCATGACATTGGAGTGGGCAAAGAGAGATAAAACACCAAAAGCACAATTTTAAAAAATGGACTTCATCGAAATTAAAAATGTTTGTGCTTCAAAGGATAAAAAGGTAACCCTTTGAATGGGAGAAAATTTGCAAGTTGTATATCTAATAAGAAATTGTAACTAGAATATGTAAAGAACAGCTCAATATAAAAAGATAAATAGTCCAATTTAAAAATGAACAAAGGATCAGAATGGACATTTCCCCAAGGAAGACACACTAATGGGTAATAGTACATGAAAAGACCCATGACATCATTAGTTATCAGGAAAATGCAAATCAAAAAAACATGATATACCACTTCACACCAACTAGAATGGCTATAATGTAAATGTTGGCCTGGACTGGAGAAACTGGAACCTTCATACAATGCTAGTAGGAATATAAAAATTTCCAAGTAGGTGCAGCTGCTTGGAAAAGTCTTGACAATTTCTTGAAAGATAACAGAGTTACTGAATGACTCAGCAATTCCATGCCTAGGTATATAACCAAAAGAAATGAAAACTTGTGTCCACACAAAAATCTGTAAACAAATATTTATAGCAACATGATTCATAATAGCTAACAGCGAACAGGTGGAAACCACCCTGACATTCACTGAGGAGTGGATGAACACAATGTGGTATATCCATACAATGGATTAGTATCCAGCCATAAAGAAATGAACTTTTGATACAACATAGATGACACAACATAAAAGTATGTCATATCATATGATACGACATAGATAAATCTTGAAAACACTATGCCGAAAGAAGCCAGTCACAAAAGACTATATAATTCTATTGATATGAATTGTACACAACAGGGAACTATGCAGAAACAGAGATTAGTTTAATGCTTGTTTAGGACTAGGGAAATGAGGTGATTAAAAACGTTATAAATCTGATCGTGGTGATGGTTGCATCTGTGAATACATTACAAGTCACTGAATCATACACCATAAGTGAGCTAAATGTGTACTATGTAAATTATCTCAATAAAACCATTTAAAAGGTGGCCTAGATGGTAAAGAACCTGCCTGCGATGTGGAAGACCTGTGTTCAATCTGGTTGGGAAGATACCCTGGAGAAAGGAATGGTAACCCACTCCTGTATTCTTACCTGGAAAATCCCATGGACAGAGAGAGGACTCTGGTAGGCCATAGTCTATGGGGTTGCAAGGAGTCAGATACTGAGTGACTAACACGATGGTGAAAATAACTATAGCAGCTAATATTAAAAGTACTTACGTGTCGAACATTGTGCTCAGTAATTTACAGATTACTTCAAACTAGTGTTTCTAACGGCAATCCTGTGAGGTATCAACATCTCTATTTTAGACTCAAGGAAATCAAGGCTCAGAGCTTAAAACCTTGCTCAAAGCCACACAGTAGGTAAGGGATAGTCAGGTTTTGAACTCATGTTCATCTGACTTCAAAGGCTCCTGACAGTCGGGACTTCCTTGGTAGTCAGTGGTTAAGAATCCACCCCCGGGAACATGGGTTTCATCCTTGACCCATCCTGGAAGATCTCACATTCTGCCAGCAACTAAGCTTGTGTGCTAAAACCACTGAGACAGTGCTCTAAAGCGGGCTAAGTCGCAACTACTGAAGCCCGCAGCTCCAGAGCCATGCTCTGCAACAAGACACCACTGCAACGCGAAGTCCACACGCTGCACCTAGAGTAGCCCCAACTTGCTGCAATTAGAGAAAGCCCACACTGCAACAAAAAGCACAGAAACGAAGAACCCACGCAGCGCAACAAAGACCCAGTATGCCCCCGGACCCCCAAAGACAGACATTGTCTTACAACAAAGGAAGTCTCATAAAGTTGGATTTCTGATCCCACAGCGAAAGCAACACTGGATATGAAGTTAGAAAACTAGGCAGGGTCTAGGTCACCAAAGCGGTTTAATAGTTGTCCGGATGTGATCTAGAGCTACCCTCAAACCATTTCCTGAATTCATTTTCTTTCTTCCTACTATTCCAGTCTAAGATAATCAACTTTGGTGGTAGATATGAATCAAAGGGGCCCTAACTATGTAATTGTTTTACTGCCCATTTCTATATCCTAGTTAACTGTCCCTCAGTGTGGTCATTTAATTTAATCACACATTAACTCTATGACATGTTTTGAATCTGTTCCCTGAGAAACTATGCCACTTTAGAAACCTTAATTAGGGGCTACACTACAGTGAGACATAACCACACTTGTGTCTAGTTATAAAGTTATCTAATCATATGTCTGCCTGATTCCTGAAGTATTTTCTGTAATATAGAGGAATGTTAAGGGACAGGACAGAATTGGTATCAACTGAGTATGTGCAAAGCAATATTTTCTATTAACGGACGAGAGTAAAAGCAGCAAACTACACAAGGGGGAAAGTAGATGTAATATGAGGTCATCACTACATTGTATCCCATTCAGAATTAATTATTATCAAATAAGCCTTTGCATGTTGTTTCAGCATACTCTTATCCAAATCTTATTTATCTCCTTTATGGCCATTTCAAATTCTTCTAGCTCCAGGAAGTCTTCAAGTTCTGTGCAAGCAGAATGAACTGCACCCAATCTTTCTCTGGGTACCAAGATGATTCACCTTACCATGGTACATATTGCTATAAACCATTAACATACATAAGACTATACGCTGTTGAGAACGACGACTTTCCTTTGTATCCTCAGTTTCTAGTTCAGTGTTTGATCTTCAACAAATAAGCAAAAGTCCGCTGAATGGATCAACTGTTCACAATTATCTTAAAATTCAACTACTCCGTTGATAATCAAAGACAGACAATTGCTAAAGGTCCCAGAATAAGTATAACTCATATTTTTTCCTAAATGTTGTAGCAACAGTTTAATGACTGGTATTTTCATAAAAAGTTATACAAATACAATTATACATAAAAGCATATAAAATACATAAGAGTTCATTCAGAACTGGAAATTTGTTTGCTTATGATCTGTTTTTTTTTGGGGGGGGGCGTAAAAACACATAGCACATGTCTATATTCACCAAACTGCATTGCTTTAAAAAATTATTGACAAAACATTTTTCTTGTCAATTTTTTTTTTATTGTGCTACTTGTGCAAAAGAATGAAATTGTTTTCTGAATTATGTTTAATTTAGATCTTTAAATTACTCATTTAACAAGTTCATTTAAATAAATTTAATATTCGGTAAAGGACAAGCAGCTTCAATACAAGTTTGATAATTATTATTTAAAAAATTAATAAAATGAAAGTCATAGTCAAACTTTCAACAAGGCAATGTAACATTTAACACTAACCTGACTAAAAGGCCGCACTCGTACTGCTACTTTCACACTCTCAGTACTTGGCATAGGCATTTTCATCATTTTCCCATTATTTGTACTGTTATTTGGTAGAAAAATAATGTAGAAGGTACACCGCTTATGCTTCACACTGAAACACTGAAAGCTTAGCCAACAAAAGCAGGCTGTTTCTAGACAATCAATTATTAATGGTCCATTCATTACACACTATCAATTACCTGTTATAATTTTACAATACTTATTTATTGATGAATTGTATAGCCCACATCAAGTATCACCACTTAATTGCACAGTCACATTGCAGAAAACAGAGTGGTTTTTCTTTTCCTTTTTCCACATCTACTCACACCCTTTACCCATCCTCAATACTCTGTGCCTGAGGTCCTATGAGAATTTGTCATTTTAAAACCTGAATGAATGTTAAGGGATTTCTGTGACTCAGTAGCAAGCTCCTTCACAGCGAGAACGTTTATAAAATTTGTTCAGACTTTTCATTCTATTAATATTAGGCACATACAAAGTGCACTGAATAGCCACAAAACAGCCTTTTAAAAAAAAAAAACACATTTCCTTTCTTACTACTCAAACCCCTTTAAGAAGTTGCTAGTGAGCAGTGAACCGGTCAGTCTAACCTGGATAATTAGTCTCTGAATAATTAAGAGACTTTAAAGATAATAGCCTTTAAACTTGCTGAACAAGAAATGCCAACATTATATTTAATCAATGCATTACTTGGAAAATTACTAATTTGAGGTAGAATACACAAAATATGTTAAACTACAAAAAAAGTGGCAGAATTACATGCCCATAATTCAATTTCAACATAGTAACAGCCTTCCTCAATTTAAGATTAGAAGTCTTAATCACAGAAGCAAAGTGCATAAATTATAAAATAGCAACTTAAAAAAAAAACAAAACAGTTCAGTCATCTTCAAACTGGTCTAATACTTTTAACTATAGACAAAGAAAACGGAACCAATATCTACTAGCATATAAAATCATTATTAAAACAGAAATCCCATCTCAAAAATCTAACAGACACAGACTACTGTAAAGTATACTTTATTTAACATTCCAATAAGCCATATTTACATATTATATAAATGTATGAAGTCTTATTATAAAATAGAAAAAACTGCCTGGACTAAAAGAATCACACTCCATATGGAGTTACTTTACTTATTGAAGACATTGTTTACAAAAATTTACAATAATTTATATAAATTATTTTCTTCCAAATTAATGATTTTTAATAATCCACACAATTCTGATGACTTTACAAATAGGTGTACATTAAAAAACTTGAAAAAATTACAGCATTTTTCTGCGTAGAACTTGCTTTGGAAAAGAAGACAACTTCTTCCTGCTCCTTCCAACAGTTTTTCCCGTTACTTCTGCAGTCTTTCTTGGTTTGCTCTTGACTCCATCAACTGGGCTTGCCAAGGGAGAAATCAGCTTAATTTCTACCGGGGGAGGTGACCAACTTTCTTTTTCTGTGTTTCTGAAATAAAGATACAACTCAAGTAAAAATAAACATGTTACACAGTATAAAATGTAGTCCACTTCCCAATATATGAAGAAATCTTAGGTATTACCTTTTTCTAGTGCTTTCATTTTATAAAGGAGAAGTAAAATAAAACTTTAGTCAAATAAACTAAGTTGAAGCACTTAAAGATTCACATGATAGAGATTATCATCTATGTTTGGGATCCTCAAAATAATTACTGTTTGCATTTTTGTTTAAATATTTCATATGCATTAATAAATACTACTGGTTTACAAGGAGGGGCCATAAGGAGAGCCCAGCAGGGCCATAAAATATATGAGAAATGGGAATTCTCAAATACTAGCAATTAGAAACTATGTCTGTATTCCAAAATATGAAGTAGTTTCCACATATACACAAAGCCAATTTATATGTAGTGTTATTAATTATAGTCAAAAGCTCTCATTAAATCAGTTTTTAAAGTAAGATAAAATGAATTACTTTGTACTTTTATGAAATTCAACCATATCCAAGCAAAATATATCCAAAATGGGAGTAATTTTGTGATGGATGAAGTTTTAATTGCTAATAGTGACATAATCACAGGACTTCTATGTTTTTAATGACTTTTATTGATAGTTTTATCCCTCTTCACTAAAGAAAAGGTGAAACATTGCACTCCCCTCCCCAAATTCATTGTGAAAAAACAAAGCTTTGTTGAGTATTCAACTACCCCCACCCTACTGAGCTTAGTCACGCAGTCGTGTCCAACTCTTTGTAACCCCACGGACAGCTCCTCTGTCCATGGGGATTCTCCAGGCAAGAATACTGGAGTGGGTTGCATACCCTCCTCCAAGGGATCTTCCCAACCCAGGAATCGAACCCAGGTCTCCCGCACTGCAGGTGGATGTTTTACCATCTGAGTCACCAGGGAAGCCCTTCACTCATCCTTTTTAAAGAAGGGGTTTTCATGCTATGTTAAAACGCATATTAAAAAGTAGAGACATTACTTGTACTGACAAAGGTCTATCTAATCAAAACTGTGGTTTTTCCAGTAGTCATGTATGGATGTGAGAGCTGGACTATAAAGAAAGCTGAGCACTGAAGAACTGATGCTTTTGAACTGCGGTGTTAGAGAAGATTTTTGAGAGTCCCTTGGACTGCAAGGAGATCCAACTAGTCCATCCTAAACATCAGTCCTGAATATTCACTGGAAGGACTGATGCTGGAACTGAAGCTCCAATACTTTGGCCACCTGATGCAAAGACTGATTTATCTGAAAAGACCCTGATGTTGGGAAAGATTGAAGGCGGGAGGAGAAGGGGACAACAGAGGATAAGATGGCTGGATGGCATCGCCGACTCAATGGACGTGAGTTTGGGTAAACTCCGGGAGTTGATGATGGACAGGGAGGCCTGGTGTGCTGGAGTCCATGGGGTTGCAAATAGTCAGACATGACTGAGCAACTGAACTGACTTTCATGCTATATAAGAAAGTAACCTTCTGCATTTAAATCTAGATGGTAATTGCAGCCATGAAATTAAAAGACGCTTACTCCTTGGAAGGAAAGTTATGACCGACCTAGATAGCATATTCAAAAGCAGAGACATTCCTTTGCCAACAAAGGTCCATCTAGTCAAGGCTATGGTTTTTCCTGTGGTCATGTATGGATGTGAGAGTTGGACTGTGAAGAAGGCTGAGCGCTGAAGAATTGATGCTTTTGAACTGTGGTGTTGGAGAAGACTCTTGAGAGTCCCTTGGACTGCAAGGAGATCCAACCAGTCCATTCTGAAGGACATCAGCCCTGGGATTTCTTTGGAAGGAATGATGCTAAAGCTGAAACTCCAGTCCTTTGGCCACCACATGCGAAGAGTTGACTCATTGGAAAAGACTCTGATGCTGGGAGGGATTGGGGGCAGGAGGAGAAGGGGACGACAGAGGATGAGATGGCTGGATGGTATCACCGACTCGATGGATGTGAGTTTGAGTGAACTCCGAGAGTTGGTGATGGACAGGGAGGCCTGGGGTGCTGCCATTCATGGGGTCACAAAGAGTTGGACACGACTGAGCGACTGAACTGAACTGAGTGCATGTAAATGCCCCAAAGAATGACCTTTTTCTGATGAGCTTCATTTCTCTCTTTTAAGTAGAGTCTTCACCAATATAATTTTATGAAACAAAACTGAAAATAAAAATTACAGCCTAGAAAAAGTCTTACTTGCTTGCTTGTTTTGTTTTTGCAGTCCTGATTCTTTTCACTTGTTGCTTTCCCACAGTTTCAGTTGTTTGACCATCATCTTCCTATGGGTTAAAATTTTTGAAAGATCAACATTAGCTAATTAAATATTCAAAATTTAAACTGGAAAAGTTCTATCCTGAGTCAAGGACTATAGTCAGACAGTGCTAAATGAATTTAACCTCAATAAATGATCAAATGGACTCTGTATTTTTTTGGTAGAAACCTTGGTCATCTAGGACAGCTCATTACCCCTCATCCCCACACGTTCAATTCATCTCCAAATCTTATCAGTCTTATTCTGGAGTCTTTCCATTGTCCACTGCGGTGTTCCACTGCCTCTGTCCAAATCCAGGCTCTGACTGCTGCATACGGATTAGACCACCATCAAATATTTTTTCCTCCCTAGAACTCATCTTCAATGGAATTACTTAAAACATGCACATGGTTATCTGCTGGCTTGTAAACAGCCCCACCCCCGTCCTCATGCACTGCAGGCCTCTGTGCTTTTGCATCTGCTGTCCTCTCTTCCAGCAGTGCCTGTCTCCTTTACCTTCTGTCTGCAGCGTTATCTGAGTATAAATGATTATCATGCTGTGAAATAATTATTTGTATTTTTGCCTCCTCAATTAAACTGAACTCCTGAAAAACAAGGAATCTGCCTGAATTATTTTTGCATCTTTGTCACTGCATAGTAATGGCTCATAGCAGATAATTCAAGAAATGCTCATGAATTAAGATTGGTAAATATAAAGGTCTCATGCTCATACTTAATCCATAAACTATTTTAAATGTAGAGTTACATGCAACTAGTCAACTGTGACACACTCTCTCCAAGTGCGGTCTGTGGATGACACTCCAGGGGGTCTGGGACCTGCATTTTAAATAAATACATTCAAGTAATGCTTATGGGACAGTACAGTTTTAAAACCTTTCCCATAGGCGATTTCAACTTCAGCTGCCAATAATACACCAAGAGTAATATACCAATCTATCTTAAAGCTAGGATCCCCAAAAGATAATTTTGGTCTTGGAGTATAAACACCTGCTGTTTTTGAAGAAGTTCACCTAGGAAGCACTGCTTAAAAAATAAAAGCATGCATACAAATAAAATCATGTATTTCTTACCAGTCCATCTGTATGTTTGGATGTATTCAATGGGTTTTTCCGCCTGGTCCTTAAAGCAGGAGGTGAGGAGACAAATTGAGAAGGTAAGTCTGAAACTAATTCTTGCAGCTGTGCAGGAGCCTCTATTTTTTTAGCTAAAGAAAGGCAAAAACAAAAAACAAAACACCATATATATGTATGTGCATTTTATATATATATATACACACACACACATATAAATTCAACTTACAAAAAAAGGTAACACCTGTGAAGCACGATTAAGGGAAATAAAGCAAGGCACAATAAAAGAGGTGAGGTACAGCATATTTGAAGGTTTGAAATAAGGTGAAGAAGGTTTGTGGCAAGTATACTATTGGTGCCATTTTTCCAACAGCACTTGCTAACTTCATGTCTGTCTGGCACATTGTGGTAATTCTCTCAATATTTCAAACTTTTCCACTATTAACTATATTTGCTATGGTAATCAGTGATCTCTGATTGTTGCAAAAAGATTAGACTCACTTAAAACTCAGATGATGATCAGCATTATTTTTCCAATGAGCTATTTTTAATACTATCACACAGGACTGTAGTATTGTGTAAACATGATTTTTATATGCACTGGGAAACCAAAAAAATTTGCGTGATATGCTTTGCTGTGATATTCACTTTATTATGATAGTAAGGAACCTAATCTGCAAATATTTCCATGGTGTTACTTCGTTCCTTAATTCCTACTTCTCCAGCTGCAAAGGGTTTTATTTTAAAAAGCGATTTTCTTAACAAAGTAGAACTCAAACTCTCTTTCCTTTCAGCTCATTCTGAGCCAGTTGTTCCAGGCAAGAGGAACATAAGTCCACAGCATAAAAGGAAAAAAGCAAGCAGAGAAAGTAATAATATAGAAAAAGATTGATAGGAAGATATTCCACAGAAAAACAGAAACAGTTTAAGAATTAGTTGAAAATATGTCATTAAAAATATTTATCACATTCTTGAATGAATCACCATTCATATTAATGGTGATTAGCAATGCAATTATGGAAGTGGCAGGGTACAGCTGAACCAGTCTGCCAGAAGTTCAATCCTAGCTTCTGGATTTATAAGCTGTGGTACCAAAACCAAGTCACCTACACCTCTCTGTGCCTCAGTTGCTATAATATTCATAATAGTGCTTTAACATTACTGTGAAGATTAAAGATTAGAATAATGTTAGTATATGGTAAGTGCTTTATAGATGCTTGTATGTTATATTATTAAAGAATATAAAGAATGTAATTTACCAATCTCCGAAAGAAAATTTCCAAATTATAGAGTTCAATATTATTTCATCTACTGGGACAATCAAGAGTTCTATGAAATGCCAAATTCTGCTCTTAAAGCATGTGATTCTTAATAAAAGAAAAAAGAGGAGTGAGGTCAGAAATAAAAGTCCTCTCTGCTCCCAGCTGACAAGTGGCATAAATAGCACTGGTAGTAATTCTCCTCTTTTGTAGGTAAAAAAACAGACAAACAAACCTATATTCTATAAAAAGGATACATTCTATTTTTCTCCTTCCAGGCTATCTGGAGCAACAGCCTCTTTGGCTTTTCAAAGACAAACTCATATTCCTCACTGAGTTTCCCTCTGCACCCAAAGGAACAAAAATGTATTATCACATGCAAAAATGTTTAGCTCCACATTCCTTCCATATGCTTCTAACAGCCAGACAAGAGTTGATTATATTTCTTTGTATGTCAGTTTCTTGCCCACTTCTGTAAGCTTCCTGGGGAAAAGTTCTGATGGTGAGAATTAAGGGCTAGGAAGTTCAAAAGTCCTATAGATTCAGTCCTATAGTAATGTACTGGTAAACAGCTTTCTGGGAAAGAAAACAACAACAACAACAAAAACACAGCTCTGACTTACAGCATTTGCCTATTTCGGTGCTATAAATGTTCCATGGTTGGCTCAAAAAAAATTCCTGAGTATTTAGCAATTGGCTCTCATCAGCCAGCGGGAATAGGCTCCAAGACACCACTATTTACTCATTATCTGGGTGTCATGGGTGCTCAGTTTCACTGAACTTCACTTTCTTCACTGTGGAAAAAAAGAATAATGGTACCTAAACTACACTGGGTTATACTGAGAATCAAATGAACTGATAAATGTATACCCTAGTATACACTCAGGCATATAAGCAAACCCTTCTTAAATATCTGCTGCTGAATAATGGAATTACAGAAAATCTACTGAAATGTCAAACTGTACATTCTTTTTAGCTAGTGCTTCTAAGATACGTGTTTGACATGTTTCAATTAAATAGAGGATGGCCTCCAGCTTTCTAATCATATAATATTTGTGTATCCACTCTTCTCTGTATCTCCTGTTGCTGCTGCTGCTAAGTCGCTTCAGTCGTGTCTGACTCTGTGCGACCCCACAGATGGCAGCCCACCAGGCTCCCCTGTCCCTGGGATCCTCCAGGAAAGAACACTGGAGCTCCTATCCCTCCCTAAAAAAGTTAGTAGGCACAAGGGACAAGAAGGAACTCTAAGAGTGTAGAACCTATAATCTAAGGGCAAAGTAAGAGAGCAAACGGACCTTGGCAGCAATTGCTTTGCTAAAGTAGTGAATACACACAAGAACCCTACAGAGTAGGCATTATTACCTTCACTATAAAGATGAGAAAACAAGATTCAGAAAGCTAGTTAAGAGGCAGAAATGAGAGATGTAAGTCCCAAACTTCTTACCTCTAACTCATCTTAGAAGGTACTTATTTTTAATACTAGAAAATCTGAAAATGATTCAAACACCTACCAGGAGAATGTTTGAGCTATCTGTGGCACGTAAGTGAGTTGAAATGCTACACACATTAACTTTTACACATTATCAATATGTAAAAAACAAAACACAAAACCATGAACACTCAGGGTTTTGAGGATATTTTCCAGTATCTGAAAAATGCTCATGAAATAAGTAGGAGGTGGGAGGAATAATATGTATACATACAAACTATTGTGCATTGGGTTTTATAAAAAAACTATATATCCAGCTAGAAGGATATATAAGCAGATGTAAACAGTGGTTACTGGTCCTCTAGATGGCTAAATTAAATATTTTTAATTTCTAATTTTCTGTGGCAGGCATCTATTATTTTTATTATAGAAAAAAGTTACAGTTAAATGTATATGGATGAAGAATGTAAAGATAACAAAAATCAGAATTATTGAGGTGTTTGGCTATGATAGTCATGAAAAAAGTATGAGTTGTTAATGACATTCTTCTACCATTCATTGCTCTTTTTCATGTTAACTTTTATCTCACATAGTAGCTTAATAAAGTTAGCTAAAATCTCACATATTTGGTCATTTCACTTTCCTCCACGGAAAGACAGGCATAACCACACTTTCCTAACAGCATGAATAAACCAAAATAAAAATAAAAATGTACTCAAAAATGGCGGACGGGATGGGGAAAAGGAATGCCTAATAACTACAGATTCATTTTTAGAACAAATGATCAAATCTATAGCAAAGCATCCTTTTCTAGGCTCTTATGTAATATAACAACTTACACAAATACAATATATTTCAAGAGGTTTTTGCACAGCGAATGCTAAAGACAGAAAATTTTAGTTTGTGGATTTTTAAATGACTCATCTTTCTCTTGGCCTTCCTCAAGTCAGGAGGCAACTATACAGGATGTTCACCAATGCATTAAAAAATACATGCAAGAGTTCAGCACAACAGTCACCCACTTTACTTACACGTCCCTAATCTGCTTTATCAGCACCTTTTTAGATCTTTTTTCTTAACTGTCTCCCTCACTGAATTCTGCCCAAGAAATCTTAAAAGTGCAAATAAACTGTATATCTGTTTATGTACTTTATGTATATCTCTGCTTTATACATGGGCTTCCCTGGTGGCTCAGACAGTAAAGAATCTGCCTGCAAGACAGGAGACCTGGGGTTCAATCCCTGGGTTGGGAAGATCCCCTGAAGGAGGACATGGCAACCCACTCTAGTATTCTTGCCTGGAGATTCCATGGACAGAGGAGCTTGGCGGGCTACAGTCCAAGGGATGGCAAGGCCTAAGACATGCCTGAGCGACTAACAGACACACTATACATAAAGAGTGAGAGACTTCACTCCTGTTGAGATGGTATGAACTATACCTATCAAACAATACAATTAAAAGCTTGTATCATCAGTGAGGGAGGTTGGGCACGTAGCCTTGCCAGTTCATGGACAACAAGAAATATGGATTTAAATAATTTCTGTATCATAATCAAGATAATTCTACTGCTACTTCCCTTCAAAACAATTTGAAGTTGTGGACATCATCTGGAATATGAGACAAAAATGAAGGTTCTATCTGGGGAAAAACCAAAATCAAGTCACTTATGATATAAGGACAGAATGAAAAGAAATGATCCTATTCTAAAAAAAAATTAAACCTATGTCAAGTTAATTATAAGATTTAAAAAGTCACAATGAAGCAGAAAATTCTTGAATCTAAAAATAAACTTTAAAATTAAGATATTAATATTTTACTATTAAAAGATTAAAAAAGTTTTTTTCAGGAGGGGAATTCCCTATAAATCATTTTTAGGAGATATGATCCAACAGTGCCTTAACAGTTTAAGCTGAAGACTTTAAATGAGATGGAAATTATTCTTCAAAAAAAAAAAAAAAAGTACCTTTCTCTTTCCTTGGAATCTTTGACACAGGAGGAGAAAATAAAAGAGACTCATTTTTTGGTTCAGAAAGGTCCGGCAACAAGATGGCCTTGGTAGATCTAGTCCGTGTGCTACGGGAAGATTTAGTCAAAGCAACTGTAGCAAGCAATCTTTCTTCTTGGGCATCTGGCTCTGTGTGTGCCGTTTCTTCATCTATGCACTTTTCTGGTATTGAACGTAATGAACGTTTCTGGCTTTGGTTTTCAGTCCTTTTTGTAAGCTTCTTCTTAGAGCTCATCACTGCAGCAACTTCCTCATTTGGCATGAAAACTGACTCTTCTAAAGTTGGTTTCCCAACATCAGTATTTTCACTTTTAGCTGGGGTGTTTCTTGTGGATCTCCTTTGGATGCTGAGACCTTCTCTCTTCTTGAGACTTCCTGCTTCTGTAACAGCCTTAGATTCTACATCTTCAGATGGATTGATTTTTCTTGGTCTACCACGTTTCCTAGGTGTAGCAGGTGTACCAAAATCTGCTTGAATAGTCAACTGGGAGGAATCAAGTTTGGAATCTTCTGTAACATCCAACGCACTAACTTCTTTCTTTTTAACCCTTTTACCACGTTGAATAGGCAGCTGTTGTTCAGCGGACTCCCCCTCTTGTTTATATCCTACACTTTCAGAAGCTTCCAAATGAGTACTTCTCAATTTTCTGGTACTTCTGCTAGGACCTGCTACTTTGCTGACCTTCAGATCATTTATAACTTCAACACTTTCCCGATTTTCTACAGATTTAGTTCTTCTAGGAGTCCTTTTTGTAGCAGATGAAAGCTTAACTTCTTTTCTAAAAGAACTTTCTTCAGTTGCTGCTTCCAACAGCTGAGATGATTTTAACCTTCTTAATTCCCTACCTGGAGTAACTTGTAATTCTTGTTCCACAGAATTAGCATTTTCTAATGTGTCTTGATTAACATCTTTTTTTCTCCTTCCTCTCCTAGGAGTAACAGCATTTTGAGGTATTTGCTGGTTATGAGATACTCCCTTGTCATCAGAACTGGCACTTTCCAGAGCCCCTGCAATTTCTTTTGTTTTCCTAGTTTTCTTTGTAACTGAAAGCCCCAGCATCTCAGGAGTAGCAACAGCGGCTGGCTCTTCCTGTTGTGCTGATTTGACATTCAGGTTTTGGACACGTCCTCTCTTGCGAGTTCTGGAGGAAATCATGTCATTAACCTCGCCGACATTTATAGTCTCTGTACTTGTTTCCTGAACAGTCTTAGTTGTAAAGTTGGCTAACTTGGTGGAACACTTTACCTTTTGGCTTATTAAAGGTATGTTTTCTTGAATGGACTGTTCCATTGTATCTGAAGTAATTTCTTTACTTCTTGTGTCTTTAATTACATCTAATAAATTTTCTGCAATTGCTACTTTAATTGGTTCAGGCACATATGGTAATGTCTCTACCCTCTGGGACTTCTGATCACTCATTATGACAGATGGCAAATCTGCAACATGCCTGTGATTCTCACTTTCCTCACTGCATACATGTTTTTCCTCAGTGGCTGCATTAGCTGCTTTAGCTAACACATCAGATGCTGCAGAATCATCTGTCTCTACTTCTCCTTCTTCACCTTCCAAAATCAAGGTAAAGTTGCTCTGTGCCACAAAATGTTCTCCATCCACCTCAGCAATGTCACACTCAGCAGAGTCTTTATTATCAGGTAAGTCACAAAACTGTTGCTCAATGGTATCAAAATTGTATTGAAGCTTAAGAGTTCCTGAGGGATACAACTCATTAAATGAAAGATTCCTAGCCTCTTGTCCTGAATCTTGACCTTCAAGCTTTTCATGTTCAATTACCTAAAATGAATTAAAGATAAGAGACTATTAACGTATATATTTTAACCTATAGCATAAATTTTTTTAAAGACCATCTCACCCTTGGTGTATGAATTGTTAAACATAAACTACATCAAAATGGCATATACTTATAGGTTTACTTTATTAAAATAGCCATTTAAGCAATCAGACTTTCTCACTCAGTCAAAATAACTAGATAGAAAAAGATCGAAACCCTGAATGGAATTAAAGTAGAAGTCTACATTTCCCTGGCTAAAAAAGACAGTCTTAACAAAAATGTTAAAAATTATTATGATGCTAACAGTTGCAATAATTAAGGATTTATTCTATTCTCACCCAAGGAAAAAAAAAATGAACTGGAGAAAAAGCAACAACCCCCAAACTATGTTCTAATGATAATCCCCAAATCACCTAACCACACTTTTCCTAAATAGCATGATCCCCGTAAGGTTGAAGAAGAGTTCACCTACATAAGCTCCCTTGGGCTAGACTCAATCCTCTTCCCTTTGCTGGGGCTGCATAAACCATGAAATTCCTAAGGCTTTCAAGTTCAGTACCTCTCTTGCAAGGGTTTGGTGGAAGAAGGAATGGTCCTTGCATTTACCTTTTGGTAAGGGAAGGGGAGAAAAAGGAGGAGGCAGAAAGTAACAGAGAGATCTCCTGACCAAGAAGGTAGAACATTACCACCCACCTAAACAATGACATTTTCCCACTACCCACACATTCACTGAAAGACTGGAAATACCCAGAAATGAGGATTCCCATTTACACTATGCCCACAAATTTTATTAGCTTCCTGGCTGAAGGAAAAGGGACTTTATCCATCTAATTCACAGTGAGAATACTCATGAAATTCAATATGGATAACCAAGACATTTTTATGAGTTAAACTTCCCAACTACTATACAATCATAAATAACTAGAAGAGATTATTTTTCTTCACCTTAAATTCACTTATCATGCAAAACTTACTTGTTGATAATAGATTTGGTGGGATTTTTAGGACACGTAAGTCATATTAAATAGCAAAAAAAATCCCACCTTTCTGGAGTATATAAGAATTTAAACCCCAGGCAGCAGAATATCATTTTCCCAAAAGTATGAAGGGAGGGGAGATGGTAAAGAATTCTATTTAACTGTACTCAACTATTTTCAGATATATGCTCTGGATAGCTGTGATGTCATGCATGTTTCAAGAGTAGCTAATATGTTTTCTTATGGCCAAAAGACCTTCCATTTGAACTGGATACTGAGTGAAAATTATTAAAACTGTGACTTCTTTAACACAGTCTTTTGGTTTTCATGAAACCAATTTCTTAAAGGATGATCTCTATAATTCCACAATGTATTTTATATACCTTTTCAAACACAGATTTTTATAAAGGGATTTCTACATAGTAGTGAAATGCATGAATACATTACATTAGAGCTATGGTCTGAAACCTAACTAAACCAACACTGAGAGACTGACAAGGAAATAAAAAATAATTTTTTTTACATGAATTTCTTGAGTATCAGGAGGATCATCAGAAATTGGAGTCTTTTCTTCTGGTAAGTCAACACTTGCTTTTAGTACATCAACTTCTATTTCATGATCTTCTTTTAAGTTCAACTCTACTTCCTGGTCAAGCCTATGTTCAGAGACTACAGGGCTTTCAGAGGTAACAGGCCCAGATCTTCCACTATCACCAGGGACTTCGGGCATGGCTGAAAAAAAAATGAGAGTTAATCTTCCATGTTTTAAACTAATTAAAAAAAGATATATACACAACTGGGGAAGCACACAGAAGAGGAAAGGCTGCACTGCACTTAACGTTTCCTTGAACAACTGTCAAGAGTGTCAAAACGTTTCTAACAGCTTCGAAGAGGAAAAGCCTACGAGGGTCTATACAGTACTCCTCCTTCATCAGTATCCACTCACTCAGTTTAGACAATACGCATTTGCTTTTCAAAAAGATAAAATATAAACAATAAAAAATTAAAAACCTGTGTACACCTGTTGACCTAGCAAGGCCATGTTTGGGAATCTATGTGAAAGAAATACTGACACAGAACATGTGAAGATGTATACACAGTAATATTCACTGCAGAAATGAAATAGCAAAACAAACTCATTTCTGAACAGCCAGTGTCTAACTGAGAAGACACTCAAAAAAAAAAAAAAAAAGGCAAGGAAGAAGAAAGAAAATTCACTGGGGAAAAAAATGTCAAATTAACTCCACATATCTGTTTATCTTCCCTGGAGCAAATTCAGATGTTTGTGATTATTTTCTAATAACAATAAGCCAATCTCGGCTGTAAGTTATCACAAACACAGAATATATATGGAAGTAACCCTGTGTAGATACCTGAAACCCAGAAGGTCAAAAACCAGGTATACAGCCTTGGGTGGGGACCGGTAATTTACTTTTTTCCTCTTTAAATACGTCCACAAAAACCATTCTAAGACTTCTACTGTTAGAACTACAGAGTGTTTTACAAGCAACCAACTGCTCTGATAGCTGACACGCTTCCTCAGAATTCTATTTTTAGCTAGGGAAACAACTGGAGAGGCGTAACATATAACAGTCTGGACTGTGATCCAGATTCTTTTGCTCTAAGAATAGAACACTCTTTAGACAAAACACTGAAGTGAAATGATTCTGAAGTCAAAACAATACATACATTTATTGTTACCTGCTGTAACTGCAGAGGTATAGGCTTCAACAGAGACCAGTCCTTCGTCTAAAACAGGTACTGTGGACTTCAGGCTGAGGAGTTCCCTTCAGGGAGAGAAACATATACTTCAGTGTCTAAGAAGATCCCATCTGTTCTGACCTGCTTTAATCCTACCCCAACTCCTACTTTTAAAACCAATGTTCAGAGAATATACAATGCAAGTACATTCTGAATAATACAACTATATAATTTACAAGTGAATTTAGAAACAAGTAATGTTGTATTTGTTTTTCTTATTTTCTAATATTTTACTTTGTTGAAAATAATGGCATAACCTTAAACTACAAATAAAATGATTTTAAAATGCTGGTCAGTATAAATTACATGGATGTCAATTTTTAATTATCAGTGGCAACATTTTTCAAATAAACCCGTCAAATAGTATGGACATTTCCCCTATATACTCAGTAGATTCAATATTTTAAGGCCAACTGGAAAAAGTATGATAAATGACTCAGAATGGGAGACCAATGTAACCTCTACTAATCTACTTGACGAAAGTTCTAGGAAGAGTTGACAGTGGTCCCTTTGTATTCTGAGGTGGCCTTCCCCTGAAGCCAACTAAAGCATGCTGACTTTTAAAATGGGACAAATAAATTATAAAGTTCAAGAAAAAGTATGCATTTGGAATATGTACACATTTATTTATAGGTATATTTGTAAGACTTATCTTAATCACAATGTTTACAGTAAGGATAACCAAGAACCAACAACAAAATAAGTTTACATTTAAAAAGGAACTAGCTTGCCAAGATGTTGAATATTCGCCTAGATTGACACTGATGAATGCCAAATTTCTGATCAAGTGACTGCTTTTTGATTTGTTGTTGCTGTAATCCACTGAACCCATTATAATTTATACTAATTTTCATTAAAAATTTTAAAACCTTAGAATTAAATAACAATCTTGATAATCCTTTCGTACTATTTTCTCCCTCCTTTTCCATGAAGGACTGGCAAAGTTGCAGTTTCCACGATTTCTCTCTCAGAAGTGAAGAATATGACTGAGTTAAATGTATGAGAGGTGATGATTATAATACTGTTTTATGGATGGTCTGTGAAATCACTCTCAGAACTTACAGTGAAGCATTTACAGTATCTTAAATTGTCATGTTTTATGTGGGTTAATCTTAGTAAATTATACCCTTACAACTTCTTGATAATTGAAGCTGCAATTTTTTATTATATTCTCTACAATTGCATTACTCCAAAGTGCTGATACACAATGCGTCCAGTCTTGCAATGAGATAAGGAGTTTATGCCAGAAGGTCAATCAACTACCTCAATGGTTAGTTCACCTAACTTCCAAAAAGGCTATTGATAAGTATTTTAATAGAAGCTGCTATCTTGCTGCAGACCATAAAGTCTTCAGTAACTAGCATCAACTTTATTAGTCCACACTTTAAGTAGCACTGTCCTACATCACCTAGTATACTGGCTGAATGTGTTAAGTGCTAAATGAAACTGAAGAACTGGCAGCATAATAGTTCAAGCTGTCACTGAAAAACAATAACTTTTAACTTGAGTCTTGTAGCAACCAAATGGCAAGGATCAATACTGTCTCTGAACCATCTCCCTTATGATCTGCCTTGGTGCTATAGGATACATACCAGATTACTCTGAGACCACTGAAAGCAGGAGAGCATGGAAGAATGTGTGGCCGTAAGTGAAACTTTTGTTTTTCAACGAAAATAATATTCTTTGGTGATTCTAAAGAGTTCTGCCTCAATTTATCATGTCTCTGTATGTTTAGGAAACATTTGGTATCGTTTCATAATAACTACTAAATAACACTGAGTTGTACAAATGAATTTCCTACATAACAGATACAGTACCAAAATGGAAATGACAGAGACAAAGAAAGATCTAAATAAGAGTTAATCTATGCATGGAACAAATACCAATATTTACTACTGTTTCACAGCTTCATTAAACATTATCAATATTTGAAATTTTCTCTATAAACTTACTCTTCCCGGACTGATGGTACACAAAGACAAGCTTCAACTCCTTGAATGGGGCTTAAGTGATTTAATTCTGAAAGCACACCCTCCACAACTAAGCCATCCTTTGCTTCTGCATCTTCTAAAGTGCCTGTAAATAATACAGTTATGAACATATATATTTACTAAATGTTTAGCAATTACTTACAGTCTTGGCTTATTACCTTTTAGTAAGTTGTTGGGTCTGCTTTTTTGTATACTTTTAGTTTATTCCTTTGGCATCAGACTACCAGTTCCTTCTAATTCTCTGAGCCTAGGCCAAACCCCACCCCAATCCCCTCTTTCATCTTTAACTAATACTTTTGGCTTAACGGGTTATCAACTAGCTGAGCTAGCAAGATTCAAATCTAGCTGATTTCACTCTAAAGTCTGTGCTATATAATACTCCCCACAAAACAATAAAAATGTCTATTTGAGACCACCTCATCATTTTAGGACTAGTCAATGAAAACACTATATTCACTGGAAAGACTGAGGCTGAAGTTGAAGCTCCAATACTTTGGGCACCTGATGTGAAGAACTGACTCATTTGAAAAGACCCTGAAGCTGGGAAAGATTGAAGGTAAGAGAAGGGGATGACAGAGGATGAGATGGATGGATGGCATTACTGACTCAATGAGTCTGAGTACTGAATAGCCCCTGGGAGTTGGTGATGGACAGGAAAGACTGGCATGCTGAGGTCCATGGGGTCGCAAAGAGTCAGACATGACTGGCAACTGAACTGAGTCAAAATACTGCCAATAACATCTTCATCAAACAGTTACCATTCAAATATTTTAGTGGAACACAGCACATCAAAAGAGTATGTGAACTTCTAAAGATACACTATTTATAAAGACAGTCCTAAATTCTTAGATTACGATTATACAGTGCAAGTGACAAATAGATTCAAAGAATTAGATCTGATAGACAGAGTGCCTGAAGAACTATGGATGGAATTTCGTGACATTGTTCAGGAGGCAGGGATCAAGACCATCCCCAAGGAAAAGAAATGCAAAAAGGCAAAATGGCTGTCTGAGAAGGCCTTACAAATAGCTGTGAATAGAAGAGAAATGAAGGGCAAAGGAGAAAAGGAAAGATATACATATTTGAATGCAGAGTTCCAAAGAATAGCAAGGAGATAAGAAAACCTTCTTCAATGATCAATGCAAAGAAATAGAGGAAAACAATAGAATGGGAAACACTAGAGATCTCTTTAAGAAAATTAGAGATACCAAGGGGACATTTCATGCAAAGAACGGCTCAATAAAGGACAGAAATGGTAAGGACCTAACAGAAGCAGAAGATATTAAAAAGAGGTGGCAAGAATACACAGAAGAACTA
This sequence comes from Bos grunniens, assembly GCF_055505025.1. Lineage (NCBI taxonomy): Eukaryota > Metazoa > Chordata > Mammalia > Artiodactyla > Bovidae > Bos > Bos grunniens. The sequence goes on from NC_141180.1 coordinate 50,623,582, forward strand.
CACAAAAAAGATCTTCACGACCCAGATAATCCTGATGGTGTGATCACCAACCTAGAGCCAGACATCCTGGAATGTGATGTCAAGTGGGCCTTAGGAAGCATCACTAAACAAAGCTAGTGGAGGTGATGGAATTCCAGTTGAGCTACTTCAAATCCTAAAAGATGATGCTGTGAAAGTGCTTTTAATATACCAGCAAATTTGGAAAACTCAGCAGTGGCCACAGGACTGGAAAAGGTCAGTTTGCATTCCAATCCCAAAGAAAGGAAATGCCAAAGAATGCTCAAACTACCACACAACTGCACTCATCTCACACACTAGTGAAGTAATGCTCAAAATTCTTCAAGCTAACTTCAACAGTACGTGAACTGTGAACTCCAGATTTTCAAACTGGATTTAGAAAAGGCAGAGGACCCAGAGATCAAATTGCCAACATCCGCTGGAACATCAAAAAAGCAAGAGAGTTCCAGAAAAATATCAATTTCTGCTTCATTGACTATGCCAAAGCCTTTGACTGTGTGGACCACAACAAACTCTGGAAAATTCTTAGAGATGAGAATACCAGACCATCTGACCTGCCTCTTGAGAAATCTATATGTAGGTCAGGAAGCATCAGTTAGAAGTGGACATGGAACAACAGACTGGTTCCAAATAGGAAAAGGAGTACGTCAAGCCTGTATATTGTCACCCTGCTTATTTAACTTATATGCAGAGTACATCATGAGAAATGCTGGGCTGGGTGAAGCACAAGCTGGAATCAAGACTACCAAGAGAAATATCAGTAACCTCAGATATGCAGATGACACCACCCTTATGGCAGAAAGTGAAGAAGAACTAAGAAGCCTCTTGATGAAAGTGAAAGAGGAGAGAGAAAAAGTTGGCTTAAAATTCAACATTCAGAAAACGAAGATCATGGCATCTGGTCCCATCACTTCATGGCAAATAGATGGGGAAACAGTGGAAACAGTGAGAGACTTTATTTTTTTGGGTTCCAAAATGACTGCAGATGGTGACTGCAGCCATGCAATAAACAGACGCTTGCTCCTTGGAAGGAAAGTTATTACCAACCTAGATAGCATATTGAAAAGCAGACATTACTTTGCCAACAAAGGTCTGTCTAGTCAAAGCTATGGTTTTTCCAGTGGTCATCTATCGATATGAAAGTTGGACTATAAATAAAGCTGAGTGCCAAAGAACTGATGCTCTTGAACTATGGTGTTGGCGAAGACTCTTTAGAGTCCCTTCGACTGCAAGGAGATCCAACCAGTCCATCCTAAAGGAAATCAGTCCTCAATATTCACTGGAAGGACTGATGTTGAAACTCCAATACTCTGGCCACCTGATGCGAAGAATTGACTCATTTGAAAAGATCCTGATGCTGGGAAAGATTGAAGGCAGGAGGAGAAGGGGATGACAGAGGATGAAATGGCTGGACGGCATCACTGACTCAATGGACATGAGTGTGAGCAGCCTCCGGGAGTTGGTGATGGACAGGGAGGCCTGGCGTGCCACAGTCCCTGTGATCACAAAGAGTCGGACATGACTGAGCAACTGAACTGAAATTCTTAAAGCAATTAATAATGTGTTCAGTTTAGTTCAGTCGCTCAGTCGTGTCCGACTCTTTGAGACCCCATGAATCACAGCACACCAGGCCTCCCTGTCTGTCACCAACTCCCAGAGTTCATTCAAACCCATGTCCATCGAGTCAGTGATGCCATCCAGCCATCTCATCTTCTGTTGTCCCCTTCTCCTCCTGCCCTCAATCCCTCCCAGCATCAGGGTCTTTTCCAATGAGTCAACTCTTCACATGAGGTAGCCAAAGTACTGGAGTTTCAGCTTCAACATCAGTCCTTCCAAAGAACACCCAGGACTGATCTCCTTTAGGATAGACTGGTTGGATCTCCTTGCATCCAAGCGACTCTCAAGAATCTTCTCCAACACCACAGTTCAAAAGCATCAATTCTTCGGCGCTCAGCTTTCTTCATAGTCCAACTCTCACATCCATACATGATCACAGGAAAAACCATAGCCTTGACTAGACGGACCTTTGTTGGCAAGGTAATATCTCTGCTTTTGAATATGCTATCTAGGTTGGTCATAACTTTCCTTCCAAGGAGTAAGCGTCTTTTAATTTCATGGCTGCAGTCACCATCTGCAGTGATTTTGGAGCCCATAAAAATAAAGTCTGACACTGTTTCCACTGTTTCCCCATCTATTTCCCAAGAAGTGATGGGACCAGATGCCATGATCTTAGTTTTCTGAATGTTGAGCTTTAAGCCAACTTTTTCACTCTCCTCTTTCATCAAGAGGCTTCTTAGTTCCTCTTCACTTTCTGCCATAAGGGTGGTGTCATCTGCATATCTCAAGTTATTGATATTTCTCCCGGCAATCTTGATTCCAGCTTGTGCTTCCTCCAGCCCAGCGTTTCTCATGATATACTCTGCATATAAGTTAAATAAGCAGGGTGACAATATACAGCCTTGACGTACTCCTTTTCCTGTTTGGAACCAGTCTGTTGTTCCATGTCCAGTTAATAATGTGTACGTTTATCAAATAAAGACAGTATTAGCCCCAACTTCACTGGATTCACATTTTAAGAAACCTTAGTTCAGCTTAGGCAGAAAATATTTTCCCAAAGAAACCATTATGACACACATTTTTACACTGGTTTTACAGATTTAAAGATAGGAATTATCTTTAAATAAGCTTGTTAAATCTGCAGGAGTAAGAAAGATAAACATAGACTAAGTTTTCTGATCCACCAATTCTAAGCAAAGTTTCTCCCTTCTTGTGTTCCACTGGTTCCTACTGTGTCTCCCACCATAACATTTATCAAACTGCGTTGTACGCACTTGTTTGATTTAATCCACAATCCACTCCAGTAATCTTGCCTGTATAATTCCATGGACAGAGGAGCCTGGCAGGCTACAGTCCATGGGGTTGCAAAGAGTCAGGTATGACTGAGCAACTCTCACTCACTCACTAGACTTTACATTACATGCAGGCAAGTGCCATGTCTACTTAGTTTATCCTTAACATCTAGCACATTTTTATTCTTTATCCTCTACTTTATTTATCCTTAATACCTAACACACACACAAAACAGGACCCTGTCCGTTGCACAAGATTAGGGGCTCAAACATTTTTTGATAAATGAATATAAAGACAATAGATTCATGGGTCTTTGGACATTTATTTTCACTTTCTAGTGATTATTTTGGAGGCAGGGATGGAGAGCAGAATGAACTTCGTTTCCTAAGCAGCTTTCCAGAAAGTTGAGGCTTCTGGATGGGTAAGTTAACGTAGTCTTTAAAGGTAGTATTATTATTTCTCATAACTATAGGAAGATGTTAAGTCACACTGATATTTGACATTGCTTCCTTAATCATTACTGTTCTTTTCTAAATTTCATCTCCAAATGAAAACAGAACACACATTAAGTTCTCCTCTTCTCAAACCTCATACATACTTATAATCAAAGTTTGTAAGTGGAAAGAATAAGATATGTGTACTCTTGCTAGAACCTACTGTGCTATGATCATGTAATTATTTAACCCTGTTGCTTTTCTTATGGTAGAGAAACTTCTATTCCAAATTTTACTGAAGGATATCAATGGCCATTTTGAATATCTGGGATGAGTCCTTACCCATTTGTTTCTCTGGCTCTGGAGGAGTCACTCCTGGTTCAAATGTATCTTTATCACTGTTCTTCTCAGTCTGTTCAGTTAAATTAGCAACCAGTTCAGTGGAAGAGCTCACTGACTTAGAGGCTATCAAAATATCTTCAAAGTCTTCTGGTAATGGAGCATCCTGATACTCTAAGGTAGTCTGGTCTGATCTGGTGGAAGTATTGCTATTTTCTACGCTCACATCCAGTTTCTCCAAACTTTGTGAAGTTGTATCCTGTGATCTGACATCCATTTCTTGATGTTCCTCTTCAGGGCTATCCAGGGGAAAAGATGTTGTCTTATCTTTGTTTTTCAGCCATTCAGTTTCTGCTGGAGCCCCACATTTATGTAAAGATGCAGTAATAAATGTTTTTGCTTTGCTGTCATCTACAGTCTATCAAGTAAAGATTTGGAGAAAAAAAATTTTACTAGTAAAAATCAGTTAAATCTAACTTATCCATCCCAATCACACCCACCCTTTCCATGCTCTGTTTATCTCCAAATTCTTTCTCCATCAAAATTTACTTACTCTAATTCATTCTCCTCAGACTGATGATTAAAAGTTAATGACTGTTAATGATTCTCTAATTGGTAATAGATCAGTACTTCCAAAAGACTAATATACAGAATAGGCAAGATGCCCAATAACCACCAATGGATTCCTATTAACCTACAGTGAAGCTCTAAAGACATAACCCTCCCAAACAGACAACAAACTAGGAACTTACTAAGAACAGCAGTACAATACAGGTTAAAAAACAAAGACATTCCAAAACAAACAAACAAAACCAACCATGGATCTTAATTTCAGTCCCATTTCTTCTATCAAGTAACTATGTGGTTATAGACAACTTAACTTGGGAAGTTAATAGTGCTTCTAGCCCTATTTTCTTCACCTGTAAATGGTAGGTTTGGTTTAGCCAAGGCCCTAAAGTTTCTCTCTGAATTAACGTTTTCTGATTTTATGACTATCTGCAAGACTGTATATAAAAATCTATAGCGATATCATTTACACTGATAGGAGCTTAATATATTATTAAGAAGTCCTTTTGTTCCAACTATTATCAAACTTACAGCAGCAGTCCATTTCGTGGTTACACCTTCTTCCATGAATGAAATTCTAGTTTCTTTGAGTCGTAAAGGAGGACTAAGAGATCTTCCAGGTGACAGAGAGGGAGATGCTAAAGGTGTTGTTCGAAGACCAGACCTTAGGATGGATTGAGGAGTGAACTCGGCAAATCCAGAGGAAGTAACTGACATAGCCAAAGTCTTAGCTTTCTATGACACAGAGTAAATGGAATTCACCATTAGTGTTTGTAAAAGACACTTACGTAAGGACAGACAGAGCCAAATGAGTGGCAATGGTGACTATATTCTCATCTCCAATAAAAACATCAATAAGTATTATTATAGATTACTGGAAAGAAAACATAAAATTCTACTCAGTGCTTTCTATTTATAAGGCTACAAAACATAAAATTGCATCCATAATCATTCTAAACCTTGATTATTCCTAGGTTTAAGTTCAACTTAAAAAATAAAGTGCTGATATAAGACAAATTATTTAACTATTGCTTAGAAAACTGTAGTAGGTGAAAGAGATGGTACTGTGTGAAGAACAGAATCTAGTTTAATTATAGCAAGCTAATCTAAATTAATAAGACTGACTTTAAGAATGTTTTAGAAAAAATATAATTCCATTACATGAATTCAATAGTAACTGACTTACTTATGAGAATTCTTATGGTTTACTACAATGATTACAAATAATCAGATGAACTAGTTAGCAAAAACAATTTCCTCACTTAACCTCTCCTCTAAAGGACTCGTAAACAAATTACTGGATCCTATTAGATTATTAAATTCCATTAGATCCATCATAAGATTATATTGATTTTTTTCCTAGATTCTTTTTGGTAGCAAGTACAAAATTACTCCCTCATTTAATTTCATTTGAACTTAACAGCAGATTATATAAAATATGAGTGTTTTTCTATAGAAGAAAAAAGTTAGAAATACTATACTGGATATTAAATATTAGGAACTTAATCTTAGCAACCACCTTTTCAATTTCTTTTAATAACTATTTTAGGAATAGCATTTATTGAAGTATCTTTTATCCAGTTTGAAAAGTAAGAATTTCTTGGCTTCACTTTAAATGCTGGATATCCAGAAACAATTAAGGAAAAAATAAATAAGTTCTGGGACTCAATCCAGAATACCGGACAAGGAACTTGCAGAGAACATATGTGAAAATGGCTTTCCAACAGGAAGCTAAAAATCCACTGTTACCAGTCATCACAAGTTTAGCTGTGGTTTCTCTGCTAGTAATTTATCAGAAAGGGTGAAGGAAAAAGCAATTTCCTACTGATAGCAGGAAAGAGTAACACTTTATAATTTTACTGAAGGAGCTAGAATTTTAATACAAAACTTAAAAAATGTTAAGAATGAGAAAGTATTTGATGAAATAGCAAAATGGTATCAGAAAAAAAAAAACCACACAACAAGAACATGAAAGCATTTTTCAAAGAAAAAAGGCTAATTTATAATACAGTAAGCATTTTGGAAACATATCCACAGAAAAAGGGAAAATAAAGGCTTAAAACCCCTATTACCCAGAGATGTCGATTATAAATAGTTTTATTTCTCTCTGCTATTTGTAAGGAACTTCCTAGCTTCACTATGAATACTAGATGCTAGATATGTAATATAATACTTACCTTAACAACAAGAGGAGTTTCAAGTAAATGTAATTCTGAAGCCCTAGAGGCATTCTGACGTGATCCTTTTAATTGTGAACTTACTGGCAATGAACTAGATGCCAGGGACCAAGGAGACCTTGTGGGGCTTTGCTGAATCAACTCCAAACACTGAGAGGGCTGGGGGACAGGATGAACAACCAAATCCAGCAGTCTGTAATCACAGTATACATATAAATAGAAAAATCCTGGTAACATATTTGAGTTATACTGAAGAAACAAAAAGAATCAGTATCCCATTTAATTATGCAAACTTCTATATTCACCATATGAAAATATAAATTCAGACAAGTATATTACTGTCTGTAATGCCACCCTTAGTTTCAAAAATCAGAATTAATTCAGTAGTGAAAAAAGAGAATTATGAAACCTAGATAGCAATTTGATCATGCTCCCACTGCTGCTGTTGCTGCTAAGTCGCTTTAGCCACGTCCAACTCTCTGCGACCCCATAGACAGCAGCCCACCAGGCTCCTCTGTCCCTGAGATTCTCCAGGCAAGAATACTGGAATGGGTTGCCATTTCCTTCTCCAATGGAAAAGTGAAAGTGGAGTCGCTCAATCATGTCCGACTCTTCATGACCCCATGGACTGTAGCCTACCAGGCTCCTCCATCCATGGGATTTTCCAGGCAAGTGTACTGGAGTGGGTTGCCATTTCCTTCTCAGATCACACTCCCCACCCCCTCAGAAGGAGTTATAGCCCTCCTCCCTCCCTTAACCAATATTTACTGAGCCCCTCTATGTGCCAAGCATTTATTTTCAAATGAAGACAAACTGTTAATGATTCAAGCACTCAAGAAAACAATGTAATGCTTCCCTAGCAAGCCATTCACTGCAATTCACTTTCATCAACCTAGAAATTCCTTTCACCTACATGAAATTTACGTAATGAATACTGGTTTATTTACCTTTATGGTTCTGATCACTACACTTAGCAACCAAAGGAAATGTTAATTTTCTCAAATTAATGAGGTTAGTAGCAAAAGAGAATCCCAGGACTATACTCAATGGTTTTTTTTTCCTACAGTGTCCTGGACATTCTTATCATATCAGATGATAGAAATGATCTCATTGGTGACTTGTATTAAGTATGCATAGTCCAAACAGCTTAAAAACCTAATTTATAAATAAATAAACTTGAAGGTGAAATTTTCAGATTACAATTTTTGTGGACCATTTATCAACATACAGTCACTCCTTTCCCAATTTCCTAATAGTTTATTTTATGGCTACATTCCTAGCAACAAAAACACTACCCCAAGATGCCTATGTGATTCAGCTGAGAATAACCAGAAAAGTAGGTTTGGTGCCCAGAAATAATAATTTCTTGCTGCTATGCCTTCTTTGCCATTCTATCCTTTAAGTTCAAGATTTTTGCTGCGAGAGATGGCAGACCAACAGAAATCATAGGTGCTTCAAAACAACTTATTATGTGGTGGAAAATATTTACAGGAAGTATTTTCTTCCTCTAAATACAGCATCTTTGCATTTGTTATTCTGTACTAAGCACAGCTCTGAGCTTTCTACCAAACCAAGAATATTCAGTCAGACTGCTAGACATTTCTTTCTCTGTTGTCTTCTGATTCTTCTTTCCTTCTCTACTTCATTTGCATTCAAATTATATATTTGTAAACTTTTGCTCACTTTTTTATTGAGCTATCCCAAATAGGTATTTTGTTAAATGCCTTGCATTGGGCTTAAATTTATGTTTAAGGTGTCTATTTAGGAAAGATTATTTCTCAAAAGCAAGGTCTGTGCAACAAGTGGTATACCTACTGAGTAAAAGCAAAATTCTTATACTAACAAGACTTGATGTGTTTAAGTTACATTTAAAAAAGATATCAAGAAAAACATTTTTTATTGTTTTCTGAAGAAAGTGTTAAATATCACATTAGGTCTTTTATTTCCTCAACAACTTTTTGACCATGATCCAAGTAGGTAATGCATTTTAGATTATACACATACACAAATGAATGTATTTTCATATGTAAAAATATACACATATGAATTACATAAAACGGCATTTAGCCTTACTATATTCAGTGCCCATTGATATTATCTATGCTAAGCCACAATCCATTAAATTTTACTTACACTAACACACACCCAATTTGAAAAATATAGAAGCAAGAAGTGGAATGATTTTTATAAAAGGTAAATATTCACAACTCAATCAGCTCTATTCCATATGCATTAACACCAGTTTTAAAGGATTCTCATAATAGTCTTTAGGCCATTAGTAGGCCTGAACACTTATTCTTTCTCCCTTCTTGAATTGCAGACCTATTCAATGGTAAAGCAGCTGCCTACAATGAGGGAGACCAGGGTTCAATCCCTGGGTTGGGAAGATCTCCTGGAGAAAGGAAATGACAACCCACTCCAGTACTCTTGCCTGGAAAATCCCATGGATGGAGGAGTCTGGTGGGCTACAGTCCATGGGGTCGCAAAAAGTCAGACACGACTGAGTGACTTCACTTTCACTTTCAAGTACAAAGGAACTGAGAAAAAGTGATTTGTGGGAAAAAAAACAAAACTATTGGTAAAAATACCATGTCAGTGATAATGACTTCTATTTGAAGCAACCTTCTCACCATCTCCTTATGGTAATAAAGGAAAAGAACCTCAATTTAATAAAATCTAACCCAAAAAAGGGAAAATCCTTTCATGATTTGAAAAGATGTCCATTATATACACTACAAATGGGTTGAGCCCAATTGTTTTTAAGTTATTAACTTATTCTGAGTACCTTTATTCTTAGTATCAAAACTATTTCAACAAAATTATGTCATTTTGTCATGGATAAATTGTAAAATGTCAAAAATTTTCAACAATTATGGTCATATTATTAAAGAGAAAGAATCATTACATTAAGAGATACTTTTTGTACTCTGCTATTGATGATTATGAACACTTCTCCACTCTCCAATAAACAACCACAGTTCCATCTTGGATACAAAATTTCAATTTAACTATTTACTTTTCTAATAACCATAGGTTTAAGAAATAAAAGTATTATTGTACTAAAGCCACTTAAGACATCTTAGTAGGCTCAGTTAAACAGGGGCAAGTTTTTAGAAGCCAACCAAGATCAGCTGGGATTTATAAAAAATAACCTTCATTCATGGGTCTGAATCAGAGAGATTAAAGAAAACAAATTAATAATTTATTTTGCTTATGATTTTAATACAACAAAGTTTGCTTTTTTTTAAGCAGTCTGAAATCATTAGGCAAAATTCTAAGTAGATTATCAGCTGATGTAAAATTCCTTAAAATTACTATAAAACTGCCCAAATTATTTTTTTAAAGGAAGCATTATAAACTCCTTCAATAATTTAAAACAGTATTTATGAAGACTTCAAAGATAATTTTAAAATTATAGTGTAAGTATTAAGTATCATCTCACACTGGTCAGACTGACTATCATCAAGAAGTCTTCAAATAATAAAAGCTAAAGAGGGTATGGAGAACAGAGAACCCTCTTAACACTGCTGGTAGGAATATAAATTGGTATAGTCACCATGGAAAACAGAATGGAGCTTCATTAAAAAATATATAATGGACATATATATAATATACATATATATATAATGGAATTAGTCAAAAAAAAGAATGAAATATTGCCATTTGTAAGCAACATGGATCAACCTAGAGAATACCATTACTAAGTGAAGTAAGTGAAATTAAGACAAATATCGTATCAGTGTAATTCTTGTCTAATACTGTCTTTTAAAAGTGATTAAATAAATTCTTACCTAGAAATTCTTTGTGATGCCTTTGTAATTGGTGTTCCAACAAATGCCTCAGGCAGCTCTGGATCTGGGAGAGAATATGCTACAGGAGAGGGTTCTTCTACTTTAGGACTACAGAGAAAATAAAAATTTAACTTTTGATTATGTATCACAAAGAAGACTAAATTATCAATACAAACACTGTAAGAAGGTGAGGTTAGATGGGAGGGGGGCTATCTTTTTTTTACCATGTATATTCTGCTTATTTACAAATAACAATGAACATAACTGGTTTCAAATTTAAGAACAAAGAATGTTCTTCTTGCAAGAAAAGTAGACAACACAAAACATTTTTCCTACATACGCTAATACGCTCTAAGGCTGGATTGTTTATGAATGCAGCTGATAACCCAGGGAAGATTAGCAAGTAGCATGAGTGTAAAAGGTGTAAGAAAAACATACCTATTGTAGACAGAGATACTATTTTCGGGTTCATTACTTGCCCAGACCTCTCCAATTTTAGATAACACATTATTGATGAAAGTAGATCTTGTTAACACAGTTCCAGTTACAGCCTGCTTTGGAACTGCTGATAATGGTTTTGGTCTAGAAACTGTGAAACAAAAAAGGTAGTATTTAATTTCATCTCTAACACCAGGATTTTAAAGTAGCCAGACAAATACGGCAAAGTGATTGGCGAAAACAAAACATGAGTAGTTCAAATTATATTTGGTTTAGCAATATACGTGCAGAAATTTAACAATTTTGGCTTTTAGGAGACAGTGAAATAATTTGTCTACGTGTTTTCTAAAAGTCAGCAGTCTTCAAATGAAATCAAAAGAGTTCTGTCACTCTGTACTAAATAAACTAGAAAGATTAAAAGTTCCAAGGAAGCTTTCGATTTCTTGGGGTAGAACCACCAATAAACAAACAAACAAAGCCACAAAGCATCACTGTGATGAATCAAAGCAAAACTGAGCTAAACAGAAGATAACAAAGGTTTCAGAAGATAATTATTCAATATCTTTTCTAGTGCAATATTTTAGGACATTTTTCAATGAAATCTTACCTTCTCGAAAAACTGATGATGCTGACAGATGGTAAGGCTTTGCTCGCTCAATGGCTAATTTTCGCTGGACTCTAGGAAGAATTTTCCCATATTGGTCTATTATAGAATTTCGAGTCACTGATCTCTCTCGCAAACGAGGATCACGATCATTCTATAGAACATAACATAACTGGTAAAAATTTAATCTTCAAAAATGTTAGGTGCTATGCCTATTATTTACTATTAAAATATAATTATGAATACACAAGAACACCTTCCTCCTTTCTACATACCCATTCTTCCAAACCAAAGACATCATACACACAACCTAACTGCTTCATCAATTCTTACCCATTGATAAATTCCAAGTCTCTCCTTCCCAGCCTTGATTATTTACAACTAATAAAAGCAATGATTTTCATTTACTAAGCAACATGTTCCATCACACACACGTCTGTGCACCCTCACAAAAGATACTGTCCTTTTACGATTAAGGAAACCAAGGTTCAGAGTGTGTCCAAGCACACAGAGCCAATGAACAATTAGTCCAACCCCTAAAGTCCATGCTTTTTGCACTATTTATTTCCTACTGTTGTCCTCTACCAGTTGCTATTTTTCCTGAGTGAGTAAAGTAGTTAGTCTGGCAAGACTGTGGGCAGATACCTAAACAGAAATGGCACATATAAAAGAACTGGATAAGTAACAACACCCTGTTTGTCAATTCTGCTTCAGAAAGTGAGGATTTTCAAAATTCAAGATTATACAAAGCTCTTATATAATGAAGTCATCTGTTTTCCCTATTCTCTTGTCCCCCCATAATAAAACAAGTTCAACTGTACCATAAGATTAATCTTCAGAGTCTGGTTCAGCTTCAAGGCAGGAATATAATTGGCACGCTGCAAATGGTGAACTAAAAGGAATTCATGATTCTGAACACTCGCACTGGACTGTAAAAATCTCACCAAACACTCCTAGAAAGAACAAAATAGATTTGTAAGCTATTAACTTATCCTGAATTTCCAGATATAAGTTTACACTGACAAATCATTACCTGCTCAGTGTCTGTGAATGGTAGCTTCAGTAAATCCTCCATTAAGCCCATCTCCTGACAGACTTCATATGTATGCTTGAGCAGCTCCTCTATATTCAACCTATTAGAATGTTGTCGCAGTAAAGTCCAGGCCTCCACCATGCACCTGAAATCAATATTTATCAAAGTTTAGTTTTAGAAAAGCTATTTAAAATGTTCAAAACAAGACATCCACCTGAAGAATCCCAAAGATACTTTGTGCATGCATCTTAGTCGTGTCCGACTCTTTGCGACCAACATGGACGGTAGCCTGCAAGGCTCCTCCATCCATGGGATTTCCCAGGCAAGAACACTGGAGTGAGCTGCCACTTTCTCCTCCAGGGGGTCTTCCTGACCCAAGGATCAAACTTCTATCTCCTTCACTGGCAGGTGGATTCTTTACCAGTGAGCCATCTGGGAAGCCCCAAAAGATACTATGTACATATTATTTAAAAGTACTTAAAAATTTTATTGAATACTAATCACTGTCAAGTAGTAAGGAAAATAAGGCATCTTTAAATACTTTATCATAAAATGTTGACTATTCCATGTAATTTATCAAATATTCCACCGAAAATAAAAAACAGAATTGTTGAATGGACAGAGAATGGTTTTGAGTGTATGAGTTGTCTACTCTCATGATCATGTGGGTTAATGGGAGCTGCAGCTCACTGTCGATGCCCAGCATCATTAAGAGAAAATCATACTGCATGTAGTTAGCTTAGGAAAAGACCAAAATTCAAACTATGGTTACTACTTCATATACGCATATTGCTTTGTACCATTTTAAAGTTGAAAAAATTATAAGTTGAAGCATTGTTAAGTCAGGGGCCATCTGAACCCAAGAGTTCAAGAAGACAAAAATCTAATGTGATCTGGACAGAACTCACAGAAATATTCAAGTGAAGTTCTTAAGAAAGTGACACTGAGCACGAGAAGAGTAGAAAAGAAAATGAGCAAAGACCTAGAGACAGAAACAGCATACTGTGTTTATGGGAAAGTGGAGGACTTAGCTTAGCAAATCTTAGTAAGATTTTGGCTTATCTATAGCAAGATCTGATTGGAGAACTTAGGTCAAATTAGACAGTTTTAGAAACCAAGTGGGGCTGCTGAAACATCCTTCTGTGAGCAATAGGTCATTAAATGAAGCAATGTGTCTCATGATACACTGATAAGTAAAAATAGGCTTAAAACAACATGAATAATAAGATTTTCTAAAAATTAACCAATAAACAAAGCCTATAAGTCTTTATGTATTTATATAAACAACAAAATGTCTTGAAAGACACATACTAAGATTAACAATGATTAGTCTCACATGTAGAATTTTTGGAAGGGCTGATAAGTGTCAAGGCAGAAGCAGGAGTAGAATAAAAAATGGCAAGTAGATAGGAATAATTTTCTAAAAAAAAGTCATCATTCCTAATTTTAAGTGAATAGGTAATTTTGATTTTAATAGTTCAGTGGCTAAGACTCTGCGTTTCCTGTGCAGGAGGCCCAGGTTCCATTCCTGGTAAGGGAAGTAGATCCCACATGCCACAACTAAGACCAGGCACAGCACCCCTACCAAAGGCTTTAACTATAGTTTTTATTGAAATAATCACAAAAATTGAAATAACGCCTTGTAAATAAATAACTGACATGCATAAAAAACACAGAATACATGAACCAAGTTACAGCAATTAGTATTCATAATGAAAATGCATCTGAGGAAATTTTAGCAGCACTGTCCCAGACTTCCTGTAGATACAAAGTTTCTTGGGGAAGCAAATCCCACTGCTGGCAGTTCAGGACCCTAAAATTTTTATTGTTTGACTAGAATATTTTACATATTCTACAAAACTTATAAAAACAACAGTGCAAATAAGTAAAACATTTAGGTGTATCACCTAAAAATCTACATCTGAAATTGCCTTGCACTCCTTCTTCTACCAGGACAGGGATAACAGTGTGGTTGTTATAACCTGAGTATTTAAGAGAAGTAGTTTTTTTCCCCTAAATCAGAAATCTGGGAGTGTTAAAAATGAGCACACCATTTCTACAGAAAGAAAAATAGATAATGAAGATGAATGAACATCTAATCATTAATTTTAATATAAAGAAATAGATGAAGTAGGTATAATAAAATCTTGTATCTGTTAAATCTGATGTAGGATGGGTATATGGAATTTTCATAGTACTACAGTACTATTCTACTTTTGTGTATTCTGTAATCTTCTTACAAAATGCTTGAACCAAAATAAATTTCAGCTGCATCAAAAATTTAAATGATAAAACAAAAATCACAAAGTAGTAACAGAAACAGTGAGAGGATTAAATAATATTGAAATAGAAGAGACAAAGAGTCATAAAACACTGGCAATTCTAACTTCATAAAACAGCTCTTCATGAAAAGATGCATTCTATTATTATAGTGAGACTAATCACATTAATATTACCATTTTCACCAATCAAATGGATAAATGCCTAACTAAAGGGTATAACACAAAGTGAGACGTACATGGAAGGCAATATGCCTTATCAAAATTAAAATTGCAAATATCCTTTTACCCAGTTGGAGAAGGAAATGGCAACCCACTCCAGTATTCCTGCCTGGAGAATTCCCTGGACGGAGGAGCCTGGTGGGCTACAGTCCATGGAGTCACAAAGAGTCCGACACGACTGAGTGACTAACACTTATACTTTTCACCCAGTAATTCTACTCCCAGGATTTTACAAAATAAATCTGCACTTGTGTAAAATGGGTGGATACTCATACACAGCAGTGTTTGAAATGGCATAAGATTAAAACCACCCAAATGTTCACTAAGCGAAGGCAGTTAAACAAATACTGGTACATCTACATAATGAACTATCATGCAATGATTAAAATAAGGAAGCTCTTTATGTACTATCAGGAAATGAATTGCAAACTAAATTACTTTTAAAAATATACTGCAGATGGATGACAGCATGTATTTTTTAAAGGGGGGAGGGGCAGCAATGACATACATATGCATTTGCTCAGAATGTCCCAGAATGTCTTAGGAAAGATACACTAGTACTGTGAGGAAGCTTAGGAGGCTAGGAATTTACTGTGTATCCTTTTGTAATTTTAGAAAAAAGCATGTAAATATCTTATTATTCAAAAAATAAAAAGAACCGTATTCTTGCCCCTCTTCTCCCAGCCTATATACATACAGGCTTCCCTGGTGACTCAGATGGTAAAGAATCCACCTAGAATGTGGGAGACCTAGGTTCAATCCCTGGATTGGGAAGATCACCTGGAGAAGCGAACAGACACCCACTCCAGTATTCTGGCCTGGAGAATTCCATGCACAGAGGAGCCTGACAGGCTATAGTCCATGGGGTTGCACATATATACAATATTATATATATGCTACATATGTGTGTGTGTGTATATATATATAAACCGCACACACATATATGTACTTATTTCGCTGCAGTAGGTCTTAATTAAAGCACACAGGATCTTCATTGTGTCATGAGAGATCTTCACAGCTCAGATTCTCTAGTTGCCGCCCAAGGGGTTAGTTGCTTTGATGCATGTGGGATCTTTACTCTCCTTCCAAGGATCAAACCCATGTCCCCTGCACTACAAGGCAGATTTTTTAACCACTGGACCATCAGAGAAGTCCCTGGATATGTTTCAAGTTTTCCACTTTAAAGTATGATATCCACTCCCAGTGAGCAGATACACGAGGTAAGAGTAAGATTAATTTATTTATGATTTATCAAAAACTAATCTAATAACAGTAAGCATACCTGAAAGCAAAAGACAAATGATAGTATATTTTTCTCAGTTTCTCCTACAACAGGAGAAGGCATAGTTACCTCCAACTTCAAGAAATTGATGCTCCATTTTGGGCCAACACTTAAACATAAATTTTAAAATAAGTAACTCTCATATACCCAATACTCTCCTGCTCCTCATGGCAGGAAGGCACAATGCCAATAAAAGCAGTAAGAAAATCACTTCAATTGATGAAAGGCTAAAACTAGCGGGTTAACAGTAAAGTTAAGAAATGTATGGAGGGTTCTTGGCAACACAGCAAGAAGACAGCCTTAGAAACACTCCTGTGACAAGCTCTAAAAATGACAGATCAAATATAAACAGTCTTTTGAAATGGATCATAGAGATCACAATGAAAAAAAAATTCAGAAATGTAAACAAGCAACTATTGATTTCCAGTGATTAGTGTAAAAGTTAAATATTAGGAAAAGATGAATCATAAATAACAGAAAGTTGTTGTAGCTATGTTAACAATTACTCATGACGAAGGTTATTCTACAATAAGAGGTTAAAGTCATTAAAAAATAACAATTTTAAACTTTTATGTACCTAATACTGTATTCAAAATACAAAAAGTTAGCAGTATTACAAGGAATAGACACATACATATTAGAGGAGGCAACATGCAAACATTTCATTCTTATTCATTTTTTTAAAGTTTATTTACTGGTTGCACTGCAAGGCATGCAGGATCTTAGTTTCCCAACCAGGGATCGAAGCTCACTCCCTGTCCTAGAAGAATCGTAACCACTAAACCACCAAGAAGTCCAGCAAACCTTCCTTCAGTCAGTTCAGTTCAGTCGCTCAGTCATGTCCGACTCTTTGCGACCCCATGGACAGCAGCACACCAGGCTTCCCTGTCCATCAACAACTGCCAGAGCTTGCTCAAACTCATGTCCATCGAGTAAGTGATGCCATCTAACCATCTCATCCTCTGTCATCCACTTCTCCTGCCTTCAATCATTCCCAGCATCAGGGTCTTTTCCAATGAGTCAGTTCTTTCCCTCAGGTGGCCAAAGTACTGGAATTTCAGCTTCAGCATCAGTCCTTCCAAAGAGTATTCAGAAGTGATTTCCTTTTAGAATAGACTGGTTGGATCTCCTTGCAGTCCAAGGGACTCTCAAGAGTCTTCTCCAACACCACAGTTAAAAAGCATCAATTCTTGGGCACTCAGCTTTCTTTATAGTCCAACACTCACATTCATACATGAATACTGGAAAAACCATAGCTTTGACTAGACAGACCTTAGTTGGCAAAGTAAGGTCTCTGCTTTTTAATATGCTGTCTGGGTTGGTGGTAACTTTTCTTCCAAGGAGCAAGGGTCTTTTAATTTCATGGCTGCAGTCACCATCTGTAGTGACTTTGGAGCCCAAGAAAATAAAGTCTGTCACTGTTTCCATTGTTTCCCCATCTATTTGCCATCAAGTGATGGGACTGGATGCCATGATCTTCCTTTTCTGAATGTTGAGCTTTAAGCCAACTTTTTCACTCTCCACTTTCACTTCCATCAAGAGGCTTTTAGTTCTTTTTCACTTTGTGCCATAAGGGTGGCGTCATCTGCATATCTGAGGTTATTGATATTTCTCCCAGCAATCTTGATTCCAGCTTGTGCTTCTTCCAGCCCAGTGTTTCTCATGATGTACTCTGCATATAAGTTAAATAAGCAGGATGACAATATACAGCCTTGACGTACTCCTTTTCCTATTTGGAACCAGACTGTTGTTCCATGCCCACTTCTAACTGTTGCTTCCTGACCTGCGTACAGGTTTCTCAAGAGGCAGGTCAGGTGGTCTGGTATTCCCATCTCTTTCAGAATTTTCTACAGTTTATTGTGACCCACACAGTCAAAGGATTTGGCATAGTCAATAAAGCAGAAATAGATGTTTTTCTGGAACTCTCTTGTTTTTTCGACGATCCAGGGGATATTGGCAATTTGATCTCTGAATCCTCTGCCTTTTTGAAAACCAGCTTGAACATCTGGTTCACGGTTTACATATTGATGAGCCTGGCTTGGAGAATTTTGAGCATTACTTTACTAGCGTGTGAGATGAGTGCAATTTTGCAGTAGTTTGAGCCTTCTTTGGCATTGCCATGAAAACTGACCTTTTCCAGTCCCGTGGCCACTGCTGAGTTTTCCAAATTTGCTGGCATATTGAGTAAAGGACTTTCACAGCATCATCTTCCAGGATTTGAAATATCTAGCTTTGTTTGTAGTGATGCTTCCTAAGGCCCACGTGACTTCACATTCCAGGATGTCTGGCTCTAGGTCAGTGATCACACTATCATGATCATCTGGGTCGTGAAGATCTTTTTTGTAGAGTTCTTCTGTACATTCTTGTCACCTCTTCTTAATATCTTCTGCCTCTGTTAGGTCCATACCATTTCTGTCCTTTATCAAGCCCATCTTTGCATGAAATGTTCCCTTCGTATCTCTAATTTTCTTGAAGAGATCTCTAGTCTTTCCCATTCTGTTGTTTTCCTCTATTTCTTTGCATTGTTCACTGAGGAAAGGAAGGCTTTCTTATCTCTTCTTGCTATTCTTTGAAACTCCGCATTCAAATGGGTATATCTTTCCTTTTCTCCTTTGCTTTTTCACTTCTCTTCTTTTCAGAGCTATTTGTAAGGCCTCCTCAGACAGCCATTCTGCTTTTTTGCATTTCTTTTTCTTGGGGATGGTCTTGCTCCCTGTCTCCTGTACAATGTCACAAACCTCCGTCCATAGTTCATCAGGCACTCTGTCTATCAGATCTAGGCCCTTAAATCTATTTGTCACTTCCACTGTATAATCATAAGGGATTTGATTTAGGTCATACCTGAATGGTCTAGTGGTTTTCCCCCCTTTCTTCAATTTAAGTCTGAATTTGGCAATAAAGATTTCATGATCTGAGCCACAGGCAGCTCCTGGTCTTGTTTTTGCTGACTATACAGAGCTTCTCCATCTTTGGCTGCAAAGAATATAATCAATCTGATTTTGGTGTTGGCCATCTGATCCATGTGTAGATCACATTATGGAGTCACAATGCAATTAAAAGAGAAAAGAATTTTTTAAACCGTATTTGTACATTAAAGCTTCTAAATAATTAATTGGGAAAGAAAAAAATCATAATGAAAATTAAAAATACTTACAAAAAAATAACCATAAAAATTGTGGGATGATGCCAAAGTAATATACAGAACATTCAGATTTACCTTTTTATGTTAGTAAAGATAAAAGGTTGAAAATGAGAAACCAACTTGAGTTAAAAAGCACAGCAGAATGAAACCCACAGAAAGTGGAAAGAATAAAGATAATGATTACACCTATACAAAAAGGTTTTCCAGCTCTGTTGTACTTCTATTTTACTAAGACTGAGTACGTAATGTTAAGAGCTAAAAATCTAAAACTGTTACTTTTAGGCTATCGTGTACTGTCCATCATGATTACTTTTAGGTAAATCTATTTGCCATAACTGTGATGGTATGTCCATAAAGAAAGCTCATATAACTGAAAAGCTACCAGCATACAGGTTTCACAGAAAGAGAAAGATGATCTTAATAAAGAAGAGGTGGTAGAGGAAACAGGCAGGAGTTAGGCTGAAAAGTTAAATAAATGATGCAATGATGATTAACTCAAGAAGGTTCAATCTACCACCCTTTACTGGGCTTCCCTGGTGGCTCAGACCATAAAGAATCCCCCTGCAATGTGGGAGACCTAGGTTCGATCCCTGGGTTGGGAAGATCCCCTAGAGAAGGGAACGGCTACCCACTCCAGTACTCTTGCCTGGAGAATTCCACAGACAGAGGAGCCTGCCAAGCTACAGTCCATGGGGTTGCAAAGAGTCAGACCCAACTGAGCAACTTTTACTTTCACCACCATTTACTAATGATTTACTACTTGCAACTGTAATAGTGCTTATGCCATTTAACTAACCTCAAAATGTTGCAAAGCGGTCATTATTAACCCAGGAGGAAACCTGGGCTCAGAAAGGATAATTTAACTGCTTCTGATCATATTTCAGAATGTAGCAGAATTCAGGTATAAATTCAGATCTATCTGAGACTGTCAACTGTTACAATCAGTAACTATTCCAATATTGTCATTTTAAAATGTAGATTAATTAATATAAATTCACACAACAGCTAGAAAACCAAACAACACCTCAGTAATTATTTTAAACATTTACTGAATTTGAAAACATGTTATCTCACAAATGGCATTCTGAGTGGTCCTTTGTTTTAACTTATGTACTTACTGTAAAGGACACTTAATGATGCTATGTTTTTGGAGACTAGATAACTGAGGCTTTACTGTACTTGAGAAATATAGTTTTGAAATTACATTATATAAAGGTTTCATTATTGTAAATATTATCAAGTACTAGAACTCTTTAACCCATTTATTAAACATTTATGTTCTTTAGCTTCTTTAACTTTTTGTTCTTATATTTATTCTTGATTTATTCAGCTGAGCCAAATACTTTTACTAACCAAAATTATTTCAACAAGTACTTTAGCAGTTTATTACTTTTGAGGACATTGTAAGTTTCAATGTCTAACAAGTCTATTACTAAATTGCAGATCTGTCTGAAATGTAAAGATCCAATCCTCTCTCCTCAAAGCTGTATGGTTCATAAATGACAATTTGGGGTGAGTAAAGTGGCCAATTTTTAAATATATAAAGAAAATATAAAATGACTCAACCAATAAGATTCAACAAAAAACCAGTATGAATTAATTCCAGTCCCAAACAAGTTTCCCAACTACCTAGGTATTAAGAAAACCCAATAACCAGACCACTGTATTTCCAATCATGCCACTTAATTGTCAGTTAGTATATACATGTCAAATATAATTATTATAGCAACTGTGTACTGCTATAATGCAACAACAAAATTAAAGAACTGCAACACCCAAGCAAGCAAGACTAACAAAAATATCAGAGTACCATCACTGGAATATACCGTCAAAGAATATAATTTATCAACTTAGCATAAACTTCATTCTATCTCTATTTCTGGCTGCTTCTCGGTATAAGCAAACCTCAACTGTCCAAGGAGAAAACTGTCAACACTGCCAGGTAGAAACCGACATAATTTTTAAACCTCAGTCTGATTTCCCCTTTTACTCATTACTTCTTTTATTCATCTTATTCTAGGTAAAAGGTGCTTTACATTCTTCTCAATGATGAAAGATGAAGAACATAAGAATACTGTGCAATGCAACCAAGTCGAAATATATATTGCTCTATTTCATCAGTTCCATTTTATTAATACATGGCCAAGAGTTCAATTGTACTTTCAAAACAGGTACTTACCTATTAAAAAGCAAAACAGTGAGGTGAAGGATAACATCTCTACCACTGGACACTGTTGGCTTCATTGTCTGAATATATCTGAGGGCTTGTCTGTGCTCACCCTGACTCATGAAGGCTTCAATAATCTTTGAATGTTGCCATGACACAGGTTTTGCAGTAGCCGGGTGAAACAGAAGATCCAAACCACTCTGCAAAAATGACAATGAAAACTGGTAAATTAAATACAATGCTTTGCACTTTGAAAAAAAAAAAAAGGAATATACTAAACCTATGCAAATTAAAATAAAACCTGTTTAAATATATCTGAAAATATCTACTTTACTGTATATTTTATTTTAAATAAAAGCCTTATCAAAAGCCTCATACTTTTGAGATCTTGTCAAGTGAGTATATAAAATCTTTCCATCACCAATTTCATACATCAATGTCAAATTCTGGCTTCTCTGGTTCACCCAACACATCAAATATATCTGTAACATAAAAATGACTATATTTGCACTACTGGTAATTGTTTGTATGTTATTTAGACAATAAGACTCTTGGGGTTCTAAACTATTTTATCTTTGTATATTCGTGTTGCCTGAAATGGTGCTTGGTGAAGGTACTGATTAAACTGAATCCTTAAAAAACCTCCGGAAGTAGACTGTGCCATATCTTTAATGTTAAATGTATTTTTCCTAAAATTCTAATAGTTTACAAAAGTTTAACATTCTAAATGAACTATACAGACTTACCTCATAGTCATTATGATCTATCAGCCAAAATCCTTGAATAAGTTTAACCTGGCCCCAAGAAATGGCAAAGGCAGTTGGAAATGATTCAATGGAAGTATCCGTTTTGTTTGGAAAGGAATACATAATATCAAGTAGCAAATAAATAGTCTTTTAAAAAAAAGAGGATCAAGGACAATAAACAAAAAGAAAAACTCCTACATATATATCTGCAATAGGTAACAACAGAAAGTATCAGAAAAAAGGCTTAAGACAGTTTTATTAAATGTCGGTACAGCCAACCCCACAACCAACTTCATTCATTCTGTATTAAGTACCACCACAAAGGTACTTTGTCCCCTGGAGGAAGAAATGGCAACCCACTCCAGCATTCTTGCCTAGAGAATCCCCACAGACAGAGGAGCCTGGTGGGCTACAGTTCATAGGGTCACACGTGCCTGAAGCGACTTAGCACACAGGCACCACAAGGAGATGAACTAAAGCATACTTTCTTCACCCAAGTTAGCAGATTAACAAATTTAAGAAACAAAGCCACAGATGAAATTCCAGTTATCCAATAAACCCTGGCAGTTTAAGCAAACACATTATTTATTTTATAAATTATGAATAAAACTATGCATTTTGACTAAGAAATAGACTTTAGTACAGAAATCTTATTTAAGAGACCACATAATGCATTCCCATCCAGCACATAAAATCTCATAGAGAATGACCACATGCTAGCAATGTTCTAGAGCTGTCTTTAACTTCGGGAATGTCTTGGACACATTTGAGTCTGATGAAAGCCAAGAACTGTATCTCTAGAAAAATAAACATAAACATTTTGCATAGTTTCAAGGTTAACAAAAGACCATCTGAATCCAATCAACAGGTCCTGGATTAAGAATCTTTCCTTTAAAACAAATTCAAATGTGAAATTGAGATTGGATTAGATGCATAAGGGTCCTACTACTCTGACATTGTATGATTTTGGTAATATGTGAATTACTTGATAAAATTTTAAAGGATACAACAGAATGCTTGCTTGCTTCAGTAATGTTGTCTAGTAGGTATATGTCAAGTAACGCCTATTAAAAAAAAATTTAGTGCATTTTACATATTCATTCATTTATGTTCCTTGTTTTTCCCAAGCCCATGCCAGGTATGAAAAATCCAATTAAGCATTCCTCTCTCTCCCAGCCCAGCTTTTGAGACTAAATGATATTGTGTTACCGCGAACCTACATGTAGACTCGTAGGAGGATATTTTCCTGTGCCTCCTTCGTCCCGTTTCCACAACTTCTCTACTCGATCTCCTAACTGAGAAACCATTCCATCAATCATCAAGCAGTCAGGGTTCCACTTCCCTCTGCAATAAGGGCAACATTAAGGATATTGAGCATTAGTTCTAATTATTATTATCAAAACAACCAGCAGCCAACTCTTAAAAGTAACGACCTCAACTATCAAAGGCAGAAGAAATTTGAGGACAGGATCCCATCATGAGAAATCTGGACATCAAGTAAAGTTAGTCAGATAAACCCTGAAGAAGCCTCAAGTTTGGTTATTAGCCAAGTCAGTTAGTGAAGGTCAGGTTCCAGGGGAAAAAGTGGTCTAGTCAGCAAAATGCTGTTTACTTTTTACTACCTTGAGCAAATTACCAAAGAGCATGATATCTCAGTATAGAGAAAGTAAATACTGTAGCTCAAAGTCAAAAAGTTTTACTTTCAGTTTTATCACCTGGACTAGTTTTTAAACCTCAATGCTAATTGCTAAGTCACTTCAGTCGTGTCCGACTCTGTGCGACCCCATAGATGGCAGCCCACCAGGCTCCCCCATCCCTGGGATTCTCCAGGCAAGAACACTGGAGTGGGTTCCCTCCTAATATTTATTATTGAGCACATACAGGTGATAAGCAGATACTGACCTCGTCTGTTTCCTCATCTAATATTAATAACAACAATAGCAGTTACTAATTATTGGATGAAATTTTCTTGAATAAGGCATTGAAAGAAAGATATTTTATTTCATCTTTATATTTACTTTATATTGACTTTATAATTTGTGACAAATAGGATTAGAAAGTTTATCCAACCTGCTCAAGGACATACACTTAGGAAATAACAGATCTAGAAATTTTAAATACACCTTATAAATTTCCCAAGTCCATGCTCACTATCCTAGATTAGTTATTAGTTATTCTAATCTAATCCTTGATTAGATTCTGGATCCTCTAACTATGCACAACTTTGTACAGGTTTCCAAGTGATTCAGACAACAAACCTGGAATCAAGGTTTGGGAATAATTGCTCTAAATGTTATAATCCCCTCTACAATTCTGTCATTCCAACTTGAGGAAGAAGGCTATTTATAATTCCAAGGTAGAGTCAGGCTGTAAAACATTACTCTTTTTTTCTTTTATTACTTTTATATCTTTATTTCAAAGGACCCAACCACATATGTATTTAAGGGGAAGGGGGAGTTCATATTTAAAGAAAAGAGAGAAAAAGGCAATAAAGAAAAAAATGGATAAAGTGCTGAAATGCAAATGTTAATGCAAAGAATGTAAAGTAACTAACATGATATATTTTCAGCTTTAGTAACAGTTGCTTCAAGTCTTCTTCTGAATAAGAATTCTCAGGAAAAATGTATACTTAAATTATAGAATCTCCGATTTAGGAAATAATAAATAGCTGTGTTCAAATTCTAAAATAAAGATGTAAACAGTAGGTCAAGGCAAACACTACAACTAAAATAGTAATGCTGGTGACAAATTCATATACTTTACTGAGATTTCCACCCCTTTAATCTTTTTTTTTATAACATAATGAATTCTATTCTGAGAAAGCTTTGATTTCTTATACAAGTAACTTCTAAAATGGTTTTTGAAGGCTCTGGATGTACTATACCTTGATGAACGCTCACACTTCTGTCGACGACTGGTGTAGTAATTCTGAATTACGGGGTAGTTGTAGCATAACCTTGACAACTGCACAGCATCATCTAGATGTTTCATAAGAGTTGGAAGAAAAGCTAGTAATATTTCCAAAACACTCCCCATAAACTTAAGGTTACATAATTGATATTTTACTACAATTTTATGATATTCTTTAAATTGCAGGCTTCTTAAAGTAATAAAAGAACACTTTATTAACAGACGCATAAATGAGAAAACCGAGTGTCTCAAGAATGTCTTGTAACAACAGGATGCCAGTTAAAGACCCTGGAAAAACTATTTCAGAAAATTATTTTACTCCCTTAGGCACAAATGATAATATAAAAGTAAGCAAATTCACTATGTGTTCAAGTAAAAATCTAAGAGAATTATGAAAGAATAAGATCAACAGTAATTATGCACAGTGGCAGATACACTTCTAAGTCTGTGAATCCTGGAAATATAAGAAGTTGGAGGCTTTTGTTCTACACAAATGTAGTAAAAGTCAAATTCTCTAATTCCTGATATTAGCATGAATTATTAGATAAAACGGGGTAAGTAATTGATGGCAAAAAGTATTGGTTAATAACCATATTAAAAGAACCTTGAAGAGAAAAAGATGGACAAATTAGATTTTAAACTCATACTTCTATGGATCTAAATTATAGCTGGTGATATTACTGAACCCATCTTCAGAAGCCATGTTTTGTCAAATGTTTTTTTTTTTAACCCAACAAACATGCATGCAACACCTGCATATCAGGCATGGGGTGAAGCACTGAAGGCACAAAGAGAATACAAGAAAAGAAGGTGAGAATAAAAGAAAGCACGAGAGAGCGGTAGAAGGAAGGAAACCCCAACAATAGAGCAACAAAATTATAAAGATTTAAGAATGTTTCATTAATATTTATAGATTAAGGAAATATTTTACCTAAGCCCTCTGGTAAAAGGCCAGAATGAGAGAACCAAAGAACCACTTGTGCATACTGACAGATGAGCTGGGTAACCATATATTTATTGCTTAAATCTGTAAGACCTGTAAAGAGTTGAAATCAGTTGTTTAGTTTTCAATTTATCAACCACAAATGAAAAATCAAGACACTCTATAGTTCTCAAAAACAGTAACTACTTGGTGATTTTAAACAATATGCATGTATTTTTAAACAAATTTAGCTTGAACAAATAATCTCCAAAATGCTAAACTAACTCACTGACTAAAATAGACATTTTAAGTAAATATGCTTCCATGTTAGCTACACTCCCATTTAGCTATTTTCAATAATCAGATTTATACATTAAAACAAACTAGTACAGTATCATTAATACAGGCTGTTCAAACCAGGCCTTTATATGAAACTGGCTATTTTGTTTCAATGGAAAACCAGAGGAGAAAAATTATGAAGACCAACTCTATGCACAAAAACTTAAAAATAATTTAAAAATCTGAAGTTCTACCACTAATACACTGCCTTAACAATCTTTAAATCCCCAATTTCCCAACCTTATTTAATCATGAACTCATGGTTCATCTAACAACATTCGTAGCTTTTCATTTGAAAAAAAAAAAAAAAAACTAGCATTTGAGAAATAATGGCCTCTTTGCCCAATAATCCATCTAATGCATAGGAAATGTATTCCGTCCCGAATTCAACAAGCAAAAGTCAATGAAACATTCGTTTACATAAGACAGGAGCACACCTCTCTCAGTGATGTCGTGGGCCTCAGCTGCAAAGCAGCTTAAGACTGTACTAAGATTGCTAAGAAGTAAATGGCACTGCTGGAGAGACTGGATAGTCTGTGGGTCGATGAAACGACATGAACCATCAAATAACGGTGTACCTTTCAAGAAAAAAAGACAAGATTAGTTTTGACACACTAAATCTTGACTTAATTAAAATAATAAATGCAAAATATCTCAAATTACTTTAATCATAGAATTATTCTATACATTGTGAGATTTAAAAAGACAAGCTTCAAATGACAAATATCCTCAAGGAATATAGAAACGACAGCTACAAATTCTATCTTTAAAAAATGCAGAATGAGGTGAGCACAGACAAAAGTGATACAGATTCAACTTCAGATTCACTAGAAATCAGTACTATGTTGCTGTGTGATTATTATTTTATAAGAACTCTTTCTTCCACCTCTAGTCTTTGGAAAAGTGAGACAATGAAATTAAGATCCAGAGACTTAATACAATATAACTGCATGCTTGCTATAATGTAGACTTGGCTGTCCTCTCATTTCAAGCTTAAGGCTGAGTTCACAAATGCATTTTTGGACACAACTTAGCAACTAAACAACAACAAAAACACTATACAGAACCCTATATCCTCCTATCAAATTTTGTAGGTTTAAACAATCCTCTGCTAAGAATAACTTTTTTAAAAGTCCAATTTGTTCACTCATCAAGACATAACAGTAATAACAAATGCACATATACTTCTAAATAAACTTAAAATGTACTTTCAATGCACAAGGCAATCATATATTACCTTTAATATTATTTTTGCACTAGTTGGACATAATGGGTTTTAATATTCACAGCATATTTTAAAACTCAAGGTGTACAACAGACTAATAAATAACCTGATATAACTAATGACATGTTAGTAGAAGACAAGAGGTGATTTGAGTTTTTGCCCTACTATTCCGCTTCTTTACACTCCTAAGTATTTTAAATAGAAAATGAATAAAGCTTAGAGGTTAACTGGCCTATTCTCTTAACTCCATCATCAGCATATCTTATAAATTAAATGCCTAAGATTAAAAGATATGATATAATTCTGAAACTTGCTACTGGAAACATGCCTAACATGTTGACAATCTAAACAATCTGCTGCAAAATCTTGATCAAAAAAATAATTTTTTCACTCTAATATAAAATAAAGTCTTTCTGGGACTTCTTCAAAGAGTTTGCAACTTCAAAATAATTAAAAATTTATTGTTATGTACTCAAAACATAAACCAAGATTATTTTTTTATATATATAATACTTACATAGTCTGTCAAATTCCTCTTTTGTGAAAACCACTTTATTCCATGACCATTCAAGAACAAAGCGTAAATTAGCAGCAGAATTTGGTTGTTCTTATTTGTAAATATGGAAGGGAAAAATGAAGAATGGTTACTAATTACAAAAAAAAAAAAAAAACTTCAGGGAAGAAACCTGACAAAAACCACCCTAAACAAGTGAGCAACGTTAAAATCAATATTTATGGAGACAGACGGGCTGCATCTGTGCTCAGGGTATCACATGAGGGAGCACATCCATTTACGTGATGCTGCTATGAAAAATGTAAAATCTAAATCTAATCATGAGGAAATATCAACAAATACAACCTGAGAGGCAGGCTACAAAATAACAGGCCCATATTCTTTAAAAATGTCAATTTCTTCAAAGACAAATGCTTAAGATTTACACAATATTATGAGCGAGTAAAACAACATGAAAACTAAATATAAAATATATTCTGGACGGGATTCTGAATTCCCTCTCCCTAAAAATGTTACAAAGGACATTACTGGGGCAATTAGTGATATTCCAATAGAATCTACAGATTAGGTAATAGCATGTATCAATATTAATTTTCCTGATTTTTCTAACTCCAAAGTGTTTTGTTAAGTGAATATCCTTGTTCTTAGAAGGAAACATTGAAATATTTTGAGTAAAGAAGCATGATGCCTTCAACTTATCAAATGGTCAGAATAAAAACAACACGTGTGTGTGAAATGTTTGTTTGCAGAGAGTAAAACATACAACTTGAATCCCCAGAGAATTTTTCTGAATGAAAAAGAGTCAACCCTAAAAGGTTACATACTGTCGGATTCCATTTATGATCACTTCTGAAATGACAAAATTATAGAAACAGACAATAAATGAATGGGTGCTGGGCATTAGGAATGGGGTGGGGGCTGGCGGTAGTAAGCATGGCTATCAAAGAGTAAGAAGAGAAGTCCTGTATGTGATATAATACTAGAGACGTGCCACATCTTATCATTCATGGGGGATAAGGGTACACTGTAAATGTCTTACAATTGCATGTGAACACAATTATCTCAAAATAAAGGTAACTTACCACCCCCCCACAGTAAATTGACAATTTTAAAACTACAAAGCATTTTTTAATTGTTAAAAATCATAATCTTACCTTCTGTTATCCATCTTTTGATACACCCTGTCAAAAGTCCCAGAGAACTTGTCTGGATTGCTGCTGACAATATAGCTTCTAACTGTTCTTCCTAAACCATGTTTTAAAAAAAGAAAAGAAAGGGTATGTGATCCGAGGCAGAGGTATCAAGTTCTAGCTCACAACCCAAAATTTTAAAGGATTAAAAATCATTATGATTCCCCAGGATGGCTATACACAAAAAAACAACAAGCACTGGTGATGGTGTAGAAACTCCTCATACACTGCTGCTGCTAAGTCACTTCAGTCGTGTCCGACTCTGTGCGACCCCATAGACCTAGGCAGCCCACCAGGTTCCCCCGTCCTCCAGGCAAGAACACTGGAGTGGGCTGCCATTTCCTTCTCCAATGCACAAAAGTGAAAAGTGAAAGCAAAGTCGCTCAGTTGTGTCCGACCTTTAGCATGGACTGCAGCCTACCAAGCTCCTCCGTCCATGGGATTTAATGTTAAAATGAGACAGCCACTTTGGAAACCAGTCTGGTAGTTTCTCAAAATCTTAACTATAAAGTTACCATACGACTCAGTGGTTTCACACTTAGATATACACCCAAGAGAACTGAAAAACAAACATCCACACAAAAACTGTTATATGAAGCATTATTTCTAACAGCCAATAATGGAAACAACCAA
This sequence comes from Bos grunniens, assembly GCF_055505025.1. Lineage (NCBI taxonomy): Eukaryota > Metazoa > Chordata > Mammalia > Artiodactyla > Bovidae > Bos > Bos grunniens. The sequence continues at coordinate 50,653,404 of NC_141180.1, forward strand.
AATGCCCTGAAACTGAAGAATAGATAAATAAAATGTGGTATATCATACAGTGGAATATTACACAGCCATGAAACAGGGTGAAGTTCTGATATGTGCTCCAACATGGATAAATCTTGAAAATATTGTTCTAAGTCAAAGAAGTAAGTCACAAAAGGCCACATATTATTTGATTCTATTTATATAAAATGTCAATGGCAACCCACTCCAGTATTCTTGCCTGGAGAATCCCATGGAGAGAGGAGCCTGGCAGGCTACAGTCCATGGGGTTGCAAAGAGTCGGACACAACTGAAGCAACACACACACACACACACACAATATGTCTAGAGCAAATAAATCTACAAAGACAGTAGATTAGTGGTCACCAAAGACTGGAAGAGAGGAGGAAAAGGAATTGACTGGTTATGGGGTTTGGAGGGAGGTGATAAAAATATTCTGAAATTGAATGTTGTGATAGTTGCACAACTCTATACTAAAAACCACTGAATTATAGGAATTAAATCTCAACAAAGTTGTTTATACTTTATTTACACTTTATTTTACACTTTAAGAATCTATGAATTTCATTCACTACAACAAATGTTTTTTTAAAAAGGAATCACAGGAATAAATAGATGAGTTAAAAAGGAATAGAGAGAGCTACAATATGATAAAGATACCCCAAAACTACAGCATGATTCTAAATGGAGATTCAATAGAACAATTTACATTAAAATCAAGGACAAAACAAGGACGTCTGGTAGTACCATTATTTTTCTATAATCTGTAGAGGTTCCACCAAATGGCATAAGAAAATAAAGTAATAAACTGGGGGGAGGGGTGCAGAAAGCCTGTATTTGCTGATGATTGCATGCCTTGAAAATCTAAGAGATTCTAATCTAGCCAAGTATTAATAGCATTGAATGAATATACAAAACCCAACTCTATTTCTGAATGAATATGGGGAAAATGGTCTACTCATAAAAAATACTATAAAACATTTAGGGATAAAAATAGAAACTCACTGGAAAATAACCATTAACTCTTATGACAGATGTAAAAATTAACCCTAAATAAATGAGAAGATACAAATGCCAACTCTCCCTCAAATTAACATGTGAATATAATAAAATGCTCAAAAGAATTCCAACAGGAATACTGGATAAAACCATCTTATAATTAATAAAAAGAGTAAGTGCCTATGAATTCCCAAAAATTATAGATTAAAAAACCAGGCTGCATTTCCAAATATCAAAGCAATATATTAAAATGATATAGAAATAGATAACTAGATTTATGAGACAAGATAAAAGCCCAGAAATAGAACCCAGTTGATACGGGCATATAGTATCGGATAAAGGCAATATTTCAGTAGCATGAGAAAAAGATATTTTGGGTCCTGTTTCACAAATGATATAACACAGCTAGACTAATCATCTGGGGGGAAAATAACTGAACCTTTATTTTATCTGACACACAGAAAATGAGTTAGAGCCTTAAAGAAACATTTGGGTGTTAAAATTTTAAGCCAGAGTCAGAGCTATAAAATGCATTTGACTATAAAAACATTATTTTGAATGTGGTAAGAGATATCATGAAACAGTGAAGAGCAAACAAAAGGGGTACCATCTGTAAGATTTATGACAGGATAAATATCTACATATTTTATAAAGCTTTTCCATAAACAACCCAATTAGAGAAAAAGTATATCAATATGTCATTCACAGAAAAAACCCTGATAACAAATATATGTATATATACTATCATTTTTTTATTGTATATGGCAGGATAAAGAGATATAGGAAAGTATACACATCAAAAAGTCCATATACCATACATACAACTAACAACTAATTACCAACTGGACACTGATGAAACTGATCCAAGTCTAGATTAAGACTATTTCCCAGAAGCCCTGTCTCCTCCTACCTAATCAAAAGAAATTTCCATTCACTCCTCCCATCCTCCGTGGTAACCACTCTAACATTTTGAAGGAATCTCCTCCTCGCTTTTTTTGCTTCATCTCGACATATCCATTACTAACCAATTCAGCTCAATTTGGTCTATTTTAGGAATAAAGTTTTTAAAAAGATACATGAAAAAAGTCAACAAAATGCCAATATTTGCATGCCTCCAAATACTTTAGCCTATTTTCTAAATTGAAATTATTCATGTTTTATCTATGTAAGTGGAAAGAAACCAAGGGTTGAATTACCAGATTCAAAATAATCACAAAAAGATACTAAATGCTATTTGACTAACATGGCTGAATGGTTGAATTATAGCTATTTTTTCTCACTTTTTCTTATTTAAAAAAACTTATTTATTTATATTTGGCTACGGGGTTCTTCGCTGCTGCATGGGTTTTTCCTCTAAAGCCACGAGTGGGGGCTACTCTCCAGTTGCGGTACTTGGGCTTCTCATTGCAGTGGCTTCTCTGTTGCAGAACAGGGGCTCTAGGGTGCGTAGACCCCGGGAGTTGTGGCATGTGGGCTCCGCAGTTGCAGCTCCTGGGCTCTAGAGCACAGGCTTCAGTAGTTGTGGAGCACAGATTTAGTTGCTCCATGGCATGTGGGACCTTCCTGGACCAGGGATCAAACACATGTCTCCTGCACTGGCAGGTGGATTCTTATCCACTGCACCACCAGAGTAACCTCTCACTTTACTCTTCTTTTTAAAACTAGATATCATTGCTTGTAACTAAGTTTCATAATATAGAATAGGGGGGATCGGTATTAATTCTCTAAAATAAAAAAAATTAAATGGAGCACTTAAAGTGCTCCTTAAGGATGATGAACACTAATACTAATTTGGAGCCTGTGGCAGGGAAGGATAATTTCCGGACCACAGGGTCCTATGAGCAAGGGCCACCAAGACAAAATTTACCTAAGGTTTTTTAATGAACCCAGTTCAGAGCTCTGTTTATGTAGAAGACAGTTTATAATCTGTTACTGACTCACTCAACATATGAAAAGGAAAGAACCATCAAACATTTAAGTATAGCCACCAAATCAAAAGGCAGCTCAGATGGTAAACAATCTGCCTGCAATGCAAGAGACGTACGTTCAGACCCTGGGTTAGGAAGGTCCCCTGGAGGAGGAAATGGCAACCCACTCCAATACCCTTGCCTGGAGAATCCCATGGACAGAGGAGCCTGGCGGGCTATAGTCCATAGGGTCGCAAAGAATCAAATATGACTGAGCAACTAAATAACAACCAGATCAAAAAGACTAAAATAATAAAAAATAACTCCAGATAAAACAGGCATAATACAGGAACTAAATAAAACCTGAAACATAGAGCTAGAAGATATTTCATCCATAAAATATAACAGAATACTACCAAAAAAAGAATGATCAAAGAGTAAGAGCGTGTAGAAATTTTAAATTGGGGCTAAATTTTTTAAATCTAAAAAAAAGAAAATTAGATGAAAACATCTCCCAGAAAGCAAAATCAAGAGGCAAACAACACACAGTTGGAAAGCAAAGATAAGCTAACATAAGACCAACTAAGGATAGTCAATATTTGTCTAAAGGGGTTCTACAAAGAGCAAAACCAAACTGAAATGTTGATATCCAGTCAGTTCCTCATCAACTGCAGATAGGAAACATTTGGGGGTGGGGGAGATTACAGAAAGTTCCAAAAAAAAAAAACAACTTGAATTTGAGGTGTGCCAGCAACTATTGCGGAGAAGGCAATGGCACCCCACTCCAGTACTTTGCCTGGAAAATCCCATGGATGGAGGAGCTTGGTAGGCTGCAGTCCATGGGGTCGCTAAGAGTTGGACACGACTGAGCGACTTCCCTTTCACTTTTCACTTTCATGCATTGGAGAAGGAAATGGCAACCCACTCCAGTGTTCTCGCTTGGAGAATCCCAGGGATGGGGGAGCCTGGTGGGCTGCCATCTGTGGGATCACACAGAGTCGGACACAACTGAAGTGACTTAGCAGCAGCAGCAACTACTAACATGCATGTATGTTGTATTAAGTACTTTAATCTAGAGACGATTTAAAGTACATAAGTGGGTGTGCACAGGTTATATGCAAATATCATGCCTTATTATGTAAGTTAATTGCTGCTGCTGCTAAGTCACGGGTACCGAGGGTTGACTGAACATGACTACATGGTCAATATTTGCTCAGTACAGTGATACAAAAGGGAGGAGGGGAGAAAGGGAAAAAAAAATCCTGATAATAGATTGACTATTTCTCTTATTTTCATGACATTAGGTATTAGAGTCCAACTGCAGGTGTTAAACCGTCAGCAGCAATATTCACAATTCATCTGATATTTAAAAGGCTTCTTCCCTAACAATTCATTACGCTACATATCTGCAATTATTTAAATAACTTAATTCAAACATTATTTGAGGGGAAAGAGTTATTAAAACATTTTCTCTTTCTCCAAGGAAAAACGACCTGGGGTTTGTTTACTTTCAGCAAATACCAAGTTAAAATGTTGAATTTTAAGTTGTCACTAGACAACACTGTTTAAAAATGTCTCCTGACTGGTAAAATGTATTGTGACTCTAAAAACTGTGTGGATTTTACAATATTTTTATTTATGTATCCATTGGGAAATTAAGCCTGTCTTCCATTACTAAGTCTGACTCCCGTAACTCTCTTGTGTTTTGCAGAAACCTGGAATCTTCACTAATAGGCTTTCATAAGAGCAGTTTTTATAGAGCAGTGGTTCTCAAACCATCAGAAATCACATCAAGGGCTTATTAAAACAACTATGACTTCTACTCATGACATGCCTGATGCATCCATGATGTTTCCTAGCCTATAGTTCAGTTCAGTCTCGCTCAGTCGTGTCCAACTCTTTGTGACCCCAAGGACTCACAGCACACCAGGCTTCCGTGTCCATCACCACCTCCCGGGGTTTACTCAAACTCATGTCCGTCGAGTCGATGATGCCATCCAACCATCTCATCCTCTGTCGTCCCTTCTCCTCCCACCTTCCACCTTTCCCAGCATTGGGATCTTTTCTAATGAGTCAGTTCTTCCCATCAGGTGGCCAAAGTATTGGAGCTTCAGCTTCAGCATCAGTTCTTCTAATGAATATTCAGGACTGATTTACTTTAGGATGGACTGGTTGGATCTCCTTGCAGTCCAAGGGACTCTCAAGAGTCTTTTCCAACACCACAGTTCAAAAGCATCAATTCTTTGGCTCTCAGCTTTCTTTATGGTCCAACTCTCACATCCATACATGACTACTGGAAAAACCATAGCTTTGACTAGATGGACCTTTGTCAGTAAAATAATGTCTTTGCTTTTTAATATGCTGTCTACACTAGTCATAGCTTTCCTTCCAAGGAGCAAGTCTTTTAAATTCATGGGTGCAGTCAACATCTGCAGTGATTTTGGAGCCCAAGGAAATAAAGGCTCTCACTGTTTTGTTTCCCCATCTATTTGCCATGAAGTTATGTGACCAGATGCCATGATCTTTGTTTTTTGAAAGTTGAGTTTCAAGTCAGCTTTTTTTTCACTAGCCTATAGACCTGGTGTCAAGTTATACCTATGGGATCCTGCAGGTATGAATTTTAAGCCAAATCCAAGAACCACAGCTACTGACATGCAAAGCTGGCATTACAGTACTTAACTTACTTTTTAAGATATTAATAGATTTTTGTTGTAATAGAAAGCTAATGACATGATCCAAAAGAAACAACAAGAGTTAAAAATCTCTCACCTGACTTAAACTGGAAGGTTGAATATCAATAAGTCTTGGTGAGAGAAGGCCAGCCACAAGACATCGATTATAACCATCAGGAATGACTTCATTGAGAGATGGTCCTGATTTCTTTAAAAATGTCAAAGTCTATAACAGAATGATTAATAAGATATCAGTCAATAATCAATTCAAATAATCAAATTTAAGAATAACTAATAAACCCATTACCCTACTTTACACTTAACAGTATGAAGAAAACTAAAAGGCACTGAATGAAAATTGTGGAAGACTACTTTTCTGTACTTCTTGCAAGGAAAAGAGCTCATAGGTTCTTGAGGTAACCAATGCTTGTCAGTCACAAATACTACTACTGATAATGCAATTATCAGTACTACTGAAAAAGCAATTTTAAATTGCTTATATATGAGGTAACCCTGTTATCTTCTGTAAGGCTGACAGACTTGGTAACAGATCTTAACAAACTTAATACACACAAAAGAAAAAGCTTGCAGTTTATTCTTCTTGGTCTAATGTGAAAGAGATCTGATATGAAGTATAAATATGACATTCATCCATATCTAGCTGATTATCATTTTAAGGATATGCCACTTAATGTTTTCCTGGAAAAGTATTTTCAACATAATCCACTCTGAGCCGGTCACTGTGCCACTGTGCCAGGTACCTTTTTTGCATTACTTCATTTACCCATACGCTTTTTAAGAAGGAAGAGAATTAAGAAGATGGAGTAAAGGAAGGTATTGACTTACTTTTGCTTAGGGTTCAGGAGCTAACATCCATATAAAGCTGCTATAAACACCCTAATAGCTCTTCCTAGAAGGTTGCCGTCAGTAATTGATGCTACTAGCTGCTATCTCATATACCTAGCAGAAGCTACCTTTTAAGATGAAAGAGTAGTTTATATAAATAACACTAAAGTTTAAATCCATGATCTGACTTCAGCTCAAGAAGAAACACTCTGTCCAAATTGTTATTTCTTACTCACCTCCTTTTGAAAGCCAGTACAAGTTATATGAACAACTCCTGAGTTTAACAAACAAGTGGCATCTAAAAAAAAAGAAAAAAAGATTTTAAAAAATCCACTTACATATTATATTTGGGATGGTATTAGTACAACAAAATTTATCCTAAGAACAAATTACTAGGCAAGGCATGGTATTACTACATACAATAAATTTTAAAATAATTTGTCCCTGTATTTCTATCCTAACAAGACACCAAACTTTATCACAAGTTAATATGAAATAGTTAATGTTTTACAGCAAATTCAAATATTGATAATTTTTCTATAAAACATACAATCATTAAATTTCTTGTGTACATATATCAAATTAACATCGTAACTTATCCATACATGTTAACTAATCATAATGAGAAATGAATGATAATACACTACACACAGCACAAATATACATACTCTTACATGTTATTTTTCTCAAAAAGTAATGTTAAATAAATACATACCAAAATTGTAAGTACTTGGGTTAAAAAACTGCTCAGGAGGTGGATATGAGGGAGGAACTCCTCGACTTAAACTTCTCTCATGTACTAATATATCCAAGATGTAATGTGGAGACGTCCTACTTACAACAGCATCCAGTGACCACAACGCAAAATAAGAGCAGTTATGCAGATATTCTCCTGATCTAAAAGAAATTGTATACAATTAAGTCAATAAACTACTACACATAAAAATCCCTAGAGAATTTTACATACATAGAGAAATCATACCTTAACGAATCTGGCATTTGTGCGTGGTACCAACGATTTATGTCGAAAAGCCCCAAATATATAGAAGGCTTTCCCTGTCCATATATATTCACCTGCCAGGTAAAGACTGAAACACTGGTGTCAGGAGACAGAGCTAAAAGAAGAGATAATTTTTAAAAACAGAATAAATAATCTCAAAATAAATACAACAAATATAAGTAGGAAGATTTTCCCATAAATTAAGAGGTTTAACTCATATCTGATTTGTTAAAACACATTTCTATCATTTATTCTGTAACAAGAGGTTCATTCACTTCTATCTTGACTGTTTTTCTATTTCAAGAAGACCTTATTAAAATGCATTCATCAGAAAAACAGTAACTTTGGCTTGTCTTCAGTTAACAGTTTGGCAACTTCAAGATGCTGTAAGGAGAAAGTAGAAAATGATTTGAATGAAAGTTCTCCCACAAATAAATCATTGCTAGTACCAGAGACTATGTGTGTGTGTGGACACACACATGTGCAAGTTCAGTCATGTCTGACTTTTGAAACCACGTGGACTGTAGCCTGCCAGGCTCCTCTGTCCATGGGATTTCCCAGGCAAGAATACTGGAGTGAGTTGCCATTTCCTCCTCCAGGGGATCGTCCTGACCCAGGAAGTGAACCCACATCTCCTGCTTTGGCAGGAGGATTCTTTACCTCTGAGTCACCTGGGAAGCCCAGAGAGTATCAATACTTAAAATGGATATCTTTGGGCTTTAGGGCTTAACTCTGTAGAAGAATTCTAGCTGAGAAGGATTGATCCAGCTATATGCTAAGGCACTGGTGGCAGGGGAGAGAGACAAGCACCCAAATGGTACGTGGAATGGAAAGATAGGAACAAAGATGAGAGACCGATAGAAGGAAAAAGGAAAGTAAAAATCCAAGACATAACTAATAGGAAATATAAAAAAGATATGAGTGGGGAGTAAGAGACAGAGTTCCATAAATTCTGTTTTGACATGTTTAGTTGGATATGAAAAATGGGGACCAGAACAGAGGAAATCTCTAGGATGAATAAGCTATACATGAGAATAAATCCCAATAGGAACAAGCTAAACCAGGGCCCCACTAAGCATTCTCAGAACTGAATAAACCTATCATGTTGTCCCATTCAATTCTTAACAACCACCCTTTGCAGAAGGTATAAATGTATTATTCCACTCACAGATAAGGAAACAAAAGCTTAGTCACAAATGTTAAATAATTTGTGAAAGGACTTCCCTGGTGGCTCAGATGGCAAAGCGTCTGCCTACAATGCAGGAGACCCGGGTTTGATCCCTGTGTTGGGAAGATTCCCTGGAGAAGGCAATGGCAACCCACTCCAGTACTCCTGCCTGGAAAATCCCCTGGATGGAGGAGCCTTGTAGGCTCCTCCGTGGTGGGCTACAGTCCATGGGGTCGCTAAGAGTTGGACACGACTGAGCAACTTCATCTTCACAACCAGTGACAGAGCTGGGATTTGAATCCATGTTGGATTCTAAAATCTATGCCATTTTCATTCTGTCACAATATTTACCAGGAAGAACAACTAGAGGAAACAAAAAATTCAAGACAACAAAGCATGTTTGTTGTGTATGTCTCAAAAAATACAGAAGTAAACATTATTCAGAGACTACTCATACTAGTCACAACTAGAGACCTTTTTGTGTGTGTCTGTTTTGAGAGGCGGATAAAAATAAAGAGGTTGCTCATTAATCTATTCAATTCTTGAGTTCTACACATCACGATCTGGAGAACAAGAAATACCTCGGATCTCACACAATTCTAAATAAATCCCACAATTAGTATTCCAACTTTTTAACTGCCAGGAGTACAAACTCTAGAAACCAATATCTGTCATATATCTTAAATCAAGACAAATCTTAAGCATTCACATGATATATAATAAAAGTGCTTTAAACCAACCTTCATTCATGCTTTCCTCCCTGTCACCGTGAGATCGAAATTTCTCTATACTCTGGCATCCCAAAAGTTTGGTATTACCAGTCTGTCCCCTCAAAGGAAACATGCCACCTGTGAGGTCCAGTGTGTATCTTTCTTCACAGTACTCCAACCCCTGAAATACAAAATGTACACCAATCTATGTCTTAATAGGATTCTAAGAAAAAGTTATTCTAAAATTAAATGTTCAAGAATTTCCACACAATATAAAGGAAACAAAAAAGTTAAAAGACCGAAGAGAACAAATTATTCAAGAAAGCTCTAAAATTTACACATGGGATAAAACACAAATAGAAAGGCTGATTTTGTTTCTCAAAAATAATTATCAATAAATCTTCTAAAGCTGTTATCAAACACAGGAACCTTCATGCATTACTGGTTGGGGTATAAATTGGACCTAAGCAATGAAATTACAAATACATATTCTCTAAACCAGCAAACCTACTTCTTTGTTTTCATTGAAGTTCTTGCTCTAGTTCTTAAATTTTTATTCACTGATTCCTATAAGAATCTGACAAAAGCTATGAAGAATAGCTTCTATTTTCTCTAGAAGAATGCATAGTTTTCCCTTGTTCTCCATGAAGAACTGGTTCTGGGACCTTCTTCCAATATCAAAATCTGTGGATGCTCAAGTCTCTTACATAAAATGGTGTAATACTTGCATATAACCTATGCACATCCTCCTATAGACTTTGAATCATTTCTAGATCACTTATTAATACCTAATACAATGTGAATGACATATAAATAGTTGCTGTGGCACAGCAAATTCAAGTTTTGTGTTCTGAAACCTTCTGGAATTCCTCCCCCCCATATTTCTGATCCAAGATTCACTGAATCCACAGATGTGGAACTGGAGAGTTGGAGGAGGGGGGTTCGGGGATGACATGGACACTGTGATCATAAAAACACCACACAAAATTGAAGGGCTTCATGAATTCCCTAAAACCCAATCACACACCCTCAAATACAAGGTTAAAAAGCCTGTTCTAGAGAAAGTATTGTGACAGCTAACCAAATATGGTTATTTGGTTATTAGCAGCACTTCACTACTTCCGCAAGAATTCAGTCAGAAAAATAGTCACTTAAAATGCTAGATGTATTTATCCTCTCTTACAACTGTAAGCAACCAGACTATAAAGTCTACCCCATGGCTTACTGCTTGTTATATTAGAGCAACAAAGTGGGGTTATTTTTCCTGGCTACCAACTAGGCCATAAGCTTGAGTCTTGTCTAATCTCTTCATTCTAGAGAAAAATTATACCTGAAGATTTTAAGATTGCCACCTTGGTAAAATACCAGTGTCCTGACTCCTAAATCTAATACTTTTTACATTATATTATGAATACAGTATTAACTTGAATAGAAGAAAAGATTGTAATATCTCAATAGCTTAAAACAAAGACTTAAAATAGCCAAACAATAAAACTGATACTATCAACCCATATCACCATTTACCTCATATAAGATTTGTCCTGATGCCAAACACTTTCTGTCACCAAAGGCCAGCTGAAGCAGATGTAAACTCAAAACATCCCCTTCACTGAAAGGAACAGAAATTAGCTGAGGAGAAATACTAAATACCATATTAATGCATTAAGCACCTCTTATTGCTCAAATAAATTTAATTTGGGTACAATATTGAGTGCATGTGACAAAACTGAAGTTGTTATAAAGAATTTAGTTTTACTTGGTTGTTTTCACAAAATGTAGTCCTTTGAAATAATAGCCGATTTAATTTTTATTGATTCTAATTAACTTAAGCTTATGTTGCTTGCATATTTTAGGTGACATCTTACATGGAAGACTATAAAGCTACTCAAAATTCATTCTTTCTCCCTGTCTTTCATAGGTGTGCTTTAGTTAGACAGTATTGGAAGAAAAAATAAATGGGATACAAAAATTGTTGAGATAAATGTCTTCTTATTCACCACATGGAGTCTTCACCAGGCACATTACTCAAGCTGCTGCCAGCCCACATCACACTTGGATGGAAATATGGACCTAATGAGGACTATTCCAATAGCCGTCTCCATATTTTTATTTCGATTTTCCTCCAGGATTGACAGAAGTGAATCTGTCAATCAATTAATTAATGAATTCTTTAAATCAGAATTAATTAATTTTTAATTAATTAAATTAAGTGACTTAATTCTTAAATCAATTAATAATTCCTTCACTGATGTACTAAAGCTTAAGACAAAACCTCAAAGTGAGGAAATCTAACACAAAAACCTAAGTTGACCACAATTCAGGTATTTAGAATTTAAAGTAGAACAGGTTTGGGAAGAGAACGTATTGGGAACACCAAAGAAAGCACTAAACATCAATGAAAAATAAGAGAAAATCAATACTTACACTGTTCCAGCACTGGAAATGAATGAGCTTAACCAGTTGGAAATTAAACTGAAAGGAAAGGTTTCTCAAAAGCTACACTGAGATAAAATTAAAGCTTATGAAAGAGAAGGGAAAATTAACCAAATTAACCTTAGGAATATACTGCAAAAGGCAAGTACAACAGAAGAACTAGAGAACAAAGTAGGGATACATAAAAATGAGAGGCATATACAATCAAGAGAAGAAAGGAATGAGATTATAAAAGAGGAAAAATGTTCTTATGAGAGAACACAGAAGGCCATAAAAATTGTCTGAGGAATAAGAAGTTGCCTACTAATGTGTTATCAGCTTACTCTCTGAAATATATATTATATCCAAACAAGTCAAGCAAGCACAATTTCTTCTTACTTATATCTCAGACTTACTCAAACATATAGGAACAATTATTTACCTTTTAAAGTCATTTCAATGGCCACTTACTAATTCACTGAATTATGTGGCTCTCATTAAAAAGAGGCAATATAGCACAAAGCTTTGCAAAAGAAATTAACTGCCATGCCATTCTTGACAAATACTATTAAAAACCAGATATATCACATTTACCTATCTTGTGTAGACTGAACAGCCCAGAGGTAACAGCAATTACGAGGATCATTTTCAGGTTCTTGAAAAGTGACAGCATACACAGGAACTCTTCCACCTTCCAACTGTGTGTAGTATCTATAACAAGCACAAAAACCAGTACACTTCATACTTCTAAGTTACAATTTCATGAAAAAAGAAGAAGATGCCTCATGTAAGAATTTGGGTTACTGCTCTTACAATCATCTTATCTTCAAAAACACACAGGGCACAAGACATCAAGAAAATGAGCATGGCACCCCATTTCCCAGGTAGAACTGGGAAGGGTTAGAATCACTAAAGCACGAACTATTCCTTCCAGTCATATAAATGTATGCCACTACGCACTGTTCCCCAGTAACAGGTACTCTAGAAAGAGATGAAATACCGTCACAACACTCCACTTCAGCTGCTGCAGCTGGGTCAGTTTCCCATTACTGCAACAGAATGAGTTAGAATCTGAAGACGCTTCACAAAGCCCTTGAAAAAGAGCTATTAGTGACGAGAACACAGTGTTCAAGAAAATCCTCTAGAAGCTAGGTTCTCCAGGCATTCCTTTGTGAGCAATTCAAAGACAAGAGCTGATAGAAGGGTATAAACAAAGACAGTGGAGACGGAATTCCCATAGGGAGCCACTAGGCAACAGCACTGCCACTGCATCACTGGCACTGTGCAGAAAAACTGAGTGTGAGGACGTGCAAGGACAGTCGATGTTTACTTTAGGGGCTACTGACACCTCAGTATCATCAAAGAACCAACGGTTAAAAAAAAAAACAGGTCTGGCATATATACATTGTTATTTTCCATCTCTCTCTTTCCCCCTCACTTCAAACTTGGCAAACATTTATAATCAACCAAACACTGCCAAGTAGGTACCAATCTGTTGGTGAGACAAACTGAGCAGAAAGTTTGGAAAGGTGACTATTTTGTTGACTCATCTGAAAGACAAGTTACTCAAGAAAATATTCTAATATTACTTGGAAGAAAAAGGAAGAAATATTAAATTGACAACTTAAAGGACAAATAGGTATCTATTTAACTCAATAGAGATATGACTTAAAACCTATAGTGCCTTACCTCCCTCAATAAAGGGAGGTAATTCAATAATTCAATAAATAAAGGTAAATTAATAAAATGGATTCCTCAATAATTTTAATAAAGATTTAATTAAAAAGTATCAATACAATTATATTTGGGGGAAGTTTTTGACAGCATATAAATTTTAAACACAGTATTTTGTAATTTTCTTAAAAGTCTTTATTTTTTCCTGTCAACTGAGAACTACTAAACTACCTTACACATATGGTTATGCAGAAAAGTACTTCAGAAAGAATTCATACCAGATATCTTAGTAGAGTCAAAGTTTACTAACAAACTGAATTCCACAATGACTAAAATGCCAGGTTTGGTTTTTTTTTTTTTTTTTGCTGTGCTATGCAGCTTACAGGATCTTGGTTCCCTGATCAGGGATTGAATCTGTGCTACAGCAGTTAAAGTGTAGAATCCAAACCACTGGACTAGCAGGAAATTCAGCAAAATTCCTTTTAAATACATTGACTCAACTTAAATTGATGTGCAAGAAGGAAATGGCAACCCACTCCAGTATTCTTGCCTGGAGAATCCCATGGACAGAGGAACCTTGCGGGCTGCAGTCCATGGGGTCACAAGAGTCGGACACGACTGAGTGACTTTGACTAAGTCACTCCTTTTTATACTAAGTCATGATTTCATGTAATGGAAACTTATGCATTCAATCCTTAGTCTACCCTATTTTTTCCTGTTTATGCTAATCTTTAAATATTAGTAAATGAGTATATTCAGAAAGAAATTACTAATAAATAATTAAAAAGTTGTCCTTACTCTTTTTTCATGCTTTTCATGTTCCAAAGTGCTAGATAGCCATCAGAAAAACCGACAGCAAGCTGATTTGTCCGGTTTATGTAACTAAGGGTTGAAACGGCTGTTCCTGATGGGCTGACTAACTGAAAACACAGATGGCGTCCTTCTCGCATCACATTTTCTCTGATGCGCGGTACTTCAGCTGGGATGCCAGTTATAACTTCAAGGTCTAAAAAATAAATAGGACAAGTAAGATTAACAAACTCTAAACGGCATAAAACCAAGTATGTCACCCATTATTCAATCAGCAACTGAAAACTACTGGGGTCAATTAAAATAAGATTAGTGATAACAAAGCATACTGACTATATGAACTAGCCACCGTTATTTTAAATGTTATAATTTTCAAAACACATTTAATTGTGTAATATCTTTAAAATCTCACAGTACATATCAAATGTTACCCGTTTTAACAGAATTAATTTTCTTGCGGTTTCCCGGGTGGCTCAGTGGTAAAGAATCCGTCTGTCAGTGCAGGAGAGAGAAACGGGTTCAATTCCTGATCTGGGAAGATTCCCTCATGCTGTGGGGTAACTGTGCGCCACAACTACTGAGCCTGTGCTCTAGAGCCTGGGTACCACAGTTACTGAAGCCTGAGAGCCCGAGAGTCCATGCTCAGCAACAAGAGAAGCCACTGCAGTGAGAAGCCAGGGCATCGCAACTAGAGAAAGCCTGCGCCCAGCAACAAAGACCCAGCACAGCCAAAAACAAATAAGTAAGTAAGAATTAATTTCCATAACAATCATAAATAAAGCTGATGGTTTCTTTATTCAAATTTAGGAGTAACAACCTAAATATTCCCCTCGGAGAATGGCTGGTTCTCCAATGAGCCTGGTATATCCTGTGCCAGAAATCTAGGAAGCTATCAAAATCTAAGGTGATGTGTCAGATTCCATGAAGGTGCCTTCATTAGCAAAAACAGGACACTTTTGAGAACAACAACAACAAATAATGAAAGTAAACAAATAAAGCATATTAAGTATTATGTAAAACCCCATGAGTTTCTACCTTCTTTACTTATAAGAGACCTTACTGAACCACTGAAAGTAGCTGAGTACCAGCTTCTTACTTGGAAAATCAGTACTTAAAGAAACAGTAACATATGCATTTATTCTGCCTTTTCTATACAAATTGTATTTCAAGATAAACACATACACCTAATTAATAAAAAAAATTCTTTTCAGATTAACAGAACTTTAAAAGCATTTTTGCAGCCCTATTGAAATAAGAGATCTAGGCAACAATGTCAATGGAGAAACAACTAATTTCAAGTATGATTTTTTAACCTTGGCCCTATTAACATTTTGTGTCAGATAATTCTCTGTTGTGGGGGCTGTCTTGCGCTTTATAGGATGTCAACAGCATCTTTGGCCTCTATCTACTAGATGCCACTAGCACCTTCTCCCTCCAGTATTAACAGCCAAAATTATCTCTAAACATGACCAAAAATCTAGAGAGCAAAAAAATCACCCCCAGTTGAGAACCACTGGTACTAAGGTTGATGGATCATGCTGTCATCACCTAAACCCACTCACTGATCACTAAATATAAAACAAGACACCATGTGCCTCCTGCTGTGAACCATTATGAAATACCCAGCACTTCTGAAAGATACCTGTCAAATGTTAAATCTGAATCTAATCTGAGCTAACTTACATTTACAGAAAATATAAAGTGTAAATGACACCACGTGAAGATACATAGATCATTCCAAAATAATATCTTCAGCAAGACAGTGGAACTAAAAATAAATAAATGAATAAGGAGAGGATAGAGGAAAGACTGCTCTACATTTAAATAGACATGAGATGCAAACTGTCAAATGTAATGTGTTTGGATACTGGTTCAAACAATTCAAATGCAAAAAGATACTTTAGAGAAAATCATAGCAATTTCATTATGGACTAGTAATTAACACTATACCAATTAATCATTAATACTTTTAACAGTGGTAAATTGCATCATGATTAGTAGTAAATAATCATTATTTGCTTTAAATTAATAGACTCAAAGAGAGAAGGGAGGAAAGGGAAATAGAACAGATGCACATATGGTAAATTTTGAAAACTAAGTTGAACTTAGGTAACAGGTTTGTGGGAATTCTTTTATTATTCTGCTTGAGAATGTCCCAAATGTTTACATAAAAAAAATTCAGGCTCGTTTATTGCTATAACTGTTGTGCAAGAGTAGATTCCCTCAATGCTGTTAATGAAGAGGCAAAAAATCCTATCACATTATACTTGTTTGAGTACCCCCCTAATCAATCCTGCTTCTGATTTTCTTCTCCTCAGAAAATAGCAAGTGATAAAACTTTGCCAAAATAACTAATCCATTCAATGGAATACTGCAAAGTTATTCAAGAAAATAAAGCAGAACTCTTTATGTACGTGATATGTGTAAAGATGTATAAGAAACACTGTTAAGTTTGGAAAAGTTAAAAACAGTACTTACAGTATGATAAATCTTAGGAACTTCATTTCCTATGTTATGTGTGTTTCAGTGAAGTCTAAATAATTGTAATCATAAATTATTTATGTAAACAAAAATATACATTTTGCTTAAACTCCAAAACTCAAACTTCTTGTATGCTATAAAATTCACCAGCTTCCTAATTCTAATTGAGAAAAAATTCACTATAAAATTAAAATTATAAAATTTCACTATAAAATTACTCTTGTGTGGAAAGGAACTACTGACTACTGAAATAAAACATGTTTTCAACTCTACTATTTTGATCTGATGAGTTTTAATTATGAATACAGGTATTTTAATTAGCCTTATAACTATAATGATATCATGCACAAAACACACTCTGGAGCAAAACTCCATTAAGCTTATTTAATTCTTTCATCAATTTTCTACAAAGAGTAGCTAAATCATTTCTAATAGTCCACAAAGTCATTTTTAGTTACTGCCATTCTTACTAATCAATTCTTTTTCATTTACCCAAGATTTTATTAAGACCAATCAGACCTCAATACATATCAAATTTCAAGGTGTAGTTTCCATCACTATGAGAACTTTTTTCCCTTAAGTGCATGTGGGGCCATTATATCTACCAAATCAAACTCTTCCACATAATATTTTGCAGATCTAAATTTTGATCAGATAATCTGGTTCTTCAATTTCTTGTCAAATATAATTTTTACCAAAATATTGTAGTTTTGATCAGTTTTAAGTTGGAGAAGACTCTTGAGAGTCCCTTGGACTGCAAGGAGATCCAACCAGTCCATTCTAAAGGAGATCAGTCCTGGATGTTCATTGGAAGGAATGATGCTAAAGCTGAAACTCCAGTACTTTGGCCACCTCAGGCGAAGAGTTGACTCATTGGAAAAGACTCTGATGCTGGGAGGGACTGGGGGCAGGAGGAGAAGGGGACGACAGAGGATGAGATGGCTGGACGGCATCACTGACTCGATGGACGTGAGTTTGAGTGAACTCCGGGAGTTGGTGATGGACAGGGAGGCCTTGTGTTCTGTGATTCATGGGGTCGCAAAGAGTCGGACACAACTGATCGACTGAACTAAACTGACTGAATCAGTTTTATTACATACCAACAGTTCTTAATAATTATACTCATTATTATATATTGGGACAAAATATTGATTATTTGCATCTTTTTCTTAGCTAATACAAAAATTAAAAGATCTGAACTAATATTACAGGACTATTTTAAAAATCAAGAAGGTCCTCAAGGTTAAATAGTCCTTTCCTAAAACTTTATAGATAATACACACATTTTTTTAAAGTTTTTAGGTTAGCTTTTCTTCCTACATAAACCAATCAATAGTAACATAAATCACAAAAGCAAACTACTACTGAAGAGAAGACTTATATACATAATACTGAAAAAAAAGGGCTTCCCTCTAGCTCAATGAGTTATGAGCCTGCCTGCAATGCAGAAGATGCGGGTTTGATTCCTGGGTTGCAAAGATCCCCTGGAGTAGGAAATGGCAACCCACTCCAGTCTTCTTGCCTGGAGAATTCCAACGACAGAAGAGCCTGGCAGGCTACAGTCCAGGGGGTTCCAAGAGTCAGACATGACTGAGCGACTAAGCACAATAGTACTAAAAGGGGAAACTGTCTCTCTACATTTTATAAAAAATTTTTATTTATCCAGTTTTGGCTGTGCTACATCTTCGCTGCTGGGCAGGCTTTTGTCTAGCAGTGAGCACCAGCCACTCTGGTTGGATGTGGTGGCTTCTCAATGTGGGTAGCTTCTCTTGTTGCAGAGCACAGGTTCTAGGCCCAGAAGGCTTCGGTAGCTGCGGCACGTGGGATCAGCAGTGGCGGCTCCCAGGCTCTCGACACAGGCTCAGCAGCTGCAGCACGCGGGATCAGCAGTGGCGGCTCCCAGGCTCTCGACACAGGCTCAGCAGCTGCGGCACGTGGGATCAGCAGTGGCGGCTCCCAGGCTCTCGACACAGGCTCAGCAGCTGCGGCACGTGAGCTTAGTTGCTCTGTAGCATGTGGGATCTTGCTGGGTCAGAGATGGAAGCCCTGTCTCCAGCACCGGCAGGCGGATTCTCTACCACTGAGTCACCACCCTCTCTTTACTTACTAATTAATTAAGCTTTAGTTCTATTTCAAGATGCTATTTTGTGAGGGAAGACTTTTAAATTACTGTTGTTTTCTATCAAATTACTTTATTTCTATCTTGGGCTTACCACAGAAACATAAACAGTATGCCAAAAACAGTGTTAGATCCTACATAGTTGGATAATTTTATATTGTCTAATAAGGATCAAGATTTTATACCTTTCAAGCCCTTCTTCTGGTATTTACTTAATAACCTGAATGATGTTATTCAGTTGCGTATCTGGGAACATGTCTCTCTTTCAAGAACTACTTTAGTCTATAAACACTTCATCAATAAAACATAGTAACTCATGCAAAAAATATCCATGGTGCACAAAATAAAACAATACAAGCAAACAATTTTTAAAAAGACATATAAACAAGTTTTTGACTCCCCCTTTTTTGATTACTTAAAAAAAAAAAATCCATATAGACATGCCTGAACAGGCTAAGTCTGCTCCTGCCCCTAAAAAGGACTCTAAACAAGCTGTGACCAAGACCCAGAAGAAGGACGGCAAGAAGCGCAAGCGCAGCTGCAAGGAGAGCTACTCCGTGTACGTGTACAAGGTGCTGAAGCAAGTCCATCCGGACACCGGCATCTCGTCCAAGGCCATGGGCATCATGAACTCCTTCGTCAACAACATTTTTGAGCGCATTGCTGGCAAGGCATCGCGCCTGGCGCATTACAACAAGTGCTCGACTATCACATCCAGGGAGATCCAGACTGCCGTGCACTTGCTGCTACCTGGGGAGCTGGCCAAGCATGCCGTGTCCTAGGGCACTAAGGCTGTCACCAAGTATACCAGCTCCAATATAATAGGCCTAGCTGCTGTTAAAGGAGAAGGCAATGGCACCCCACTCCAGTACTCTTGCCTGGAAAATCCCATGGATGGAGGGCCTGGTGGGCTGTAGTCCATGGGGTCGAGAAGAGTCGGACACGACTGAGCGACTTCACTTTCACTTTTCACTTTCATGCATTGGAGAAGGAAATGGCAACCCACTCCAGTGTTCTTGCCTGGAGAATCCCAGGGATGGGGGAGCCTGGTGGGCTGCCGTCTATGGGGTCGCACAGAGTCAGACATGACTGAAGCGACTTAGCAGCAGCAATGCATCAGAATATTCAGGTGCTCAATTTTGGGTTTTAAGCCAAGAATGACTAATTAATTACCTGATGCTTCTACTTCATTCTGACTGCATGACAAGTCATCCAAACATAGATCAATAAGAAGGATCTGTCCAACATCAGTTACCACAGCTGCCACACCAAAAAGCCATCGCAGACTTGGGTGTAAATGCTGAGTGCTTGCGCTGGCTCCTCCATGATTAATTATAGGTTCAATAGCTGTTACCTAGAAAGTAGAATGTATCATTTGTTTTCCTCAAAGTGAGAAAACACAATTAAATACATAAGCAACAAATTCTGAAGTTAAAGCAGGTTACTAGTTATACAGATATTAACATTTCTAATACAGAAGCACAAATCTGCATTTGATACTTGTGAATCTGAGTAACATTATGAAATCTTCAGATGTAAGAATTACAACATGCAGTTGGAACAACAATTGATGTTTACCTAGAATTTACCATATTCCAGACATTATGCTAATCAATGCACGATAACCCTTTGATATGGAACTATATATAGTTACACCCACTTAAAGATGAAACACTCTGAGGCTTAGAAAGTTTAGCTGAGTTATTCAAGTAACACAGTCATTAAGCCATTAAAATTCAAACCTAGATCCTTCTCACTTTAAAACTCTAAACCAGCTACTGTAAAAGTATATATAGCCTCTTCTCCGAAGAAGACGAAAAATGAGTCATTCCAGAAAAATTTACTGTTTGCGGGGTTTTTTTTTTTTTAAGTCCTTTTTATGCCATAAACCCTGAAGAGGTCTAACCTTTAAAAGGACTACATTATAATGGACTTCACACCAAGCTTTCACACTAATTGGATTACTGAATTTAACAAGGACTGAAATTACTTAAAGAAAATCATACTGTAGTTACACTATGGAGTTCTATTTTCCCTTTTCACTTCATGAGTCAAATTTTCAATGTCTATACCTAATAGTCTGGTTTTAGTTTACACTTAACTTTCCTTCTGTTTCCTATTGATTCACAGAAATTAATTTGGTACGATACTTGATAAATAAGTATTTGGTGATTTCTACTATAATACTGATGAACATCCTAGAAAGAAAAGAGAAAATTTGCTATCAGTGGTTTACGTGTTAATGTAAGGTTAAAGTCTGTTTCAGGCTATAATCTATTATTACAGACAAAACACTGGCTTTCTCAGTATTTCATTAGTACACAAAACATTCTTTCTAATTCTGAAAGCTGTAATTTCATGGATTATCTTCCTTTTCTAAATTATGGTAATAATGTCTACAAAACTGAAGTATGTTTTCTGTAATTCCTTCAGTGAAGGATAAGTAATCTGCCTTCTTCATATAAATACTACATATGAAGCTATTGATAATGCTACCTTAAGTAATTTTAAACGCAGTTAAAAGCAAATTTAAGAGGGGATACTGTGCCTTTGTTTAAAAAAAAAAAGTCAGTTGACTGAACTCCTTTTGAAGATGTCTATCATTCCTCTCCCAGTCTTTGCCTTCCCTATACTTCATCTGGTATCAACCACTCATCCAATTAAAAGTCAACAAGTTCTGTCCATGTCACCTCTGGAACATACTTCTGCAATCTGTTCCATAGTCTTCACTTCTTACGTCATTTCCTCAGTTCAGTTCATCATCCTTATTTACCTAAACTACCCAACCAAAGGGCTTTTTACACTACAATTCTGCTTTCAATTAAAAATTTCACCTACAGACTTTAGAAGGAGGCCTCTAACTGCACAACAGGCCATTCACAATCTCAATCTTCACCATCTCTGGCTCCCACTTCCTCCTCCTACTCTTCCCTGCCATTCTAAATAAGTCTAGTTTCCCAAACGTTCCATATACTGTGACTTTTTACATGGTGGGTCTCTTAGCCTGAAATGTTCAATCTTTTTGAGTAGAAGTCATCCAGGTGTTCTTCATGTTCCGAGTGCTAAAATGTATCAAAATACTTATTTATACTATAATCCTATAATCTGTCTTCTCCTACTAGACTACAAGCCTTTTTGGACAGCACGGACTAGGTTCAATTTATCTACTTATTTGTAAAACCTAGCATCTACTTATTTGTAAAATCTAGCACATAGCTTGATTTACAATAAGCACTCAATAAACTGCCAAATAATTTGGTCTTTAAAATCATTATCACTGGCAAGTACATATAAGGTATCCGGCTATAAATTATTTTAGACTTTACATTAGCCCACTGGGTCTGTTTCTTCACTATAAAAACATTATCTTTTGTCATTAAGCTCCCTTTTAAGTTTAAAAATTCTGTTCTATGACTATATACATAACATATATATATGCATACAAACCTACATATACTTTTGTGTGCATCTAAGTTGCATACTTCTTTCACACAGGCATCTACTCCTCCATGATTTTTGACTGTGTGTATTTGTGAGTGCATACATTTTCTCACCATGGAAAAAGAGGAGTAATAAATTTGAAGAAACAACTCGATTTCTATAATTACTACCAGATAAGATATCTGGCATATAGAAGGCATATGTATGTTAGAATTAACAAATGTGAATATAAAGAAACCCACTATTTAAATGTATTAGTCAAATCATAAATGATAATAAAGACATACTTCCCATATTACTCCAAGGCCCAAATTAAAAGAGAAAAAATAAAAAAGGCAAGGAAAAAATGTCATAGTAATGAACACCGTATTTTTATAAATTTTCAGTGTCTTCGTAAAACAAAACTGGAAGTAAGAATAAGACTTAGATGATACTTGTCATATGAAAGATTAAAACACAACATGTCATTATTTTTACTTTGTAATTTTCTAACCAAAAATAAGTTATAATTTAAATTTTACTTAAGTATGGTTGATTTACAGTGGTGTATCAGTTTCTTCTGTACAGCAAAGTGACTCAGTTATACATATATATATTCCTTCTATATATTCTTTTCTATTACAGTTTGTCACAGAATATTGAATACAGTTTCCTCTGCTACACAGCAGTACCTCGTTGTTTATCCATCCTATGAATAGTTTGCCTACGGTAATCCCGAGCTCCCAATCTTTCCCTCTTCTATTCTCCCCTCAGCCCCTCTGGCAACCGCAAATCTGTTCTCTGTATCTGTGAGTCTGCTTTTGTTTCATAGATATGTTGATCCGTATATTTTAGATTTCACATACAGTATTTTTCTCTCTGACAATCTGCTTAGTATTAAAATCTCCAGGTCCACCCATGTTGCTGCAAATGGCATTATTTCATTCCTTTTGATGGCCGAGAAATATTCCACTATGTATGTATATATACATATATCTTCTTTAGCCAAGGAAAGTTTTAATGTTATGTTGTTTTGATAATATTTTTAACCTCTTTAAACTTTTTAATGAAAAACAACAAATTTCCAAAAAGTAATCTAAAAATAAATGTATACAGCTCAATGAATTTCCACAAAGTGAACATACCCATGTAACCAGCAGGGGTTTAGTTTTGAAAACAAAATACCATATATCTTAAGCAGTACCTACCCGTCCAGGAAGAACAACTGCTTTAACCACTCTTGATAAACCAAGGTCATAAAGACAGAGAACACTCCCTTCTACTTCTTCCAATCCAATTAACAATCCAGTTCTCTTCTGCCAAGAGAATTCTTTCACAGTGAGGACTATAGGAGGCTGTTCATTTACTCCACTGAATCTATATGCAGACAACCGCTCTCCTGTTAGAGAATTCACTACCTCAAGTTGTGGACCACAGGCCAAGCAAGCAAGTCCATTTTTCCCTAAAAGGAAAAAGAAATTAAAAATTTTGCTTATTTTAATATTGTATACAACAAAACTAAACAGCAGTAAGCTCTGTTACATATATAATCTATAACTCATTATCTTCAAATTGAAATTTAAGCATTTATAGAACAGCTACTGCTGCTGCTAAGTCACCTCAGTCATGTCCGACTCTGTGTGACCCCATAGACGGCAGCCCACCAGACTCCCCCGTCCCTGGGATTCTCCAGGCAAGAACACTGGAGTGGGTTGCCATTTCCTTCTCCAATGCATGAAAGTGAAAAGTGAAAGTGAAGTCGCTCAGTCGTGTCCGACTCCTAGCGACCCCATGGACTGCAGCCCACCAGGCCCCTCCGTCCACGGGATTTTCCAGGCAAGAGTACGAACAGAGTGGTCCTCAAAACAGTAAAATAAATTGAACTACTACTGCAATAAGAATAAAATAACCATTCAGTAAAGGTACCATGCTATATGCTTAAATATGCTTATATATATGCTTAAATTATCTCATTACTCCTTGTTACACTTTAATACAGAAATAAGGCAACTAAACTTTCATACAACTGTATGAATGAATAACTTGCCCAAAACCCATGGAGCTATGAATACCAGAGCCAAAAGTGGATACCAAGTCTCCTTAACTCCCAAACTCATATGTTAACTACATTATACATTAAGAGTTAAACTACATGTTACAGGAGTTAAAAAATATAACACATATTCTGTCACTTTAAAGTTCAAAATCTAGGAGACAAGACGTAACTAGTATAATAATAAGAAATACCAGAAGCCCTTTATGGCCCCTGGCTAGTCTAGTCTGGATTTTATTACGCATGCACTGTAAAGTAACTGGATTTTAAGCAGGGCAGTGACAATCTGATTTATGTTTTTAAATGTCAGTCTAGCTGCTAAACAGCAAATGGATAAAAAGCTGGGGCCAAAGCAGAAGTAGGGAGATGACAACCTATGTGTGGTTGGTGGCCATGCAAAAAATAAAGTGAACTGACTAGAGATTCATCTCAGAGGCAAAACTGAAAGGATCTGCTTGCTGACGAGTAATATACAGGAAGTGAAGAATCAAGAACTAGACCCTGGGATTTCTCCTTCAACAGTCAGATGAACAATGTAACTTTTACTACTAAACTGAGGCCTGGGTGCTGAAGTCCATGGGGTCACAAAGAGTTGGGACACGACAGCGAATGAACTGAACCACGCATCTAAATAGGTAGCTCTATATACTAGACTACAGCTGATAGTTTTAAAATTTAGCATGGCACAGTGGGGTCCAGAAAACATGGGTTCAAAGCTCATTTTTACAACTTGCTTTCTGTGTACTGGGACCAAATTACTTAACCTATTTGATTTTCAGTTACAAAGACAAGTGCCTAATTAGAAAAACCTAGTACTCCCTCAATGAAAAGTTGTTATGGTGCCTAGTATGTAACAGAAGTAGTGTTATTACCTTTAATAGTCAAGAGAACAGCTCTATAAATAGCTAAATTACTACTACTCTATATGTTTTATTGTCTTTGTGCTAGGAAGGGTGGCTATCACATTCATTTTTAGAGAAGTCTTCTGCAATATATTTCACTAGACTGAAATCCATAATTTAATGGTTTCTTTGGTATAATTCTCTGCTATATTACATAGTTTAAAACATGATCATTATTAAGATATTGTTCAGATTAATGGAATTAAGAAATGAGACTTCCTGAATATATTTTATCACCTAGGGCACTACAGGCCTCCCAGGTGGCTCCATGGTAAAGAATCCACCTATCAGTGCAGGTTTGATCTCTGGGTGGGAAAATACCCTGGGGGAGGGCATGGCAACCCACTCCAGTATTTTTGCTGGGAAAATCCATGGACAGAGGAGCTTGATGGGCTACAGTTGCAAAGAGTCAGACGTGACTGAGCATGCACACATAGGGCACTACAATCAGGTTTTTCCACGATATAATCATACGATTATTCAGGTAATAATTTAAACTTATCACCAATAAAACTGCCTAATTATAAAGAAAAATCAGCCATGCATTATTTCTACTTTTTAAATGCAGATACTCAATACTGAAAGGTATAAAATATATGGTATTGACTGCGACCGGCGCGCTTAAGCGCAGGCAGCTGCGACTGGCGCGCTAAGCATGGCCGAGAGGAGCTACCCCACATCCGAGGTCAGGGGCAGAAGCCGGGAGGACCCCCATGCCCAAAGGGCGGCGGACAAGAGTTACCCCAAGTCTGAGGTTAGGGGCAGCGGCTGAGAGTGCCAGACTATGGCAGTGGAGGAACGGCCGAGAGGAGCCACCCGGTGTCCGAGGTCGGGGCGGGGCGGGGCAGCGGCGGGGAGATACCCAGCGTCCGAGGTCAGGGGCCGCGATGAGAGGAGTTACCCCGTGTCGGAGTTCAGGGGCATCAGTCAGGAGGAGATACCCCACGCCCCTAAGCCCGAGGGCAGGGGCGGCAGGTGGGAGGGGCAACCCTACACTGGAGGCCAGGAGGACCAACCCCACGTCCAAGGAGCCATGGCTGAGCGGGCACAGGAGGACCTAGAGGAGCTATCCCACGTAAAGGTCAGAAAGGGCAGCAGTGAGGAGATACCCCTCATCCAAGGTAAGCAGCAATGGCTGCGCTCTGCTGGAGCAGCCGTGAAGAGATACCCCACGCCCAAGGTAAGAGAAACCCAAGTTAAGATGGTAGGTGTTGCAAGAGGGCATCAGAGGGCAGACACACTGAAACCATACTCAGAGAAAACTAGTCAATCTAATCACACTAGGACCACAGCCTTGTCTAACTCAGTGAAACTAAGCCATGCCCATGGGGCAACCCAAGACGGGCGGGTCATGGTGGAGAGGTCTGACAGAATGTGGTCCACTGGAGAAGGGAATGGCAAACCACTTCTGTATTCTGCCTTGAGAACCCCATGAACAGTATGAAAAGGCAAAATGATAGGATACTGAAAGAGGAACTCCCCACGTCAGTAGGTGCCAAATATGCTACTGGAGATCACTGGAGAAATAACTCCAGAAAGAATGAAGGGATAGAGCCAAAGCAAAAAGAATACCCAGCTGTGGATGTGACTGGTGATAGAAGCAAGGTCCGATGCTGTAAAGAGCAATACTGCATAGGAACCTGGAATGTCAGGTCCATGAATCAAGGCAAACTGGAAGTGGTCAAACAGGAGATGGCAAGAGTGAATATCGACATTCTAGGAATCAGTGAACTGAAATGGACTGGAATGGGTGAATTTAACTCAGATGACCATTATATCTACTACTATGGGCAGGAATCCCTCAGGAGAAATGAAGTAGCCATCATGGTCAACAAAAGAGTCCGAAATGCAGTACTTGGATGCAATCTCAAAAACGACAGAATGATCTCTGTTCGTTTCCAAGGCAAACCATTCAATATCACAGTAATCCAAGTCTATGCCCCAACCAGTAATGCTAAAGAAGCTGAAGTTGAACAGTTCTAATGAAGACCTATAAGACTTTTTAGAACTAACACCCAAAAAAGATGTCCTTTTCATTATAGGGGACTGGAATGCAAAAGTAGGAAGTCAAGAAAAACCTGGGGTAACAGGCATTTTTGGCCTTGGAATATGGAATGAAGCAGGGCGAAGACTAATAGAGTTTTGCCAAGAAAATGCACTGGTCATAGCAAACATCCTCTTCCAACAACACAAGAGAAGACTCTACACATGGACATCACCAGATGGTCAACACCGAAATCAGATTGATTATATTCTTTGTAGCCAAAGATGGAGAAGCTCTATACAGTCAGCAAAAATAAGACCAGGAGCTGACTGTGGCTCAGACCATGAACTCCTTATTGCCAAATTCAGACGTAAATTGAAGAAAGTAGGGAAAACCACTGGACCATTCAGGTATGACCTAAACCAAATCCCTTATGAATATACAGTGGAAGTGAGAAATAGATTTAAGGGCCTAGATCTGATAGATAAGAGTGCCTGATGAACTATGGAATGAGGTTCGTGACACTACAGGAGACAGGGATCAAGACGATCCCCGTGGAAAAGAAATGCAAAAAAGCAAAATGGCTGCCTGGGGAGGCCTTACAAATAGCTGTGAAAAGAAGAGAAACGAAAAGCAAAGGAGAAAAGGAAAGATATAAGCATCTGAATGCAGAG
This sequence comes from Bos grunniens, assembly GCF_055505025.1. Lineage (NCBI taxonomy): Eukaryota > Metazoa > Chordata > Mammalia > Artiodactyla > Bovidae > Bos > Bos grunniens. The sequence goes on from NC_141180.1 coordinate 50,681,232, forward strand.
TTCCAAAGAATAGCAAGAAGAGATAAGAAAGCCTTCTTCAGTGATCAGTGCAAAGAAATAGAGGAAAACAATAGAATGGGAAAGACTAGAGATCTCTTCAAGAAAATCAGAGATACCAAAGGAACATTTCATGCAAAGATGGGCTCGATAAAGGACAGAAATGGTATGGACCTAACAGAAGCAGAAGATATTAAGAAGAGATGGCAAGAATACACAGAAGAACTGTACAAAAAAGATCTTCACGACCCAGATAATCACGATGGTGTGATCACTCACCTAGAGCCAGACATCCTGGAATGTGAAGTCAAGTGGGCCTTAGAAAGCATCACTATGAACAAAGCTAGTGGAGGTGATAGAATTCCAGTTGAGCTATTCCAAATCCTGAAAGATGATGCTGTGAAAGTCCTGCACTCAATATGCCAGCAAATTTGGAAAACTCAGCAGTGGCCACAGGACTGGAAAAGGTCAGTTTTCATTCCAATCCCAAAGAAAGGCAATGCCAAAGAATGTTCCAACTACCGCACAATTGCACTCATCTCACACGCTAGTAAAGTAATGCTCAAAATTCTCCAAGCCAGGCTTCAGCAATATGTGAACCGTGAACTGCCTGATGTTCAAGCTGGTTTTAGAAAAGGCAGAGGAACCAGAGATCAAATTGCCAACATCTGCTGGATCATGGAAAAAGCAAGAGAGTTCCAGAAAAACATCTATTTCTGCTTTATTGACTATGCCAAAACCTTTGACTGTGTGGATCAAAGTAAACTGTGGAAAATTCTGAAAGAGATGGGAATACCAGACCACCTGATCTGCCTCTTGAGAAATTTGTATGCAGGTCAGGAAGCAACAGTTAGAACTGGACATGGAATAACAGACTGGTTCCAAATAGGAAAAGGAGTACATCAAGGCTGTATATTATCACCCTGTTTATTTAACTTATATGCAGAGTACATCATGAGAAACGCTGGACTGGAAGAAACACAAGCTGGAATCAAGATTGCCGGGAGAAATATCAATAACCTCAGATATGCAGATGACACCACCCTTATGGCAGAAAGTGAAGAGGAACTCAAAAGCCTCTTGATGAAAGTGAAAGTGGAGAGTGAAAAAGTTGGCTTAAAGCTCAACATTCAGAAAACTAAGATCATGGCATCTGGTCCCATCACTTCTTGGGAAATAGATGGGGAAACAGTGGAAACAGTGGCTGACTTTATTTTTCTGGGCTCCAAAATCACTGCAGATGGTGACTGCAGCCATGAAATTAGAAGACGCTTACTCCTGGGAAGGAAAGTTATGACCAACCTAGATAGCATATTCAAAAGCAGAGACATTCCTTTGCCAACAAAGGTTCGTCTAGTCAAGGCTATGGTTTTTCCAGTGGTCATGTATGGATGTGAGAGTTGGACTGTGAGGAAGGCTGAGCGCCGAAGAATTGATGCTTTTGAACTGTGGTGTTGGAGAAGACTCTTGAGAGTCCCTTGGAATGCAAGGAGATCTAACCAGTCCATTCTGAAGTAGATCAGCCCTAGCATTTCTTTGGAAGGAATGATGCTAAAGCTGAAACTCCAATAGTTTGGCCACCTCATGTGAAGAGTTGACTCATTGGAAAAAACTCTGATGCTGGGAGGGATTGGGGGCAGGAGAAGAAGGGGACGACACAGGATGAGATGGCTGGATGGCATCACTGATTTGATGGACGTGAGTCTGAGTGAACTCCAGGAGTTGGTGAAGGACAGGGAGGCCTGGAGTGCTGCGATTCATGGGGTCGCAAATAGTCGGACACGACTGAGCGACTGATCTGATCTTATTGTAATAAAGAAAAATGAACTATAATATCCCAGGATATTCAATGAAAATGTGCTCAAGTAGGTAGAAATTATTACATATGTAGTTGTAGATGTAATATACTTACATATAAGACCACTCTAAGCGGGTTCTGCTTTTTTTTCTTCCACATTAAAGGAATCACAATATATGTTTATTATTATTTATCTTACAAATCAAATAAATAAATTTTCAGCAATATTATTTTACCTGCAGCAAACTTTCCACGAAGCACAGATTCTAATGTTATTTCGTCTTCTCCAAGGGCTTGGATAGTCACTTCTGGGAACTGCAGAAGACCACTTGTCACCTGCGCCGTTAGGTCTCGCATACTTCCACTGCAAATAATTTTTAAAGTAAAATTATTATATATTTGTACCATAAGACATTTCATTATCTCTATCCAGAAGGAGAAAAAGAAAAGAAAAAGAAAATGATACCATACAAAAGTAAATAAACGGAAACTAAAATCTGATTATGAAATACATATTATGTGCTCCAAGTCTGGGATATTCTCTAAGAAAGTATTTCCCAAACAGCCTGAGGAGAGTAAAGATTCATTAAGCCAGATGTCCTAAGGATATACATGAATGCTACACAGGTTCTTTGAAGACTGGGTTCAATGCAATTAGTCCTATTGCTACATTCACTCTCAATAAGCACTTCACACACAAAACAAGAAAAAAATGATATTGTTTTAGAAAAGTTACCACCACAGTAAAAGAGGAGAAAGTCCAGGAAAAATGCCAAACTCACAGTAACCTCAGGAATTGAGTGTGGTATATGTCTTTAACTGGATAGGAAAAAAAAAAAATTGTCTTTCATTTCCAGTATATAAAAGACTAGAAAGTCCTAAATGACTTTCCCACTGTAAACAAGAAAAAATGATGGCTGAACTATAAAAGTATCTTTTTGAATGATTACTGGCAAGTCCAAATGTAGAAACAGTAGGAATTTTGCAAGATATATAAGCTGGCTTGGATCTTGATGATTAGCTACTAAATACAGTCCTGGTGACCCTAATCTTGTTTTGAGCATCCTGAGGTCCACAGAAAAAAAACCTTAGGGCTAACAAAGCCAATGGAAGCTAAGGGCCTCCCGCGCCCCTCCCTGCAACCCCATTAAACTCCATAGGGCTGTATCATCAGTATATAGGTGAGTGATAGAAACACTCTCTGTGCAGGAGAGAGAGCAGTTCATTTTGACCACAACTGAAAGTTTCTACACACAAAAAAGAAAAATTCCCTTCATACAAATTAGTAGCCAGAATTCAAGGCATGGTACCAGAAAATACTCTGGTGAAAAATATCATATAAAGCAGTCTCAGGTTGGTAATGCTCCAAGCAACCCACAGAAACTACCAAATATTTTCTGGAATCTCAAGAGTTCTCAAAGATGAAGTTTCACAGAAAATGAACTTACAGTCAAAATAACAAAACAAGGATATCATGATCAATAGCAAGCAGAATTAACCTATCAAAGACTTCATTCAGATACTGAAATAAGAGAATAAAAAATAGGTATGTTTAATAGGTTTAAAGAAACCAAAGATTTAGCTTGCTAATGAGGAATAAACTAAAAATTACAATGAAAATTGGTCAAACAATTTGGGGAACAGGGGAAGAATTGCTGGAATGAAAAATGAAATAAGTAAAATTTAGAACTCAAGGGGGGAAAAACCTCAATGGAGCAGTGAGAATGTAGCAGCTACAAAGCAACAATATGGACCAACATCAACATATATTAAAAGTAGAGGAAACACATGCAGAATTACACTTACAACTGAGCTATTAGGGAAGCCCTACATAAAGTTTAAAAGACTGCAAAACTAAACAAAATATTGCCTAAGAATACAAACTCATGTAGCAAAACTGAATAAAACAAAAGATATCATAAACACAAAGTGAGAGGAAAGAAAGGGGACTGGAATGGAGAGGAATACATAAGGGACTTCAAGTAATTAACTTTCTTTTTCTAAAACGTGGTAGTGAGCACATAGGTATTCTTTGTACCATGCTTCTTTGTTATTTACAAAAATATGTGTGCCCACTCAATAAATAATTATTTTGTACCTACTTAAGTCAACACTGGGCTGGCAGAAGCACAAGCTGGAATCAAGATTGCTGGGAGAAATATCAATAACCTCAGATATGCAGATGACACCACCCTTATGGCAGAAAGTGAAGAGGAACTCAAAAGCCTCTTGATGAAAGTGAAAGAGGAGAGAGAAAAAGTTGGCTTAAAATTCAACATTCAGAAAACTAAGATCATGGCATCTGGTCCCATCACTTCATGGGAAATAGATGGGGAAACAGTGGAAACAGTGTCAGACTTTATTTTTGGGGGCTCCAAAATCACTGCAGATGGCGACTGCAGCCATGAAATTAAAAGACTCTGACTCCCTGGAAGGAAAGTTATGACCAACCTAGATAGCATATTCAAAAGCAGAGACATTACTTTGCCAACAAAGGTCCATCTAGTCAAGGCTATGGTTTTTCCAGTAGTCATGTATGGATTTGAGAGTTGGACTGTGAAGAAAGCCGAGTGCCGAAGAATTGATACCTCTGAACTGTGGTGTTGGAGAAGACTCTTGAGAGTCCCTTGGACTGCAAGGAGATCCAACCAATCCTTTCGGAAGGAGATCAGTCCTGGGTGTTCATTGGAAGGAATGATGCTAAAGCTGAAACTCCAGTACTTTGGCCACCTCATGCAAAGAGTTGACTCACTGGAAAGGACTCTGATGCTGGGAGGGATTGGGGGCAGGAGGAGAAGGGGATGACAGAGGATGAGATGGCTGGATGGCATCACCGACTTGATGGACCTGAGTCTGAGTGAACTCCGGGAGCTGGTGATGGACAGGGAGGCCTGGCGTGCTGCAATTCATGGGGTCGCAAAGAGTCAGACATGACTGAGCGACTGAACTGAACTGAACTGAAGTGAAGTCAACAAAAACAAACTCAAAAGATATGAAAAGCTGTAGAGAGAAAATTGTAGCACAAGAGACAGAGATGAGTACTTAAAAGTTACAGACAATACAGGGGAAAAAGAATCTAATGTATGTTTATTCAGAATTCCCCAAAATATAATACTAACAGCAAGGAAGAGACAATATTCTAAAAGATGTTTCCCAGATTTGTAGAGACAAATTATCTGAAATCAGGAAGAGCAGTAAATTCTAGATCAAATAAAAAGAAGTGACTTTTCAACAACAGTGGAAGTCAGAAGTCTGGAATATCTTTAAAATTCTAAGCAAAAATGGTTGTCAACATATAATTTATATCACTGAAATGATCCCCCAAACAAATATGAAAACACATTTTTTGACAAAAACTTTAAGTTTTGCACAAACAGATCCTCCTTAAAGGGAATTCTAAAGGAAGGTTTCAGATAGAATAATGATCAAACACAACTTCTAAGATACAAAAAGAATGGTTTGTCAAAGTACTGGTAAATAGATGAACTGTAATAATTATAATATGCTAGTAATGGACAAATAGGTCACTGAAACAGGTAATTTAGACACAGAACCACAAAAATATAGATGATATTTGGATATTTCAAACCAGAGCATAAGTATGGACTATTCAATTAAAGTTACTGGGACAATCTGCTACTCATTTCCAGCAAAGAAGCTACACATTGGCAGACCAAATTTATACAAGTCATCCACACACATACTACTAAATACTCCTCTAATATCTACAAAACGAATAAAATTATATGTGTATGTGTACAGAATGAAATAATACAGAAGAAAAAAGATTAGTTAAAAAATCCATAGAATTTGAATATTCTTCAGTTTGGAAAGAAGTAAATTAAAAGGGTGAATATAGATAACCCGAGGAAAACACCGGATCAAAAAGCCTCTCATTACATACTACATACACTGGACCTCCTATCTCTTCTCCAGCAGATATTCCCAACCTAGGAATCGAATGGGCGTCTCCTGCATTGCAGGCAGATTCTTTACCAACTGAACAATCAGGAAAGCCCTGGACCTCATTAGAGTGCCATTTTCCAGGGCACTGTGCTACTTTCTTGGGAGAAAGGCATTAATGTCCAAAGGAGAGTCTCTAGCTGGAGAATGATATCAACCAGGTGTGAGTCATTTTATGAGGTACAAGGTTCCCCAGTAGGGACTACACACAATTCTAACACTCAGCCCAAGCAGTTCTCAGAAAATAAAATCAGTACTACCAAACTGAAATCTATGGCAAAACAATAGTTAACAAACATCATTAAAAGATAGGGATTCCCAGGTGGCTCAGTGGTAAAGAATCCACCGCTAATGCAGGAGATGCAGATTCAGTTCCTTGTTGGGAAGATCCCCTGGAGAAAGAAATGGCGACCCACTCCAGTGTTCTTGCTTGGATAATCCATGGACAGAGGAGCCTGGAGGGCTAGAATCCATGAGGTCACAAAGAATCACAACTCAGAGACGCACAAAGAGACTGAGAGGTCGAAGAGACACAACTGAAAAACTGAGCATGCACGCGTGCTTACAAGATCTTTCTTAAAAACCAAACCAAACCAAAAACTATCACCTTTAGAAAGAAATGATTGATGTGTTAAAGGAACTATCATAAACTACTACATACAGGAATTACTAAATTCCTGTCCTTTCAGTTTTTTCTTATAAAATTAATTTTCTAAAAAATAACGTTTTAATTTTATTCATTTCATAAAACTATTCTGTATGTGAAATCTTTCTAAAAAGTGACATTTACAGTCTATTTCATTTCATAAAACTAATCTCTATGAAATCTTCTATTGGTATATCTGGCTACAGCGATGTCTGAAATACAACATATTAGCACAATGGCACCCCACTCCAGTACTCTTGCCTGGAAAATCCCACGGACAGAGGAGCCTGGAAGGCTGCAGTCCATGGGGTCGAGAAGAGCCGGACACGACTGAGCGACTTCCCTTTCACTTTTCACTTTCATGCATTGGAGAAGGAAATGGCAACCCACTCCTGTTCTTGCCTGGAGAATCCCAGGGACGGGGGGAGCCTGGTAGGCTGCCGTCTCTGGGGTGGCACAGAGTCCACGACTGAAGCAACTTAGCAGTAGTAGCAGCAGCAGCAGCACATTTACTTTGACGTGATTTGTTCTTCTCTTTTTAAGTTTTGATATGGCTTCAATTTTTTTTAATGTCTTTCATTTTTATAAAATCAATAATTAAAGAATTAAAAAAATCTAAAATAAAAATAAAACTTTGAAAATACAGGCGATATTTATATAACCTAAGATGGGAAGAAGGTGCCAATCAAACTAATATTAATATTCACTTAACAATCAAGAAAATGCCATTTTGGGACTTCCCTGGTGGTCCAGTGGCAGAGAGACCCCGAGCTCCCAATGCAGAGGGCCCAAGTTAAAGACTCCTGGTCTGGGAACTATATTCCACAAGCCGCAACCAAAGACTGAAGATCCCGAGTGCCATCACTACGACTGAGCAGAGAACAATAAAAATTAATAAAATATCACTCTTCTTAAAAAAAGAAAATGCCATGCTATATATCCTCTATCTCATCATCAGATCATCACAAGAAAGAAATCCAGGCTTCAAATATTCTAAGATAGCAACACCACATTCCTTCCAAAGTGACAGACATGACTAACCATTCCCTATGTCGCTGCTCGATGCTACCATGATACCTCAAAGCCAACATTTCCAAAATGAAACAATCTTTCTCCGTCCTCTCTACAGATTTGTTTCTATTCTTCTGTTTCTTCTCTGGGTTAATGACTCCATCACTAGGCAGAAATTTTGAGGACTTAGTTAAAACAATGATTCTTCAAAAAAACAAAGAAAACTTTCCTTGTCCAGGTTAAGTTAAAATTCTGTTTGTTCCTGATGAACCTGGTACTTGCCCTATCACGGACAGCACTTATCGAACTCTGTAACTGACTCTTCGTATCCCCAACTGGAAAGTTCTTTAGGGGACAGCTCCAATCTTCGTTGCTTTAACCCTACTAGTTTCACTAGAGGGGGCAAAGAATATTGACTAACTACATAGTAAGTGGTTTATTTTTCCACCTTTACCGTGCAATACAAACTGTCAATGAAACCCACTCATTTTACAAATAAATAAATTTCTGCATCCCAGTGATTCAGTCTTTGTCAAAGACTAGACTATTGGTCTTTTGATCTCCAGTCTCCTGTTCTTTCTGGTCATTCTATAATTAGCAAGTACTTAGCCCCACTACCAATTTATGTGAAAAGAAAACACAGATTTGAAAAGGTTACTCAGAAAGTTAATAAAACATGAGCTACAATTTTCTATTCAGGCTATAAATGCTATTTTATAGACAAAAGTCTAATCAACTACCTCAAAAAACATATTTGTTAGCATTAACTCAAAAAACTAAAGAAAAGTAATGTTCAAGATTTCCCAGTCATTAAACGTGTAATTTTTTTTATCCAAAACACATCCAAAGTATAATCAAACATAAATTAAACTATTACTATAACACATAGTCAGTGAAAAGTACTGTACATTCATTTGCCTCTTATATTAACATCTTATATTTACATGACATCCTAGGCTCAAGTTTAGATGCTGAAAGCATTATATTTTCAGAAATTGATTACATCCCTGTTCTAAACATTTTAGTGCCAAAGAAAATTTTACACAAATTTAGGTATCGCCGACTCGATAGACGTGAGTTTGAGTGAACTCCAGGAGATGGTGATGGACAGGGAGGCCTGGCGTGCTGCGATTCATGGGGCTGCAAAGAGTAGGACACGACTGAGTGAGTGACTGAACTGAACTGAACTGAACTGAGGTAGAAAAGGCTACAATCTCATTGTTATGAGATTTCACCTCTGATGGCCTTTTATAATCTTGATTTAAAAGAATTTAATGGTAAACTGAAGTGAATACATTTTTCCTATTAAACTTGAAACCAAAATCATTTCTCTAGAGCTAAAACCTTCAAAATTCCAAACACTTTGGGTAGCTTTACCCAAAGTATAATCAGTGGCATGTTCATGGCCATTAAGCAAAAAAGTTCCATGATCACTGCAATTCAATCAACATTACCCTAAAAGAATTTTTGGAAGACTTTCACAAAGTGATTTTAAAACTCATCTGACAGGTGCACAATAATCAATTTTTTTTAAATGAAATATAATAAACGTTCATTTCTCAGACTAGATGTATTTTCTGTTACGCTCTTTTTAATTAAAAAAAAAAAAAAACAAGTATTATGATGTAGAAGAAACGGCTCAGTCATAATATTCAAGAATAGAATTGTCATTTCCATTCCCAATATATTCTCCCACCTTAAAAAAAACAAAGAAACAAAATATATGAAAACAAGTTGTTCAGAAACAGGACAATAGGTAGCACAGAGAAGAAAAACAAAATGACCTCTAGGACTGTCCCACGTTACTGTGTATAGAGAATCCAGGACACAGAGCTGAGAGGGAACCCAAATGAGGCCCAAGGGTCTCCCTGAACTGAAACAGGGTTGAGAACTCCAAAGGTGGCTAGAATTCACAGGGTAGAGGAACTGTAGTACAAAGGGCCACACAAAGAACTCCAGGGGTCTGCAGTGGGGTCCCCTGAATCTTCATGTGACTAGCATAAGCGTAGAAGCAAAGTACCAAAGACCAGGGAAATGATCCAGAGACACTGGAAATGATCCACAAAATGGCCACAGGCCCAGGTATAACTCCAGAGTGGGGGGAAAAAACCTAACACATGGGCACTGAGTAGAGTACTCAGAAAGGTATTGACTGCTTCAGTAGTGGGGAGAAAAATCAGGCCCTGTTTAAAGGCTGTTTTGGTCTAAAACAAGCAAGCCTCAAAAGAATAAAACTGTTCCCGAGAAACTCAGCTGCATCCCCAAACAAAGCTCAAGAATATATCAATGACTGCAAAAACATCCAGTACTCAGGAAAATAAAATTCACAGTGTCTGCCAATTGAAAAATGGCAGACATCCAAAGAAACAGCAAAATACGACCCTTTCCCCCTTTAGTGGGGGGGGGGGTGGGGGTGGGGGGGTGGGGCGAGGGGAATCGAAACAGACTTAGAAATCACACAGAAGTTAGAATTACTGGATAAGAAACGCAAATCAGTTAAGTTATTCTAGCTAGAGTCCCTACATCCAACAAGATAGAGCAAAGCATGAACACATTAAGGAAAGATGTGGAAGATATCAAAAGTCTAAATCAAATTTCTAGCAATGAGAAAATATACTGGATGGGATTAACAGATTAGACACAGAAAGTATTAGTTAACTTAAACACTCATAGTGGAAACTACAATGAAGCACAGTAAGAAAAAAAGACTGGGGTGAGGAGAGAAAGGAGAGAGCATCAGTAAGCTATAAGACAATCTGAGTGACCTAATACATGTGTTAGGAATCTCCAAAGGGAGAAGACAGAAATATCTGGAAAACTAATGGCCAAACTCTTCCTCAATTTGATCAAAACCATGACCTACAAAACCACCTAGAACTAGCAAGAAAAAAAGATGCCCTTTATATCATAGGAGAATGGAATGCAAAAGCAGTAAGTCAAGAGATACCTGGAGTAACAGGCAGGTTTGGCCTTGGAGCACAAAATGAAGCAGGGCAAAGGCTAACAGGGTTTTGCCAAGAGAACTCACTGGTCATAGCAAACACCCTCTTCGAACAACACAAGAGACAACTCTACACACAGACATCACCAGATGGTCAACACCGAAATCAGATTGATCTTATTATTTACAGCCGAAGATGGACAAGCTATATAGTGTCAGCAGAAACAAGACTGGGAGCTAACTGTGGCTCAGATCATGAACTCCTTATTGCAAAATTCAGACTTAAATTGAAGAAAGTAAGGAAAACCACTAGAACATTCAGATATGACCTAAATCAAATCCCTTATACAGTGGAAGTGACAAATACATTCAAGGGACTAGATCTGATAGACAGAGTGCCTGAAGAACTATGGATGGAGGTTCGTGACACCATATAGGTGGTGGTGATCAAGACCATCCCCAAGGGAAAAAAATGCAAAAAGGCAAAATGTTTGTCTGAGGAGGCTTTACAGATAGCTGAGAAAAGGAGAGATGCAAAAGGCAAAGGAGAAAAGGAAAGATATACCCATCTGAATGAAGAATTCCAAAGAATAGCAAGGAAAGATAAGAAAGCCTTCCTTGGTGATCAATGCAAAGAAATAGAGGAAAACAAAAGAATGGGAAAGACTAGAGCTCTTTTCACAGAGAAGTCACTGGCAACCCACGCCAGTACTCTTGCCTGGAAACTCCCATGGACGGAGGAGCCTAGTAGGCTGCAGTCCATTGGATCGCTGGGAGTTGGACAAGACTGAGCAACTTCACTTTCATGCATTGGAGAAGGAAATGGCGACCTACTCCAGTGTTCTTGCCTGGAGAATCCCAGGGACGGAGGAGCCTGGTGGGCTGCTGTCTATGGGGGTCGCAGAGTCGGACACGACTGACGTGACTTAGCAGCGGCAGCAGAGTTCTCTTCAAGAAAATCAGAGATACCAACAGAATATTTCATGCGAAGATGGGCACAATAAAGGACAGAAACAGTATGGACCTAACAGAAGCAGAAGATATTAAGAGGTGGCAAGAATACACAGAAGAACTATCCAAAACAAATCTTAATGATCAAGATAACCACAATGGTATGATCACTAACCTAGAGCCAGACATCCTGGAATGCGAAGTCAAGTGGGCCTTAGGAAGCATCACTACAAACAAAGCTAGTGGAGGTGATGGAATTCCAATTGAGCTATTTCAAATCCTAAAAGATGGTGAAAGTGCTTCACTCAATATGACAACAAATTTGAAAAACTCATCAGTGGCCACAGGACTGGAAAAGGTCAGTTTTTATTCCAATCCCAAAGAAAGGCAATGCCAAAGAATGTTCAAACTACCACACAGTTGCGCCAATCTCACATGCTAGCCAAGTGATGCTCAAAATTCTCCAAGCCAGGCTTTAACGGTACATGATCCATGAACTTCCAGATGTTCAAGCTGGATTTAGAAAAGCCAGAGGACCCAGAGATCAAATTGCCAACATCCACTGGATCATGGAAAAAGCAAGCGAGTTTCAGAAAAACATCTACTTCTGCTTTATTGACTACACCAAAGCCTTTGACTGTGTGGATCACAATAAACTGTGGATAATTCTTAAAGAGATGAGAATTATCTGCCTTACCTTACCTGCCTCCTGAGAAATCTGTATGCAGGTCAAGATGCAACAGTTAGAACCAGACATGGAATAACAGACTGGTTCCAAATTGGGAAAGGAGTACATCAACGTTGTATACTGTCACCCTGATTATTTAACTCATATACAGGGTACCTCATGTGAACTGCCGGGCTGGATGAAGCACAAGCTGGAAACAAAATTGCCGGGAGAAATAGCAACAACCTCAGATATGGAAATGACACCACTCTTATGGCAGAAAGCAAAAAGGAACTAAAGAGCCTCTTGATGAAAGTTAAAGAGGACACTGAAAAAGCTGGCTTAAAACTCAACATTCAGAAAACTAAGATTATGGCATCTGGTCCCATCACTTCATGGCAAGCAGACAGGGAAACAATGGCAACAGTGACAGACTTTATTTTCTTGGGCTCCAAAATCACTGCAGAAGGAAAGCTTGCTCCTTGGAAGAAAAGCTATGACAAACCTACACAGCATATTAAAAAGCAAAGACATTACTTTGCCAACAAAGTCCATCTAGTTAAAGCTACGCTTTTTTCCAGTAGTCACGTATGGATGTGAGAGTTGGCCCATAAAGAAAGCTGAGCGCCGAAGAATTGATGCTTTTGAACTGTGGTGTTGGAAAAGACTCTTGAGAGTCCTGTGGACTGAAAGGAGATCAAACCAGTCAATCCTAAAGGAAATCAGTCCTGAATATTCATTGGAAGGCTGATGCTGAAGCTTCAATATTCTGGCCACCTGATGCAAACAACTGACTCATTAGAAAAGACCCTGATGCTGGGAAAGACTGAAGGCAGAAGAAGGGGACGACAGAGGACTAGATGTTTGGATGGAATCAATGACTCGATGGACATGAGTTTGAGCAAACTCCCGGACTTGGTGATGGACAGGGAAGCCTGGCATGCTGCAGTCCATGGGGTTCACAAAGAGTCGGACATGACTGAAAACTGAACAAAGCAACAAATCAAAAAGGTCAGTAAACCTCCAGCATGTGAAACATGAAGAAACTCCACCAAGATACATCCTAATCAGGGGACAAAGAAAAAATCTTAAAGTAGTACACTGCAGAGGAACAAAGATAATTCAAAGAAGTCTCACTGAAAACATCGCAAGCAAGGTCAGTGGAGTAATGTATTTTAAGTTGTGAAAAAAGCAAGTTGTGAATCTAGAATTCTATATCCAGTGAAACTATCTTTTAAAAATGAAGGTAAAATAAAGACCTTTTGGACATAGGAGCATTGAGGAGATGATCACCAGCAGATCTGCACCACAAGGAATGTTAAAAGAATTCTTTCAGGCAGAAGCAAAATGCTGCCAGACAGAAACCTGTATCTACGTAAAAAAATAGACCACCAAAAACGGTCAAAACACTTTTCTTCCTTATTTTTAAATCTCTTTAAAAGACAATCATCAAAAAAGAAAACAAAAGACAATCATCTAAAAGACAATCATCAAAAAAAAAGACAATCATCTATTTAAAGCAGGAGTTCATAACATATTTATAATACAAGGGAGACAAACGACAAAACAGCAGAAAGGCCTAGAGAGGAACATGTTGCTACAAGGTTCTTATACTATAAATACTATGTTGATTAAAGACAGACTGTAATCATTTAAAGATGTACACTAGAAACCTTAAAATAACCACTACACACACACACACACACACACACACACGGAAATAAGTATAAGCCAATGAAAGATAAAATATCATTATAAAAATAAAATTCAAAAGATAATATAAAAAGAGAAAGAACAAATGGCTAAGTGGGAAAAGAATCTGAAATAGACACGTGTAACTGAATCACTGTGCTACACACCTGAAACTAACACAACACTGTTAATCAACTATGAGTCAGTGAAAGTCGCTCAGTCCTGTCCGACTCTGCGACCCCATGGACTCATGTGTCTGTCCATGGAATTCTCCATGCCAGAATACTGGAGTGGGAAGCCATTCCCTTCTCCAGGTGATTTTCCCTACCCAGGGATCGAACTCAGGTCTCCCGCATAGCAGGCAGATTCTTTACTGTCTGAGCCACCAGGGAAGCAATCAACTATATCCCAATATATTAAAAAAAGAAAAGAAAAATGAGACAAAAAAAATAGGAAGATGGTAGACTGAAACCTAACCATGTTACATCACTAGTTACATTAACAAAATGACATTAATATTCTAGTTAAAAAGCAAAGATCAGTTAGATTGGATTAAAAAAAATAAGACCAAGTTTAAATAAAAAGCCTAGATAGGTTAAAAGTAAATAACGGAAGACATATCATGCTAACATTAATGAAAAAAAACAGAAGCAACTTAATAACACCAAAGTAGAATTCAGAGCAAAAAATATTATCAGGAATAAAGAGGGTCATTTCCTGACAACAAAGTGGTCAATTGTGACACAAAAGGAGTTCAAAAAAACGTTCACTGAAAGAAAAAGTTTTCCAAATTTAGAAGTTAGCCTTTGAATCGGTAATAGGTTTCTACGATGGCTCAGTGGTAAAGAATCAACCTGTAACACAGGAGATACAGGAGACTTGGGTTCAATCCCTGGGTTGGGAGGATTCCCTGGCCAAGTCAATGACAACCCACTCCAACATTCTTGCCTGGAAAATTCCATGGACAGAGGAGCCTGGCAGGCTACAGTCCACGGGGTTGAAAGAGTTGGACACAACGGAGCACACGAGCATTTTGAAAATACGGGGCAAAAACTGGTTTTGGCTTCAGAACCTTTCAGATACTGAATTTATAGTGTGAATTTTTAACATTTTAAGCACACTAAAGAGAACTTTTAAAAAGTATATTAGAAAGAACATCTTATATAAAGACATCTATGTCTATATGTGTGTATATATATATATATATCTTCATAAAAACACATCAAGCAGCTATGTTTAGTACTGTACAAAATTAGGTAGAGTCCTAGCCTTGATGACATAATATTGCCAACCTCTAAAAAGTACTTTACGAACTTTCAACTTCTTCCAAGCTCTAGACAAGCAGAGCAGGAACACTGTGCCTAATGTCAATGAAAATTTTGTTTTCTTGATAAAGCACAGATGGATTGTCATTCCCTTTTCAAAAACCTCCAATGACTCCTCTACTGCATATAAAGACTGACATCTTCAGCCACAGGTAATCAAAGTCCTCCACAATCTGGCAGGGTCAGCCTATCTTCACAGGTTTGTCTCCCCAAGGCCCTTCCTTCACTAGCATATTCATTCTTCTATTTAAGCGGTTCCGTCCTCCATCTCCATCTGCCAAAGCCCCACACATCATTTGACGACGAGATTCCCAGTGTGGTCTGGGTAAATCAATCCTTTCCTATTTAAATCTCATTTCTGAGCTCATTCCTTTCCACATTTATGTTAGCAATCCTAAAAATGATTTTTGAAATCCACTATTTGTATTTGTCAGTCTTCCCCAGAACACTATGAATTCCCAAAAAGCAAAAATCATATCTTACTCCTGTGATTTCCAGAGGGTCACAATGCCTTACAACAGGTCCTAAACATGTCATAAATTACTATGTTAAGATACTAGCAAGGCAAGAATTGACATGTTGAATAACAAAATCAATTTTAAAAAACTCAATATTCTTGAAACCCAACGAGAAAACAACCCAATTAAAAAATGGCCAAAGATATTGACACTTCATTAACAAAGATATACAGATGGCAAATAGGCACATGAAAAGATGTTCCACATCTTATGTCATCAGGAAAATGCATATTCAAACAATGATGTACCACTACATACTTAGCAGAATGATCAAAATCACTGACAACAATCAAACACTGGTGGGAATGTAGAGTAACAGGAATTCTCATTCACTGATGCTGGGAGTGCAAACTGGTCCAATGCCACTTTGGAAGACAACTGGGCAGTTTCTTACAAAACTAAACATATTTTTACCCTAAGATCCAGCAATCATGCTCCCTGGTATTTACCCAAAGGAGTTAGGTAAAACTTATATAAAACACAAAAACCTGCACACGGATATTTTTATTAATAATTGCCAAAACCTGGAAATAATCAAAATGTACTTTAGTAGGTGAATGGATAAATAGTGGTACATCCAAACAATGGAATATTATGCAGTGCTGAAAAGAAAATGAGTTATCAAGCAAAGAAAAAGACTTGGAAAAAGCTTAAATTCTAATTATAAAGTGAAGAAAGTCAATCTGAAGCCTGATTCCAATTATAGGACAATTGTGAAAAAGGTAAAACTATGAGACAAAAAGATCAGTGGTTGCCAGGGGTTAACAGAGACTGAGGGAAATACAGGGGAGCACAGAGGATTTCTAGGGTGGTGAAAACTACCCTGAATGATGAACTACTATAATGGTAGATACATGCCATTATACATTTCCAAATCCAGACAATTTACACCAACAAGGGTGAAGAGTAAGGTAAACTAGGGACTTTGGGTGATGATGTGTTAATACAGGTTCATCAATTGTAACAAATGTTCCAGTCTCCTAAGGGATCCTGATAATGGGGAAATTTATGCATGAACTGGAGCAGGGAAAGCAAATACTGGAAATCTCTGTGCCTTCCACTTAAAACTGCTTTAAAAAACAAAGTGTATTAAAAAGAAGAAACTCAATATTGGATCTAACTTACTTTTAAGTAAATATACATTGTTTCAATATTAAGAAGCAAAGCAAACTCTGCAAAGGTACTGGGAAAGATACTGACACAATACCAAAAATCAGCTGTGTGAAATACACTCATCCTAGAAAGCTCCTGAACTCCACCACAGAAAATAAAAGTCTAAACTAGTTGTTCAATAACTGTATTGCAGCATATACTGAGCAAACATTTCTACAAAACATTCTGCATGCATTTTTACTTTTTAAAAAAGACTAAAAATTATGATATAAATGTAAACTATCCATGGACCCAGAAACTTCCAGTCTTTTAATAGTTGTTCTTTCAAACTTAAAACAATTATCAAACATCAGCTACTTTTAAAATATTGCGTTGGGGAGGCAATACAAAGGCACAAAGATGACCTACTTCCTGACCTCAAGGAGTTTACATTCTAGGAGATACATAATAAACCAAGAAAATAAATGCTGCAGTAAAGGTATATACTCTCTGAGATCCCAGGAAAGAAGTGGGATACACAGAAATTAAAGTATATAGAAAAGACGGCATTTAAGCTAAGGAGGATCTGAAAGCTGAAAATGGCCCTATTGCCAATGCAGGAGACATAAGACATAACTCCTGGTTCGATGCCCGGGTTAGGAAGAGCCCCTGGAGGAGGAAATGGTAACCCACTCCAGTATTCTGTCCTGGAGAGTCCCATGGACAGAGGAACCTGGCAGGTCCCAGTCTATGGGGTCACAAAGAGTCGGACACGGGCTGAAGTGACTGAGCACACATGCAACTTTGAAAAGGCAGAGATGGCACTCCAGGCTGAAGGACAGGGGCAAAGGAACATCAAAGCACATCTTCAAGAAAACGGGCCCAGGACTGGGGATGATTCTGGAATAGCTGAAGCATACATCTGTGAAGAGTTGAGGGTGGACAGTAGACAAGATTTATTGTTGAGACCGATGACCTCAGCAAGGGAAACGAAACTCTATTCTGAAGAAAAAAGTGAAAAATCTCCGGAAATTTTTTAAAGTTAGGAAAGAAACAAGTTTTTATTCCTTAAAATTAAAAATAAATATATGTCCATCCCAAAACTGCTGTATAACAATCTTTGAAACTTTAAATATAATTATTATTGCTGTTTGCGATTGGTGACATTTTGGAACTAGGTTATTGAAAAATCAGAATCAAAAACTACAGCACGGGGAGAATGCAGGCTTCCCATTGCGCTTTAACACACGAGCATCCCTCAAGACATTAACTTGAGCTGGGCTTGTCATCCATAGTCAAATCCTCCAAAATCAGTAAATCGATCCTAATTTCTTCTCTCCTCCCAGACTCAATCAATGAAAGAGCACTAAAACAAAGTTCTTAAAATCTACTGTCTCTTTAATTTTAAGGATAAACTGAAGTAAGTTTTCCAAGAGACCTGTATTTTATTCTAAAGGACCCAGATTCTTATCAATTACGTTCTCAAACTGCCTATCTGAAAAAACATAATGACGGCTAGTTTGAACCTCGCGGGCTTATGAGAACAAATTAACCTCCCCACGTCCCCCCAAAACAGTCAACGAGTAACAAAAGTCATCGTCCTCAAGTTTCCAGGTGGCACAAGGCAAAGCAAATTAATAGCCACTCCAAGATGTACAGTTATTTTAAACCCCCTTTATCGGACCCATTCACTGCACTTTTCAAATCACCGGTCAAACTTCTCCGCCCGAGACTCATCATAGCCATGCCCGGCAGCATGCGGAGCACCCATCAACGGAACAGAGATCCAAAGTACCAGCAGGATGCCCAGGGGAGAAGCTCGCCAAGGTCTCAACCGCATCGGAAGACCGTGGGGAAGAGGCGCCGCGGTCCAGGCCCGCCCGGACAGAGTGAGGACCGAGCTGCCTGCGCGTTAGGCGCGGGGGTTGGACCCCGAGGCGCCTCTCCGCCGCCATGTGCCGCCGCTCGGCAGAGAAGGAGGTTATATAACAAACTCCCGGAGCTCTAGAGCGTGCCGCACCCGCCAACGCCCGCCTTCGTTCCCTCGCGCCGGCTCCGCGAGCCCGGCCGCCGCTGCGCGCTGAACGGCCATAAGCATGGCCTAGGCCCGGCGCGAGGAGGGCCCGGCGGGCCAGGCGCGGCGGGAGATGCCGGGCCGCGGCTCCGGGCCCAGGCCGCGCCGACCCACCCTCCGCCGCCCCGGCCCAACCCCCTGCTTCCCTTCCCCCTACCAGAGAAGGGCGGGTGACCGAGCCGCCGCGGCCGCAGAGTCCAGTGGGGCGCGCGAGGCGAGGTGCGAGCTCCTCCCGCGCGAGTCCGTCACAGCATCTCCCGGGAGACACGGCCGCCACCGGCAGGGCGCGCTCACCTCCGCCCCGGGGAAGCCGCTTGCCTCTTCGCGGGCCTCCGCCTGCGACCGCCCCGGCCAGCTCAGATCCACACACCCCCCACCCCGCGAGCGCCTTCGCCGGCTGCAGACCGGCCGACCGCTCAGCGCGTAAAACGCAGCCACTGCCTGCGCCGCGGTTCCGGGTCCTTCCCCACGCGACTCTGCTTCTGCCTCCTCCGCTCCGGCAGCGCAGGCCCGGCTTTGCGCATTACCCCCGGCAGACACACGGAGTCCCACTCACCGGGGAGGGGAGGGGAGGGGCAGGGAAGGGCGGGGAGGTGGGAGACAGGAGATCGCGGCGGGGAGACCTGAGTTCTCGCGAGGGTTCCGGCCTCGGGCGCCTGCTCTGCGGGAATTTCAAACTCTCGGCGAAAGAACGTAGAGGGAGGGGAAGGGAGGAAAGGAAGCAGGGTCTGGAAGGGCCGGGTATTTACATAAAACAGGAGCTCCCCGCCTCCAAAGAGCTAAAGGGAACAAAGACTACGAGTCCCATAATGCCTTGCGCGTTAAGCCTCTTTGGCCGCCCAGCCCTTGAGCCCAGGGCGGACTTGGGAGTGGTAGTCTGTACCCGAGGTAGGGCCCGCCTCACGATCCCTCCCAGAGTCTTCTGTGGCGGGCGAGTCGCCACGTTATCTTCTGGCTCCGCTTGCTGGCGGCCGAATGATAATCTTTGCCCTCGGTGTTTTTCATTCTCCCTGCTCCGACTTTCTGTGCCGAAAGCCCCCAAACTTTGGGGGAAAGCTTCTTCCCCCACCCCTTCTACATTTTTTAATATGCCGGCGTGCTTTCGTGGCCAGAGGTGCTCACGAGATCTAGTGTAATCTTCTAAATCAAAAATTTACCCCAAATCAGTGTTGCATATTTGGCCACCCTGGGGTTTCATTGTGGAATTTCTTTTATTTATGGTTAATATCTTTGAAGTTGATGGGCTTCCCTGGTGTCTCAGTGGCAAAGAATCCGCCTGCAATGCAGGAGGGACGGGTTGGATCCCTGAGTTGGGAAGATCCCCTGGAGAAGGAAACGACAACCTCCTCCTGTATTCTTGCCTGGGAAATCCCATGGACAGTAACTACATGGTGGGCTACAGTCTATGGGGGTTGCAGAAGAGTTGGACACGACTTAGTGACTAAGCACACAGGATCTTTGACGTTAATCCCAGCACCACACACTTTTCAAACAAACATGTGGAATATAACCATAATGAAAGTGAAAATAATAATAAATAAGGAAAATAATAATAAATAAGGAAAATAATAAAACGGGAGATAGGGGTAGGATTCTAGCAAGCCACTTTTGTTTTAATCAGGAAAGTTTATCCTTTTCTGTTATCCTTTCCCATATGATTTTTGTCAAAGTTTGTCTTTTAGAAATGTAATATTCTTTTTTCCCCACATTTTTTTCTCTTTATTGACAGCGATCTCTAAAAGTAACAGGCGTGTGTGCTAAGTAAATCGCTTCAGTCGTGTCCGACTCTGTGCGACCCTATAAACTGCAGCCGGCCAGGCAGGAGTGGGTTGCTGTGCCCTCCTCCAGGGGATCTTCCCCACCCAGGGATGGAACCCAGGTCTCCAGCATTACAGGCGGATTCTTTATCCACTGGATCCTCAGAAACATAGTGGTTTACAAAAGGTACTGGCTAAGTTGTGGCAGAGAAAAAGTTAAAGAGGTTTTTGATTGTTTGTCTTAACTATTTTAAATAGACTTCTTCAAACAGAAACTGCTCTGCAGTCAGCTGTGCGAATTCATGTCCTTGCCTTGCTCTCCATTTTATACTTCCATTCCTTGGCACCATTTTATCCTCAATTCATAGGTGTTGTACTTCTCTATAATCTGAAGAGGTAGATTCTCAACTCCAGAATGCTGGTAGAGCAAGGATGACTTAGAGGTTCAATGGATTTCTTAGACAAGCATTTTATTACCAGTTGTAAAATTCAAAATCATCATAACTTATCCAAACTGAGTTTCTAAAACTATCCTTCAGATTTCAATCTTTCTTTCCATAATTACTGACAGAATGCTGGCATGGTTTCTGTACAGTTGTGTGTAATCTGGACCAATCCTACCTGTCCTGTTTTATTTCCCTGCATAGTTCCTGAGAATCTTTTCTTCACTTCCCTGCAAACATGTTTCTGCTTCTCAGTATCTTCCACTGAAAATGGTCCAGCTAAGACTCTTTTCTCACAAAATCTTCCCAACTTCAGCCCATATTAATCACTAAAAACTTGTGCTGAAAATATGCTGTGTGTATTATTTTATATCTGTTTCCCCTTTTGTCTCTGACTCCATCCATCCACCCAATGCCCCCATCTCTTAGCTACACTGAAAACAGACTGGATCTTATACTTTTTTCAAATGCTTCCCTCATAACTATTAGCTTTTTTATTTCAATTGCTTTGTAAACTGAATTTCTACTTTAAAGGTCTCATTCATTCATCTTTTTTCGGTCATTTAATCATATGCCAAGGACTTCCCTGGAGGCCCAGTGATTAAGACTTCACACTTTCAATGCAGGGGGCAGGGGTTCAATCCCTGATCATGGAACTAAAATCCACACGCCCTGAGCCTCAACCAAAAAGTTAAAGGAAAAAGCACATGCCAAATTGTTTTAGTTTCAAAAGATGCTAATAAGTATTAAAATATAAACAAAAACCTGGGTTTGGTAGTCAGATGAGGAAAAGATAGAATTAAATTAAACATTTCTTTTACATAATACCTCACTGCCTTTAATATGTTCAGCATTTCCCAAAGTTACTTGACTGTGGCATGAATCCATCTATACTTGTGGAACATTTTGTCTCATCAGTGTTCC
This sequence comes from Bos grunniens, assembly GCF_055505025.1. Lineage (NCBI taxonomy): Eukaryota > Metazoa > Chordata > Mammalia > Artiodactyla > Bovidae > Bos > Bos grunniens. Next base: position 50,703,031 of record NC_141180.1, read on the forward strand.
ACAGAATGGACTGGTAAACACGGCTTCCAAGCTTCCTCTTACTGGAGGAAGCACTGTGTAGTGGAAAGAACATGGTTATTTGAAACCAGACAAACTCAAGTTTTAATCCATTTCACTACTTTCTTGAAACATGACTTTAATGGAATTGCTTCACTCTCTCGGCCTGTTTTCTCGCCTGAAAAGAAAGGCTGTTACTTATTTTCCTTTCAGAGCTGTTGCAAAGATTAGAGGGAAGTATGTGCCCCACTCAAAACTTCATTCCCTTTCTATCTATATGATCAGTTGTTAGTTATTTTGGTAAAAGTCTTAGAAAATGGTAATAACTAGTGTGGACGCTTCCATTTGGAATGTTTTATTCAAGAGCTATTTCACTACCAATCCAGCACCCTGGTAGGAACAGACAGCCATCTGATCTCAGAGAACTTAGAACCTCATTGAAGTGCTCTGAATTAGAACTCGTTTGTTTTGCAAAGTAATAGGGAAAAAAAACATGATATTTTAGCAGCAACAACAAAACGGAGCTTGTCTGTCTCAGACAGTGGCAATGCCTCTGTCCTGATAGCTATGTTTTCATCATTTTTGTGGAGATTGTTGGTTATAGCAAGCAGTACTGGTTCCAAATAGGAAAGGGAGTACGTCAAGGCTGTATATTGTCACCCTGTTTATTTAACTTACATGCAGAGTACATCATGAGAAACGCTGGACTGGAAGAAACACAAGCTGGAATCAAGATTGCCGGGAAAAGTATCAATAACCTCAGATATGCAGATGGCACCACCCTTATGGCAGAAAGGGGAGAGGAACTAAAAAGCCTCTTGATGAAAGTGAAAGTGGAGAGTGAAAAAGTTGGCTTAAAGCTCAACATTCAGAAAATGAAGATCATGGCATCCGGTCCCATTACTTCATGGGAAATAGATGGGGAAACGGTGGAAACAGTGTCAGACTTTATTTCTGGGGGCTCCAAAATCACTGCAGATGGTGACTGCAGCCATGAAATTAAAAGACGCTTACTCCTTGGAAGGAAAGTTATGACCAACCTAGATAGCATATTCAAAAGCAGAGACATTCCTTTGCCAACAAAGGTCCGTCTAGTCAAGGCTATGGTTTTTCCAGTGGTCATGTATGGATGTGAGAATTGGACTGTGAAGAGGGCTGAGTGCCGAAGAATTGATGCTTTTGAACTGTGGTGTTGGAGAAGACTCTTGAGAGTCCCTTGGACTGCAAGGAGATCCAACCAGTCCATTCTGAAGGAGATCAGCCCTGGGATTTCTTTGGAAAGAATGATGCTAAAGCTGAAACTCCAATAGTTTGGCCACCTCATGTGAAGAGTTAACTCATTGGAAAAGACTCTGATGCTTGGAGGGATTGGGGGCAGGAGGAGAAGGGGACGACAGAGGATGAGATGGCATCCTGGATGGCATCACCGACTCGATGGACGTGAGTCTGAGTGAACTCCGGAAGTTGGTGATGGACAGGGAGGCCTGGTGTGCTGCGATTCATGGGGTCGCAAAGAGTCAGACACGACTGAGCAACTGAACTGAACTGAACCCCAACCTTGATTTTTCCAATTGACAATAGGATTGGTGATGAAGAGTCACATTTTTCCTATTTCCTACTATATTTCCAGTGATGGAATAGTGACCAGCATCTAAATAAATGCAAAAATAATTATTTAGTGAATGACTATATATTTATTGATTTCACCATTCCAAAAGCAAAATATATACAATATTTTGATCAAAAAGGACCCTACAGATTTTCTAGGTTAAACATCTTGTTCTAAGGAAGGGGGAAACAGATTTGTCAAATGATTTGGGGATGGATTTTGTTTTGTTTAAAAAAGTAGACATCGAATCAAATCTATAGTTGTAAAGAAAAGCAATGTAAATATTTTTTCTTTAAAATATAGTCTTTGTGCACTTGAAAAAAATTGTTTTTCATGAATGGTACCCCCCAAAAGTCATAGATTTTCTTCCAATGAACACTAGTAATATTTGCATAAACATGGTACTGAAATTTAATTTCTTCTTAAAAATTGTTTCCCTTTCTACCTCTCCCTTTCTTTTAAAGCTACTTTAAATTCTGTATGTTTTAATTAAAGCTATCATGGTTATGGTTTCTCTGTTTCTTAACCCCAAAGACCGCTATTAGTGATGGATCCTGAAATTCTGCTGAGTGAGCTACAGGTTGTGTGCTTACAAATCACTGCATTTTTCATTTTCAATCTTTGATTCCTCAAGACTCATGCTTGCCTTTGAGCATGTTATACCAAATTATAGGGGGCACAAAGTAATTTTTATGCTTCTTTTAGTCAACGGTGTTGTAAGTATTGCTCATGAGTCACAAATTTTCCACTTGCCTGAAGCTTCCTGCCTCTAAGGAAGCCGTGTTAAAAGTTGACTCTGCGGTGTTGGAAAAGTGATGGAAATGCAAACAGTCAAGTCTGATACCCTACTGAGGGAATAGGTCACCCATTTTAATGCATGTTTTGTGCCTCTTTTATAGGTGGATTCTCAGCCGTATCTTTTCTTGTAAGTTTATTTTAATCCCATTGAATTTGCATGTGCTATGTTAACTGTGATGTTTACATGGTGCTGGGTAAGTTTTCAAGGCATTTTAAATTTTTAGTTGAAACAATATCTCTATATGGTTTAAATGATAAACTATGGGGATTTTTCCCCCCTTTTCCTTTTCTATCTTTACTCCTTCTTGGGTCCTCTGTATGGCATTTTAATAAATTTTAGTAGACTTGTTGGATTTTATTAAAGAAAAGCATAGATGACATGGTATTCATTTTTCACCGTGAAATGCCTGAAAACTAAAACAAGATGTCAACTGGGATGCCCTAAGAGGAAAATCAGCAGTGGAATGCCCAGAATAAAGTTCAGCATGCCCAAGAGCATTCTTCTCCAAATAAGTTTGCAAATAAGTTTAGCGACTAAGTTTGACTGTCAAAGATCTGTAGGATTTAGGAGTGAATTATTTATTAGCAGACCACATAATTCTTATTTAGCAAAGAAAACAATATAGAACTTTAATGAAACCAAAATTGCATCTTTAAGAATCCAAATTGTATTTCTCAAGTGGTATTTTTCAGAATAGTTTTATTTTATTTCAGTTCCCCATCATGTCTTCATGTATTTGTTCATCCATCAAATACTTATCGAATGCTTTGGGCTAGTCTTTACTTAAGGCACTGGGAATAGAGATCTTGGTAAGACCATTATCTGTGTCTCAGCAATGAAATCAGGACAACATATTTAAATGGCAAATTACTCTTTGTTTGAAGTATTTTTTATTAAAAATCCTTTAAAATCAAAGAGAACTACAACCCTTTCTTTTTTTTGGCCAACCATGCAGTGCAGCATGCAGGATCTTAGTTCCCCAACCAGGGATCCAACCCTCACCCCCTACAGTGGAAGCAGAGATTCTTAACTCTGGATCCCCAAGGAAGTCCCTAACTCTTTTTGATGCATCTTATTGATAATTATGATGAATGCTCAGTTCAGCATACTAGTCTGTCATAGGAATATTCTAGTTTCATATTCTGGTTTTGGTCAAGCAGATATTCACTAGAATTGGTTGGGTCACAGACTTATTTCCTGGAGTTGGATGAAAGACACTTTGAAAGAAGGCCTGGTTAAAAAAAAAAATCCTCCTGTCAATGCAGGAAATGTAGGTTCAACCCGCATTTCTTCTGGGTCAGGAAGATCCCCTGGAGGAGGAAATGGCAACCCACTCCAGTATTCTTCCCTGGAAAATTGCATGGACAGAGGAGCCTGGAAGGCTACAGTCCATAGGGTCTCAAAGATTTGGACATGACTAAGCAGCCTGCATGACATGGGTTACATTTGGAGTGTTTTTGAATGACCCCTCTATAATCTCTCAGATTTCTTTTGTTCTTCTGATTCTGCATTCTCTTATTTTAAAGAGTCTAAATTTAAAGTTAGGTAACTACTCTTCATTACCTTTGTCACAGATTGTGGACATGAAAGTTTAGTACAGTCGGTAAATTTCAGATATTAATTATAATACAGTGAGTGCTTTGGTTAAGAGTGAATGACGAGGCACAACCTCATTACCTATGTTCCCCCAGCACTTATGCTTCTGTATTGTAAGGAGGTTCTTAGAGTCTTTTCAGTGATTAGTGCAGCAATCAATTATGTAATCTTTTAATTCTATCTCAGACACACATACATCACCTCATCAATGGACCAGCTTTTGGAAAAATAGACACTTGGTAAATCTTTAATAAATAAGTCTGAGGAGCTGTCCCTTCAGCAGGGTAGACTGTGGAAATCAGGTAGGGATGGACACACCAGAACTACTGTGTAAGAATTCTTGTCTTATTGAATTACTGTGTTCAGAGATTAAAAAAGAAAACCAAGTGTCTTTCAGTTTGAAGGTCATGAAGATTTGAAACAGCGAAACACAGTCCTACTAATACTGTAAGACTTAGATGGAGTCACGTTGCAGGAACATTAAAGGACAAAGTGATGTGTGAAAAACAACTTTGGCCGACTTGGGTATAATTCCAGCTGATTTGGAAACCAGTTGTTATGTAGACGAAATTTCAGTAAGTCGTTTGATGACAGTTGGAGTTCCTTAAAAACCCAGTGCCTTTGTTCAAAATCATTTCCTTCCTTTGCTACTTCTGCTAGCACATTCCAAATCGGCAAAATATCAACCTCCTAGAGAAGAGGAGATCTGAGACAGTAGCTCCCAACTTCATGTCAGCCCTCAACTCCCCACAGACCATCAGGGGCTCACAGGCCATTAACACCCTGAATGAGCCACATCCCATTCTAGACCAGCCTCAACACAAATGCAGTGGGGTCAGTCCCGCCAACATGTGGTTTAAGGCAGCATTCTCCTGAGAATTTCTTTGAATATGTGAAGCAGTATGTTAAAAAGTACTGAATTTAGATGGAGAAGGTGTAAATGAATCCTGATTTCTAAAGTGACGCTTTGCTGTCTGTGCATCCATGACAAAGACCTTAAACTATCCAAGCTTCTATTTCCTCACCTGTTGTGAAGATTATGTGTAAAAATATGTAGTCAACCTTTAACTTCTACCAAATATTTGCTATTGCTAACACTTTGCTGGCCATCAGATGATTGGTTGAAGCTGTGTAAATAACAATATGTGACAGTATAGAACAGATTTCTTCATCATTTTGGATGAGCTGTTCTGCGCAAATATCAGCTACATTCCATCATTGTATTAAGATTTTTTTTAAGTTGCTGGTCCTTGCTTTTTTTTTAATGTTAGTCTGCCTAATATATAATTTCATATGCGTGTGTGCGTGCTCCATTGCTTCAGTCGTCCCAACTCTGGAGAACCCATAGGGATTCTCTAGGCAAGAATACTAAATTGGGTTGCGATTTTCTCCTCCAGGGAATTTTCCCAATCCAATGACCGAACTCTGACCTCCAGCAGCTCCTGCATTGCAGGCAGATTCTTTATTGCTGAGCCACAGGTAAAGCCCAATAGATAACAATCTATTTTTCTCATTTTTTTCAACTGTTTCTCATTTTTTTCAACTGAAGAAAAGAAATTATCCTTTATGACACAACTGCAAGCCATGTAAATAAAATCTATTCTCCAGCCCACTTTAAAATGTTAACATGGATAATTAGACGGCAAATAAAACATAATTGAGATCTGAAAGAGAAACAAAACATTTCCAGCTTAATGAACCAGAAGAAAAAAAAAATTTTACACCATAATTGCGGCTATTATCTGAAATGCTGGCAGCAAGTTGATAGAAAGGGCACTCCAGACAAAGGAGGTTAATGAATGATGTTACTATTTGCACAGAGTTGAGAAGCCTGCGGCCTTGAAATAGGAAAGGGTTCAAGGATCCATTACAGCATCTATTACCCTGTATTCCAATTACTCTTTATAAGTTATCTTCCTGACTACACTGTGAGCTTTATTAAGGCAGGGAAAATGTCTTTGTCATTTTTTTTTCCCCCACAAAACTTGGCAAGGTACCTAGCATCCAGTAGATATTTACTTTTTTTGAATGGATGAATTAATGAGTGAATATACTTTTTCTTCTGCCCATGGAGTTAGGATAACAAGACAAAAAAAGGTAAAGAGATATCTATTAATAAAAACAAACATGGGACTCTTCCATTAATAATAGTTAGATTCTGTGAGAGATGGGTTTTATTAATAATTTACAACTCATATTGATGCAGCTGGATCAGACCTGGAGGAGACCTACCTCCTAACGGACAGTGCAGACGCTATCAGAGCCGTGGCAGGCCCTCTGCAGAACCCTCTTCAAAGTGACTCACAGTTCTCCCTGAGGAACTCCTTGGGTGTGGTCTGTGCTGAGGAACTTGATGATTTCTAACCAAAGACTTGGTTCAATTAGAGAAGTCCTCCTATCTATTACCATTTTAAATCTGCAGTGCCCTGAGAAGTTTTAGACAACAAAAAGATGGCAGAAATCTAAAGCTTGCAATGATTCCATAAACATGGGTATTTTAGCTTTTTTTGTGGGGCGCGGGGGATAGAGGCAGCTGATTGTCTTTCCTAAGAGAGTGAGCAGTGAAAATGCTAAACCCTTCCCACCTATTGACAGGTTATCATCCTCATGTCACCGACTTTTGACTCTCCTGATCCCCTACTCCCTAACCTAGGGGTTTTTTTTTTCACATGGACCAATCTGATAACTTTCTGAGTTTTTCTGAACCCACCTTGTCTTAACATGATAGAGTCCTCCATCCAAGCTGCAAAATTTTTCTCTGGTCTCCCTACAACATGGTTTCAGTTTCATTCCCTTCCAAAGCTTGTTCTTGCCTGTTGTCACTTTTTTAAATTACGCAATTCTTTTTTTTTTTCTTAACGTGGTTCCTATCATTTTCATCCCACCTGATTCATTACTGACTTTTAGCCTTCTGAGACGTTTGCTTACCCTCTTGGACATTGACATACTTGCTGGCATTTACACAGCCAACTATTGAGCTTGTTTTTGAAGCTGAAAAGAAGGGTGATGAGAGAGATGGCACCTGGCTGACAACCGCTGCATACCCTCCCAGGGTAACAGCAGTATGAGCCTGGCTCTATTCTTGCCCTTGGAAGTTCAGAAACATGGCCATGTCAATTCTGCTTCAGTTTCTCAAGGAAACTGACTTGTAGAAACCACACTCGTACGAAATTAATGTTGTCGTTCAGTCACCTAGTCATGTCAAACTCTTTGTGATCCTATGGACTGAAGCACGCCAGGCCTCCCTGTCCCTCACCATCTCCTGAAGTTTGCCCAAGTTCATGTCCACTGCATTGGTGATGCCTTCTGTCTAGCTCATCCTCCGACACCCTTTTCTCCTTCTGCCCTCAATATTTCCCGCCATCAGGGACATTTCCAAGAGTTGGCTGTTCGCATCAGATAACCAAAATACTGGAGCTTTAGCTTCAGCATCAGTCCTTCTAAGAAGTATTCAGGGTTGATTTCCATTAAGATTGACTAGTTTGATCTCCTGGCTGTCCAAGGGACTCTCAAGAGTGTTCGAAAGCATCAGTTCTTCGGCACTCAGCCTTCTTTGTGATCCAACTCTCGAATTCATGCATGACTACTGGAAAAACCATAGCTTTGACTCTACAAACCTTTGTAAGCAGAGTGATATCTCTGCTTTTCAACACACTGCCTAGGTTTGTCATAGCTTTCCTACCAAGAAGCAATTATCTTTTGATTTCATGGCTACAGTCACCATCCACAGTGATTTTAGAGCCAAGAAGAGGAAATCTGTCATCACTTCCACAATTCCCCTTCTATTTGCCATGGAGTAATGGGGCCGAATGCCTTGATCTTAGTTTTTTTTTTAATATTTAGTTGATCTTAGGTTTTTTTAATATTTAGTTTTAAGCTGGCTCGTTCACTGTCCCGCTTCATCCTCATCAAGAGGCTCGTTAGTTACTGTTCACTTCTGCCATTAGAGTAGTATCATCCGCAACAACCTCAGGGTTGTTGATGTTTCTCCCACCTATCTTGATTCCAGCTTGTAACTCATCCAGCCCGGCATCTCATGATGTGCTCAGTGTATAGGTTAAACAAACAGGGTGACAGCAGACATTTATAAACCCAAATTCTTATGTCTTCATTTACAATACATTGCACTGGTGGATACGTTCTTGGATCCCTGTAACTCATATCCAGAGCATTGTCTTTTCTGATAGTGAGGTACCTGGGAAATAGAATAATCAAAAGATTACTTGGTGAACATGAAATAAAAGTTTAGAAAGGGGTGTTGTTTTGGGAGAGATCTCATCCAGGCCTGGGAAGCATGATAACTCATAATAGCGTCACAACAGAAGAGTCGTGTTGGATAAACATGCCCAGTTCAAGTCCTTGACTTCCTTTCCCACCCTGGGTTCACCATCGCCAGTCTGAGTACAAGGTCAGTCCAGACAAAGCCCAGTAGAACAGATCAGGATTTTGCTGATGAAATCATCAGTCTGGTCTCCTTGAGATTATTTCTAGGTCACTGTGAGTAGTATATTAGGTGTTTCTGCACCTCTCAACCAAACGTTTATTCACACAACCTCTTAATTCTTTTCCACTGATTGTCATGTCTATTCAGGATATGTGTGAATTTCATTTGTTTAATTTTTTGGAGAGCAATCTTGTTTCCCTTATTTATATTTTTTAATTGAAACATAGTTGATTTACAATATTATATTAGTTTCAGGTATTTGGCATAATGATTCAATATCTTTATAGGTTATACTCCCTTTAAAGATATAAAAGAATGACTATATTTCCCTGTGCTACATAATATATCCTTGTTTCTTATCTATTTTATATATAGTAGTTTGTATCTCTTAATCCCACACCCCTATCTTGCCCCTCCCCCCTTCTCTCGTCCCGCTGGTATCCATTAGTTTGTTTTCTATATTTGTGAGTCTGTTTTTGTTTTGTTGTGTATATTTATTTGTTTAAAAATTTTATATTCCATGTATAAGTGATATGTATAAAATAACGATATTTATCTCTCTCTGTCTAACTTATTTCATAAAGATAATACTCTCTAGGTCCATCCATGTTGCTGCAAATGGCAGAACTTCATTCCTTTTTAGGATTCAGTAGTATTCCACTGTGCATGTGTATGTGTATATATCACATCTCCTTTATCCATTCATCTGTTCTGTCGATGGACACCTGGGTTGCTGCCATATACTGGATATTATAAATAATACTGGTATACACTTCCATATATTGACTGTTGTAAATAATACTGCTACTGGGGTGCATGCATATTTTCAAGTTGATTTTTTTTTCAGATATATATCCAGCAGTGGAATTGCTGGATCATCTAGTAGTTCTATTTTTAGTTTTTTTGAGGAAATCCCATGCTGTTTTCCACAGTGGGAATTTCAAACCCAGGTCTCCTGCATTACAGGCAAATTCTTTACCATCTGAGCCACCAGGGAAGCCCCACTTTCCACAGTGACTGTGCCAATTTACATTCCCACCAACAGTGTACAAGCGTTCCCATTTCTCCACATCCTCCCCAACATTTGCTATTCATAGACTTTTTGATGTTAGCCATTCTGGCAGATGTGAGGTAATATATCATTGTGATTTTGATTTCCTTTTCTCTAATAATTAGTGATGCTGAGCATCTTTCCAAGTGCCTATTAGCCATCTGTATGTCTTCTTTGGAAAAATGTTTACTCAGGTCTTCTGCTCATTTTTTAATGGGATTGCTTGTTTATTATTTCCCTTATTTTAATTTCTTGGACAATATCTTGTTCTCACCTCCATGAATTACTATGTACCAACTTCACTCTTCTTTTTTTTTTTTTTTCCAACTTCACTCTTCTGTAATTCTAACAGAACATTTGTAATAGCCATTGTTTTCCTCATATAACATATGCCCTGTGAAATGATGGCAAGGAATGGGAGAGGGAAAGCACAATGAAGAAGAACATTCTGAAGAGCTGTTTGCTGAGGCCAGCAGCTCATTCCTTGAATGCTGGGAAGATAGTGTGGTATATAGCAGGGTGACCTGCATTGGAATCCTGTCTCTAACACTCATGACCTATGAGACTGTGAGTGTTACTTGATCTTTCTAAACCTGTGCTATTATAAGTGTGATCTCAAGGAAATATGGAGCTAGTGCCAGAAGATAGAATCATCTCTGTCACTAAGCACACTGGCTTTTTCTTTCAAAGGGAAACTTTCTCAGTGGAGGAAGCTGTGCATTAATTTACATTCTGGTTCAGGCTCCTTATCAATAGAAATGGAAAACAGCACCAACTTTATGGGAATAAAATTAATGATGATACAATATACATGCCTGGAATGCTAGGTGTACAGTAAATAATGGTTTGTTATTTTGTTATTATTTAGCATAATTTAGCACTAGAAACAAACTTTTGCAGCAAGTATAACCCAGCAACAGCCTCACAAACAAAAGAGAAGCAAGAGCTGAGGATTTTATATCCTGCCATTAGCTTCATTATTGCAAGCCTTACCTCTCTAGGCATCTCATCTGTGGAGTAACAGTAGTGCCTACTTCTTAGAGTTGTTATAAGAACTAAATTACATGTGCTATGTAAAACACTGAGAACTATGCCAAACACATGGTGGGTATTCAATAAACATTAGTGTCCTTTCCTTCCTTCATTTCCGCCAGCTTTGAGGATACTTTTAAGAATAGTGGCATAATATTTAGGGGAAACTGTAACCATATACAAACATTTCCTAAGGTAACAATAACTCCAGAACTCTAGAAAATAATTAAAGATAGGAGTAATGACATAGAAGGACCCCACTGGTAGAAATAAGAATATTATATTACAGTATTTTCTTTAAATTAACTCTGTGAAAAGCATAAAAATTTGAACTCTGGCTCAATCCAGTCACCAGTCATATTGGAAACAGTGAGACTTATGCTTAGTTGCTCAGTCATGTCCGACTCTTTGTCACCCCATGGACTGTAGCCCACCAGGCTCCTCTATCCACGGGGATTCTCCAGGCAAGAATACTGGAGTGGGTCGCCATGCCCTCCTCCAGGGGATCTTCCCAACCCAGGGATTGAACCCAGGTCTCCCACATTGCAGGCAGATTCTTTACCATCTGAGCCATCAGGGAAGCCCAATGTCTCCTAAAGAACTCTCTTCTGAATCATGGGCTTGGACTTCCTGGCAGTCCAGTGATTAAGACTCCACTGGACAATGCAGAGGACACAGGTTCAATCCCTGGTCTGGGAACTAAGATCCACATGCCGTCAGGTGCAGCTGAAAAAGTAAAGTTTAAAAATAAAATAAAATTAATTAAAAAAAATAAAAAAATAAAATCCAATTTTTGAATTATATTTTTGAACCACAGGCTTTCTTTCCTGACAGAGCTGCTCTTTTCTCTGAATGATCCCCAAGGTGACAGATTCTTCCCAACTTCTCAAAGGTCTCTCACCTCCCCTATGCCTTCTTGCTATTGAGTATGGGGTCACTGAAAAAGTCAAATTACTACTGTATTATATAATATTACTATCAATTACATACTAACAATTGTGGTTCTGTTAATATAAATGTACAGAAGGTACATTTTATAACAGTTAAATGTATAGGGAATCTAAGCAGTTCAGCTTCAGAATTCATTGCTTCAGTAGTGTTTCATGCCATAAAGAGAAGTGGTATTTGTGTTTTATTTTTTTATGTGGCTAGGTTTCAGTTATTGGAAGCCAAATGAATGAATAAGCTGTTGACATAATACAACATGAAAAGCTCTTTGCATTAAGAATATGTCTCACCACTTTTATCCAGTAACGTCCTGCTTTTGCTTAATTTTATTATTTGTGATCTTTTAGGAGAAAGACAAAATTGATGTTTGAATATATAACTAGGATGGATTCTTGAATGAGATTCAGATTTGCTACCCTTTGTGATTACACATAATCCTTTTAAAATAATGCTCCCAAGCCAGAAACATCCAAGCTACAGGGTTTTGCAAAGGTTATCAATATTTTATTGCTCCTATGGCTCTGTCACTTCCCAATTGAGTACCTTTGGGCTACTTAATCATGCCATGCCTCAGGTTCCTCATCTGCAAAATGCAAAAAGACAATAGTTTTAACTTCTAGGGTTATTGTGAAAATTAAATGATTTTAAGAGTATTAAAAATTACATACCTTCTCTAAAGTTTTATTCACTGCTTGTCTCCAGCGTATACAAGATACTTGATGACTATTTGTTAAATGCATGATTGAATAAGTAATATTTCTTTTAGTCTGTATGTTTAATTCAGCTTACCCACCCACCCACTCACCCACCCACAGTATCTGTAACTTCTTTCTGGAAATTAGTGCCTTTCTCAACTAAGCTGAAGAAGATCTGGAAAAAGAATTTGACCATACCTGGGTCATACTTTTGAAGCAGAATATACCTACCACCATTCTCTAGGGGTTTCCCATTGCCAGCTTTTATCACATTCCTGGAATCCTGGTTAAACACTGGGTTTACTGTACTGTAGTCAATGTTTATCACATGCTCAAACCTCAGGCCTTCTTTGGAAAGAGGCATAAGAGAACATAGGCAGTCTCCAATACATTGAAATGAGTTAACATGGCATTGCTAATTATTGTTTAATTCATTGGTAAGTTCTGAAAGATCATCAAAAATTGTAAATTGTAAATCAGTCTCTCTGGATCAAGAGACTGGTCATTTATTTTAAGAAAACCTATATAATATCCTCAATGATAAAAACAAAGAAACCTAAAAGTCAGGATAAGTGTAACACATGGGGCTCTGCTAAGTCCCTAAGTAGTCCCAAGAGGATGGTCATTCAGTTTTATAAAAAATCCTGAAGTCCTCCATTTTGCCATCTGTAGAACATCTGTTCCTAAATACAGGGGCACCAGCACATGAATGAACAAATGACTTTAATTTGTCCTCATCTGACCAGACCCCCCTCGCTCACCAAGCCAACCCAAAAGTAACAGAAGGCACTGTCCTGAATTTCCCTGAGAACCAACAGCATCCAGAACTGTTAAACCAGGAGAACAAAATCCCCAAGTATTAGCATCCACTCTCCAACCACATTGCTGAGAGGCTTAGAGCCAAAGACAGGAAGAAGCAATGCCTGTCAGCTGTTTCAGAGAAAGGCTCCAAAGTGATCTCTTTCATATTGCTGGAGAAGATCCATGACCCCCCTAGTGGCACAAGATAGACCTCCAAACAGGCGAGTACCGTTACACAATGCTGGTTACACTATCACACCACTACCACTTCAGCTGTCACAGGGCAGAAAAGAAAATCCCTGTAACTGGAAGATGAGGAACAAAGATTAAGGTAATATAAGATTCTGGTTGTTCTATCCAATAAACAGGATTTCAAAATTGGGCTTCTACATATAGAAACTATGTGCGTCTAGAGCCTTAAAATTCATACAACTTCCTCTAAAATAACCACTGATGAGATCATCTGTAAAAATGTGGAATCTGGGTTAGATGACCTCTATAGCCCCTTTCAGCTCTAACCCCTGTGAGTCTCACCATCTCTGTGTTCTAATAATATGGGTCTGCTTTTTTGCTTATTAAGTATTTAGAAAAATAAAAACTAAGAAAGTCAAAAATTAGCAAATATTATGTGACTGGGTGGAACTGGGCAGCAGACGATGAGATGATTAGATGGCATCATCAACTCAACAGACATTATATATGCATTTATATATAAATGTTATATATATATAACATGGGTGTTATATATGTATAACATGGATTATATATATGAACGCCTGGTGGGCTGCCGTCTATGGGGTCACACAGAGTCGGACACGACTGAAGTGACTTAGCAGCAGCATACATAATTTTATTTAGAAGCAGAAGAACCTCTTTACACAGTGCTTTTATACACTTAAACTCCAAAGTACATGGGTGCTCAGTTGAGTCCAACTTTGCAACCTCATGGACTGTAGCCCACCAGGCTCCTCTGTCCGTGGGATTTCCTATGCAAGAATACTGAAGTGGATTGCCATGCCCTCTTCCAGGGGATCTTCCCCATCCAGGGATCGAACCAATGTCCCCTGCGGCTCCTGCATTGGCAGGCAGATTTTCTTTACCACTGGACCACCTGGGAAGCCCTGGTGTTCGGAAAATTTGAAGGCAACAGAACTGGGTGGCAGAGGATGAGATGATTAGATGGCATCATCAACTCAACAGACATGAATTTGAGCAAACTCTGGGAGATAGTGAAGGACAGAGGAGCCTGGCCAGCTGCAGTCCATGGGATCACAGAGTTGGACACGACTGAGCACACATGCACTTTGGAATTTAAAGTGGATAAGACAACAACAACTTCCAAAATTGTCATTCTGCTCAGTACTACTAATCTGTTCATTGAGCTTGCCAATCACCTCTACAGAACAGGAATGATTTAATTTTAATCCAAATCGATTTTATTTTGCATAAATGACATTTTTTTTCAAGATCTGCCCCAGGCCTTTAATCTGAAAGGATGATCCCCCATATTTATATAGCACTGTTAACTCTCAAAGACTATTCTTTTCTAATATCTGTCTAGAGTGTAAGCTCCATGAGAGCATGATGGTCCAGCACACAGTAGGTGTCAAATAAGTATTAGCTGAAATGAATGAATGTGATACTCACAACAACTCCGTGGGTGGACAGGGATCTCCTGGCTAAGGGTGTATCTGCCAGAGGTGGGAACTGAGGCACAGGATCCAGGTCAGGAAACCAGCCAAAGTCACATAGGGGCCAAAAGTCAACCTTGAGTGGATCCTAATTTAAAAAAAAAAAAAAGCTGTGAAAGATGATCATGAAACAAATGGAGAATATTGAATATAGGATGGGTATTAGATAGCATTATGAGACTATTACTTTTCTTAGATGATAATGGGGTTGTGATTATTTAAGATAATGCCCTCATTCTTAGGAGATACATACTGCAATAGCTGAGTGCCAAAGAATCGGTGCTTTCAAACTATGGTGCTGGAGGAGACTCTTGAGAGCTCCTTAGACAGCAAGGAATCAAATCAGTCAATCCTAAAGGAAATCAACTTTGAATGTTCATTGGAGGGGCTGATGCTGAAGCTGAAGCTCCAATATTTTGGCCACCTGATGCGAAGAGTCACCACATTGAAAAAGACCCTGATGCTGGGAAAGATTGAGGGCAGGAGGAGAAGGGGATGACAGAGGATGAGATGCTTGGATGGCATCACTGACTCGATGGACATGAGTTTGAGCAAGCTCTGGGAGAAAGCGAAGGACAGGGAAGCCTGGCATGCTTGCAGTCCATGGGGTCGCAGAGTGGGACACCACTTAGAACTGAACAACGATAACAATATGTTGAGGCAGTATCATGATATCTAAAACTAGCTTTCTAACTAACATTTTTACCGGTTCAGCAAGAAAAAAAGATACAGCAAATATTGCAAAATGTGAATATTTGGTGAATCTATGTGGAAAGCAAATGGATGTTCTTAGAAATGCTCTTTCAAAATTTTCATTAAAAGTTGGGAGGGGAAGGCAATGAAAGAGGCCACAGGGGGAAATTGTAGATGTGACTATATGAAAACTTTCATCCTTTCTAGCTGTGGTTTATTTGGGTGGTAGGACTTTATTGGACTCTTTCCCTTTATATTTTCCTAAATTTTTCATATGAGTAGGAATTTTATTTGTAATAAAATATTAAAATTTAAATAATGTAGCAACTACAAGATGAATCTCCAATACCTTTCTAATCTATGGCCATACCACCCTGAACGCGTCCTATCTCGTCTGATCTCAGAAGCTAAGCAGGGTTCAGCCTGGTTAGTACTTGGATGGGAGGCCTTTCTAGAATCACAGTGTAGCAGATTGTATCTTCCAAAGATGGCTCTATTTATACATTTTTCCCATCCTACATGCATGTCTTCCCATCCTACATACAACCTCCTATATGAGATAAGATCTCTGTCTCAAGCTTATGAACCTGAACCTCAACAGGGACTTGTGGCTGCCCAAAGCATTGGAGTCTGGCAGACCATCACTAAGCATATGACTTTGAAGCCCAGCCCACGCAGAAGATACAACCTCCATCTCTTTCTCCTCTCTCTTTAGATACTTGCCCTTAGAACTCAGTCACCACATTGTAAGGAAACCCAGCCCACATAGAGAGGTCCAGTGCAGATATCCTGGCTGACAGCCCCAGCCAGCTCCCAGCCATGAGCCAGCATCAGCCACTGTCATACGGTGAGAGTGGATGATCTCTCAGATGGTTCCAGTCTTTGAATTTTCCAGCTGATGCTCCAGATATTGTAGATCAGAAACCAGCCATCCATTCTGTTCCTGGTCTGAATTTTTGACCAAAGAAACAGTAAGAGGTAATAAATACATTATATAATGCATGATTATAGTGCCTCAAGGCACTATGTTTTGGGGTAACATGCAGTCGTCATAACACAGAGGGACAGTAATATCCTCTGATGTGGAAAATGTGTTTGTTATTGATTAGAAAACTGAGTGCCACTGGGAGAGAAGAACTGAAACGCAGTGTGAAAGTGAAAGTCACTCACTTGTGTCTGACTCTCTGTGACCCCGTGGACTTTTAGAGTCCATGGGATTCTCCAGGCCAGAATCCTGCAGTGGGTAGCCATTCCCTTCTCTGGGGGATCTTCCCAACCCAGAGATCCAACCAGGGTCTCCCGCATGGCGGGTGCATTCTTTACCAGCTGAGGTATCAGGGAATCCTGAAATGCAGTGTAAGTTATAATTAATCTTCCTGGCCGTCAGTCAACCAGATGTATCCTCTCTTCAGAGAGAAGCATTTAAATGTTGAAAATGAATGTCTGGTTACTGCAGAGAACACCAAAAGAAAGCATCTTTAGAACTTGGATGACTGAGGTTGTCCCTTTTGCCTATAACGTACCACATATCAGATTACATGTTACACAAATGTGCTCTTTGGAAAAAAAAAAAACTTCATTTAAAATCCACTTTTTGATCGTCTTAGTCTTTCTTCCGTCAAAACACAGGTTTTAGTTTTATGAAGAATTCATAATTGTTTGTTTTTCCTATCACATTTCACACATTTTGCCATGTCATTATTTAAGGAAATGATCATATTGTAATACTTCCTCTTTTCAGACAAAGAAATTGTAAACATATCAGAAAAAGGGAACCATAGCTTTATCTGAACACTAATATATTTAGAGAGTCAATACCATGGCCATCCACTTTCTCAGTGACCCAGATGCATTTTACTGTACTCAAGCAAGGTGTTAGGATTGCAGTAAAAAATATATATCTCTCTATATTCATATCTATCTATCTACTGAGGTAAATTTTTAATGGTGACCTGCTGCTCTCTCCAATGCTATTTGTCATACATGTAGAGGTAAAAACAAGTTAGTGCAACAACATAGAACATTACCCATGTTTCACAAATATGTAAAAGGCCCAGGGAACAATCTCCATTCAGAGTGAGCTGCTTGGCTGTGCAGGAAAAAATTTTTTTCTTTTCTGTCCATTAATTCTCAATAGTTCAATTAAACTATCTAGCCTCTGAAGGGAGAAGGCGATGGCACCCCATTCCAGTACTCTTGCCTGGAAAACCCCATGGACGGAGGAGCCTGGTAGGCTGCAGTCCATGGGGTCTCGAAGAGTCAGGCATGACTGAACGACTTCACTTTCACTTTTCAGTTTCATGCATTGGAGAAGGAAATGGCAACCCACTCCAGTGTTCTTGCCTGGAGAATCCCAGGGACGGGGGAGCCTGGTTGGCTGCTGTCTATGGGGTTGCACAGTGTCGGACACGACTGAAGTGACTTAGCAGCAGCAGCAGCAGCCTCTGAAGAACAGCACAAGGACCTGTAAAAAAAACAAAGGATCTATGGCAATCTTTTAAACTCAAATGCTTTTATTTCATTTATCATTTTTAAAATATTCATCATGATGGTGAGCCTCCTGACTTTAGTCATGGATTAATACTTATAGGAGGGTTAAATTAGTAACCAAGAAAAGTTATCTACATCAAAACCATGGGGTAAGACTCCTACACAATATATACTTAACTCAGAATTGCCATCTTTAGCTGTATCATCAAAAAAGAAATTGCATACATGTCATTTTTCTAATTAGGAGTAACACTTCATTAGAAGTTGTATATGTGTTAAAAGCCTCCTCCAACTGCACTAACCTATAATTTGTTTCTTCCATTCAGGTGGAAGTATTGTTTTATGTATTTGTAGGTACTTAATAGGGCTTCCCAGGGGCACTAGTGGTAAAAAACCCGCCTGCCAATGCAGGTTAGACATAAGACATGCCAGTTCAATCCCTGGGTGGGGAAGATCCCCTGGAGAAGAGAATGGCTACCCATTCCAGTATTCTTGCCTGGAGAATCCCACGGACAGAGGAGCCTGGAGGGCTACAGTTCATAGGATCACACAGAATTGGACAACTGAAGTGACTTAGCACGGCACAGCACAGGTACTTAATAGGACTTCCCAGGTGGCACTAGTGGTAAAGAGCTTGCCTACCAACGCAGGAGACTTTAGAGATGCAGGTTCGACCCCTGGGTCAGGAAGATCCCCTGGAGGAGGGCATGGTAACCTACTCCAATATTCTTGCTTGGAGAATCCCATGGACAGAAGAGCCTTGCAGGCTGCAGTCCTATAGGGTCACAAAGAATCAGACACGACTAAAGCAACTTAGCACAGCACAGGTACTTAGTAAAAGCTTTCTAAATGAATAAATGCAAATGTTCTACCTTCCTACAGTGTGACAGTAAATCTTAATCTCCTTTGTGCTATTCCATCCTCTACCACTTCCATTCCATAAAATGTGGCACAGCTGCTATGTAAACTGCTCATGTTTAAGTGAGTTTCTTCAGCTTTCTGTATACTTACAGGCAGGTTCTGCTTCTCTTTTCCAGACCCTCAAGGAATCTTTTCAGGATGTGTCCCTCCCTCTCTACTAAACTGACTTACTCCCTCTTGTTAACTCTGCTCATAGTCTCTTTGCTTCACACTCAAATTTCACCCATCAGCCTGATCCCTCTGATGGGTAAATGATAACTTCAGGCTCTCTTCCTGGGTGCTCTCTCTGGAGTCCTCATCCCACAGCCCGTTTCACTGCTCCAGCCAGTCCCAGCCTGGGAGGGAAATTCAGGCTGCTTGAACTTCACGGTAGGGGTGATCTGACTACTTGACCATTGGCTCCAAGGTTGACCAGTCTGGTCAGTCAAGTGTCTTCTTCACCACTCCCCTCACTACCCAATTAAAGGAAAAGATCTTATCACAAAGGCAGAGGTATAAAGTAACACCTCAAAGGCACATAAGCTTAGTTTAGTGTCTAGCACTGTACTTTGCACAAACATTCATTGTCACGGCAGATTCTGGTAGTGACAATCCTTGTCACCTGTACCTTTCTAATCTTAGGCAAATCTAAACTTCTCTTTAGGGAAACTTACACCTAATTTCCTTCTCCAGTTACTTCATAGGGCAGTTAAGGTGGGGCAAGAAGCCACAAAGCCCTGTTTAACAAATTAAAGCAGTGTTTATATTATAGGCTTGATCTTTCATAATAGAAGGGAGGCTGCTGACTCATGGTGCTCAGATCAGACTTCCTGCCACCAGCAGGGTGTTCACATACGGTGAATACAGATGAATGGCTTGGGCTTTGCGCCCATCATCACTGGGCCCTGGTGACCCAATAACAGGAAGATGACTGGTGAGGCTGTATAATTGCTTTTCATCTGTGTTCAGTGAATGGCACCATCACCTCTCAAATTACCCAAGCTAGAAATCTGGTTGTCATCCTGAATTCTTGCTCTGTCTCACAACTCACAACTGATTTGTTTACAGAGTCCTGAAGATTCAACTTCCTAATTATCCTTCGAATTCACTCTCTTTCTGTGTTAATACCTCTGGCCATTGATTTAGAGTCCTCATCATTTGTCATCAGATCTGCTGCAATTGGAAACAACTGGTCTCCTTGAGTCTGGCCTCACCACTTCTAAACTGATATCTCTGGCAGAGCGATCTTTCTAAACTACTGACATGATCAGGTTTCACAGCTCTCTCCACTGAGCTTAAAAATCTTTCAACTAGACACCTTGTTGCTTTAGGCTGCAGTTCAAAGATCTTAGCGTGGCAAACCATCCCCTGCCTCTTGGCTATATTTCCACAGGCCCTTCATTCCAGCTATATACATCTCATTTCAGTTGCCTGATCGTCTCACTCTTTAACCTTTCATTGCTGTTTTGTGCCATCCCCGCATCCTGAAATGATCCTTCACTGATTTACCTCCCCTACCATTACCTTGGCGTTCATCTATTCACGAAATGCTTACCGAGGCTGACTGTGCCTGATACTCTTTTAGGTGCTGAGCATCAATGACTAATACAGACAAAACTTCCTGACTTACAGAATTTACCGTTATAGTGGTGGTGATGGTGGTAGTGGGAGAGGACAAACAATGAACAAAATAAATAAATAAATTATATCACAGACTAGGAGGGGTAAGTGCTATGAAAAATATTAAGCAGGGAAGAAGGATGTGGTGGGGATGCCAGAGCAGGTGTGGAGGTCAGGTCACTGCAATTTTAAATGGAGTGGTCAGGGAAGGCCTCACTGAGAAGGGACATTTGAGCAGAGACTTAAAGAAATGAAGGAGCAAGCCATGTGAGTATTTGGGGGAAAAGTATTAAGGGAAAAGTGAGGAGGAAGAGCAAAGATCCTGAGGTCAAGGCAGCCCTCGAAAATGGGAACTGGAAGGAGACCAGTGTGGTCTGAGGAGAGTGAGCAGGGCGGAGAAGAGTAAAAAGGTCAAAGGGAGGCCCCGCCCCTTCCCCCGCCCGGGCGGCCATGGCCATTCCCGGCATCCCCTATGAGCAACGGCTTCTCATCATGGCGGACCCTAGAGATAAGGCGCTTCAGGACTACCGCAAGAAACTGCTGGAGAACAAAGAGATTGACGGCCGTCTCAAGGAGTTAAGGGAACAATTAAAAGAACTTACCAAGCAGTATGAAAAGTCTGAAAATGATCTGAAGGCTCTACAAAGTGTTGGGCAGATTGTGGGTGAAGTACTTAAGCAGTTAACTGAAGAAAAATTCATTGTTAAAGCTACAAATGGACCGAGATATGTTGTGGGTTGTCGTCGACAGCTTGACAAAAGTAAGCTGAAGCCAGGAACAAGAGTTGCTTTGGATATGACTACACTATCATGAGATATTTGCCAAGAGAAGTGGATCCATTGGTTTACAACATGTCTCATGAGGACCCTCGGAATGTTTCTTATTCTGAGATTGGAGGGCTATCAGAACAGATTCGGGAATTAAGAGAGGTAATAGAATTACCTCTTACAAACCCAGAATTATTCCACCGTGTAGGAATAATACCTCCAAAAGGCTGTTTGTTATATGGACCACCAGGTACAGGAAAAACACTCCTGGCACGAGCTGTGGCTAGCCAGCTGGATTGCAATTTCTTAAAGGTTGTATCTAGTTCTATAGTAGACAAGTACATTGGTGAAAGTGCTCGTTTGATCAGAGAAATGTTTAATTATGCCAGGGACCATCAGCCATGCATCATTTTTATGGATGAAATAGATGCTATTGGTGGTCGCCGGTTTTCTGAGGGTACTTCAGCTGATAGATTCAGAGAACTTTAATGGAGCTACTGAATCAAATGGATGGATTTGATACTCTGCATAGAGTTAAAATGATCATGGCTACTAACAGACCAGATACACTGGATCCTGCTTTGCTTCGTCCAGGCAGATTAGATAGAAAAATACATATTGATTTACCAAACGAACAAGCAAGGTTAGATATATTGAAAATCCATGCAGGTCCCATTACAAAGCATGGTGAAATAGATTATGAAGCAATTGTGAAGCTTTCAGATGGCTTTAATGGAGCAGACCTAAGAAATGTTTGTACTGAAGCAGGTATGTTTGCAATTCGTGCCGATCATGATTTTGTAGTACAGGAAGACTTCATGAAAGCAGTCAGGAAAGTGGCTGATTCTAAGAAGCTAGAGTCTAAATTGGACTACAAACCTGTTTAATTTACTGTAAGGTTTTTGATGGCTGCATGACATCTATTGGCTTAATTTTAAAAAAGTTAAGGAAAATAATGGATTGGCAATGATCTCATTAATAGCATATGAATAAAAATGTGTATGAATAACATTGTAAAAATTAGTAATTCAGTAATTCTGCTTTTAAGAAGTACAGAGGAAATTTGTATGTTTGTTAATGTTGCATTTATTGCAGCAGAAGTCAGAAGAGTATGTTGAAGCTTTTTGTATTTGCTGTGTGAGTATTTTGTAAAACCTTGAAAATGGTTTGACATAGTAGTACCAGGGAGCATTTCTTATGACTTATTTTATATCACTTGTTTTCCTCATCCTAAAATGTTTAATAAAATCTGTTTAATTTAGTTCTCCAAAAAAAAAAAAAAAAAAAGGTCAAAGGGAGAAAGGTAAGGGGAGACCTTGTAAACCACTGCAGAGCTTTCTAAAAATATTTATTTGGCTGTGTCGGGTCTTAGTTGTGGCATGCAGAATCTTCCTTGCGTCATGCAGAATCTTCCTTGCGTCATGCAGGATCTTTCTTTGCAGCACATGGATCCTTTAGTTGTGGTGCATAGGCTCAGTAATTGCAGCTTGCGGGCTTAGCTGCTCCTCGGCTTATGGGATCTTAGTTCCCCAACCAGGAATCGAACCCACATCCCCTATATTGCCCAGCAGATTCTTAACACTCGAATTGCCAGGGAAGTCCCCATGGCATTCTAAGGGAGATGAGGAGCTTATTGGAGGGTTTGAATCGGGAAGTTACACAATGGAAGTATCTCTCTGGCTGCTGAATTGAGAATAGGTTGTAGGAAGACAAGGGTGGAAGCAGGAGATTTGTTACGTGATTGCTACAGAAATCCAAGCAAGAACTGCTAATGGCTTGAGCCAGGGTGGGGACAGTGGAAGCCATGAAACAGGGTTGAATTCTACATCTAGCTTAAAGATAGGTCTGATGGAGTTTGCTGACGGATTGGATGTGGGATAAGAGAGAAAGAAAGGTCACAAGGATGTCATCAAAGTTTTTAGTCTGATCAACTCTAAGGATGAAGTTGCCATTAACTGAGATAGGGCATACTTGGAGGAGCAGGTCTGGGGCAAAGATTAGGAGTTCTGGTTTGGATTTGAAACATCTGAACTTCTTCTGAGTTTCTTCTCCTAAAAGCCTCCCCAGCTCTCTCTCTCCACCTAGAATATGCACATTGGTTTTCCCCTAAATTGGTTTCTATTGCTCTCAGAGCCCTTAGTACACAAAGCAGCCCTTTTAACACAAACATTTTCCATTAAGCATGTATTGACTCAGATTAAAAAACAAACCAATAACTTCTGTTCTGACTGTAAAGGAGTAATTGAAATGGAACTTGCCCTTCCAGTATAAACAACTAGAAAATGGGACAAAATCAATGAAACAACTGTATTCAGATATTGGGACAATAGGGAGTGAAGAATGTGCCCTCAGAGATGAGGGAAACAAATAAATGAGCCCCACAATCACTCTAGCTATTAAACTTCTGCTCAGGGGTTGGGAACCCAGTCAAAACCCATGAGATCTTATTGAATTAAAGAGACAAAGACTGGAGTTGTTGGAGGCTGAAGGGGGTGTGGTGGTGGGGGGGGAGTATTAAAAAGACACCATATAAAGAAAGTGTTTCACAAACATCATATGATATTGCTTATATGTGGAATATTAAAAAAAATGATACAAAGGAACTTATTTACAGAACAGAAACAGACTCACAGACATAGAAAGGAAACTTACAGTTATCAAAGGGGAAAGGTAGCGGGAGGGATAAACTGGGAATTTGGAATATACACACTACTATATTTAAAATAGATAATCAACAAGGACTTACTATATATTACAGGGAACTCTGCTCAATATTCTATAAGAACCTAAGTGGGAAAAGAATTTGAAAAAGAATAGACATATGTATTTGTATAACTGAATCACTTTGCTGTAAACCTGAAACTAACACATTATAAATCAACTACAGCCCAATATAAAATATTAAAAATTAAAAAAATAATGAAGTGCTTCAAATATCTGCATGGGGACTCCCTTGAAATTTTGTGTAACTACTAATCTGGGCACATTCTGGATGAAACCCTGAAGGCCTAGCAAAGAGCAGCTGATGGGAATCTCTAAGCTAAACAATCACCAAAACTGATACAAGACTGAGAGACCTGAGTTCTTACTGTGCAGAGTGGAAAGTACTTGTTGAACACTTGGGGTACTGAGTAAAGACCTCAGAAGGGTCATGCCTTAGTATCAATAGAAGAGCTAAACTAAGCCTAAAGTAAAGGCTGTAAAATAAAGCTGTAATTCAAAAAGATCAGCCTGATCTGCAAGTAACTTAACTGCCCCAAGAAAACAGACTTTAACTCTCTTTAAAGGAAGACAAGAAAATCCCATCACTCAACAACAGAACATTTACAATGTCATGAATTTAAAATGGCACCAAAACTATGAAATATTTACAGATACATCCAGTGTGTGTTGGAATCGGCTCACACAACAGCTCATTCTCTCATCCCTTCGGAACTCCATGTTGGGTGACGTCACGTTGAGAGCTTGAAGCTGATCATGGTTTGAGTATTCACACCACAGAAACTGGCAAACAAAACACATCAAAAGTTTGGTTACAAAAATAATATCTATGAATGATGGTCTGAAGAATATGTAGTCAACTCATTTTCCTACTTAATCTAAAATTGTTCTTTCATTTAAGCCAGACTTTCAAATTGATATATGCCTTTGCCCCTTCACAGTGACTCATGGGCTAGTATTGTGCTCTATCTTCTAAGCCAAGTAGTGTTATAAGAAATAATCATAGCTTAGTTAGGGTCATTGGATTCCATGGAGCATACACCCACCGAAATTTCCTCAAAACTACATTAAAGTAATGTGGCTCTTTGGCTGACCCTAAGTCAGGCTATTAGGAAAGTTCCCATCTTTATTTTCATGGGCATGATAATAGGGCCTGAATATCTGAGTTTATTCTGTGAATATTTGTTAGTTGAATCTCAAAAAACCTATTTAACACGTGTAGTTTTATAATGAAAATATCCCACAAAGCAAGCATCTACTATTTTGCCTGGAGGCTGAGATGGTAAAGAATCTGCCTGCCAATGCAGGAGACCTGGGTTCAATCCCTGGGTGGGGAAGAGCCCCTGGAGAAGGGAATGGCTACCCACTCCAGTATTCTTGCCTGGAGAAATTTTGACAACTTAGATAAATATTGAACAGTTTCCCCAAAAACACATTTCACCCAATAAAAATCATTTAAATACTCTGTAATTATTAAGAAAATTGAATGCATAATATAGAAACTGCTAGAGCTTCTTAACTGGTCTTCTTGATTCTGACCCTGCTTGTCTCTGCTCTGCTTTCTACACAGTAGCCTGAGAGATATTCTCAAAGGAAAAATCTCATCACACCGACTCGCACTTAAAACCAACCAGTGTCTTCCCACTGCTCTTAAAACCCAAATTCCTATTTTTGTGGCACACATGGTCTGTATCAATTATTCGTCTATTGCCTTTCAGGTCTAAACTCATCCTTTTATTCTAAATTTGTTTTTCTGGATCTGAGAGTCTAAAAATTCTATTTTTGTTTTTGACAGCTTTTTTCTTTTTTAGTACCTTGCCAATAGGGTGGTAGAGTGAGACTGTAAATTCAGAGGAGGAAGAAGGAAGCTATTCCTCACTGCCTCCCGTCTGCTTCCTTTTTCTGAGCACATCACCCTTTCTTCATTCCGTCAGTGACTGCCTTCTTCTTAGTAATAGTCAAGTCTAGTCTTCAGTTTTTCTGATGCACACAGAACCAGCCTTATCATGACCCACAGAAACAGCATCACTAGTTGGCTAGTGCCTCCTTCTTCTCTGAGTTCTGGGTCCGGGCTTGAGAGGCCCCCTCCTCTGAACTTAGAAACATTAACAGAAGCTCAGCCACACTCCCTTCTCTAAGGTCCAGAAATTCAGCTCTGAGGGGCCCCTCCTCCAAGTTTGTGAGTTCTAACAAAAGCATGCTTTCCCTTTGTTCCTTCACCTCTAGGGACATTAGCTGCTTCCTGAACCTGTAGCTTCATGATACCTTACTCTCTGCTTTTAGCCTTTTCAGTTACCTAGTTAACAATTGTTTACATAGAATTCTCTCTTACCTAGTTAACAATTGTTTACATAGAATTCTCTCTTTTAAAATACTGGTTTGATTTCTCTCTTTCCCGACTAAGCCCTGATCATCTAAAGTCCTAAGTGATCTGCTTCACCTAATTTACCAATTTCATCTCACACAACTCTCCTCCTCAATCCATGTTCTTCAGCTGCACCAGCCTAATTTTTATCAGAAAGCTCTTTCCTATCTCCTGGGCTTTGAGTATTTTTCTCCTTTGCTTGAAATGGTCTCCCCCTGAAATTTAATGAGGTTAAGCTCTTTTCATCTATGACTTCCTTTTCATTATTTAATTAGGCTAGACCCTTCTCACCTATGACTTCATCTTCATCATTGAGTAGAGCTCAAATGTTACCCAGTCAGACCCGACTTCCCTGGTGACTCTATCTAATATACTCCTGAGCACTTTCTCCCATTTCCTGTTTATTTCTTTGCCACACTCAACAAGATATGTAATGATCTTGGTTTTGTTTATTTACTTGTTTATTGTCTATCTTCACATCCATTCCAGAAGAGAATGTAACTTCCATGCATGCAGAGTCCTTGCTTACGCTTTGTATATTTTCTGGTACACGTTTTAACTCCATATGTACTTGTTGACTTAATGAATGGGGTCGCAGGTGGGAAAAGAGATTTGAAGGAGAAAAGGGGCCCACCAACTTCTGCAATGCACTAGAACAGGTGCTGTATGACCTGGGCCATAGAGATGCCACAAAGGATCAGACACCTGACTCTGGCCCTGACTGACTGAGATTCCAACAGCTTGTCACTGGGAAAGCTGAGATGTCCTTAGTCCTCCACTCTCCAGCCTCCTTTCCCAATCCGGTGCCTCCTGATCTTTCTCAGGTGACCAGTGCTCTCACAGTCTCCCATTTCCTCTCACAGGGACTCATTTTCATAAAACGATCTGAACAGACTCCAAACTAGAAGTGACAGGACATTCTAGAGCACTCACTATCCTGAAGGTATTTGTTTTTTATCTGGCAAAAATCCCTAAACCAAGAAAGCTTTAGAGCAGGGATTGTTAATTTTTGTAACTTTTGAATATGCCGTGGTGAATGTATTTATTATTTTTAAAGGTCCATAAAAATTTGAAAGGCTGTTTTTTAAAAAATAATTGCATTATCTTTACCATAAATGTAGTAGGAGTTTGTTCAAGATAACGATGGACTGACTGAGCAAATGTCTATTCCTTTTATTCCTACCCTTTTAATTTTACTGAAGTACAGTTTATTTACAATGCTGTGCCAGTCTCTGCTGTACAACAAACTGACTCGGTTATACACATATTTACATTCTTTTTAAAAATAAGGAGTGGAAGGACACCCTTTGTCATCTGAGACCACTGGTTGGGATACTTCCCCAGTATGCAAAACCCCATTGGACAGCCAGCCACCTTGCCTGAGTGACAGTGTGTAGGTGACCCTATTGGGGGCAGGGGAGGCAGATGAAAGGCATCTGCATTTGGTTTCTTTTCTCTTTCCTTTGCTCCAGAGGAACGCAGAGGTCTGTGGCTGCCTGCCCTCGGCTCTCTCAGCTTTTCCTACAATCCCTCCGGATACTAAAACCAGAAACTCAGATGTCATCCTTGACAACTCCCACTCCTGCCTCCGCCCCGTAAAACCCATCACCAAATCTTGCTAACATCACTCCTAAAGATCTTCCAGATCTGTGGCCCCTCCCCACTGCCAGCCCTGTACCCCACGAGCTCTCCTCGCTCTTCTCTGGAGCCCCTCACCAACTCACCCAGCCCCCCTTTTCCTACCCTTTCTCTGTGTTGCAGCCAGAGAAATCTTCCCAGCCACAGACGGATCGTGTCCCTTTACCCCTCTCCCAGGAGCGGAATACCCTCCGACACTTGTTTTGTTTTAAGATGAAGACCAGATTCCCTAAAAAGCTGAGTCAGCCCCCTCTGCCCGCTGTGTCCCCACAGCCTCAGTGCCACCACCTTTCTCTGCTCCAATCTCAACGGCCTTGTTTCATCCCATATCCCCTCCTGCTTCGGGGCCTTTGTGTATGAAGGCTCTGTTTACCCTCTTTACACTTTTACTCAACTCCACCTCACAGAGCTCTCAGGCCAAGCTGATAGCGCCAACGGAGAATTTCTTCACTTCCTCAGGGAAGTCTTCCCGACCTCTTGACTGGGTCGGATCCTCTCATACAGCTTTCCTTTCACAAGATTTGTCTCAATCACTATCCTACAGCTACGGGCGTGATTACTGGGTTAGGACCTGTCTCTCTGGCTGGAGAGCCTGACTTCTCTCTCCTACCTGCCCCTCATCACTATAACTTGTCTGCCCGGGAAGCAGAAGGGAAGACATCTTAGACTGCAGGGCTTGGAGAGAAATGATATTGCAGGTGGGACTGGGGAAGTAGAGCCTGAGGCAAGGTAGTGGGTGCTTGTAATTTATTGAGAGGTTGTTTTTAAGAAAAACCGGCAAGTGAGAAAAGGAGGCAAAACAGGTAAAGGGAATGGGAGCTCCAAGTAAGGGTGGGTGTCAGGTAAATACTAACTCAGGTGAAGGTTGTGGTCTCAGGTAAAGGCTGAAGGGGACTCTGGAATGTAACCTATTCTGAGGCACAGGGGGCAGTTTGTATTCCCATTGTCAGTCAGTCAGTGGCTGGAGCTGCCTGCTCCTCCTAGGGAAAAGAGTTAGTAACTTCCCAGCAGGCAGCTCTTGTCAGTCAAGGGCAGTTATCCTAAGAAGGGGAGGAAAAGGCGCAGCCATGATGTACGTGTTAGCCGCCAGCACCCAGCAGGTGCTGGGGATCTGGGTGGGCACCACAGCTTCCACTATGGTGACAGTTCAGATTTCTTCTTTATAAAGTGTGTGTGGGAGCCGCAGGGGGTGCAGGTTCAATCCCTGGTTGGGGAATTAAGATGCCACATGCCGAGCGGTGCAGCCAAAAAATAAACAAATAAAATAATAAGTAAAATGTGTGGGAAGAATTCAGATGATAGAAGTCAAAGAGGGAGATTAAGTCGAGGTAGAGAAGAGTTCTAGCAGATATCTTTCTCTCGTTTTATTTTTTAGACTCAGCCTAATCAGAAGCACTGCCCTAGAGTCAGACCTGAGAGTTAATGAAACAAAGAAACAAAGGACCCTTCCCAGCTGTGACAGGATGACAGTCACGGTCACCCTCCGTGTCACGAGTCTCGGCGTGGTGGCTGTGGTGTCCACCGTCCAGTGTGGGCAGTACAAGCAGCACTGCCCTGTATTCTTTATCCCTGTCTCCTCCAGGTCGGATTTTCTAGTCCTAGCCCTTCTCTGAGCTGCCCAGTATCTTCTCAGTATACTTGTCTTCCACTCTAACCTGCTGGTTTCTGTTGCTTGCAACCAAGATTCCTGACGCACACCCTCTCAGGGCCGTGCTGCACAGCCCCCAACACCCCCACCCTCAGGACTACCGAGGCGAGGATGGGCCCGATGCCAGTGGCCTGGTCCCTGACTCCTGTCACCAGGCCCCAGGCCCAGGAGAGGGTTCCACAGCCTGCTGGCATTCTGAGGGCAGGGAGGAGGCAAGGGAAGCACTGGGTTCTGCCTTCAGGTCAGAGCACTTATGGACTCAGAGCACAAGGAGACTTTATGGAGCAAGCCTTGGTCTGACAGAGCAGGCTTCCAACACGACCCAGGGCCACCTGTGCGGAGATAGACCTGCCAACATATATGCTCTGAGGAGGGCATGTGACTCCTAAGCTCTTCCCTACCCCGCTGCTTATGACAAACATGTCCAACTTAGTGTCGTTACCCCCCACCCCAGCTCCCTGTAAACCAGGATCCATCTCCTCGAGGACTCCGAATTCTCATTCCCCTACAGACTCCTGCTCCAGTGCTGCCATGTACCTACCACCTCTGCAGAGTCCCAGTTTATCTTGACCAGCCTCTCACTGCTGAGAATGAATGACTTCTCCATCAGAGGACGGGGCCATCTTATGCCTGTTTTTCTCTGAATCTGGTAGCAGTAGGAGGCAGATATCCTTTTCAGAAAGCGACGTTTGCTTGATGACATCCCATCTTGTGACATCATTTCTGGCTTCTGTGCCTGGGGACATCTGAGGGTCATTGCATATTTCCCAATCCCAACTGTCCCTGGAATATGTGTTCTCTGGGCTCCATCTCTGACCTTCTGTGCTTGTATACCCTTGGCTGGCTCATTCCCAGTGGTAAGAGATACAGTCAGCAAGACAGTCACTTAATACTCCCCCTACCCCCACCAACTAGTTTTGACCTATTTATCCTCCAAGGACCCTGATGGACCACATTTCAGGCATTCCCACTACCTCTTCTTTTGGCAACTCCTATCCAAGCCTCTACACTATTGCCCACCATCTGTAGTCAGCCAAATGCAAGTTATTAACCAGCTGATGGTGGGTCACAGTTCCTTGGTTGTAAGCAAGAAAAATCAACTTCAGTGAATCAGACAAAAGGAGAAGCTTGTTGAAACACAGGTCGCTCACAGGGTAGACAGGAGACTGGGTACCCAGCCTTGAAATGGGACAGGAACCAACAGAAACTGGTCAGGTGTTGCACCTGAGAGTCACTGATGGGTATGCTCCAAGTGTTCATTGCTGATGATGCCTTGTTCTCTTCAAGAATCACAGTCTCATGGGAATTCCCTACCAGTCAAGTGGTTAAGACTTTGTACTCTAGGATCCCACAAGCCATGTGGCTCAGCCAAAAAAAAAAAAAAAACAGACTCAAAGTCTCAGGAGAGTCTGAGTTGCCTGGCCTGCATTGTGCTCCCACCTCTTGGCGTGGGAGAGTCCCCTGATTCACTGTCCCACACAGAGTGCACACAGGAGAGAGGCTTAACTCCACAAACAAAAGCTGGGGTGCTATCTTCAATAAAGGGGAAACGAATGCCGGCAATTAAAAAAACGAACAACTAATGGCTACTATACGTAGCTGTGTTGCTGCATGTTCTACCAACCACATGACTAATCAACCCACCTCACCACTGCAGAAACCACCCTGAGGAGCTCTCCCCCACACCCCAACCCAGGCTGCTTCATAACCAGATGGCCTCCACCTCAGCAACTTTCCCATCAGGCTCTGCTGACCTGAGTGCAGGACCGGCTGCCCGGAAGTGCCTCCAGGGTGCCCTCTAGGGGCCAAGGGCCGTATACCTTCCTGAAGGACAAGAAGTCCCCTACATGTTGTTCAGTTGCTAAGTTGTGTCCGACTCTTTGTGCTCCCATAGACTGCAGCATGCTGCCAGGCTTCCCTGTTCTTCACTATTTCCTAGAGTTTGCTCAAACTTATGTCCTTTGAGTTGGTGATGCTATTTAACCATTTCATCCTCTGTCACCCTCTTCTCTTGCCCTCAATTTTCCCCAGCATCAGGATTCTTTCCAACGAATCAGCTGTTCACATTAGGTGGCCAAAGTATTGGAGCTTCAGCTTCAACATCAAGTCCCGTACATACAAACGTTCAAGTTGCAAACTTTCACAGATGTGAACGTGTCCTGGTATACCAGTTGTTGGACTGTACGGCTGTACTTTTCAAGGTACTGTTTTCTAAGTTTAGAATGTTTTCTTTATTTTCTGTATTTGGTTGTTTTTTATGTATTATTTGTGTGAAAAGTGTTACAAACCTATTACAGAAGAGGACTGGGATTTCCCCTGCCACCTGGTGGGATGCTCTAACCACAGTGGCACCTTCCTCTGAACATTTCTGGAAGGCTTAGCATTGTTCTGTCCTGAGTGGATGGTCCTTAAAGTGGATCATTGGTGGAGGGTGGTGAGGCTAATGACAGGGTGGGTGTGAATGGAGCAAAGAGCAGGGTAAAGA
The DNA here is from genome assembly GCF_055505025.1 of Bos grunniens. Classification (NCBI taxonomy): domain Eukaryota; kingdom Metazoa; phylum Chordata; class Mammalia; order Artiodactyla; family Bovidae; genus Bos; species Bos grunniens. Next base: position 50,735,021 of record NC_141180.1, read on the forward strand.
GCACATTTGTGAGTCCAGTTTGTTCATAAATCCAACGAAGTTAGCTTGGGTTCCTAGCTAACACAATCTGCTATGTAGTACTATACTGTAATAGGTTTGTAACACTTTTCACACAAATAATACATAAAAAACAATCAATGTTCATTACAGCACTGTTTACAATAGTCAAGACATGGAGGCAACCTAAATGTCCATTGACAGAGGAATGGATAAAGAAAATGTGGTGTATATATATATATATATATAATGGAATATTCAGTTCAGTTCAGTTCAGTCGCTCAGTCGTGTCCAACTTTTTGCGACCCCATGAATCGCAGCACGCCAGGCCTCCCTGTCCATCACCAACTCCCGGAATTCACTCAGACTCACGTCCATCAAGTCAGTGATGCCATCCAGCCATCTCATCCTCTGTTGTCCCCTTCTCCTCCTGCCCCCAATACCTCCTAGTATCAGAGTCTTTTCCAATGAGTCAATTCTTCACATGAGGTGGCCAAAGTACTGGAGTTTCAGCTTCAGCATCATTCCCTCCAAAGAAATCCCAGGGCTGACCTCCTTCAGAATGGACTGGTTGGATCTCCTTGCAGTCCAAGGGACTCTCAAGAGTCTTCTCCAACACCACAGTTCAAAAGCTCCACAGTCCAACTCTCACATCCATACATGACCACTGGAAAAACCATAGCCTTGACTAGACGGACCTTTGTTGGCAAAGGAATGTCTCTGCTTTTGAATATGCTACCTAGGTTGGTTATAACTTCCCTTCCAAGGAGTAAGCGTCTCTTAATTTCATGGCTGCAGTCACCATATGCAGTGATTTTGGAGCCCCCAGAAATAAAGTCTGACACTGTTTCCACTGTTTACCCATCTATTTCCCATGAAGTGATGGGACCGGATGCCATGATCTTCGTTTTCTGAATGTTGAGCTTTAAGTCAACTTTTTCACTCTCCTCTTTCACTTTCATCAAAAGGCTTTTGAGTTCCTCTTCACTTTCTGCCATAAGGGTGGTGTCATCTGCATATCTGAGGTTCTTGATATTTCTCCCGTCAATCTTGATTCCAGTTTGTGTTTCTGCCAGTCCAGCGTTTCTCATGATGTACTCTGCATATTATTCAGCCATTAAAAAGAAGGAAATAATGCTATTTACAGCAACATGGATGGACCTGGAGATTATCATAGTAGGTGAAGTAAGTAAGCTAGAGAAAGACAAATATAATTTGTTATGGCTTATATGTGGAATTTAATGGTCTCTTTATACTCCCTTTCCCTGCTCTTTGCTCCATTCACACCCACCCTCTGTCATTAGCCTCACCACCCTCCACCAATGATCCACGTTAGGGACCATCCACCCAGGACAGAACAATGCTAAGCCTTCCAGAAATGTTCAGAGGAAGGTGCCACTGTGGTTAAAGCATCCCACCAGGTGGCAGGGGAAATCCCTGTACTGTTCCTATTCCTATGGTGGGGAGTATATGTTTATATTCACTGAGAAAGCCAAATTGTTCCCTTCTTCAACATAAGGCCACAGGCCCATTTGAATCCATTCCACAAATTTTTATTCAGCATTTACTGCATGCCAGGTACCATGCTAGGTGCTAGTGATACAAGGTTGAATTGACAGGCTGGGGGGGCGGGCAGGGTTGGAAGGAGACATTAATCAACTGAATGTGCACATAGAAAATTAAATTCTGATGTTTGCCATGAGGAAAAAGCACACGAAATCTAGACTAGATCGCAGAGTGACCTGTTATCTGAAGAAATGATGTCTGAGCTGCCATCTGGAGGGTGAATGGAATTAACCAGATAGAGGGGGAATTAACTAAGAAAGACTGTGCTGGACAGAAGGGACGGAGAAGTGAAGACGTGAAGGCAAGAGCGAACTTGTCTGGTTTAGAGAATCGAAAGATCTGTGTGCAGATATGAGAGGGTCAGGAGGAGTGGGCACCAGATGAGGTGCTGCAGCCACTCAGCCCCCGGGTTGTGGTAGGGGCTTGCTCTTATTCCTAAAGCAAAAGTATTCATTGCTCAGTCTTATCCGATTCTTTGTGACCCCATGCACTATAGCCCTCCAGGCTCCTCTGTCCATGGGATTCTCCAGGCAAGAGTTCTGGAGTGGATTGCCATTTCCTCCTCCAGGGGATCTTCCCAACCCAGGGATCAAACCCAGGTTTCTTGCATTGCAGGCAGATTATCATCTGAGCCATCAGGGAAGCCCTAACTCCTAAGAGCAACCATAAAACATTTAATGGTTTTAAGCAGGCTGCTATGATTTGCAGGAAGTGCATTGATAGGAAGAAAGAGAATATTAAGGGAGGCGGCTTGGCAAAGGGTAGTTTGGCTCAGGATAGAAGAAAGCGGAAGTGGAGAGATGTGAATGGATCTAAGAAGCATTTTCGACTTGGAATTGAAAGGACTTGAAAATAGATTGGAGGTGGAGATTGTTCCCAGGATTCTGGCTTGCACACTTCTCTTCACTGCATTTACAACAAATTACCTAAATTGTAACCTCTTCAAGGTTGAGGAAGTGAATTTATGCCCCCACTTCCAAGTGCACATAAATACCTGGAGAATGAATGAGAAAGCTTCTCTTCCACGGGCTGGCAGTTTTGCAGTTCCTAAGTCTCCCGGGAGGTGGCAGCACACGAAAACGTAACCGATCACTGTTTCCGTGCCCGGAACTTCGTTTCCTGCAGCCTGCGATTTTGACTCCCTTTGGGAGTTTCCCACATTCCCAGTTCCCAGAAAAGAGAGCACTCCCTATCCTTTCCGAGCTGCCTCACTGGAGGGTGTGACTTAGCCGGGGAACTTTTCATGTGGGGGACAAGGCCTGAATTTACTCGGTGATTCTGTGGCCAGAGCTTCTATATTTTCAGCTGCGGTGGTTTTGCACAGGCATCTGTTTTCAGCATTCCCGCCTTTCACAGAGCTCTCAGGACAAGCTGATAGCGCCAACGGAGAATTTCTTCCCCTTCCTATTGCTCTAGGCTGGGCATCAAACACCTGGTAGTCTAAGCGAGCCCTTCTTAGTTCTGTCGGGGGAGCAGGGAGGGGGGCGATCAGGTGGGTTTGATCCAGGAAAGGAAAACCAGAATGCAGGTAGCCAGAGAAGGAATAGCTAGTCTGAAAGGCCAGTGGAAACAGGCTGAAATTACCCCGAGGATATATGTGAAAGGACCGATTTATCAGTAAACATAACTCTTGATTTATCAAGTTAAACATAAAGCTTGATTTATCAAGCAAACAGAACTCTGAGTTAAGAACAAGAAAGATGGGGGTTGGGTGGCAGGGGAGGGAAGACGTGAAAAGCATAAAGAACAAGGACCCAGTGATGGGCACAGTAAGTTGAAGGTCAGTTTAGGGGGACACATTGCCAGGAAGGGCACAAGTCAGAATCCCAAAAATTTCGCTCAGGGCTGGGATGGTTCCTGTACGTTAAAGGCAAAGGTCTGCGGCTACAGCACCCCAGGACTTGTCTCCCGTTGTTCAGGCTCTTCCATCACTGACAGAACAAGATGTGAAGGCCTTTCCTCCTCAGAATAAATCACCAGCAATCCCCTAGTGCTCTCCTGTGCCACGTGCTCACCGTCGAACCCCTTTCAACCTCTTTTCTCGTTCCCACCCTTTCTGCTTCTACTCCTTTTTCTTCTGACTTCCTGATCTTTACAGACTATGAAGAACTAGCGGTTCCCAATTTCAGGGAGCTCGATCTCTCCTGATTTCATGCATGTATCCCTCAACCTCTGACTCATTTCCTGAAGTGCTATATTTCATTTTATAATGTTATTAATACTATTTTTACTATATTTGTTTATTATATTTTATTTAATGTATTTTTATTAATTTTAATTATTTTATTATACTTTAGTGTATGTTATTGGAGAAGGCAATGACACCCCACTCTAGTACTTTTGCCTGGAAAATCCCATGGATGGAGGAGCCTGGTAGGCTGCAGTCCATGGGGTCGCTGAGTCAGACACAACTGAACGACTTCACTTTCGCTTTTCACTTTCATGCATAGGAGAAGGAAATGGCAACCCACTCCAGTGCTCTTGCCTGGAGAATCCCAGGCACGGGGGAGCTTGGTGGGCGGCCGTCTATGGGGTCACACAGAGTTGGACACGACTGAAGCAACTTAGCAGCAGCAGCAGTGTATATTATATATTTTATTATTATTTTCAGTATTTTTTAAATCTTAATGCTTTAGTCAGCTGAGTTTAACAAATACATGATGAGGAGCTACTTGGTAAATGGTGCATCCATCACTTAATTCAAACATATATACTCTGGGAGGAAAACACATTTATCTGTCACTTGCTCTTTGATTTTGAATGTTGGTGCTCAGGTGAAGTAAAGTGAAGTGAAAGTGGTTCAGTTGTGTCCAACTCTGTGACCCCATGGACTATACAGTCCATGGAATTCTCCAGGCCAAAATACTGCTGTGGGTAGCCTTTCCCTTCTCCAGTGGATTTTCCCAACCCAGGGATCAAACCCAGGTCTCCTGCATTACAGGCAGAGTCTTTAGCAGCTGAGCCACAAGGGAAGCCCTGGTGCTCAGGAGTCACCCCTAACTCCTTTTATATAAATAGTTTCATACTTTGGTACCCTGGCCAGGGTTGCCTGATAGATTCTCCTCTGAGTCTATTGGTGAAAGTGCCCCAGGCTTGTCTCTGGTCACTCACGTGTCATATTCTATAGCCACCTTGAATAACCTGCTGTTCTCTATTGTCTCATTTTCTACTGCATCTTTGCTTGTTGCCTCGACTGCTCAAGATATTCCCTGACCTGTTTTCATCTGGTCAATTCTTAGCCATTAATTAGGACTCAGGTTAGTTGTCATCTCCTCCAGGAAGCCTTCCTTGACCACCCAACAGGCACTTAGTATGTGTCAAGCTCTGTGCTAGATTCTGGGGATCCAAAGATAAACAAATCAGAGTACGGAACCTGAAAGTGCTCACAGTCTAGGGGTGAGGACAGTGTGGTGAGTATTATGGGAACGCTGGAAAAAACACCCAGCTCAGGGAGGGTGGAAGGATCCCAGAGAATGTGACATTTCAGTAGAGTTAGGCAAGAAAGGAAGCTGGGGAGGGGAGGGATGTTCCAGATCAAGAATTCCTGAGGAGAGGAGTTGCAATTGTAACACATCTGGGCAATGGCTAGTGATTCCAAATGAGCTCGAAAGACAAAACCAGGAAGTGACAAGAAATTAGGCTTGAATCAGAAGGTCATATGACCAAAACGTAAAGGGCCACACTGCAGAATTTGTCCTTCTAAGGGCATTAGCTTTATGCCCAAAACATAGTGGAGCCTCTGAAGGATTTTAAACAGGGGAAGATGGGATCAAATCTGCATTTTACAGAGATAAATGACTGAAGTGAGAAGATTAGAACAGCTGGAACAAGGCAGGAGACAGGGACTCTGGTGGGCATTCAGATGTCAGATGACCCTGGCCTGAACTGAGATGGTAGTGTTGGGGCCAGATGTGGAGAAGTGAAAAAACTCAGGAGCTAGCAGGAAGCTAGAATTGTTGAAACTGACAAGAAAGCCATCTAGGTCTCTAGCTTTGGCAGTTGGATGAATGGTGGTAGGGTTTGGAAAGGCAGAGAACACCATGGGGGATGAGGTTTGGGGGGAAAAGTTTTTGTTTTGGGCAAGTTGAGTCCAAGGTTCTCTAAGATATTCGGACTGAGGTGTCCAGTAGGCAGCTGGCTATGCAAGTCTAGAGTTGACAAAACTCATTTGAATCTTATACCCATTAAGATCAGTTCAGTCAGTTCAGTCATTCAGTCGTGTCCGACTGTTTGTGACCCCATGGACTGCAGCGGACCAGGCTTTCCTGTCTATCACCAACTCCCAGAGCTTGCTCAAACTCATCTCCACTGAGTCGGTGATGCCATCCAACCATCTCATCCCCTGTCATCCGTTTCTCCTCCTGCCCTCAATATTTCCCAGGATCAGGGTCTTTTCCAATGACTCAGTTCCTCGCATCAAGTGGCCAAAGTATTGGAGTTTCAGCTTCAACATCAGTTCTTCCAATAAACACTCAGGACTGATCTCCTTTAGGATGGACTGGTTGGATCTCCTTGCAGTCCAAGGGTCTCTCAAGAGTCTTCTCCAACCAACTTTCTTTATAGTCTAACTCTCACATGCATATATGACCACTGGAAAAACCATAGCTTTGACTAGATGGATCTTTGTTGACAAAGTAATGTCTCTGCTTTTTAATACGCTGTCTAGGTTGGTCATAACTTTCCTTCCAAGGAGTAAATGTCTTTTAATTTCAAGGTTGCAGTCACCATCTACAGTGATTTTGGAGCCCCCCAAAATAAAGTCTGCCACTATTTCCACTGTTTCCCCATCTATTTGCCATGAAGTGATGGAACCGGATGCTATGATCTTAGTTTTCTGAATGATGAGTTTTAAGCCAACTTTTTCACTCTCCTCTTTCACTTTCATTAAGAGGCTCTTTAATTCTTCGCTTTCTGCCATATGGGTAGTGTCATCTGTATATCTGAGGTTATTGATATTTCTCCCGGCAATCTTGATTCCAGCTTGTGCTTCTTCCAGCCCAGCGTTTCTCATGATGTACTCTGCATATAAGTTAAATTTTGCAGGATGAGAAAGAATTCCGGAGAAGGGCCATGGTTATGGTTGTACAACAATGTGAATGTACTTAACACTACTGAACTTAAAAATAGTTATGATAAAAAGAACCCCAAAGATGGTTATGATGGTTAATTTATGTTATGTGTATTTCACCACAATTGAAAAAAGTCATTTGAGTCACAGATAGTGATTTGGGAATCTTTAGAGTATATAGATCACAGAAGGCGATAGCACCCCACTCCAGTACTCTTGCCTGGAAAATCCCATGGATGGAGGAGCCTGGTAGGCTGCAGTCCATGGGGTCTCTAAGAGTCAGACAGGACTGAGCGACTTCACTTTCGCTTTTCACTTTTATGCATTGGAGAAGGAAATTGCAACCCACTCCAGTGTTCTTGCCTGGAGAATCCCAGGGATGGGGGAGCCTGGTGGGCTGCTGTCTATGGGGTCGCACAGAGTTGGACACAACTGAAGCGATTTAGCAGCAGCAGAGTATATAGGTAGCAACTGAAGCCGCGATCTCACCTAGAGTAGGATAGAGAGGGAAGCTACCAGTTGCAGGAAGGAAAAGGAACCTGACACTGAGGGGCCTGAGAAGTAGCATTCAGAAGCATCAGAGGGAAAACTGGAGGAATGGTGTACAGACATGAAGGGACGAGAGCAGGTCTCGGGCGCAGAAGCTGTAGAGATGCTAATGGTGGTTTAGTAGCTAAGTTGTCCAATTCTTGCAACCTCATGGGCTGTAGCCTACCAGGCTCCTCTATCCATGGGATTCTCCAGGCAAGAATACTGGAGTGGGTTACCATTTCCTTCTCCAAGAGATGCTAAGGAGAGTGACTAAAAGGGATCTTGTATTTAGCAACAAAGAGAGCATTTGTGACCAAGGTGAAGGCAGTTTCAGGGGAGAAGTTGGGGTAGAATCCAAATTACAGTGTGGTGGGGAGTTTATAGGCTGAGGATGGTGAGAAAAGTGCATCCCAGAAGCTTGGCTGCGAAGGGAGGGGGAGAGGAGCTGGTACTGGAGACAGATACGATGCCATCAGAAGTTGATGACAAGATCATTGACTTTGCAACTCACTCCAATTTCATGCTCACTCAGCACCCTTCTGCATGCATCTGGATTCCAGGGCCCACACAAACATCTGGCCCACCAGACAGAGTCACTCTAACTTGAGAAATTGGCATTCTACTTGCTATGCATCTTCTCAAGAATTTGGTTAGCTGAAGGAAGCTAACTGGATGCCAAACAACTCTGACAAAATTGAGTTTTCGGAAGTACAAAGCCCCAGATACTGGAGTGCTGGAGATCCTCATGAGCCCCAGCTGCCTTTCTCCTCTTTGTCTTTTTAAGTTGCAATCTCTGTCTGAAAGATCATCCCTAGGACAGACACAACTTGGTTTCATTCCTATGCATCCTTCTTTGAGACTCAGGCTTCACTTCAGAAAGCCTTTGCAGACCTTTCCCTCCTGTCCTAGGCTGGGTGACAGCCTCCTCTGTATCCACTCCACAGGGATCTGATGCTCACAAAAGAGTGCTTGCCATGCTGTCTGGTAGTTATTTGCTTGTTCTCCCCTCTGAAATGTGAACAACCGGAGAGCTTGTTTCCACAGTCCCCATTCCCAGCACATTGTAGCTGTTTAATAAATGTTTATAGAATTGATGAATGATTGGCAAAGAAAGGTTAGGTTGAAATTGCATGGTGAGTAACAGGACAGGAAATTCCTTCTTAGGAGACATTGTTCATTCAGTGTTTGTCACCCACCACATTCGATGAGTCTGTGAAAAGATCCGAGCCCTATCCTTTCAGAATGTAGACATGGGAGCTGTCTTATCCTGTCTATCCTATTTGAAAGAGGAATGGTAGTTATATGTGGCCTTTGTGCTTTTAAAATTATTTGTTCATACTTGAGGCTGGCACATTGTGCACAGTAAATCTTTGTTGAACAGATGAATAAGCCTTTATTACAGAACTTTTAATGCGATTTCCTAGTTTTTATGTCTCCTCTAGACTGTGAGCTCCTGAAGTCAGGGACTGTGTCTCATTCCTGTTTGTTAACAGAAGCTAGCACAGAGCTTTGCACATAGTAGGTATCAAAAATGTTTATTGGCTGAAAGAATAAATATCTGAGAAGAGAGAGAGGAGCACACACACACACACGCACTCACACATGTATTGTACACACACTCTTTTTTTTTTTTCTCTCTGGTATTATTTTTTTTCCATAGGAAACCAGGTGAAAAATTCATTTCTTGTTATTGGCTTTTAATGAGCCTGAACGCTTCTGCAGGCTTCCTTGGCAGTTTGCTCTGGCAGCAGCAGACACACTTCCATTGCATGGCTAGAGGTTCTGAAGGGTCTGGGAGGAAGCACAGGCTGGTGAGTGTGGAGGGTGGGAGGGGGCAGTGTGAACTCTCCAATGAGTGTGTTCAGTTCACCAATAGGTACACAAAAAGGCGAGGGTGGAGGGGCTTCCCCATGGCTTAGTGGTAAAGAATCTTCCTGCAATGCAGGAGACACAGTTTCAATCCCTGGTTGGGAAAGATCCCCTGGAGGAGGGTATGGCAACCCACTCCAGTATTCTTGCTTGGAGAATGTGCATGGACAGAGGAGCCTGGCAGGCTACAGCCCATAGGGTTACAAAGAGTCGGCTATGACTGAAGGACTTAGCATGCACGCACACAAAAGGGGGTCCCTAGAAGTTATGGAGTCATCGAGGAAGTTTCCCTTCCTCTGGCCAAAAGAACTTCCCTGCCCCTATCACCCCTTCCCCCCACCCCTGATCTTTGTCTTGCCTCTAGGAGAAATGGGTTTGTTTAAGCAAGGATGAGATTCACAGGAGTGGTTGAGGGAGGAACATGTGTATTTTAATAGATTGGTTTCCCTTTACTGAGGGAATGAGCTTATCAAAGAGCAGAAGTAGAGCCTCCGTGCCACAGCTAATTTCATTTCGGAGGTTCTACGTGTTGCTTTGGCGGCTGTGAGACTGGCTGGCTCAGAGCAAAGATGACAGCCCCTCTGCCTGCTCGGGGGTCATCTCAACACTGTGGGGCTTTGTCCTCTTTGGCGACCAACAGACATCCAATCTGTCCCCACCCTGGGGTCGAGCCCTGGAGGCTCATGGACCTTACTTCAGCACATGTTGTCACTGCCTCTCAGCCTTGATGAGAGCACCAAGCAGCAGTTCAAGGTCAGCCAGGGAGGGGAGTGACCTTGGTGATGATTCTCTATTCTGGGGCTTCCGGGGTTGGTTCCAGCTCTATAAACAGAGATGGGAAAGCCTTACCCCGTACTGATCTATAGCCTAATTTCTCTTGGACTAGCCCAATTGCTTTCCTGCTGTCTTCAGAGGGTGGTTGTCCAAAAGCATGTTCTGTTTATTCCCAAGGAAAAGAACTGGCTTCCTCTTCGGCTCTTTTTCTGCTCTTCATTATTTGTAAATTCCAACTCTCCAGCCTCCAGCTAGGCAAATTGACAAGTTATTATTAGTAGCTATGTGGAAAACCTCATAGTCCAAATGTTTTCTGATAAAAGAACGGGGCTGTACTTCGTTAAAAAATAATTCAGAGATATTTTGTCCGGCTCTCCCTGCTCTCTCTCTCCTGCACCCCTACCCTCACCCAGCTTACTGACACAGGCAGTCGTTTTACAGTTTTAAGACACTGCCTTCTTATTTGACACAATGCTAACAATATGGGTTTTAGTTAAAGGATTATTTAACATAACGTTTATATTTATCAGAGGAAAAGAAAACCCCTGAAATCAATTGCTTTGCACCCTCTTGCCCTCAGTTCTGTTAGGGGCTTGGTTGCTATCTCAGTTCCCAAGCTGCCAGCAGGGCCACACCGTTTCCTCTGAGAACAGTGAGATCTTAGTGTTCCAGGCTGGTGTTTCTCCCACCTAACAACCACTGCTTGCCAACCATTCTTGCCGGACCTGGAAGTGAACCACTGATCCCAAAGATTAACAAACAAAATAAGGACCTGTAGTGTCCCGTGGGGACGTCTCTGCTTGACTCTACCGTGGATCACTGGCCTTGTCCTGTGGTTTGTTCCTGGGGAGAGGAGGTGGACAGACCCTCTAAAGCTACTGGGGGTGGGGGAATCCGGACCAAGATGACACAGTGCTTGACCCTCGAGGGAGCTGAGGGTACAGGATGAAGCTACTGACTCCAGAGCTACAGTTTTAGCTCACTTGGTCACACCCTTGTTTGCCTTCAGTTAACCAACAAACTGGGGCTTCCCAGGTGGCCCGAGTGGAAAAGAACCTGCCTGCCAATGCAGGAGACGTAAGAGATGTCGGTTTGATCCCTGGTTTGGGAAGATCCCTTGGAGGAGGGCATGGCAATCCACTTCAGTACTCTTGCCTGGAGAATCCCATGGACGGAGGAGCCTGGCAGGCTACAGTCCACAGGGTCGCACAGAGTCAGACACGACTGAAGCGACTTAGCACGCACGCAACCAACACACTGCATCTCTGTGTGTTCCCCGCAGTGTCTCCACTCACAACCGTGGCTCTCCTGCTTATGTGACATCAGAACCAACAAGTCCCACAAGAGAACTTGTTAAAAGTCCAGATTCTGAGTTTCTGGTCCATAGGATTGGGGTGGAACCCAAGAATTTGCATTTCTAACCAGTTCTGAGGTGATGCTGTTGGCTGAGGAACAACCCTCAGAGAACCAATGATTTAGGAGATAGGACTGGTGGTCTTATCTTATCTCTGTGCTGGGGTGAGACCAAGGTCAGGAGAGGAAGAGATGCGGTGGTTTTGCACAGCTCAGTGCTTCTAAGTGTGCTTTTAACAGCAGCACATCCATTTCCACTCTTCTGTGCTCCAGACGTTGGGGAGGGGTGCTGTTTGGGAAGGGGCACATCCAGGTGGATCTCAACCAGGAAGGATTTTCTCTGGTCTTATGGTGACCCACCTGCCCACTTTCCTGGTTGGAAGCCAACTTGCAATTTGTGTTTCTAGGTTGTGGTAAGTTTACTAATGATGTTTTTCAAAAGTTCACAGCATAATGAGCGTTTGAAGCTATGTTTCAGGATATCCTAATTCTACCTACCCATCCTGCCTGCTGTTCCCATGGCAGCTCATCCCTCACAGGCTGGCTGAGTATCTGGTTGTCATCTGTCCAGGCCAGTCTCCCAGCCCCACGGAGGACCCAGCTCTGGGGTTTCTGCAGCCAGTCTTGATGCACTGTGGACCAGCCAGCTAGCTGCATCCCAGGAATTCTTGAGGTTCTGTCTGTCTTCTGATGTTTATTTAGAGTTGAGTTATTGGTAGTGCTAACTCAGGAAGTGGAAAAATCCCTGATGTGTGTGTCTTGTGTGTTTGGAGAAAGGGGAGAGCAGGGGAGGGGAGTAGTCTTTGTTTTCATGGCTCAGTAAATTTCCCCAATCTCCACTTCCAACGTTTAGCACTGAAGGAAAATCCCCAAAATGGATTTTTAATAATCTAAAATCTTGACCAACAGGAGCAGAGGGTGAAAGGTTGATAATATATTACTGTTTTCTTATAGAGCAATTAAACCTTGATTTTTGCCGTGGGGCTTTATTTTTAGAGCAGTGAATTGTCTTTGCATACAGGTATAGTCTAATTTTTTATCCTCTCTGTAACACAGTAACTCATTGTACACACATGATATTGTACAAATCCTTTCATTATTATTAAATTTTCATATATAGGAAAATTTAAGCAACATCTATCTTAAAATAAGTTTCTCTTACCTTGCACACTTTGGGAGTGTTTCAGAAGCCTTGCTGGTCTCCCTGATGCTAGCACAATCTTTTTCCAGATAGGCAAATTAGACTTCATTTCCTTCTCCTCACCAGGAATCTTAGATCTGGGGCCATGTTTTATGAACTATGGGACCATTTGGTGACTTCTCTAGAAAGACAGAGAGACACATTCTAACTATTTGCCAGTGGTCCTTGAACTAGGTTACATTTATGTTTTAATGCACCTCACCATTAGATGGTAGTATAGTAATAGGCATAATAGTTGGGGGCAGAGGGACAATCTCTTCACCCATTTAAACAAGCTCAGCGAGGTCTTGGTTGGTCTAGTAGAGCCATCAGGTCCTGGGCAGCCCCAACAGGGTAGATTTGGGCTTGGGACCTCTGTCCTAAATAAGAATCCATGGAAAGCCACCCTGGTAACGGAACTTACTTTTAGCTCTGTTAGCTTCAGATCGGGGATAATTATCATTTAAGCCTAAGAATACTTGATTGGAGTTGAAAGTTGTTCAGAGACTCCTTAGCAGAGCTTTCAGCTTCTCTACTTTTCTAAATTTGGATGCTATCATATATAATTTATCATTACTCTTTGACAAAGCTGTCATTTTCCCAACATCAAATCCAATGCATTTCTTTACATTAGAATACAATTTCCAATCCCTCATGTCTCTGTGTTCCTAAACTGGTATTTTGAAAAGAAGCAAGTTCAGTGTTTGGCAGCTTCTCTCCTCGGTCACTTGTGACCTGGGGCAGAAAGAAATGGCTCTTCTCAGGTTCTGTCCCTCCTCTGTTTCAAGAGTCCTCTGCCCTTTGACACTGGTGTTTTCCTGTCTTCTGCAGTGAGTTATAAAGTGTCAAGATCCTCAGGATTCTGTGCCCAAAGGGACGAAGGAAACCAGGTCAAGGGGACTTCCAAGGAAGTTTAAACATTTTTAAGAATGACAAGTTTGGCTTAATTTCCAACATAATTGAAAGACTCTCTAATAGTATTAGAAAGCTAATGGGGCTATCCATGGCTGGTAGAGAAAGAAAACATCCAATTAGACCTAGTTTCAGGAAAGATAAAGAGTCCAGGAAGAAAACAAACCGGGAGAAATGAGAAAACAGAGTGAATTCGATTTGTAAAGGTTTTCTTAACTTCAGAATCAAGGTGGTAGAGAGATTTGCAAATAGGGCAGTTTACCAGTGTAGGGCTCAGTGTCCTCAGCCCCAGAACCTGATGCTCCTTTAGGAACCTGACTTTAACCATCACTCATTCCTTAGGTCATTGCCACAGACTGTTTCACTGTTGAGTTTTAGGTTTTTCTCTAATGGCATGCCCTCTCCAGGGAATATTGTAAGTGTCACAGCCAGGAGCTGACCCTCCACATCCTGAGCCTGGGCACTCACTAACCCCCCGGCCCCCACCACCTCCGAGCCTGGCCCATCCTCACACCATGGGGAAAGATGTCAAGCCAGATGACTGCACACCTGCCAGAACAGACTGCCAAGGTCCTCCTGGCCTATTCACCTCCCAAGAAGGCTTCTACCATCCCCCATTGCTACCCAAGCCCCTCTGTTCCCTCCTAATGTGAATGGCCTTCATGACCCTCAATAATGCAGCCTTCAAAGGTCAGAAGGTTGAGCACAGCTCAGGGACCATGAAGGCCACATTGCTTGTGGGGCTACAGTGCACTTGTCTGCTCCTGGGCCCTGGGGAAGGCATGTGGGAGCTGAGACTCCTCCAGGCCTGAGAAGGGGGTGGCCCAGCCTGGTGGGCCACTCTGCAGCTGCTCCAACCTGCACAGCTACTGTGAGGAACCCTCCCTCCTCTATCCCATCTGTTAGCAAATTACTTTTCCTAGAAAACAGGTGCTTCCTTAGGCCCTGAGAGCTCAATTGTCCCTTCCCTTCAACACATCTTTGCTGGCCACTCCCAAGGATATTCCTATGTGGAGTGCAGGCTTCAATTGTCTGCCCTCTTCTTTGTCATGGTTCTAACTGGGAGCCATATCTTCCAGCCAAGTCATGTGAGGCCTCCAGATATAAACAATGTATAACAAGAAGACGCAGGTAATGATTTAAAGCCACCTTTGGATGGAGAGATGGGAGAAAGCTTTAATGTGTAACACTTGCTCATTTCCATGGTGTAAATATTCTCAGCATGGCTGATTTCAAGCTACTCATATGATATCACAGAACATGGTGATTGGGTTTTCAAAGGTGATCGCAACAGCTGTCAGAGCAGATGGAGCAGCCTTGCACACCACTGATGGCATGCATTTCCAGAACTTCCTGTCTGATCCTATCCTAATCCTGACACTACGTCTGTGAGGTAAGAAGGGCAGATACTATTCTCATTTTTATAGATGACAACTCTTATGTGTCCACACAGGTGGTTGGTTGAATAGTATGTTCGTTTTGGGCATGTATGTGACAAACCATACACGCTTTTCAAATTAAATATCTCAACACTGTTTTCTACAACCCTTCAAAACCCCCATCCGTGAAGGAATAGAGCAGGATCAAGAAAATGGAGAGAGGAGAATGTGTGAGGAAAGTTGTGATTGACAGTCCTCCATAAGAGGTGTGGGGCTGGGAGTATTGCCTCCTTCACATCAGGTTACTAGAGGAGAGCCAGTCTGAGACCTGCCTTGGGGAACTCCTGCGGAGGCTACAGCTGCTGCGGCCATGGGAACAGGTTGCTATTGTTGCTCAGTCACAAAGTCATGTCTGACTCTTTGTGACCCCATGGACTATAGCATGCCAGGCTTCCCTGTCCGCCACTTTCTCCCAGAGTTTGCTCAAACTCATACCCAGCCATCTTGTCCTCTGGCATCCCCTTCTCCTCTTGCCCTCAATCTTTCCCGGCATCAGGGTCTTTTCCAATGAGTCAGCTCTTCTCATCAGGTGGCCAAAGTATTGGAGCTTCAGCTTCAGCATCAGTCCTTCCAATGAATATTCAGAGTTGATTTCCTCTAGGATTGACTGGTTTGATCTCCAAGGGACTCCCAAGAGTCTTCTCCAGCACCACAATACAAAAGCATCAATTCTTTGGCATTCTCTTTGGTCCAACTTTCACATCCATCCATGACTGCTGGAAAAAACATAGCTTTGACTATGCAGACCTTTGTCAGCAAAGAGATCTCTCTGCTTTTTAATATGCTGTCTAGATTTGTCATAGCTTTCCTTCCAAGGAGCAAATGTCTTTTAATTTCGTGGCTGCAATCACTGCTGGCAGTGATTTTGGAGCCCAAGAAAATAAAGTCTGTCACTGTTTCCACTTTTCCCCCATCTATTTGCCATGAAGTGATGGGACTAGACGCTGTGTTCTTCGTTTTTTGAATGTTGATTCACCCAGCTTTTTTACTCTCCTCTTTCACCTTCATCAAGAGGCCCTTTAGTTCCTCTTCACTTTCTGCCATAAGGGTGGTGTCATCTGCATATTTGAGGTTCTTGATATTTCTCCTGCCCATCTTGATTCCAGCTTGTGATTCATCCAGCCTGGCATGGGCAAGGGAATAGGTAGAGAGAGACGCGAAAAAAAAAAAAACAGGGCTTCGTTTAAGAAAGAACTGCCCAAGAAACACACACACAAAGTATAAATAAATAAAAGATTTTTTAAAAAAGGAAATAACTGTTCTCTCACAAAAAGTAAGGACCAACCAACGTGGGCCTCATGATGGAGAGAGCAGGCCAAAGATATTTGAAATGAGTTGGCCTGAGAAGGTAAGGGGGTGAGGGGATCATCACAGGGAGAGAGAATTTGTGTGGGAGGAGCAGCAGGCACAATGAGGAGGGCATCAAGGTGCCAACACAAGACTGAAACAAAAGTCAGACCTAGAGAAGAGAGTCCTCTTCACCATCTGCCAGGGCCTCAGAGAGCCTGCTAAGAACTGTGCTGTCCCCTGAGCTCGGCTCCTACCTACAGGCTGGGCGTGGGAAGGGCTGTGAAGCCCCACCTTGAAATGAATATCACGATGTTAATATTCTGGATACTTGGCCCAGACACCTGATTTCTGAAATGAAACTGTTTTGTGATTTAAACATCTGTCCATAGAATGATCCAGTATCTCAGCATGAACATAAAAATTCTGGAATCCGCAGAGTTTAGTCTAATGGCAGGAAAGAGCTCGTGGAATATATTTTGAAGGAGCAGTGGGCGACAAAAACTTGCTTCTGGATCCCATCCCATGAGTGGTACTGATCACATGTCTGGATTTGGTGGTAAGCTGTAAGCGCCAGGCCTCTAGGGCCACTGATCTGCAGGGTTCCTGGGGGTGGGCCCTGTGGTTGCAGAGCCACCTGCAAGATGCGAGGGCCAGCCTGAGCCCACTGTGAACTATGGTAAAGGCTGAGTTAAGAAATGCATCTGTTAATAAAATGATACTTCTGCAGACAGAGTTATTGCCTGAGTCATAATTCCGTGGGACAGTCTCATTCCCATTTGTAGTTTCCCAGCCCCTTCTGTGACTCATGAAGGGTGGGAATTGTATGCCCACCCCACCCACACGCAGTCCTCTTGAGAAGCCATACTAAAATCTACCATGCTAACCAAACTTCATCTTGGGATGTTTCACGGAATCATAACTGTGAGAAATAGCTGTGCTTGCAGGTGGATACTGGTTCTGGTTTGGAGAATTTGACCCCAGGGACACATGTCCAGCTCCTTAGAGAGAGAGTCTTGATAAAAAATGTTAGTGGAAAGCCGAGTGAACATGCGAAATCTTTATACATCCTGCCAAGTCTGCAGCTCCAGAAACCTTTGATTCTGTGTCTTGTCAGCAGCACAGTCTAAGAGCCAGAATTTTTGCTCTCCAGGCGATGTTTGCACTGTGTGTGTGTGTGTGTGTGTGTGTGTGGCTGTTGTGTGAGCTGCCACTGCGGCTGCCACCTCGGACTGCAGCTGGTGTTGATGGCACAGAAGCGCTGAGTCACTGGCTGTTTGCTCGCCCTTACATCACGTTCCATTGTCCTTTCTTCCTTTCCAGGCTTTTAAGGGCCTTTTCAGACGTTTTGTTCTGTTTTAGCCTCCGGCCTATCCCTGTTAGGATAAAGGGGTGTAAAAACGGAGAGGCTGCCGAGGTTTCTGAACAAAGCCATCCAGAGGGATGGCCCATCCCCATGGGCTGCAGCACTCAGGGCGCTCAGATCCTGCTTGGAGGCACCCAGTAGGCAGGGGAGGCGGCGAGGGTGTGGGGCTGGGCCCCAGTGAGGCCAGGGTGCCCCAGGGTGGGCTCTGGCTCATTTTTCTGGAGCTCTCCCTGCTGTGCTGGTTTGAACTGGAGCTGATGACTTTAACAATCTCTTTATGCATTCTGAATCCAACGTTCCTCATGCCCTGTTTTAGCACGAGTGTAACAGGTGGTGCTAATTATCTGTGTGACATAAATTCTTGGAGAGCTGGCCTCTGGAGAGTGCTAGACAATTTGTTTAAGTGACCATTTTGACCCAACAAGCTTGTCACTTTATTAAAATTTTTTTGGTTGTAAAAATACCTATTTATCATGGAAAAATTGGGGGAAATCCAGAAAAGTATAATGGATGAAATAAAAATTATCCATCACCCATTACCCAGGAATGACCACATTTTGATGTATATTTTCCCAATATTTTTTTCTATATATCAATTGATATGCACACAAAATTTACATAATTGGGCCCACATTGCACATCTTATTTGAACTGAAAAATATTCTGTGCATATGCTCTTATATCCTTAAATCACGTTCTGGAAGTGCCACAAACTAGTTGCAGTCCAAATAAAAAGATATAGCTCCATTTCATTCACTGTCATTTCATTTTTTATTTCTACAATGTTTCTCTTGCCAAGATAACCTCATCCAGAGGTCTCATCCTTCCCTCCCACTTCCACAAGGTCTGTAAAGCATTTTCTCAGGTATCCATCTCACACCATCTCTTCTTCTTTTGCCTTCTGAGGACCCTTAACATGCATGTCTATCTTGGTCAAAGGTTCTCAAACTTGAAGACACCATCAAAATCACCTGGAAGGCTCAAAAAAGAGCACTGGGCTTCAGCCCCAGAGTTTCAGGTTGGTAGGGATGGCTGGGGGTGGGAGGATCCTGGGGGATGTGGCCCATGTTGGTTCACCACTGAGCCGGATGATATGGGAGCATGGAGGGACAGTTTGATTACTCCAAGCCCTCTCCCACCATTCCTTGGCTCCTTGTCCTTTTCCCTTTGAGCCTTCAGCCTGCTTCCAATGCCTTGCTTTATTTCCTATCTATTTTTTGGCTGTGTTGGGTCTACATAGCTGCATGCAGGCTTTCTCTAGTTGTGGCGAGCAGGGGCTACTTTGCAGTTGCGGTACATGAGCTGTACTTGCATGGGCTCCGTAACTCTGGCCCACGGGCTTAGTTGCCTGCAGCAAGTGGAATCTTCCCAGACCAGGGATCGAAGCCCTGTCCCCTGCATTTGCAGGCTGACTTCCACCCACTGTACCTGCAGGGAAGTCCCCAAAGCCTTGGTTTTAACTTGTGTTGATTCCTCCTGGTGTCACCTGTGCCTACAGAGGACAGAGCTACTTTCTTAAGGAAGGATTGGAACCGAAGGTTTCAGAGAGGCCCCTCAGTACCTGAGAGTGGAAGGCAGAGTGGTTTGTCCTTCACTCTTGGCGCATCACATTCTCCTAAAGAGCTGGCTCAACAGGAAATGCACAAATGCCCAGACTACTTGTCCAAGGAAATGACACATTATCCTCTTCCCAACATCTGGTAATTCCTGAAAGACAGTCAGGCCCTGATAATACTGTTGGCTCACTAGACGCCTCTGTCTTCTTTCCCGAAGGGAGGTGGGGGCAGGCAACCAAAGAGGAGAGAGTCTATTTTTGGTGTCAGCCTGAGAGGATGCCTTGAGGAGGGGGCGAAGGGTCAGCGGCACCGCTGTTCTGTTCGCTGAGCCAGGAATGCAGGCTTCCTTCCTGTCCTGCCCTGAACAACAGTCTTTTTCTGCAGTTTTAAATCTTGCAAGGAGAGCTAAAGAGATTTAAACAGGCCATGCCCAACCAGAATGGCTGGACGGGAGGGCAGATGAACTGTTGATGCAGGGAGAGAAGATTGGGAGGACGCTGGGTGTTGGGGAGGAAAGGGGAACAGAGCTGTGTCCCATCAAGAGGCTTTCACACTGCACCAGGGTGGCTCAGAGGGACTCAGAAGCTTCTGGGTGCTCCTCAGCTGGGAAATGCACACATTCTTTCAGCCCCAAGTCATCCTCTGGAAGCAAAATACAACATACAGAAGGACCGGGAGAGGTGTGAGAGGGATGCTTAGTTTCTCCAGGTAATTAATGTCACAGGTAAAAAAAGCAGGAGCCAAGCTTTGAACTCAGTCAGAGAGCCAAGGGGTAGGGGGGTCTCCAGCCTGACCCCTACTTAGCATCTAGGCTGATGGCACAACCTCAAGTGGAGGCCTGAGAGGAGCTGTTAAATTAGCACAGGACTGGGGAGGGGGTGGCGATGGTGGGGAGGGCACCTCTGCCTCCGGAGCTGAGGGCATTGGTTGTGCCAGGCCTTTGTTTTGTTCCAGCCAGGGCACTCTGGGGAAGGCATCCTGGGAATTCGGCCTGCAAACAGAAAGGGCATTTCCTTGTGTGGGTTTCCTGTTTAGGTCTGTGTAGAAACCCAAAGGATTGCTTGGCCTCATAAATCCTCCAGACATTACTGATGTAGATGCTCTGGCCAGATGCCGTGGGAAAATTGCACAAAAATAGATGAAGGGAGGAAAGCACATTGACTCTCAGGCTTCTGGGTGGGTTTCTGGCTTCATATTTTTGGATCTATAAATGGAGGGGGTTGGGTTAGAAGAGAGTATCATCAAGGTCCCCTCCGGCTCTGACGTTCTCAGCTTCTGTTTCCCTCTCAAGGATTACCCGCAGCTTGAGTGGTCCAGCTTGGTGTCGGGGGTCTGCCTGGTGGCTCACCGAACAAGCAGGATGAAAGCTTTAGGCAAAAAAATTAGGAAGTTGTCCTAGGATATATTTTAGGCCCCTTCACAAAAGAATAAAGGTACTTTTGAACTTTGGTAATTCCCAGACTTTCCTAAACATTTAGTTTATTCCTAAAGTGACAGACACCAGGCTCAGGAATACTGCGGAGTCTTGGGGCTGGTTTTGGCACCAGGCGAGGTCACCGAGCTGACCCCACGGTGGTAAATAAGGTGTGTGTTAGGAGACAGCACCCATCTCAGGATTCTTTTTTACTTCCTGCTCACCTCAACTCCTGCAAATGTCAAATGGACATTCAAACTTGTTGGATTAATGGAAGAAGCCACTTTTTCATACTTACTCTGCGCCTGGGACCACAGCCTCTGTGGTAGGTTCTTTACTCGGAGTCCAACCAGACGTTAGGTTGGCTGGGAAAGAGATGAGACGAGAGCGGGACTTCTCACTGAAGTTTCTTCTGTCAATCATGCTTTCTTCCGGTGAGGACATTCTCATTTCTTAAACTATACTTCTTGGGTTCTTCATTTTCCCATTTATCTTTGTTTGCATCATTAAAAAAAAATTTTTTTTTTTTGTCATATGAAACTGTGCTTTTTAGGGGGGAGGTACTAAAATGATATTGAGCAACATGAAGCTAATCTCCTTAGTCTAGCAATGCAGTGTTCTAGTCTAATAGGTTAATTGGATTTTCTACTTAAATGTGGATAAACTCATTTATGCAGCAACATTTCCCAAGATAAGATTGTTCCCTTAGAATTCACCATTGCTCTATTCTCAGTTCTCTCAGGTATGGATTTGATGTTGGTCTATAAACTTTATTCCCTAGAACATGTTCTTACAGGTAAATGAATCAGCAAAGAAATTTTACTTCCAATATCTCATTCTGTCATTTCTTTTCCAAAGTTTGCTTCTATGTATTTGAAATGCATTCTCCATTTTCCTGACTGATCCTGATCTGGTTTTTCAATAATGAAATGGAAGGAAGGTAAAGCAATATGAAGGTCTAAGCTTTCTGGGTCAGTACTCCTTAGAACACTGGTCCTGGGACATGTGTTTTCAAAGGGGAGTTCCGTGGTCACATATGTTTGGGAAATGCTGCTCTCTTTAAGACTCACACTATAGGGACTTCCCTGGTGGTCCAGTGGCTAAATGCAGGGGCCCAGAGCTCGGACTAAATGCAGGTCCGAGCTCTCAATGCAGGGGGCCAGGGTTCAATCCCTGGTCAGGAATCAAGGTCCTGCATGCCTCAACTAAGACCCGGTGCAGTCAAAAAAGGAAAAGAAAGCGAAAGAATCACACTGTACCCTAATGTGTTAGAAGCTCTAAAAATTCATGCAATAAAGCATTGTGTTCAACTCTAACTCGGCATTTCCCAAACTTACCTGATCGAGGACATTTCTTTTTATATTATTTCTATAGCAGCTGTCCCATGTGTTCCATGGGACACATTTTGAAAAATGCTTCTTTCAACCAAATCATAGAGTTTTCTGTCCTGCATTTAGCAGCTGGGAATATGTCTCTCTATCTTCTATTATTTATCTATCTTCCATCTGCTATCTATCTATCGATGTGTAATGGAAATGTTTTGCTCTTTTCCACATTTTTTTTTTTGTTTTTGTTTTGGCCTTGTGGCTTGCAGGATCTTAGTTCCCCCACCAGGGATCAAATCCATGCTCTCGGCAATGAAAGCATGTTTTCCTAATCACCGGACTGCCAGGTAATTTCCAACTCTTTTCCAAATTTTAGTAAGCATAGACTAGGATGTTCATAGCTATGAAAACATTTTCATAGAAAAAAATACTAGAAAGATACACCAAAACTTCAACTGTGGCCCTTGGTGGCCAGTAGAACGACAGGTAATTTTTTTTTCCTTCTTTCACATTTTTCTACAATGAACATGAATTCATTCTATATTTGGGGTGAAAAGCAAAATAAACTTCATTTTTTTAAGAAAAGAATCAATATACAAAGTTCTTTCCATTTGTTCTTAAAGTGACCGTACCTCTCTGCAGAGAAGATGTCAGATGAACATCCTCCATCCCCAGTCAATTCTCCTAGTTTTCTTGGGGCTCTGTGGCATTTGTCTTCTAAAGTCCCATGCACCTGTCCTTTGGCGTTCAAACAGCTCCTTCTGATTTAAGATGAAGCAAAGCAGTTCACATGATTGGAAGGTCGACCCAAGAGATGGAAATGATCCAGTCAAGCCCGCCATACTCAGTTCTTGTTGGACCACACGTCCACGAAGGAGAGATCGGCATGTTGATCAGAATTCTTGTTTGCAACCCATGAAAATCTCTTCTAGTTGACTGGAGCAGAATATGAATTTACTGGAGGAATACATGCAGCTCAGAGAATCAGTGGGAAGGCTAGAGAATCCAGGTATGGAAATGAGTAAAAGTCAAGGGAGGCAAACACAGATGAAAAGAACAAACATATGGATACCAAGGGGGCTGGGGTGGGCAGTCGGGAGGACTGGGATTGACGCATATATACTATTGATACTATGTATAAAATAGATAGCTAATGGGACATACTGTATAGCACAGGGAACTCTACTTAATGCACCGTGGTGGCCTGAATGGGGAGGAAATACAAAAAAAGAGGAGATAGGTGTAGATGTATGGCTGATTCATTTTGCTGTACAGTAGAAACTAACACAACATGTAAAACAACTATAGACCAATAAAAATTAATTAAAAAGAAATAAAGGGAGGCAAGACACAGCTGACATCTTGCTGCCACATGGGTGATCTGCTTAAAATGTTACCTCTGGGGCTATCACTACCAGACACTTGTCATAGTGCTGCTGGGCTCTGCCACCCGGGCATTTGTCACCATGCTGTTGGACACTCAAACCCAGCTCTGCCCCTGCCAAAGACCACTGTCTCCCCATAGACTGCGGGTCCCGGATGGGACCTTCCATCTGCCGAGCCCAGGTGAGATCCTAGTATCCTCATTTCGGGCAAAGAAACTCTCTGTTCTCTTTGGCTTCTAAAGTAGGAAGTAGAGTCTTGTTTTTCCTCTACTCTGGACTTCTTCCCAGATGGGTAGGATGCTTAAAGGCTGGGTAGCCAGAATGACAAATAGGCATAGGTACTCCGTCGGGGGGCTGCTAGGATGATGCAGGGGGCAAACTGAGGCCAGTCATGGTCAGAAGAGAACTCACCCTCCCACAGCTACCTAATGCAAGCTTTCCTTTCTTTTCTGAAAATTTTTTTAAAATTGATTTTATTTTTTGACTGCGCTGGGTCTTCACTGTGGTTCGCAGGCTCTTTGCTTCTGCACATGGGCTTTCTCTAGTTCCAGAGAGCTGGGGCTGCTCTGTACTTGTGAAGAACAGGCACCAGGGCATGCAGGCTTCAGTAGCTGTGGTGCAGAGGATTAGCTGCTCCACGGCATGTGGGATCTTAGTTCCCTGACCAGGGATGGAACCTGTGTCCCCTGCATTGGTGGGTGGATTCTTAACCACTGGACCACCGGGGAAGTCCTGCAAGATTTCCTATCAAACTGGGTTCCTAAGATGGGAAAACTTCCACTCGAGTTCTTGGTCAGTTGGTAGAAAAATCTGCCCCTCTAAATAACTGACCTCTCCTAATAAAAACCACACTAAATAATAAAATAAGAATAACCATTTTCCAGTAGAACCAGGTTAACGTAAAATGTCCAGGTGACTGAGGGGCTAAAATTTGTGGCTTACCCTGTGTGTCAGGCACGTGAATTGTCTGTATCACACTGACCAAGAGAAATGAAGGAGTACAAGGTATCAGAAGAATTTTGTTTTCCTCTGAAGAACTTTCAGTATAAGGAAGCTGATTGATTAAATATAATAGGTTGATATCACCTCAGAGAAAGGCCCTGTATGTACAGGGAATGAGAAAGGAGTGGAAAGTGTAAACGTGGATCTTTTATTGACTTCCTTATTTGAGAATGTATCTTTCTGTGTGCGAGTGTCCAAACATTGGAATTGAGCACAGAGACCAAAAGATGAGTTCCCGGGGCAGAATTTCTGCTGCTCTGACTGCTGTGAGATTCTTCGATGCCAAACACAGACCCCAAATTGGACTGTATAAGACAAAACTGATGGGGTTGACCACTTCAGAGTTTGCAGTCTTAAGAGTGGAACTAGAAATCAGTGATTAAAAGATGAGAAAAACCCCTTTGTTCTTGAGCTGATATAGATATGCTTCATATTATTATAGTGGGTCAGCATGTGCCAGAAGAAGGGTGACATCTTTAAACCTCAAAACTTGTGTAAGACATCCAGGTAAGCTTTCATTTGATGAAACTCAAAAAATGCTACAGCCACTTTGACGTGTTCATTAAGTGTCTCTATAGTGGAAATAGTTAACTTGCATCTGTAATAGTAACAAATCGCTAGCATTAAAATCTTACTAGTGTGTATACATATAACTAATTCACTCTGGTACAACATTGTAAAGCAACTATACCTCAATTAAAATAAATTTTATTAGTAGCAAATGCTTTGTTTCATTGAAGCCGTTCTTAGTTGAGAGAACAATGTGGTTAAAATGCAGCCCTTCTGGACTTTAATATTAAGATCCTTGGAAATGGAGTTCTTATGAGGGGTTAGGGAACCCATGGTTTCTTGTAGTATTTCTTCCAGGGAGGTCCTCAGGATTTGAGGAGAACTTGACCATTTTAAAATTTATGTTTTCATAGAGCATAACTTTGTTTCTCCAACTAGGGTCTGTGAGACATTTTTTTCTTAATGAGATTTCAGAGTAATAATGAAATTTGAGGAATGCTGGTATAGTGGAAAGGACATGGGCTTTGAAATCACAGAGATCCATGTTCAAACTCTGTCTCTACAATTTACTCACTGGGATACCTCAGACAAGTTCCCTGGCCTCTCTGAGCCTCACTTTTCTCATCTGTAAAATGGTGACAATAGCTACTAATCTTGTCATAAACAGTGCATAGAAATTATTTAACATATAATAGGGGCTCAATAAAAATTATCTCCCATCTTTTTGCCTATTTTACTTCTCCTCCAAAGAAAGGAGAGATTGGTTATTCTGTCTTCATTAAGGAAAGTGACGAGAAACTCAACTGAGATATTTAGCAAGTTTGTACTGGAAACCCAGTGATTCAGATAGTGATGGTGTGGTTGGCTGAATAATATCCCCCTCCCCCACCTTAAAAAAATTGCCATGAGCCAATGGCTGTAACCTGTGAATATTGCTTTCTATGGCAAAACAGACTTTACAAATCTTGAGATGGGGAGAGTTTCCTGACTATCCAGGTGGGCCCTAAATGCAATCATGAGCATCATCGTTAAAGGCAGTCAGAGGGAGATTTGACAATAGACAGAAGAGAATGAGGCAATGTGACCAGGGAGGCAGAGCTTGGAGTGATACTGCCATGAGTCAGTGAATGCCAGCAGCCACAAGCACCTGGAAGAAGAGGCCAGGAATAGATTCTCCACTAGAGCTTCAGGAGAAGGTGCTGCTGACTCAACACCCTGGTTTCAAGCTTCTGGCCTCCAGAGCTGTGAGAGAATTGGATTTCTGTTGTTTTGAGCCACCAAGTTGGTGGCACTTTGTCACAGCAGCAATGAGAAACTAATACAGCTGGTTGGCATGACTGCAGATTGAATACGATGGAGATGGGATGGAGATGGGATGCTTCTCCCCAGCAGAAACGTAAGACTCCCAAGCAAACCTTTCTGTTCTTTTGCCTAGTTCTTGACTGCAAGGTCAACAGTTATGTAGAAGAGAAAATTCTTTTTAAAATGTAGCATTTTTCACACTGAGGGTTGAGACCTTACCGTGCTGTGAACAGCATATTTTTTAAAAAAGTCAACTTGGGGAGATGAAAAGCCTGACACCTAATGCTCTTGCCTCTGTAAACCACGTGCCCTCCCACCTTCCCACGCACAGCCACCACACAAGGTCTTTCTTTGAGTCTCTTTCTCTCTCCTGCTGAGTGTGGTCAGGCGCCCTGGTGTGTGTTCCCACGGCCCCTCGTGGTTCCTTTCTTAAGGTCCTCATCTCCACACAGCAGAGGCTGCCCATTTGTTCAGCAAGTCTCCTGTGAGTCCTACTGTGAGTCAGGTGCTGCGCTGGTTGTTGGTCCTAAGTGCTTGTCTGTCTCCCTACTGGATGCCCGTTTCTCTGAGGAACAGTATTTAACAGGTCTGTATTGGAGACCCCGTGATTCAGATAGCAATGGTGTGGCAGGCTGGATAATGCCTGGCACACTAAAAGAGACTCAGTAGGATTACACACTATGGTTGTAGATTTCAGAATTGTTCTTAGGACTTCCCTGGTGGCCCAGTGGCTAACACTCTGCGCTCACAATGCAAGGGGCCTGGGTTCAATCCATGGTCAGGGAACTAGATCCCACATACCGCAACTAAGAGTTCTCAAGCTGCAACTATTAATAAAAGATCCTGCATGCCACAATGAGGACCCTGTGTGCTGCAGCTAAGACCCAGCGCAGCCAAATAATTTTTTTAATTATTCTTTTGAACAAATTCAAATGGTGCCGGGTGGGGAAGGTCATCTGGTTTGATTCTACTAGCTGTGGACAGGATGTTGCTCTGTGGGCATAGGCTTGATGACCATACGCTTTCTAGAGGCATGATCATAAAAATCCTCAAGCTGGGCTTCACATTTTGGCAACCTCTCGGTACAACTGGACACAGTTCTTCCTCCTCTCCAGGTCACCCCTTGCTATAGTACCCTCACCCTTTTAGAGGGGGAATCACATGACTGATAAAGAAGTGGAAGGAGGTGGTCCTAACTGCAGGACCATGTGGAGAAGATAGACAACAATGTCTCTGTCATTCAGAAGTTTTTAAAAGAAGAGGATGCTTCAGTTTCCCAACTTAGGCTCTTTTACTATTTTATTGTAATATGATCATAACCTTAAACATCAAAATGAGCACCAAATTATATTCATCAGTATCTTAGGCAAAAACCACACATGTAAATCACGGCTAACTCTATATAATTATACCTTTGTGTGTAAACTTTCTTTCTAGGCTTTCAAAGCACACAAAACACATTATCTGGTTGTTTTCCCCAACACCTTTGCCAGCAAGGTAGGGAACAGGTATTGTTACAGTGTTCTTCTCACATGTATATTGATGGCTTTCCTGGGAATTATTTGTCCAAAGTCCCACTGGCAATAAGAACAGCCAGAAAGAAAATGACTGGCGTTTTGATTTAAAAAACAGAACTTCCTGTTGAGGCAACTTCAGGTCACAGTGCTGGAATATTTCTAATTTCAGGCATTCTTGAAGCAAGGGAGCATAAAGCATTAGCTAGTTCCCTTTATTGTGGGTGTATAGGGAATGAGGTAGCAGATAATTTAAATCAATTTAACTATTGGTATTCTGTGTTCAACGTCTACAGGGAGCTTCTCCATTTGTTTTCCTTCCATGATTGTAGTGGCATCACCAAGCACAGGTCAATAAAATAGGACTAGCAACAGACTCTGGAACATAAACGGACTGTTGAGAGTCCCTTGGACTGCAAAGAGATCAAACCAGTCAATCTTAAAGGAAATCAGTCCTGAATATTCATTGGAAGGACTGATGATGAAATTGAAGCTCTAATAGTTTGGCCACCTGATGTGAAGAGCCGACTCACTGGAAAAGGCCCTGATGCTGGGAAAGATTGAAGGCAGAAGGAGAAGGGGATGACAGAGGATGAAATAGTTGGATGGCATCACTGACTCAATGCACATGAGTTTGAGCAAACTCTGGGAGACAGTGAAGGACAGGGAAGCCTGGCGTGCTGCAGTCTGTGGGGTCACAAAGAGTCAGACATGACTTAACGACTTAACAACAAAGACAGTTTTTTGCTATTAAAAGCAATTCTGCTATAGTGAGGAAAACATTTAGAGTTATAAAGGTCTGGGCTGGAGTACCAACTCGGACAGTAACTTGCTGAGTGATTTAGAGTAAGACTCTTAATCTGAGTCTTTATCTCTCTTTTTTGTCTGCAAAACGGGCACAAAAATATTTACTGTAACCAATGGCTTTCCCTGGTGGCTCAGCAGTAAAGAATCTGCCTGCAGTGCAGGAGATGAGGGTTTGATCCCTGGGTCATAAGATCCCCTGGAGGAGGAAATGGCAACCCATTCAGTACTCTTGCCTGGAAAGTTCCATGGACAGAGGAGCCTAGCAGGCTACAGTCTATAGCGTGGCAAAGAGTCAGACACAGCTGAGCAACTGAGCATGTATACCCACATGAGAATAAATAAAAAAGATCATATTTGTAAAGTGCTTTATTAACAGTAAAATGCTATTAGGAAGCTGATGGACCACTAAAATTATAGCCCCTAGTTCCAGTTATGTTATCTGCCAATGGCGTCTATTTCCAATGGGTCAATGGCACAAGAAACATGACTTTAAATCTGTAAATTATTATCTCCCCGGAAAATCAGAAGAAAAGAAAATGAAGAGGGGAAACGAGACCTGGGGCTATAGGTATATCAAAATTTAAAGAATGTGTCAAGTATGAACTCTAGTCTATGTGATGGAATTCAAGTATCTATACACTGTAGCGGGCAGGACGCTTGAAAATGAGGCTTTCCTATGCCTCCTGGAATGTGGAGCCTTTGTTCAGGATCCACGAGGTAAAGCATTCCATAAGAAGTATTTGTTTGATTAATCGTAGCCAGAACTCAGCTGGGGGTAGGCCAGATTCCGTCGTGTAATGTTATTGCTTCTTCAACCAAGATACGTGCGCGCTTGAGGCCAAGTGCAAACCCACAAAATTTGAACTCCTAACCTTTAAAATACAAGGCAGCTACTTGGCTACCAGGCATCCCCGTTCTTGTTTACCAGGACTGGGAGTTCTCATCAGACAGAGCTCCATTTATTCCATGACCCTCGCAGAATAACATTGAGAAACTCAAAGGAATATCCATTTTAAAATAGTGTCTGTGGAACCACAAGGATTCTAGAGGTCTGAATCAGCCCCTTACCTCATGGCAAAATTTACAGGCTTGCAGAGTTAAATGGAAATCAGATTGGAATGTACGGGTTCCTATTTTTCTGTAATGACACGTTGTGAGGAGAAGGAAGGCAATTTTCTTAGACATTCCTCTCAAACCAGTGCACTTGCAGTGGTTGTTTTTGGTTTATGAAACCATCCAAAGCAGACCCAGGGCCTGCTGTCCCCTCTGGGTGCAGGATTCTGGGCCACTTAGGCCACTCGTCCGGGGATTGTACTTAAAATCCGTAACCATACCTTGCTTGCTGGACGCGTGTTTGCTTCTTCTCAAAGCCCTCAGAAAGTGGACTGATTAACTCATTCTTTCTCAGAAATAATTTAATGATAATAAAGAAAATAGATTCTCTAAAATACAATCTTACACTTTGGCTAACCACCCACGAGTTGAAAGAACTGTGTGAGGAAGGAACGAAGAAAGGAAAGAAATGTGTGTTTCTCACATCAGACGATGAAAAAAATCCATGTACTATAACCTGAAAAGGAAAAATAAACATAGTCCATGAAAGCCTGTGGCTAAAAGGAATGAATATGTTCTTTAAAAAAAAAAATCCCCCAAAACGGAACTGTATTCTTTGCAGGTTTAGTGGTAACCTTTGCCAAAATCTGTTTTCTGGAAATTTTCCTCCAGACCTGGCTCCCATCAACGAGCTTGGCTGCAGGAGTAAGGCTTGGATGACTGTGGTTTGGAATGTGTGAATGTTAAAATCAGACCTTGTTCCCTTTTCTTTTTCACAACAAGCTTTTGGTTTGGCTGTGTTCGTGCTGGGTTTTCCAGTGCTGCCTTGTTTCTTTTCTTGCTACAGGTTGGAGCTATTGAGGAGTTCTTCTTTTAAATCAAATATGTATTTATTTATTTGGCCGTGTCAGTCTTAGTTGCAGCATGTGGGTTCTTTGTTTCGGCGAGGACTCTAAAGTGCCTGGGCTCAGTACTTACACCATAGCATGTGGGATCTTAGTTTCTCAACCAGGGATTGAACCTGCGTCCCCTACATTGGAAGGCGAACTCTTAACCACTGGACTTCCAGGAGAGTCCCTGAGGGGCTCTTCATATTGTATTTTCAGTTCATTTTCTCTTTTGACCACCACTTTGCCCTTTCTCGCAATGCCCTTGAGAATCAATAGACCCCATTGCATGCTGAAAACTGAGAGAGTGTAAAATGATTCATGGAAGCCACACAGTAAGTTGGAAGAAGGTTCTGAATTAGAATTTAGAATTTCCTTATCCACCCAGGTCTGTCAACCTGATCCACTAGGCTCAGTTTTTCTAAGACATTGAAATCCTCTGGTGCATAGTGATCCATAGATATAAAGTGAGACTTCAAACTAGTACTACTATGCAGAGTGACTAGATATGAAATTTTATTGTTGTTCAGTCACTTAGTCGTGTCCAACCCTTTGCAACCCCATGAACTGTAGCCTGTAAGGCTCCTCCGTCCATGGGATTCCCCAGGCAAGAATACTGGAATGGTTTGCCATTTCCTTCTCCAGGGGATCTTCCAGACCCAGTGATCAGACTCTCGTCTCCTGCATTGCAGGCAAATTCTTTAACCCTGAGCCACCAGGGAAACCCAGGTAGTTTGTGTAACCTACCATGTTATATAGCAGTTGTTTCCACTGAAAAAGCTGTTTCCAGGGGAAGGGCACATGCTGAAATCATTTTCACTGGATCTTCAAAGCAAGCAGATGCCTTTATGCTCTGGTGTTATATAGACCAGAACGTACATAGCTAGAACCAGAGAACATGAAGAATCTACTTAAAAGAGCGATGGTGGACTGAAAGACTGAGAATGTCCTGTAATTAGTATAAAATGCTTCCTGACATCAGGAAGTTTTGTTGATAGAGGTGGGCATGGGATGTGGGACAGTGTGGGATGCAGAAAAGGATCAGTAGATGAGCAAGAACAAGGGGTAATGGAAGGATCAGTAAGGACCAGGGCAGATATGTTTCCTTTGGTTATATTTGTCTAAAATGAAACCCAGAGCCACACCATATACTAGCTCATTGCATGTGTGCATTTGTCTAAGATATTTATGGTTGTTTTATGATATTGATGTATTTTACACTCTTTCTGCTGATTTCAGATTTTGAAAAATCTAGATTAAAGCCATCTCTTCTTATATTAATAAATATTGATATTAGGCACTTTAGTTGAAGATGGCAGATTAAATGTATACATTAGCCTGCAGTCCCTTCTAAACTGTTCTAAAGTATAAACAGAAGAATTGGGGTTGAGAGGGGAAGGCGTAAACCATAATGACAGAGAGACTAGGACAAGAGAAAATAAAGACAAAGTTTGGGCTGCTAGAAAACACCTGGTCTAGTGATAGCTACTTGGAAAATTGGAGAATGCCGAGTTTATAACAGTGGTTGGAAAACGGAGAAGCAACCCAGTTTACACTCAAGAACCTGAAAAAGGCTGAGGAAGTGGGGACTGGAGGTTCTTTTTGAAGTGATATTGAAGCGGGGTACAGTCAGCAGATTGGATAAAAGTCTATTTACAAAGCAGTTAGATGGATAAATGGATATATGAAATGTGATATATCCACAGAGTGGAATATTATTTACCAAAGAAAGAAATGAAGTTCTGATTTAGTATAAAACAAGGGTGAACTTTGAGACATCATGCTAAGTGAGAGAAGCTAAGTACAAAGGACCACATACTGCCTGGCTCCATTTATATGAACTGCCTAGAATAGACAAATCTATAGAAATAGAAAGTAGATTAATGGTTGCCTACGCAATGGCAACCCACTCCAGTGTTCTTGCCTGGAGAATCCCAGGATGGGGGAGCCTGGTGGGCTGCCGTCTATGGGGTCGCACAGAGTCGGACACGACTGAAGCGACTTAGCAGCAGCAGCAGAGCTAGTGGGAGGTAAAATTGGAGTTTTGGCTGGCGGAAATGAATTTCGTTTGGTGGTGATAAACATTCTAAGATTGTTCATGTGATGGATGCACAACTCAGTGAATACAGTAAAAATCACTGAATTGTGCCCTTTAATTAGATGAAATTATATGGTAAGTGAATTATATTTCAATAAGTCTGTTTAAAAAACAGTTATATGTCCATATTTTCTCTCCCACCCAGGAATGTTTTCTGAACCAGAGAACACCAGACATAATTGAGGATGGGGATACCATACTAAAACCAGAGGTATTAGGTGAAATTTTACTCACTGAATGTTGGTACCTGTATTACTTCTTTCCTTAATCAGTTCCTGGTCTACCAGCAGCCAAGCTTAGGCTTTTCATCTAAGTAGAAAATTGGAAGTCTTCTCTGGGGCATCTGTCCAGCCCTTGAGAAAAGATCTAATTATATTGACATAGGTGGGCCAAGAGGGTGTCCTTTAATGAAATGACCTGGGAGATTGTGAAGGGCAGGGAAGCCTGGTGTGCTGCGGTCCATGGGGTCTCAAAGAGTTGGACATGACTTAGCGACTGAATGATGGCAACAATGTGAATCTCTCTATTGAGAAGATGTTTGCACAACTAGGGAAGAATTTGGAGATGACTCAGCCATAAGTACATTAAAAAGTAAACACGTTTTAAAAACGAAACAAGACTATGTAAAATAAAGTATTTGGGAAAGAAAAAAATCAAGACAGTATACTACATTGCTTAGCTGTTATATCATACAGTTAAAATAGTATAAACACTAAATATAAAAATAAAATTTGTTTCAACTATATTGTAGAATGAGAGTTGAGGAGAGAGTGGATATGAGATACAATACAGGGGGAGAACTGTGAAGGTGAGAGAGCACTAAATCCTCATCTTCCAATGTAAGAAGTTAATAGATAATGCTGGGAAATGAAAAATCCAAAAGAACCAATATAAGAGTAACTTTTGGAAATTTAGAAATAATTACTAGGAGAATCGGTTGCCAGTACTGTCACTGAGGCATAGGTAACAAGACTGGGTTCAAGAAAATGCTGATTTGAATAGCAATACTTATGGATTACTTGATTAAAAAAAAATATGTGCAAGCATAACTTGGATAAACATAAAAATTAAAACTCAACAATTAGAGCATGAACAACTGGGTTTAAAAAAATGGCTTGTTGACCTTAACAGGCACTTTACCAAAGAAGATATGTAGATGTCAAATAAGCACATGAAAAAAATGCTGTACATCTTCTCAAATATCAAAGAGAAATGCCAATCTAAGACATTGGTAACATACCACTACACACCTATTAGAATCGCCAAGTCCAGAATATTGACACCAAATGCTGGTGAGTATATGGAGCAACAGGAAATCTCATTCATTGCTGGTGAGAATACAGAATGGTATGATCCCTTTGGAAGACAATTTGGCAATTTATTATAAACCTAAATATATTCTTAACAAAAAAACCCAGCAATCACACTCCTTGGTGTTGAAAACTTATGTGCATACAAAAACCTACACACAAATGTTTATAGCAACTTTATTCATAATTGCTAAGACTTGGTTACAACCAAGATGTCCTTTGATAGGTAAATGAATACATAAACAGTAATCAGTTCAGTTCAGTTCAGTTGCTCAGTCGTGTCCGAATCTTTGCAACCCCATGGACTGCAGCACACCAGGCCTCCCTGTCCATCATCAACTCCTGGAGTTTACCCAAACTCATGTCCATTGAGTTGGTGATGCCATCCAACCATCTCATCCTCTGTTGTCCCCTTCTCCTGACTTCAATCTTTCCCAGCATCAGGGTCTTTTCAAATGACTCAGTTCTTCGCATCAGGTGGCTAAAGTGTTGGAATTTCAGCTTCAGCATCAGTCCTTTCAATGAATTTCAGGACTGATTTCCTTTAGGATGGACTGGTTGGATCTCCTTGCAGTCCAAGGGACTCTCAAGAGTCTTCTCTAACACCACAGTTCAAAAGCATCAATTCTTTGGCCCTCAGTTTTCTTTATAGTCCAACTCTCACATCTATACATGACTACTGGAAAAACCATAGCCTTGATTAAACAGACCTTTGTTGGTAAAGTAATGTCTCTGCTTTTAAATATGCTGCCTATCATAACTTATCTTCCAAGGAGCAAGCGTCTTTTAATTTCATGGCCGCAATCACCATCTGCA
Source organism: Bos grunniens (assembly GCF_055505025.1). Classification (NCBI taxonomy): domain Eukaryota; kingdom Metazoa; phylum Chordata; class Mammalia; order Artiodactyla; family Bovidae; genus Bos; species Bos grunniens. The sequence continues at coordinate 50,769,342 of NC_141180.1, forward strand.
GTGATTTTGGAGGCCCCCAAAATAGTCTCTGTTTCCACGGTTTCCTCATCTATTTGCCATGAAGGGATGGGACCAGATGCCATGATCTTAGTTTTCTGAATGTTGAGTTTTAAGCCAACTTTTTCACTCTCCTCCTTCATTTTCATCAAAAGGCTCTTTAGTTCTTCACTTTCTGCCATAAGGGTGGTGTCATCTGCATATCTGAGGTTACTGATATTTCTCCCGGCAATCTTGTTTCCAGCTTGTGCTTCATCCAGCCCAGTGTTTCTCAAAACAGTAATAAATCCAGATAATGGAATACTATTCAGCACTGAAAAGAAATGAACTAGCCAGTATGATTTCAATTATATGACAGTTCTAGGAAATGGAAAACTATGGAGACAGAAAAAAGATCAATGGTGGCCAAGGGGTGAGTGAAGGGTTAGTAGGCAGAACATGGAGGATTTTTAGGACAGTGAGCTATTTATTTCACATGATATTATAATGGTGGGTACATGTCATTATGCAGTTTTACATTTGTCAAAACCCAAAGCATCTACAACAACAAGAGTAAACCCTAATGTAAACTATGGACTTTGGGTAATTATAATGTGTCAGTTTGGGCTTATCAGTTATAAAAACTGTCCCATTCTGGTGGGGGATATTGATAATGGTAAAGGCTGTGTGTGGGGGGAGGTAAAGGGGGTATTATGGGAAATCTCTGTATGCTTTGCTCAGTTTTGCTGTGAACCTAAAACTGCTCTAAAAAATAAAGCCCATTAAAAAGTAAATAAATAGGGGTGGATACAACTCCCATCTTAATGAAGCATAAGTTGCCGTTGTTGTTGTTTAGTCGCTAAGTCATGTCCAATTCTTTTGTGACGCTATGGACTGTAACCCGCCAGGCTCCTCTGTCCATGGAATTCTCCAGGCAAGAACACTGGAGTGGACTGCCATTCCCTTCTCCAGGGGATCTTCCTGACCCAGGGTTCAAACACAGGTCTCCTGCATTGCAGGCAGATTCTTTACCACCTGAACCATCACTTGTGGTCTAATCTCTATGCTAGACTCTCATCTTTTAACACTTGTGTTCATAAAAGTAAATATACCTGGTGAAGGTGTTGCTTTATTTTGCATTTTAATCATATTCAGGGAACTTCATACATTTCCTTGGTTTGTTTTCTATGCTTTCTTTCCAGGAAATTCTCCCAACTTTATATTGTCATAGGAATGCTATCATCAAAAAGAACTGTGAATTATTTTCAGTCACAGAATTCTAAAAGTTTCAATGGCAATAGTCACTCCAGTTGCCTCTTTGCATGTGTCCAAAATGTATACCCTTAAAAGGTCCATCTGAAAATCTGATCTTGTGTTCATTCATTTATTTATTACTTTTTTTCTACAAATATCCATTGAGCACTTACGATGGGCTAGGCCTTAGGTATACAATGAGCGTAATAGATATGGTCTTTGCACTCATGTAGCTTACAGTTTAATGGGAGAAGATAGACATGAAACTGGCAAACAGTTCAATACTCAGAATTATGTGCGTTAAGACTCTAAAACAACTTGTGGGGCCAAGTGTGTTAGTGAGGAGGAGAGTGGTAAGAAATGAGTTTGGAGAATTAAACTGAAATCTGATCATGCAAGCCCTGTAGGCCATGTAAGGATGTTTCATTTTCTACTAAATGCAATGGAAAAAGCAATAAAGGTTTTAAAGCATGTTTAAACAATCTCTCTACCCACTGTGGCGAGCACAGAAGGAAGGGGCAAGAGAAGATGGGGTAGTGCTTAGGAGTTCCACTGCTGTAGTGCATTGGCAATGGTGAGAGCCTGGACATGGAGAGATACAGAGAGGTTCGAGAAATATTTCAAAAGTGGTTTCAGTAGTATTTGGAATGGATTGCTTGTTATGAGCAAAGGGGAGGGAGCTTGCCTCGATGACGCCTAGGTTTGTGGTTTTAGAGAATGAACAGACGGTAGTTTCATCTACTTAGATAGGAAAGATGGGAGGAGGAGGGTTAAGAATTCAGTTTTTGGACAACTTAAGTTTGAGTTGCCGCTGAGATATCTGAGTAGGCAGTTGGATATCAAGCTTGGATATCAGAGAAAAGGTCTGGGCTGGAGACAAAAATATGGGAGTTAACAGCATTTCGGTGATATTTAAAGCTATGGGACTGGATGAGATCACCCGGGGTTGTGGCGGAGAGGGGGCGGAATGTAGAGAGAAATGAACAACAGCTCCAGGAGGGCCGAGTGTCTCTAGTAATAGAAGCAGAGAGGAGGAGCTGCTGACAGTGATACTTATATTAACCCAAGCTTAGGGGAGACGAGGCAGCACTGCTGGCAGAGCGGGCAAGGGTAGAGTGTTTCAATAATAGTACAAGCAACTGTGCTGAGTGCTGCTGAGAGGTCAAGCTGAGATCTGGAAAGAATCTACTGGATTTGGCATTAGCACTGTATGGTGCTGAAGCTGAGCCCTACCTGCCCAGAAAACCTATTGTGAGCATCTCCTTTCAGTTCTGTGTTTAGCAATGACACACTGTTAGTTTGAAATGAGCCACAGTGGGAGTATTTACAACATGGAAGTTGACAAACACTATGATTTTTTTTCCCTCGAGAGCTAGTTGTTAAACATGTACCAACATGCCACTGGCAATGCAACTCCATTTATAACAACATGAAGGGTGAAACAGCCTTCTCTGCTTTCTCTGGTCCCATCAGAAAGTTTTCAGAACATTTTTCATGGAAATGAGTTCCCTTCAAAGAAAGCAGCTGAATGTCCGAACTTCCTTTGAAATGGGTTTTTACCTTTGCACAAGACCTTCTAAAGTCTTTGCCTTTTAGTCATTAAACTTTGCAAATGGGATGCAGACCAACAGGAAAAAAATATTCAGTGTGCTCATAGGAAGAAATTCTTCCATGTCTAAGATGCTATAATTATGAGTTGGCTGCAAGCAATTCTGGGAAGCATAACGGTAAACCACATTTCATTTACTCCTGGGTTTATTTACTTGGTAAAAAATAATCATTAGAAGATTCCAGAATTCACAGGCTAAGAGATGATATTTCTCCCATCTTTCTTTTCCATTTCAAAAAAAATGTGATTCTATGAAAATGTAGACAAGAAAAGTAACTGGAAGTTGGAAAGTTTGATATGTTCAGTATCATGACAAACGAATTAGATTATTAGATAATCAAGCTAGTTATTAGATAAACATGTTAAGATGAAATTGTTTAAAGAGCTACGCTTTTGACATTATTTCAGCTGTGATATCTAGCCACAGGCTAAATCCTGCTCTCACCTAAAAGTGAACTAAGGATTGAGCTGAATGCATTACAGAGTCTTCAGTTCACTGAAGAAGATGGCATGCAAACCTAATCCAGGCTGCTCTGAAAGTCTGTACTTTGACACATCTTTACTCCAAAAACATAGCAATGATAAATGAAATGTTTCAAGCTTAAAAAGTAAATAAACACTTCTGTGGCCCAGAATTGGGATAGACATACAAAACTCAAGCCGAGCGGAAGCCACAGGCTTACAGGGCTCTAGGTCTGGAACCAGGCAATGCTAGCTAGAGTTTGGCTCTTCCAGGGTAAATTAAAAGCATTCCATGCCGAGATAGGAGACTGAAGCCAGGTTCACTGCTTGAAGCCAGAGGCAGATGCAGGCTCCTCCTATTCTTGAAAGGAGGTTGAAAAAGAAGTTGTTCCTGCCTGGGGCTACAGCTGTTAGCAAACTGTGGTCTTAGAGGAGAGAGAAGACACAGATATGACCCTGTGACTAGGACAGGGAGAAGTCCATCCCCTGGCTTGGTGCCTGGATCTGTCTTCAATCACTGTGGGCTGGATCTCTGAAGATCCATTAGTAGATCTGGGTCTGAACTGGGGTCCACAGAGCCAAGAACAGCATGAGGGCAATCGCAAAACCACTAGACAGGAAGGAGAAAACACACTGAGAGTGGAGGGAAGAAGAGAAAGAGAGATGGAAGGAAGGCAAGCCTAGTCTCAAAATGATCAACTCAGCCAAAATCCAATAGTAAGTAAGAGCCGACTAGACAAAAGAAGATGAATTTATTACTGTTGAAACTACTTTTATGGAACAATCTGAGAAAAGGTTTAACTATATTTAGAATGTTCAAAGAGATATGTGAAAGAATAACTTCCATTAGAAAAAGAGCAAGACATTGTGAGAAAACAAATGCCAGCATAAAGGAAATTAGAATGGATGGAAGCTAAAAAGAACAACTAGAAATCTTAGAAATGAAAAGCAGAGTCATTAAAATAAAAATCCAACAGATGAGATAAGCTCTACACCAGAAATAGTTTAAAAGAAAATGAATGAATTAAAGATAGTGCTGAAGATTTTACCCAAGAAACAAGACAGGAAGACAAGAGATTAAAAAAATGTGAGCGAAATGTTAAGAGAGTGTGTGCGTGCTCAATCATGTTTGACTCTTTGCAGCCCCATGGACTGCAGCCTGCCAGGCTCCTCTGTCCATGGAATTTTCCAGGCAAGAATACTGGAGTGGGTTGTCATTTCCTCCTCCAAGGGATCTTCCTGACTCAGGGATTGAGCCTGCGTCTCTTGAGTTTCCTGCACTGGCAGGTGGATTCTTTACCAGTAGTGCCACCTGGGAAGCTCTAGTTAATTAAGAGAAAGACAGGTCAAGTGAATCTTCAACATAACGTCTCCAAGGAGTTCTAGGACTTGAGGATGAACAGAATGGTGGGAAACCATTATTTGAAGAGGTAATAGCTAAGAATTTCCCACAGTTAAAAAAGATCTTCTATCTTAGATTTGAAGAGTCGTATAAACTGCCAAGCAGGAAAAACATATATTCACACATCCTAGTGAAACTGTGTAGCATCAAAGATAAATAGAGAACTTAAAAGCTGTCAGAAAAGATGTATCACCTTCATAGGAATGAAAATTTGACTGATAGCTTACTTTTCATATGTAGACATCTATGCCAGAGGACAATTAAATAGTATCTTTATAAGTCCTAAGGCAAAATAGCTGAGAGTACAAAAATCTTATATCTCTTGAAACTATTATTAACCGTGAGGGTCAAAGACATTTTAAAAAAGACCCCGATTAAAATATTTTCACTCAGAGACTCTCATGAACATAACTAGTAAGAATGCATTTCAGGAAAAACAAAAAGAAACGGAGATTGATAATGATAAACAGAGAGATTGATAGATTAGCAAATTTAGTTTTCTTAAAAAACTCACCATTTTTGCATTTATTAAAAGGATGAACTCTAGACAAAACTCTAAACAAAAGTGAAAAAGCCAAAGGAGGTAAAGGAAGGGTAAAGAAAATGAGAATTATTCAATGGGAGGTTTATATATATACTAAGATCACTTTCATGTCAAGGGAAAGGATAAAAATACTGAATAATCTTAGATGTTTTCAGGAAATGCAATAGTTAAGTATGTATGTTAACAATTTTAAAATTCCTACTAAAATAAATAAAATACCATGTCTGGCTCCTAAGCCAGCAGAATAGGAAAAAGGGAATGTAGAAAATGTTTTTAATGCAAGAGAAGGCAGGAAAAGTGGGGGAAAAAGAGCAAAAGATGGTAAAAATAAAAAGAGTTAAAAATAAGTTCAAATACTCATTAACTTCTGCAACTACAAATGTGTTAAAAATTGATTTAAAACAAGGATATTATCAGAATACATAAAATGCCAAAATCAGTTACATATTATATACAACAGACATATCTAAAATAGTCATTTGGAAAAATGAAAAATATAAGAAATAGTTCACAGTAAAAATAATAACAAAAAGAAAGTTTGTATAGAAATCTTAATACCAGATACAATAGAATTTAAAAACACAAAAATTAATAAGTATATAGAGGTACACTATACAATAACATGATATGTATGTAATAATCACAAACCTGTAAATACCTCAAAATATGTAAAGAAACACTGACCATATTATACAGAGATTTATTAGTCCAGTATCATGGTAAAGAATTTTAACACACCATTGACAGATCAAGCAGAATTTTAAAAATTAGCAACTCCCCTGCAAGGGATGATTTGAAGGAGTAGCACTGAAATATATACATTATATTTGTAAGGGCTTCCCAGGTGACGCGAACGGTAAAGAACCCGCCTGCCAATGCAGGAGACAGAAGAGATACACATTTGATCCCTGGGTTGCGAAGATCCTCTAGAGGAGGTCATGGCAACCCACTCCAGTATTCTCGCCTGGAGAATTTCACAGAGAGAGGAGCCTGGCGGGCTACAGTCCATAGGGTCACAAAGAGTCAGACACTACTGAACCAACAATAGGTAGTGGGAATTTACTGTACGATGCAGGGGACCCAAATCTGGTGCTTTGTGACAACCTAGATGGGGGGGATGGAGTGGGAGGAGGGAGGGAGGTTCAAGAGGAAGGGGTACCTGTATACCTATGGCTGATTCATGCTGATGTATGGCAGAAACCATCACAATATTGCAAAGTAATTATCTTCCAATTAAAAATAAAATTAGCAACTCCTCAGAATATTCAAATACCAAATTTAAAAGTTTGATCTAGTACATAAATCAAATACATGTAATACTCTGAACCAAGCAAATAAAGAATATGGACAGTGGGTTCTTTTTCAGCGTCATCTAACTTTTAAAAAAGAAATTTATCACCTACTAGGTTAAAAAGTAGTCGAGACAAATTTAAGAAAATCAGTATCATACAGACTACAGTCTTATGGTTAATTAGATTGGAAATCAACACTAAACATTTAAATGTCCACCTGTTTTGAAACTTAAAAATTTATAACCAAATAACTCAAGATTAAAAAGAAAATCACAATGAAAATCACAAAAATGAATAAAATAGTATCTAGAGATAAACATATATCCTTTTTATTAAGAAAAAGATTGAAAGCAAATGAGCTAACCATTTAAAATAGAAACTAGAAAGGTGATAGAGTAAAAGAGTGCAAAAGCAAGGAAACATTCATTTCCTAGAGCCGCCATAACAAAGTACCGGAGACTGGTTGGCTTAAAACAACAGAAATTGATTGTCTCACAGTTCTGGAGGCCAGAAGTCTGAAATCAAGATGTAGGTAAGATGTGAAGGGCAAGAACTGTCCAGGGCTCTCTACTAGATTCTGGAACCTCAGGTGTCCTTTGGGTTATAGGTGTGAGTGGGTGCTAAGTCACTTCAGTCGTGTCTGGCTCTTTGCGACCTCATGGACTATAGCCCGTCAGGCTTCTCTGTTCATGGGATTCTCCAGGCAAGAATACTAGAGTGAGTTGCCCTTCCCTCTTCCAGGGGATCTTCCCGACCCAGGGATTGAACCCTTGTCTCTTAGGTTTCCTGCATTGGCAGCTGGATTCTTTACCACTAGTGCCATCTGGGAAGCCCTTGTTTTACAGATGCATTGTTCTAATCCTGTCTTCACCTGACATTCTTCCTGTGCATCTTCACATTGTCATCCCTCTGTATCTCTGTCTGTGGCCAAATCCTCCTCCTCCTAAAAGGACCTCAGTCATGTTGGATTAGAGACCCTTTCTACTCTAGTATGACCTCGTGATGACTTAACTAAATTCATGTGCAATGACCCTATTTCCAACTAAGGTCACATTGTCCAGTACCAGTGGTAAGGACTTCAACATCTTTTGGAGGTAGAGGGACACGATTTGACCCATAACAGAAAGCATGAATAAAAATAAAAGCAGAATGGCTGAATAGAAGGCAAAGTTGTAATAAAGAAATACAACCAAAAGTTAGTTCTTAAAAAAAAAATCTAGGGTGGATACAGTCTTTAACAAGGCTCTTCAAGGGGGAAAAAGCACATGTGAGTTCTTATAGCAGTCTTTCACTTAAAATTGATCCTGACTAGATGTTAACTCTACCTTTTGGAGTTCATATATTAGAAGAAAGAAAATAAAGCAAAAGGAAAAAAGAACACATGATTAAATCAGAAATTTATCAAGCAAAAGCTAATTACACTCACTTAATTGTTCAGTTCAGTCACTCAGTCGTGTCCGACTCTCTACGACTCCATGAATCGCAGCAAGCCAGGCCTCCCTGTCCATCACCAACTCCCGGATTTCACCCAGACTCACATCCATTGAGTCAGTGATGCCATCCAGCCATCTCATCCCCTGTCGTCCCCTTCTCCTCCTGCCCTCAATCCCTCCCAGCATCAGAGTCTTCTCCAATGAGTCAACTCTTCCCATGAGGTGGCCAAAGTACTGGAGTTTCAGCTTTAGCATCATTCCTTCCAAAGAAATCCCAGGGCTGATCTCCTTCAGAATGGACTGGTTGGATCTCCTTGCAGTCCAAGGGACTCTCAAGAGTCTTCTCCAACACCACAGTTCAAAAGCATCAATTCTTCGGCGCTCAGCCTTCTTCACAGTGCAACTCTCACATCCATACGTGACCACAGGAAAAACCATAGCCTTGACTAGACGAACCTTTGTTGGCAAAGAAATGTCTCTGCTTTTGAATATGCTATCTAGGTTGGTCATAACTTTCCTCCCAAGGAGTAAGCATCTTTTAATTTCATGGCTGCAGTCATCATCTGCAGTGATTTTGGAGCCCCCAAAAATAAAGTCTGACACTGTTTCCACTGTTTCCCCATCTATTTCCCATGAAGTGACGGGACCAGATGCCATGATCTTCGTTTTCTGAATGTTGAGCTTTAAGCCAACTTTTTCACTCTCCACTTTCACTTTCATCAAGAGGCTTTTTAGTTCCTCTTCACTTTCTGCCATAAGGGTGGTGTCATCTGCATATCTGAGGTTATTGATATTTCTCCCGGCAATCTTGATTCCAACTTGTGTTTCTTCCAGTCCAGTGTTTCTCATGATGTACTCTGCATATAAGTTAAATAAGCAGGGTGACAATATACCTTGTCACCTTGACGTACTCCTTTTCCTATTTGGAACCATTCTGTTGTTCCATGTCCAGTTCTAACTGTCGCTTCCTGACCTGCATATAGATTTCTCAAAAGGCAGATAAGGTGGTCTGGTATTCCCATCTCTTGAAGAATTTTCCACAGATTATTGTGATCCACACAGTCAAAGGCTTTGGCATAGTCAGTAAAGCATAAATAAATGTTTTTCTGGAACTCTCTTGCTTTTTCCATGATCCAGCAGATGTTGGCAATTTGATCTCTGGTTCCTCTGCCTTTTCTAAAACCAGCTTGAACATCAGGCAGTTCACGGTTCACATATTGCTGAAGCCTGGCTTGGAGAATTTTGAGCATTACTTTACTAGTGTGTGAGATGAGTGCAATTGTGCGGGTGTTGGAGCATTCTTTGGCATTGCCTTTCTTTGGGATTGGAATGAAAATTGACCTTTTCCAGTCCTGTGGCCACTGCTGAGTTTTCCAGATTTGCTGGCATATTGAGTGAAGCACTTTCACAGCATCATCTTTCAGGATTTGAAATAGCTCAACTGGAATTCCATCACCTCCACTAGCTTTGTTTGTAGTGATGCTTTCTAAGGCCCACTTGACTTCACATTCCAGGATGTCTGGCTCTAGGTCAGTGATCACACCATCGTGATTATCTGGGTCATGAAGATCTTTTTTGTACAGTTCTTCTGTGTATTCTTGCCATCTCTTCTTAATATCTTCTGCTTCTGTTAAGTCCATACCATTTCTGTCCTTTATTGAGCTCATCTTTGCATGAAATGTTCCTTTGGTATCTCTAATTTTCTTGAAGAGATCCCTAGTCTTTCCCATTCTGTTGTTTTCCTCTATTTCTTTGCATTGATCGCTGAGGAAGGCTTTCTTATCTCTTGTTGCTATTCTTTGGAACTCTGCACTCAAATGTTTATATCTTTCCTTTTCTCCTTTACTTTTCACTTCTCTTCTTTTCACAGCTATTTGTAAGGCCTCCCCAGGCAGCCATTTTGCTTTTTTGCATTTCTTTTCCACGGGGATGGTCTTGATCCCTGTTTCCTGTACAATGTCATGAACCTCATTCCATAGTTCATCAGGCACTCTATCTATCAGATCTAGGCCCTTAAATCTATTTCTCACTTCTACTGTATAATCATAAGGGATTTGATTTAGGTCATACCTGAATGGTCTAGTGGTTTTCCCTAGTTTCTTCAATTTAAGTCTGAATTTGGCAATAAGGAGTTCATGATCTGAGCCACAGTCAGCTCCCGGTCTTGTTTTTGCTGATGTATAGAGCTTCTCCATCTTTGGCTGCAAAGAATATAATCAATCTGATTTCGGTGTTGACCATCTGGTGATGTCCATGTGTAGAGTCTTCTCTTGTGTTGTTGGATGAGGGTGTTTGTTATGATCAGTGCATTGTCTTGGCAAAAACAATTAACCTTGCCTGGTTAATTTCATACAGTAATGACAGTCATCTATAGCAAAAGTCTAAATTAGAGGGCTCTTGAACAAGTATGGGCATGAATTTCAGTCATATACTTAATATACAATTCACACTTATTTTTAAAACAAATTCTATAAATCTTGGATAGAGTAGTACTTCAATCTATTTTTAAAACTTGGACGGGTAGATGATCACATAATATCTCTATTTGTAATAGCTATGTCTCTTCCTTGGGCTTATATTGGGCCTTATTTTCAGATTTTTAGGTGAAAAATAAGGAACTGAGAAGTGTGCCCTTAGCCAGCAGGGAGCTGTAGTGTTCAAAAAATGTTTGTGGTAAGATTTAATTTTATCCATTAAATAAATACTTTAGCATATTTGTATACACAGAGCATATATTTTTACCTACTCCAATCTTTCTGGGTGGATATAAAAATAAATATACAAGAAAGTGATAATGGAGCTACTGACAGATGCTTTGGTACAGCTGCGAAATGAAAACATTTCTCTCTATGTATTCATAATCACTGTAGAGATAGAGATCTGTAAACCTGCTGAGCTGGTATTTCACTTATGCACTATTTTTTGTCTCCTTCTTAACAAGGGACTCCACATTCCACATATGATCTACATTTTATTTTAACTACCATGTTCTTGGCTTTGTTCTTGTCGTGTCAGATTTATCTTTTAAGAGTCCTTTAATTCACTATGCTTTAATAGTGATTCTCAGCTTCAGACTGTGACTTGCTTTTCTTCCCCTTCAGAAATGTCCTGTAATTTTATTTCTTGTTTCCCAAAGTGTAGCTGTCACTCATATTTTCCATGAATAACAACCTTTTCCCAGAGGGAGCCATCCTCTAGCTCCACTTAAAAACTGTGTTTAAACGCAAATATAATTGCTCCCATTTGTTTAGCTTTGCTTCTCATATTTAATCTAAAGTATTGAGACATTACCAAATGAAACCCCAGAAGACTCTGGATAGGCAAAACAATCCTGGGAAAGAACAAAGCTGGAAGCATCATGCTCCCTAATTTCTAATTATCCTATGAAGCTATAGTTATTAAAGCAGTAGGGCACTGGCATAAAAACAGATACAGAGCAATGGAAAAGAATTGAGAGCCCAGAAATAAACCCTTGCATATGTGGTCGACTAATATTTGAAAAGTGAACCAAGACCACTCAATAGGGGAAGGATGGCCTCTTCAGTAAATGGTGTTGGGAAACTGGATAACCACATGCAAAGAGTGGAATTGGACCTCTATCTTACAGCACTCACCAAAGTTAACTCAAAATGGATTAAAGACTTAAACATGAGCTCTGAAACTATAAAAAGCTCATAAGAAAACATAGGGGGAAAGCTCCCTAATGTTGGTCTTGGAGATGATTTTTTGAACGTGACGCCAAAAGCACAAGCAGCAGAAGCCAGGGTTAAAAAGTGCACTACATCAAACTGCAGAGCTTCTCAGAGCACAACAAGCAAGCAAAAAAAAAATTAAAATTAAAAAGCAACCTATGGATTGGAAGAAAATTTTTGAAAATCATATATTTGATAAGGGGTTAAAATTCAAAATATATAAAGAACTCATACAACTCAAAAGCAAAACTGTCAAACAATCAGATTTTTAAATGGGTTAACGTACTAAATAGATATTTTCCCAAAGAAGATATATGGGTGGTCAAAATGATTTACTGTCCCTAATTGTCAGGGAAATGTAAATTAAAACCTCTGTGAGATATCATCTTACATTTATTGGAATGTTATTGCTTAGTTCTTAAGTCGTGTCCGACTCTTTTTGACCCCATGGACTGCAGCGCCCTAGGCATCCCTGTCCTTCACTATCTCCTGGAGTTTGCTATTTGCTATCTAGTAGAATGGCTATCCTTAAGTGACAAGAAACACAAGTGTTAGTGAAGCTGTCTATGGAGAAAAGGGGACACTCTTGGTAGGAATGCAAATGTATATAGTCACTATAGAAAACAGTATAGAGATTCCTCAAACATTCTAAATAGAACTACCATATGATCCAGCAATCCCACTTCTGGATATACATACACATAGGAAATGAAAACAGGATCTCGAAGAGATATCTGCACTCCCATGTTTATTGCAGCATTATTCACAATAGCCAAGATATGGAGACAACCTAAGTGCCCATGAACAGATGAATGGATAAAGATGTGGGATACGTGTATACACACTTACAACAGACTGGGGGAAATGGGCAAAAGTCGGTCCAAAGGGACAAACTTCTAGAGATAAAATGAATAAGTTCTGGGAATCTAGTGTACAGATGGGGATTGCTGATAATAATATTGTATAATATACTAGAAAGTTGCTAAGAGAATAGATCTTAAATGTTCTCACCACAAGGGAGTGGTAATTATGTCATGTGATGGAGGTGTTAGCTAATACTGTAATGGCAATCATTTCGCAATCTTTGAATTTATCAAATCACCATCTTGTATATCTTAAAGGTACACAGTGTTGTATGTCAATAAAATGGAGTTGGGGAGAAGCATTACCAAAATCTAGCTTTTGTTTTTGTGGTGCTGGCTTTTAATTGTTGAAAAAAAATTTTTTGAGTTGTCTCAAAATTATGTAATCCCCAGGAAAAAGTTTTATTATATAACTTATATTATTAGTATATTATTATATATTAATTAACGTGTATTTATTATATAGTATATAATAAATATATAATTTTACAATTATATTATAAAATCCTCAAATATATAACATATTATTGATATATATTAATATAATACATTAATATATATAAATATATAACTTACATAATAACTATTATATAATATATGATACAATATGTACATTGTATTGTGGTTGCACCTGAATATTAATTAAATTATTAGATTTCTTGTACACACAACCATCTATCCCTATGCCTTTGCTTGCACTGGTCACTGCATCTGGATATTTTGTTTCTCTTTTGCTACCATTCAGTTCAGTTCAGTTTAGTCGCTCAGTCGTGTCTGACTCTTTGCGACCCCATGAATTGCAGCATGCCAGGCCTCCCTGTCCATCACCAACTCCAGGAGTTCACTCAGACTCACATCCATCGAGTCAGTGATGCCATCCAGCCATCTCATCCTCTGTCGTCCCCTTCTCCTCCTGACCCCAATCCCTCCCAGCATCAGAGTCTTTTCCAGTGAGTCAACTCTTTGCATGAGGTGGCCAAACTACTGGAGTTTCAGCCTTAGCATTATTCCTTCCAAAGAAATCCCAGGGCTGATCTCCTTCACAATGGACTGGTTGGATCTCCTTGCAGTCCAAGGGACTCTCAAGAGTCTTCTCCAACACCACAGTTCAAAAGCATCAATTCTTCAGCGCTCAGCTTTCTTCACAGTCCAACTCTCACATCCATACATGACCACTGGAAAAACCATAGCCTTGACTAGACGGACTTTTGTTGGCAAAGTAATGTCTCTGCTTTTCAATATGCTGTCTAGCTTGGTCATAACTTTTCTTCCAAGGAGTAAACGTCTTTTAATTTCATGGCTGCAGTCACCATCTACTCAACTGGTAAAGAAACTGAGGCCTGGAGCTTGACTCACCCAAAGTCACATAGTTCAGTTCAGTGCAGTTCAGTCGCTCACTTGTGTCCGACTCTGCTACACCATGAACCGCAGCACACCAGGCTTCCCTGTCCATCACCAACTCCCAGCATCCACCCAAACTCATGTCCATTGAGAAAGTGATGCCATCCAACCATCTTATCCTCTGTCATTCCCTTCTCCTCCTGCCCTCAATCTTTCCCAGCATCAGGGTCTTTTCCAATAAGTCAGCTCTTCACATCAGATGGCCAAAGTATTGGAGTTTCAGCTTCAACATCAGTCCTTCCAATGAACACCCAGGACTGACCTCCTTTAGGATGGACTGGTTGGATCTCCTTGCAGTCCAAGGGACTCTCAAGAGTCTTCTCCAACACCACAGTTCAAAAGCATCAATTCTTCAGTGCTCAGCTTTATAGTTCAACTCTCACATCCATACCTGATCACTGGAAAAACCACAGCCTGGACCAGATGGACCTTTGTTGACAAAGTAATGTCTCTGCTTTTTAATATGCTGTCTGCTGCTGCTGCTGTTGCTAAGTCGCTTCAGTCGTGTCCGACTCTGTGCGACCCCATAGACAGCAGCCCACCAGGCTCTGCTGTCCCTGGGATTCTCCAGGCAAGAACCGTGGAGTGGGTTGCCATTTCCCTCTCCAATGCGTGAAAGTGAAAAGTGAAAGTGAAGTCGCTCAGTCACCTCCGACTTGTAGCGACCCCATGGACTGCAGCCTACCAGGCTCCTCCATCCATGGTCTAGGTTGGTCATAACTTTCCTTCCAAGGAATAAGTGTCTTCTAATTTCATGGCTGCAGTCACCATCTGCAGTGATTTTGGAGCCCAGAAAAATAAAGTCAGCCACTGTTTCCACTGTTTCCCCATCTATTTGCCATGATGTGATGGGACCGGATGCCATGATTGTAGTTTTCTGAATGTTGAGTTTTAAGCCAACTTTTTCACTCTCTTCTTTAACTTTCATCAAGAGGCTCTTTAGTTCTCCTTCACTTTCTGCCATAAGGAGGTGTCATCTGCATTATCTGAGGTTAGTAAGGTCATAACTGAGCCTAAAGTCACCTCTGGACTCTGGATTCCCAGGGATTTTTGTCTACCACACCCACTGCCTTTTCAAGGTTCCGCTCAAATAATGCTTTATTTCTGAAGCTTTGTTGAAATCTTCAAATAGAAGTAATCTGTCCCTTCCTTGAGATCCTAAATGTTTAATTTTAAACCCCTACGGATAGTTATCACTTTAAATTTTGTATGACAGTTTTTTGTGCTCACTTTCCCCTCTGGATATCTAATTCTTTGAGGACTGGAATCTGCTTGATTTCACTTTTGTGTCTATCATATCATCCAGACTTGTGTTATTAATAGTAGGTGCTCAACGTATATTCGTTAAAATAATTAAACTTCTTTTGGATTTTGGAGACTCGTGACAGGATATAGAAGGCAGCTGCAGCAATATGCCAGGGCTTGGGGAATCCAGGCTTTCTTCACACTTCAATGGTTCTAGACCTGCAGTGCCCAAAAGAACTTTCTGGAATGATGAGAATGCTTTATATTTGTACTGTCCAATATGGTAACACTAGCCACGTATAGCCATTGAGCATTTGAATGTCTAGCGAGATGGAAATGTTAATTTTATTTAATTTTAATTAAGTTATATTTAGACAGCCACATGTTACCATACTAGACAACACAGTTTTAGATTACCTTGGCACCCTATTTTGATAAATCTACTTGTGCTGTCCCTTTGAGCTTTGTTACACAATTGCCTGCTTTGTGAGAAATGGTACTGTTGTTGTCCAGGCTCTGAGTGCCAAGATTCTACACCTGACCTTCCTCCTTCCCCACTTCCCTCCCCAGGAGAAAGATGAGATTCATAAAACTTGTCCTGAGTGCTCCAAACTTCAGGGACCTCCCTTGCCTCAGATTCTGACTACATTGCTAAAGGATAGATGTAGTGCTTAGATGGTATATGTCATTTACTGCTGTTTTGAATTTTAGTGTGTCTAAAATAGATTATAAACTACTTGAGGGCAAAGACCATGCATTCCATATCTTCTGGATCCTCCCTGGTGCTAAGTATGGTGCCAGTTATATCGCAAATATCTATAAATATTGATCAGCTGAAGGTAGCAAAAGGGGATTTGACAAGCAACAAAAGGCAGTACCTGAGACACAGGGAAGAAGGCTTGTTGATGTCTGGTGCTGTGGTAAACAACCTGCCTGCCAAAGCAGGAGACGTGGCTTTGATCCGGGTTTGATGCTCTGGAGTAAGAAATGGCAACTGCTCCAGTAGTCTTGCTTGGAAAATTCTATGGACAGCGGAGCCTGGCAGGTTATAGTCCATGGGGTCAAAAAGAGTCGGACATGATGAGTGACTGAGCATACATGCACGCACTAAAAACTAAAGGATTTTAGAAATTATTTTTTATTCCCATAACTGTTTTTGCAAATGCCGCTTAGTACTATTTTCCAGTCATCTAAGGAGCTCAACTTAAAAAAAAATTTTTTTCAGAGAAATTTTTTTCTGAGTACCCATGTGGCAAAAACTATGCTATCCATTTTGAATGTATTCCTTTCTAATAGGGTCTCCTATCAAAGGAACTTTCTAACCACATTTATGAGCTGCACTTTAGAGTATTTATTTACTGGGAAATTGAGAGGTTGCTAGATGTGCATAACAGTACATTTGGTGGAACCGAAATTAGAATTTGGCTGTATGTTTGTTCAAAAACGTCCCCTAGATGGTCTTGATCATGTACAAGGCTATGCTTTTTGGTGGATGAGGAAATCCAGGCCAAGGCGTTAAGGTTGGTTTACCTTTCCCTCTTTCTTAAGCACCTAAATTATATGTTAGCAAGATTGGGCTCTTGTAGGAATCCAGATAATGGCAAAATTCCTGCTGACCACACCCTGCGTGAGACCACAGTGAGACTGTAAGGGGCTTTGGCAGAGGATTTAGGAAATGAATGATAGCTGCAAAGTTAGAAGGCCCAACCCTGGAATTCTCTCCTGCAGAGCCACACTGCCGGCCTGCCTGCGCTCCAACCACTGGCTCCCAATACCCAAAATATGAGAAGAAAATAAGGAAGCCAGGAGGGAGTTGTCCTTGTGGGACAGGAATTTCAGCTGGCAATTGTTAATCACGTTTTTCCAGCTCTTTTGACATGTGTTACATAAGGGAACCAATTCCAAGACCAAACAATTAAATGCTGTGACTCAATCAGTCAGTTCAGTTGCTCAGTCATGTTCGACCCCATGCCATGCCATAGCACGCCAGGCTTCCCTGTCCATCACTAACTCCTGGAGTTCACCCAAACCCATGTCCATTGAGTCGGTGATGCCATCCAACCGTCTTATCCTCTGTCGTCCCCTTCTCCTCCTGCCCTCAATCTTTCCCAGCACCAGAGTCTTCAAATGAGTCAGCTCTTCGCATCAGGTAGCCAAAATATTGGAGTTTCAGCTTCAACATCAGTCCTTCCAATGAACACCCAGGACTGATCTCCTTTAGGATGGACTGGTTGGATCTCCTTGCAGTCCAAGGGACTCTCAAGAGTCTTCTCCAATACCACAGTTCAAAAGCATCAATTCTTCAGCACTCAGCTTTCTTTATAGTCCAACTCTCACATCCATACATGACCACTGGACTACAAGGGTGTAAAAATAGAATAAGTTGGAGCTGACTTTTCCTTTTAGGGCTACTCTGGTGGCTCAGACTGTAAAGAATCTGCCTTCTATGCAAGAGACCCTGGTTCGATCCCTGGGTCAGGAAGATCCCCTGGAGAAGGGAATGGCAACCCACTCCAGTATTCTTGCCTGGAGAATTTCAGGGACAGAGGCATCTGGGGGCTATAGTCCATGGGTTACAAAGAGCTGGGCATGACTGAGTGACTAACATTTCCACTTTTTTCCTTTTAACTTCTTAATTATGTAGGATGGATTTGTTTAAGCAATTTGTTTTTTACTTCTGTGAAGCAGCAAATCAAGTATTTTATTCCCCTTTCTATTGTTCATTTTTATTTCTACTAATTTTCATACATTTAAAATCTTTACAATTTGCTGAAAATACTTATGAATCATATGCACACATGCATATGTACAATAAATCAATTTTTTAGAATTAATTAAATCTGTTTTTTTTTTTTTTTTTTTGCTTTGAGGTTGTTACTTTTGAGTCAGCTGTTATGTTTGTTTGCTTTTTTTTAACTTTTAATTGTGTATTTGAGTATAGCAATTCACAAAAGCATTATGATAGTTTCAGGTGAACAGCAAAAGGACTTAGCCATACACATACATGTATCCATTCTCCCCAAAACTCCCCTCAAATCTGGCACTCTTTTGTAGCTTACTATGGTTCAAGATTTCAAGGCCTTAGCCCTGTTTGAGTTACAACTTGATACTTACAAAATAGGTGGCTCAAAGGTAAAAGTTTGGTTTAAAGTCCTTTGACAGATACATCTAGATTTAGTTATAAGTAACATGGAAGAAATAACTTTGGTCTCATTCCCATTCATGTCGAGACTAATGAAAAAAATACAGTTGGTAGTATGTGCCCACACTGCCCAGTGTCTAAATAAGATCACATTGATCTGGTGATTATTGATGGTGTGCTTCTGATGTAAAGATTCCACCAAAATGCTGATGAATCCTAAATTATTTAAAAATTTTCTGACTACTCTCCGTAATTCCAAGGTCATACATACCATTTCAGCTTAGTGTCAAATAGTCTTCTCAAACTTAACATGTCTGAAAAACAACTCTTGACTCCCATACTCCTGGAACTTGCTCTTTCCCCAGCCATCCTCAGTTCAGTTAACAGCATCTTTATTCACCTGGTTGGTCATTCTACAAGTTTTGACACATGTATATATTCCTGTAAACACTACCACAGATAAGATATAGAATAGTTTCAATGAAGAACATTTAGGTTGTTCCTGGTGATTATAAATAGAGCTGCTATAAACCTTCATATGTGTACTTTTGAATGAACACATATTTTCATTTCTTTCTGGGTAAATACTCAGGAGTGGCATTACTAAGTTGTATGGTGAGTATATATTTAATGTGTATATTTAACTTTAGAAGAAACTGCCAAACTGTTTTTTCAGAATAGTTGCACCATTTTATACTCCCACCAGTGATAACTTCCCAGGTTACACTGGTGGTAAAGAACCTGCCTGCCAATGCATGAGATAAAGACACCTGGCTTTCATCCCTTGGTCACGAAGATCCCTTGAAGAAGGGAATGACAACCAGTGTTCCTGCCAGGAGAATCCCATGGACAGAGGAGTTGGTAGGCTACAGTCCATAGTGTCACAAAGTCAGACATAACAAGTGACTTAGCATGCAGTGATGTGTGAGAGATTCATTTCTCCCTGAGCTCACCAGTATTTGTATTGACATTAGTTTTTATTTTAACTGGTCTGGTAGATATGCAGTGACAGCTCTTGTGGTTTTAATTTGCATTTCCTGACTGGTGATAGAAGCAAGGTCTGATGCTGTAAAGAGCAATATTGCATAGGAACCTGGAATGTCAGGTCCATGAATCAAGACAAATTGGAAGTGGTCAAACAAGAGATGGCAAGAGTGAACGTTGACATTCTAGGAATCAGTGAACTGAAATGGACTGCAATGGGTGAATTTAACTCAGATAACCATTATATCTACTACTGCGGGCAGGAATCCCTCAGAAGAAATGGAGTAGCCATCATGGTCAACAAAAGAGTCCAAAATGCAGTACTTGGATGCAATCTCAAAAACGACAGAATGGTCTCTGTTCGTTTCCAAGGCAAACCATTCAATATCACAGTAATCCAAGTCTATGCCCCAACCAGTAATGCTGAAGAAGCTGAAGTTGAACGGTTCTATGAAGACCTACAAGACCTTTTAGAACTAATACCCAAAAAAGATGTCCTTTTCATTATAGGGGACTGGAATGCAAAAGTAGGAAGTCAAGAAACACCTGGAGTAACAAGCAAATTTGGCCTTGGAATACGGAATGAAGCAGGGCAAAGACTAATAGAGTTTTGCCAGGAAAATGCACTGGTCATAGCAAACACCCTCTTCCAACAACACAAGAGAAGACCCTACACATGAACATCACCAGATGGTCAACACCAAAATCAGATTGATTATATTCTTTGCAGCCAAAGATGGAGAAGCTCTATACAGTCAGCAAAAACAAGACCAGGAGCTGACTGTGGCTCAGATCATGAACTCCTTATTGCCAAATTCAGACTTAAATTGAAAAGTAGGGAAAACCACTAGACCATTCAGGTATGACCTGAATCAAATCCCTTATGATTATACAGTAGAAGTTAGAAATAGATTTAAGGGCCTAGATCTGATAGATAGAGTGCCTGAAGAACTATGGACTGAGGTTCGTGACATTGTACAGAAGACAGGGATCAAGACCATCCCCGTGGAAAAGAAATGCAAAAAAGCAAAATGGCTGTCTGAGGAGGCCTTACAAATAGTTGTGAAAAGAAGAGAAGCGAAAAGCAAAGGCGAAAGGAAAGATATAAGCATTTGAATGCAGAGTTCCAAAGAATAGCAAGAAGAGATAAGAAAGCCTTCTTCAGCGATCAATGCAAAGAAATAGAGGAAAACAACAGAATGGGAAAGACTAGAGATCTCTTCAAGAAAATTAGAGATACCAAGGGAACATTTCATGCAAAAATGGGCTCGATAAAGGACAGAAATGGTATGGACCTAACAGAAGCAGAAGATATCAAGAAGAGGTGGCAAGAATACACAGAAGAACTGTACAAAAAGGATCTTCACGTCTCAGATAATCACGATGGTGTAATCACTGACCTAGAGCCAGACATCCTGGAATGTGAAGTCAAGTGGGCCTTAGAAAACATCACTATGAACAAAGCTAGTGGAGGTGATGGAATTCCAGTTGAGCTATTTCAAATCCTGAAAGATGATGCTGTGAAAGTGCTGCACTCAATATGCCAGCAAATCTGGAAAACTCAGCAATGGCCACAGGACTGGAAAAGGTCAGTTTTCATTCCAATCCCAAAGAAAGGCAATGCCAAAGAATGCTCCAACTACCACACAATTGCACTCATCTCACATGCTAGTAAAGTAATGTTCAAAATTCTCCAAGCCAGGCTTCAGCAATATGTGAACCGTGAACTGCCTGATGTTCAAGCTGGTTTTAGAAAAGGTAGAGGAACCAGAGATCAAATTGCCAACATCTGCTGGATCATGGAAAAAGCAAGGGAGTTCCAGAAAAACATCTATTTCTGCTTTATTGACTATGCCAAAGCCTTTGACTGTGTGGATCACAGTCAACTGTGGGAAATTCTGAAAGAGACGGGAATACCAGACAACCTGACCTGCCTCTTGAAAGTCTGCATGCAGGGCAGGAAGCAACAGATAGAACTGGACATGGAACAACAGACTGGTTCCAAATAGGAAAAGGAGTATGTCAAGGCTGTATATTGTCACCCTGCTTATTAAACTATATGCAGAGTACATCATGAAAAACGCTGGGCTGGAAGAAGCACAAGCTGGAATCAAGATTGCCGGGAGAAATATCAATAACCTCAGATATGCAGATGGCACCACCCTTATGGCAGAAAGTGAAGAGGAACTAAAGAGCCTCCTGATGAAAGTGAAAGAGGAGAGTAAAAAGTTGGCTTAAAGCTCAACATTCAGAAAACGAAGATCATGGCATCCGGTCCCATCACTTCATGGGAAATAGATGGGGAAACAGTGGAAACAGTGTCAGACTTTATTTTTTTGGGCTCCAAAATCACTGCAGATGGTGATTGCAGCCATGAAATTAAAAGATGCTTACTCCTTGGGAGGAAAGTTATGACCAACCTAGATAGCATATTCAAAAGCAGAGACATTACTTTGCCAGCAAAGGTCCGTCTAGTCAAGGCTATGTTTTTTCCTGTGGTCATGTATGGATGTGAGAGTTGGACTGGGAAGAAGGCTGAGCGCTGAAGAATTGATGTTTTTGAACTGTAGTGTTGGAGAAGACTCTTGAGAGTCCCTTGGACTGCAAGGAGATCCAACCAGTCCATTGTGAAGGAGATCAGTCCTGGGATTTCTTTGGAAGGAATGATGCTAAAGCTGAACCTCCAGTACTTTGGCCACATCATGCAAAGAGTTAATTCATTGGAAAAGACTCTGATGCTAGGAGGGATTGGGGGCAGGAGGAGAAGGGGACGACAGAGGATGAGACGGCTGGATGGTATCACTGACTCGATGGACGTGAGTTTGAGTGAACTCCAGGAGTTGGTGATGGACAGGGAGGCCTGGCGTGCTGCGATTCATGGGGTCGCAAAGAGTCGGACACAACTGAGCGACTGAGCTGAACTGAACTACAGTTAAAGATGCTAACCATCTTTTCATATGCTTATTTGCCATCCATATACTCTCTGAAGCTGTGCTGTCTTATTGAAGAATCCAAATCTTTTGCCTTTCTTCTTCTTCTTTTTTTTTTGGCTTTAAGGATCTTATATTCCTGACCATGGATTAATTCCCTCCCCTTGGCAGTGAAAACACCAAGTCCTAACCACTGGACTGCCAGGGAATTCCCTTGCTATTTTCTAATTAGATTGTTTTCTAACTGCTGAGTTCAGAAAAAAATTTTTTTTCATTCATTCATTTATTCATCCATAGGGCAAACCCACTATGTTCTAGATACGTCATTTTCATATAGTCAACTACTTAGAAGAAAAGGATCAATTTTTCATAAACTATGAACCAGCTAAATTTAGCCAGGATGAAATGGACATCCTGAGTAACTATTTAAAAAATTGAGATAATACTTAAAATTCTCCCCGCAAAGAATTCTCTAGGAACACATTGTTTCACTGGAGAAGTCCACCAAATGTTTTGAGAAGAATTAATATCAATTTTACATAATCTCGGAAAATAGAAAAGGTAGGAACACTTCCTAAAAGACCACATAAAGATATTCCAGTCCAATATCTCTTGTGAACTTTTTTTTAAAAATTTTATTTTATTTTTAAACTTTACTATATTGTATTAGTTTTGCCCAACATCGAAATGAATCCGCCACAGGTATACCCGCTCCCATCCTGAACCCTCCTCCCTCCTCCCTCCCCATACCCTCCTTCCGGGCCGTCCCAGTGCACCAGCCCCAAGCATCCAGCATCGTGCATCGAACCTGGACTGGCGACTCGTCTCATACATGATATTACACATGTTTCAATGCCATTCTCCCAAATCTCCCCACCCTCTCCCTCTCCCACAGAGTCCACAAGACTGATCTATACATCAGTGTCTCTTTTGCTGTCTCCGGCCAAATCAGCCTGAAGGCGCCTGATCTCGTCTGATCTCAGAAAATTTTAAAAAATAGTCTGAATATAAGTACTTTGTTGGTTATATTTTTAGGGTTAGGATTTTTTTTTAGAGCAGTTTAGGTTCACAGCAAAATCAAACAGAAGGTACAGAGATTTCCCATATACTCCCTATGCCCCCCACATGCACAGCTTCTTCTATATGGACTTCCTCCATCAGAGTGGAACATTTGTTACAATTAATGAACTTACACTGATACATCATAATCACCCAAAGTCCATAGTTTACAACAGGATACGCTCTTGGTGTTGTACATTCTATGGGTTTGGGCAAATGTGTAATGATATGTATCCATTTTTATAGTATCACATAGAATAGTTATATCTGTGCACACTAAGTTGATTCAGTTATGTCCAACTCTGTGAAACCCTATGGAATGCAGCCCACCAGTCTCCTCTGCCCATGGGATTCTCTAGGCGAGAATACTGGAGTGGGTTTCTGCGTCCTCCTCCAGGCGATCTTCCAGACCCAGAGATCAAACCTGCATCTTTTACCTCTAACCTGCATTGGCAGGTGAGTTCTTTACCACTGGCACCACTTGAGAAGCCCTAAAAATCCTAAAAATAGTGCTCCACGTCTTCATTCTTCTTCCCTAACACTGGGCCATCACTGATCTTTTTAC
This sequence comes from Bos grunniens, assembly GCF_055505025.1. Taxonomy (NCBI): domain Eukaryota; kingdom Metazoa; phylum Chordata; class Mammalia; order Artiodactyla; family Bovidae; genus Bos; species Bos grunniens. Next base: position 50,793,195 of record NC_141180.1, read on the forward strand.
TGTCTCCATGGTTTTGCCTTTTCTAGAATTGTCCTGTAGTTGGAATCATATGAGAGATAGCCTTCTCTAATTGGCTTTTTTTCACTTTGTAATACACCTTTAAGATCTTTTCCATGTCTTTTAATGGCTTGGTAGCTCATCTCTTTTTAGTGCTGAATAATAATGCATTGAATGAATTTACCTCTGTTTACCCATTTGCTCACTGAAGGACATCTTGGTTGTTTCCAGGTTTTGACAATCTGAATAAAGCTACTATAAATATCTGTATGCAGGGTTTTATGTGCACATAAATTTGTAAGAAACTGCCAAACTGTTCCAAAGTGGCTGTACCATTTTGCATTCCCCACCAGCAATAAATGAGAGAATTCATGTTGCTTCACATCCTCACCAGCATTTGGTGTTTTCAGTGTTCTAGATTTTACATGTTTAGTGGTTTGCCTTTGTTGTTTTAACTCGTATTTCCATGATGACGTATGATGTAGCACATCTTTTCATGTGCTTATTTGCCCTCTGTTATCTTCTTTTGGGTCTTTGGACTATTTTTTAAATTTTTCCTTACCGTTGAATTTTAAGAGCTCTTTGTATATTTTGAATAACAGTGTTTTATTAGATGTGCCTTTTGCAAGTATTTTCTCCTAGTGTGTGACTTGTCTTCTCATTTTTTTGACATTGTCTTTTGTAGAGGAAAATTTTTTTAATGTTAATGAAGTCCAGTTTCTCAATTGTTTCTTTCATAGATCATGTCTTTTGTGTTGTATGTAAAAAGTCATTGCCATACCCAAGTCTAGGTTTTTTTCCTATATGTTGTCTTCTAGGGGTTTTATGGTTTTGCATTTTACATTTAAGACTGTGATCCTCTTAAAGTTATTTTTGTAGAGGGTGTAAGCTCTATGTCCAGATTTATTTTTGCGTGTGGACGGCCAGTTGTTCCAGCATCATCTGTTGAAAAGACTATTCTCCATTGCATTTCTTTTGCTCCTTTGTAAAAGATCAGTTGACTGTATTTATGTGGATCTATTTCTGGTCTCTATTTCTGGTCTATTTCTGGTTCTATGAAGACCTACAAGACCTTTTAGAACTAACACCCAAAAAAGATGTCCTTTTCATTATAGGGGACTGGAATGCAAAAGTAGGAAGTCAAGAAACACCTGGAGTAACAAGCAAATTTGGCCTTGGAATACGGAATGAAGCAGGGCAAAGACTAATAGAGTTTTGCCAGGAAAATGCACTGGTCATAGCAAACACCCTCTTCCAACAACACAAGAGAAGACTCTACACATGGACATCACCAGATGGTCAACACTGAAATCAGATTGATTATATTCTTTGCAGCCAAAGATGGAGAAGCTCTATACAGTCAGCAAAAACAAGACCAGGAGCTGACTGTGGCTCAGATCATGAACTCCTTATTGCCAAATTCAGACTTAAATTGAAGAAAATAGGGAAAACCACTAGACCATTCAGGTATGACCTGAATCAAATCCCTTATGATTATACAGTAGAAGTTAGAAATAGATTTAAGGGCCTAGATCTGATAGATAGAGTGCCTGAAGAACTATGGACTGAGGTTCGTGACATTGTACAGAAGACAGGGATCAAGACCATCCCCGTGGAAAAGAAATGCAAAAAAGCAAAATGGCTGTCTGAGGAGGCCTTACAAATAGTTGTGAAAAGAAGAGAAGCGAAAAGCAAAGGCGAAAGGAAAGATATAAGCATTTGAATGCAGAGTTCCAAAGAATAGCAAGAAGAGATAAGAAAGCCTTCTTCAGCGATCAATGCAAAGAAATAGAGGAAAACAACAGAATGGGAAAGACTAGAGATCTCTTCAAGAAAATTAGAGATACCAAGGGAACATTTCATGCAAGATGGGCTCGATAAAGGACAGAAATAGTATGGACCTAACAGAAGCAGAAGATATCAAGAAGAGGTGGCAAGAATACACAGAAGAACTGTACAAAAAAGATCTTCACGTCTCAGATAATCACGATGGTGTAATCACTGACCTAGAGCCAGACATCCTGGAATGTGAAGTCAAGTGGGCCTTAGAAAACATCACTATGAACAAAGCTAGTGGAGGTGATGGAATTCCAGTTGAGCTATTCCAAATCCTGAAAGATGATGCTGTGAAAGTGCTGCACTCAATATGCCAGAAAATCTGGAAAACTCAGCAGTGGCCACAGGACTGGAAAAGGTCAGTTTTCATTCCAATCCCAAAGAAAGGCAATGCCAAAGAATGCTCCAACTACCACACAATTGCACTCATCTCACACGCTAGTAAAGTAATGTTCAAAATTCTCCAAGCCAGGCTTCAGCAATATGTGAACCGTGAACTGCCTGATGTTCAAGCTGGTTTTAGAAAAGGCAGAGGAACCAGAGATCAAATTGCTAACATCTGCTGGATCATGGAAAAAGCAAGAGAGTTCCAGAAAAACATCTATTTCTGCTTTATTGACTATGCCAAAGCCTTTGACTGTGTGGATCACAATCAACTGTGGAAAATTCTTCAAGAGATGGGAATACCAGACCACCCAACCTGCCTCTTGAGAAGTCTGTATGCAGGGCAGGAAGCAACAGTTAGAACTGGACATGGAACAACAGACTGGTTCCAAATAGGAAAAGGAGTATGTCAAGGCTGTATATTGTCACCCTGCTTATTTAACTTATATGCAGAGTACATCATGAGAAACGCTGGACTGGAAGAAACACAAGCTGGAATCAAGACTGCCGGGAGAAATATCAATAACCTCAGATATGCAGATGGCACCACCCTTATGGCAGAAAGTGAAGAGGAACTAAAAAGCCTCTTGATGAAAGTGAAAGTGGAGAGTGAAAAAGTTGGCTTAAAGCTCAACATTCATTCAGAAAATGAAGATCATGGCATCCAGTCCCGTCACTTCATGGGAAATAGATGGGGAAACAGTGGAAACAGTGTCAGACTTTATTTTTTTGGGCTCCAAAATCACTGCAGATGGTGACTGCAGCCATGAAATTAAAAGACGCTTACTCCTTGGAAGGAAACTTATGACCAACCTAGATGGCATATTCAAAAGCAGAGACGTTGCTTTGCTAATAACGGTCCGTCTAGTCAAGGCTATGGTTTTTCCTGTGGTCATGTATGGATGTGAGAGTTGGACTGTGAAGAAGGCTGAGCACCGAAGAATTGATGCTTTTGAACTGTGGTGTTGGAGAAGACTCTTGAGAGTCCCTTGGACTGCAAGGAGATCCAACCAGTCCATTCTGAAGGAGATCAGCCCTGGGATTTCTTTGGAAGGAATGATGCTAAAGCTGAAACTCCAGTACTTTGGCCACCTCATGGGAAGAGTTGACTCATTGGAAAAGACTCTGATGCTGGGAGGGATTGAGGGCAGGAGGAGAAGGGGAGGACAGAGGATGAGATGGCTGGATGGCATCACTGACCGGATGGACGTTAGTCTGGGTGAACTCCGGGAGTTGGTGATGGACAGGGAGGCCTGGTGTGCTGTGATTTATGGGGTCGCAAAGAGTCGGACACGACTGAGGGACTGAACTGAACTGAACTGATTTCTGGTCTCTGTATTTTGTTCCATTGATCTATTTATCTGGACACAACTGAGCGACTGAACTGAACTGAACTGAACTGATTTCTGGTCTCTGTATTTTGTTCCATTGATCTATTTATCTGTTCTTTCATTAAAACCACACTGTCTTGATTACTGCAGCTTAAAGTCTTAAAGTTGGATGCTGTCAGTCCTCCAGCTTTGTTCTTCAATATTGTGTCGGCTATTCTTGTTGTTTTGCCTTTCCATATATACTTTATTTTATTTTGCCATGCCATGCAGCACTTGGGATCTTTTTTTTCCTGACCAGGGATTGAACCCATGCCCCCTGCATTGGAAGCACAGAGTCATAACCACTGGACCACCAGGGAAATCCCCATACAGACTTTAGAGTCAGTTTGTTAATAGTCTCACAACTTTCTGGGATTTCGGTTGGGATTCTTTGAATCTATAAACCAGTTTGGGAAGAACTGATATCTTGACAATATTAGGTCCTTCTGTCCACAATAGACTATATCTCAACTTGATTTTATTTTGATACCTTTCATCAGAGTCTTGTAGTTTTTTTATATAGATCTTATACATAGTGTAGTAGATTTATACCTAAGTATTTAATTTAGGGGAGTGCTATCCTTGGAAAGAAAGTTATGACCAACCTAGACAGCATATTCAAAAGCAAAGACATTACTTTGCCAACAAAGGTCCGTCTAGTCAAGGCTATGGTTTTTCCTGTGATCATGTATGGATGTGAGAGTTGGACTGTGAAGAAAGCTGAGAGCCGAAGAATTGATGCTTTTGAACTGTGGTGTTGGAGAAGACTCTTGAGAGTCCCTTGGACTGCAAGGAGATCCAACCAGTCCATTCTGAAGGAGATCAGCCCTGGGATTTCTTTGGAAGGAATGATGCTAAGGCTGAAACTCCAGTACTTTGGCCACCTCATGGGAAGAGTTGACTCATTGGAAAAGACTCTGATGCTGGGAGGGATTGGGGGCAAGAGGAGAAGGGGACGACAGAGGATGAGATGGCTGGATGGCATCACTGACTTGATGGACGTGAGTTTGAGTGAACTCCGGGAGTTGGTGATGGACAGGGAGGCCTGGCATGCTGTGATTCATGGGGTTGCAAAGAGTCGGACACGACTGAGCGACTGATCTGATCTGATCTGATTGTGTTTGTAATTTCAAGTTCCACTTGTTCATGACTGGTATATAGGAAAACACTCAACTTTTGTTTATTAACCTTATATCCTACAACCTTGCTATAATTGCTTATTAGTTCCAGGGGTTTTTGTTTGTTTGTTAATTCTTTTGGCTTTTCTACATACAGAATCATGTCACCTGCAAAGACAGTTCTATGTCTTTCTTCCCAATTGGTACATTTTCCTTCTCTTGTCCTGTTGCATTAACTAAGACATACAGTACAATGTTGAAAAGGAGTGCTGAGATGGGACATCCTTGCCTTGTTCCTAATTATGATGTTGGCAGTAGGGTATTTTTTGTAGATACTCTCTATCAAGTTGTAGTTTCCCTCTATTTCTAGTTTACTGAGGATTCTTGTCATGAATGGGTACTGAATTTTGTCAAACACGGTCTCTGCATCTATTGGTATGATCATGTGTTTTTTCTTCTTTAGCTTGTTGATGTGATGGATTATATTAATGGATTTTCAATGTTGAACTAGCCTTGCATAACCAGGATAAATCACACATGGCCACAGTGTATAATTCTTTTTATGCATTGTTGAATTCAATGTGTTATTATTTTGTTGAGGATTTTGCCTCTATTTCATGAGAGATAATGGTTTGTAAACTTCTCGTAATATCCTTTGGTAGTCAGAAAATGCTGGCCTCATAGGATGAATTAGGAAGTATTTCCTCTGCTTCTCATTTCTAAAAGAAATGGTAGTGAATTGGTATAATTTCTTCCCTACAAGGTTAGTAGAATTCACCAGTGAACCCATCTGGGTCTGGTGCTCTCTTTTGGAAAGTTATTAATTACAGATTAAGATTTTTGAAAGATATACATCTACTTGGATTGTTTATTTCTTCTGTGAGTTTTGGCTGATTGTGTCCTTCAAGGAAATACTTTATGTAATCTAGATTATAAAATTTGTGGCCATCGAGCTGTTCATAGTATTTCTTTATTATCCTTTTAATATCCATGAGATCTGCTTACTTTGAATTTAATTTCTTCTTTTTCTAATTTTCTAATGTAGAAGCTTAGATTATGATTTTAGATCTTTCTTCTGTTCTAATTTATGCATTCAATACTATAAATTCCCCACTAAGCACTACTTTCTATTGAGATATCTTCAAATTCAGAGATTTTTTTTTCCTCAGCAGTGTCCAGTCTACTTATAAGCCCATCAAAGGCATTTTTCCTTTCTGTTACAGTGTTTCTTTTAATCACAGCCATTTCTTTTTGGTTCTTTCATAGAATTTCCATCTCTCTTCTTAATTTGCCCATCTACTCTTGTAGATTGTCTATTTTATCTTTAGATTCCTTAGCATATTAATCGTAGTTCCTACAGTTCCTGATCTAATAATTCCAACACCCCTGCCATATCTGAGTTTGGTTCTGAGACTTCTCTATCTCATCAAACTGTGTTTTTTGCTTTTCATTATGCCTTGTAATTGTTTCCCTGATAGCTGAACATGATGTATTAAGTAAAAAGATGTATTAAGTAAAAAGAAGTGCTGTAAATAGGCCTTTAGTAATGTGATAAGGTGTGATGGGGGAGGGAAAGCATGCTGTAACCCTGTGATTAAGTTTTAGGCTTTTAGTGAACCTGTGCTTCTGGACACTGCTTATCAGTTCATGAACTGCACCGCACCCCTCCCCCCCCGAAAAAAAAAAAAATTCCCTTAGGTCCTACCGGATGGCTAGAATGGGCTGGAGTTGGGTATTTCCCCTCCCCAAGGTCAGTTGAAAGTGAAAGTGAAAGTGAAGTTGTGGCCGACTCTTTGCGACCCCATGGACTGTAGCCTACCAGGCTCCTCCGTCCACGGGATTTTCCAGGCAAGAGTGCTAGAGTGGATTCAGTTAGGCTCTGATAAAACAACAGCAGGTTAGGTTCTAGTTAAATAGTTTCTCCTGAGGACAGGCCTTGTTAAGAAGAATAGCATGTTCTATTGTGCTTCAAAATGATTTCTTTTTTCCTTCCCTGGCCAGAAGCACAATGGGATTTTTCTCTGATAAGCACTTGAACACCTGATTGAGTTCTTAGAGGGAAAACCCACAAAAATGTGACGCCGTCCGTATAACAGGGGGATCTTCCTGTAGTTTTTATCTCTCAGAGTCATTCACACTGAGCCTGCAATAATTTGTCATTGACAGTCCAGGTTTCTCTATCCTGCACTGGTTCCCATGGAGGTTTTTGCTTGCAGGTTTCTGCTCTGGCAAGTTGTGCTTCCCTCTGTTTGTCTGTCCATTTCTTCAATCTGTGGGCAGCAGTTTGCCCTGTGACCTCACTGCTCTTAAAGATCTAAGGAGAGTGGTTGAGTTTTCAGTTGGTCAGCCATCTCCTTCTTAGGCTGGGGCAGCGACTTCCAAGCTCCTTGCCCCCTGGCCTGGTCGTGCTCTGTTTTTAATCCTCTAAGTTGTGTTTCTCAGGGAGCAGAAATCCTTAATTTTAATGAAGTCCAATTTTTCAATATTTTCTTTAATGGATCAAGCTTTTGTGTGTTGTATCTAAGAACTCTTTGCCTAATTCAAGGTCACAAAGATTTTCATCTGTTTTCTTCTAGCAGAGTAATTTTTTTAAAGTGTAAATTAGATCACATCACTCCCTTGCTTAAAACTCTTCAAGGGTTTTCCCTCACATTTAAAATAAAATCTAAACTCCAGATTCTAGTCTACAAAGGCCTGCACGGTCTGGCCTTAGGCTTCTTCTTTGACCTTTGCCTTCTTCCCCTTTCTCTGTTGTTCACTCTGCTCCAACCGCATTTGCTTTCCTGCTGTTCCACATACCCTGCTGCTGCTGCTAAGTCACTTCAGTCGTGTTCGACTCTGTACGACCCCATAGACGGCAGCCCACCAGGCTCCGCCGTCCCCGGCATTCTCCACGTACCCTACTGGAGCCCTTTTACTTGCTGTACCTTTGCCTGGATTACTTTCCTCTTAGATCTTCATGTGGCTCACTTAACACTGAGGACTGCTCAAATACCGCCTCTTGGGGAGCTCCCTTATACCAATCTATTTCAGTTGGATCCCCTTTCTTTTGCAATTTCATTACCTCGTTGCATTTATCACGACCTGAAACTACTTTATTTGATTGTTTGCTTTTTGGTTCTTTGTGCCTCTAAAATGTAAGTTCTTTGAGGTTATGAGTTCTGTTCTGTTTACTACTGTATTCCCCAAGTCAAGAGCAATGTCTGGCACAGGGCAGATGCTCAATGAATTACATGTTACTAAGAACTATACCTAAGATCCTGAGAAACTCGAAATATGGATTTGAGAATAAGGGAGAGAGTAAGGTCGGGACAGAGTGGGTCTTGTTTTGAAGCAAAAGAGTGGAAGACTTCAGAGGGACCACATGGAGAGAGGAAGCCTACTGAGCGAGACACAGCCAGCTCCCAGGAACGTTGGCCCCTGCACGATTCCCTCACCTAAACAGAATCCAAGAATAGATCTATAGCAGCTGAAGTTCATTGCTTTCCTCTAGGGCAAGAGCTATCTCAGGATCTTGAGCTCAGGGTAATTTTAGGGGGCCTTCTGAGCTTCAAATTGTATTGCCTCCTATGTAATTATTGACAGGGATGACGACTTTCAAATTAAATTAAAGATAAAAAGTTTTAACATGAGAATAGACATATAACTCAATGGAATAACACTGAGAGTCCACAAACAGTTCCATTTATGGGCAGTTGGTTTTCTAGCGTGCCGGGACAATTGAGTGGGAAAAGAACAGCCTTTCTGACAAATGGTGGTGGAAAAACTGGATATTCACATGCAAAAGAATGAAGTTGGACCCCTATCTCAAACCATTCACAAAAATTAACTCAAAATGAATCACAGATCTAAACGTAACACATATGCCTGCGTGCTAAGTCACTTCAGTTGTGTCCGACTTTTTGTGACCCTATGGACTGCAGCCCATCAGGCTTCTCTGTTCATGGGGATTCTCCAGGCAAGAATACTGGAGTAGGTTGCCATGCCCTCCTCCAGAGGAATCTTCCTGGCCCAGGGATCGAACCCTTGTCTCTTAGGTCTCCTGCACTGGCAGCTTGGTTCTTTACCACTACTGCCACCTGGGAAGCTCCTGTAGGACCTACTGTAGGGCTCCCCTGGTGGTTCAGTGGTAAAGGATCCTCCTGCCAATGCAGGAGACACGTGTTTGATCCCTGGTCTGGGAAGATTCCACATGCTGTGGAGCAATGAAGCCCATGTGCCTCAGCTATTGAGCCTGTGCTCTAGAACCTGGGAGCCGCAACTACTGAGCCCATGTGTCACAACCTCTGAAGCCCATGTGCCCTAAAGCCTGTGCTCCTAACAAGAGAAGCCACTGCGGTGAGAAGCCTGTGCACCGCTGCTAGAGAGGAGCTTTGCTCACTGCAACTAGAGAAAAGCCTATGCAACAACGAAGACCCAGCACACCCAAAATAAATAAATAAATGTTATAATATTTTTTAAGATGGATGATACCTAGTATCAGTGAGGATATGAAGAAAATGGACCCTTATTAATTGTTGGTTGAAATGTAAAATAGTTCAACCATTTTGGAAACAGTTTGGCAGTTTCTTAAATGGTTAAATATAGAGTTACCATATGACCAAGCAATTCCACTCTGAGGTATATACTTCAGAGAAATGAAAACATATGCCCACACAAAAACTTGTATGTGAATGTTTAAAGCAATGTTATTCATAATATTCAAAAAGTGAAAACAACTCAAATGATGAACTAATGAATGGGTTAAAAAATGTGGTATATCCATGCAGTGGAATATTATTCACCCATTTAAAAGGAATGAAGTAGTTGTACATGCCTCAACCTGAGTCCTGAAAACATTATGCTAAATAAAAGGAACCAGTCACAAAAGACCATGTATTGTATACTTCCACTTATGTGAAATGTCCAGGCTAGGCAAATCTATATAGAAAGAAACTAGGTTAGTGATTGCCTAGGACTGGGTCAGAAGTACTGGGGGGTTGGGGAAGTGATAGCTAAAGGGTATGGGGCTTTTTTCTAGGGGAACAAAAAGTTTTAAAATTAGATTGCTATGATTGTTGCACAACCCTGTGAACTTACTAAAAGCCATGGAATTGTACACAAGAGTAATTGTATGTTGTGTGAATTATGGATAAAACATAATGTTCCCCTTGAGCACCTTAACTCACAGCTAGGTAAAAAATCCAAACACATCCACCAAGAAATTGAGGGTATTTCCTGGTGGTCCAGTGGTTAGGAATACACATGTTAATGCAGGGGACATGGGTTTAATCCCTTGTCCAGGAAGATCCCACATGCCATAGGACAACTAAGCCCATGAGCTACCATTACTGAAGCCCAAGCATCTAGAGCCTGTGCTCTGCGATGAGAAGCCACATTAAGGGGAGTCTAATGCATTGCAACTGAAGAGTAGCCCCCCTGCTTGCCGCAACTAGAGAAAACCCGCAGGCAGCAACAAAGACTCAGCATAGCCAAAAATAAATACATAAATTAAAAAAAATTGAAATTTGAAGCACTGCAGGGTCCAGGAAGGCAGAATAAGCCACCATGCCCAGTATTTTTTTTAATTAATTTATTTTGATTGGAGGATAATTACAATATTGTGATGGTTTTTGCTATACATCAACATGAATCAGCCACAGATTTACGTGTGTTCCCCCACCTCCTGAACCCCCCTCCAACCTCCCTCCCTTCCCCATTCCTCTACGTTGTCCCAGAGCACTGGATTTGGGTGCCCTGCCTCATGCATTGAACTGGTATGGGTCATCTGTTTTACATATAGTAATGTACATGTTTCAGTGCTATTCTCTCAAATCATCCCACCCTCGCTTTCTCCACTGAGTCTGAAAGTCTGTTCTTTATATGAGTGTCCCCTCTACTGCCCTGCATGTAGGACCATCAGTACCATCTTTCTAAATTCCATATATACATATATGGAATTAATGCATATATATATGCATTAATATACAGCATTTGTCTTTCTTTTTCTGACTTACTTCACTCTGTGTAATAGGCTCCAGCTTCATCCACCTCATTAGAACTGAATCAAATGCATTCCTTTTCGTAGCTGAGTAATATTCCATTGTGTGTATGTACCATAACTTCTTTATCCATTCATCTGCCAATGGACATCTAGGTTGCTTCCATGTCCTGGCTATTGTAAACAGTGCTGCGATGAACATTGGGGTACACGTGTCTCTTTCAGTTCTGGTTTCCTTATGGTATATGCCCAGCGGTGGGATTGTTGGGTCGTATGGAAGTTCTATTCCCAGTTTTTAAAGAAATCTCCACACTGTTCTCCACAGAGGCTGAACCAGTTTGCATTTCCACCAACAGTGTAAGAGGGTTCCCTTTTCTCTATACCCTCTCCAGCATTTACTGTTTGTAGACATTTTGATGATGACCATTCTGACTGGCATGAGATGATACCTCATTGTGGTTTTGATTTGCATCTCTCTAATAATGCATGATGCTGAGCATCATTTCATATGTTTATTAGCCATCTGTGTGTCTTCTTTGGGGAAATGTCTGTTTAGGTCTTTTGCCCACTTTTCGACTGCGTTGTTCATTTTTCTGGTATTGAGCTGCATGAGCTGCTTGTATATTTTGGAGGTTAATTATTTGTCAGTTGTTTCATTTGCTATTATTTTCTCCCATTCTGAGGGCTGTCTTTTCACCTTGCTTATAGTTTCCTTCATTGTTGTGCCCAGTATTGGAGGGACTTTTTCAGAGGTGATTTTTAAACTGAGATGCTATGGACAAGTAGGACAGTGAAGGAAGAACAGTGTACATAAAGGCACAAAATCACTGGAGTGCTCAGGGTATTTGGGGAATTGTCAATTCATTTGGCAATAGGGTGCATTTCCAGGAGAATGGTGAGAAATTAGTAAGAGTGACAAAGAAAGCTAGGCTGAAGGAAACTTTATGGCATTTTAAGAAATCCCAACATTATTTTACAGGCAAAGGAAAGGCAGGCAAAAGAGACAGTAACTCTGCAAACAGTGCTAGAGGAGCTGAGCAAGGAGAGGCTGGGAGAGGGAAACCGGTTCAGATGCTCTTACCCAAAACGATAAGGGTGGTAACACTGGGAAGGTTAGCTGGACTTGCTCAAGAAGCATTCTTGAGATAGATTGCCAGAATATGTAGAGTGGGTTTATTCAGATGAGAGCGATGGAGGAATCTGAGCTGATGCTGGAGAGTCTAATGCTAAAGGCAAAATGGCCAGAGACACAATTCTCTGTAATACAAACGTGGGTGAGAGCAGGTTTGGCAGGAGGATAAAGTGTTTGATTTTGAACATGTTATGTATGCTTCAGGTACCTACAGGACATCCAGGTGGAGTGTCCAGATGGTTGGAAATATGTGTCTAGAGCTCGGGAGAGCTATCTGGGCTAAGACACAGATTTGGGCATCTTTAAGTCTGTAGGTGGATGAATTGTCCAAGGGAAGTATATAATGTCAAAGCGAGAGGGGCCTCAGCGTGGGGCCCATTTAAGATGCAGGCAGAGAACAAGGACTGGCAAGAGAGACAGAGGAGGAAGAAGATGAGAGAGGAGGGAAGGGTGGTGTGGAAACCTGAAGGAGGGTTTGGAGCCAGCCCTGGGGAAAGCAAAGAGGAAGAAAGGAGACGGAGGGGTTTTTCTGATGGTCCAGTGGTTAAGACTCCACACTCCCAGTGGAGGTGGCCTGGGTTCAATCTCTGCTCAGGGAACTAGATCCCACATGCTGCAACTAAGACCCAGTACAAACAAATTATAAACAGAGAGAGAGAGAAAGGAGGCTGAGAACATACCGGAAAATGGGTATTGAATTGATCAAGACAGGGAGACCGGGAGCAGAAGGGCATTAGCACCAGTGGAGGTGAGTAATTGCTGCTATGGATCAAACGGATAACCAGAGCCAAGTGAGGAAGTTGGAGCACACTTGCCGTCTCTATGATCTTGACTAGAGTTGGTCTTCTTTAAGTCATGTTTTGAATTTTTGGCTGTGTTATACAGATCTTCAATGATAAGCAAGCAGTCACTTTCTTTAAATTGTTTGAGAATGCTGTCAGCAAAAAATGCCTTTGAAAGTTTACAGAACCTCTCCTGCTTGAAGTTCATTTTGTTAGAATAAGAATAATAACATAGACATTGAAATACGCTAAAGAATTCTTTTTTTGTTGTTAACATTCATCTAATTGTTTCTCCACTCTTTTTTCTGCTGTCTTCTTGCAAATCCCTCTGCACCTGGGGGCCTGGATTGTATAACCTTTAATTATGCACAGCTTGGAGGCAGATGCTACCCATGGAGGTATTTTGTCTCATGTAGCCACTCACGTGGGAATGAACTCCACCAGATGAGATATGCCAACACTGCTTCATGTGCTTCCTGAAGATCAGCGTAACCAATTTGCTTATGAAAAAGGTTTATTTCCAGAAGACTAACTTATGATGGTATTAATATAGCACCATTTGGGGATGAAGTTTTGAAAAAATGTGGCTCCTTGTGGCCTAAGCTAGACTTAAACACAGATTTGCTGTGTGACCTTGGCCAAGTCATTGAAACTTTGTATTCTCAATCTCGTCACCTACATAATCAAGTAGTTAAATAAGAGCCAGTGCCTCTTTAGTTTACTTGATGACCAGCATCTCCTGGCGTTCTTGTTAATTATATAAATTCCAGGCCCTACCCCATGTGGCACTAGTGGTAAAGAACCCCTTGCCAATGCAGGAGACATGAGACATGGGTTCGATCCCTGGGTTGGGAAGATCCCCTGGAGGAGGGCATGGCAACTCATTCCAGTCTTCTTGCCTGGAGAATCCCATGGACAGGGGAACCTGGTGGGCTATAGTCCATAGGGTCGCACAGAGTCAGACACTACCGAAGCAACTTAGTATGCGCACATGCACCCCAGACCCACTGGATCAGAGTCTCCAGAGGAGGAGCTAGGGATGCCGTGGGTCTAACAGGTGCTCCCAGCCCTCTGATTCCACCTTTCTATGGTGCCAGTTTATATTAGGGCAGAAGCCTGGGTGAGCTGGAAATTCCCCTTTTGGCCCCAGCTTGAGTGTCCCTTGTGAAAGGTTTGCTGGCGGTGGTGGGTAGAAACATGGTAGCTTTTTATACGCGGGACATTTGTATGTATATAGGGCACCTCAGCCTAAGAAAGAAGCAGCAAAACAGTGGCTCCTTCACTTCTATCTTCCCTTCCTCTGCGAACCCCAGAAATGCCCCTTTAGGGAAATGGGCCCCCTGAGGCATAGCGGGAGAGGCTTCTGAAGGAATGAGCAATGTTTTCTAAATGATGGTGTTGTCCTTTGAAAACACAGTGATGTCATTCAGTATTCTTCTTCCAAAGAGAGAGACTGTTCTTTTGGTATTTCAGCTCGTTTAGAATGGTGTCACTCATTAGGGTCTCCCAAAGCCGCCATTCAGAATAGCATCTTTAAGTGCCCACTTAAGTGCCATGAAGCCATTACAACAGGCATCGTTTCCACTCTGTCTAAGCTTTCCGTCAGGGTGCACAAACACATCAAAGGGCAGACAAACAGAGCTGCGTGACGTTGGGAAGAACGTACACAGAGGCCCTATCCAGCAAATAAACATAATTTGAAATACTGACATTCTGAAAAGGGATTAGTACTTGTTCTTATGCTCTCTGTTAAGATGGTTGGAGCCAGTCCAGGGGTGCAGGATTCACTCCCCCGGGCAAACAGAGATCGGATTCTTTCCTCCCTATCTATCCACCCTGTCTCCACATTTGGAGTTTTTAATTTATTAATAAACATTCATTAAATTTTTTCCCATTTGCTAATTGTTACACCCTGGGGATACAAAATAGAAGACATCTTGCTGCATGTTGGCGGCTTGGTAATGACGACAATTAGGAAAATATAAGAAGACCTTTCTACTATGCAGAAAAATGCAAACCATCCTTTCTTAGGAATTTAAGAGAGCCAAACTCCAAATAAGCATGTAAATGTTTAGATCACTTTTAAAAATCAACTTGGCTTCCAAGCTTTACCCAGGATTAGTTAAAAGCCCAAGCTAGCTTATTCCATGGGAATTGCTGTAATTGTCTTATTGTAGAGTAATTGGATTTTTTTTTTTTTCTTTTTGGGTCAGATGAGTTGATCTCATTTTGACTGGAAGCTGTTTTTTCCTTCTCTATTTGCAGGAAGCAGCAGGCTTTAAGTAGATCAGCACTGCAGCTTGTATACATATGGGCAGCTGATTTTTTTAAGGTATTTTTAAATATGAAAGATTCTGGATGCAATTCTGTCAGCAGAGTCAAGTGCAAACCTTCTTTTAGTCTGTGTTCAACTTTTCCGATTTTAGAGGTCATCTTTCAGAAACAGCTGAGTTTCCTATAAGTTGGCCCCTCTGAAGATCTATTATGAAAATCGTTAATGAGTCGGGGCAGAGAAAGTGAACTTGGAATCCTCAGAACATCGTCCAAGGACTTCATGACTACCTCAAACTGACATCTTTGTACCATCTAATTGTGCTCACAGCAAGAAACTGCCTACTGAGATTGGATGTATTTGGTCAAGGGCATGATACAAATTTTTCCATATGTTGACTGAAGCTTTATGGGCCTATAGTTTGATTTTCTGAAATGTAATTCGGTTTTTCTTGCTGCCTTACTTCTATGTTTCCCTCCTAGAAAGCAATAAACTAGATTATACCCTGGCCTTCTCCAAAAAGTCTTCCCTAACCCTTCCAAGCTGGTTGAAAGTGAAAAGTGAAAGTGTTAGTCGCTCAGTCATGTCTGACTCTGCAACCCTATGGACTGTAATCCCCCAGGCTCCTCCACTCATGGGATTTCCCAGGCAAGAATACTAGAGTGGGTTGCCATTTCCTTCTCCAAGCTGGTTAAGATACCTCTTCTTAAGCTTCCAAAATAATACCCTCTGCATTTCACTATTACTGATTTTTTTCTTACTATTTTATACCATCATTATCTTTATTTATCTGACTCTACTACTATATTGTTAGTTTCTTGAGAGTAACAATATTATATTGTTTATTTCTTCCTTGCTTGGCACATGGCAGATGTTTAACAAATGCATTTTTTTTTTGCCTTTTTTCAGAAATTGAAGGATAATTGCTTTACAATGTTGTGTTGGTTTCTGCTGCACAACAAGTTGAATCAGTCATATATATATATATATATATATATATATATATCGTCTCCCTCTTGAGCACCACCGTCCTCCCATCCCACCTCTCTAGGTTGTCACAGAACACCAGACGGTACTCCCTATGTTATAAAGCAGCTTCGCACAAGTTATCTATTTTATATATGGTTGTGTATACTTCAATGCTCCTTTCTCAACTCATCCTTTCCTTTTCTTACCCCATCACAAATGCATTTTAAATAAGTGGTTAAATGCATGAGCATCAGTCAGTTCAGTTTAGTCACTCATTTGTGTGTGACTCTGTGCCCCATGGACTGTAGCATACCAGGCCTCCCTGTCCATCATCAACTCCCGGAGTTTACCCAAACTCATATGCATTGAGTTGGTGATGCCATCCAACCATCTCATCCTCTGTCCCCTTCTCCTTTCACCTTCGATCTTTCCCAGCATCAGAGTCTTTTCAAATGAGTCAGTTCTTCGCATGAGGTGGCCAAAGTATGGGAGTTTCAGCTTTAGAATCAGTCCTTCCAATGAATATTCAGGACTGATTTCCTTTAGGATGGACTGGTTGGATCTCCTTGCAGTCTAAGGGACTCTCAAGAGTCTTCTTCAACACCACAGTTCAAAAGCATCAATTCTTTGGCGCTCAGCTTTCTTTATAGTCCAACTCTCACATCCATACATGACTACTGGAAAAACTATAGCTTTGACTAGACAGACCTTTGTTGGCAAAGTAGTGTATCTGCTTTTTAATATGCTGTCTAGGTTGGTCATAACTTTTCTTCCAAGGAGCAAGTGTTTTTTAATTTCATGGCTGCAGTCACCATCTGCAGTGATTTTGGAGCCCAAAAAATAAAGTCTGTCACTGTTTCCCCATCTATTTCCCATGAAGTGATGGGACCAGATGTCATGATCTTAGTTTTCTGAATGTTGAGATTTAAGCCAATTTTTTCACTCTCTTTCACTCAAGAGGCTCTTTCATTCTTCTTCACCATAAGGGTGGTATCATCTGCATATCTGAGGTTATTGATATTTCTCCTGGCAATCTTGATTCCAGCTTGAGCTTCATCCAGTCCAGCATTTCTCATGATGTACTCTGCATATAAGTTAAATAAGCAGGATTACATATACAGCCTTGACGTACTTCTTTCCCTACTTGGAACCAGTCTATTGTTCCATGTCCACTTCTAACTGTTGCTTCCAGACCTGCATACAGATTTCTCAAGAGGCAGGTCAAGTGGTCTCAGGGGTCTCGTGGGGTATCAGATCAGGTACCCTATATCCAAGGGCAGAGAAGCCCCAGTAAGATAATAGGCCCTGGAGCAGTGGCTGCTTGGCGCTGGAGCAGCTGTTAGGAAATATCCCACGTCCAGGGACAAAGGAGAAGCCCCAGCAAGATGGTAGGAGGGGTGAAATCATGTTTAGAATCAAACCCCATACCCTCCAGAGATGCTCAAAGGGCTCAAACAAACCTTGTGTACACCAGGACCCAGAGACCCCACAGAGACTGAGACGGAATTGTGTTTGAGTGTCCCCTAAGGAGGTGCAGGTCAGCAGGGGACTGCCGCAGGGACAGGGGCTTTGGGTGCAGCAGGCTTGGGTTTGGCATAAGCTCTCTTGGAGGAGGTTGCCATTAACCCCACCATAGAGCTGCATGAGCATATGTATGTATAAATCAGTTCTGCAAGAACAAATACATCATTGGGCACAGAGAAATTCAGTGGTTCTGCTGTGGGGCTAAAAATCCCCTTCTCTGAGTGTAGCCAGTTATCACCTGTGGGTGTTAAAAGTGACTTAGATCACATTGCATGTGGTGCTCAGTTTGGAAAACCAGATACGCCAGCTAAGTTGGGTGTAAAGTGAGACTCTGTATCACGAACACTATTTTGGGGAGGTGAGTTCTGGAGGTGGTAGAGTCAAGGGAGGATAGGTTAGGACACAGAGCCAAATAGAGGAGTATTAGGCAGAAGAGAGGAGAGATTAAGCCTTTGACCCACTGGGGTTGAGACCTGGAGTTAAGAGAGTGGGGCTGAGGCCTGGTGAAGCCATACGGGGGAATAAGGGAGAGGGAAGGCAGTCTAGGAGGTAGGGAGCCTTCTGAATTAGAGACTTGATTCCCAGGCATTAGTCAGATCATGAGAAAAGAAGCGATTGTGTTAGGCCCTTGAGATCCGGTCTAGACACACTTATGCTGGTGTCGGTAGGGGCATCACAGGTGTAACCGGTGCTCCTGAGCACCGGCCCCTCTGCAGCTCTTTCAGCCAGAAGTGCCTGCCATCCCAGGTCAACTTTCTTTTAACTGTGCTGGGTCTTAGTTGCAGCATGTGAGATCTAATTCCTTGACCAGGAATCAAACCCAGGCTCCCTGCATTGGGAGCACAGAGTCCTAACCACTGGACCGCCAAGGAAGTTCCTTCCCTGTCAACATTTTAGCATAGCAATTTCAATCCACTGAATTCAATGAGAAAGGAATTTTTAAATCCTCAAATTCAGAGTCTTCAGGCCATTATTAGGGATTTAATTCCCTGCTTTATTTACTTTCTAGTGCTAAAATCTGGCAAACTTTTTCTTTTTTGCCACAGGATGAGGAATGCTTGTATTAAGAAAAGAATCTACACACACACACACACACACACACACACACCCACCCCTGTAGAGTCCTTGCCATCTAGCTGCTTACAATTGAAACAATGGTTCTGACACGGAAAAGGAACCTGGTGTGCAAAGAGCAGATATTTGACCCTGAACAAACTTTGCATATACTACGGTCAAGTTAGAACAAGGAAAAGAAGAATGAGGACTACTTCTCGAAAAGGAGGTAGTGCCAGCGACTGAAAATGATTTCCTAGGGAGACCCATGAAAATGGCAGGGATTTTATTCAAAAAGCAAATAATCAGGACAAGTTAAAGCAGAGGAGCAGACCTCTACGGGGCCTGCCCGAGCCTGGCTAAGTTATCACTTAACACAGACCAATGTATGTTTTCCTATTACATAGTATGTGGTTGTCTTTGCTAGGTGATTGTCTGCATGTCTATTTTAGATTAAAATAAATAAAGAAAGATTGGGAGCTTCCCTTGGCTGTGACTGTAGTCTGTTCAGATGCTGAATGGGATTATGGAAGGAGGTCTGATCTTATCCAGAGTGGCTGCTTGTCCTCCTGATGGGTCGTTCCCAGACTCTGGTGACCTCAAATCATCCCTTGAGGTCTTGGATCTTGAGTCATTCCTACCACTTTTACTAATAAATATCTGATCCTGTGTGTCTTTCTGGGCATCAAGTGATCCAGCGTGTTCTCTGTTTCACTTATTAAATGCTGCTCAGAAACCACACTGGGTTTGCTGCAGAGTGCTTTGGCTATGATGCAAAGAAAACGGCCTTATTTCCTTGCATTTTTAATGCCAAAGCATGGGTTGGTAAAAAGAGGATTATGCCAAACCAATGTTATTTCCTTTTGTGCTTCAGGGGCAGGATATCTGGTGGTGGGTGGTGGAGAGTGGACGGTGGGGTACAGAGAAGGAGCCTATGTGAATATGAATAAAGCAGCTGATTCTATTTCACATGATATGAAATGGCAATCCACTCCAGTACTATTGCCTGGAAAATCCCATGGACAGAGGAGCCTGGTAGGCTACAGTCCATGGGGTCGCAAAGAGTCAGACACGACTGAGCGACTTCACTTTAGGTACCCTTTAGGCTTTTTTCTAAGTCAGATGCTGAGATACTATTAGCCTACTAAAAATTCCTTAACAGTCAGTGATTATCAGTGGCTCCTTATTAACTCAATGACATCCTCCGGGGCTAGTTCTCTATCCGTAATTTAGATGAAGATACTGAAAGTATTCACTAAATTTGAAGAGGGCACCCATTTGCAGGGAAGAGATGCTATCAATTTGAATATTAGAGATAGAATGTAACATGACTGAAAATATGTCTATTAAAACTAAAATTTGCTTTCAGTCTCAGCAGAGATGAATGCATGTTATAATCTTGAGAAGTCAGAAATATAGACTCAAAGAGGCTTAAGTCTAAAGAGTCACAAACTGAGTAGACAGTGTTTCCATGCCCCGTGGACTGTAGCATGCCAAGCTCCTCTGTCCAGGGGATTTCCCAGGCAAGAATACTGGAGTGGCTTGCCATTTCCTTCTCCAGGGGATCTTCTTGACCCAGGGATCCAATCTGAGTCTCCTGCATTGCAATTAGATTCTTTACCGTTTGAGCTACCAAGAGTAGACCACACACTACATGAGTTAGCAGTGTAGTAGTATAATTGAAATGATTTATTGTGACTCAAAGATAAATTAAAGGGAGTACGCCATACAAGACAAGAAATCATCTCTCCATGGTGTTTAACAGCATTACATTTGGTGTTCATTTTTTATGATCCCATTTGTGAAAGAGCAAATACTTTGGCGAAATATAATAACGGTGATCATAAGAATGACAAATAGAAGAAATAGAGAGGTAATGACTCTTCGCACTTGAGATGCTGATAAGGCCCTGCCTTCAGTGTCTGTTACATGAGATAGGATCATTGGATCTTAAATATTGTTTGGGGGTCTCTTCTGCAGCGTCAGTTTTTGACTTTGGAACTCAGTATTACTAAATAATGAAAAAATAGGTAACTGGTAGGCTAAAATTAGCCACTAATTATTTGCAAAGCACTCCTCTATCAGGCTCTCCTCATGCTTGTCCTACTTTTCTTTGTCCCTAGCTATAGAGACCATTTATCTTTTTTAAACAACTGCAGAAACACAGCAGCACTTTCTTGGCCTGAAACCCAGGCTTCTTTTGTATTGATTCTAGCCAATTACTGCTCTTCACTAAAAATGATAAACCAAAAGTAAGGGAGGGCGCAAACCTGAGGTTCTAAATCAGTATTTCAGGTGATTCGTCCTCTCAGCATTACTGAGCTTAGGAGCAAACTCTGTGGGGCAGAAGAGCTGGTCTCGGTGAGGGGTGCCTCTTCTCCTCCACTGCGCCCTGTGCTTCCTTCTATGACATCATTTATTATACTGTCATGTTGAGCTTTTCTTTTCTTCCTTTTTTAACAAAATATTTATTTATTTACTTATTGGCTGTGTCTAGTCTTACTTGCAGCATGTGGAATCGAGTTCCCTGACCAGGGATCGAACCCAGGCCCCCCTGCACTGGGAGCACAGAGAGTTAGCCTCTGGACCACTAGGGAAGCCCCTGTGCTTTTCTGCTTCTAATTTTATACTTTAGATGAGTGCTTCTCAAACTTAAGTGTGCATTCAAATCACCTGGGAATCTTGTTAAACTCCAGATTCTGGTTCAGTAGGTTTGGGGTGGGGCTGGAGAATTTATGCTTCTGTTATCCTCCTAGAAGTCCACGCTGCTAGTCCCGTGGAATGCCATTACAAGGTCAACCCCTTGAGAGCTGGGAAAAGTCTCTTCTTGATCTTTAAAAAGAAAATAACCAAAAACTTTCTGTTGAAGAATCACATACATACAGAAATATGCACGAAGCATCAGAGTTCAGCGTATTTCCAAAAAGCGAACACACCTGTATAAACCAGTCTCCAGATCAAAAATTAAAACACCAGCACCCCAGAGGCCCACGTTGTGCTCCGTCCAGTCACCACTTTATCCTTAAGGTAAATAGAATCTGCCGTCCTTCATTTTTGCTCTTCACTACAACGTTTCAGTGAACACATTTGTCTGTGTCCCTTTACTGAAAAAACGCATGTTTTTCTCTAGGGTTGTAGGTGGACCCACTCTGATTTTCACAGGAGGAGGATACTCCACCTCCTGTGAAACATGAGTGCCTTGCATCTGTATTAGGACTGTATGACTTGGTCTCTGGATGGCTTTTATCTAGGAAATCAAGGACTTATGAATGATAAATGCTGCTAATAGCTTAAAGTTGTTTTGCATTCTTTCAAACTAAAACAGAATAACTGTGACCTGTGCTTCTCCATTGCCTGAGGTATGTTTGTTTGTTCTTTACATGAAGTCTCGATTTAGAAACTATGACCCAATAATTTGTCAAAAAGAAACAGGTCTGGAGTTTTGAAGAAATTGATGATCTACTAGTTTAAACCGTGAGTGTGTTTTGAAAATGGAATGGACAAACCTCTATCTACATTCTGACGGAAAATACACCTATTGTTCACAGGGATAATAGTTTGGCAAGGACTGGCATTCACAAATCAAGGCAGCATCTAAGTAATTTTGATGACAGAACTCTTCTGGGGCTTTTCCAATTGAGTAGCTGATCAGCCATTATGATGGGGTTATAATGTAGGTCTCTATAATCTACAAAATATGTACCCACAGTTGTAGAATAGCACAGCTGAAGAAAGCAAGTTGTCTGGTTAAAAATGATTTATGCTTTGATAATTCCATTTACAAAAGAGTTACAATGGACTCAGTGTCCCAAATCTAATTTCACCATTATGTAACTGTAGATATAAAAATCTTCACTGGATTCTGTTATTGTCTAGTTCTTTGAGGTAATAATCATAAAACAATATTAATTTAATGTGTCTACAGTTGATTTTTGCACAGGATATTATTTATTACAGGATATTATTTGTCAGGCTCCTTTTGAGAAATTCAGTTCTTTTTAATATGATTGCTGATGTGTTTTCATCAGTCTCTAATCATGATTGAATAAGAGATGGATGATACTTTCTTTTTTATTTCAGGCAATTCCCCTGGAGATTACGTGCTGTGCTTAGTCGCTCAGTCATGTCTGACTCTCTGACACCACATGGATGGTAGCCCACCAGATTCCTCTGTCCATGGGGATTCTCCAGGCAAGAATACTGGAGTGGGTTGCCATGCCCTCCTCCAGGGGATCTTCCCAACCCAGGGATCGAACCCAGGTCTCCCGCATTGCAGGCGGATTCTTTACAATCTGAGCTATCAGGGAAGCCCAAGAATACTGGAGTGGGCAGCCTATCCTTTCTCCAGGGGAATCTTCCCAACCCAGGAATCGAACCGGGATCTCCTCCATTGCAGGCAGATTCTTTACCAGCTGAGCCACTAGGGAAGCCTGGCGATCTAACCCAATGTAAATTCTCTGAATAAGCACATTTGGCAGAACCATTACAAACTTTGATGTCCAAATGCTTCTAAATTAAGATGGTAGCTGGTAGCTGTTTAAAAATTCACAATTCAGAAGACTAGCATTGGTTTCCAAACATCTAAGGGATTAGCTTGCAGGTTAGTAGGATGATACATGTGTACATTAAGATGTACTAATTTAGTGTTGTCAGGTCATGTGCATGTGATCACTTAGAGAAGATGTTTCTTTTACTAACTGTAACCAGAGTTCATTGACTCATTTAAAAAGGTCTTCCAGGACTTCCCTGATAACTCATTGGTAAAAAATCCACCTGCCAACACAGGAGACATGGGTTTGATCCCTGCTCTGGGAGGATCCCACATGTTGTGGAGCAACTAAGCCTATGAACCACAACTACTGAAGCCCTTGCTCCTAGAGTCCGTGCTCTGCAACAAGAGAAGCCACGACAATGAGAAACCTTTACATTGCAACTAGAGACGAAGCCCGAGCAGCAAAGAAGACCCATCACAGCCAAAAATAAATAAATAAATAAAAAACAAAAGGATTCTCCAAGTACAGGTATATATCACATGCTATGGCAGGCACTGAAGATAAAGAGATGAATGTGAGTAGCTCGTGTCCTGGTGTGGCCACTGTCTACCTGGGGAGATACACAAATAAGCAAACATTGGCGATTATGGTGAGTAAGATGCTGTTTCACATTTGTAGTAACTGATTAATCCAGAATCTAGCCTAGTACATGCCCAAATGAAGAAGGCATATTCTTTAATAAAAGAATGTTCTAAAAAGGTGTGTGTGTGTGTGTGTGTTAGTTGCTCAGTTGTACCCGACTCTTTGGGACCCCATGGACCATAGCCTGCCAGGCTCCTCTGTCCATGGAATTCTCCAGGTGAGAATACTGGAGTGGGTAACTATTCCCTTCTCCAGGGGATCTTCCCAACCCAGGGATCGAACCCAGGTCTCTTGCATTACAGGTAGATTCTTTACCAGCTGAGCCACCAGGGTAGCTCTCTAAGAAGGTAGAATGATCAATCAAAAGGAATGCCAGAATCAGGAAAGTGTTCACAGAAGAGAAAATATATTGCTGATGTGGTCAGCTGAATAATGTCCCCCCCAAAGATCTCCATGTCCTCATCTCCAGTACATATGACTATGTAAGCAACGGAAGGGACTTTGCAGATGTTCAACATTAAAACCTTAGAAATTAAAGATCTTGAGATGAGGGCAGAGAAGGGATTGTCCAGCTGGGCCCAATATAATTAGGGGTCTTTATGAGAGAGAGGCCAGAGAAGGCAATGGCACCCCACTCCAGTACTCTTGCCTGGAAAATCCCATGGATGGAGGAGCCTGGTGGGCTGCAGTCCATGGGGTCGCTAAGAGTCAGACATGACTGAGTGACTTCACTTTCACCTTTCACTTTCATGCATCAGAGAAGGAAATGGCAACCCACTCCAGTGTTCTTACCTGGAGAATCCCAGGGAAGGGGGAGCATGGTGGGCTGCCGTCTGTGGGGTCGCACAGAGTCAGACACGACTGAAGAGACTTAGCAGCAGTAGCATGAGAGAGAGGCAGGAGGATCAGGGTCAGAAGAGGGAGAGATGAGAGAGGCAGAGGTTGGAGTGATGCATTTTCGAGAAAGGAGCCATGGCCAAGGGAGGCAGGCAGACCCTGGAGGCTGGAAAGAGGAGGGGAGAGGTTCTGCTCTTAAGCCCCCAGAGAGAATCTACCCTGCTGACTCTTTGACTAAAGGTTTATGAGACTGATTTTAGACTTCCAACCTCTAAACCTGTAGGACAACAAATGTGCATTTTTTAAAGCCACTAAGTTTGCAGTAGTTTGCAAATGGCACCAATAGGAAACTAATGTATTGGTTCACTGCCTGCTCTCTTCCAAGTTCTCAGACCTGTCTGTTCAGTGACTTCTTTCAGTGATTTCTATCCTACTTGTCACTCACTCACTTGGTGATAGCCTAGTTTTAACGTTACTAATAATTTCAAGCCTTCTCTAACTTTCACTTTCAAGGATCTCACTTTGACCATCACTTCCTATGTTTCCAGCACTCTCTCAAGTGCCCTGATTCCGGTAATCCTTCAATCCCACTGGATCCTCCAATCTACTGATCCTACCATCTGTTCACTGTCCTTCACCCACTGATGTCCTGGTTTCCCTCCTAACCCGATTTGGATTTCTTGGGCAGTCATTGTAAACATTCCCTTGCCCACACGCTAGCCTCCCTCGCCTCTCTCTCATTTTGATGTACTTGCTTGCCAAGATTCCACCCCTGCTCGTAGCCGGCTTTCTGCCTACTCCTTGCCTGCACTTGGACAGCTGAAGAAAAACACACAACCATGCTGTTGGTTCTAAATTAAACAATCACTAATCTCCAGTAGCCCTAGTGCTGCCTGGCCATCCTACCACACTTTCAGAGTCCACTCATAGCTTCCCCTGCCTCCTCACCCAGCACCTTGTCCCCCCGCCCCTCACGCCCAGCCTCCTGCATCCCTACCACTACATACTGTTTCACCCCCCTCTTGGGATTCTAGATGAACTCCCTGTGCTCCTGTTTCAGGCCAATTTCTCATTAATCTGCTAGTTCCCATCTCTTTCTGAGGCTCTTCAGTTTAGAAAACACTGCTCCTGATACAGCTTCCCTCATCTCCAACGTCATTATCTTTCCCCTCCGTTTTTGGATCAACCCCATGTTATAGCCAAACTCCTTATAAGACTTGCCTATCATTGCTATCACTATTTTCCTCCTCCAATTCTCTCTCCCTCTTTTTTTAAAAAATTACTTTTAAGGGTGTATGTATTTATGTATTTGGCGGTACCAGGTCTTAGCTGTGGCATGCAGGATCTTTGGCTGCATGTGAACTCATAGTTGCAGTATGTGGGACCTAGTTCCCCAACCAGGGAGGGAACCTGGGCCCCCTAGATTGGGAGCTCAGAGGCTTCACCACAGGACCACCAGGGAAGTCCCACTTCCACTCTCTCTTTCACCTACTCCCATCAAGCTGTCTTTCCCACCATCTTACCGAAATATGTCTTTTTAAAAAATATATTTATTTATTTTTTCTTAGCTCCGGCACTCGGGATCTTCACTGTGTCATGCGGGGTCTTTTGTTGGGGTGTGCAGGCTTCTCTCTAGTTGCAACTCGTAGGCTTAGTTGCTCTGTGGCACGTGGGATCTTAGTTTCCCCACCAGGGATGGAACCCACATGCCCTGCATTGGAAGGTGGGTTTTGAACCACCAGGGAAGTCCCCAAAATGGCTCTTATTGAGGAGTCAGTAATTCGAGAGTGCTGGTCAGGCCCCATCTAACTTCACCTTTCAGAAACATTTGACATGAATGATCACGTCTCCTTTCATGAAACACTTTTTTTTTCCACTTAGCTTCTGGATCATTCTTTCTTGGTGCTCCTCCTCCCAGGCTGATGACTCCTTTTCCACTTTTCTTCCCAATCTCTGAACACTTAGAAACCCCAAAGCTCAGTTCTTAGAACTCTCTTCTCTGTCTATACCCACTCCAAAGGGGTATCATCCAGACCTGCAGCTTTAGGTAGGTGACTGCACCCACATTTATATCTTCCAGATGGTCCAGAGCTCCCTTTTGAACTCCAGACTTTAACATCTAATTGCTGCCTCAACATATCCACTTGGCTTTATAATAACATGTCAAAATCAACAAGTCTGAAGCTGAATCCCAGGTTTCCATGTTTTCCCCCACAGAATGCCATCAAACCTGCTCCCTCTGCAGGTTTCCCAAACTCTGTGAATGGCAACTAGAGAAGGAAATGGCAACCCACTCCAGTATTCTTGTCTGGAGAATCCCATGGACGGAGGAGCCTGGTGGGCTACAGTCCATGGGGTCACAAAAGAGTCAGATACGACTGAGCAACTAACACATGAATTGCAACTCCGTCTTTCTAGAGATTCAGCTCAGCCTTGACTCTTCTCTTTGCAAACGCTATCACCTTTACAGTATGTTCAAGATCCAAGCACGTAGCATCTCTACTGCTGCCGCTGTGGTCCAAACTCTCATTACCTCTCTCCTAGATTCTTGAATTGGCCTTGTTATTGATCTCCTTGTTTCTGCCTCACCTCCCTGCCCCAGCAAGAAGAGTTAACTCTCGACTTGGAAGCCATTTATTTAACAAATATGTATCAACTGGACATCTGCTCTGTCTGACATGTGAGATCCCATCAAGTGTCTGCTCCATCTTTCTAGAGTCAATGCCAAAGCCCTAACAGTGGCCAAAAGACTAAAAATGGTGTGCCCCTTGCTCCTTTGACCTCATTTCCTAGCAGAGCCCTCTTGTCCACTGTGATCTAGCCACACCAGCCTCCTTGCTGCTCCTCCACCTCAAGGACTTTGTGCTTGGGGCTCATTTTGCTTGGAGTGTATTTGTGTGTGTGTGTGTGTGTGCCCACACACATCTGCCTGCATGATCAATCACGTCTGACTCTTTGCCACCCCATGGGCTGTAGCCCTCCAGACTCCTCTGTCCATGGAATTCTCCAGGCAAGAATACTGGAGTGGGTTGCCATTTCCTGCTCCTGGGGATCTTCTCCACCTAGGGGTTGAATCCACATCTCTTGCATCTCCTGCACTGGCAGGTGGATTCTTTACCACTGAGCTACCTGGGAAGCCGGAAGTGTACACCACCTCCAAACCTTCATACAGCTGGCTTTATACTGAGAAATTTTACCTAATCAGCAAGAACATCATACAACTTCCTCTTCATGACATTTATTTATACTCTAACAGTATCTTTGCGGTTCCCTCCATTAGAATGTAAACCGCATGAGAGCCAGAATTGGAGTTACTTTTGTCTGGCGCTCTATTCCCAATACTTGGAATAGTTTCTGGCATGGGGTAAGTGTTCAGTAAATGTGTGAAGAATGAATAGGCTTGCTAAATAAAGTACAGGATATCAAGTTAAATTTGAATTTCCCATCAACAAGTGATTTTTTAGTATCAGTAGGTCCCATGGAATAGTTGGTCAGAGTTATACTAAAAACATTTGCTATTTTACTTGAAATTCAAATTTAACTGGACATCCTGTACTTTTATTTACTAAATCCGGCAACCCTATGAATGAATAGAATCCTGGGGGGAGACAGGGGTAAGAAAAGCACTCTGGCAGAAAGAATGCATTTGCAAAGGTACCCAGGTGTGAAAGCAGAATCACTCATCCGAAAAAGAGCAATTGAGAAAGGTTATCCTATCCTCAGCTCTGCCAGAATTACTTTGTCAGAAAATAGATTTAAGACGGGTTGGTTTTTCAAAACCTGGACACACTTTGTCTCATCTTTATATATGGGTGATATTAAAAGTTTATTGGAAGTACAGAAGATAGATTGTGTTTCTCCGCCACAGGATTGATACATGGAAGGATCTACAAAATATGCAAAGAACATCCTTGGGGTGAGAGAAGATGCATTCTTGCCTTTTTGACCTTGGGATTAAATGAAGTCACCCACGGTTATTAATACCATGTTATTAATCTTGCTGCTGTTTTTAGGCCTGATTTACTGGGCTAAGTCCCCTCCCTTATAATAGAATAAGTTATATGCTTATTAGTTCTCTTCATTGGAGAAAGAAGAATTGGCTTCACATAGTGTGTGCTATGGCAGGTGCCCATAGGCCCCTTCAAGACTGAGGCTCTCATTCACCTAACTGTTATGGGTTTGGGTAGACTCCGGGAGTTGGTGATGGACCGGGAGGCCTGGCATGCTGCGGTTCATGGGGTCACAAAGAGTCAGACACGACTGAGCGACTGAACTGAACTGAACTGATAAAAGTGTTCACATTAGACTACTCTCCTTTGAATTTGTGTGTGTGTGTGTGTGTGTGTGCGCACCAATTTGTGTGAATTCCTATAAGCCCAAGAGAGCCACTTTGGCAAGTCACCTTCTCCCTGGAGGTGACCCACATCTCACCCCAGAACTCCCTAGAAGATCAGCCGAGGTTTTTTGCTGTGACTGCAGCACAGTTCGTTTCTCCCTCTTCTAAATCCTTCTTTCTTCATCTCATATTCACGATGATCTGATGACACCCCTCCCCTCCTAAATTCACTGTATGCTAAGCCTCATCTCAGAGTCTGCCTCTTGGAGAACCTGACCTAGGATAGCTGGCTCCGGGACTGGTCTGACCAAGCTGACTCAGAAATGGATTTTGGAGCTGGATTACCCATGGTCAGGCTTCCCTGGTGCCTCAGTGGTAAAGAATCTGTCTGCAGTGCAGGAGCCACAGGAGACTCAAGTTCGATCCCTGGGTCAGGAAGATCCCCTGAAAGAGGGAATGGCAACCCACTGCAGCATCCTGGCCTGGAGAATCCCATGGACAGAGGAGCCAGGCAGGCTACAGTGCACAGTCCACAGGGTTGTGAAGAGTTGGACACGACTGATGTGACTTGGCACGCTCACATGCACCCACGGTCACTGTAATGACATTAACACTGTGGTGGGTGGATGCCTGGAGATTCACTTTCCC
This sequence comes from Bos grunniens, assembly GCF_055505025.1. Classification (NCBI taxonomy): domain Eukaryota; kingdom Metazoa; phylum Chordata; class Mammalia; order Artiodactyla; family Bovidae; genus Bos; species Bos grunniens. The sequence continues at coordinate 50,822,568 of NC_141180.1, forward strand.
TCGTGGTGAACTCGGATAGGGTATTGGTGGAGAGGAACAGAGGGGCGATTAGGGTTAGGCTCAGGCCTTTGAGACATTCAGGGGAAGTAGTAATTTTAAGAACTACGGAAATGGGTGGCTGTTACTGTGGACATTTAATGCACTAGAGAGAGACAATGAAAGGCTGAGGATGATTAGTCAACAATCAGAAAGCCAGTTCTCGTTGGCATCACATAAAGAGACTATTGCCCTGCAGCTAGAACACAGAGAAAACTGAGGATCAGGACCGGGACTTAATTACAAGCTAAAGAAAGCTCCAGGAGAGACTGAGTTCATGTTTTCTACCTCTGTTGCAATGGTTCCTCTCACTCAGCTTATACCTACGGACCATGGAAGGTCTTAAGGATAAGACCAACTGACAGAGAGGAAAGAGGCCATGTTAAATTCACAGGGCCAGCTTGGTGTGCGGATGCAAGATAAAAACGAACTGTGCCTGCACCACAGCTCTGTTGTAGCCCCACAGTGGAAGACCCTGAAAGAAAGGGAAAGAAATCCTATCAGCTGGCAGACCTGGGCAGTGCATCTGGTCATCTATTCTTGGTAATTAGCTTTGATGATTCCTTAGGAGGCTAGAAGCAGAAATATTAGAGGATTGGGGTAAAGACATCTGAAGGAGAGGTACGTTGATAGACCTAAGAGTGTGACCTGAAGTATGTAGGTTTTTGAACCCCACTGTTAATTAGCTCATCAAAGAGCACCCACAAGGGAAGGGGCACTCGAATCAAATAGAGAGAATGACTCAGCTGGTAGTCATCAGCCAGTCCCTATCGTCAGTCAACTCAGTGTTGGCATAATGGACAGGGTAGATATGGTGGCCGGAATGGAGGCTACACATGGATCAAGGGCACGGACGCCCACTTACCAAGGCTGGTCCAGCTACTGCAGCTACCACCTGTCCAACCTGCCAGCAACCATCTCTCAAGAAATCCCATTAACTGTTTGGTGGCAAGTTGATTACACTGGATCCTTTCTACCCTGAAAAGGACAGCAATTAATCTTGACAGAAATCAATACCTACAGATGCAGTTTTGCCTTTCTTGCCTACATGATCTCTGCCAGCACCACTTTCTGGCACTCAGGCCATCACCAGGGGAGTTCCCTGGTGCTCTCTCAATTTTGATAGTAAGTGGGCAAGTTGCCACAGTCACAGCCTGAGAAGGGCATGGCAACCAGGGTCTCAGGTCTGTCAGGGATGAGAGTCTAGGTCACCCTACCAAGTAAAAGCACCAAGACCATCAGAGGTGCTAGCCAAGGGTGGGAGGATCATAGAATAGGCAGTTACGGGGAGAGATGGTTAGTTGGAGCTTCAAGCTCTGTTGCTTCAGTGACGGAAGTTGTGGTGTTTTTTTTTCCTGCTAATGTTCCTCTTTTAAATTTCCCACAAGAAGAACCAGTCAGAATCCTGGAAGGACTAGCTGTAGAACTTGACTTACAAAGAAAATAACCCAAGCAGCAGAAAGGGTGACATTAGTTAACACTGTGATACACTGCCCAGATTTTCCCTTCAGAACTGCGATATCATCTCCCCAGCTGTGGGGAGTGTTCCCGCTGAAAGCTCTCAGCTGAGTCACTCTCCAGGAAATGCTCTCAGTCCCTCGTCCAAGAACACACCCTCCCTGGGGCCAGTCCTCAGCCAAAGACTGATGGGTGTAGGATACAAAGGTCCACCCTCTTTGCATCAAGGTGGGATCCGAGGAGGAGGAGAAGAAGGCGGTGACAGAGGATGAGATGGTTAGATGGCATCATTGACTCTGGGAGACGGTGATGGACAGGGACGCCTGGTGTGCTGCAGTCCATGGAGTCTCAAAGAGTCGGACATGACTGAGCGACTGAACAACAACAGGCCATGCACAGCTCCCCTTTGCTGGCAGCCTGGTTTCTGTGAGGTTTCAGCTTCTCTTTCTGCCTAATCCTACTTCCTTCCCTTCTTATTGGTGCTGATCCTGAAGGCACTCCCCAATAAACGTCTGGCAAACAAACCAATCTCAAAGTGGATGTCTCAGAGGATATGACCTCAGAAATCTTTGTCACAAATCTATTGCAATTTACGACCGGGGGCAGTTAAATAATATGAGAAACAACCTGAGGAAAGAGTCGTTATCTGATAATTCACCAAGGAAATTACACAGAGGAAGTGGATGAATACTGCTATTAGATAATAAGAGTGTTGTTGGGTTAAGCTTTACAGATGGGGAGGGACTCCCTGTTGAGATTGTTTCCGGGAGAGAGTCAGAGTGATGATAAATGAAATAGAAGGTTTGGGCGAAGAGAATAATATTAGGCAATGTTTTGGGAGAAGAAGCATATCAGAGACATCTTGCATCTTACCGTACAACACTTTGACCTGTCTTCTTTCTTTTTAATAATTTTATTTTTTTTGTTTATTTTTGGCTGTGCTGGGTTTTCATCGCTGCGAGTGGGCTTTCTCTAGCTGCGGCAAGCAGTGCTACTCTCTAGCTGCGGTGTGTGGGTTTCTCATTGAGGTGGCTTCTCTTGTTGCAGAGCACAGGCTGTTGGGCACGTGGCCTTCAGAGGCTGCGGCATGTGGGCTCAGCAGTGGCCCCTCCTGGCCTCTAGAACACAGGCTCAATAGTTGCGGCACACAGGCTTAGCTGCTGCGCCGCATGTGGGATCTTTCCAGATCAGGGATCAAAAGGGTGTCTCCTGCATTGGCAGGCAGATTCTTTACCACTGAGTCACCAGGGAAGCCCCTTGACCCATCTCTATGGGGCAAGTCACTGAGGTGACTGGAGGTATGTGGGATTAAATGGGGTAGGCTTCCACGTAGGCTTGCACCCTGATCAGTCAGAATGTCACCAACAGTGTGCAGGTGTAACCGGACAGAACCCACCTCAACCCTGTATCACATTTCTCTCAGCTTCTCTCACTTTGTACTCTCTTGAACCCTTAGAGGAACACATTCAGCCATTCTGACACAGTGACCATACGGACCTGGCAGGGAGTTTCGTTTCCTGGGGCAGATATTCCCTTGACCTGTGTTAGAGGCTCTGATGCCTCTGATTCTGAGGCACATTTTACATGACCCTTTAGAAAGTTCCCACCAGGACTGAGCTCGATAACAGCTTAATAACACACCTTTGGTTTGTTTTCCCTCCTTTCCTATTTTACTCCTCCCTGCTTCATTTCTGTTCCTCGAGATCACATCCCAAAATGAATAATCTGCATGCAAACCTTTCTCTTAGGCTCTACTTTCTAGGGAAACCCAGGCTAAGGCAGTCAGAGCCAGAAGTAGCATAGAAAGGAAACTTTCAGAGAGGAGTCTGGCTCTTCCACCAGGCAAGGGCCTCTGACTGGTGTTAAGTGAGGTGATAACAACCACTGGCTTGCAGCAGCATCCTAATCATGGAGAATTTCACCAGTGATGGGCTGGCGTGAGATGCAGGCAAACACTGGAACATGGTCTTATACCACGGTAATGGCATCTGAAGGGTACGGGAATGATGTGTGTTACAGGCATGTGGAGTTGGCTGGGTCTTATGAACAGCATCGCAAGTCAGGAGAAAGAAAACGGCAGGCTCAGATGAATCAAATATCAACTGAAGTATGCTGTGAAAGTCAGCAAACCTTCACAGCAGCATTTTAAAAGGATCTTGTCTTTTTTACCTCAGACCCAGGATTTAATTTTAAGGGTAGAAGACCTACAACAAAGAGTGAACGTGAAGCCTTGTCAAGTCCTCTATGTTAGGGCCCTGAAGTGGAATGAGTGAGGCTCTGGCACATGGAATGGGAATAGTGGGGTGGATGAACTAAAGAATTTGAACACCCAAGATCTTGGTTCCACTGGACACTCCAGGTTGGCAAACGTGGCTCACTTATCTCAGGGTGAAGGAAAGAAACCTCTCCCCTTCTGGAGATCCTGCAAAGACCTCACTTGAGTGACTTGCCTGGTGGTCCAGGGGTTAACAATCTGCCTTCCAATGCAGGGGATGTGGATTCAGTCCTTGGTCGGGAATCTGAGATCCCACATGCTGCAGTGCAACCACTGAGCCTGGGCATGGCGACTAGAGAGAAGCCCTCATGCTATAATGCAGAGCCCATGCACCCCAACAAAAGGTACCACATGCCACAGCTAAGACTCAATGCAGCCAAAAATAAATACATTTTAAAAAGAAAACTGACTTGAAGCAGTTGCCTCATGGATGAGTGTCCTCCTCTGGGTCTGCTCCTACCTCCCTTCATTGCCCAAAGATCTGGCTAATATGTACTGGCAGGAAATAGGAAGCTACATCCAGGGATGGGTCTTGAGGGTGCTGGGCTAGGAAGGGCAGGATCTAAGACTGTGTAGTTGGGAATTCATTGATATAAGAATGCCCTAAACTTAGGAGTTTCATGTCCTGGCAATAAAACCCAAAATCAGTCCTACTATGTGCTGGAATTGCTCCAAAAAACTTAACATAGTGATGACCTGCAGTAAACAAGGTTGAGATGTTGGAACTGTCTTATAGAATATAGAGAAGGACATTATAAATACTGGGGAGATGAAAATATAATCCTTTTTATTATGTGATAAAGAGAACCCATTACTGAGCCCCACATGGTCCAAAGAACATGCCTTCCACTGAAGCACTAAGGATGTGCCAGTGAGCAGAGCACCAGCACCTTTGAGAAGCCTGGTGATGCTTATCCTCACTGGTTACTGAAGCAGTGGGCTTCTCTGGTGGCTCAGTGGTAAAGAATCCACCTGCAAATTCAGGAGACACAGTTTGGATCCCTGGGTCAGGAAGATCCCCTGGAGGAGGGCATGGCGACCCACTCCAGTATTCTTGCCTGGAGAATTCCATTGTCAGAGGAGCCTGGAGGACTTCAGTCCACGGGGTTACAAAAGGATTGGACACGACTAAACAACTAAAAGCAACAACTACTATTGTTGTTGGACTGCCTTGGACTGGGTTATCTAGTATTAGTATACGTGAGAGAATTCTGGGATAGCAAAGTCCAGGTACTAGCACTAAACAGATGAGAGCAAGGTAAATGTAACAGAAACGAGCAGCAAGTCAGAAACTCAAACAGGGTGCTTTGTCACACAAAGTTTTATGGCAACGGTTAACAAACAGACCAATGGTGCTAGGGAGACAAGATAAATGGGCAGCTAACTAAGATATTAATTCACTTATATAACCAGAAAAACACTAGAGTGAACAGAAAGTTAACATTAACTGCAGAAGTGGAAAATCATAACCCCTCACCTCGTTTCCATATCTGAGCCAGTTCTCCCTCCCAGAGGCCATTGATTGAAGGAGAGGCTAGATCCACTTGAGAAAGGACCCCACAAAGCCACTATAGGAATATAAAGCTACACTACAACAACAACAATTAAAATAAGTATACAGAGGGGTAAGGGACCATGCCTTCTGAAGGGTGTTGGACATTGTTTTGTCCAACAGTTCAGTTGCTAAGTCACATCTGACTCTTTGAGACCCCATGAACTGCAGCATGCCAGGCTTCCCTGTCTTCACTATCTCCTGGAGTTTTCCCAAACTCATGTCCATTGAGTCAGTGATGCTATCCAACCATCCTATTCTCTGTCTCCCCCTTATCCTCCTGCCCTCAGTCTTTCCCAGCATCAGGGTCTTTTCCAATGAGTTGGCTCTTCGTATCAGGTGGCCATAGTATTGGAGCTTCAGCTCCCATTGGCCACAGGGGACTCAAAACATCAACACAATCCTCCGATTATAGGCAAATCTTATGGAATCCAGGTGATAAATGGAATTCTGTCCAAATCCATCTGCTGGTGGGTCTACTGAGTCTGCAGACCCATCTATGATTATTGTCCCAGTTCCCAAGGGCGTCACTGGGATACATACACTTAACAGGAAGCAGGCACCTTCCACTGAATGCCTGATCTATGGCATAAGGGCTAATATGGTAGAAAGACCCAAGTGGAGGTCCTTAAAACTGCCTTCCTCTAGCCAAGACAATAAACCAGAAGCGGTCATGTATCCTAAAAAAGACTGTGGTGATAAGCAAAAGGATGCAAGGCTAGCAACCTCCATCAAATCCCCTTTCAATTTACCTCTCTGGCCCTTGTGAAAACTACATAGATCAAGGCAGGTAGTAACCGGGGCGACCCAGTTGCTACAATTGTACCAGATGTTGGATCTTTACTGGAATATATTCACAAAGGCTCTGGCACTTGAAGTGCCACTATTGATGCAGTGAATGTGATCAGTAAGGAAAATTAAAAACCCATTTCCTTTTATAAGGCATCAAGATACCATCACTGTCTTGCCACAGATCTGTGTTAACACGTCTTCTTTCCATGACAACATAGCCCAACAGAGACCTTGGCCATCTCAATCATCTGTGGAACCCGGATGATTGATCATCAGTACATCAGGCTGATCAATTGAATTAATGACATTATGCTCATTCTGATTCAGGGAGCAGGGACTGATAAAATCTTAAGACCCCTCCTCTTGGGTCTTTCTATTATAATAGCTCTTATGCTATATAGATCAGGTATTCAATGTAAGGTGCCTGCTTCCTGTTAAGTATATGTATCCCAATGATGCCCTTGGGAACTGGGACAATAATCATAGATGGGTCTGCAGACTCAGTAGACCCACCAGTGCCGGGGACGAGCCCCGGCTGATCCAGGGTATTCGAAGGAGAGACGGCGTAGGCGAAGATAAGGAAACAATTGCTTAATTAAATGTTAATTAAAGATATAAAGAGTAATAGAATGAGGATAGCTCAGTAGGAAAATTCAGTGAAGAAAAGAGGCTGAAATAAGGATAGCTCAGTGAGGAAATTCAGTGGAGAAAAGAGGCTGAATAATTCAGCCAGAAGGTAAGAGAAAGAACGACATGGTGAGACCAAGTTTCGGTGAACAAGGCCCGCACTTTATTTTCCAAAGTAGTTTTTATACCTTAAGTTATGCATAGAGGATAATGGGGGAAGGGGTAGAGTCAAGCAGCAAGCCAGGCTTTCTTCCTGCAAACTTATCATATGCAAAAGTTTAGGTGATTTGCATCATCTTCTGGCCCGGAGGCCTTTTCCTCTAAAGGTGATTATTCTAAAGTCAGGCGCCAGCCTCCAAAAAGCATTAGATAAAGTTGCATTCCTACAGAGCAAAGGTGTGGTGGGCTATAACAAGAAAAAGAATTAATTCAAGGGTCCCAGGTTACAAACATTAAAGCTACTATTTACACCAATTATATTAATCAATACACTGCCAGGGACACAGCAGGTAAGGGATATGGAGACTTAGCAGCAAACATTGGCCCAACAAGTGAGAATCCCTTCACCAATACAATTTCTAATCAATCTTTTAACTGCTCAAAGGAATCTGTATTTAGACAGTTTAGAACATCTCATGCCTCTCACAGTTTGGAGGCTCTGAGCAATCACATGTGGCCGGAAAAACCTATTCAGGCAGGCTAGAGGACTTCCAAGGGAGTTTGTAGGTTGAAACACTGTCACACCCAGGAATTATTAACTGGAGCTGTAAGCTAACTCTTTTTTCAGAGAGGTAGTGGGGGACAGCCCCCCGTAAAGTCAGAGGTGTAGGTGAAAGCACAAAGCAGAAAGTAGGCAGACTCTGGTTTTGGGGGTAGATTGCTCGAGAATTTCCAGGGAGACTCCTGAGGCTTGATCCCGCCTTTGCGTATGTCAAGCCACCTTCCTCATGACCTTTGCCCCCACACACCAGCAGGTGAACTTGGACAGAATTCCATTTATCACCTGGATTCCATAAGATTCGCCTATAAATGGAGGATTGTGTTGGTGTTTTGAGTCCCTTATGTCCGATTGGAGCTGAAGCTCCGATACTATGGCCAACTAATGCCAAGAGCCATTCATGTCTGGAAGTAGACATAGTTGCAGATAGGCTCCCATAGGCAGCTTATAGGCAATTTCCCCCAGAGGTGATGAAACTACCAGTGAGATATTATTGTAACATGTGTTTGAGAAAACTCCAGGAGATAGTAAAAGACAGGGAAGTCTGGCATGCTGCCATCCATGGGGTGGCAAAGAGTCAGACACGACTGAGTGACTGAACAACATTAATTACTGTAACTCACTTATAGTAGACAATAAAAGGAAAAAGTTTTGAGAGAGGAGTTTACAGTAACCTCTTGTGTGTCTACCAAGCCTCCCGATTTTTAGTTATGATCATTTTTCTGCTTCAACTAAGGAAGAAATGAGTGAGTGGCAAATGAAAAGCCTTAGAAGTAGAGATTTATTGTTATTGCTGTTTTGTGCATAGGTGTTACAGAAGGAATCCATCTTCTTGCTGATGCTGCCTGGAAACCCAAATGACATGGGTTTCTTAGAAGTAAGCAAATAGTCACTGCTATTGTTGGGAAAAATAAAAGGGAAAAAAAGACGCAAAAAAATCCCTCCAAAACAATCGGAGTGTGCAATCAAGTGTGAACACTGTCACTGTTTCTGGAAGGGAATGCTCGAGTCAGCACAGGGGTGGCTGGGTATCCCAGGGAAGCAGAGATGCCTGAGAGAAGGAAAGAAGGGAGACGCAGCAGCATGAAGTGAGGCTGAAGAACGGTCCTTAAATGTGGATGAAATGCCTGGGAAAGAAGGAGCAGCAAAGTCATGAAAAGCTGAAATGAAAGACTAGGGGAAAAAAAGCAGCAAGTCTGTGACATCTATAAGGACAGCAAAGCTGAGTGACACCAAAAGACTGATCAACCTCAAAAATATTAATGCCTTTCCTCAATACAAAAACCAGTTTTTCTCAGGAAAGAAAACCACAAAATTATCCTAAGAATTTGTTTTCAAAAGTAATTTTCATCACTTTTTAGAAAAATTATGCTTATTCATTTTAGACATTTTGTAAAACTGTAAGCTAGTAAAAAAAAAACCCATAATTTTACCACTCAGAGTTTAATACCATGAATAATTTGATGCTTACTCTTCAAAGGGTTTGTGTGTCTGTATTCTGTTTTAATAAAAACAGGATCATGCTGTGTCAGACAATTTCTTTTAAAAATGCATTATTTTCATCTGTGAGATGAACAATAGTGCTTCCCTCAAATCATATTCAATTTCTGAAAGGAACTCAACGGACAATAGGAAATCTCTTCTGGGATTATTTTTTTATTTGAACGCTCAACATCCTATTTTCATCTTCTGGAATGTGCTATATCATGGTACCATGAAGCCAGGGCCAGGGTAGGCTCAGCCTGGCTTTTTCCTGCTGCAGAAATACACAGCCTGCCTCATGTGATGTTATCAAGTAGCTTGCTGAAGCTGACCCATATATTTAATTTATTTTTATGGAGGCTCTTTCTGGAATAATAAAAAAGGTATTCTGGGATATCTTCCACAAGAAATGCAGAGGAAGTGCTGTCAGTCTGGGAGAATGGCAGGGCAGGAGCTGCTTTCCCCACAGCTCTGTTTCATGGGGTCTGTGTCTTTTCCGCTTCTGCCTTCACTTTGGTTCTGACTGGAAAGTGTTGCTGAGTAGAAGTTTATGAGGCCAGCTATTAATACTAAGTGTGTGTTAGCCCCTCAGTCGTGTCCAACTCTTTGCAACCCCATGGACTGTAGCCCACAAGACTCCTCTGTCCATGGGATTCTCCAGGCAAGCATACTGCGGTGGGTTGCCATTCCCTTTTCCAGGGGATCTTCACAACACAAGGATTGAACCCAGGTCTCCAGCACTGCAGGCAGATTCTTTATCAATTGAGCCACCAGGGAAGTCCAATAATAAGTAGGGAGTATATAATGACTGAAAGTCATCTTGCCCTCTTATTACAATGAGATTCTGAGTTACAAATGAGTTATAAATTCTCTGAGCCTTGCTTTCCTTTCTTCAGTTAATGGGGATAACTCCTATCAATAAAATAGTGACAAGAACTGAATAGGATTACATAGGTAAAGGACAGACATTTCTGTAATAAGTGCAGAAACCACAGGCCACTCATTCTGTAAACATGCGCACACAGTTTATGGAAAAAACAGAGTTGGACAGATTGCTCAAAATCTGTGCAACTTTGTAACCAAAGCACTGACAATCACAACGCATATGCTAATAAAATACTATCACAGTTAAAGTTCTCTTTAAAAAAATAATAAGTAAATATCAGACTTGCCTTTTAAGAAAATGTGATGGCTACTTGATGGAAGAGGGTATGAGTAAGGGTAGATGCTGCCAAGTTATGGAGATGAGGGCAAAATGCACTAAGATCCAGGAAAACTCCCAGCAAGAACTTCCAAGAGAGCCAAGAGGAAGAAAGTGGGGTGAATGGGCACTGTGTTCAGTACTGGATTACTTCATGACTTCCTGTGTTTTTTTAGACCTTATTAAATGGTGTGCATTGAGCTGAAACATATTAACATGTGTGCATTGAGCTGCAAAATATTCGCTTGCTGGGGGGGAAATCATTTATGAATCAAAGTAATCTTGATTATATTGATATCTCCTTATTTGCTATTCAGTTATGAACTAATTTGCCTTATATGTATAGACACTGGAGCAGAACAGACTGAATTTAATGGCTGCCTTATAGTAAATGCTCCTTAGATGATTGTGAAGTCATCTTCAACATCATTCTCATCGTACTCATCATCACAATAATCATCATATATGTTAATTTTCCCTGATCAGGCATTCAGAATAGAGAAGAAAGTTCATACACAGAACCAGCATATAAGGGACGAAAAAGGAAAACCCATCCTCAAACAAGATTCCGATCTGAGCCAGAGACTTCGTGTGTGTTCCTGCTAACATAGCAACTGGTTCTAGCATGTTGGTAGTTTTGAGTTTCAGTTGAAAGTGACAAGCTGCAGGAGAACCAGATGACTTTGGGGATGGTCATCGAGATTTGAAATTTCTGTAGTAATCTGCTTATGGCAAAATAGTATGGATGGACTTATTTGGTGTCCAAAATAGAGAACAGAATGAGGTTCTCCGATTTTATTTTTATAATTTGTCTACTAAAACAAAATTGTGAGTAAGGAAAAACTGAATCTAATCCCTCTTCATCCACCACTTCAGATTGAGCATTTAGCGCAAGAGGTCACGGAAAAACAGCGAGCTCCTGTTTTACTATAAGAGCCACTAAGGCTTCCTTGCTTTTCCAGCAGCTTCTGTCCTGCTTGTTTGACAAAAATTTGTAGTAAGAGTCAATGATTTTAAGAATTAAAAAACAATTGCTTCATATATAATCTTTTAAAAATATTAATAAGAACTTCAATTTCAGAATTCTCTAGTGCCACACTAGCTCAACTCTGTTTTGGCTGACAGAATCCCTTGTCCCAGGCTGCCGTGGAAAGCCACAGTGACCTAATGGTGAAAGGAAACATAAAGTAGAGTAGAAAAAACCTAGAATGGTGCTTGTTTTTATGAAACTGTCCATAAATAGTGTAATGCAACAGTCTTGTGAATTTACACATTCAAGAACCAGGAAATTCCAGAGTTCACATTCTTATGTTGATTCAACTATAGAGCACATTCAATATGGTTTATAACATGCCCTAAAAGTATAAACCATACTGTGTTATGCTATTGTATACCATACAAAGGGGAAAATGGGAAGATCAATTTATGGGTAAAGAGGTCAACTGAACATTGCTATGAAAACTTTGGAATTCCTTATGCTTGGATAATGTATGTTCCTAATGCTTGTGCTTCATTACTATATGTATATTTTGAATTTCGGTAGAAGGTATATCAAAAGAAAAAGTATCACTTTGCTAAAGTCAAATCCCTAAGTTGCAATTTTTTGGAATCAGGAAGCCTTAAGTCAAAGTTCTTGTGAAAATCCGTAAAATGTCCTCTCTTGTGCTTGTTCTTAACTACTTTATTTAAATTTTTATGACTTTAGATTGGCTTGATTTTTTTCTTTTCCTCCATTGGGAGTACACTCCTGCCAAGTTGGAAGTTTATAACAATCATTTTTGAATGACATAAATGCAAAAAAATCTCAACCGTCTGTCTGCCATAGGAAAATTGTATTTCTTTCACCATTGTTTTACTGCAGGCTCATGAAGTTATTTTTATAAAACTATTTTTTTTTCATGGTGGGGAAGAAAGTTCAGTACAAATATGTTGACTTAAAATCCGAACATAAATTTTCAAGGGAAGTCTTCAGTAAAAGAGTGACTACATTGTAGTCTTAAATATTATTACTTAAAGTTTTGAGGGTTTCAATTTCACTGATTTGAGCAAGGTGACTAGTCTTTATAAACTTCCTTTACCAAAATAAGATTGGGACCAGGTGATCCAGTGGTTAAGAATCTGCCTGCCAGTGCAGGGGACACAGGTTCGATCCATGGTCCGTGAAGATCCCACATGCCAAGCAGCAACTATCTGTGCCCCACAACTACTAAGCCTGTGCTCTAGAGCCCGAGAGCCACAACTACTGAAGCCCATGTGCTCCAGAGTCCCTGCTCTGTAACAAGAAAGAAGCTACCACAATGGAAAGTCCGTGCGCCACAACTAGAGAGTAGCCCCTGCTCGCTGCAACGAGAGAAAGCCCACGTGCAGCAATGAAAGCCCATGCGCAGCCAAGCAAATACATAAAACAAAGGAAGATTGACTATAGTTTATGTAATAAAAGGCAGTAACTATTGTTTGTTAGCCCGGCAAGATTTCCCAAGACTTTCTTTGGTTCACATTTCCTGCTCTAGGAGTCCTTCTCTGGGATTTCTTGATTTGGAGTCTGAGGAGTAATAGTCCTGCCCCTGAGGTCAGGTGCTCAAGGCTTATGAAGTTATATTGTAAGGGTGGGAGGGTAGAAGGTTGACATCTTCAGGGTGAACAGAAGCCTTCTGTAGTAGAGGATGAAATTAAGCAGAGACAGAAATGAGCAACTTGTGGGCTGAGGGTGGGGAGGGGGGCAGGCGGTGGAGCCAGGGTGCACAGTACTGAACACGGACAAGAGTAAGACGTTTTTTGCCTTCTTTTCAGTCCCAGAAGCTCAGATCCTGTAGGTCCAGATCATTCCTTTGATCCTATGAAGTACCCCCTTATCACAAGCCTCATGAACTAGGATATGCCCTCTTATGCTAAAGCTAAATTTATAGCTAGATTTCTGATATCTGCAACCCAAAGGGCTAAAACACAGTGTCCTTGTTAATTTTGTTGTATGAGGTTGTATATAGGGCTGCTGCTGCTGCTGCTGCTGCTGCTAAGTCGCTTCAGTTGTGTCTGACTCTGTGCGACCCCATAGACGGCAGCCCACCAGGCTCACCGTCCCTGGGACTCTCCAGGCAAGAACACTGGAGTGGGTTGCCATTTCCTTCTCCAATGTGTGAAAGTGAAAAGTGAAAGTGAAGTCGCTCAGTCCTGCCCAACTCTTAGCGACCCCATGGACTGCAGCCTGCCAGGCTCCTTGATCCATGGGATTTTCCAGGCAAGAGTGCTGGAGTGGGGTGCCATTGCCTTCTCTGGGTATATAGGGCAGTGGTTCTCAAACTTCAGCGTGCATCAAAATCACCTGGAGGGCTTGTTAAACTACTACTGGGCTCCTTTCTTAGACTTTCTTAGTCAATCAGTCTGGAGTAGAGACCAGAGAATCTGTGTTTCTAACAAATATTTAGGCCATGTTAATGCTGCTGGTCCAGAGACCACACTTTCAAAACACAGATTAAGGGTTAACACAGATCTTTATACAACCAGAGCTCCTGAGTAAGGAAAAGAAGCACTGAACTACCCATCATCGAAAAATATTCAGGAAGCATCTGGGTGAAGATTTTTCAGGGATGCTGGCAGAAAGGGTTTTGCATTGTATGGAAAATTATACTACACTTCTAGGTTCCCTTCTAATATAATACTAAAATTTTATGTTTCTCTAAAATTTCTTCTAGGTTGAAGGAAGTGAGAGAACAACAAATCTCTCTGTCTGATTCCTCCAAATAATAGAAATACAGGAAAACTAAATGTGTTCCTGCCACAAATTCAGACTTGTTCAGTAAAGCCAGCACCACAGTGCATTCCCATATTGACTTTAGGAAATACACTTTCCCATTATTTATGAAGTTTTGTAGTATATCAACAAACACAAATTTAACCCCTATTCAAGTTTGCTAACAAAGTATATTATTATGTCCTCATTGCCCAAACCCAGTGTAACAACTACAAACTAAATACATGGATAAATATATCCAGAGTTCACTTTATAATACCTAAAAAGTTCTAACTTGAGGAGGCAATCAATTTTACTAGCTCCAGAAGTTCAGTTCTGTTACTGTTACCAACAGGTAAATCTAACAATTAGTCCAGTAGGATTATCCTGTGGGAAAAAAAAAGTCCTTTGTTTCCTCTTTAAACTTTTGAGAAAGAACAAATTGTGCATAACAAACACGATAGTGAAAATATTATAGTGTTACTTGGTACTGTTTTCCTTGTGTTGTGACAACCTCTCAGGATTTTTTTTTTTTTTCTAACATGGGGCATTGTCCATTTTTGAGTAATATACCCAAGGTCATATGCAGCTGGCAGAACCAGAACAGACAGAACAATTGTTGGGCAATGTCTATGATATCCTGTTGTTAAATATGTTGAATATCACATCGGATTAATGATTTCTTAGAAACATTCTTAAAGGCACAAGCCCCAGTAGGAATTCTTTGATTAAAAAAAAAAATGAGACACAACGGGTTATTTTAGTTGTGTTTGCTTGTTTGTCTTTTGACTTTTAGGATCTCAGTTCCACGTCCAGGGACTGAACCCAGGTTGCAGCAGTGAAAGCCTAGAGTCCTAACCACGAGGCCACCAGGGAACTCCCTTAGTTGTATTTGGAGACTTCAAAAATTTAACCAGGCTATATTAGTCTTCAGATTTTTTAAAAAAAGAAACTAATGCAAATGAAATAAAGGGACTTGCCTGGTGGTCCAGGGGTTAAGAATCCACCTTGCACTACAGGGGACAGAGGTTCAATCTTTGGTCAGGAAACTAATGTCCCACATACAGTGAAGTATCTAAGTCCATGCGCCACAGCTACCGAGCCCGTGAGCCACAACTAGGGAATCCATACACTATAACAAAAGATCCCACATGATGAAACGAAAATCATGTGTGCCACAGCTAAGATCTGGTGCAGCCAAATAACTAAATATTTTTTTAAAAAAAGAAGTACATATCAATATTACATGTTTTTAAAACTATACACATACGGATCTGTCACTTACTTGTCTTGCCACTTTGGGCAAATTTCAAGATTCCTTGAGCTCCCCAAAGCTCAATTTTCTCATCTCTAAAATGCAGAGATTGGCCTGGATATTCTTTATGTTCGCTTCAAAGCTAAAATTCTACAGCCTCATGGGAAAGGGATAGCATAATGATTCACTAACAGTTTTGTTTAAACAATCTCAGTTTATTGAAGTTCCTAGAGTTCAGGCATTTGAATCCATGCCATATGTTTATTTAGGAAGTAGAGACACAGAATGAGCCATATATTACTAAACTTCATGAGAAATTGTTACTTTGTAAAAGGAGAAGATGTGAAATTCTAGAACTGGGCAGAAACCTGTGTATCAGAATTGTGGGTTTATGGAGAGGTGTTAAAAGGAACACTGATGCAGCCCACTATTCATGGAGGCTCTTCTCTCTCAAAGCAGCAGATTGCCATGGTGGTTTCTTAAGTGGAATTTCACAGTGTAATCTGTGGTAGCTAAATCATTAACTTTTATACATGAGGGAATGGAAATTGTAAAAAATAGCAGTTTTTCCAGGTTTATGCAATGAATGAAAGTCAGACTTGAAAGCTTGATGTGACATGAGGGCTTCCCTGGTGACTCAGACAATAAAGAATCCGCCTACAATGCAGGAGACCTGGGTTTGATCCCTCCGTTGGGAAGACTGCTTGGAGACGGGAATGGCTACTCACGCCAGGATTCTTGCTTGGAGAATCCTATGTACAGAGTAGCCTGGTGGGCTGTAGTCCATGGGGTCGCAAAGAGTCAGACACAACTGAGTGACTAAGCACACATATATGCATAGTCATGTGAAGATACTGGAGAATTAATTTCAAATGCAGAGAGTCAATATGTTGGCTGTGTTTCCTTTTCTATCAACATAAAACCAAATAACTTTATAGGAAATAATTGTGGGGGAGCATTACATCATCACTATTTACAAAAGAAACCATTCAAAGTATTCTGCTAACTCACTTTCAACTGCTTTTGAAAATCAAAAAACAAAACTGGAATCACAAATGAAATTTGGTATGGTAAAGTGTAAATCAGCACAATCCAGGTGAACACAATTAAAGGACAGATAAATTGTGTTAATCAATGTAAAATACTGAAGATTTTGTGTTAAGGAAAGTATATATATTAAGTCTGAATTCCCTGGTTTGAAAAGGATTAACCAAACTCAGTAGAAGTAAAGCCAAAGAAAACATACACTTCATTTGTGGAGAAAATAAAAAATACTTAAATTTCTCTTGATGATGTCATAAAGCTACAGGATACTGAGGTCCTTAAAAGATCAGTTCTTACATATTCAGTAAATAATATAAAACACAGTCATTACCACTCTGTTGAGCCTGCTGGCATAATTCACAGCAGACAAAAGAAATATATCCTTTGGCAACTTTTGGCTCACCCTTCAGAGAGTCTGATGTTTGATATATTTAATAAAGCAGTGAAGCTTGATATTGCATTTCTACTGAGCAGAAATATCCCAAGAATGCACAGAGAGAAAATAAATAAGAATGTGATTCTAGTAGAGGAATTGAAGCAAATGTGAAGACAGGAACATCAAAGTAGAAAAAAAAATGACTAGTTTCATATGCTAAACATTTTAAATCACTGAGGATTTATTATATTTTGGCATCAAGTTGGAAGATCATACATCGATAAATCTATAATATAAACAAGATTCTTAATATCTTAAAATAGATTATTAATGTATGATTGCATATATCATAACATGTTTAAAAGCAGATTCAGACAATAATTGTGGCTATACCAACTACTTTGATAAACTCAAGAATCTGAGCATGATAAACAGGAACTGGAGTATTGGAAGGAGGTTCAACAGACTGTGCCTACAGCATATCAGATGGTCAGAAAATGGAACTTAGAATGAGGTTCTGGGGCTTCCCAGGTGGCTCAGTGGTAAAGAACTCGCCTGCCAATGCGGAGATGCAAGAGATGCAGATTCAATCCCTGGGTCAGGAAGATCCCCTAGAGAAAGAAATGGCAACCCACTCCAACATTCTTGCCTGGGAAATCTCATGGACAGAGGAGCCTGGTGGGCTACAGTCCATAGGGTCACAAAAGACTTAGACACTTAGCAACTAAAAAACAACAGTAAAGGCTTCATTCCACATTGTATGCCACTTATCTAGGATCTTCATATATCTTCACATGGCTGCCCAAAGAATACAGCTGTTTTAACTTTTTTTTTTTTTTCTTACTTTCTGTACTCTTGATGCTCTAGTATTCGGAGCCCTACGGATCTGGGGAACTGCCTTCCCAGGGTTAAATAATTCCTAGAGAGACCAACAACTTTCTTGCCAGCATGCTTTTGATACGCAACCAACACCCTCCACCAATTTCCTTTTCTCATACTTCTTCAGTCTGGGACACTGTCTTCTGCCCTAATCACCACAGGACTGGGTACTGGACAACTGGGAACCATCCCTGCAGAGCAGAGCCTGTTAAAACTATTCGAACTATCCAATCATAAGTCTGTACTGCTTGCTTCTGCCATTCTTTTCTGTATGACTGAAATAAAAGCTCCTGCCTGCAGTTCCCCTCACCCGCTCTGCTGTCTCATCTTATTTGGTGCTTTCCTTTGTGGCCCTGCACAGAGTGGTATACTGCTGCTGCTGCTGCTAAGTCGCCTCAGTCGTGTCCGACTCTGTGCGACCCCATAGACGGCAGCCCACCAGGCTCCCCCGTCCCTGGGATTCTCCAGGCAAGAACACTGGAGTGGGTTGCCATTTCCTACTCCAGTGCATGAAAGTGAAAAATGAAAGTGAAGTCGCTCAGTCGTGTCCGACTCCTAGCGACCCCATGGACTGCGGCCCACCAGGCTCCTCCGTCCATAGGATTTTCCAGGCAAGAGTACTGGAGTGGGGTGCCTTAGCATGGCACAATCTCCTGTTTCTAGAGGATTGTCAGTATAATAAAAACTTCTTCCTTTAGACAATCATTTTTATGCCTATTTGTCTTACTTTCCTGCTCAAAACAAGTGCCAAGTATATTTTTAGAACAATTGTGTTTTGTAGATTTACTGAGTTTCTCAACCATTCAAATAGACTGTTGTAACTCAACACATTCTTCTGAGGTTGTCTGTTAGACTATTACACATTACAGTCCCCAGGTCACCTTAACCTCACTGTACGTCTTCACTCAGCACTTTAAAGATACTGTGCTATGATATTGCAATGGACTCTTTTGGATGACCCTGCAGTCTTTCCTATTCCTTTGGAAAATGAGAAGTGAGTCCTCTCTGCTCAAATTAGTTCATTAGGTTCCATGACTTTCTCTGTCCAGGGGATGAGCATGCAATCAAGCTAGGTCAGCTAAACATTGTTTTCCTAAAATTTGGTTCTTACATCCTATGATACAAAGATCAAAAGTGTTGAAGCTGATTTATTCTGTCCTTGGCAGCTGGAAGACATGTGCTAAACAAGACATTAGTTCTTGCTGCCTAGATCTTAACAGCTGTCTGGGTGATTCTGGCTTTTCTTTGATTTTGTGAGCTATCTTATAATCTTCCAGGAAATTCCTTATGTTAGCATTGGTTTCTGTTGCTTGCAACCACAGAATTCCAACTTACTTATGAATACAGTAAACAGAGACACTTTATGCAAAGTTGACTATTAAAGTAAATTCACAGTGATTTCTGAAAGTTCAGGATGTATTAAGAGGATTTGTGTGCACAAGTATTTTGTAAAATGTTAAACAGCATATAGCATTGGCCTCTAGTCTTCTCTCTGCTCTTCTTCCTTCATCCCTTACTCTAAACCAAAAACCAGGCTTTGGTATAGATATTCAGGTTTAAGGATAACTTTTTTAGCCAGTCTTTATGAGTGGATTTCCATTCACTGCTCTGGGATGAAATATTTGGTGTACAAGGAAAGATTCCCTTCTGGACTCCTGCTAGAAGGTTAGACAAATGAGATAAAGCCTGAATCTCCTTCTTAAGAGTGGAGACTCACCCAGGGCTCTCTCATCCCTCACCAAAGGGTAAGGCACCTGGTGTGATAAACACTCACTATATCCTTCTCTTTAGATGTCCTTCCCCTCTTTGAGCCCCGACCTGTTCTGTGACTAATCTGAGAAGTACCGTGTTTCTCCTCTTGTCTGAGAAGCTATGAAGTAGACAAATTTTGGCTTTGAGGCAAACTATCTCTTGCTGTTTGTCCCCTTTGGATCTTTTGCTTCCTATCTTCATATTTTTAGAACAAACATGTTATGTAAATTTACTGAATTTCTCAGTCATCCAAATATACTGGATACGACCTATCCGTGCAGAAGAGTGAAACGATCTGAGAATCAAGTTCAGGCTTCCAGTGGAAAACACAAAGTTGGTCTTTGGGTCAACTTAAGTTTGAAGCTATTCAGATTTAAGTTGAGATCTTTGCTAGAAGTTCAAAGTTTCAGCCAATGATAAGGTAACTTGCTATATCTTTTGAGTATATATTTGCTTTGAGTATTACATCCTTCGAGTCAACGAGTATACATTAGTGTGGCTTTATCTATTGTTTACGGTTGTCATCCATTCTGGAATGTTTAGTGTTCATTTCATACTGGTTGCCCTTTAGACATTTTGCATGTCGTCTTTTATATCCTTAATAACATACCCAACATCTCCTAAATGCAATTTTTTTTTTTAAGTTGCTCAGTTGTGTCCAAATCTTGGTGACCCTGTGGACAGTAGCCCCGCCGGCTCCTCTGTCCAGGGAATTCCCAGGCAAGCATATTGGAGTGGGTTGCCATTTCCTTCTCCAGAGGATCTTCCCTACTCAGGGATTGAACCCATATCTCCAGTGTCCCCTGCGTTGCAGGTGGATTCTTTACAGCTGGGCCTCTGGGGAAGCCCCTAAACGCAATTTTTATGATATATGTGGTAGGTGTCAAAAATGGTGACAATCATTCTTGCTTCCACATGTCCACACTCTTTATAGTGTATCTTCTTCCATTCAGAGGTAGAGTCTACTTCCCAGTTCTCTGAATCTAGGTTGAATTTGTGATTTGCTTTGGCCAATATAGTATGGCAGAATGGTGGTGTGCTGATTCCAACCCTAGGCTTTTAGAGGCCTTGTGTGTTTCTGTTTGCACTATTGGGACTCCAGCCTTTTGCCATGGGAACAAGTCCATGCCAGTCTGCTAGAGAATGTGAGACCATGTGGATCAGAGTAGAGTCAGCTCGTTGTCCCACCTAAGGCTCTAGACATGTGTGAGAACCCATCCAAGAGTAAGAGAACCCATTTGGAGCTGGCCACAGGGACATGAAGAGACCCAGCTGAAGAACTGCCAAGTAGAGCTTGAACTGCTAACTCTAGTTTCATGAACTTTATAAACGATTGTGTTAAGCCACTAAATTCTGAAGTGGTTTGTTATGTAACAACATCAGTTGCTAACTGGTGCAATATATTGCTTATTATTCATAGTAAAAAGTAGAATTATTTAGCAATAGAGAAAACCTTGGGCTTCCCTGGTGGCTCAGCTGATAAAGAATCTGCCTGCAATGCAGGAGACCTGGGTTTGAGCCCAGGGTTGGAAAAAGCCCCTGGAGAAGGGAAAGGCTACCCACTCCAGTATTCTGGCCTAGAGAATTCCATGGACTATATAGTCCATGGGATCAAAAAGAGTCAGATATGACTGAGCAACATTCATTTTCACTTTCAAAGACAACCTTGAAAAACAATAAGATGCTTATCACTGGGATCTCTCTGTTCAGTTCAGTCGCTCAGTCATGTCCGACTCTGTGATCCCATGGACTGCAGCACGCCAGACTTCCCTGTTCATCATCAACTCACGGAGCTTACTCAAACTCGTGTCCATCGAGTCCATGATGCCATCCAACCATCTTATCCTCTGTTGTCCCCTTCTCCTCCCACCTTCAATCTTGCCCAGCATCAGGGTCTTTTCCAATGAGTCAGTTCTTCCATCTGGTAGCCAAAGTATGGGAGTTTCAGCTTCAGCATCAGTTCTTCCAGTGAATATTCAGGACTGATTTCCTTTAGGATGGACTGGTTGGATCTCCTCTCAGTCCAAGGGACTCTCAAGAGTCTTCTCCAACACCACAATTCAAAAGCATCTACTCTTCAGCTCTCAGCTTTCTTTGTAGTCCAACTGTCATATCCATACATGACTACTGGAAAAACCATAGCTTTGACTAGACAGAATTTTGTTGGCAAAGTAATGTCTCTGCTTTTTAATATGCTATCTAGGTTGGTCATTCCATACATGACTACTGGAAAAACCATAGCTTTGACTAGACAGAACTTTGTTGGCAAAATAATGTCTCTGCTTTTTAATATGCTATCTAGGTTGGTCATAGCTTTTCTTCCAAGGAGCAAACATCTTTTAATTTCATAGCTGCAGTCACCATCTGCAGTGATTTTGGAGCCCCCAAAATAAAGTCTCTCACTTCCATTGTTTCCCCATCTATTTGCCATAGAGCAATGGCACCAGATGCCATGATCTTATTTTTCTGAATGTTGAGTTTAAAGTCAACCTTTTTCACTCTCCTCCTTCATTTTCATCAAGAGGCTTTTTAGTTCTTCTTCGCTTTCTACCGTAAATGTGTTGTCATCTGCATCTCTGAGGTTATTGGTATTTCTCTGGCAATCTTGATTCCAGCTCGTGCTTCATTCAGCCCGGCATTTTGCATGATGTACTTTGCATATAAATTAAATAAGCAGGATGACAATATACAGCCTTGACATACTCCTTTCTCAATTTGGAACCAGTCTGTTGTTCCATATCCAGTTCTAAGTGTTGCTTCTTGACCTGCATATAGATTTCTTAGGAGGCAGGTCAGGTGGTCTGGGATCTCTAAGCCGAGACTTCATGATTCCTATACTGTACCTGTGACAAGATCCCAAGAAGTACTTTCAAATGCATGATTCCAAAATTTTGTGTTATGATAGTTTCATTTCTCCCTCATTCTGAATGCCCACCAGGCTCCTCTGTCCATGGAATTCTCCAGGCAAGAATACTGCAGTGGGTAGCCATTCCCTTCTGCAGAGGATCTTCTCAACCCAGAGATCGAATCCTGAGTCTCCCATATTGCAGTCAGATTCTTTATCATCTGAGCCAACAGGGAAACCCATTCTAACTGCAAATAAACACATTTAAATCATGTTGCTTTTGTCTTTCCATAAATGAAACTCTTGTATGTTAGCATTAAAATATCCCAAGTTAATAGAACATCTGCTGAGCATGGACTCAAAAAAACCAATTGGTCATGTAATGACAGTGTAAGAGAAGTGAGAGATTCTGAAGCACATGCATCGGTTTCTAAGTCATGATCATGTCTTTAATATCTTCCCACTGTTGCTGTAACACCTCAGCTCAATTCTTCATGCTTTTGAGTTTTAGTTTCATGACCAATAAAATAGGCACAATAATCTTTCCTCTGTCTTGAAACTTGGTATGAGCCAATCATGTATATTCCTTCTATACAGCTGAGAATCCAAGTTAGATTAAATATACATATGAAGCACTCTGATATACAGAAAATAAATCTCATAATGAGAGTATCTTAACAAATATGTCACCTGATGTGTGAATATTCCCAAATAAAAGTGTCATTGAAGAAATAATTAGGTTAGAATACAAATGTTCAAACTGAATTACAGTGGGCTCTTCAGTATTTGTAGGGCTTCCCTGGTGGCTCAGACGGTAAAGAATCTGCACGCTAGGTAGGAGACTGGGGTTCGATCCCTGGTTTGGGAAGATTCCCCAGAGAAGGGAATGGTTACCCACTCTAGTATTTTAGCCTGGAGAAGTCTATGGACAGAGGAGCCTGGCAGGCTACAGTGCAAAGAGTCACAAAGAGTTGGACACAGCTGAGCAACCGACACTTCAGTATTCGTGGGTTCCACATCTACGTGTGCAATCAAAGTATTTTTGAAAATTTCAGAAAGCTCCAATAAGGAAAACTTGAATTATTTGCAGTTATTATAATAGTTACAGTTATTATATCAGTCACATTGTATACATGACTATTAACACAGCATTTGCATTGTTTTAGTGATTTTACATAAGCTGAGTGTGAGTGCTCAGTTGCTTAGTCACGTCCAACTCTTTGCAACCCTGTGGATTGTAGCTCACCAGGCTTCTCTGTCCATGGAATTTTCCAGGCAAGAATACTGGAGTGGGTTACCATTTCCTTTTCAAGGGGATCTTCCTGACACAGGGGTTGAATCAGAATCTCTTGTGACTGCATTGGCAGGTGGATTCTTTACCAGTGCGCCACCTAAGTAAGCTAAAAATGACTTAAAGTATAAGGGAGAAACAGATAACTAATAAAGACCTGCTGTAAAGCATAGGGAACTCTACTCAGAACTCTGTAATGGCCTAAATGGAAAAAGAATCTAAAAAAGAGTGGATACATGTATATGGATAATGGATTCGCTTTGCTGTACACCTGAAACTAACACAACATGGTAAACCAACTACACTCCAATAAAATTTTTAAAAATATATTTGAAAAAGTAATATCCCCTCCCCCAAAAAAAGTACATGGGAGGATATGCATAGGTTATATGCAGATACTAAGCATTTTATATGAGAAACTTGAGCATCCGTGGATTTTGGTATTCAAGGCGGCGGGGAGGGAGGGGGCGTATCCTGGAACCAATCCCTGTCAGATACCGAGGGACAGCTGTAATTGTAAAATGTGAACTACTGTAGAGCAACCTAGACAGCGTATTAAAAAGCAGAGACATTACTTTGCCAACAAAGGTTCGTCTAGTCAAAGCTATGGTTTTTCCAGTAGTCATGTATAGATGTGAAAGTTGGGCTATAAAGAAAGCCGAGCACCGAAGAATTGACGCTTTTGAACTGTGGTGTTGGAGAAGACTCTTGAGAGTCCCTGGGACTGCAAGGAGGTCCAACCAGTCCATCCTAAAGGAGATCAGTCCTGAATATTCACTGGAAGAACTGATGCTGAAGCTGAAACTCCCATACTTTGGCCACCTGATGGAAGAACTGACTCATTGGAAAAGACCCTGATGCTGGGCAAGATTGAAGGCGGGAGGAGAAGGAGATGACAGAGGATGAGATGGTTGGATGGCGTCATGGACTCGATGGACACGAGTTTGAGTAAGCTCCGGGAGTTGGTGATGGACAGGGATGCCTGGTGTGCTGCAGTCCATGGGGTCACAAAGAGTTGGACACGACTGAGCAACTGAACTGAACTACTGTAAAAAATTTAAACTTAGATTTATACAGAAGGCTGAACAGAAATATGAGTTATTAAAACTTCCAGAAGAATAGATGTAAGAGTGGCACTAACATGGTATTCAGCACAGTTAACAGCTAAGCCCCAATCCCAAAGCAAATAGACTTGCTTAGTCATCCTTTGAATTTTAATTTTTTTCTGAAATAAAACAAATAGCTTACTTGTCCATGCCACCGACTTGCAAGATTATATATTTCAAAATTATATATATTTTATAGACATACATGTTCATATTATGATGATTTAAAAATTTTTTACTTATGAAAAATGCACAAAACTTAACCATGTTAAGTATCTTTAAGCAGTTCAGCATCATTAAAAGTCTGTTCACATTACATTCTGGTGATGTTTAAAGAATTAATGACAGATGAAATGTTATAAAAGTGGGAGTATCAGAAAGCTATTTTAAAGCCTCTGCATACATGGGAGTTTAAGGCCTTAAACTGTTGTATCAAAAATGTGGCTCAATGGTGACTCTTATTTTGTAGGAGGATTGTCCCTGGGAATGTTTACCCAGAGGCTGCCTGACCCCTGAATTGGGTGCGATAATGATTTTTCCAGTTCAGAAACTCCAGTGCTTGCTGCTTTGAATCCTGTTCATGCGTTCTCTAATCATTTATTCAGCGCCCTGGTCCGTGCCAGCACACTGGTAGGGACCACAAATGTGAAGCTAAATGGGAGTAGTCCAGTGGGACCATGAGCCCTCAGAATATCTTTCTGTCGTTCCTTTTTACTACTGTTCTAACAGATAGAACTATCTAGCTAATGAAGTTTCTCTTTGCTTTGTCACCATGGACTTTGGTAACAGACAGATTGGGTCTCCCTTCTTCCTCTGCCACATACTTTCTACACCTGTTTCCACATCTGGAGATAATATCTATAATGCTACTTAATTCACAGAGGTGTTGTGAGGATCAAAGAAATGATGCGAGAAAAACGTTCAGAACAGACCCCCCCCCCTCCACTGAATGTTTGCTCAGATTTCTCCAATGGTCACTATCCTTATGGAGTGTCCCACAGCAAAGGCTTTTCGTTCATCCCTCTACCTGCCACCAATTGTCAGGAAAAATTACACCTGGCATGCTCTTCCTTCAGCCCTGTCTCTTCTAGGTAAGTTCATCTAAATTTAAATGAATGTGTAAGTGAGCTCTAACTTCTTTTTATTTGTCCCTGGTAATGCATTTACCTTCTTGAAAGGATATTTTCCTCCATTGAGACAGGTTAGCTCTACTAAGTATTCACAAATGATTTTTCATTTATTATTATGAGAAGTTAAGGGAAAGGAAAATAGGAAGTCAGAAGGAAAAAGAAAGAGAAATGAAAGAAAACTAGAAAAGAGAAAGAACACATAAAGGGGGAAGGGAGGGAAGTTAGAGGAAACCAGGGAAGAAGTAGATAATGGAAACTGCTGCAGAAAGATACGTTAGCAGAGATTGAAGCGGGGTTAAAAGGTAGAAACAGAGGGAGGGAAAAAGAGAGAGGTGAGGAGAGAGTTCTTTGTATTGTCAACCTTCACAGAGACTGGAAGCACCCAGTACTCTGCCTAGCACAGTCAGTGTGCCGGAGAGACACACTGAGACACTGTGTCATAGAGGGACACCGTCACCATCTGATTGCTCTTTGAGCTGAGGATGTTCTGCTTTCATTATTTCTTCTAATGACTTTCATTTACAAGGCTGGTTCATAGCTCCACAGCAGTTTATTATCTAACCTTCAGAGGTTCCACTCCGAATAGGATTGTCGTAGCAGACAGTTAAAGGAGAAAGCACTATTTGAATTTTAGCTGCAGAGAATAGATTGTATGCACAAAGCTCTAGATTGTATCCAGCCTGTAAAAGATGTTCCCCCAACTCGACCTTAACTCAAAGCAGTGTCAGACTGCTGAAGGGGTTAAGCATCACGTAGGATGTGGAGAGAGCTAGTTTTAGGCAGGTGGCATCAGTCTGTGGCTCTTCTAGTTCTAACTGGATGTCGGCAGTGATGACCCTCACGCTCCATCCCATAAAGGCCCTGAATAGGGTAAGCCTGGCCTTATAAGACACTGACAACTCTAACCATTAGGCAGCAGTGGTTCTACATCATAGCTTCTACATCTTGGATCTAGTGAGTCCAAAGAAACATTTAGCTCCCAAACACCTTAGAGAGCTTCTACCTGACCCCTATTCTACTTGGTCACCTTGTATGTCAAGCTTTGCATCTTGGTTTGGGGTTTCTGTTCCAATTTCCTTCTGAAATGAGTTCATTCCTTGTTGGCTGAGTTCTGGGTTCCGGCATCCTGGGTTCCTGCCTATAGATCCTCTTCCCACCTCTCTTACTAGCCTAGAAGAACCACCATTATACTAGCACCCATATGATAACAATCACTGCTTCTTTCAACCCTGTCCTCATGGAAACGGAGGACCTGAATATTAAATCACCCACATAAGATTTCATTTAGCTGTACTTAGATTTCATTGTCTATACCTCGTCCCTTCCTGGAGGGCTCTGCTTCTTCTGTCCTGGCTTGTTTCCCACAGTGCTGAAGTTCGCTTTTTCTTTTCTTTCTACTTGGAAAAATCCCCTGTCTGCTCTGTTCTGTGAGTAACCCAAAGCTTACCAAAAGGTATACTCTAATTCAACTTCTCAGGGAAATTTCTCTGCCTTATCACCTGCTACCAACCAATCTTCCTCTTCCAGTTAAAATGATATTAACAGTATTGTGATACCTTTGCTTATAATTTATAAGTGTGTCTTTGGGGATTTGTACAATGAAGCTTAAACAACATCCACTTATACTTTTTACTTGGTTCCTAATGCAGACTGGGGGTTTGGTAAATGGTGAGTGAATGAATGAAGAAACTAGAACAGGTTAGTGGTTTGAAAAAATTGGGAATGATTGCTCTTGTATTTGTTGCTGCTGCTGCTAAGTCGCTTCAGTCGTCTCCGACTCTGTGCGACCCCATAGACGGCAGCCCATCAGGCTCCCCCGTCCCTGGGGTTCTTCAGGCAAGAACACTGGAGTGGGTTGCCATTTCCTTCTCCAATGCATGAAAGTGAAAAGTGAAAGTGAAGTCGCTCAGTAAGTGTCCGACTCTTCGTGACCCCATGGACTGCAGCCTACCAGGCTCCTCCGTCCATGGGATTTTCCAGGCAAGAGTACTGGAGTGGGTTGCTATTGCCTTCTCCACTTGTATTTGTTAATGATTAGCTAATAATTTTATGAGATGGTAAATTCCATTTTTAGTATGAAGTACTCATGAGGACAATGTTCTAGCTTTATCACTGCCTGGACTATTTATTTTTATATAGAGAAAGTGTTTACTCCACAGTACTACTTTGTACTGTGGCTTGTCATTAAATATATCATTCTTTTCTCACAAGGCAGGGTGAGCAAAAGGGTTCAGAGAAATTCAGCACCATTGCTGAGAAAATAATCCACTAAAGATGAACAGGATAACATGTTATTATTATGAGAAACCAAGTTTCAAGGTACAGGAAAATCTAATATTAGAGTAAATAAAAATACTTAATTTGTTTCTTCTAACATCATTTCTTTATATTATTTTATAGCTTTTTACCTTGACCTACACCACCCTAGTATCTGAAGAAGTGATTGAAACAAGTCCCAAGTTTTAATACTTACAAAGGGTTTTACACTGTTTCCTGTTTTCTGCAGGGATTTCTGCTTGTACTTGGTCATGTTAGGAACCTTTCTTATTCAAGGAAAGCCCCTCTTGCTATTTCAGATTTAATTTGCTTGAATTTTCATTTCCCTTATTCGCATGAATGCCAGGGGTGATCCAGATACCATCCTATATGTGGGTTTATGTCTTGATACTTTTTATTACTATTATTGTTATACTTTTTATTGTAAGGAACACTGCTGACAGGGCCTTAATTCATTTGGCTTGCAAGTGCTGATGCTGCTATCCTCTGGGTCAGGGAGAGGTCATAGTCTGTTCTAAAACAGAATCGCTGGCTCCACCGTATGCCTGTGGGTTTAATTGGTCCCCCACATAGTATCTTATTGCTGATTGGAGCCTGGACAGCACATCTGTTCTGACTCCCTCACCTTCTGGCAGGTGGATTTCAAACTGTTTAAGAAAGATGGCTGTTGAAATCGAATTGAAAATGATCGTTTTACAAATCCTCAGATATTACAACTCCACAGTCTCTGTCTCTGATTTTGGGGTTTACCAACCTAACAATTAAGAGTTTCTCTTTTTGTCTGCCTGACATAAACCCTATTTCAATAAACTGTTCTCTCTGGTTTTGCTTTTTTTTATATGGAAAACAATGATAAAACTCCTGCCAGAGAATGTCTTTTATGTTTTGAGGTTATAATCAAGTCATTTTAGTTTTTCCTTCTTTTTATTAGACAAGAGAGCTTAGTCTAATTATTAGTCAGTTAACTCCTATTAGTTTCTCTGACTTGTACTGAGACAGGTTAGCAAAACATTTCAGCACATAGGCCTTAGAATGAATCTCACCTGGATTGAAACCCTGACCTTACTACCTATCAACTTTACCAGCTTTGGAAAGTTACTTAAACTATTAATCTTTTGTTTTTCTATATGGAAATGTTATGGACCAAATGTTTGTATTCCTTCTAAAATTCGTATGTTGAAATCCTAACCTTCAATGTGATGATATTAGGAGGTAGGGCCTTTGGGAAGTAAATAGGTCATGAGGGTGAAGTCCTTATGGGTGGGACTAGTACCTTTACAAGAAGGCACACAGAGAGCTTGCTTCTTCTCTCTGCTCTCCATCATGTGAAGGTACAATGGGAAGCCAGCCATCTGCAAACTAGGAAGAGTGTTCTCAGCAGGAACCAGTTTGTCCAGCACCTTGATCTTGGATTTCCAGCCTCCAGAAGTGTGGAAATGAGAGTTTGTTGTTTAAGCTACCCATTCTATGGTAATTTACTGTAGGAGCCTGAGTTGATTAAGGCAAGACATAATAACAGTTTCGGTCCTATAGAGTTGTTAAGAGGATTCAATGAATGGAAAGTCCTTTGGTACTTGAGATGCTGCCGCTGCTGCTAAGTTGCTTCAGTTGTGTCCAACTCTGTGTGACCCCATAGACGGCAGCCCAAAAGGCTCCTCTGTCCCTGGGATTCTGCAGGCAAGAATACTGGAGTGGGTTGCTATTTCCTTCTCCAATACATGCATGCATGCTAAGTCGCTTCGGTCATGTCTGACTCTGTGCAACCCCATGGACAGCAGCCCACCAGGCTCCTCTGTCCATGGAATTCCCTAGGCAAGAGTACTGGAGTGGGTTGCCATTTCCTTCTCCAGGTACTTGACATAGAAAATGCTTAATTAATATTAGCGGTTATTAGTGGACAAAGGAGCCTGGTAGGCTGCAGTCCATGGGGTCACTAAGAGTTGGACACAACTGAGTGACTTCACTTTCACTTTTTACTTTCATGCATTGGAGAAGGAAATGGCAATCCACCCCAGTGTTCTTGCTTGGAGAATCCCAGGGATGGGGGAGCCTGGTGGGCTGCCGTCTATGGGGTCACACAGAGTTGGACACAACTGAAGCAACTTAGTAGCAGCAGCAGCAGCAGTGGTACTTGATGGGCACCATACAACAAAGGATATGGCCATCACATCTCGTTTTCCCAACCTCAATAACTAACATAAAGTTTTTCTTTCTCTAATGTTTGAATTTTGCACACATATCATCCACCTTTCTTAGAGAAAAGTGTCTGTGACTTTATGCTTTAGGTATTTGCAGGCTTGTTGTATTAGGATGAGAGGATCCTAGAGATTACTTCCTTAAAGGCACTCAACTTACTGATTGCCAACAAGATCCTGGAGAAGCGGTGGCATTAAAAATCTTAGTAGGCAGTGCAACAGGGAACCTCTTTCCTTAGGAAAAGTCCTCTCCATTTCCTGCTTGGTAGGCAGTGCCTGCTCCTGGGACAGTTTACATGATACAGACAAAGCCCAGGAGAAAGTAGAGCATGGTGTTTAGTACTAAGTGTTGGTGAATGACACAGCATTTCTACCTTCGTGGAGCTTACATTTTAGTGGAGAGACCCAGGCAATAAGCAATATTCAGATCAACAACAACAACAATATAGCCTATGCCGTGTAGACACATGTTATATAAAAGCAGGATAAGAGGCTAGAGAAAGGCAGGGTAGAGGGCTGCTGTTGATAATAGCTTGCATGGGAAAGGTCTCTCTGATGCAGTGATGTTTGACTTGAATGTAGTGGGAGAATAAGATATGTAGATATATGGCAGAAGAATGTTCCAGACAGAGGGAATGGCAAATTGCAAAGACTGAGGCAGGAGTGTGTGGTAGTTGGGAAACAGCATGGGCCATAGCATGGTTGGAACATGAGACTGAGGGCAGAGAATGATAGATGAAATGAGAGAGAGAGTGTCAGGGACCCCACAGCCTTATAGGCTATGGTAGGATCTTGGTTTCTATTCTTTGTATTATGCGTGTGTGCGTGTTCAGTCATTCCAACTCTATGTGACCCTATGGGCTATAGCCCACCAGGCTCCTCTGTCCTTGAAAATCTCCAAGCAAGAATACTGAAGTGGGTAGCCATTCCCTTCTCCAGAGGATCTGCAGGGATGGAACTTGGGTCTCCTGTATTGCAGGCAGATTCTTTACTGTCTGAGCCATCAGGGAAGCCCATTCTTTCTATAATGGGAAGCAACTGGAAATTTCTGAGTTGGAGCATGAAGGCAACAGTAAGACACACCTGTTTTGATGTTCAGATTGGCATCTGTTCTGATTTGTTGGAGCCATATTATTCCGGTTATTAAATATTTTGAATTACATACCTGCTTTCAAGATACAGGATTTGCTGTTAGATTGGTCATGGAGGGTAAGAGAAAGTGAAGCATTTGGGTTAATACCAAGGAGCTGGGTAAATGAAGGTGCCATTTACTGAGATGGAGTACTCTGGAGAAGGATCATGGGTTCTTTTGTTTTTGGAGGGAACAGGTTAAAGTCTTCTGTTTAAACATATTGCCTTAAAATAAGTGTAAATAAGACAATAAGAAATAAGAAAAATAGGTCTGGGATTCAGGTAAAGGCTCAGCTCAAAAACACACATTTGGAGTTATCAGCATTTATAAATTATTCTGCTACTATTTCTGCATAACAAACTACTCAAAACTTAGTAGCTTAACACAATCATTTTACTAGGTTTATGGATGATATGCTTGAGAAATTTGGAAAAGTTACAGTGATGAGAGTTTGTCTCTGCTCTACAATGACCAGGGTGTCAGCTGGGAAGACCTGGAGTCTTGGTTGGGGTGATGACATGTACAGCTAGAATCACCTGGCATCTTCAATCATATGTCTGGTAGTTGTACTGCCCAGAGCTGCTGTCTGAGTGCCTGCATGTGGTTCTTTCGTATGATTTGGGCTTCCCCCTAGCATGGCAGACTTGGGACAGTTGAACATTTTATAATAATTGAACTTCTTTAATGGTAGTGCAGGGTTCTAGTGATAGTATTCCAGTGGACAAGGGGAGGCTGCATGGCCAGCCTGGGAAGCTAAATGGTCACTTCTGTTACATTCTATTTGTTACAAATAATTCACTAAGATTGGCCTAGATTCAAGATGCAGACCCAATCTTCACTGAGAGAAGTGTTGAAGAATTCATGACATGTTTTTTTTCAAACCATCATATATAGTGTTTAAATCTTTAAGACTAATTGAGGTTACCTAGAGACTAGGTGTAAATAAAAAAGAGAAAAGGTCCAAAGATTGAGCCCTGAGGCACTCTAGTTTTTAGAAATCAGGAATACAGGCTGCTGCTAAGTTGCTTCAGTCGTGTCCGACTCTGTGCAACCCCAGAGACGGCAGCGCAGCAGGTTCCCCTGTTCCTGGGATTTTCCAGGCAAGATCACTGGAGTGGGTTGCCATTTCCTTCTCCAATGCATGAAAGTGAAAAGTGAAAGTGACATCGCTCAGTCGTGTCCGACTCCTAGCGACCCCATGGACTGCGGCCCACCAGGCTCCTCCAACCATGGGATTTTCCAGGCAAGAGTACTGGAGTGGGGTGCCATTGCCTTCTCTGAGGAATACAGGAGGACCTAGCAAAGAAGACTGAAGGAGGAGAATGTAAGGACAACATAGAAGGCACATTAAGAAAAGTATTTCAATTAAGGGGGGTGAGTAGTGCTGTCAAAACAGCTAAAAGTTCAAGTGAAATGTGGACTGAGGATTTACCATTGGCTTTGATAATGTGTAAGTCGTGGTAACCCTGGCAGAGAGATTTCCAGAGAAGAATAACCAGGTTTTTCAACTTATTTCTCCAGCTTCCAGCCCCTAGGTCCTGGCTGTGTCACCCCCAGCCCCACTTTGGGGCTGAGAAGAACACATTGGCTTAACTGGCTTGGTTTTTGTCATCACACATGGCATGGAGCCTTTTGCCAAATGTTTCTTGCTAATGGAATTTTTAAAAGAATGGCATCTATCTTCTCAACATTCAAATTTACTAAACTGCTGTAATAGGGGGGCAATATCTGCATTATAATGTTTGACTCTAAACTTATTTTTGAAAATTCCATTTATAGTACAGCTTGTTTATGTGGAGCTTTAAAGAGAAATTCAAATGCAAGATTGAAAGGTAGGACAAAGCAGACAAGATCCACTGATAAGCAAGAGGGAAATATTAGTCTGTGAACCTAAGTAAACATGCCCTAGACATGGAGGGTTGGTTTTTTTGGGATTTTAGCTTTTTGTTTTTGAGAGATTAAAACAAAGCAAAATAAATATGAAAAGGGAGCAGTAAAAACTGCTCCTAGGTTAAAACCACGCCACTTTAAAATCCACTTAATTATTATTCAAAGATAAGACATTTGCTTTATTTTTTTAATAGTTTAGGTAAAACTGAAACTGCATTAATGATATGCATGTAAATCCTTGACCAGTTTATAGCCAGTCCACTTTCATCACCTGCTCTGCTCTGTATCTTTGCGGACAATGCCTGCAGGCTCTCTAACACAAGCTCTGTTTTAGCTGCAAATGCTGGGAGATTCTAGGTAAGAGGATTCTCCTTCCTCTCTCTCTGTCCTTTTTGTACCTCCTCTGTGGTTCCAGCTCCCTCCAGGCCCGGTTTTAGCTTCCACCAGTCTTGGGGTAGTAGATGGTACTGCCACCAAACTGAGGGTCATCTCACTCTCCCGTTTGTCTCCTCAGCTCAGCGCTTCCATCACCTCTGTAACCATTTCTCATAGCTAAAGTTCTTCTGGTTTAAATACATGAATGATTTCTCTTTCTGGCTGGATCCTGATCCATCATATGTGTCTCCCTTTTCTGCCCTGATGTCAACTTCTAACATCCAAATATGTGAATTAGCAACAATAGCCCACTGCTTCCTGGTTACAACAGGAATGAGGAGTTGGGTTTATAGAATTCCACAGATCTTTCTGACTCCTCTTGTATAGTGGTTAAAATCATTGACTCAGGCCTGGTTTTGACTCCCAGCTCCTATGTCATTGCTAGCTATGCAGTCATTCACAAGTTATCCAAGGTAGCTCTAAACCTGTTTCCTTATTTACATACAGAAATGATACTTTGTCTACTTCGTATGGTTGTAATGATTGCATTGCATAATATGTTCAAAGTACTCAGGAGAGTGTTGTCATATTGTAAAGTGTTCTCCCCTTGCCCCTCCTTTTTTTTTTTTTTTAAATAACATCAGCTTTTGCAGCTGGTATTACTCATGTCAGGAGCCAGACCTGAAGGGAGGACAAGCATTTGGCGGCATTTTATTCTCAGAAAGCACTAAACCAAGTCAATCATTTTCAGGGTCAGGATGTGCTAACTGGGCTGAAAGGCAAAGTAGTAAAATACTTGTGTGTTACTATACCTGAAGCCCTGCTGTGACACTCACCTTGCTTTTGGGCTCTGTTCTTCATTATTGAACCTATAGTTATTCTGGAGTAAGATATAGCAAGGTAAGAGTGGGCTGGTTGTTATAAATGTTAATTGTTGGATCAGTTCTCCCCTTTGTAGGCCAGAATTGGAGGATTCGTTGGACTAGGCTTAATGACCCCATCCTGTCTTATTCTTTTCACTCTCCTATCTCTCTCCTCTCCTGTCCTATTTCTTTTCTGAAAGGTCAGAATACTTCCTAGCATCTTCGTAAAACTTTTCCTGATTATTTCAAATAATTTGTGTTTGCGGTTACATCTAATCTCCAGTCCCCTCAGCAAAATTTCACAAAGCCCTCCTTCAGGTTCTTTATCCAAAGAACACCCTGCCATGTAGCCTGTAGCACTCACGTTTTGTAGGATCACTTCAAGCACTGTGGGACTGCTGGGGCTTTGCCTTGCTTTGGTTTCATTAACAAGCATGTTCACACTTTAACCGGAACATTTAAAATAACACCCACACAATGTTTAGGGTCTAGTTAATGATTAAGTCTCTGAGCTTGAATTATTCAAGCAAAATTGATTGGGTTCACCCTTCTTCCTTCTCTTTATGTGTGTGTGTGTGTGTGTGTGTGTGTTTAATAAAATAGTTCTCCTCTTTACTCTCTAAATAATGTGGAAAAGTTTATGAAGCAATCATCAGTACCCTGGACTGTGGGTGGTACCCAAGTGCTAACAGAATAGGTAGAGAGAGGACTGGCAGCATGACTCTTCTGTTAAAAAACATATCTGTATCTCATATACTTCCACTGTTAATTAGCATTTATTGAGACAACATGTTTTAGATTCTCTCTTTTAACCTCTTCTTTAGAGTTATTTACAAGTTGGATAAGTGGTTATCTTGGAGCCAGGTCTATGGTATAAAAGCAGAAGAAATTTTCTTTGCTATCCCACCTCATGGTCAATTGAAAGTGTTAAAATGTCTTGGCTTCACTATTAAAAACTGTGTTGTTGAAGAATACGTGTTGACCTGAAAACATGTTTATATTGCCAGTATTTCATGGCAAATGTGTTGTGTTGTCAGTAGTAGCTCAGTCATGTTCGATTCTTTGTAATCTCATGGACTGTAGCCTGCCAGGCTCCTCTGTCCACGGGGATTCTCCAGGCAAGAAGACTGGAGTGGGTTGCCACGCCATTCCCTTCTCCAGCACATCTTCCCAACCCAGGGATCAAACCCAGGTCTCCTGCATTGCAGGCAGATTCTTTACCGTCTAAGCCACCAGGAAAGCTGTAAATGGGGAAAAAGTGGCAGATTTTATATTCTTGGGCTCCAAAATCACTGCAGACAGTGACTGCAGCCATGAAATTAAAAGATGCTTGCTCCTTGGAATAAAAGCTATGACAAACCCAATGTATTAAAAAGCAGAGACATCAACTTGCTGACAAAGATCCATATAGTGGAAGCTGTGGTTTTTCCAGTAGTCATGGGTGGATGTGAGAGTTGGGCCATAAAGAAGGCTGAGCATTCACGAATTGATGCTTTTGAACTGTGGTGGTGCTTGAGAAGACTCTTGAGAGTCCCTTGGACTGCAAGGAGATCAAACCAGTCAATTCTAAAGGAAATCAACCCAGAATATTCATTGGAAGGACTGATGCTGAAGCTGAAGCTCTAATACTTTGGCCACCTGATGCGAAGAGCTGACTCATTGGAAAAGGCATTGATGCTGGCAAAGATTGAGGGGAGGAGGAGAAGGGAGTGACAGCGGATGAGATGGTTGGATGGCCTCACTGACTCAATGGACATGAGTTTGAGCAAGCACTACCAGACAGTCAAGGACAGGGAAGCCTGGTGTGCTGCACTTCACGGGGATGCAGAGTTGCATACGATTTAGTGACTAAACAACAAGTAAAAACAGGAGGCTATAAAACTTTCTTTTTTTTAATGCATAATTTTATTAAAATACATAGGAGAAAGACTTCAATAGTAAACACGAAAATATTATTATTTGTGTATTAACCTTTTCTTTTTGTTTTTCTATTACTTTTATAATTAATCAATACATACGTACACACACAAAGTTGTAATGGCTATAATGACCCATCTTTCGTCTGAACCTATGTATCAATCATGTGTCAAGAGCACATTGGAAATGTTTTGTCCTTATTGAAGTCAGGCAAGTGTAGAATTAACTAAAGATTCACAATATCTTGTGAATGACGGCATCTTGAATCCTTAATTTTAGCCTTCATTTCTAAACCTTCCTTAGCTTCCATATTGCTGCTAAGTCACTTTAGTCGTGTCCGAATCTGTGCGACCCCATAGATGGCAGCCCACCAGGCGCCTCCCCCCTCCCCCCCGCCCGGTCCCTGGAATTCTCCAGGCAATAACACTGGAGTGGGTTGTCATTTCCTTCTCCAATGCATAAAAGTAAAAAGTGAAAGGGAAGTCGCTCAGTCGTATCCGACTCTTGGGGACCCCATGGACTGCAGCCTACCAGGCTCCTCCATCCATGGGATTTTCCAGGCAAGAGTACTGGAGTGGGGTGCCATCGCCTTCTCTTCTCTTCTTCTTCCATATTAGTAAGATGTAAAAAACACAATTGTGCGTATTAACATAGAAAATATAACTGCCTCAGGGATGCAAGGAAAGAATATAAAATAACTGTATTTTGGAGAAAGTTTTTATAAAGGAGATGGCATTTTGAAAGGGAAAGACAGAAATGCAGTGACCCAGTTTAGTGACACATTTAAATGTGGCCTCTTCCATGAGAAATTTGTAGAGCGCTCTCCTAAACAGGGTGAAAAAAAAAAAAAAATCCCTGAAAGGCCCTAAATGCATCAAAGGCCTTACCTATTCAATGACTCGTCTTTGCTGCCAGGTCTCTGCATTGTGCCACTGGGCTACGTGTGTGTGCGCGCGCACGCGAGCGCGCTCTGGGGATGGAGATTTGAGGATAGTGAACTGTCTTGACTCCCCTTCATTGGCTGAATCCCGTGTAGGTGGTAACCTTGGCTGGGGATAAACAGGCAGCAGCTAGAATAGTTCCGGAGAAGAAAACACTGTGCTCTCCGTAGGGAAACTTTTGGGAATAGACATGGGGAATTCTGTTTTTCTCGCACTCAGGGCTTGCAGGTAGCGCGTACAAGTGTGTCACTGTATTCGTCCTGGGAAGTGACACAAGAAGTGGTGTAATTAGACACCCAAGGAATTATTACTTTGGAGTGCGTGAGAACTGAATTTGGGGTGGGGGGGGGACGGGTGGTGGTGAGCAGGTAAGAGGCGGTGAGAAGGGCACTGTTTTTAGAGATCTGTCGGAAGCCTAAAGCCGTCTGCTTCTGGGCCTCCTTAGCAAACGTGCCAGTCAGGTGGTGCCTCCGAGGCCCAGGAGGAAGACCCGCTCTGCGATCCGTACGAGAAGCCTCGAGGACCGGGAACACAGCGGCGAGGCGGTGGCGCAGTTCCCAGCCCGCGCCCGGGTCCTCCCACCTCCAGACCGGCCGCCGCCGCTGCGGCCTCCCTCAGTCCTCCCGTATCCCTGCATTCCACGTTGCGGCAGCGGCAGCCTCGCCGGCCGATGCGTCCCCACCCGCCCCTCGCGCTGGCGCAGCCGCCGCGCCCCCGGCCCCCGCCCGCGCCCCCCGACCCAGGGCCCGGGCTCGGCTCTGCGCTGCCTCTGGACCGGACCCCGCCGGGCCGGCTGGGCTCGGGCGGGGGCGGGGCGGGGGCGGGGAGGGGAGAGAGGGCGGGCGCGCGCGTGTCGGGGGGCGGGGGCCGGGGCCGCCATATTGGATCTGGACTCGTCGGCCAGCCTCCGCCTGCGTGCGGTGGGCCCTGGAGCTGCCTCGCGGAGCCCAGGGCGCGAGCGCGAGAGAACGGGGAAGGCGGGGGAGGGGTGGAGGGAAAGGAAGGGAGTGGCTGCGAGCCGGGCTGCGGCAGCCTCTGGTCTCCTTACCAGCGGCACCAACCCCTCCTCCTGCGCCTCGGCCGCTTCCCTCCTCGCCGGGGAAAGATGCCCTTAAGCCAGGGGTGTGAAGAAGGGGGAGATCTAGCTGCCGGAGCCGCCCGCGCCCTCGCTGCCGCAGTTGCCGCCGTCCGTGTCCTTTGAATCCAGAAAAGCACCCCCTCGCCAGGGCATCGGGAGCGTCAGCGGGCGGGCGGCCGCGGTGCGGCTGTGGGGGAGACCCGGTTCTCTGCCGGGCGCGGCCCAGGCCGGCGGCCCAGCGACCACCGACATGGAGCGGGCTCTGGCCGCCAAGTAGCCGCCGCTCCCGGAGTCGGGGGCGAGTGCCGCCCGCAGTCAGTCAGGCCCCTAGGAGAAGCGGGGAGAAAAATGAAGAGTTTTCATCGGAATCGGTTGGAAATAGGACTAACTGCAAAGCCTTAAAAAGACGGACTTCGGAAGGAGAAAGGAAAAGCCTCCTCCAGGGAAGACTTGGCGTGCTCCGAGCCGAGGGGCTGCTTCAGGGACCTCGCCCCCTCCCTTTCCCGCTGGAGAAATTGCCTCTGATGCGTTATCCAAGTGGTGGCTGGGAGGATTTGCAGCAGAATTTTTGGTTTTCCCTCCCCCTTATATACATTCTGGCTTTTTCCTCCCCTTTCGATTTTCCTTCTGCCTGGAAGTGAATTGCTGATGCAGATCGGGACTTAATTCATAAATGATGCAGCCGGATTCATTTCAGGATTCTGTTGCACGAGTTGAATTTTGAATGAAGGAGAAGAGCTTTTTTTTTTTCCTAAAGAAGTGTTGACTGGTTCGCTGTACTTTTTAATTATTTTATTTAAATATACGATTTAATTGTATTATTCTTTTAAGAATGTATTAAATATATATTTTATGGTAACTTTTCCTCAAAAGTATATGTATATGTGCGGAATTGAAGACGCTTCAGTTAAGTGAGGTTACTGGCGTGTTGGATGTTGAGTTCAGCACCGGCATTGCATGACAGTTATTTGAATAACAAGTGGTTTATTTTTAAACCACACATTTTAACATTTAGGTTTCAGTAATCATATTCAAAATCGTTTTAGTAATTGAAAGGAAAACCAGCGGATATTGAAGCAAACATGTCTGGAGAAGTGCGTTTGAGGCAGTTGGAGCAGTTTATTTTGGACGGGCCCGCTCAGACCAATGGGCAGTGCTTCAGTGTGGAAACGTTACTGGATATCCTCATCTGCCTTTACGATGAATGCAATAATTCTCCATTGAGAAGAGAGAAGAACATTCTTGAATACCTAGAATGGGGTAAGTTTGTATTTAAAAACTCTTTAGCTGGCCATTGTGATTTGTTATAGAGAGCTACCGTGATAAACTCTCTACTCTGTAGTAAGTATATAAACATATAATATCTGTTGTGTATGTATTATGTATTTAAATATGTATGTTTACACACAATAAAAGAGTAGACACCAATTCAAGGGTTTTTTTTTTTCAGTAGTTTTCGGTAAATATTTTCCCAAGAGTGAAAGCATGGTACTCAGTTGTTGCCTTGATTTAATGTGAAGCTTGAGGGGAAGAACTTAAGTTTTTTCGGTCAGACAAATTTTGAATAATTCTATGACGGGCGGAAATGGATTATTGCTCACTTTGCCTAAAGCGTGGTGGTCTAACAGGCATTCAAGGGAAAGGTATTTATTAGTGGAAACATTCCTTCCTAGGCTTTGGAAGTCACTCTGGAAATGGGAGGAGGTTTTAAAATATCTTAGATCAACAGGAACTTGAAGGTGGTCATCACTGGGTTTTATTACATCTCTATATAGTACAAGGCAAGGAAATTACTAAACATGGACTTGCCAAAAATTGTCATGTTTGTAAGATGACATAAATAGTTTAAAATTTTTGTGATAATATTTGCTAGAGAATGTTTGGGAGCAACTCCTGCCTGCCTGAGAGTTAGATTCACTCCAAATTTAATTCAGACCTAAACTGGTTCATTTTTTATCTTCATTCTCCGAAATCTAGATGTGATTTAGAAGACATAGATATTGGAGTAGATCAATGATGAGAGCAAATTCTCCATGAGACCTTTAGCTTGAAGTCTTGGTTTAAGTTCTGCTTCCAGT
Organism: Bos grunniens; assembly: GCF_055505025.1. Classification (NCBI taxonomy): domain Eukaryota; kingdom Metazoa; phylum Chordata; class Mammalia; order Artiodactyla; family Bovidae; genus Bos; species Bos grunniens. Next base: position 50,862,860 of record NC_141180.1, read on the forward strand.
GTTACCTGTGAGCAAGTTCCAACATCCACCAGTTCACTGTGAGGAGAGTATACATCATCACACATCATACTGTTAATATAGTACATACCAATGCATCTGTATTGGTACACTGACTTTTGAAGGATATTAGCCAAAGAAGTTATTTTGTATCTATGGAATAAGGATACTTGAGTTTGTTGGAAAGTTTTTATAGTAAAATGTCTTTGTTCCCAAGTAAAGCTTTATTTTTTTTGAACCAAAAGTCAGTTGGTGATTATTCCCTTTTTTGGACTTGAAATTTATTAAAAATTCATTTGCCAGGTAAATCACTTATTCAGGATTGCATGCACATAATAACTTTAATTATTCAATATGTCAATATCAGGAATTTTCTAGTAACTTGATGTCATAGGGTTAAATATATATATGTGTGTGTGTATAAGACATGAATTGAATGATTTTGAGAAACTGATTAGTAAACTCATACTGGAAATGTAAGAATTTTAAATCATCTTTCAAGAGCTCACTGTGTTAAGAATGAGACAGTTTTGACTTTGATACTGGATTAGTGAGTATATGTCCTTTAATTTTATATGTAGAGCAAAATATTTTATAAAGCCTGTGTAGTTTTATACTTCATGTTTCATAAATTTAGAAATTTTTTAGTTCTTTTTAAAATTTAACGAAAAGATTCTGATACTTTGAGTTAGAGTTTCAGTTCTTAAATTATGGTTCCATAGGAGTACTCTAGTTTATGATTATGGTTGTCATTTAATATCCTTTCTCATCTGTAAAATAATGGGAGAACTCTTTGTATGTACCAGTTGTAAATGTAAAAATTATGATAAGAGAGAAAACTATCCTCAATTGCCTTTTGGTTGTTAGGAATTTACATTTATGTTATGAGATATTTTGCTGTATTATCAGAAAAATTTATATACATTTTCCACTAAATATGATTCCCTGGATCTTGTTTCTTTTATCTATATTAAAAAAAACTTGTTTGTATATATTTAATTTAAACCACATAAGCCAAAAGTCAAAGAAGTGTTTGGCCAAATACATTTTATGTTTATAATATAGTAGATTTTTAAATAATTTTAAAACATGGACTTTTCACAATTTTAAAATAAACTGAGTTTTGGTATTATCCTTCATATTTTGCCTTTTAGAAGTCTGGTGTGATGTAACAAAAATAATATATACAGTCTCTTAAGTACACTCCTGTTGTAATAGGAAATAAGGGACTAGAATTTTTAGGATTTATTTTGTAGGCTTTAGAACTTTTGTTGTTGTTATTTAGTAGCTAAGTCGTGTCCAACTCTTTTGGGATCCCATGGGCTGTAACCCACCAGGCTCCTCTGTCCATGGGATTTCCCAGGCAAGAATACTGGAGTGAGTTGCCATTCCCTTCTCCAGGGAATCTTCCTGACCCAGGGATCGAACTTGTGTCTCTTGCTTAGCAGGCAGATTCTTTACCCCTGAGCCACCTGGGAAGCCAGGCTTTGTGACTAGGCAGTGATTAAGTCTCAGGCATTTTTAAGTTGGTGTTTGAGGTCTTGAAAGTGGAAGGTACCAATCATAGAAGTCTAGGTAAGGAGGAAGACAAGAATGGAAAAAGCTGTCAAGAAGTACATCATGAGTAGTAGTATTTACTATTTTTAAGTTATTTGAGAAATTGGGTTATTTAACAATTTAAGTCTCCTCATTTAATTATTGAAATAGATCCGTTGTTCTTCGAGTATAATTTGATTGCACATTTTGGGAAATGTCTTATTTTATTCTCACTACCTAACATTGTATAAAAAGCAGTTAGATTAAGGAAGTTTCCAGATAGTGAATTGGCCTCAGTTTAATTTTTTAACATTATTTATTTGGTCTGTGATGGAGATTGAAAGAATTTGTTTGTTGGGGTTAAATTTGATAATTTAGATTTGCCTTAAATGATACAGTTTTTAGTTTGAGTTTTAAAAGACCCAATATTTGCAACAGGAGAGCAGTAGTAAATACTCTTTTAATACATGCTGTATATTTGTGTTTGGCTGTCTGTATTAATGAAAGTGCCATCTAGATAATATCTTTATTTTTTAAAAACTTTTTAATTTGTATTGGGGTGTAGCAGATTAACAATGGTTTCAGGTTAACAGCAAAGGAACTGAACCATATGTGTACTTACATCCATTCTCCCCCAAAACACTCCTCCCTTCATATGCCTTATTTTTAAAAATGGAATCAGCAAAATTTTATTTGACTTGCTTCATTTCCATCCATTTCACTTTATTCCTAGTTATGACCCATTTCATGTTTATATTGATACTGTTCATGTTTTGTTCATTACAGCATCATGACAATGAGAAAACTGACAGTTCAAAGTCAGATTTTGTCTTTGGATAGCACTCCTTGCATTTGCTGCTGATGGCCTCAAGGAGGGAGTAAGTAGAGCTCTAGAGAGGAAGAGGGGACTAAGCCATTGAGCAATAGAGCAAGAGGATAAGAGTGCTTTTATACCTTAACGCGTAGATCACTGTCAAATTTATATTTTCCAGTTATATACAGTAGGATTTGAAAGATTCTGTTTTGTCCTTATTTTTTGTCAAAATGATTATGGTTTATATGTTTTGTTTATAAAATAATAGTTTTTATGTCAGTAGTGTAACTCTACAGTAGAGTTGTAAAAATAGCTTTTGCATTATAAGCTAATTTGCTGATAGTGACTAAATGAATATGTTATTCATTAAATTGGCTATCTTCTACTTTGAAATGGAAAGTTAAAATTTTAGGAAATTCTGAATCAAGTTGCTTAAAAAATAGGGTAAAGAAAATATTACTCAAATAAAAAAAAAGCCAGACTGTATGTGACTAACTGTATTTTGATGCTTTCTGAATGTTGGAGTTTACAATATTTCATATAAATTATCCTTTAACAACAGTAATTTTATAGTTTATTCAGTGTATGTACACACACAAAATAGCCTGAATGGTTAATAAACTTGCTACTAGAGTACATCAGTAGGTACTGTGGTTTAAACTTTTCATTTTCTTAGAGTAATTTTAAAGCTTATTCACATTTTTTGATGTGTAGGTCTGTTAAGGGAGGTGATGATGGCCTAATTACAGAAATCTGACTCTTTTCTTTGTTTTTCACTTATACTGTTCTTCATTGTTAGCTTTTCCTAAGCTTATTAATCATACCAAATTATCAAAAAGTTCATTTAATACACATAATTAGGTTTATTTAAGTCCTCAATTCGGAGAAGGCAATGGCACGCCACTCCAGTACTCTTGGCCTGGAAAATCCAATGGACGGAGGAGCCTGGTGGGCTGCAGTCCATGGAGTTGCTAAGAGTTGGACAGGACTGAGCGACTTCACTTTCACTTTTCACTTTCATGCATTGGAGAAGGAAATGGCAACCCACTCCAGTGTTCTTGCCTGGGGAATCCCAGGGACGGGAGCCTGGTGGGCCGCCGTCTATGGGGTCGCACAGAGTCAGACACAACTGAAGCAACTTAGCAGCAGCAGCAGCAAGTCCTCAATTAGGATCATCATAAATGTCACCATAAATATAGGTTGGGTAGTTTCCTTTATACTAGTCACCTAATAATCTAGTCTCTTCTAAGAGTGATAATAAGTACAATTATTTGCTCTCACACAGTGCTGGCACATGATAGAAGCATGTTCATAAGTGGTGGCTATTATATTTCCACTTCTCTTCTATTTCTTTCTTTTCAAAAGGATATATTGCTCCATGAGTGAGAACAGGGATGTCAAGAATAACAATAACAATTTTAGGAACTTATTTCATATGAAAATGTAGGGCATACCTAAGCATAATGGTGTAAACACAAATAGCATAATATGTTGGAAATTTTATGAAATAATTTTGGAAATTTTATGAAATAATTCCTGGGACTTGACTAATATTAGATAGTAAGCCCAGGCTATTTTAAAGTAAAAGAACTGAGCTTGTTGCAAATTAATAGTTTATTGTACTCCTCTTCTATGGTAGTAAAGAAAATTCTCCCAAAACCTTTTCTCTTCATGTTCACTTATTGCCAGTATATTGTATATATTGCTGACTTCATCCTATTGGTTTTGATAGGTTTTAGAATCAGTTTACTAAGTCCAGCTAGCATTTAAAAAATTAAATATACTAGAATAGAAAATACTAAGTAGCCATGTGTTGAAAGAATAACTATTGTTATACAGAATTCCTGTGTTTTCTTGTATATTTTACTGAAGATTGGATTGAGCAGAGTTAGAATTCTAGGGTAGATGATACTAAAGCATGTTGGCTGTTTAACAGTGAAAAGATTATGGTTGCCCTTTTCAAAAAGCACACGTGTTTAAATTAGGGACAGACTGAAGAATTTAAAGAAAAGGAACTTAGATAGGGATAAGATACTTGGAAGGAGGGAGGGAGAATAGGAGAGAGGAAAAATGAGATAATGAGTGTGAATATACTGTTTTCCTGGGTTGCTACTTCAGGCTGATTTGTGAATAACTGGGTACTTTTAATTTAGAAATTAATGGACAGGTGAATTCACTCATTTGTTTTGTCTTCGATGGTTCATTTCCTTTCTTTTCACGTTTTTCCTTCTCTGACTTTGGGCTCCTGGATGTTGACTACCACTGACTGTAAAGTTGTATAACTTGTCAAACATGAGGGATATGACCTACAGTTATTGGCTGTAGTTTTTGTTTATGCCTTCCCATTACTCCAGATGCATGTTACAGTAGATACAGGTGAGCAGGGTTTGCTGGTTCCCTTGTTACTCATGGTCTCATCCCTTGTTACTCACAAAACTTCCAGTGCGGTTGCCTTCAAGTTTCAGTAGCTAATACGAAGAATTGCTCAGCAGATTTTGCTGTATCTTGAGTCAAGAACTTCTTTCCATAAAGGTTTTTTTTTTTTTTTTTTTAACCCGCACTATAAATACAGGTCATCCCAGACATATGAATGACTGTCTTTCGTTATCACTGCATATAAAACTCCTTTCCAGATCCAGGGGATTTCCTTTATCCCCCTTTGATACTGACCAGAGTAACAGAATTGCTTTTCTCAGCTAGTTGCTCCATACTTTCCCTCTGCATTGTCCACTTCTTCTAATTAATAGCTATTAGCCTCTATTGGCCAGTACCCCTCCTCCCATTCTAGTGCTTCTTTATCTGCTGCTGTAGGAAAGTAGCACTTTGGCTCTCATGGTTAACAGGAGGCTCAAAGACCTGGCTCTCCACTTCCCAGTCTCACTATTTGCCCATTAATTCTTCCTCACATGAGCTCTTCTGTTGGGAGTTAGGGTTTCTTTACTCTAGCCCCCTCCCTAGTTTTTAAGTGAGTTCTGGAAATCTGGGATATTAATAGGTGCTTTTGGAGGGGAGAAGGTTTATGTGGCTAAATAAATATGGGAAAGTATTTTGAACAAAATTAAACATTAGAAATATTGTGGGTTATCCTGAAATTTTTTATGTTTTGGGGAAGATGGATGAAAGCCAGTATTCCATGGAACACCCTTTGGGAAATGCCCTTTCAGTATGAAGTCATGGTGTCCCTTGTGTCAGGGATAGAAAGAGTTAATTTTGAGGGGAAATTTGGAATGTGGTATGGTTTGGAGAGAAAATCCAAATCAGAATAAGTAAGATTTTAACTTAGTGGTTGTGAACTTTTGTCTCCTGTGTGATAGTCACAAGAACTGAAAGATAAGCTTAATCATGGTGGAGTAGGACATGAGTGAGGCTGGTGAGCATTTGCATTCATTCCAGGAAAAGCACCCTGTAAAGTAGAATGAAATTAAATAGAATAATGAATCAGTGCTGTTAGCGTCTAAAGTCCTAGGAATTACTGATAGGTCTCTATTTATGACCTTTTCTTGCTCTCATATCAACTTGCTATTCACCTATAGGCATTCACAACAAATTCAGAAGTTCTCACCATATCTTTTTGCAGCTTTAGTTATTTTCATTACTTTGTGATATTTCAGAGGAAAAGATCATGGACATGCAATTTCAGGATTCATTATAGTTTTAAGTACTGTTTTTTCTAAGGTTATAATGTTTTTGCTAAGCTGTTGGTTTCAGACTTTAGGATTAGTGTGGGAACTTTTCTGTTATTTGCATCTGTGAAACTATGGGTTTCAAGTGCCAGCACCTATTTATGTGTAGTGCAAAGAAGCCAGAATATACAGTACTTTTATTAAAGAGGAAGCCATATATAATTGGTGCTATTTTAGCACTGTGAGCAAGTAGAACTCTGTGATTACTGTAGACTTATATTCTGAGTATAGAGTGGTAGATAATAATACTGGAGAGTAATTTGACTTGATTTTAAAGATAAATAACTTATAGGATCAATTAGTCTTTTTTCCCACTCACTTCTGACATACATTAATTTTTCTCTTTAATTCTTCCTCATCAACACTATTCCTCTCAACCCTGATCTAATTAAGTTTGAAAATACCTACCTATGTGGTTGAAAACAATCTTTTAAGAATACATGAGTTCAGTCATGCAGTCATTTGTTAAATTTCGATTTTTATTTCAAATTGCTTACACATCACTGTAGACTAAATCTACAAAAAAACACACATCTATTCAGTTTGTTCTATTCATAGTGATAAAAGGCTAATTAAATTTAATACTTAGAGTTTCCATGGTGAAGATCTACAGTGGAATACCTCACCCTGAAATATTTCTGTTCTAAACCTATATGCTAAACAATAGCAGGGACTTTGGTTTCAGACTGGCTCCCTTGGTTATGGGCTGGTTGATTTAAGCAAGTTACTTAACTTCTCTAAGTCTGTTTTATCATCAGTGGAAAATTGAGATAATAATAATAGCTTATTCTTCCAAAAGGTTGAAGGTTGGTTTAGAATTTTCTTTTTCTGGTGATTTATAATTAAATTTTGTTGTCTTTTTTCTTATTCTGGTTTGGAGTTTCTATTGGGCCTTATGATAAAGGAAGATAAAATGCTAGTTTTGAAAGTTTGGTTGGCATGTATAGTTATACAGGGATGTAAATAACTTTATTTTACTGTTGACAAACATAACTTACTGATAATGTTTTATTGAATTATATTGGCATCAGAGGTGTCTTTCCTTCTGATGTCTGGCTATGCAGACAGCATCTTATTCCTTCTCTTAGGATATTTTGCATTGTCACATTTTGTGGTTTTTAACATAACTGTTTTTCAGTAAATATTGAGCTCATCTGTATTTTCATCACCTACAGCAAATATTATGAAATGGGTAGTTATGAATTATTTTTATATTTATAAAGCTCCAACCTGCAAATCAGTGGTAGAGTTCTAGACCTCAACTCAGAAGATGAAAATAATCCTGAAAAATTATTGGTATTCATTCACTTAGGATGTTTTGTGGACTAAAGATTATGTAGCACCCATAAATGCGTGTTGTGGACTGATAGTAAGCACTAAGAAAATACAGTATACCCTAGTGTTTCCTAAACTGTGTTTCATATATAAAGTGTTGAATCTTCTACTAATCAGATCTTTTACTTGCTTATTTTTAAGCTATTAGTATTCCATGGATTTCTTTCCTCACTGATGTATCCTGTTTTATTTCAAAAGAGATTTCTCACAAGTAGTGGTTTATCATCCCCTCCCTTAGCAGTTGACAGTCTATAAGTATTTAATCAGGGTAAGGTAAGGAGAAGAGGATGTTACTGTTTAGAGGAATAAGGTAAAACGCAAATAATCTCTAGTTTTTGAAGATAAAACTTTCTTACATTGAGTGTGTAACCTTATTTGCACAACATTCAGCATAGTTTGGTGATGATGAGTTGAACACACAAATTAGTTGCATTTTCTTCTGCAACCGCATTAAAACTACAGTAAAGGAATTTTTAAAAAGTCATGAGTCTTCAAGGATGACAAAAACGGGAGGATACTGTGAAATATTGGAAGCTGAAAAAGCATGTAGACGAGTGATAACTGCTGACTTAGCACATCTGAGAACGTGGTCTTAAGTCGTTAATTGTGTAAAGCAGGGCCTATCCCTGTTAACTTGGCAGAATCCTCAAAAGTCTTAGATGTTGGTATTGTCAGGAACCTGTGAAAGTTGAGGTAGGGGTGGAGCTAAAAGTGGACGATCCATTGAAAGTGTTGTGTGAATAGTAGGAGCTCTAGTGCCCCTCTCCTCCTCTGCCACCTGGCTCCTGTCTTTCCTCCTCGAGGACTGGATGTTCATTTTCAGTAAAACAGAGCTTCTCTGTGTTGAGTGACGTTAGGCGTAGTTTAGGATTGGCATTTCATCATGAAAACAGGAGAGTAAATACATGTTTATTTACTTTTGCTTGACTCGCAGAATGTGGACAACTAGGCCTTTATCACAAAGGCAGGAGGTTAGAGAAGTGTCTCTGGAGCATCTGACCAGCTCCAAAATCAAGGATTATGATATAGATATATCAGGGATTCCTCAGCAGAGGGCTTAGGCAATCACACGTCAGTGCAGTTCATTATCAGTGGGCTTCACCCAGGGCTTCAGAGCTTTGATTAGTCTTTCATTTTCTCAAACCTAATAGAAAACCAAGGATTGTCAGATATCTGAAGAAAGCCTGTAAGGAAATAAGTATAACTGCAAAGAACAGAAAAATGGGGAAAAAATACCTTACGTGAAACAGCGTCTGCAGAGAAAGCATAATTTCAAAAAAGCTATCAATATTCTCAGAGATAAGAGAAGGACCATGAAGTAAGTCGTGAGTCAGGATGTCCTAAAAAGGAATAAAAGTGAGTAAAAAAATCCTTTGAAATTAAACGTGATAGCTAAAATTAAAACCTCAGTTCTAGACCTGGAAGGTAAAACAGAAGGAGTTTCTTGGAAAATAGAGCAAAAATCACAAAGGGATAGAAGAGAGGAGATAGAAGAGAAGAACACTGGAGGACCAGTTTAAGAGGTCCGAATAATAGAAATTCCAATTGGGAGGACGGAGGGGAGGAACCTCTAGGAAAATAGTCTAGAATTGAAGGACATGAGTTTCTAGACAGAGAGGCCCCACCAAGTACAGCACAAGGGGTGGAAATAGATTCATACCAAGATTTACAGCCAGTTCACTGTGGAATTTCCAGATCTCTGGGGACAAAGAATAGACTCAAAAAGTTTCCGAAAAGAACTAATCAATACAAAGGATCAGGAATCAGAAAGGCTCTGGAATTCTCAGCAGCAACCCTGGAAGCTAGAAGATAGTATTCTGAAGGAAAAAGATTTCCAAACTGGAATTCTGTAGCCATCCGTATTCTCAATCAGGTGTGAAGGCGGGATGAGGACATGTTAAGAGCTGCGAGTCTTCAAAAAATGTTTGGCCTGCAACCCGTGGACTCCCAGTAAGGTAACCCACCATCCAGGTTTACCTGGAACCAGGGAATTTCTTTGGAGAAGGCAATGGCAACCCACTCCAGTACTCTTGCCTGGAAACTCCCATGGGCGGAGGAGCCTGGTAGGCTGCAGTCCCTGGGATCGTGAAGAGTCAGACATAACTGAGCGACTTCACTTTTTTTCACTTTTCACTTTCATGCATTGGAGAAGGAAATGGCAACCCACTCCAGTGTTCTTTCCTGGAGAATCCCAGGGACGGTGGAGGCTGGTGGGCTGCCGTCTGTGGGGTCGCACAGAGTTGGACACGACTGAAGCGACTTAGCAGCAGCAGGGAATTTAATACATAGACTTATGCTGAAACCAGGAGAGACATAGATAAACTGTGATGAGTTGGATGCTTTAGCCCCAACTAAACGAGAGAGGAAACTAAGATGAGAAAATACAGGATATCTCCTAGTAGAGGATCCAGTAGAGGGGAGAGAAGAAAGGATTTCCTAGGATGATGGTGGAGGGAGAATACAGAGTGATTGCACGGAACATAGAGGTCAATCAGCCCGGATAGAGGCAGCAAAGAAATCTCCCAGAGAGACTTCTTTAAAATCTGATGTAAGTGAATATCTTGAGAGGAGATTCAGAAATCTGGGGAGAGCTTAGAGTTGCTTGGAAAAAGATGCAAATGAGAAAGCAATTATTAAGAAAAAAATTTGTGTAGAAAATGGTCACACATCATGTCATAGGAATGGAAACAGTGAATATGAATTTAACTAAGGTTATGCTGTACCTGTGTTGGGAGGTTGGTATAGAAAGGGAAAGGCTTTTGGTCAGGGTGAAGGTACTTACTGGGGCCTGGTGGTTTTCTTGAACCTTAATGGGCAATTGAATTTGTGTTTATTAATAACTAATAAACATGAATACTTAAAAAAATAGTTTTTGAAGAATTATGTAGTCCCTGTTCCTTTAATCCTTCCTCATTAATATCATTTTCAAATTTTTTTCTAAGTCCTTAACCGAGGAGCTCAAAATTGGGTATGGTAAATAGGAGATTTTAAATTTATCAGTTTATTTTTGAGCAGATAGTCTTTTTTCTTCTTTAGTGATTGCTCTGTTCTTATAGATGGCACTTTATATATAGTCTTTATCTTAGGAAAAGGTAGGGTAAATTCTATGTAATTACATTAATGAAGTTACATAAGGCACACATATTACTCAATGTTTATGGAATGAACACACAACAAAAGAACTCTAGTAGATCAATAAAGACAAACTAAATTATACAAATGATATGAAAGATGGATGAAATGATCACTTCTATAAAGTAGTATGCCACCAGGTATTATGACAACAGACATCAGAATGCTTGTCAGATACTCAGCTGCAGGATAGCTCTGTTTTAACATTACTCAGCTTCTCTTGTAGGCTTACCTGGTGGCTCAGTGGTTAAGAACCTGCCTGCCAGTGCAGGAGATGCGCGTTCGATCCCTGGATTGGGAAGATGCCCTGGAGGAGAAAATGGCAACCCACTCCAGTGTTCTTGCCTGGAAAATCCCATGGATAGAGGAGCCTGATGGGCTACAGTCCATGGTGTCACAAAGAGTCAAATACAACTGAGCAACTAAGCTTACAGCCTCTCTTGAGTCTTCTGAAATTCCTGTTGGACCTTGTAAATGCAAGGAAATGCCTCATATGAAATCAGATTAAATCTCTTTTTGAAATAAAATTTAATATTCCACAGAGAAAATTTTTTTAAACCTAAATAATTTGAGTTATCCTTTTCATATCTGTTTTAGGGCTGGGTTGTGAGAAGTTTGTTTCAGGTAGTTGCTGAGCAGTAGGACTTAGTGGGAAACTGGACTGTTTTCTAACTAGTCCTGGGTCAGGTTTTCAGGGGATGATTTCCTTTTTTAATTTGCTCTAGGATACTTGAAAAACACACTCTAAAACAAATTATTATTGAATTGCTGCTGTGTTCTGAATGTTAGTGTCCCTCCAGGATTCATATGTTAAAATCCAAACCTCTAAAGATGATGACATTAGGAAGTGAGGCCTTTGTGGAACCTCTCTGAATGGGATTATTCGTTCCTTTATAATAAAAGAGGCCCCAGAGAGCTTGCGAACCCTTCCACTGTGTGTGGACACAGAAAGCAACTGTGCTGGCACCTTGGAGTTCTGACTTCCAGAATTTAAGAAATAGATCTCCGACATACATCACAGCAGGATCCTCTATGACCCACCTCCCAGAATATTGGAAATAAAAGCAAAAATAAACAAATGGGACCTAATTAACCTTAAAAGCTTCTGCACATCAAAGGAAACTATTAGCAAGGTGAAAAGACAGCCTTCAGAATGGGAGAAAATAATAGCAAATGAAGCAACCGACAAACAACTAATCTCAAAAATATACAAGCAACTCCTACAGCTCAACTCCAGAAAAATAAACGACCCAATCAAAAAATGGGCCAAAGAACTAAATAGACATTTCTCCAAAGAAGACATACAGATGGCTAACAAACACATGAAAAGATGCTCAACATCACTCATTATCAGAGAAATGCAAATCAAAACCACTATGAGGTACCATTTCACACCAGTCAGAATGGCTGCGATCCAAAAGTCTACAAATAATAAATGCTGGAGAGGGTGTGGAGAAAAGGGAACCCTCTTACACTGTTGGTGGGAATGCAAACTAGTCCAGCCACTATGGAGAACAGTGTGGAGATTCCTTAAAGAACTGGAAATAGAACTGCCTTATGATCCAGCAACCCCACTGCTGGGCATACACACTGAGGAAACCAGAAGGGAAAGAGACACGTGTACCCCAATGTTCATCGCAGCACTGTTTATAATAGCCAGGACATGGAAGCAACCTAGATGTCCATCAGCAGATGAATGGATAAGAAAGCTGTGGTACATATACACAATGGAGTATTACTCAGCCATTAAAAAGAATACATTTGAATCAGTTCTAATGAGGTGGATGAAACTGGAGCCTATTATACAGAGTGAAGTAAGCCAGAAGGAAAAACATAAATACAGTATACTAACGCATATATATGGAATTTAGAAAGATGGTAACAATAACCCTGTGTACGAGACAGCAAAAGAGACACTGATGTATAGAACAGTCTTATGGACTCTGTGGGAGAGGGAGAGGGTGGGAAGATTTGGGAGAATGGCAATGAAACATGTAAAATATCATGTAGGAAACGAGTTGCCAGTCCAGGTTCGATGCACGATGCTGGATGCTTGGGGCTGGTGCACTGGGACGACCCAGAGGGATGGTATGGGGAGGGAGGAGGGAGGAGGGTTCGGGATGGGGAACACATGTATACCTGTGGCGGATTCATTTTGATATTTGGCAAAACTAATACAATTATGTAAAGTTTAAAAATAAAATTAGAAGAAAAAAAAAAAGAAATAGATCTGTGGTATTTATTATAGCTGCTCAAAGGACTAAACAGTTATTCAGTACTTTGTTTCCTTACATGAGAGATTATTCTCCTGATTTTTTTGTTGAATGCACTGCTGTCGTTGAAGGTCATTTTTACTGTTTTCCACACTGTTAGTAACTTATTTTGTTGGTGATTGTATACTTAAAACATTGTGTGCTTATTCTTGCATTTCATCTAAAAGGGAAAAAGAAAATATTAAAAATAGTATTGCTGTAAACTTAAATTTAAATCTTAAATTGGTGATCATTTTTCAGTTTCTGGATACCATGCTTCTACTTAGAATCAAAATAATTTAAAGTAGCTCTAACCAGAGTTCCTAGATAGTAGCATCCATAGTTTAAAATAGTTACCCAGGGTTAGAATGAAATATTTGTAATAACCTAGTATCATTTTGTTTTCAATTAGGTATGCTACAAAAAATAAAATTTCAACCAACCCATTTTTAAAAAACAGAGGTAAAAGGAAATGATGTCGTATAGCTGGTATTTGGAAATAATGAAGGAATTTTTCCGCTAGCAATAGTGATATTTCCTTTGTAGTAGTATCTAATTTACATTTCAATTCTGAAATATACAAAGATGATTTTTGTAAGAGTACGTAGTTTTTGAAATAGAAATTATTTAGATTTTTAAAGGCCCCAATACTAAGAATTTTCAGGTAAGGCTGTTTGGACTAATTTTTTTCCCCTAAAATTCTCTGCAGGTTACTCAAATTATATTGGAGTCAGAATTTCTCATTTTGAAAGTTTGGAAAACTTTCTGAAAAAATACCAAGAAAATGTCTAGTTCAGTTTACTACTGTCCTTTCACAGAAGGATTTTCACTATGATTAACTGTTTCTCCTGGTTTATATTTCTTCTGCTTTAAAGGTTGTCCATTTCTAAAAGATACTAGCCTCCAAAATGTAAAGACTAGTATTTATTTACATGCCTTTAAATATGACTCTATTCCAGCATATTGGATATGGAGTTTTATAGATGACCAGTGTGTTTAGCTCAGCTTTGTTGCTCAGTCGCTCAGTTGCGTCTGACTCTTTGCGACCCCATGGATGCGGCATGCCAGAGCCCCCTGTCCTTCACTATCTCCTGGAACTTGCTCAAACTCATGTCCATTGAGTTGGTGATGCCATCCAACCATCTCATGCTCTGTCGACCACTTTTCCTCCTGCCTTCAATATTTCCCAGCATCAGGGTCTTTTCCAATGAGTTGGCTCTTGACATCAGGTTGCCAAAGTATTGGAGCTTCAGCTTTAGCATCAGTCCTTCCTGTGAATATTCTGGGTTGATTTCCTTTAGGATTGACTGGTTTGATCTCCTTGCTGTCCAAGGGACTCTCAAGAGTCTTTCCCAACACCACAGTTCAGAAGCATCAATTCTTGAGCACTCAGCTTTCTTTATAGTCCAGCTCTCATACCCGTACATGACTACTGGTAAAACCATAGCTTTGACTAGACAGACCTTTGTCGGTAAAGTAATGTCTCTGCTTTTTAATATGCTGTTTAGGTTTGTTATAGCTTTTCTTCCAAAGAAAGCTCAGCTTAAAAAAAAAAAAAAGAAAGCTCAGCTTAGTTTTGATTAATTTTCCTTTGGAGTTTTTAGGGTATAGCAGATATGGCTATATGAATGCCATCTGGTTTATTCACATATTTAGCCAAATTATTAAAACTAAAAAGACGTTATTAGGTTGTTACTTTAGATTATTACTACATAAATAATACAGCGTGAGTAAAGGCAGTTACAGTGGTTGAATTCTGGTGCTGTTTGATTATAATTTAACTTGTGATTATTTTGTGTTTGTGTATGTGTTTTGGACGTGCTCTAAATGCTCCTTGTTACCAGTGCTTTGGAAATATATTTGAATTTGGAGTCACGGTACAACTCTGGGGAGGGAAGGACCCTTGAAAATTGTAGCTGCCTGAAATTCTTACTACACATGAGAGAGTGTGTGTATGTGTGTGTGTGTGCGCGCGCGTGTGTATGTATGTGTTTCTGAGATGAATGAAAAACACCATCATCTCTCTGGTTTCCCCCATTTTCCTGTCTCCCTTTGTTCTTTTTTTTTTTTTTACCAGTTGTTTTTTGGTGGCTAAACATATGTCAAAAATTTCTGTTTTAACCATTTGAAAATGTATAATTCAGTGACATGTTTACAATGTTTTGTAACCATTACGGCTGTCTATTTCTGAAAATTTTCATCACCCCAAACAGAAACTCTGTACTAATAAAGCAATACTTTCCATTTTCTTCTCCCCCAAGCTCTTGGCAACCTGTAATCTATTTTCTTTCTTTATGAATTTGCCTATTCTGGATGTTTCATAAAAGTTGAATCATACAGTATTTATCCTTTCGTATCTGGCTTATTTCACTTAATGTCTTCAAGATTCATCCTTTTTGTAGCATATATCACAGTTTCATTTGTATTTAAGGCTGAATAATATACCATTGTATGTATATTAACCACATTTTTTTATCCATCCATCTTTCAGTGAACATTTGGGTGGTTTCTGCTTTGTGGCTATCATGAATAATACTGCATCAAATGTTGGTATATAGATATCTGTTTGATTTCCTGTTTTTAATTCTTTTGGACGTGTACCCAGGAGTGGAATTTCTGGGTCATATAGTAATTCTATGTTTAACATTTTTGAGCAGTTGCCAAACTGCTTTCCAAAGCAGTTGTACCATTGCACAGTCCTACCAGCAATGTACTAACGTTTCAGTTGCTGTGTATTTTTGTCAACACTTGGTAGCTTGACATTTTTTTATTGTATCCATTCTAGTATGTGTGAAAGGGTATCTCATTGTAGTTTTAATTTGCCTTTCCCAAATGATTAGTGGCGGATTTTCATGTACTTATTGGCCATTTGCGTATCTTCTTCAGAGAAGTGTCTATTCAGGTCATTTGCCAGTATTTTAAATTGAGTTGTTTGTTTTTTTGTTGTTGAGACTGAAGAGTTCTGTATTGAAGAAGCTGAAGAATTCTTCTGTATGTATTCTGAATATTAAGCTCTTATCAGATATATGACTTGCAAACATTTTCTCCCATTCTGTGCTTTGCTTTTTTTCACTCTGTTGATAATTATCTTTTGATGCACAAAGTTTTTTTGTTTTCACAAAGTCCAGTTTATTTATTTTGTCTTTTGTTTCCTCTGCCTGTGGTGCCATATCCGAGAAGTCATTGCCAAGTCCAATACCATGAAGATTTTTCTCTATATTTTCTTGCTAGAGTTTTACAGTTTGTGAATGAGTGAATGAAGTCACTCAGTTGTGTCCAACTCTTTGCGACCCCATGGACTGTAGCCTACCAGGCTCTGCTGTCCATGGGATTCTTCAGGCAAGAATACTGGAGTGGGTTGCCATTTAGCTCTTATTTTTAATTTGATCCACTTGGAGTTAATTTCTGTATATGGTGTGAAGTAGAAGTCTAACTTCATTGTTTTAGATGTGGAAATCCAATTTTCCCAACATAATTCCTTTAAGAGATTATTCTTTATCCATCAAATGAACTTTTAAACCCTTTTCAAAAAGCAGTTGGCCATAAATGTATGGGTTTATTTCTGGGCTTTTCAGTTCTATTCCATTGGTCTGTGGGTCTGTTCTTATGTCAGTATCACAGAACCTTGATTACTGTAGTTTTGTAATATGTTTGAGATTTGGAGGAGTGAGCCCTCCAACTTTGTTCTTCTTTCTCAAGACTGTTTTAATTAATCTGGGCCCCTTGTAATTCCATAGGAATTTGAAGATTGGCTTTTCCATTTCTATTAAAAAAGGCTGTTAGAGTTTTGAGGAGGCTCCCCTTCTTTAATAATATTCAGTTGACTGTATTTTCCAGCTTTCTTTGCAGTTAGGTTTGGACACAGGACTAGTTTTGGACATTAGACATTAAGTGAAAGTGATATGTTTTATCAGGAGCTTCAATAAAAGGTGAACTTTCCCCACTTACTCCCTTCTGCTATACAGAGAACATGTCAGGTGATATCTTCCAAGGTTGAACCTTAAGGATGGACGCATGAGGGCCATGCTCCAAGGATGACGTAGTAGGAGGTGAAAGCATCCTGAATCCCTTGACAACTTTGTCAGACTGCCCTACCAGCCTTGGACTGTTTACCTTCAGACTTCTTTTGTTTGAAACAGAAATATGTTTTTATTTTGTTTAAGTTGAGGTTAACTTGAGATTTTTGGTTTTATAGATCTGAATTTAATTGATACGCCTTTCCAATTATATTAATTTGGTTTCTCTTTGAGTGGAATGTTTGAGGGGATGAATTTATAGATATGTTTTATAAATTAGACTTTAAAATTATTTGTTCTTAATATATAAATGGCTACTACAATTTTTTAAAAAGTAGAAAAAAATTTGCCACTATGACATACCAGCTTTTGTCATTTTGTACCTTCCTATTATGTTTTCTTTTTTTTTTTATATGCACATTTAGTTTCCTACATGGAAACACTTCTGGTATTTTTATATTCTCCTTTTTCCACTTAACATGACAAAGTGATGGTGCGTATTGATGAACCTCTTTGTTCCTCAGTTTCTTCATCTCAAAAAGTGGTGATAGTTATTATATATAATTCACAGAGTTGTTGTGAAGATTAAAATATTGCACATATGGTACTAGACACTGCCTGGCACACAGTACGCCCTCAATATTAGTTATCATTAAGACTGAATTATCATTATCTTTTTTCCTCTATTATTCTTTGTAGAATGTATTCTATATTATTTCTGTATTATTGTATCTTTGTACTCACCATGGCTGTAGCATTGGCTTCTCTTAACGCTTTTCCCTCGAGACTGTGGTACTGATGGCACTGGAGCAACATGATCCCTTGTTTAAATGGGAGAAGAGAGCGATTGAGAGACGGAGACAGAGAGAAGTGGCTTCCTATAGCCCTTTCAAGAGGGACAAGCCTGCCTTTCATAGAAACACCCCCAAAATCTCCCCTCCAGTCTGAATGGCCAGAATGAGGAAACAGGTCTGTTTTTGAATTAGTGGTTACTTTGGTGAGATTATTAAGGATACATAGGCTATGTGAGGGAAGTATAGATAACAATACTAGGATTCTGTTTAGAAAGAGTGGCTGGGTTCTGGGTAAACCACAAACAGTCTCTACTGCAGTTGGCACTGTGGTTTTTAGCAGTTTATAGCAATTTCTTTAGGCATTATTAGTGCCACAGTAAAGTTTTACGGTGTTCTTTGCCTTTTCCCTGATCACCTTTAAGTAATGCCTTCTCTAATGTGTGGTTTTGATTTAAGGATTCTGAGCCAGTGTTGCTGTATAGAACAGAGAAAAGGATGCATTATAAATACATACAATTAAATTTTAATTTCAAGATTGCAGATGATCATTAAAATGATACTTTTCTCAGCCATTCCATTTTTTTTTAATTTATTTTTAATTGGAGCATAAGCCATGACATCTTTTGTTGGCTTATTCCTCTCTGAATGCCTGTAAAATTTGTTTTGTGGTGCTTGTTTGGCAACCAAAATGAGTAATCTTGGATTATTAATTGTCTTTTTATATATGTCACACCAAGAATCAGCTCTCCTTGTATCTCTGACACAAATAAATTCCAGTGTATCTTTATCGTTGGTGATATCTCCAGATGGTGTGGTTAGGAGAAGGTCTGTTTAAAGTTAATTTATAAATATTTATTGTACACAATAAATATTATATGTATAATAGAGTGTGGGAATTATTATGTGTATAATAGAGTATGGGAACAATAAAGATGGATGGTATGTGGTTCCTACCCTCAAGGAATTAAGTAGAATATAAATGTATTAAAGGAGGCACAAGAGGGATTACTTTTGATGAGAGTAGGGAATGAAAAAGGATCAGTTATGTTGGCTGATTTAAGCTGATCCTTAGAATAGCATTTTGTGAATTAGAGGTAGGAGGAAGGGCATTTTAGATGAAAGGGAACAGTGGAGCTAGAGTATGGAAGCAGGAAAGCTCAAAGGCATGTGCTTTGTAGCAGAGTCAGGGAATAGTGGGAAATATAGTTGGAATGGTGGGCTGGGGCCATTTGAGAAGTATTACTGCATAAGTTGAATTTGACTCTGGACAGTAGGAAGCCATTGAATATGTATTTGTTTTTAAAGCAAGGAATCTTGGAAATTGCTTTCTACCAAAGCATAAGTAGCCTTAGGATTTGTAGTCTCTTGTTATGATAGAAAGATTTTGGAGTTCACCCATTAACTCATTTTAACAAGTATTTATGGCATATCAAGTATGCGGTAGGTATCATTTTCTGCAGATCCAGCAATTACCAAGGCAGGCAGGGTCTCTGCTATCGTGAAACTTATATCAAAATTTGGGGGGAATTCAGGAAATAAACATGCAAATAAATAGGATTACTTTAGATATTTCTAGGAATGCTAAAGAAAAGAAGAGTTTGACATGACAGAGTGTTTTAGGTCATAATTTAGATCATTAGTCATGGAATGACCCATGGTTTTGCTCTGGGCAACCAGCTGAATGACAATAGCTAATATTGATTATTTACTGTGTGCCAGGTACTGTTTAAGCAGTTTTCATGGATTATCCCATTTAATAATAATCATCACAACCTTATGAAGAAGGTAGCGTTATTCTTATATTATAGATGAGGAAACTGGGGTATTAAGTGGTGGTGTCAAGGTCTAAACCATTTAATCTGATTTTAGAGCTCACACTCTTAATCACAACTTCTCAGTTGTACTGCCATTGTGTTCAGTAGTGTCTGACTCTTTTTGACCCCATGGACTGTAGCTCACCAGATTCCTCTGTTCAGGCAAGAATACTGGAGTGGATTGCCTTTTCCTATGCCAGGGACTCTTCCCAACCCAGGGATTGAACCTTCGTCTTTTGTATCTCCTGCATTAGCAGGTGGGGATTCTTTGCCACTGAGTCATCTAGGAAGTCGGACTGTTACCCCTGAGAAGTGGAGTGGGGTGAGAATTAAGAATTCTGTTTTGGCCACGTTTGAAATAGTCAGTAGTTGTTTTGGAGGTTAGGACTGGAGATAGAAACTTCAGATTCATCTGCTTATAGGTAAAACCATGGGACTAGATGAGAATTTTTAATGTGTAGATAAGAAAAAGAAAAAGATTAAGGGCTGACTCTGGAAGCATTCAGAATTTAAAGCTTGAGCAGTAGAGGAGCCAGAAATGGAGAGTGGCTAGTGAGATAGAAGAAACCAGGAGAACATGTCAGGAAGTCAAAAGAAAAGCTTCAGAAGAAAGGACTGTCACATGTTGTGAATGTGGCTGGGATGCAGGCACAAGTCTAAATTGAGTCTGATGAGAAAATGGAGCAAAGTGGAAGACACACACATGAGCACACATATATGTGTTTATGTGTATGTATATAGACAATTGTATGGACACTTTTACAGAGGTTTCTCAGTGATGGCGGGGCAAAGAATTTTGGTGGTAGTTAGACAAGACATGGGATTCAGGAGGGTTTTTAAGCATGGGGGAAAACTATGGTTGATAAAAGTGATCCACTGAGGAGACAGAGATTTATGAGGAAAAGAGGAAAATTAATACAGGGATTGGTCTTTGATTGAAGCAGGGCACTTTTTTTTTAATATATAGTAGAGAGGCAGAGCACAAGGGTACAGTTACAGGGTTGTAGGAGGATAAAGGAGTTCACTTCTGATTGCTTCTATTATTTCATTAATATTTAAGACAGAGTAATCAGCTGAGAGAGGTGGGAGTTATTGGAAATTTAAGGAGAGAGGAGATGTGTTTGACAGAGTCTCTGAGATTACCCCTCAGTTAGGTGCTTCACTAGTGGGATTCGCAGAACTCAGCATGTAGTCATAGTCATGGTTAGTGTAACAAAAAGATGCAAAGCAAAATCAGTAAAGACAAAAAGCTCATGGGGCGAAGGCAGAGGAAACCAAACAGAAGCTTCCAAGAATCTTCTCCCATAGTTGACCTAAGACGCTATTAATCCCTTCAACAGTGAACTATGACATCATGTGTGAAGTGTTGACTACCAACAATGTTTAATGAGTAAAACTCATTACAAAGTTACTGCCCAAGGTTTTCCTTGGAGCCTGGTAACATGGGCTCACTCTGACTAGCACATACAAAATTCCAGATGCCCAGAACACAAGCATTCAGCCTAAGCCATATTGTTTACACAGTTTAAGCACATTGGAGCCACTAACTCCTGTCAGGATTGAGGGGACACTTCCCACACCCGAGTTCCCAGACTTCAGGCAAGGACCAGCCTTGCCAGCAGGTCTTTCTAAGAATAGGAGCCTTAGGCCTGCAGTGCCACCTCTTTTCTGCACAGTAAGCAGTGATTTTAGAGGATAGGAGAGTGACCATCCTAACGAGAGGTATTGAGATCGTCAGGAATGTTGTGTTCATGTGACACATGTGGTGATAAGTTTAATCAGCTAGTAGGATTGTGGGTTTTTTTAACCCCCCTCTATCTATATCCAGCTGCTCAGAAGCAGGCTATGTTGCAGTTTTATCATGGTAGTTTAGTTGCTAAGTCATGTCTGACTCTTGTGACCCCATGGACTGTAGCCCACCAGGCTCCTCCCTCCATGGGATTCTCCCTGCAAGAATACTGGAGTGGGTTGCCATGCCCTCCTCCAGGGGATCCTCCCAACCCAGGGATTGAACTCTGGTTTCCTGCATTGCAGGCAGATTCTTTACCGACTGAGCTACAAGGGAAGCCTGTAGTTTTAACTAGGCTGTGCCAAAATCATTTGACTAGCTTTCATGCATTGGAGAAGGAGATGGCAGCCTACTTCAGTGTTCTTGCCTGGAGAATCCCAGGGACGGGGGACCCTGGTGGGCTGCCATCTATGGGGTCGCGCAGAGTCGGACACGACTGAAGTGACTTAGCAGCAGTGGCAGCAGCAGTGCAAAAATAAGATTGCTCCTTTCTCATACCAGTCTGAAACAGAGACAAAGATGGAGTTTCTTAGATTTTTATTCTCAGTTGATATTTCCATGGTAGATGATCCTCTTTGTAGTGACAGGAGCATGTGGGACTTAGAGCATAGAATTTGTATGGAATTACCTGGCACTCTTAAAGAAAAATAGCACCAAATCCTGAAAAGCCTTCATTGTGACTTTTTAATGGGGTTCCTCTACCTGGTTTGGTTTTGGGCCAGTTGTTTTAGGACTAGATGGATGGAATTTGGGTCTATTTCAGGAGCAGATAGATGAAACCAAGAAAGTGAATTTTGGTTTTTCTTTCATAGGTATATGTGGCTATTGAAGTCCTCAAAAGCAGTGGTTCTTAACTTAGGGTAGGGGTGTGTGTGTGTGTGTGTGTGTGTCTGTGTCTGTGTGTTGGGACCCTCTGGTGTGTAGCCTGCCAGACTCCTCTATCCATGGCATTCTCCAGGCAAGAATACTGGAGTGGGTAGCCATTCTCTTCTCTAGGGGATCTTCCTGACCCAGGGATTGAACCTAGGTCTCCTGCATTGCAGATAAATTCTTTACTGTCTGAGCCAGCAGGGAAGCCTCAACTTAGGGTATACGTCCAAATAACTTGTGTGGCTTTTTCAAAATATATATGATTTTTAACTCACTTCCAGAGATTATGATTCAGTTAACTCAGGATGAGGAAATGGTATGTGAATTTTTAAAATGCTTCCCTATTGATTCTAATGTGCGCTTCTGCTTAAGAATCACAGCTTCATACTGGAGAGTGTCAGCTTAATCTTTATAAAATGTTTGGATCCTCCATTAGTACTGTTGAGGCAGTTTGTTTTGCTCCCTGTTTAAGAAACCAGGAGAATTTTGTCATGGTCATGTTGGGCTGTGTGTTTGGCTGGATAGATGGGAGAGTGTTGACTGGACCATGTATCTCCACATGGAGATGTGTGCCAGGGAATTGAATCCTTTGGTCAGCCTGCCTGATTTCTAATAGTTGGCAGAACTTTGGTGTCTTTTAAGAGAGCTCAGCCAAATGTTGCCTTGAAGTCTAGACTCAGGGACCGATTTAGTATTTCTTTAGGAATCATAGATTGAGAATATTAGTACATCTTCAGTGCTATTAAGTTCAGGCACTCTCTTGAAAGTGATGGTGAATGGAAGAATTGATAATTAGTTGTTTAATCTTAGGTTTAAACTTAGAGACTTAAGTGGGCCGGAAAACTAACCATTATTTGTAACACTTTTGATGAGATATTGTATTCTAAGTTTCAGATTAATTATTTGGAAATAAATTTCTGGATTATGACTAGTTCATACCTCATGAACTGCTTGAACTTCAGTTTTTCATTTTGAGTATAAAATATAGAAAAGTAAATACATCTTTTTTTTTTTTTTTGACAAAGTAATTCTTGTAACATTTTGGGTTATAAAATATCAAGACATACTGTTAAATACCTGTCAAACTACACCATTGTATCTGATATGGTAAGACAAAGCATTAATTACTTTATATTCATTTCCTGTTATAGAAGAAAGAGTTTATGGATTGTTCAACAGTTATTTAAAATAAACTAGTAAAGCATTTTGAAAGTAAATGTATTACGAACATTTTCATCACAAATAGATCTTACTTTTTGGTTCTTAGATATGTTTGCTATTATTTTTTCATGCAGAAAGAGTGGTAAGACAAAATTTGTATTAGCTCTTAGTAGATATTTTTACAATGGCTCATGAAACATCATTTTTTTGTGGGTTAAATACTTTTTACTCATTTATATTTCTCATGTTTATGTATATTTAGAAAATCTATATAGGAATTTCTATATCATTTTATATCAAAAGAATTATAAATGCTTGCAAAAATATCTATGAGACTTATCTGTATCTTTTCAGGACATTGGTATTGCATCAGTATATGGACTTTAAGTCATATTCCTTAGAGCACTGATATTCTGCTAATAAAAGAGAATAATGGACAATTTATTTAATTGCAGAAAAGATTAAGTTAATGAATAGAAATTTCTCAATTTCTGTTTTTGAGTTTTTCATTCTTCTATGAATTAAAAAAATCTTTATTTTAAATATTGTGGTAAAATATACATAACATAACATTTTCCCTTTAAACCATTTTTAAGTGTACAGCTCAGTGTCATCAAGTATATTCACATGGTGGTATAACCAACACTACCGTCCATTAACAGCTTTTTCATCATACTAAACTGAACCCATTTACTCCTGACCACTGACCATTACCATTCTACTTTCTGTCTGTGAATTTGACTAAGTGTCTTATAGGAGTGGAATCATGTAGTATTTGTCCTTTATCGACTGGCTTATTTCACTGGCTGTACACTTGAGTAAATGCAAGAATCACTAGCAAAAAGTGAGGTAGAGGTGTGCCTTTCTGCTGTGTACTTTTTACCTGCTCTTGAGCAACTAGTATTACTATTTTAAATACTTAAATAATTTATCATCTGTGTTTTTAAAAAGCTATACTATGTTAAGCAAGGTCTTAGCTGCCTACAGGTAATAACAGAGCCCATTGCTGTTACAGTATTGTGCTAGAGAAATTCTGTTGCCTTTTTCCACTCAGCTGCCATCAAAATTCTTATGTCACTTATGTATAATGTACATAAGTAAACACTAGAAGTGATCCTGCTATTTTCTAACATATTTTAGAGTGTTTTGTAAACAACTGTTTAATTTTACTCACTGGAAGTGCTGCTTAGGAGCCATAAAAATAATTTTCAGAAAATTGCTGTTCTGGCCTGAAGAATATTAATATTACAGTCTTAGGCAATATTTACTCCTTCACTCTAAATTTTCCTTTTTCTTTTAGTTCTTAGAACTGCTTTTCTTTTTCTGACTGACTGTTCTGGTTTTACCCAGGACCAGGTGGGTTTTCTCTCTTGTCTTACACTAAAGGATGTGTGTAGCCTGCCCAGGATTACTTGGGAGTGCTATTATGTCCAGTACAGCAGTTCAGGTCTTCTGAGTCTCTGTAGTACTCTGTCCTACTCCAGTTCCTTTCCTGAGGCATTGTTATCACACTCAGTTGTTGGAGTCGGAGCACCTGTGAAAGCTCTCGCTCTGGACGAGGGGTGCTCAGACATACTGCTCGAGGTCCACTGCCTCTGGCTCAGTGCAGGCATGGAGTGTCTGCCACAGTAGACGTGCCGGCTGCAGGTGGGCAGGCCTGTGTGCTCTGGGCTGCTTTTGGGAGACCTGGGATAGCTGCTTCTGAGGGCCTCGTGTCTAGTGGGCCTTGGGACCCAAGACAGGACCCTCGCTTAGAATTGCCAGGGCTGGGATGAGGCTGGAGGCCTGTTTTTGGCTGACTGCCTCTGTCCCATAGATTGGGGAACTCAGCCTGCTGATTGATACCCTTTGGAGCTATGTTCTGAGAAGGCTTGGAATTCCCCGGGCATGCTTGGGGTGTCGGAAGTAGGGACAGAAAAAAAAGCCTGAAGATTTAGGACTCTGAACCTACCTATCCCCATCTGGTTTTTGGTAAAACCAGAGCAGCCAGTCAAGAAAATGAGTTCTAAGAATTAAAAGGAGCCTTGGCCACCAGTGCCAGCAGTCGTGTCCCAGGGAACTTCAGAGGCAGCTCTGGCCCTGAGAAATGGTTCTGACACTCTGAACTGCTGGACTGGGATCCCTAGCTGGCAAGCTTACCTTCCAGTGAGGAAGAAAGGGAGAGGGTTGAGAAAATGATCCCTGTCCCTAGCCAAAACTCCTCTCCCTACATACGGCAAATGTTCCCTGTGAAAAAACAGAGCCCCCAGCATGGAGTCCTTTTTAAAGATTTCTTCATTCGCTTACACCTGAGTCATTATAATTCACTTACACCTGAGAGTGATTTTAAATATCAGGTTAACATGTTTTTGTTAAAATGAAAATTGTGAATTTCACTTATAAACATCTACTAAAGCTCAAGATTATGATAATCTAGTGTAGTAGTGTTCAAACTGAAGTATCTGTACCCGTGGTGCATGAAGGCATCCCAAGGGGTTTGTGGATATATATAGTTTAATGGGATTCCAGATCCTCAACTTCCCTAAATATTCTTTCCTAAAACCCATCTGTTTCAGAACACCAAGTCTCTTTTTCTTTTTCCGCTTCCACTACATAATTGCTCATCTTCCACTTTATAAAATAAAGGCATACTTCTCACATCTCACATACATAGTGTTTCACTTCTTGCTATGGTGCATGCTTTAGCTTGTGAAGATGTGTTGGGTGCAAAACAAAAGGGACTATTTGAGAATGCATAGCTCCCAAGGGAGGGCAAAACAAAAACCTATAAAAAGTATTGAAGCAGGTGTTTATTTCACTAGCTTACAAACTAGTGACAAAACTCTGTCATCCATCATCTTTCTGAAAACTCGGAAGCAAAGTGCTGATATTGGCCTATGTATTAACATACATTTGAGTCAAAAATTTAAGTCTGAACTTTTCTAACAGAAAATAAGTCTGTAGATTGGTTTGACAATGAGGCTTTGCTTTCCTAATTAGATTATATAGTAGACATTTCCCATAAATTTTCATAAATTCCAGATTTTAATAGAATTCTATTTAAAGCATATATGCAATAGGAAATACGCTGGAAATTACATCATTTACAACTGTTAAACCTATAATTATTCGAGTTATAATGTAGAACTGTTCAAAAGAGTATGTTGTTTTTCGAAACCTTTATGGAGATAGTATGTGAATAAAAATAATTTCATGACCACTGCAAGCATATTGTGGGAATGGCTGGGTTTTAGAGTCATTGTGTGTACCCTAGCTTTGAATCTTGTCCTTGGCAATATGACTTTAGAAGTTTACTTAAAAACTACTCAACGGTTTTATCCGATATACCCACACACACACACACACATCTATATATACACCTAATTTTCTAAAGATTTCAAGTGTTTTTTCATTTTAATATAGATTGGTATTAAATTTTTGTCATTTTTTGCATTTGTTTTGATAATCATTTGATTTTTCATCTTTATTCTGTTGATATGGTGATAATCATTGAAGTTTGAATACTGAATCAATCTGACATTCCTGCATTAAACCCAACTTAATTGTGATGCTTAACATATATTTTTGGATTTGATTTATTAGAGCTTTAATGATTTTTTACATTGTGTATACAAGAGAGAATCTTTTCTTAAGTTTTGGTGTAAAGTTTTGGCATCAGAATTCAATGACAAATCTGTCTTATCATGGAGTTTTCTTTTTGGAGAGATTTTAAAGTAGGGATTTAGTAGTTTATTTATTAGTAGAATTTTATAAAGTCTGATGAAGTAGTTTCTTTATTACCTGTAGAATTATTTAAGTTTTCTGTGACTTCTTGTGTCATTTGGCAAGTTGAGCTTTTTTAGGAATTTGTCTGCTTAATTTTAAAATTTATTGGCATAAACTTGTTCAAAATAATGATTTTCTGTTTATTCTCTTAATATCTGTAATTGTGTACCTTTTTTCATTTCTAATATTGCTTATTTATGTCTACTCTTTTCTTGGTCTCTTTTCTAGAGGTCTTGTGAAAGAACCAAGTTTTTGTAATGTTGATTTTCTCTATTTTCTTTTAATCTGTACCCTCATCTATGTTGGAGAAGGCAATGGCAACCCACTCCAGTACTCTTGCCTGGAAAATCCCATGGACGGAGGAGCCTGGTAGGCTGCAGTCCATGGGGTCGCTAAGAGTCGGACACGACTGAGCGACTTCACTTTCACTTTTCACTTTCATGCATTGGAAGGAAATGGCAACCCACTCCAGTGTTCTTGCTTGGAGAATCCCAGGGACAGGGGAGCCTGGTGGGCTGCCATCTATGGGGTCTCACAAACTTGGACACAACTGACGCGACTTAGCAGCAGCAGCAGCAGCATCCATGTTATTTTCTTTCATTTACTTTCGTTTTTTTCCTCATCTTTTGAAGTTCTTTGATTAGTTCATTAATTCTCAGCATTCTTCTTTTCTAATATAAATTTTAAGGCTTTGAATTTCTAACTACCACTGTAGGTGCACCTCACACATTTTGATATGTTGCCTTTTTATTCCATTTCTCTTACTTAAGAGGTTACTCTAATTTGGAAGTTCCATGTTATATGCTTTCTGATTTCCTATTTATCTTTTTTTCTTCGAACTGTCAGTTGTTTAGAGATATGTTTTAATTTCCAAATGCTTTAAAAAGTTATTATTTAAAAAAATTTCCAACTTATTTCCATTGTGGCCCAGTATTTGTTCCATGTATGTAAATGTTTCACATGTATTTCAAAGTAATGTTTCTCCTGCAGTTGTTGTATGTGTCCACTAGACCCAGCTTATTATTTAGATTTTCTGATTTTTGTCTGCTTCACCCATCAATTAATGAGTATTAATGTTACCTATCTTGATGGGATATTTTCCAATTTTTCCATGTAACTGTCAGGTTTTGCCTATTATATACTTTGAGTAGTACTAGATTAAGTACATAAAATATAGAATTATTACATTTTCATGATCAATTGCATCTTTCATATAATGACCATCATTATCTTTAGTTAGGACTTTTGCCCTACAGTTCCAGTTTTTTCTTTTATTAATATAAATAATGTGACTTTATTTTGGTTATTTTTGTGGTTTGTTTTTCCATCCTTTTATTTACATTCTGTATTCTTGTGTTTGGATGTTTTTTGGGAAAGCATCTGACTGAATTTTTCTCTCTCAGTGTGAAATCTTTGTATTTTGACTGTAATGTATAGACTACTTACATTTATTGTAAATACAGAATTATTTAGATTTATTTTTACCATTTTTTCCTTTTAAAAAACTTTTTAAAATATTTATTTTCCATATGTTCTCTTTATCTTTTGGATTAGTTTATTTTCCTGAATCAATTTTCCCCTCTTGTTTGCCTGACATGCATTCCATTTCTCTTCTTTAGAGGTTACTCAGTTAAAACTTCCAAATGTAAGTATCAAAGTATAAAGCTAATCACTGTCTTTTAGGTGTCTCCCAAGGATGGTCTCCTATGATTCCTACTCTCTATTTCTTTTAATTGAGAGAGAGAGAATCTAATTGAGATAGCTTGGGTCAGGTGTCTAGCTCTAGTAGCTATTGTGAGGAGTAGGGGAAGAGGAGGATTTTAGTAGAGATATGGCCCCTGGGTTCCTCTCTTTTACCTCTTACCACCCCCCTTTCTCTTCCCTTCCCTGTGCCATATATTACCATGCCTCTTATCTGCCATTTAGGAGATATCTACTACAGAATTGCGGCAAATCCACATGTATGTAATTCTATACACTTTCTCTAAGACTTCTTTTTCCCCACAAACTCACAGCATGGAGAAATCTCTTCTTTCTCATCTCTCTACCCTCTACCCTTCCCATTTCTCTTTCCTCTTCTTATCAGGTCCACTTTCTCTTCTCCTTCACTTCCCATTCCTTTTTCTTTTTTGTATATGTGAATATTTGAAACCTATCAAAGGCAGTCCCCTACCCCAACTGGTCATCTTTTTTCAGGGTTGAGCTGTTTTCAAAAGCCTTGGATAAGTTATGTTTTTTTCCTTGGTCTCTCCGTTCTTTTCCATTAGTGTTTATCTGCTTGAGAATTCCTAGGAAACTTTGAATATGACATAGGTGTTCCACAATTAGAATGAATTATACCTTAACAGTTAAGGGAGGCTCAAGACTGAATATGGAGAAGGCAATGGCATCCCACTCCAGTACTCTTGCCTGGAGAATCCCATGGATGGGGGAGCCTGGTGGGCTACAGTCCATGGGGTTGCTAAGAGTCAGACATGACTGAGTGACTTCACTTTCACTTTTCACTTTCCTGCATTGGAGAAGGAAATGGCAACCCACTCCAGTGTTCTTGCCTGGAGAATCCCAGGGACGGGGTAGCCTGGTGGGCTGCCGTCTATGGGGTCGCACAGAAGTCAGACATGACTGAAGCGACTTAGCAGCAGCAGCAAGACTGAATACATATATGCTAAAATGTCTGTGTTTGAAACAGTGTCAGATATCTGACACTGTTCCAAACACAGACATTTTAGCAGGCAAAGACATTCTTCTGAATTCTCCACTGGCCATTATTATTTTCATTTTAATTTGAGCTCCTTATCATTTTTATCAATCATCTTATAGCCAGGTCTTGCTTTCTTTTATGTTTTCATCTTATCTGTTTATAAAATATTAATACTTACCTTGCCAGTACTTTTGGGTTAATAAAGTCTCCATAAAGAAACTGAGAATTAGTTTAAGAAACTTATCCAATAATTTAGTTTTCTTTTAAATTTATTCAGAGAATTAAATTCATAACTTTTAAATAAGCAATAAGGATATATTACATAGCACTGGGAATTATAGTCATTATCTATAATAACTTATAATGGAGTATAATCTTTAAAAATAGCAAATCGCTATGCTGTACATCTGATACTAATATAATATTATCATCAACTACACTTCAATTAAAAATATAACTAAATTTTTGTTAAATCTTTCTATCTTTTCCTTTAGAGTTTTTGCTTTTGGCATCTGATTAGAAAAGTTATTCCTCATCCCAAGAACATAAAAATACCCTACTCTAATACATTTATGGTATACATAGGTTGTTGTTTTAGATAATCTACCTATATTTGGACTGATACTTTTAAAACACATTTTAAATAGCTGGTAAGGCAAGACACTTTGTGTTTCTTTTTAAATGTTTTAAAAACATGTAAAAAATATAAACTAAATGGCCAAACTTTTTTTTTTTACTTTTGTCATGTTTTATACATATGGAATAATTTTAAAACATCATTTTGAATCCAGTGGTTAAGACTCCCTACTTCTACCGCAAGGGGAATGAGTTCAATTCTTGGTCAAGGAACTAAAATCCCACATGCTGCATGGCACTGCCCAAAAAAACAAAAACAAAACCCCACCATTTGATTGTAGTATTCTGACCAGCTGAGTGGAAATACATTTATATAGTGTCATATTTATTTTGATTTACTTCCCATAAAACTCTCACATAAAATAGCCTTTGAACCTGTTATTTATTTATGCATTATTAGTAGTGGTGATAACTGAAGATACATGAAAGAGGTATGTGATGAGATTGTTACTATGGGAAGACTAAGTAACTGGTCCTTTCTAGCACAGTGGCTGGTACTGAACAGGAACTCGGTATCAAGAATTAAACGTAGAATTAAATGATTAATGAAGACATCTTCTGGGAGAATTTATGAGACTCACCCTTATAGAACTGATTGAGTTTGGGATGCTCATATATTCACTGATCTCACTGGTAGGAAGCCAAGTAGGTGAGTTTAGAATGCTAGTTTATCTATTTATAATAAGGAATGTGTCTCAAGCATTGGAGGCAGTTGTGTCAGCCCTATGAGTGCTTATTTTTTCTTGCAGAAAATATTTTACTAGAGGTTTATCTGAAGAATGGTGTTGGAATAAGGATAGTTACTCTAATGGATTTAAGTTCTGATAGCCCATGACAGGAAGGACATATCAAATGGATTGATATTTTGTTCATTTGTCAGCATCCCCATCTGCTGTGCATGAAAGACTACTACTTAGGTTTTTCACTTACAAATATTCTCTCCTGATCAGTGTCTTCCTCCTGGACACATTCTTTCCTAATTTAGTTATATTATTATTTTACCATCAGATCTTGCTCTGACTTAGGAGCAATCATTTAAAAAAATGTACATGTACATTAGCACAGGTTTATTTAAACTATTGGCAGTTATTGAGCTTTTATATATGTGAAATACATTTTAAGTATTTTATTATTTAATTATAAAACAATACACCACCACCACAAAGGTACTATACACCAATGTTCATAGTGATAATCATAATAATACAAGTGTTCATTAATTGATGAATGGATAAAAGAATGTGATATACACACATGCACGATGGAGTATGATTCAGCCATAAAAAGGAATGATGTTCTGATACTGCTGTAACCTGGGTGAGCCTTGAAAATGTTACGCTAAGTGATATAAGCCAGAAATAAGCCACTTATTGCATGGTTCACTTATGAGGTACCTAGAAAAGGGACATTCACAGAGAAATAAAGTAGATTATAGAGTTTACCAGAAATTGGGGCCAAAGGGGAATGGGGAATTATTGCTTAATAGTTGCAGAGTTTCTGTGTGGGGTGATGAAAACGTTTTGAAAATAGAAATCAGTGATGGTTGTACAATATTGTGAATGTGATTAATGCTGGTATGTACCCTCAAAAGTTGTGAAAATGGCATATTTTAAGTATATACGTTTACCATAAAATAAAAATGAAAAAACAAACAACCCACTGACTTAGGTTCTATTATTTCCATTTTGCAGTGAGGTTCAGAAAAGATAAGTAACTAGTATGAGATCATATAGCTAATAGGTTACAAACCCTAGCCTTGAACTCAGATTTAATCTCAGCTTTCATATTTTTAACCAAATGGTTCTCTGCTTTCAATAGTCAAAGTTCCTCCTTTGCTGCTCCCTATGTCCATTCTCTTTCAGATATTATCTCTATTAATTCTTTGGCCTATATCCTTTTAGACTCTCTTTCTGTGCATTCATTTAGGTGGGATATGTGTACATATAAAAATATGTACAACCTTTCCTTTTTTAAAATAAACATGATAATTTTGTACATACTGTTCTGTCACTGCCTTTTTTCTCTTGATAAGACACCTAAGAGGTGTTTCCCTATTCATGTAGGTCTACTTCATTCTTTTTACTGACTGCGTAGTGTTTCATGGTATGGGTATACCATAACTGATATACCATTTCCCTGTTTCTTAGGTAGTTTCTAGGATATCGTTCTACATAGAGTGTTACAGGCTTGTACATATATCTTTGTACTATTCAGGATTAGATACTCACAAGTGAAATTTTGGGGTAAATGCAATGCACATTTAAAATACTTAAAGTTACTGAAATGTTTTCTTTTCCCAAAGTGGTTATTAAACTCTCCGTAATGGTGTATGAGTGTACCTGTTTCCCAGAAACAGGATATTATGAATCTTTTTTTCTTCCCATCCCAAGATCAATAATTGATATTTTGACTTTAATATGTAAATTCTGATTTGCTTCCAGGTCTTTGATATTTTTCATATGATCTTTTTTATTTTAAATTACCCCTTTTGTATGCTCTGCCCATTTCTCTAGTATTAGTCTTTTTCATAGATGTGTAAAAAAACTATTCTATATGTTCTTTTAAGTATATATTACAGATTTTCCCATATACTGCAAATTTTCCCATTGTTTTAAAAAACTTATCTTTAAACTTAGAGAGATTTAAGTTTTTATGTAGGTAGAAGACTTAAATTTTTATGTAGATAAATCTAGCACTTCTTTCTTTTATGGCTTCTGGCCATGTGGCTATGTTTTGCTAAGAACGTCTTCTCTACTTCAAGATTACAGGAATGTGCTCCATTATTTCCTCTGGTAGTGCTGTAGTTTTTACAAACATTTATTTCTTTAATTGGAGTTGGATGAGTTTGGATTAATCCCCCGCCCCCTGCCCCCAAATAGTCCATCTTTTTGCCATTGACTTGAATTGCCACTTTGATTTATACTAAATTTTCACACATTCATGGACATTTTACACTAAATTTTCACACATTCATGGACATTTTACTGAACTTATTTCTGTTTAATTGTTTTGTTGGTCCGGGGTTCAGGAAACTATGACACCATTGGACAAATCTAACTCACCACCTGTTTTTATTTTAAAGACTATTTTGTAAGGAAAGAAAGATTTTGTAAAGAAAGATGTTTTTAAATCTGTGCAGTAAGTTTATCCTGTTATTTGAATACCACAATCCTAAGTTACTAGTTCCTAGTTCCTTCTAAGTATGTCACAGGAAGTAGAATTCACTGAGGCTTGGAATGTGGAAAATGACATTCTCAGCCTATCCTGTGGCTTAAAAGGCTAATATTTTAAAACCAGGTGGTATTTTCTCTGATGACATATAATTTGGTATAATATATCTACATACGTAATATCTTTTAGAACATGATTTCTTAATCTAGGATTATGCAATATCTGATAATCTTTTTTATATGATATATAAAATTTGAGGTATATGTGCTTTTTCTTTGGGAGAAGTTCATAGCCTTATTTGGCTTCCCTGGTGGCTCAGTGGTAAAAATTCTGCCTGTAATGCAGGAGATGTGGCAGGAGCTACAGGTTCGATCCCTGGGTCAGGAAGATCCTCTGGAAAAAGAAATGGCAGCCCACTCCAGTATTCTTGCCTGGGAAATCTTCTGGACAGAGGAGCCTGGCTGGCTGCAAGTCCATGGGGTTGCAAAAGAATCGATGTGGTCACTCACCTAGAGCCAGACATCCTGGAGTGTGAAGTTAAGTGGGCCTTTAGAAAGCATTACTATGAACGAAGGTAGTGGAGGTGATGGAATTCCAGCTGAGCTATTTCAAATCCTAAAAGATGATGCTGTTAAAGTGCTCACTCAGTGCATCACAAAAATTCAGCAATGGCCACAGGACTGGAAAAGGTCAGTTTTCATTCTAATCCCAAAGAAGGGCAAGAGCAAAGAATGTTCAAACTACCATACAGTTGCACTTAGTTCACTGGCTCAAAATCCTTTAGGCTGTGCTTCAACAGTATGTGAACTGAGAACTTCCAAATGTACAAGCTGACTTTAGAAAAAGCAGAGGAACCAGAGATCAAATTGCCAACATCCGTTGGATCATAGAGAAAGCAAAGGAATTCCAAAAAAACATCAATTCTGCTTCGTTGGCTATGCTAAAGCCTTTGAATGTGTAGATCACAGCAAACTGTGGAAAATTCTTAAATTGATGGGAATAGCAGACCACCTTACCTGCCTCTTGAGAGACCTGTATGCAGGTCAAGGAGCAACAGTTAGAACCTTACATGAAACAGCAGACTGGTTCCAAACTGGGTAAGGAATAGGTCAAGTCTGTATATTGTCACCCTGCTTATTTAACTTCTATACAGAATACATCATGTGAAGTGCCGGGCTGGATGACTCACAAGCTGAAATCAAGATTGCCAGGAGAAATAACAACTTCAGATATGCAGATGATAGCATTCTAATGGCAGAAAGCAATGAGGAACTAAAGAGCCTCTTGAGGGTGAAAGAGGAGAGTGAAAAGGCGGGCTTAAAAAATTCAACATTTAAAAAACTAAGATCATGGTATCTGGTCCCATCACTTCATGGCAAATAGGTGGGAATAAAATGGAAAGAGTGACAAATTTTATTTTCTTGGGCTCCAAAATCAGTGCGGATGGTGACTGCAGCCATGAAATTAAAAGATGCTTGCTCTTTGGAAGAAAATCTGTGACAAATCTGCTGCTGCTGCTGCTGCTAAGTCGCTTTAGTGGTGTCCGACTGTGTGTGACCCCATAGACGGCAGCCCACCAGGCTCCCCCACCTGGGATTCTCCAGGCAAGAACCCTGGAGTGGGTTGCCATTGCCTTCTCCAGTGCATGAAAGTGAAAAGTGAAAGGGAAGTCACTCAGTCGTGTCCGACTCTTAGCGGCCCCATGGACTGCAGCCTACCAGGCTCCTCCATCCATGGGATTTTCCAGGCAAGAGTACTGGAGTGGGGTGCCATTGCCTTCTCCGATGACAAATCTAGAGAGTATTAAAAAGCATAGGCATCACTTTGCTGACAAAGGTCCATATAGTCAAAGCTATGGTTTTTCCAGTAGTCAGGTATGGATGTGAGAGTTGGACCAAAGAGAAGGCTGAGCGTCAAAGAATTGATGCTTTTGAATTGTGGTGCTGGAGAAGACTTGAGTCTCTTGGACAGCAGGGAGATCAAACCAGTCAAGTCAATTCTAAAGGAAATCAGTCCTGAATATTCACTGGAAAGAGTGATGCTGAAGCTGAAGCTCTCTCTGATACTTTGGCTACCTCATGCAAAAAACTGACTCTTCAGAAAAGACTCTGATGCTGGGAAAGATTGAAGGCAGGCAGAGAAGAGGGAGATAGAGGATGGAATGGTTAGATAGCATCACTGATTCAATGAATGTGAATTTGAGCAAACTCCAGGAGATAGTGAAGAACAGGGAAGCCTGGTGTGCTGCAGTCCATGGGGTTGCAGAGTTGCACATGGCTTAGTGACTGAACAACAACTTTAAATAGCGAGTTTGAATTTAGGTATTATTAGTCTAATACGTTTTCATTTCTGACTTTTTTTTTTATTTGGATCATTTGTTGACTGTGGAGAAAATTTTTGTTTTTTCACATTTTAATGTTGACATCTTGTTTTAAAATTTTTATTATGAAAATTACAATGCCCTACAGAAGTTTGAAGAATAGTTTAATGAACTCCCATGTATCCTAGATTTTTCTGTCTTTGATGTTTTGCCACATTTGTGCGGTTCTTTCTCTGTACACACATGCATACCTATTACTTTTGCTGAATTAGTGAGACTAAATTGTAGGTATCTTGCCCTTACCTATACCTACTTCAATGTCTGTTTTCTGAGAAATTAAAACATTCTTTTAGATCTTTCTACCATATAATGATTAATTTAGCAAATGTAACATTGATACAGTATTATATAATATACATTTAATATTGAAGTTTCACCAGTTATCCCAATAATTTCCTTTACAGCAGTATTTATTTTTTATTTTTGGCTATGAGTCCCAATCCTTTATTACACATTGCATTTAGTTTTTATTTTATTTTATTTTTTGGCCACACTGAGCAGTTAGCAGGATCTTGGTTCCCCAACTGGGATCGAACCTGAGCCCTTAGTGATAGCCTGGAGTCCTAACCACTGGATCACCAGGGAATTCTGCATTTCATTTTAATGTCTCTTTAAAATCTTTTAATCTGGAGCAGTTCTTCATATATATATGTTTTTTTTTTTTTTTTTATCTTTTAGGATCCGTGTTGAGTCTTAAAACTTGTCATACCACAGGCAAGATATTTTATAGATTGTTCCTCAACTTACGTTCTTCTTATTATTTCCATGTGATTAGAGTCGAGTTATCTGTTTCTGGGGCTCCCCTGACAGCTCAGTTGGTAAAGAATCTGCCTGCATTGCAGGAGACCCCGGTTCGATCCTGAGTTGGGAAGATCCGCTGGAGAAGGGATAAGCTTCCCACTCCAGTATTCTTGGGCTTCCCCTGTGGCTCAGCTGGTAAAGAATCTGCATGCAATGCAGGAGACCTGGGTTTGAGCCCTGGATTTGGAAGATACCCTGGAGAATGGAAAGGCTACCCACTCCAGTATTCTGGCCTGGAGAATTCCATGGACTGTATAGTCCGTGGGGTCGCAAAGAGTCAGACACAGCTAAGCAACTTTCACCTTCACCTTCACCTTATCTGTCTTTGGCAGGTGTGTAGTAATAAGTGATATTCTGTTCATTCAGAACCTCATACCAGAAGGCACATAATGTCTTTTGTCCATCGTCATGATGTTGTGTTGAACACAATTAGACGTTCATCCCAGTAACCTAGACTGATTTTGGTGAGGGCTGGTAAATAGAAATCAATGTCTGGATGTTATGTATGCTCTTTGCTGCTGAGATAGTTGTATGTCATGCTTCAGTGTCTTCAGTATGTGATGCTGTGTGTGTGTCTATGAGTTTATACTGTGTATTATTCTTTTTAAAACATTTTAATTAATTATTTATTTTTTTACCACACTGCTTGGCATGTGGGATTTGGCTCCCTGATCAGGGATGAAACTCCTGCCCCCTGCAGTGGAAGGATGGAGTCTTAACCACTGGACCACCAGGGAAGTCCTGGTTCTTTGTATTCTAACTTAACACGAAAGATTTCTTTCTTGATACCCCTTATTTCCATGTTTGTATTTCCTCACACTGGGAACCAAGGCTTCCAGCAACAGTTAAACATTATTGATTTGTTTAACTACACTACATGTAAAATAGTTTCATAATTGCTACCTACTGATTCACAGAACCAATCTAAGTGGAGTTCAAGTTGTTTGTATTCCTTTTTTTTCCCCCACTTGACTGAAGACAAATATTTAAAATACTTTGTTGTAAAGTTACTTGGATAAGTTTTTTTTTAATAATTCTCTTGTGGTTATGTTATTTGTTTGAAGGCTAAAATTACACACAGAACAGAATACTCAGATAAGTGTCACTGTCACTTGTTACCACCCTGTCACTTCCACCTCACTCCTACTCACACTTTGTAGGCAATCACTTTTAACTTTTTAATTTCTCCTTGAAGAAGTAAGGACATTTTAAAAATATAGTACCAGACTTCGTAAGTATCCAATACTTTGGCCACCTGATGCAAAGAACTGACTCATTGGAAAAGATCCTGATGCTGGGAAAGATTGAAGGCAGGGGGAGAAGGGAACAACGAGGGATAAGATGGTTTAATGGCATCACAAACTCGATGGACCTGAGTTTCAGCAAGCTCTGGGAGTTGGTGATAGGGAAGCCTGGTGTGCTGCAGTCCATGGAATCGCAGAGAGTCAGACATGACTGAGCAACTGAACTGAACTGAACTAGTTTCTTCACTTAATGTATCTTGGATTGGATTAACAAGGTGTAGTACAATGGAGTACTCTTGTTGTTGTTTAGTTGCTCAGTTGTTTCTGACTCTTTTACGACCGCAGAGACTGTAACTCACCAGGCTCCTCTTTCCTGGGATTTCCTAGGCAAGAATACTGAAGAGGGGTGCCATTTCCTTCTCCCAGGGGGCTTCCCAACCCAGGGATTGAACCCGAGTCTCCTGCATTGGCAGGCAGATTTTTTACCACTGAGTTGCCAGAGAAGCCCACAATGGAGTATTCAGTTCAGTTCAGTTGCTCAGTCGTGTCCATCTCTTTGTGACCCCATGAATTGCAGCACGCCAGGCCTCCCTGTCCATCACCAACTCCTGGAGTTCACTCACACTCACGGTCATCAAGTTGGTGATGCCATCCAGCCATCTCATCCTCTCTCGTCCCCTTCTCTTCCTTGCCCCCAATCCCTCCCAGCATCAGAGTCTTTTCCAATGAGTCAGCTCTTCACATGAGGTGGCCAAAGTACTGGAGTTTCAGCTTTAGCATCATTCCTTCCAAAGAACACCCAGGATTGATCTCCTTTAGAATGGACTGGTTGGATCTCCCTGCAGTCCAAGGGACTCTCAAGAGTCTTCTCCAATGCCACAGTTCAAAAGCATCAATTCTTTGGGACTCAGCTTTCTTCACAGTCCAACTTTCACATCCATACCTGACTACTGGAAAAACCATAG
This sequence comes from Bos grunniens, assembly GCF_055505025.1. NCBI lineage: Eukaryota > Metazoa > Chordata > Mammalia > Artiodactyla > Bovidae > Bos > Bos grunniens. The sequence continues at coordinate 50,901,716 of NC_141180.1, forward strand.
CCTTAATTAGACAGACCTTTGTTGGCAAAGTAATGTCTCTGCTTTTCAATATGCTCTCTAGGTTGGTCATAACTTTCCTTCCAAGGAGTAAGCGTCTTTTAATTTCATGGCTGCAATCACCATCTGCCATGATTTTGGAGCCCCCCAAAATAAAGTCTGTCACTGTTTTCACTGGTTCCCTATCTATTTCCCATGAAGTGATGCGACCAGATGCCATGATCTTCATTTTCTGAATGTTGAGATTTAAGCCAACTTTTTCACTCTCCTCTTTCACTTTCATCAGGAGGCTCTTTAGTTCCTTTTCACTTTCTGCCATAAGGGTGGTGTCATCTGCATATCTGAGGTTATTGATATTTCTCCCGGCAATCTTGATTCCAGCTTGTGCTTCTTCCAGCCCAGCGTTTCTCATGATGTACTCTGCATAGAAGTTAAATAAACAGGGTGACAATATACAGCCTTGACGTACTCCTTTTCGTATTTGGAACCAGTCTGTTGTTCCATGTCGAGTTCTATCTGTTGATTCCTGACCTGCATATGGGTTTCTCAAGAGGCAGGTCAGGTGTTGTCAAACATAAAAATGAATGAACCTCTGCCATTTGTAGTAATGTGAATGGACCTAGAGAATATTATACTTAGTAAAATGTCAGAAAAAAAACATACTGTATGGTATTCATATGTGGAACCTAAAAAGTCATGCAAACAAATGTTATGTGCAAAGTAGAAACACAGCTGTAGAAAACAAACTGCTGCTGCTGCTAAGTTGCTTCAGTCGTGTCCAACACTGTGCAACCCCATAGACGGCAGCCCACCAGGCTCTCCCATCCCTGGGATTCTCCAGGCAAGAGCACTGGAGTGGGGTGCCATTGCCGTCTCCGAGAAAACAAGCTATTGGTTACCAAGTGGAGAGAGGGAAGAAAGGAGGAGTAAATTAAGGGTATGGGATTAAAAGAAACTGCTGTGTATAAAGTAGATAAACAGAATGTATTGTATAACACAGTTAATTGCAGGCATTATCTTGTAATAACTTTTAATGGAGTAAAACTTATAAAAAAAGTGAATCACTATGCTCTATACCTGAAATTACTATAATATTGTAAATAAATAAAGTGCTATTTCAGATATTTTTCTAGATTATTTTTCAGAAGCTTTTTTTGATATATAGGAGTGAAGTTGACTTGTGAATATTGTTTCTGTCCAGCATCCTACTTGACTCAGTCATTAATAATAATGACTCATACTGATTTTTTTGTGGGATCTATGTAAAGTAATGCTCAAAACTCTCCAAGCCAGGCTTCAACAGTACATGAACCGTGAACTTCCAGATGTTCAAGCTGGATTTAGAAAAGGCAGAGGAACCAGAGATCAAATTGCCAACATCCATTGGCTCATCGAAAAAGCAAGAGAGTTCCAGAAAAACATCTACTTCTGCTTTACTGATTACGCCAAAGCCTTTGACTGTGTGGATCACAACAACTGTGGACAATTCTTAAAGAGATGGGAATACCAGACCACCTTACCTGCTTCCTGAGAAGTCTGCATGAAGACTAAGAAGCAACAGTTAGAACTGGACATGGAACATCACACTGGTTCCAAATTGAGTGAGGAGTACATCAAGTCTGTATATTGTCACCCTGCTTATTTAACTTATACGCAGAGTAGTACATGCGAAATGCTGGGCTGGACAAAGCACAACCTGAATCAAAATTGCTGGGAGAAATATCAATAACCTAAAATGTGCAGATGATGCCACCGTTATGGCAGAGAGCAAAGAAGAACTAAAGAGACTTGATGGAAGTGAAAGAAGAGAGTGAAAAAGCTGACTTAAAACTCAACATTCAAAAAACTAAGATCATGGCATCTGGTTTTATCATGTCATGGCAAATAGATGGGGGAACAATGGAAACAGTGAGAGACTTTATTTTCTTGGGCTCCAAAATCACTGCATATGGTAACTGCAGCCATGAAATTAAAAGACGCTTGCTCCTTGGAAGAAAAGCTATGGCCAACCTAGACAGCATTTTAAAAAGCAGAGACATTACTTTGCTGATAAAGGTCCATCTAGTCCAAGCTATGGATTTTCCAGTAGTCGTGTATGGATGTGAGAGTTGGACTATAAAGAAAGCTGAGTGCCAAAGAATTGTTGCTTTTCAACTGTGGTGTTGAAGACTCATGAGAGTCCCTTGGACTGCAAGGAGATCCAACCAGTCAATCCTAAAGGAAATCAGTCCTGAACATTCACTGGAAGGACTGATGTTGAAGCTGAAACTCCAAAACTTTGGCCACCTGATGTGAAGAGCTGACTCATTGGTAAAGACCCTGATGCTGGGAAAGATTGAGGGCAGGAGGAGAAGGGGACGACAGAGGATGACATGGTTGGATGGCATCACCGACTCAATGGACATGAGTTTGAACGAGCTCCAGGAGTTGGTGATGGACAGGGAAGCCTGGCGTGCTTCAGTCCATGGAGTCCCAAAGATTCTGACATGACTGAGCGACTGAACTGACTGATGTAGATAAATCACACAATCTGCAGATTGTAACAGTTTTCTTTCTTCCTTTTCAATGGTTTTGTCTGTTATTTCTTACTACACTGACTTGGACCACTATTACAATGTTAAATAAAACTGATAATAACAATTATTTTAGTGGAAGTCATCCTTTATTTCCTAATTTTATAATTTTATTGATTTATATTTGCTGAGTTTCCATCACTGTACGAGCTTTTCTCTAGGTGTGGCAAGCAGGGGCTTCTCTGTAGTTGTGGTGTGTGGGCTTCTCATTGCAGTGGTTTGTCTTGTTGCGGAGCACAGGCTCGAAGGCGCATGGGCTTCAGTAGTTGCGGCTTCTGGGCTCTAGAGCACAGGCTCAAGAGCTGGATGAACCTAGTTGCTCCATGGCATGTAGGATCTTCGTGAATCAGGGATTGAACCTATGTCCCCTGCAGTAGCAGGTGGGTTCTTTACCAGTAAGTCCCCAGGAAAGCCATATTTCCTAATTTTAAAGAGAACAGTTTTAACATATTACCTGTAAGTTATAGATGCTGTTTGCAACTGCTGCTGTTATTGCTGTCATTTATCAGGCCGTAGCAATTTCCTTTTATTCCTCATTTGTTATAAATGTGGTTTTTAAAGTTGCATGAATGGTTGTTTAATTGAAATGTGTTTGTATAAATATATTTATTGATACATTAATTTTTCTTAAATCTCTTTATGTGTTAAATTATGCTAGTCAATTTTCTAATATTATAGTTTCCTTTCATGCTTGGTATAAGCCCAACCTGGTCATATTATGTTATTTATACATTGCTTGATTCAGTTGGATAATTTGATGAGACTTTTTGCGTCTATGTTTGTGAATCAGTTCAGTTCAGTCACTCAGTTGTGTCCAACTGTTTGCGACCCCATGAACTGCAGCATGCCAGGCTTCCCTGTCCAGCACCAACTCCCAGAGCTCGCTCAAACTCATGTCCATTGAGTTGGTGATGCAATCCAACCATCTCGTCCTCATGAATGTTCATGAATAAGACTGTACTTTTGGCATGAGATTAGGATTATATGAATTGGATAGCTTCTCCTCTTTGTTTATTGTTTTGAAAAATCAGTTTTACTGTGGGAATTATCTCTTATATGTTTGGTTGAATTTGCTTGTAAAGCAGTTCAGGATTGGTATTTTATGTGTGAAAGATTTTAAACTATTGATTCAGTTTACTTGTTGAACAATTCATATTTTCAATTTTTGTCAGTTGCTCTTTTTAGTAACTTGTTCACTTCATTTTCAAATTTATGCCCCGAGTTGTTTATGACATTCTCTTACTATCTGTTTAATATCAGTAGAGTCTGTAGTTTTGTCTAATTTCTCATTTCCAGTGTTGACTTTTCTATACCTTCCTATTTTTTTCCATTTCTTATGTTTTTATTTTACTGTGTTCAGTGATTTGTCCTTTGGCCCTGTTGAGCCCCTTTAGGAAGGCGAGTTTGTTCTCTTGTCTGTCAGTTTGGCTTTACATATTTTGAGGTTATGTTATTGGGTGTATACATGTTTAGACTTACTATGTCCTGGTTAAGTTCAGCTGTTTTTTTTTTTTTTTTTAATCCTTAGGTATGACTCCTTTAAATCTCTACTCCACTAGTGCCTCCCCACCTGGTATCTCTTTTGTTGAATTTTTATCGCTGTATTGATTTTGAGGGTGAGGACAGATGGTTAATATTAGCCTCTATTTACTTTTTCTGAAATTTTATGTAAATTTAGTTAAGAACCCACTAAAACAGAATTTTAGAAAGGATGCTCACATGTAAATATTGTATATTTGGAAAAATGCTTACAAAATATGGAAACTTCCAGCAATATTGGTAAAGAAAAGTAACGAATATAGACTTGAATATATGTATTAGTAACTGAAAAGGGATCAAACCTATTCATATAGTAGGGTTTATTTATTTTTAAAATTTTATTTATTTTTGCCTGTGCTGGGTCTTGTTGCTATGCAGGCTTTTCTCCGGTTGTGGCAAGTGGAGGCTGCTCTCTGGTTTCAGTGCATGGGTTTCTCATGGTGGTGGCTTCTCTTGTTGTGGGGCACAGGCTCTAGGACATGTGAACTTCAACAGTCGCAGCATGTGGACTCAGTATTGCGGTTTGCAGGCTGTGGAGCGCAGGCTCAATAGTTGTGTTGCACAGGATTAGTTGAACTGTGGCGTGTGAGATCTTCCTGGATTGGAGATCAAAGCCGTGTCTCCTGCACTGGCAGGCAGTTTTTTACCACTGAGCCACCAGGGAAGCCCCTGTATAGTAGGGTTTTATAAAGAAAAGAGTATTTTGTCACCCTATTCCAGTAAATTTGAAAATTTCAATACAGTGTATAATTTCTTAGAAGAATATAATTAATACAGTTGTCACAGGTATAAATAGAAAAATGAAAATGACAGTCTGAAAGAAATCAGAATATCAAAAGTACAACATAATGATGCATGAAAGATGTTTCACTAACAAGTTTTAGCAGACCGTACAGTCATAGTCTCCTTTGTCTTCTAAAACTTCTTTAGTTTTGTTTTTCACAGTAAGATCTTTAAACAAACTGGAATTATTTCATTTTAGAGAAAAGAAAAGGAGAAGAAGCTACTCAACATATTACATGAGGCTGGTTTATCATTGGTACTAAATCAGATCAAGATAGTAGAGAAAAAAATATAATTGTAAACCAACATTGTTTATAACCACAGATGTAAAATACCTAAGTAAAATGAAAGCAAACCAATTTCTTTTTTTTTTTTCCTTAAATACATTACAGCGACTTCCTGGTGGCCCAGTGGCTAAGACTCTGCCCTCCCAATGCAAGTGTCCCAAGTTCAATCCCTGGTCAGGGAGCATGATTCCACATGCCACAGCTGAGAGTCTGCACGCTGAAACTAAACAAACAAATAATCCTGCATGCTGCAACTAAGACCCAGCACAACCAAAATAAATAAATAATATAAGAATAAGTCATAAATACAATATTACAAAATTAAAAATACAAAAATAAAAAATACATTATAACCAAGGCAGATTTATCTCAAAGTGTACAAAGATGTATCAACTTCTAAGACCTTTTAAAGTAAAATGCCGTGTTAAGAGAAGAGAAAAGAAAACCAAATCTTGTCCACAGAGGTTGTAATTACAGTCCTACCAGTTATTTATGAGAATACCTGTTATTCACACTGTGGAAAATCTTGGTGGTTTCAGGTTCTTTTATTTTTGGCATATTTGGTTGTTAAATAATAGAATATTACTAAGTTTATTTGCATTTCTCTAATTCTTTTATTGTGAACATAATTTTCTCTTTATTCAGTTCAGTTCAGTTCAGTCGCTCAGTCGTGTCCGACTCTTTACGACCCCATGAATCGCAGCACGCCAGGCCTCCCTGTCCATCACCAACTCCTGGAGTTCACTCACACTCATGTCCATCGAGTCAGTGATGCCATCCAGCCATCTCATCCTCTGTCGTCCCCTTCTCCTCCTGTCCCCAATCCCTCCCAGCATCAGAGTCTTTTCCAGTGAGTCAACTCTTTGCATGAGGTGGCCAGAGTACTGGAGTTTCAGCTTTAGCATCATTCCTTCCAAAGAAATCCCAGGGCTGATCTCCTTCAGAATGGACTGGTGGATCTCCTTGCAGTCCAAGGGACTCTCAAGAGTCTTCTCCAACACCACAGTTCAAAAGCATCAATTCTTTGGGACTCAGCTTTCTTCACAGTCCAACTCTCACATACATACATGACCACAGGAAAAACCATAGCCTTGACTAGACAGACCTTTGTTGGCAAAGTAACGTCTCTGCTTTTCAATATCCTATCTAGGTTGGTCCTAACTTTCCTTCCAAGGAGTAAGCATCTTTTAATTTCATGGCTGCAGTCACCATCTGCAGTGATTTTGGAGCCCCCAAAAATAAAGTCTGACACTGTTTCCATTGTTTCCCCATCTATTTCCCATGAAGTGATGGGACCAGATGCCATGATCTTAGTTTTCTGAATGTTGAGTTTTAAGCCAACTTTTCCACTCTCCACTTTCACCTTCATCAAGAGGCTTTTTAGTCCCTCTTCACTTTCTGCCATAAGGGTAGTGTCATCTGCATATCTGAGGTTATTGATATTTCTCCCGGCAATCTTGATTCCAGCTTGTGCTTCTTCCAGCCCAGCGTTTCTCATGATGTACTCTGCATATAAGTTAAATAAGCAGGGTGACAATATACAGCCTTGACGTACTCCTTTTCCTATTTGGAACCAGTCTGTTGTTCCATGTCCAGTTCTAACCGTTGCTTCCTGACCTGCATACAAATTTCTCTTCATTAGCCATTTGCATTCAACACATTGAAAAATTGGGAGAGTAACACTTATTGCATAGTTTGTTTACTTGAGAACAAAGCACTATTTTATTTATCTTTATACCTCTCACATCTTATAAAATGCTCAGCATATAGTGAGTATTCAGAGATACTTTTTGAGTGAATAAACATTGGTAAACTATGAGACTTCTGTAGAAATTTGTGAAACTCATTTTTGAATGTAAATAGAATTGTTTTGTTGTGTCAAAGAAATGGTATTTGTGCTAGCATTTTCCAGGAAATAAAGAATGGACAGAATTATTCTTTTAATTCATGTTGTTAATAATACTACAAGGTGCCATAAAATGTGGATATCTGACTGAATCCTTAATCATACATGATTTAACTACTTATTTGCTTGGTGCTTGCAGAATGTATACTGTTGCATGGAAAGATAATATCATTTATTTTTTGACATATTGTTACTCTTTGTACCTTTGCTAAAGATTGTTTCAGCAACCATTTGCTTACCTGAATTGTATTTCAGATACTTTAGTTTTTTAAAAAAGTTTCTTTTCCTGTTTTATGATAGTGTTTTAGAGGATTGAAATACTTAGATTTCTAACCTTTTAGATAATGTTACCCAGAGGAAGGCATATATAGAATTATTCTTTAACCATAGTTGTCTGTGTTGAATTTGCTGTCTTTGAATTTAGGGTCAGAAAGAAACACAGATAAAGAACGTATCCTCTGCTTGGATTAAGATATTTGGAAATCTTGAGGGGGACAGGGTTATAAAGAGAAGTAGAAGAAACAAAGAACTGTTCAATGTAATGTAAGCTGTGTTGTGGTATTTTCCAGCTCTAGATGACAACTTACTTGTCTCCCCTGGCTGGCTCCAGGTTTTTATTTTTAATTTACACATTCTATGTGTACCAATTTTAGCCAAGTATTTCCGATACACTGGTGTAGAAGCAGGGAAAGAGAAGGACACTAGTCTCAAGATTATTGCAGTATATTTTGCCATGGCCTTATAACCCTCCTACACCTTTGTAGTGATGCTTTCTAATGCCCACTTGACTTCACATTCCAGGATGTCTGGCTCTAGGTGAGTGATCACACCATTATGATTATCTTGGTCGTGAAGATCTTTTTTGTACAGTTCTTCTGAGTATTCCTGCCACCTCTTCTTAGTATCTATTGCTTCTGTTAGGTCCATACCATTTCTGTCCTTTATCAAGCCCATCTTTGCATGAAATGTTCCCTTGGTATCTCTAATTTTCTTGAAGAGATCTCTAGTCTTTCCCATTCTGTTGTTTTCCTCTTTTCTTTGCATTGATCACTGAAGAAGGCTTTCTTATCTCTTCTTGCTATTCTTTGGAACTCTGCATTCAGATGTTTATATCTTTCCTTTTCTCCTTTGCTTTTCGCTTCTCTTCTTTTCACAGCTATTTGTAAGGCCTCCCTAGACAGCCATTTTGCTTTTTTGCATTTCTTTTCCACGGGGATGGTCTTGATCCCTGTCTCCTGTACAATGTCACGAACCTCATTCCATAGTTTATCAGGCACTCTATCTATTAGATCTAGGCCCTTAAATCTATTTCTCACTTCTACTGTATAATCATAAGGGATTTGATTTAGGTCATACCTGAATGGTCTAGTGGTTTTCCCTAGTTTCTTCAATTTAAGTCTGAATTTGGCAATAAGGAGTTCATGATCTGAGCCACAGTCAGCTCCTGGTCTTGTTTTTGCTGACTGTATAGAGCTTCTCCATCGTTGGCTGCAAAGAATATAATCAATCTGATTTTGGTGTTGACCATCTGGTGATGTCCATGTGTAGAGTCTTCTCTTGTGTTGTTGGAAGAGGGTGTTTGCTATGACCAGTGCATTTTCTTGGCAAAACTCTATTAGTCTTTGCCCTGCTTCATTCCGTATTCCATGGCCAAATTTTCTGTTACTCCAGGTATTTCTTGACTTCCTACTTTTGCATTCCAGTCCCCTATAATGAAAAGGACATCTTTTTTGGGTATTAGTTCTAAAAGGTCTTGTAGGTCTTCATAGAACCGTTCAACTTCAGCTTCTTCAGCATTACTGGTTGGGACATAGACTTGGATTACCGTGATATTGAATGGTTTGCCTTGGAAACGAACAGAGACCATTCTGTCGTTTTTGAGATTGCATCCAAGTACTGCATTTTGGACTCTTTTGTTGACCATGATGGCTACTCCATTTCTTCTAAGGGATTCCTGCCCACAGTAGTAGATATAATGGTCATCTGAGTTAAATTCACCCATTCCAGTCCATTTTAGTTTGCTGATTCCTAGAATGTCGACGTTCACTCTTGCCATCTCCTGTTTGACCCTTCCAATTTGCCTTGATTCATGGACCTGACATTCCAGGTTCCTATGCAATATTGCTCTTTACAGCATTGGACCTTGCTTCTATCACCAGTCACATCCACAACGGGGTTTTGTTTTTGCTTTGGCTCCATCCCTTCATTCTTTCTGGAGTTATTTCTCCACTGATCTCCAGTAGCATATTGGGCCCCTACTGACCTGGGGCCCAGTGTGGAATGTGAAGTCAAGTGGGCCTTAGAAAGCATCACTACGAACAAAGCTAGTGGAGGTGATGGCATTCCAGTTGAGCTATTCCAAATCCTGAAAGATGATGCTGTGAAAGTGCTGCACTCAATATGCCAGCAAATTTGGAAAACTCAGCAGTGGCCATAGGACTGGAAAAGGTCAGTTTTCATTCCAATCCCAAAGAAAGGCAATGCCAAAGAATGCTCCAACTACCACACAATTGCACTCATCTCACACGCCAGTAAAGTAATGCTCAAAATTCTCCAAGCCAGGCTTCAGCAATATGTCAACCGTGAACTTCCAGATGTTCAAGCTGGTTTTAGAAAAGGCGGAGGAACCAGAGATCAAATTGCCAACATCCGCTCGATCATGGAAAAAGCAAGAGAGTTCCAGAAAAACATCTATTTCTGCTTTATTGACTATGCCAAAGCCTTTGACTATGTGGATCACAATAAACTGTGGAAAATTCTGAAAGAGATGGAATACCAGACCATCTGACCTGCCTCTTGAGAAATTTGTATGCAGGTCAGGAAGCAAGAGTTAGAACTGGACATGAAACAACAGACTGGTTCCAAATAGGAAGAGGAGTACGTCAAGGCTGTATATTGTCACTCTGTTTATTTAACTTCTGTGCAGAGTACATCATGAGAAACGCTGGGCTGGAAGAAGCACAAGCTGGAATCAAGATTGCCGGGAGAAATATCAATAACCTCAGATATGCAGATGACACTACCCTTATGGCAGAAAGTGAAGAGGGACTAAAAAGCCTCTTGATGAAAGTGAAAGTGGAGAGTGAATAAGTTGGCTTAAAGCTCAACATTCAGAAAACAAAGATCATGGCATCTGGTCCCATCACTTCATGGGAAATAGATGGGGAAACAATGGAAACAGTGTGAGACTTTATTTTTTGGGGCTCCAAAATCACTGCAGATGGTGACTGCAGCCATGAAATTAAAAGACGCTTACTCCTTGGAAGGAAAGTTAGGACCAGCCTAGACAGGATATTCAAAAGCAGAGACATTACTTTGCCAACAAAGGTCCGTCTAGTCAAGGCTGTGGTTTTTCCTGTGGTCGTGTATGGATGTGAGAGTTGCACTGTGAAGAAGGCTGAGCGCCGAAGAATTGATGCTTTTGAACTGTGGTGTTGGAGAAGACTCTTGAGAGTCCCTTGGACTGCAAGGAGATCCAACCAGTCCATTGTGAAGGAGATCAGCCCTGGGATTTCTTTGGAAGGAATGATGCTAAAGCTGAAACTCCAGTACTTTGGCCACCTCATGCGAAGAGTTGCCTCACTGGAAAAGACTCTGATGCTGGGAGGGATTGGGGACAGGAGGAGAAGGGGACAACAGAGGATGAGATGGCCGGATGGCATCACTGACTTGATGGACATGAGTCTGAGTGAACTCCGGGAGATGGTGATGGACAGGGAGGCCTGGCGTGCTGCGATTCATGGGGTCGCAAAGAGTCGGACATGACTGAGCAACTGAACTGAACTGACTGACACCTTTGTAAATAATCTACTTGTAAATAAACTAATCTCGGATTGAAATGATTTATTTCTATTAGGACCCTCAGTGATTTCACAGTCTCACCATTTGTCCAGTCCAGTATTCAAAACCAAGATGTCTTGTTTATTTTATTGAAATGTTAACTCCCTGGCTTTACATCTCTCTCTCACAGTATGAGATCCTTTATACCTTCATTCAGATTTGATCTGTTTATTTGATCTTCATCTTTTCCTGTGTGAATTCCAAATAAGAGTTTCAATCTGTATTTCCTTTCCTGACAATCTACAGCAGAAATCTAAACCACTGCAGAAACTTCTATACCAATGCAGAAATCTCTCATAGACTGTGTTCTGCAATGTGGAATACCCCTCTTTTCTAAACTAGTTAGGGCTAAATATCTTAGACCAAAACAAGTGGTAAGGCATTCTGTGTTTCTTTCACTCTTCTAGTGCTTAAATACATACCCTTAATCTTCTACACTCTGGTCTATGGTAGGAAGGAGAAGAGAGCTGTACCCATATATAAAGACTTTTAGTCATATTGACTCCTTTTTGTGTGAGAATAAGGAGGGACATCAGGGGAGGAAAGGTGACAGGTCTAAATTTCTCTCAGAGACAGCAGAACATATAATTTATTTTATAATTTTTTTAAAATTTCAATATATTCCCTATAATTAATAATGTTTAAGTTTCTTGCATGGCATCCAAGGCCATTTCCATTTTCCATTTTCTAGCCCTGATTTCTTTTTTATTGTTACAATTCTATTACAGCAATTATTTATTTACCGTTATCACCCAAAGTTCACTTTCTTGCTTCCCTTAATTTGCAAATATCTCTCCCTTTGCTGGGAATGGGGCTTCCCTGGTGGCTCAGAGGGTAAAGCATCTGCCTGCAATGTGGGAGACCCGGGTTCAGTTCCTGGGTTGGGAAGATCCCCTGGAGAAGGAAATGGCAACCCACTCCAGTATTCTTGCCTGGAGAATCCCATGGACAGAGAAGCCTGGCAGGCTACAATCCACAGGGTCTCAAAGGGTTGGACACGACTGAGCGACTTCACTTTCACTTTGCTGGGAATATCTGCAGTGCAAACAGGTGAAGTAGCGAAGTTTACTTAGTCCTCAAGGCCCAGGTCCAAACTTACTCCCTCATTAGTGTTCACGTAAGAGGATTAGGGTTCCATTCTCACTGACCCTGAAGCGCTTTGTGTCTGTCTCTGTTAGAAACTTTGATCACATTATTATGTTATGTGTTTACATACTGTGTAAACAGTCTTTCACAAAGACTGTGAAGTTCTTGAATGAAGGTACCATATTGTAGTTATATTTGTTTAAAACTCCAGTAATTGTCACCATGCTTTGTATAATATCAGCTCTTGCTAAAGGAATGTTAAAAGAAGAAATAAATGAATGAATGTGGCAGAAATTTTGATTTACTGTGTGGGAACTGCTGAATCTCTCTGGTGCCAACATATTTCCTTTTACTCCTTGAATCTTTATGTTAAAATATATATCTAGCATTGAGTTAGAATACATGGGATGTTTAACATAAGAATATATTGATCTCATTTGTATGTCACTGCTACTTTGTGTTATTTCATATGTTGTTTGGCTTTTAAAAATATGTTTTCCACCAAAAATATAATTCATATGTAAGAAATAAATGAAACATGGAAATTAAAACTATTTCTTCTCATATTGTTTCATGGGACTATTAAATACGTCAGCTTAATCCTTAATCATAATGTTTAAGAAATTCTGTTTACATCTAATTTTTATCACATTTCAATAATTGTTATTACGTTTTTGTTTCAGCTAAACCATTTACTTCTAAAGTGAAACAGATGCGATTACATAGAGAAGACTTTGAAATATTAAAGGTGATTGGTCGAGGGGCTTTTGGAGAGGTAAGAGATAAAGATTTTATAGAGATCTGATGTTTGTTTTGCAAGCTATTTTATACAGTCTTTGAAAGAATTTAATGAAATATTATTTACTTGCTTTTGTAATTGATACTATTGATCAGAAATCATTAAATTTTGAATGAAATCTTTCTACATGGATTTTTTTCCCAGTATACTTCTATTTTTTATATGTTATTGAAGTTTGAGTATGTGGACTCTTCTGTTTGTCTGTTTGTCTCTCTTGTGTCAATAGTACACTGCCTTAAATTAACTTTAGTTTGAGAAGTCTTAATATCTGGTAGTGTATTTACTGTAACTACTTCTCTCTTTGCCTCCCTTGTTAACCCTTTATATTTTCATATAATTTGGAATAAATGTTTCAGTTTGTACTTACTCTTGAAAATCCACATCTACACTCAGCACTCACATATCTGGAATTTTGATGAGGATTGCACTTAACTAGAGATTACTTTGAAGTTAATTTACATCTTAATAATATTGAGTCAACCAATCCATGAACATAGTATGTTCCTTCATTTATTTAGGGCTTTATAAATTTAACCCATGAATTATTTGTAGTTTTCATTCAGTAGAGATAATTTATGCGTTTTTCAGCAGATTTAGTCCTAGGTATGTTATATTCTTCATGCTGTTTTAATTAGATTGTTTAAGTTTTATTTTCTAATTGTTTTTACTAGTAGTTAGAACTACAATTGAATCTTGTTTATTGACTTCATACTCAGCAACCTAGCTAATTGTACTTTTAAAATCATGAATTGTGTTGGCTTTTAATCAGTGCTTTATCAGCATCTTTCGAGACATGGCTTTTCTCCTTAATTAGTTGAGTTACATTGATGTATTTTCAAATGTGAAACTAACTTTGCATTTCTAAAATAAGCCAGCTTTGTTGGGATATATTATCCTTTTAATTTACTGCTGGACTTGGTTTACTATTAGTGTGTGTGTTTTGGATCTTTAACAGGAATTGGCCTGACATTTTCCTGCTTACCACATCCTGATCAGATTTTGGTATCTTGGTTATACTGGCCTCATAAAAAGAAGGAGGTGTTTCCTCTTTTATTGTTCCATAGAAGAGTTTGAGAAGAATATTATTTCTTCCTTAAATGCTTAGAAGATTTCATTGGTGAAGCCATTTGAGCCTGGAGGTTCCTGTAGAGAGAGTTTCAAATTATGTATTCATTTAAAAAAATTGAATTGGACTATGCGGATTTCCTGCATAGGTGTGTCAGTTTTGCTAGGTTCATCCATGTCACCTAATTTTTCAAATTTATTACTGAATTGGTCATTAGCACTTCTCATTTTTTTCATTTGTTATGCTTTGAGGTTTATCAGTTCTGTTATTTTTTTCAGTGAATTAACTTTTGCCCTTTGAATTTTCCTATACTAGATTTGTTTTCTGTTTCATTAGTTTTTGCTCTTAAAATATTCTCTGTCTTTGGTTTTAACTTGCTGTTCTTTTTCTAACTTGTGGAGATAGAGCATTAATTTCTAGCTCTTTTCTATACTTTTTCCTCTAAGCAACTTTAGCTATAGCCAAGTTTTGATGTGTCATATTTTCATTATAATTTTCCTTAAAATACAGTGTAATTTCCAATGTGATTACAGATTTCTCTAGTGGATTTTTTTTTTAATCTTTGATTTTAGAAGTTTATTTCTCAGTCTCTACTTGGTGCATTTTAGTTATATTTTTGCTTCTGAGTGATAATTTAATTCTAGAGCAGTCAGGGAGTATGCACTGTGTACCTTCACATCTTTGAAATTTGCTGTCTGGTGTTCTATAAATATCAGGTGAAAGATATTAATCTTGTTTAAATCTTCCATATCCTTAGTGTTTTTCCTGCTTGTTGCTTCATTTCCTGAGAGAGGATTTGCTTATTTCTTTTTTATTTTATTTCTTTCAGTTTTCACCGATAGCAGATAAACATTATTATATCTTCCTAGTTATTAACTCTTTTATCAGGATGTAATGATACCTGTTATCTCTAAGTAATAAAGTTAAACTTTACTTCATCTGATATTAGTTGAATGATTCCAGCTCTTTTTATTAGTCTTCTACATTAAACATCTTATTCCACCCTTTTAGTTTTAGTTTTCTATAACCTTGCATGTTTACCATTTAATAAAATATAGTTTTTGGTTTTTAATTTGGTCTGATAAATTTCTTATCTTTAATTGGAGTATAGTCAGTTGGCATTTAAATATAATTACATTATTCTTATTTGTTTTCTATTTGTCTTGCACATTTAGTATTATCTTTCAATTCTTGGGTTAACTGAGTATTTTAAATTATTCTTTCCCCCTTCTATTAATTTCTTAGCTGCACCTTCTTTTATTGGTTTCCTGAGATTGCTTCTTCTGTTCTTAGTAAATTTGTATTGAGTGGCCAAAAGTTTGTTTGGGTTTTTCCAGAACATCTCACAAAAAAACCTGAATGAACTTTTGGCCAATCCAATATTTTGCCATTTCCCATTTTTTTATTTTTTGTCATTATTGTCTTTTAGCTCTACATGTATTTGAAACCCCCCAAAATATGATTATACTGTCCCTCTTCATTTTAGATTTACCCATGTATTTACAGTTTTTTACTCTTCGCATTCACATATTTATTTATATTTATATATTTGTTTTTGATTGGCATTTCCTTTTGACTTAAAAATGTCCTTTAGTAATATTTTGCCAGGTCTGCTGAGATAAATTATCTGCCATTTTTTTTCTGAAAATACATTTATTTTGAGGTATTAACAAATTTGTGTTATATACATACTTAGCTCAGTGAATTTGTACATTTGCATGAACTTCTGTAACCTTTATGTTGATCAAAATAGGCTTCTATTCCCGCATCTCTGTGAATAACCACCTTCTCAGTAACCATCTATTCTGACTTCTATAATTATAGGTTTATTTTGCCTGTTTTTGAATGCTATACTAGTGGAATTATATAATGTATATATATATTTCTTTCGTTTCTGGCTTCTTTTGCTCAGTATTATGCTTATATAATTCACTTTTGTTTTTTATTGATCCACAATATTCCTCTGTATGAATATACTGCTGCTCCTGCTGCTAAGTCGCTTCAGTCGTGTCTGACTCTGTGCAACCCCATGGACTGCAACCCACCAGGCTCCTCTGTCCATGGGATTCTCCAGGCAAGAACAATGGAGTGGGTTGCCATTTCCTCCTCCAGTGCGTCAAAATGAAGTCGCTCAGTTGTGTCTGACTCTTAGTGACCCCATGGACTGCAGCCTACCAGGCTCCTCCGTCCATGGGATTTTCCAGGCAAGAGTACTGGAGTGGGGTGCCATTGCCTTCTCTAATGAATATACTACAAGTACTCAAATTTATTTTTGACCATTGTTATTAATGTTGTTATGGATGTTCATATACATGTTTTTTGGGAGACAGAAGCATTCATCTCTGTTTGCTATAACCCTAGTAGAATTTGGGTCACATGGTAGGCATATTTAGATTTAGTTGGTAGTGCCAAATAATATCCCAGTTGGTTAGGTCAGATTATACTCCCGCCAACAATGTGTGAAGGTCCCAGTTGCTTCACAGCCTCACCAGCAGTTGGGTCAATTTTTAGACTTTAGACATTTTTTTGGTGGATGAGTAGTGGTATTGATTGTGATTTCATTTTATATTTCCTGATAACATTTAAAGTTGAGCCTATTTTCATATTACTTCATGTAACTTGGACATCCTTTTTCATAAAGTGCACATTTGGGGCCTGGGGGAGTGGGAACAGGTGACTTATTATTCTTATATATTCTGGATATATATTCTGGATACAAGTTCTTTGTTATACTTATATATTTGTTATACTTATATATTTGTTATACTTATATATTTGTTATACTTATATATTCTGGATACAAGTTCTTTGTTAGAGGGGTGTGTGTGTATGTGTGTGTGTGTGTGTGTGTGCACGCGTGCACATGTGCGCACGCATGCTCATGTATTAAACAAAATCTCTTCCTGTCTGTGGCTTGACTTTTCTCTGTATAGATGCTTTTATTGAAGGAAAGATTTTAATTTTGGTGAAATCCATTTAATTAAGCTTTTCTTTATGATTAGTGTTTTTTTGTATTTGTTAAATTTTTTCTACCCTGAAAGTCATGAAGATGTTTCCTGTTATATAATCTATAAAAAATCTTTTTCATTTAGGTCTATGATCCATCTGGCATTATTTTGTGTCTTGTGAGGTATAGTCAAGGTTCATTTTATTCTTTGTGGATTTCACAGCATCATTTATTTAAAGACTACTTTTCTACATTTGACTGCAAAGGAACTTCTGTTGGTCAGGTGTTATGTGTGATACTTTTATTAATTTTTAATAGTTTTTAATGTAGAATTTTTGTTCGTGTTTCATTAAATTTATTTTTGGGTCTTTGATGTTTATTGATGAACCTATAACTGCTGCTAGACTAGAACTACAATTAATTTTTGTGTATTGATCTTGTATTTAAATATCTTGATGTATTAACTAAGCCTAGTGTATTTATAAATTAAAAAAAAGTTTCATGTGCATAGTCATACCATTTCCAAATAATGACAGCTGTTTTCTTTCTTTCATTTTTCCTTTCATTTCTTTTTACGTATTATTGCAATAGAGAATATTTTTGCTTAAAACATTGAATTCAGTTGTTGAAAATAAATTTTTGTGTGGTTTGTAATTCAGGGGTAAGTATGAAGTTTGCTGCAGCTTTTTTTTTTTTTAATTGTTACTCTTTTTAGGTTAAGGATGTACTCTTTTTTAGGTGAAGGAAGTTTTCCTTGCAATTCTAGTCTGTTGAAAGCTTTTACCATGCATTAGAGTTAACTTTTGTCAAAAGGTTTTCTGTATCTGTTTTGATTCCTGATTTAACTTCTATATTTGGTTAATGTGGAAGTAATATTGATTAATTTTTAAATATACCAATAGTGGATTGCTATATAAATCTGGTTGTTCCTGATGCATTCTTTTAGTATATTGTTGGTTTTGATTTGCTAATATTTTGTTTTCCATTTTTTGTTATGTGCATGAAAAAGATTGGCCTTTAATTTATCTATCTTTTAATTTCCTTATATTTTAAAAATTATGCATATCTCTTAAGACAATTTGGGAGTTATTCACATATTATCAATTTTCTGAGTTTGTTTAAGATTATTGCTATTTCTTTATATGTTTGAAAGTATTCTGTAGTGAAGCCATCTAGACTAGGAGTGCAGTTTCTTTTGGTTGTTTGTTTATATCTTTGGAGGTAAATTTTATATGTGTTGAAATACACTAGTTGTATTATGTACAATTCTATGAGTTTTGACAAATGGATTCCCCTTTCTCAAGATACAGAATGTTTCTGTCACTCTAAGAAGTTCCATTTCCTGTTAGTTTCCCGTAACTTCTGTCAAGTGGCAACCACTGTTCTGAATTTTAACCATGCATTAGTGTTGACCATTTGAAAATTTCATGTAAATGAAAATCATACCATATATAATCTTTTGTGTCTGGCTTCCTTTGCTCAGAATCATGTCTGTGAGATTCATTCTTGTGATCAAATGTAGTAATACTTTTTACTGCTGATTAGTGCACTGCTTTTTTAGTATACCATAGTTTATTCTTCTATTGATAAACAATTGCATAGTTTCTCATTTTTGGTTGTTAGGATTAAAACTGAAGTGAATATTCGTGTACAAGTTTTACAGAACTGTGTATTCATTTTTCTTGGATAAATAATGGATTGGAACTGCTGTGTTAAGTAGTAGATGCATATTTAAATTGAAAAGAAACTACCACATTTTTTTTCTAATAGGGTTGTACCATTTTATATTCCTATCAGTTCTGTGTTCTCACCAGTATTTTTTGTTGTTGTCGTTAGTCTTTTAAATTTTAGTCATTCTAATGGATGTGTAATAGTGTCTTATGGGTAAATTGCATTGTTATGTGGATTTGTGTTATATAAAAACAGAATGATGAATTTTTGTGTTATATCTTCCTTTGTGAAGTATATGTTCAGATATTTTGTTCAGTGAAAAAAATGAGGTATTTGTGTCATTAAGTTGTAAGAATTCTTTATATTTTATATTTATAAATGTCTTTTGTCAGATAAATATTTTGTCAGTATTTTCTCAAAGGCTGCATAAATTTCCTGTTAATTTTCTTAAAAATGTCTTTTGATGAGCAGAAGTTAGGTTTAATTTTATCAATTTTTTTCCTTTATGGTTATTTTTTTCCTGTGTTCTTTGTAATAAATCCTTATTTATATCCAGGTCACAGAGATATTTACGTATGTCTTTCCCTAAAACCATTGTAGTTTTAGCTCTTATGTTTAGATTGGTGATTCATTTCAGATTAATTCAGGTCTGATATGAGATAAGGATCGAGGTTAATTTTTTTCCATGTGGCTATCCACATGGCACATGGCAGTTGTTTCAGCACCATTTGTTGAAAAGGCTGTTTCTCCTCAATGAATTACTTCAGTTCCTTTGTCAAAAATGTCAGTTGACCATAAGAATGTTGATCTGATTTTCCTCTTTCTATTCTACTTCATCAATATCTTTTTCTATCCTTAAGTCAGTACCACACAATCTTGATTTGTAGGTTTATACTGTAAAGTTGAGTGTTTGTTTTAACTGAGGACTTTTCCATTATTATATAAATGTTAGAAATCAGTGTGTCAGTTTCCATAAAAACTTACTGGTATTGAAATTGAGTTTACATTCAATTTGTAGATTAATATTGAGAGGACTGACATCTTAATCTTGAGTCTACTAGTTAGTCCATGATCATGGCAGTTTTCTTTGTCTTTTAACTTTTTTAAAGAGTATTTTGTAATTTTTGTGTATAGATCTTGTTTATAATTTGTTAAATTTATTGCTAAAATTTTTATGTTTTTTGATGCTAATGTAAATGATATTTAAAAATTTATATTTCACATAGTATGCTCTTAGTGTGTAGATATACCACTCATTTTTGTATCTGACTTTATTTTCTAAATTCATTTATTATTTTTTAAATAGTTTTTTGGTTTTTTTGGTTGCTACTTTCTTAGTTGTTCCCTGCAAACAGCCATATTATCTGAGAATAGGAATAGTATCCTTTTCACTTTCTAGAGTTTGTGTTCTATTTCTCTATTTTGACTTATTATACTAATTCAGACCTCTAATATAATGTTGAATGGGTATCTTGAGGGTACATGGTCATACTTATTTCTGAATTCAAGGAGATAGGATTTAGTGTTTGACTAGTAAGTATGATGTTAATTATATGTGTTTTTGAAGGTACCCTTTATCTGATTAAAGAAATTAACTTCTATTATTAGTTTGCTGAGGATTTAGTAGTCATGCGGATTTACTCTTTTATTCTGTTAATTTGGTGGATTAATTTGATGGATTTTTAAAATAGGCTTTGTTTTTTTAGAGTAGTTTTAGGTCCATGGCAAGACTGAGCACAAAGTACAAAAATTCTTTGTATACTCCTTTCCCTTGCACATGTGCAGCCTCTCTCGTTATCAGCCTACCACACAAGAATGATATATTTATTATAACTGTTGAATCTACATGGACATATCATAAGGTATAGTCTATAGTTTACATTAGGCTTCACTTTTGGTGTTATACATTAGAAAAATGTATAGTTACATTTATCCAACATTTTAGTATAATACATAATAGTTTTTCACTGCCTTAAAAATCCTCTGTGCTCTGCCTATCCATCTCTTCCCGCTCCTAACCTCTGATCACCACTGATCTGTTTCCTGCCTTCATAGTTTTGCCTTTTCCCAAATGTCATAAACTTGAAATTATACAGTATATAGCTTTTTCAGATTGGCTTCTTCCATGTAATAATAGTCATTTTAAGTTTCCTTTGTGTCTATATATTGCTCGATGGCGCCTTTCTTTTTAGCACCAGGGAATATTTCATTGTTTGAATGTACCACTGCTTATTTATCCTTTCACCTACTGAAGGACATCGTTGTTTTTTACCAAGTTTTGGTAATTATGAACAAAGCTGCTATAAACAGTCATGTGCAAGTTGTTGTGTGGACATCAACTTTCAGTTCGTTTGCCTAAATACCAAGAAACAGAATTGCTGAATCATATGTTTAAGAGCATTATTTAAGTTTTGTAAGAAAGCACCAAACAGTCAACCAAAGTGGCTGTACCATTTTGCATTCCCACCAGCAGTGATTGAGAGTTCCTGTCGCTCCACATGCTTACCATCATTTAGCAGTTGTCAGTATTTTGAATTTTGGTCATTCTAATGGATGTGTAGTGGCATCTTATTGTTTTAATTTGTAGTTCCCTAGAGGATGTTTGGCAACCCACTCCATTGTTCTTGCCTGGAGAATCCCAGGGATGGGGGAGCCTGGTGGGCTGCCGTCTATGGGGTCGCACAGAGTCGGAGACGACTGAAGCGACTTAGCAGCAGCAGAGGATGTTGAGCATCTTTTCATGTGCTTATTTATCATCTGTATATCTTCTTTGGTAAAGCATATATTAAGATCTTTAATCTTTTAACAGGATGGTTTATTTTCTTATTGTGGAACTTTAAGAGATTTTTTTATGCTACATTTTAGATAATAATCCTTCATCAGATATCTTTTGCAAATATTTTTTTCGCAAGGCTTGTTTCTTATGCTTTTGACAGTGTCCTTCACAGAGCAGAAGTTTTTAAATGAAGCCCAACTTATCAATTATTTCTTTCATGAATTATGCCTTTGATGTTATGTAGATTGATTTTCAAATATTAAATTACTCCCTAGGATAAGCTCCATTTGGTCATGACTTACTGTCCTTTGTGGCTTCCCTGTGCCTCAGCTAGTAAAGAATCCGCCTGGGAGACCTGGGTTCGATCTCTGGGTTGGAAAGATCCCCTGGAGAAGGGAACAGTTACCCACTCCAGTATTCTGGCCTGGAGAATTCCATGGACTGTATAGTCCCTGGGGTCACAGAGAGTCGGACACGACTGAGTGACTTTCACTTTCACTACTGTCCTTTTGAGATAATTGATTTATTCAGTTCCTTGATATTTTCTTAACTGTTTACATGTCTATATTCAGGGGAAATAAAGTGAAAGTGAAAGTTGCTCGGTTGTGTCCAACTCTTTGCAACCCCATGGACTGTAACTCATCAGGCTCCTTTGTCCATGGAATTCTCCAGGCAACAATACTGGAGTGGGTTACTATTTCCTTCTCCAGGGGATCTTTCCAACCCAGGAATCGAACCCAGTTCCTCTTGCACATGACTGTTTATAGCAGCAGATTCTTTACTGTCTGAGCCAAATGTTGACCTATAATTTTCTTGTTTTAAATCATGTCTGTGTCAAATATTGACATCAGGTTATGCTGGACTTACGAATTGGGGAGTGTTTTCTCTTTTTCAGAAAAAATATGTGTTTATTTATTTATGTATTTATTTTTCTTTAAAATTTACCAGTGACACTATCTGGACTTGGGTATTTCTTTGTGGGGCATTTAATCCTACTAATTTAACTTCTTGATGCTTATAAAGTTAGCAAGATTTTCTATTTCATCTTTTGTCGCCGTCAGTAAGTTTTGTGTTTCATAGAATTTGGGTAATTCTTTTAAATTTTTGAATGTATAAGGTTGTTCATAATATCTGTTATTTCTTGATGTCTGTGGAATACAAGATGATATTCTCTCTTTTACTGCATATATTTATAATTCATGTTTTATTTCTCTTGATCAGTCATGTAGAAGTTTTTCAGTGTTGTTAATAATTGAACAAAGCTACTTTGGCTTTGTTAATTGTCTATATTTTTGTCTCTTTTTGGGCTTCCCTGATGGCTCAGCTGGTAAAGAATCTGCCTGCAATGCTAGAGACCTGGAGAAGGGAACGGCTACCCACCCCAGTATTCTTGTCTGGAGAATTCCACGGACTGAAGAGTCCATGGGGTCTCAAAGAGTTGGACACAACTGAGCGACTTTTACTCACTTGTCTCTTTTTAACTTAAACCTTTTTTTTTTTTTTAGCATTTTAAAAATCTTTGTTATTTCTTTCCTTTTAATTTCTCTGGATTTAATTTGTTCATCTTCTATATGCTTCTCTAGACAGAATTAGAGATCTTTGATCTCTTTGATTCTTTTCCATTCCAGTTTAAGCATTAAAGCTATAAATTTCCCTTTACGTAGAGTTAGGTGTATCCTATAGATATTGATGTTATATTTTCACTGTCATTCATATCAAAATACTGTTTAATTTTGATGTCTTCTTTGATAAGTCATTATTTGCATCATTTACTTTTGGTAATTTTTGAACTTTGTGAACTCTTTTACTGTTATTGACTTAAATTCATTTTTTTTTTCCATCAGACATCACACTCTTAATTTTTCAAAAGTTTTAAGGTTTATTGAAATTTGCCATATGATCGGAATATGGCTTGTCTTCATGAACACTCCATGAGTACTTGAAATTAGTTTTTAGTCTACATTTGTTGCTTTTAGTCTTTATAAATGTCAGTTGGGTCAAGATGGTTGATGTTGTCATTAGATCTTCCATAATTTGTTGAGATTTGTTCAGTGTTTTTGAGGGAGGGGTATTAACGTCTCCAAATATAATTGTGAGTATGCCTGTTCCTCCTCCTGTAATTTATTACTATTTATTTTATACGTTTTGGAATTCTTAAGGGGGTATACACTTTTTCCATTTTTATGTCTTCCTGATATACCAACCCTTTTAGCATTATGGAATGTTTACTTTAGATAAGGTAATATTCCTTGTGTTGTAGTCTAATTTGTTTCACATAAATATAGCCTTTTTCTTTTCGCATTTGCATTTAAAGGGAATGTCTCAGGCATGCCATATAGTTAGGTTTTGCCTTCCTTATACACTATGATAATCTCCGCACTGTTTAGACCATGGTCAGCAGACTTTTTCAGTAAAGTGCCAGACCGTAAATATTTAGATCTTGAAGGAAGACCATGTGGTTTGTGTGGCAGCTGCTCTATTCTGTCTCTGTAGTGTGAAAGTAGCCCTTGACAATTTGTAAATGAATGGATTTGGTTGTGTTCAAAGAGAGTTTTATTTATAAAACAAGTATTGTGTCATATTCACAAGCCACAGCTTGTGAAGCCTGTTTTAGACAATTTTTAATTAATATATTTATAAATGTAATAGATTTAGCTATGTCATTTGTTGTTTGTTTTCTCCTTGTCTCATCAGTATTCTATTGATCCTTCCTTTGAGTTTCTAGAGTATTTTTTAGTGATTTATTATTTATGATTTCTCTGTTGACTCTTTTACCACACATCTCTGTATTATTTTGTAAGTGATTGCCCTTTATTATGGATCTTTTTTCCCCATTCCAAGAAGTTAGTGTGTTTGAAAAAGTGTCACAATATTCTTACTTATCACAGAAACATCAATGTCTGTTTCCTTCTTACTGATAACTTTGCTTTCTTTCTTCTTTTATGTTAGTACATAGCCAGAGAGTAGCATCAAATAAATTGCTGAGAATTAGAGCCAGACAGAAGTGAATTGCAGTGACCCAGAAAAACATGCACATAATTCCTGCCAAAAAGTATATTAATCAGGTATAAGAACTGGAAAGGGTTAAAGTTCTAATTTGCCAATATGATATTATTATATATCTTAGAAACCCAAGATAATAACTGAAAGCTACTGTAAATTAAAGAGATAATAATTAGACAGAAGTCTTGAGTTTTCATATGTATAAACAACCATAGTTGAAAGATAATGGAAGAAAAAAATGCACATCTTAAAAGTGTTAATTCTTTCTAAATTAATTATAGATTAAATAACTAATATATATGCTAATTATTAGACAGGCTGACTCTACGTTTAGGAATATAATTAAGAATCATCAGAAGAACTCTTAAAAAGTAGAGTGATGACAGACCCATTATATAATTGAAACATGTTATAAAGCCTCAACAAATAACACATGAATAAGAAGTCCAGAAATGGGGTCAGTTACATAAAGGAATTTAAAATTTACTAAAGACAGGATCTCCCATTAGTACAAAAGAGATAGAATTCACAGTAAATGGTCTTGAGACAACTGGATCGCCAGTTGGAAAAGTCCATTTGTGGATCCAGTTAAAATTCATACCATATATTAGGAGAAAGTACAAATGGATCAAGTGTTCAAGTATAAAAGTAAAATAAATGTAATACAAAGTACCCATCAATGGATTGACTAAGCTGTGGTCTGTCTACCTATGGAATGCTGTGTAGCTGCAGTAAAGAAAAAGTTCACTATGCTTCTATGGAGAAATCTATAGGATACATTGTGAAGGGAAAAAATCAGGTGTAGGACAATGTCTTTAGAATACTATCTTTTGTTAAAAAGAGGTAGAAATATTATGATTCATACTTGTGTTTTCATAAAGTGTCATTTTAAAGGGACAAGAGGGAATGGGGTAGACAGAAGTGTGAGTGACACTTCTAACTGGAAACCTTTTTATGTTGTTTTAATTTTTGAAATGTGTGTATGTAATCTATTTTAAAAGTCATTAAAAAATTCTTCCAGATTGAGATGAATTAATTTGCAGGTTCTGTGAATCATTTAAGGAAGAAGCAATTCTAAATTTAAATTTCCTCAGATAATAGAAAAAGAGGGACAAGGAAGAAGCAATTCTAAATTTAAATTTCCTCAGATAATAGAAAAAGAGGGACCACTGCCCAGTTCCTTCTATGAGGCTAGAACAATCTTGTTTCTGAACTCTTGACAGTATACTGAGTGAAGGAGACAACAGGGAAAAAATGCATATAATTTGCTTTTATCACATATGTCAGGGTATTGGTTATCTCTACTGGGAAAGCAGAAATTGTGGTCAGGTGAAACATGTCAGGGATTTCAAGGTTGCCCCAGGGTTCTGTTTCTTAATCTTAGTTTTGGTTCTGTTTTGTTCACTTTATAATTGTGTTGAACTCTACCTTTATTTTCTTTATGTATTTTATAATCAATTACAAATGTTATATAATAATGAAAAAAGCTATAATAATCATAGAATATATGTTTATCTAACAAATTAGCTTTAAAATGTGTAAAGTAACAACTGATAGAATTTGCAAAGGGGAATATAAGAACTTTCAATAGTTTTAGAGCTTTTAACTCTCGTCAAAAATTGTCAAGCATGTAAAAAAATCAAGACTTAGAAGTATTTATTATTTGAAGGTGGAACTCTTTAATGACATAGTTATTCCATTCTGTGTTTAAATATTTGACAGAGCAGTGATTTTAAAAAATGGTAAAAACTGTTTTCTCCCAAACTAGTTTCACAAAGGGGTTACAGGTCAGTTAAATCTGTATCTAGTGGGCAACACCTAGTTTTGTTTTCAGTTTTGGCAACCCACTCCAGTATTCTTGCCTGGAGAAACCCCAGGGACAGAGGAGCCTGGGGGGTGCTCCTTCGGTCGCAAAGAGTTGGACATGAATGAGGGAGGAAGTACACACACATTTCTTTTTTAAAAGCTAATTTTACTTATTTATTTATTTATTTTTGGCTGTCCTAGGTCTTCACTGCTTTGCTCAGGCTTTACCTACTTGTGGCGAATGGGGCCTGCTCTTTGTTGTGGTGCATGGGCTTCTCATTGTGGTAGCTTCTCTTGTTGGGGAGCACAGGCCGTAGGTATGTGGGTTGCAGTAATTGCAGCAAGCAGGCTCTAGAGCGCAGGCTCAGTCGTTCTGGCTCGTGGGCTTAGTTGCTCCGTGGCACGTGGAATCTTCTCATACCAGGGTTCAAACCTGTGTCCCTTGCATTGGCAGGTGGATTCGTATCTACTGCGCCACCAGGGAAGTGCTATTTGAAGCTATTTCTGTTGTCAGCTGAGAACTTCCAGATGTTCAAGCTGGATTTAGAAAAGGCAGAGGAACAAGTGATTAAATTGCCAACATCCATTGTATCATAGAAAAGGCGAGAGAATTCCAGAAAAAAAATCTACTTCTGCTTCATTGACTATGCTATAAAGCCTTTGACTGTGTAGATCACAACAAACTGTGGAAAATTCTTAAAGAGATGGGAATACCAGACCACCTTACCTGCCTCCTGAGAAATTTGTATGCACGTCAAGAAGCAACAGTTATAATGGGACATGGAACAACGGACTGGTTCCAAATTGGGAAAGGAGTATGTCTGTATATCGTCATCTGGCTTATTTAACTTCTATGCAGAATACATCATGCAAAATGCCAGGCTGGATGAAGCACAAGCTGCAATCAAGATTGCCAGGAGAAATATCAATAACCTCAGAGATGTAGATGACACCATTCTTGTGTCAGAAAGCAAAGAGGAACTTTGCTTTCTTGATGAAAGTGAAAGAGGAGAGTAAAAAAACGGCCTAAAACCCAACATTCAAAATTCAGCTTTCATAAAACTAAGATCATGGCATCTGGTCCCATCACTTCATGGCAGATAGATGGGGTAACAATGGAAACAGTGAGAGACTTTAATTTTGGGGGATCTAAAATCACTGCAGATGGTGACTGCAGCCATGAAATTAAAAGATGCTTGCTCCTTGGGAGGAAAGCTATGACCAACCTAGGCAGCATATTAAAAAGCAGAGACATTACTTTGGCAACAGAGGTCCATCTAGTCAAAGCTGTGGTTTTTCCAGTAGTCATGTATGGATGTGAGAGTTGGACCATAAAGAAAGTTGAGCACTGAAGAATTGATGCTTTTGAACTGTGGTGTTGGTGAAGACTCTTGAGAGTCCCTTGGACTGCAAGGAGATCAAACCAGTCAATCCGAAAGGAAATCAGTCCTGAATGCTCTATGGAAGGACTGATGCTGAAGCTGAAGCTCCAATATTTTGGCTACCTGGTGCAAAGAACTGACACATTGGAAAAGACGCTGATGCTGGGCAAGATTGAAAGCAGGAGGAGAAGGGGACAACAGAGGATGAGATGGTTGGATGGCATCACTGACTCGATTGACATTACTTTGAGCAAGCTCCAGGAGGTGGTGATGGACAAGGAAGCCTGGCATGCTGCAGTCCATGGGGTCTCAAAGACTCGGACACGACTGAGTGACTGAACTGAACTGGTTAGAATGTATACTCTGCAACTAGCACAGCAGTTCTAGCCACTGTTAGAATTGCTCATACTATGATCAGCCCAAGTGAAGTGAAGTGAAGTTGCTCAGTCGTGTCTGACTCTTTGCAACCCCATGGTCTGTAGCTCCAGGATCCTCTGTCCATGGGATTTTCCAGGCAAGAGTACTGGAGTGGGTTGCCATTTCCTTCTCTAGGGGATCCTCCTGACCCAGGTTTTGAACCCGGGTCTCCTGCATTGTAGGCAAACGCTTTACCATCTGAGCCACCAGGAAAGTCTTTACAAATAAAGTCTTTGTAAAAACTTTACAAATAAAGTTTCTGTTAGGAAAAAAGAATCATGCTACAGAAAACAGAGGGTATATAACACTGGAAGTTCAACAGTTTTCCCAAGAAAAAATGGCTTTCTTCACTTAAAGGGCTGTGTACCACTTCTCCTCTTAACTTATTCCAAACCTAGAAAATAACTACTTGGAAAGAGATAGTAAACGTAGGGTTTTAAATTCTTGTTAGGAATTCTATATTCCATTTAAACGCTTCAGGTTCTCAGTGAGTTCTGCTCCCTGGAGATGTTCTGGTGGGGGGAGGGTTGGAGGTTGGTTGTAGCAGGCTTTAGGGCAGCAGGCTCTGTGTAGAACTAGTCTCTGTGAAAGTCCTTATTAGGAAATTTAAAGGGCGCTCTGCCTTGTCAGCAGTAAGGAGATGTAGCAGTAAGGAGATGAGGCTAAGATGTAGCCAGGATTTGGAGTTATTTTCTGTGTAGGAGAGCTCTGTTTAATCTAGAAAGGATCAGTTCAAATCGTATACACAGGATTGGCCTCGTCTAGTCTTTCATGCTGCTTAGTCACTCAGTCATGTCTAACTCTCTGTGGCCCCATGGACTGAAGCCCACCAAATCTCCTCTGCCCATAGAATTTTCTGGGCAAGAGTCATGGAGTAGGGTGCCATTTCCTCCTCCAGGGAATCTTTCCAACCCCGGATTGAACCTGTGTCTCCTCATTGACAGGTGGGTTCTTTACCACTAGCTGCCACCTGGGAAGTCCCAAGTCTTTCATAGCCACTGTCTAAACTCTTCAGTCTTAAGTGAAAAAGAAAATTTCCATCCCCATAATCACCTTAACCCAACCTGCCATATTAAAAACAAAAACTGTGCAAGGATGGCTGGATAGGCTGCAGTAGGCTAAACTTTTTTTCTGTATTGATCAGTGCATGAGATCTGTCCATTATCTGATTTGATCCCACAGTAGTCCTTTTCTCAGAGAATTTGAACAAGCAGTTGTCACTGTGTCCAGTTTTCTAAGGTTGATAGCCAGCCATTAGGGGGTGGCATTCTCTACTCTCCAGTCTCCAGGAGGCAGGTGGTGTGACTTCCCTTCATTTCATTGGTGACATGAACTTTAGGCTTGGACTGCTGAAAGTTGGCATACACAGGGAAGGTTCCCTCTATGGGCAGGCCATTCTTGTAAATATCATCTGTGATCTTCAAGGACATTGTGGAAACTGCAGCTGTAGTGCTTGTTGTCTTTGTAGGAAGGAGTAGACCCGGTTCATAGGTCTTTCTGCCCTCAGGAGACTCTCTTCACTTTCATCATGTGGTGGCTGAGAACCATTGAGATGGTGCTCACATTGGTGGGTAGAATAGGGCCTGCAGCCTACACGGGAGTCGTAGAGGCCTCCAGAGACCTTTCTTGGTCCAGAAATTCCAGGTTTCAAAGGGAAAGCCCCCACATAGCCATCCCCATACCTCACAGTAGATTTTCAACAGGGATCTCTGTTTGCATTCCTATTGTTATCAATACAGATCTGAACAGAAGTGGTTTCTGTGACCCCAGGCCCCCAGGAAGAAACGCAGGACTCTGTTGGTAATGTCTCTTTTAGTGTTTAGACAGTTTAGCCACTATTCCTGGGTAGCACAAATTTTTTTGACAGATCTATTTTCTTAGCAAGCTGTCCTCTCTGAGGCAGCTTGAGTCTATCCAGGAAATGCTCAAAAATCCTGTTGAACTCATATCCCCATTATGGAGCCTAAACAGTTCATCTGCAGAGGGGCAAAAATAGGGTCTGATTACAAAACTGAGCAGCACCATCAGGCCAAAAAGCATGGCTAGGGCCTACCACGTCCTTGGATCTGGATCCTGGATTTACTGAAGTTGTAGAGACTAAGCCTGCAGTTGCTATGTCTAATCTCAGTATCTGGTGTCTGTAACCCAAGTCCACCATGTTGCCATTTGGACAAAATATAAAGTATTTTAATGACATGATTGTCATGCTGAACCTAATAGATATATATAGAGTTCTCCATCCATAAGAGAATACACTTTTTTTTCCCTAGCACATGAAGATCCTTCTTAAAATCTACCACGTTCTAGGCCACAAAAGGTGCCTCTGTTGCTGCTTAGTCACTCAGGCGTGTCCAACTCTTTGCGACCCCATGGACTTCCAGTCTCCTCTGCCCATGGGGATTCTCCAGGCAAGAATACTGGAGTGGGTTGTCATGCCCTCTTCAAGGGGATCTTCCCAACCTAGGGATCTAACTCAGGTCTCCCGCATTGGAGGCAGATTCTTTGCCATCTGAGCCACCTGGGAAGCCCACAAAAGTTGCCTCAGTAACTTAAAAAAAAAAAATCGTCTTTATGCAGACCATGATCTCTGACCTTAATAAAATACAATCAATATCAGTCAGATACAAAAAATTAAACATGTTTGCAGACTTACAAGCATAAATCATAGGAAAATTATAAAATAATTAGATATTAATGGAAATATTGCATTTCACAGTTTGTAAAGTACTTAAAGAGAGACTTACATTTACGAGGAAATAAGAAACTCTGGTGGGCTTCCCTGGTGGCTCAGTGGTGAAAAATCTGCCTGCCAGTGCAGGAGACATGGGTTAGATCCTTGCGTTGGGAACATCCCCTGGAGAAGGAAATGGCAACTCACTCCAGTATTTTTGCCTGGAGAACTGCAAGGACAGAGGATCCTGGCAGGCTACAGTCCATGGGGTTGCAAAAGAGATGGACACGGCTTAGCAACTAAACAAAACAGCAGTAGTCCAGTATGCACTGAAATCTTTCTTGGCACTTCCGTGGCAGCTCAGTGGTAAAGAATCCTCCTACCAGGGCAGGAGATGTGGGTTTGATCCCTGGGTTGGGAAGATCCCCTGGTGAATGAAATGGCAACTCACTCCAGTATTCTTGCCTGGGAAATCCCATGGACAGAGGAGCCTGGCAGGCTACAGTCTATGGGGTTACGAAAGAGTCAGACATGACTTAGCAACTAAACAAGAAACTGGTAATTGTTATCAGTTGAATTATGTCTCCTTCTCCACCTACTCAAAAAAAAAAAAAAAAAAAAAAAAACCCAGACATATTGAAGTCCTAACCTCCACTACTTCAAAATGTGATAGTATTTGGAAACAGTCTTTTCAGTGGTAACTAAGTTAAAATGAGGTTGGTAGGGTGGGCCCTAATCTAATATCATTTGGTGTCTTTATAAGAAAAGAAATTTGGACGTTGGCAGAGACAGAGGGAAGAGGATATGAAGACATGGGAAGTTGTCCATCTCAAGCCGAAGGGAGAGGCCTGGAACAGATCCTTCCTTCATGACTCTTGGGAGGAATCAGCTCTGCTGATACCTTGATCTTGAACTTACAGTTTCCAGAACTGTGAGAGAAGATAAATTTCTGCTGTTTGACAGCTGCTCAGTCTGTGATACTTTACTACAGCAGCCCTAGCAAACTAATATAGTAACTAATGAGCCAAATACTTCAGAAACTGGAAAAAGAACCACAGAGTAAAAAAGAAGGAAGGAAATAATAAGGCCAGAAATATATTAGAGTAGATATCAAAATCCAAAATTGATTCTTTAAAAGTTGTTGGATACATGGTTTGTTCAATTTCAGAAAAAGCATAAGAGTAACATATGTTTATTAAAAAGCCAGAAAAATAGTAAAAGAGAATGTCTTTAATTTGATGAAGGATATGCGCCAGAAACCTAAAGCAAACCTTTAGTGGAAAACTTGACATGCATTCCATTTAAGATCAGAAACAAGACAAAGGTGGTTATCACTATTTTTTATGTTACTGGAGTTCCTGGCCAGTGCATTGAGAAAATAGAGATGAGTTAATGGGATTAAAAGAAAAGAGATAAACCTGTAAGTATTTATAGTTCACCTGTATAAAAAACTGTAGGGGAAATAGATGAACTCTATAAAAAATTGTTTTCCAGAAATCAGTAGAATTCCTTTATACTCAAAATACTTAGCTACAGGAAATAATATATCATTCATATAACAACAACAAAAAAATAAGTAGGATTTAACCTGACAAGTAATACATAAGATCTACATGGAGAAAATTCTTGAAACTCTTATTATAATATGTGATTTAAAAGACCTGAAAAACAGATACATCATGCCTAAATATGGAACAAAAATATTTCTGAAGATATAAGTTCTCCCTAAATTCGTCTATAAATTTTGTGAAATGCCAATCAAAATCCAGTAAAATATTTTGAGAAATTTGACATATGAAATAATTTGCACAGAACTTCTGATTCTAACACACTTGTTTATATCACACCAACTCTTCTGCTGAAAACAGCAAAAGACCTTGATTAAAATATAAATTCATCTATTTGAAGGTGTTAGAACTATAAAATCATTAAATACTCAAGGTACTAAGAGTCACAGAAATAGGTTTTTTGAGAGGTGAACCCCCAACCTTCAGCTTTACTTTTCTCTTGTAAGCAGTTTTCTGGAGATAGAGAAGTTAAAGATCATGTTCAGAAATCTTACAGGTAAGGGAAACAGAAATTGGAGTTCAGTTCTCAATAAAGAGGGAGGGCTCTGTTAAAGAGGGAGGGCTCAGGTGTTTAATTGGAACATCTGAAAGGGTACATTGTTTGGTATAAGAACAAATGGAAATAGGCAAGCCCTCACAAAACTGAAACTCAGTTCTGATCAAGTCAATCTCAGATTGGACTAAAGTAATCTGGACCCTAGTGTAGAAATGAAACATATAGTGACTCACATTAAAACTTGATAGGTTTCACAGCAAATGAAGAGAGGATTAGTGAACTGGAAGATAGGTCAAAAGGAAATACTGAAGCTGAAACATGATAAGGAAAACAAATGGAACAAAAGTTTAAAAATGAGTTAGGGTTCATAATAGACACAGTAAAAAAATTAACATTCTGTGTTTATAGTTCCAGAAGAAGATAAAAGAGAGAAAATGGGATGAAACAATATTTGAAGAGATAATGGCTGAGAATTTTGGAGCCAACTAAATACATAAATCTGTACATAGATTCAAGAATTCCATTGACTCCATGACAGGATAAATATTGATACATCTAGGCATATAATATATCCAGCTACATAATACTACAACTTCTGAAAACCAAAGATGAAGATAAAGTTTTAATAATAGTTAGAGGAAAGGGACATGGCAGGCAGTTCTTGGCCACTGACATCACCAGTGAAAGTTATCTAGCCACATACAAAAAAAAGCAGTGCCATGTTAGCAGATGAATGTATAAGGAAAATATACATACACTCATTAAGCTCTTTTAGTTACAACATTCTGACACCAAATGTGTGGGTTTTCTTTTTCTCACACCAACCAGTTCTCCAACTCTTTGGATACTATCTGAGCACGCAGCAGTTCAGTTGAATTCTGATATTATCTTCCTGGAGTTATCAAGAGATCCCACAAGACTGCCCCTACTACAAATACCATTTGCAAGTCCCAGGCCACTCATACTTTTGACCAACCAGCTATAAATTAAGGGTTCCTCTATCTCCTTCTTCAAATTCAGTAATTTTCTTGTAGACTCACAGAATTCAGGAAATATCCTCAATATGTATTTTTATTAATATATAAGTTTCAGGTGTACAACATTATAGTTTGACATCTACGTATGCTACCAAGTGATGACCTCCCCAAAATCTAGTTACCATCTATCACCATATAGTTGACCCTCTTCACCACTTTTGTCTACTTTCCAGCCCCTTTCCTTTTTGGTAACCACTGATCTGTTCTCTTTATTGATAAGTTTGTTTCTCTTTAGTTTTGTTTGTATTTTTAGATTCCATGTATGAATGAAATCATACAGTATTTGTCTTTTTCCTTCTGACTTTTTTCACTTAGCATAGTACCTTCTAGAGTCATCTGTCCTGTTGCATGTGGCAAGATTTCATTCTTTTTATGGCTGAGAACTATTCCATTGTGTATATGTGTATATATACATATATGTATATGTGTATACACACTATGTGTGTGTATATATGTATGTATTGATTGTCGGTAACTTGGATATTGTCAGTAATGTTGCAGTGAACATAGGGGTGCATAGATCTTTTCGATTTAGTGTGTTTATATTTGGCTAAATACCCAGAAGTGGAATAGTTGGATAATGTGGTAGTTCTATTTTTAAGCTTCTGAGAAGTCTTCACACTGTTTTCCACAGTGACTCTAGCAATTTACAACCCCACCAGCAGTGTATGTGTTCTCTCTTCTCCACATTCTCTCCAGCACTTGCTATTTTTTGTCTGTTTTATGATGGCCATTCTAATAGGTATGAGGTAATATCTCATTGTGGTTTTGACTTGCATTTCTATAATATTTAGTGATGTTGAACATCTTTTCATGTGTCTGTTGGCCATATGTCTTATTTGGAAAAATGTCTATTTAGCTCCTCTGCTTATTTTTAAATGGGTTGTTTGGGTTTTTTTGTTATTGAGTTTTATGAGTTCTTTATATAATTTCAATATTAACTCCTTATATATATGTGTTATGCAAATATATTCTCCTACTCAGTAGGCTGACTTTTCACTTTAGAGATGGTTCCCTTTGCCGTTTAGAAACTTTTTAGTTTGATGTGGTCCCATTTGGTTATTTTTGCTTTTGTTTCCTTTACCTTTGGAGTCAGATCCCCTAAAATATTGCTAAGGCTGATTTCACTGAGGTTATTGCCTATGTTTTTTTCTAGGAATTCTATGGTTTCAAGTCTTAACATTTAATTCTTCAATCTATTTTGACTTACTTTTTGTGTATGATGTAAGGTAGTGGTGGTCTAATTTTATTCTTTTGCACATGGCTGTCCAGTTTTCCCAATACTATTTACTGAAGAGATTGTCCTTTCTCCATTGTAAGTTCTTTGCACCTTTATTGTGAATTTATTGCCTATATATGTGTGAGTTTATTTCTGGGATCTCAGTTCTTTACCATTGATTGTTGTGTCTGTTTTTGTGCCAACACCATATGACTGATGACTATAGCTTTGTAGTACAGTTTGATATCAGGAACCATGATACCTCCAGCTTTGTTCTTTTCAAGTTTGTCTTGGGTGTTCCAGATCTTCGTTGTTCCATGCAAATCTTAGAATTATCTGTTCTAGTCCTGTGAACTAGAATGCCATTAGACATTGGATAGGGACTGCATTGAATTTGTAGATTGCTTTGGGTAGTATGGATATTTTAAAAATACTAATACTTACAATCCATGAGCACTGAAGAGCTTTCTATTTATTAGGGTCTTCTTCAGTTTCTTTTATCAGTGTCTTATAGTTTTTAATGTAAGATCTTTTACCTACTTCAATAAATTTATTCTTAGATATTCTTCTGATGCAGTTGTAGATGGGATTGTTTTCTTAATTTCTCTTTCTGGTAGTTCTCTATTAGTGTATAGAAATGCCATGGATATTTATTTTGTATCCTGTGACTTTGCTTAATTCCTTTATTAGCTTTTTGATGGAGTCTTTAGGGTTTTCTGTATTCAATTTGTCTTCTGCAAGTAGTGACAATTTCACTTTTTCCTAATTTTGAGTCCTTTTTCTTGTCTGATAGCTGTGGCTAGGATTTCCAATACCATGTTGAATAGAAATGGTGAGAGTGGGCATCCTTATCTTGTTCCTAATAGAAGAAAAGCTTCCAGCTTTTCACTGTTGAGTTGTATGATGTAGATTTATCATGTATTTTCTTTACTATGTTAAGGTGATGTCCATTTGTGCATACTTGTTGAGAGTTTTTATCATAAACTGTTGTTGAGTTTTATCAAATGTTTTTCTTATATTTATTGAGATGATGATATGATTTTTATTCTTTGGTTTGTTAATGTGGTGTGCCACATTGTTTGATTTGTGGATATTTAGATATCACTGCACCCCTGGGATAAATTCCACTTGTTCATGGTGTATGACCCTTTTAATATATTGTTGAATGCAGTTTGCTAATATTTTATTGAAGATTTTTACATTGTGTTAATAATGGATATTGACCTGTAATTTTCTTTCCTCACTTCCTCCTTTCCTTCCTTCCTTTCTTAGGTGTGAGTGTGTGTGTTTGTGAATGTGTGTGGTGTCCTTGTCTGCTTTTGTATCAGGGTAATGCAGGCTTCATAAAAAGTGTTTGGAAGCCTTCCCTCCTCTTTGGTTTTATGGAAGAGTTTTAGAAAAACAGGCATTAACTGTTCTCTGACTGTTTGGAACAATTCACCAGTCAAGTATCTAGTTTTGGACTTTTGTTTCTTAGAAATTTTTTGATTACTGGTTCAATTTCATTTCATAGCAATTAGTGTAGTCAGGTTTTCTATTTCCTAAAATTTCAATCTTGGTAGACTGTATATTTTTGGAAATTTATCTCTTTTCTCTAGGTTGTCCAGTTTGTTGGTGTATATGTGCTTAATATTCTCTTACAATCCTTTGTATTTCTGTCTTATCAGTTGTAACTTACCTTCTTTCATTTTTTACTTTGAGTACTGTTTCCCTTAGTCTACCTAGAGGTTTGTCTACCTAGAGGTTTATTGACTTTTGTTTTTATCTTCTCAAAGAACCAGCTCTTAGTTTCATTGATCTCTTCTGTTGTTTTTTTTTCTCCCTTCAGTTTTATTTATTATTTAATTATTTAAATCATTTATTTATTATTTTCTTCTATTTATTATTTCCTTCCTCCTACTAGCTTTGGGCTTTGTTCTTTTTTCTTCCTAGTTCCTTTAGGTAAAATTATATTGTTTACTTGAGATTTTTCTTCTGTCTTGAGACAATCCTATATTGCTATGAACGTCCCACATAGGACTACTTTTGCTTCATCCCATAGACTTTGGTACATTTTATTTCTGTTTTCATTTGTCCCTAGGTATTTTTTGATTTATCTGTTGATTTCTTCAGTGAGCCACTGGCTTTTCAGTAGCATTTTGTTTAATCTACATTTCTTTTTTCAGTTTGCTTCTTGTAATTAATGTCTGGTTTCATACCATTGTGGTCAAAAAAGATGCTTGCTATGACTCAATTTTCTTTGGAATTTATTGAGACTTGTTCTGTGGCTTAACATGTGATCTTTGCACTGGAGGGAGAAAGTTACACGTCCGCTTGTGAAGAATATGTATTGTGCTGCTTTTGGGTGGCATACTCTTTATATATCTATTAAGTTCATATTGAATAATGTTCCATTTAAGACCATTGATAAATGTTCATCTATGTAAATGGGGTGTTAAAAATCCCCTACTCTTATTGTATTGCTTTCACTTTTCCCCCTTAGGTCCATTAATATTTGCTTTATGTATTTTTCGTTCTCCTATATTGGGTGTACATATATCTATAAATATGTCTTTTTGATAGATTGACCCCATTTATCATTATATAGTGCCCTTGTCTTTTATTATGGGGCTTCCCAGGTGGTGCTAGTGGTAAAGAACCCACCTGTCAATGCAGGAGATGTAAGAGACCTGGGTTCGATCCCTGGGTTAGGAAGATCCCCTAGAGGAGGGCATGGCAACCCACTGCAGTATTTTTGCCTGGAGAATCTCATGGGGAGAGGAGCCTGGTGGGCTATAGTCCATAGGGTCACAAGGAGTCTTTTTCATTTCCATTTGAGTAGAATATCTTATATCCTCTCACGTACAGTCTGTTTGTATTCTTACTTATGAATTGAGTCTCTTGTAGACAGAGATGGGTCTTCTTTTTGCTCATTCAACAACTGTATGATTTTTGAGTTTTAGTTCATTTGCATTTAAATTAATTACTGATTGGTATTTACTTATTGCCATTTTGTTAGTAGTTTTCTGTGTGTTTTTGTAGCTCTTCTCTGTTCTTTCTTCTTTTTCTCTCTTGTTTGCTGGCTTTCTTTAGTGTTTTATTTATTTATCTCACTTCCTTAGTGTTTTATTTAATCTCACTTTCTTTTGTGTGTTTATTATAAGTTTATGTGTATGTGTGTGTGTGTGCAGACAGATACTGTGAGGTTCACATATAATCTTAATTAGATCTTTTTTAAGTTGATAGTAACTTTTCTGAAAGCTGTAAATTATTACTCCTCTGTCACCTTTTATATTTTTGATGACACCTTTTCCATCTTTTAATATTTTCCTTAACTAATTATTATATATTTTTAGTTTACTTTTGTCTTTTAGGTTTCATGCTTTCTTTGTAAGTGATTCATCCACTACCATTACTGTATTTTTGCCTTTTCCCTTTTGTATGTTCTCTTATTGTTAATTAGTATCTTCTCACTTTCGTATTTCTTACATGACTGGTACAGTGGTGATAATCTCCACTCCCATATCATTCTGAATGATAACCTTGATGACTAGAGAATTCTTGGTTGGAATTTTAGTTTTAGCACTTGAATAAGTTATGCCACTCTCTCAGGTCTGTAAAATTTCTGCTGAAAATCTGCTTGTACCTTCATGAGGTTTCCCTTGTATGTAATAGGTATTTTTTTTTTCTTTATGCATTTTAAGATGCTCTCTTTACCCTTAACTTTCCCTATTTTAATTATAATGTGTGTCACTGTGTTTCTCTTTGGGTTGGTCTTATTTGGAACTCTGTGGGATTCCTCAACCTGTATGTCTGCTCTGGATCTCAGGGTGAGTGGGTCTGTATGTGAGCCTTTTAATAGTAGGTTCTCCCTTCCCTTCAGTTCTCATGTTTTCCTGGATTTAATTCCCATTCATTCACTAAATTAGATGTTTTGAGGGGGTCACCTTTCCTGTGCTGGACCTGAGGGTTGGGGTACCTCATGTGGTGCTCAGTCTCTTCACTCCTTGAGGAAAAGTTTTGTATTTTTGGAATCCTTCCCAACTGTGGGTAACTGCTCCTGGTGTGGAGTCCCACATGAAACCATGTCTCTGCCTTTCCTACCTCTCTCCATACATCTCTTTTATCTTTTCTTGTGAAGATGTTGTTCATCTAGTTCTCAGGTCCTTTAGAAAGGAAAACTGCTCCTTATGTAGCTGTAAATATGTTGTGTTAATGGGAGGAGGTAAGTTTATCGTCCTCCTATGCTGCTATCTTTAACCACTCCTGGAAGTTAACCTGGTGTTACTGGTTTATTGTAAAAGATACAACTCAGAAACAGCCAAGTGGAAGACATACATAGGGTAGTGTGTGGAAGGAAGGGCATGGAGCTTCCATGCTCTCTCTGAGTGCACCCCTGTTGCAGCACCTTGATGTGCTGAGTAACCTGGCAGGTACTCATTCAATTCTAAATTTTTATGGAGATTTCATTACTTAGACATTATTAATGACGTTGTAGGCCACTAACAAGATCTCTGGTCCCTCTCTTCTGTGTAGGTTGGGTGAGGGGCTGAAAATTACACTTCTTTTTTTTTTTTTTCTAATTTTATTTTATTTTTAAACTTTACATAATTGTATTAGTTTTGCCAAATATCAAAATGAATCCGCCACAGGTATACATGTGTTCCCCATCCCAAACCCTCCTCCCTCCTCCCTCCCCATACCATCCCTCTGGGCCGTCCAGTGCACCAGCCCCAAGCATCCAGCATCGTGCATCGAACCTGGACTGGCAACTCGTTTCCTACATGATATTTTACATGTTTCAATGCCATTCTCCCAAATCTTCCCACCCTCTCCCTCTCCCACAGAGTCCATAAGACTGTTCTATACATCAGTGTCTCTTTTGCTGTCTCGTATACAGAGTTATTGTTACCATCTTTCTAAATTCCATATATATGCGTTAGTATACTGTATTTATGTTTTTCCTTCTGGCTTACTTCACTCTGTATAATAGGCTCCAGTTTCATCCACCTCATTAGAACTGATTCAAATGTATTCTTTTTAATGGCTGAGTAATACTCCATTGTGTATATGTACCACAGCTTTCTTATCCATTCATCTGCTGATGGGCATCTAGGTTGCTTCCATGTCCTGGCTATTATAAACAGTGCTGCGATGAACATTGGGGTACACATGTCTCTTTCCCTTCTGGTTTCCTCAGTGTGTATGCCTAGCAGTGGGATTGCTGGATCATAAGGCAGTTCTATTTCCAGTTTTTTAAGGAATCTCCACACTGTTCTCCATAGTGGCTGTACTAGGTTGCATTCCCACCAACAGTGTAAGAGGGTTCCCTTTTCTCCACACCCTCTCCAGCATTTATTATTTGTAGACTTTTGGATCGCAGCCATTCTGACTGGTGTGAAATGGTACCTCATAGTGGTTTTGATTTGCATTTCTCTGATAATGAGTGATGTTGATGAAAATTACACTTCTAATACTAGGTTAGTCTTCTGGCAACCTTCCCCTATACTGAACTACCTAGCGCCACCACTTATCTCATTAACATACAGAAGAATTTTATCACTGCACAAATTCAAAGGGTTTTAGGAACTGTGTGCCAGGGACAAAGATCGAATATTTATTTTTATTATACTACAGCCACTATATATTTTCTAATTGACAGTTCTTATGTATGTAGAACAAAAATGGACAAAACTAAAAGAGTAGACCTATTAATTTCATAATAGGAAATTTTGACACACTGTTTTCATAGCTGATACAAGTAGATGAAAATAAGGAATAAAAGATATGAATAACAATTAACAGACAATTGATACAGTACATTATGCTCAGCAGCTGATGAATGCTCATTTCTTATCTAGCACATATGGAACATTTACCATTTATTAGTGTATGGGGATGCAGTAGGTATTTTGGTACATGGACCTTGTATCCTTTGACCATGTTTTAAATCCATTTATTAGTTTTAGGAGGCATTTTATATATATATATATGGCTGCCTGTTAGGTTATCTGCCTTATGTGCTGCTGCTAAGTCA
Source organism: Bos grunniens (assembly GCF_055505025.1). Classification (NCBI taxonomy): domain Eukaryota; kingdom Metazoa; phylum Chordata; class Mammalia; order Artiodactyla; family Bovidae; genus Bos; species Bos grunniens. The sequence continues at coordinate 50,942,601 of NC_141180.1, forward strand.
CTTCAGTCGTGTCCGACTCTGTGCGACCCCATAGACGGCAGCCCACCAGGCTCCCCTGTCCCTGGGATTCTCCAGGCAAGAACCCTGGAGTGGGTTGCCATTTCCTTCTCCAATGCATGAAAGTGAAAAGTGAAAGTGAAGTTGCTCAGTCGTGTCCGACTCTTCGCAACCCCATGTGCTGCCTAGTCTTTATTTCCTTTTCCTATCTGCTTACAGTTACCAACATGAAAATCCAGTCTCTGGAGTATGGGGTAAAGTTTCTGCCTTCGTGGTGAAAGCCAGCTATGCTTGCTTGTGGTATAGCATTCTTAGATGCGCTTAGTTTTGATGCTATACCACTTTCTTGCATTCTAGTTCTGAAATTTGCTTAAAAGGTGATTTTAATAGTTTTTCATGTTTACTATTGCGTTAGCCAAAATGTTCCTTCAGTTTTTAAGTAAAAATAAATGATGCATTTTTCATTTTCATCAAGGACTTTATGGAACAACGTATTCATTGTTTTGTTCCACTACCTTCTGCCATTTTTTTCAGGCCACTTCATAATTCTATCTTCCAAAACTTTTTATCTTTTTGAGCAAAGAACTGTTCAGGTGCCTTTTATAGTCTTCCAGGGAATTGAAATTTTTTCCATTAAGAGAATTTTGTAAAGACCAAAATAAGTGGAAATTCGAAGGTAAAATATCTGGTGAATATAGCAGCTGAATGAGAACTTCCCAGCCAAGATGAAAGAGTTTTTGCCTGTTCATCAAAGAAACAGTGCAGTCTTGGGTTATCCTGATGGAAGATTATGCATTTTCTGTTGACCACTTCATGGCCCTTTTTGTTGAGTGCTGCTTTCAGCTAGTCTAATTGGGAGCAATACTTGTTGGAATGAGTCCTTTTGCTTTTCTGGAAGGAGCTCCTAGCACAGAAAGAAAGTGAAAGTGAAAGTCACTCTGTCGTGTCTGACTCTTTGGACCCCATGAACTACATAGTTGGAATTCTTTAGGCTAGAATACTAGAATACTGGAGTGGGTACCATTCCCTTCTCTAGGGGATCTTTCCAACCCAGGGATCCAACCCAGGTCTCCCATATTGTTGCTGCGAAGTCGCACATTGCAGGTGGATTCTTTACCAGCTGAGCCACCAGGGAAGCCCAAGAATACTGGAATGGGTAGCCTTTCACTTCTCCAGGGGCTCTTCTCAACCCAGGAATCAAATTGGGGTCTCCTGCATTGCAGGTGGGTTCTTTACCAGCTGAACTAGCCGGGAAGATCCCCAAACCATCATTCAGGTCCCCCCTCCCAAGATTTGAGGAGGTCATTGAGATGGTTATTCAACACTTCTTTTTTTGTGTGCTTGTGTGCTCAGTTGCTTCAGACTCTGCAACTCATGGGCTGTAGCCCATTGGACTCCAATGTTCATGAGATTCTCTAGGCAGGAATGCTAGAGCATGTTGCCATGCCCTCCTCCAAGGGGATCTTCTAGACCCAGACATCCAACCTGTGTTTCCTGTGTCTCCTACATTGAGGGTGGATTCTTTACCACTGAACCACCTGGGAAGCCCAAGCAAGAATACTGGAGTGGGTATCCATGTCCTCCTCCAGGGAATCTCCCAAACCAGGGATTGAACCCGGGTCTCCTGCATTGCAGGCAGATTCTTTATCATCTGAGCCACCAGGTAAACTCTTCAGATCCTACCATATAAACATCATCACCTTCTTTGGATGAAGACCAGCCTTTGCAGTGGTTGTTGGTGGTTCATTTCACTTGCCCCATGATCTTTTCCATTCCATATTATTGTACAGTATCCACTTTTCATCCCCATCACAATTTGTTTTAAAAATGGAACATCTTTGTTACGTTTTAGTAGAGAATCATATGTGGAAATATGGTCAAGAAGGTTTTTTTTTTTTTTACTTGTGTGGAACCCAAACATCCTTAATATAACCAAGCTCGTGCAAATGATATTCAGTGCTTGATTTGGATATTTTGGGTATATTGGCTATCTTTCACGTGGTATAGTATTGATTGTCGTCAATGTCTCGATTTGATCACTGGCCTCTTCAACTGGTCTACCTGACCATGGAGCATTGTCTAGCGAGTAGCCCGTGCTCATTCTCAGTTGTGTCCAACTCTTTGTGACTCCACAGGCTGTAGCCCGCCAGGCTCCACTGTCCATGGAATTTTCCAGGCAAGGATACTGGAGTAGGTTGCCATTTCCTATTCTACTATCGAGCAGTCTCCAGCACAAAATTTTGCAAACCACTTTTGACACATTTGGTCAGTCATAGCACCTTCTCTATATACTCTGCACAAAACTTTTTTTTTGCATTAGAGATGAATTTTTTCCTTTCTTGAAATAATAAAGCATAATAAGCTAAAAATGTTACTTTTTTCTTCCATCTTCAATCTTAAAATGGCTATACAAACATTCACCAATTTTGATAAGTTTTTTTAAAATGCACACTGATATGACTGCTGTCACAACACAATCTAACAAAAGTGTTTCAAGTGAAGTTAAAGACAACTGAGTGCTGCTAGAGCCATCACTGGAAAAACCGAATGAACCTTTGGCCATCCTGATAGGTTTAGAAAACTCGTGCAAAGTTTCTAACCTTACATACCACCAAAAATAGGAGTGTTTATTTTCCTATATGAACTTTAGACTCAACTTGTCTACTTAAAGTGTTATTTTCATTGAGATAATATTAAATTTATAGGTTAATTAATGGAGAATTGATGCCCAGTATTCTTTGGGGATTATTATGATTTATGATTTATAAATTTAAAGAAGAAAGATTGACTCATTTACTACATATTTTTTCTTCTGTTCCTATTGGGATATTTCTCTACCATTATATTTTCATTTCTTTCTTGAAAAATATGAATGTCATTTTTTAAATGTGTATTAGTTCTTTAATATTACTTTTTTTCAGTTCAATTCAGTCACTCAGTTGTGTCTGACTCTTTGCAACCCCATGGACTGCAGCCCACCAGGCTTCCCTGTCCATCACCAACTCCTGGAGCTTGCTCAAACTCATGTCCATCGAGTTGGTGATGCCATTCAACCATCTCATCTTCTGTTGTCCCCTTCTCCTCCCACCTTCAACCTTGCCCAGCATCAGGGTCTTTTCCAGTGATTCCATTCTTTGCATCAGGTGGCCAAAATATTGGAGTTTCAACTTCAGCATCAGTCCTTTCAATGAATATTCAGGACTGATTTTTATTAGGATTGACTGGTTTGATTTCTTTGCAGTCCAAGGGACTCTCAAGAGTCTTCTCTAACACCACAGTTCTTCGGTGCTCAGCTTTCTTTATAGTCCAACTCTCACAACCATACATGACTACTGGAAAATCCATTATCTTTGACTAGACAGACCTTTGTTGGCAAAGTAACGTCCCTGCCTTTTAATATGCTGTCTAGGTTGGTCATAGCTTTTCTTCCAAGGAGTAAGCATCTTTTAATTTCATGGCTACAGTCACCATCTGCAGTGATTTTGGAGCCCCCCAAAGTAAAGTCTGTCATTGTTTGCATTATTTCCCCATCTATTTGCCATGAAGTGATGGGACCAGATGCTGTGATCTTAGTTTTCTGAATGTTGAGTTTTAAGCCAACTTTTTCACTCTCCTCTTTCATTTTCATCAAGAGGCTCTTTAGTTCTTCTTTGCTTTCTACCATAAGGGTGGTGTCATCCACGTATTTGAGGTTATGGATATTTCTCCTGGCAATCTTGATTCCAGCTTGTGCTTCATCCAGCCCAGCATTTCTCCTGATGTACTCTGCATATAAGTTAAATAAGCAGGGTGACGATATACAGCCTTGACGTACTCCTTTCCCGATTTGGAACCAATCTGTTGTTCCATGTCCAGTTCTAACTGTTGCTTCTTGACCTACATACAGATTTCTCAGGAAAGCTTCTTTTACCAGCTGCCTTACCAAAGTACTTTGTGGTTTTCGGTAGTTTCCTGTTCATTCACTATTTTATTCATGTTAAAGTGTACAATTCTGACTTGTACCAAAAATGATAAAATTTGGAATGAAGACTAACAGTTTCTTTGTGAGTTCTCTTTAGTCTTTGAGTTTATTGACTTTGAGCTTTAACTCCCTATGTCATTGCTCTTAACTTGTGCCTCAATTTTCTTCCTTAGTGGTTTGGGCTGTGGTTTCACCATTCTTGTCTCTATCTAATCTCATTTTATCCATCCTAGATTTTAGGGGTTCTTTAAAATATCTGATTAGTTGATGTTCTTATTTTCCGATGTTGTAATTTTATTCCTTTAAACAACTTACAGTTTCTATAATTTCATGAGATAGAGGGTGAGAGAGAAGTAAATATCATTTACCATCTCAAAATACTTTAAATAGTAACAAAAAGAAAACGTTATCATTAACAAAAGTATGCCTGGCTCTTGTTCTTCAGTAATTAACTATTTCTTGACTGGTCTGCACAGACCGAGGTTCTTTATATGACTTCAGTGTTTCCATCCTTGGAGAATCCCAGTCTTCCATGTTCTGCCTCTATATATCTTTCATGAATGTCTGTAGTCCCTGTACTCTAGAATCCTGGTTGTTTTTGATATTTTTTATTTCTGGACTATGAGATACTGTATCCGTGTAAGGAGATGAGGTTCCAATTACTCTCTTCTCTTTGCCTCATTGGGTTTTAATCAATATGTTGGAGCCATATCAGGTTCAGAGTTATCAGGATCCCCTGTTGAAAAAAGATTAAAACGTGAACTTGGAGCCAACTTGGAGACTTAACTGCTGCTAAGTCACTTCAGTCGTGTCCGACTCTGTGTGATCCCATGACTGCAGCCTACCAGGCTTCTCTGTCCATGGGATTCTCCAGGCAAGAACACTGGAGTGGGTTGCCATTTCCTTCTCCAATGCATGAAAGTGGAAAGTGAAAGTGAAGTCACTCAGTTGTGTCCAACTCTTAGCAACCCCATGGACTGCAGCCTACCAGGCTCCTCCATCCATTGGATTTTCCGGGCAACAGTACTGGAGTGGGGTGCCATTGCCTTCTCCGGAGACTTAACTACCTTCTCCCAAATGTAAACCTTTGTTCCCCACTTTGGATCGCAAAATAGACTCAAAATATGCATATCCAGCTAGCTGCATTGAAGTTTCCAGTCAGCCTTAAAAACTCATTTGCTACTGGAACAGAGTCATGTTGAGATACGGGCTTCCAGACTGATTGCTCTGAGGCTTAATCCATTTGTAAATTGTGGACAGAAGTGAAGGAGAATTATTGTGGTTTTTCAACACTTGTTTCTTGACCCAGAGAGGGTAGAACCTTTCTTGCTTTAAAGATAGACTGTTTTTATTCACTCCAAACTTGATCTCTAGGAAGAAAAAGGTGGCAGGAAAAGTTTTACAGAAGCTAGAAATAGAGCAGAGTGAATTTGCTCAGGCTCATCTCTTTCGATACTGTTCCTGCCGATAGTTTAAAATGACTCTTGCATTATATTTGTGGCCAATATTAATGGATATTGTGTTTCCAGAAAAAGTGGAGATCATCCTGCCTAACAAAATATATTTTGTTATTACTATGGCTTCTTTAAAATCATTACATATTTTGAAATCAATGAAAGAAAGAATTGATGGCAGAATGCAGTCAATGAAAGAAATGAAGGGGAAAATGAAATCAGTGGATTAATGAGTTCAGAAAAATGGGACTGCAGATGTAAGACACTTTTATCTTTTTATTGGGGAAGGTGAGAACCTTGTACAACTCCTTCCTAGCACTTGTACTTTTAAGTTTCCTTATTTCTAATGTTTAATATTTGTCTTCACCAATAAACTCTAAGTGAAGGCAAGGAGTGAATGTCTTTATTCCTTATACTCAGTACTTAGCACAGTGCTTTTAAATATAATCATTTTCTTTATTGGAGCTTAAAAACAGAAAAATGAAGTTTTTTTTTTCTTTCATCCTTGTCTGTTTTGACTAATGAAAAAAATACTTATTAATCATACATTATAATCTTAACATGTTCCATACCCGTGACTAGGATCACAGTCTAATCTACAAGAGGGAAAGGTACACAGCATTGAGATCTACTTTTGTAATTTTCTGGCATTGTTTTTCCCCAACTGTATTTCTACTCATAGGAATAAAATTGGGGTAGTTTTGTAAACATTGCTGTCAAACCGGCTCTTCTTACCAAATATTTTAAGTCTTTTCCCCATGTGCTGAAACATTTTCTTTTAAACCTGATGATTCTAATGGTTCCAAACAGTAATATTAAGCTAGAATGTATGCTGTATGAGTATAAGGATTGTATTCCCTGTCAGTTCACTGTGACTCCCCAGCACCTAATAGTACATAGTAGGTGCTCAGAACATAAAAAATGAATTATTTAAGTTCTATTTTTTTCTATATTAGAGATGATGCTCTCCAAAGCATTTTTGAACAAAATGCTTTTGCTGTATTTCAGCTGATTTCTTAAATAATTACTTTAGAATAAACCTCTAGAAGAGGACTTTGCTGGTTGAAAGGATATAGACAACTTACATGATTTCATGGTTTTGTCTATGAAATAATGCTGTCTGTGGCTCTTTTTTACACTTTAGTTTTATAAATTTTCTATGATAATTCTAAAAGAATCAAAAGAATTTTTTTTTTCTTTTAAGTGCATTTCTTTTATTCAGGCAGCAGTTAGTGATCTTGTGCCTGGAATATAAGGGGTTTTGGTGGTGGTGGTGAAAGATGAGGATTGAAAGTTCTCTTGGGCAATGCAGTGAATGATTTGGTATGCTATGGTAAGGAACGTTATTTCATAGGAATGGGACTTCTATCAAATGTTAATAAGCAGAGCAGTGATATAATCAGAATGATAGGAAAGATGATACCGATAGTGTCGATGAAGGATTTGGTAGAGAAGAGATCAGAAGGGAGGGAGATCCTAGATGATTTTTCAAAATTCTAAGTATTTCTTAAATTTCTTCCTCTCTTCCTTATTTAGGTCCTCAAATCTTTCACTTCAGCTACTGCTATAACCTCGTGTCTTTCCTTGCCTCAGACCTAGTCTCCACAGAGCTGTTAAAGTGATGTAACCAACTATGAGGAGTTGTTCCCTATTATCTGCATTTTAAGGTTCTAGTTGATTAACATGGCATACAAGCTCTTGCATTACTTGGACCCTTCAGTTTCATTTCTAGCCATTCCCTGCTAGGAAGAAACTCTTTCCTAAGAAAGACACCTGCTTATTATCCCTGATCGTCTTCACCCCTTTCCCCTGTCACAGACATCACTTGCTTCTTTGCCTTGCTCATGCTGTCCCCATTTCCCAAAATATTCCCTCTCTTTAATCAGATCCTCTTGGTCCCCTTTTCTGGGGTTCACTGTGTAAGACTCATATGTCAGTTATCTCTTTCAGGAAATTTTAACATATATATTCACAAATTACATAGATCCCTCCCTTCTCCCTCATTTTGGGTTAGGAATCTCTTTTCTTTCCTTTTTATAGGACCTTGTTTTTACCTTTCTTTTCATGTTGTACTGTAATTATCTGTTTAGTGTTGTTTCCCATACTGGACTGTGAGATTTTTGAGAGCAAGGGCTCTTTTATTTATCTTTGTATTCTCAGCAGTTAGCATAATGTTTGACATGGAGTAAGGTAGTCAAAAAGGAACCTATTAGCATTTTTTCAGATGAAATGAGGGCTTGAACTTGGCCAGTGGAAGTGGGCAAGAAGGGTGGATAGGATAGACAGAATGTTAAAGAAATCACTTTATATGTCACTGATAAATTAAAGTTAGAAATCATGGATAATTGAGGTATGCAGTCTGAGTAAACGGGTTTAATGTGCAGGTTTTTGACTTGTTAAATTGAGATATATGCTGAACATTTCAGAGAGATGACTAGTAGGCAACTGAAAGTATGGGTCTACCTATTAGGAGATAAGAATTTATGAGTCATCAGCATATAGATATTAATAGGATCATATATAGGTCAGGGAAGAGAGGAGATATAAAAAAGGTGGAGTAGGGATCCTTGGAGAAAATCATTTAATAGGATATGAAAAAAAGAATAAGTAGGAAAATATGTTGCTCATCCGCGATGTCCAGTAATGAAGAGAGGTTGAAACAGATGAGAGTTGAGGACAATATAGGAAAATATATTGCTCATCTGCGATGTCCAGTAATGAAGAGAGGTTGAAACAGATGAGAGTTGAGGACAATATATTTTATTTGGAATTTGGAAGGACATTATTAATCTTTGAGAGAGTAATTTCAGTCCAATAGAGGGAAATAGCAAGTAGATTGAAATAGGTGATTACAAGAGGCCGAGAAACTGATGATGAATGAGTGGAAAAAGCAGGCATATAATATTCTTTAGAAATGTGCTTTATGGAGAAATAATACCTTGTGGAAAGGGACGTGATATCACTTTCTTGAGGGGAAGATAGGATAGCAATAAAGTTTTTGTTTTATATTTGGTTTGGATAGGAGATGGTCATGGAAATGTTGATCAGTTGGTGTTCAGGTGCCATAAGAAAGAAAGCTTCAAGTTCAGAAACAAATCTTTAATGGAACAAGGGAAAGAAGGAAAGAAAGGAGAGAATCTGGCATTAAGATTTCAGATGATACTGTTATCCTTGCAAGTGGTGGGGACACTTCTTCATTGGGCTCAAAAGGAAAAGAAATAAGGAGAAGTAGAAAACTAGAAATATTTAAAGGTGATATGAGGAAATGTGAAGGATCTATTTTCTATGATAGACTACTAGGTTATTAGTTGCAGGGTAGGGTTTGGATAGTTCAGGGTTAGAATAGATGGTGATGGCAGGGTAACATAGGTTATTTTAGAAGCTTGGTAAAGGACAAAGGGTTAATGGCGGGGCTGCAAATAGATTTAGGACTCAGTTGAGATGCAACTAAGGAACAAATAAAGCAATAACATAAATATTTAAATAACTGTATATGTGTTGTTTTATATTTTTTCCATAAAAAGGGCTGAAGGAAAGGACAGGGTACTGAAGAATTGCTTAAAGTTACTCATGAGGATTAAGTGAGGCATATAGTTAAGGACAATGATATTTGCTCTATAGTCCTAATGCTTGGAAGAACTGAAGAATGGATGCAGGGCCTGGGGAGTGGGCTGTAGCAGACAGTAGTCTGGCTGTTAGTGGACTGGGAATAAGTCCTGCCTGGTCATAGGCCAGTGTGATCTGGAGTCAATTCAGAGTATTTAATGCATGACTGATAATATTTGAGATTTTGTATGAAAAGGTACCTTTCTCTGTCTCTCCCTCCCTCTCTCTCTGTTTATTCTTCCTCTCTCTATATATATCAACTAAAGTATATAAAATAAAAGGAACCAATAGGTTGTAGATAATTTACTCTCTTTTAAGACACAGTGAATTTTGTATGAAAAGTACTATTGACTGGTTTATGAGCTCTTGCTGCTTAGCTATTCATTTCTAATTAAAGTATCTTTGATGGCCTTACATACCCTTGTAGTATTTATCAACTAATAGATTTCAAAATTCAAAGACTGCCCTAAAGAGATCATTTTTTCCTCTAAAGTATTTTGTCTTCTATCAGGAATTTGTCAGTAGATATTATATAGACACAGTGGATAGGTTCACCTCTGGCACAGATGTCTGATAGGAACAGCACCTCTCTCAGTTATGCTTTTCTTAAAAAAAAATATAACTATGAAAATAAAAGCATAATTTATATAACTCCTACAAGAAATGCATAAATTATGGGAAATAATAAAGGAGCAAGATACAGTTGAAAATCAACAGCTCTACGAGTTAAGAACCTTCTCTCTACGACTCAATTGTTGTCAGTGACTGCTTAACTTAACGCTGGGTTTTCCTTTTTGCTTTCAGGAAAACCTTTAACTTACGCCCTGGGTGTTGCCTGTCCACAGTTTCCTGGTGGCTCACCGCTTCTGCCTGCTCCAGCCTTGCTCCGGCAGCTTCAAGGCTTCTGGGCTTCAGAGCTTGTTGTGAAAGCTTGCTGCTTTGGCCTGCTACCCCTGCTTCAGGTGTCAAAAGCTTTTAATTAGCTTGCTTCCTCTAATTACCATAAGTAGGCCCTTATGTGTCTGCATAACCTAGTCCTAGAGTTTGAAAGGAGAATTATTTTTAGCCATTCATTCTTCCTTAAAAACTCTGTTCCCTGGCTCTATGGGGAGTAAAAGAAGTTTGAAGTTATGTTGCATGATTCACCTTTGATAGCCTCTGTATATACAGGGCTAGTCTTCAGTCCATAGGAGTACTCCGGCATGGGCATACTGTATTTTTATAGCTAATGTCTGCTCTAATTGGTCAATGCCCAGCCTATACCAATTTCTAAATATTTTGACTATCACTAGTAGATATATAAATTGCATCTCCGTAGAGGGGATACCTCTAGCCAGTTTAGTTAACTCTTTGTAGTGTTTCTGGTTTGTTAAAGAGTCTTAATTTTTTTATTAAATATTTTGAATACAAGCTGATCACTAACAGAATAGTTTATAAAAAACAAATATAGTTATTTCCATATACATTAACCACGATCACCATTAACATGGCAGCAGGAATCAAGACTACAGGCGAGACGAATGGGATGATCTCTATAAAGACCTACAGAACTGTCTAGCACTCATAGCAGTAAATAACACCAGCTTTGCAGTCACATAGTGAGGACTGTAGAAACTACTTTAGCCTGGTGTAAGAATCGATTATGGCAGTATATGTATTGTGCCTAGCCCAGTGCCAGGCACAGAGTAAGCTTTCCATAATTGAGTTTTTAATATTTTATTATTATTAATAATGAATGATGGTAGACATTATACAGTAGAGAAAGAAGGAGACAATGACATGAAAACAGTAAGAGTGAGCAGTAACCATAGGCAAAAGATAGTGAAAGCCAAGCCGCAAAGTTAGAGTTTAAAAGCCATACATGTGATTAAGAGAGCAGCATGAGCTGGAATAATCTGGTACACACTTAATACACCTTAAGATAGAGAATTGTATCTCTTTTATCATAATGCCTTGTCTTTATTTTAGTTTCAGTCTCAGTTTAGTAGTGTACTTGAAGCTTGAACATATAGATGGTTTTCAATAGTCCAAGTACATATGATCATATAGACTACAAATCACTTGTTATTTATTCAGTAAATATTTATTGTCTACCTACTGATTCCCACACACTGGCACATACTAGTGAACAAATGAGAAAAAATAATTCTGCCCTTGTAGAGGTTATGTTCTAGTGAGTGAGGCACACAATAAGCAAAATAGGTAAATAGAATATATAATTTGTTAAATAATAAGAGCTAAGGGGAAAAAGAAGCAAAGAAATGAGATAGAAAGTGTGAAGGGCAGAATGACATTTTAGTGAGGAAGTGAGAGAGCAAACCATCTAGCTGTGGCGGAGTGTGGGGAGGGGGAGACCGTTTGAGACTGAAGTGCACAGACACCAAGTTGACTTTGAACAAGGTGATCAGTATGTTTTGAGCAGAGTGAGCTAGGAGGAGAGTAGTATGAGATCTGGGAGACTGGAAGACCAGGGTGTGTTGGAACCCATAGGAAACTTAAAGTTTTGGAGCAGAGTGTCACGATATGAGCTAGTTTAAACAGAATCACTGTGGCTGCTGTTTTGAGAATAGATTTTGGAGGATAAGAGCAGAAGTAAGAGAGGACAGTAAGAGAGAGTAGAAGTAAGAAGTAATAGAGGACAGTCCAGGCAAGACTGGTGGATAGGAATGGGATGGACCAGAGGAGGTGTGGTGAATTTTAGGTACATTGAATGTGGACTAGATCTGTGGAACTGCATGGCGACTGCTTCTTGATTATTGAAATTCTGTTTAGTATAGTATGATCATTCTGAGTTATATGCTATATCTATAAGTGATAGTTCAGAACTCATTCATTTATACTTGTCACCTACTGATTTTTCTGTAGCGTTTGCTGTTTTTCTGATAACACAGTGCTTTTAATAAGACATCTCTGTATTTGGTGCTTTTAAAAATACATCTTTGTTCTGCATTAAATTTGTAATCTTCCAGTTCATACTAAATGTACTTTACAGTTTGGTCAAATTAGATAAGAAGGGACATTTTAACGTACTGCCCTTTTGTATATCAGTTAGCTGTGGTTCTTGAAAGTCTAGAACCTAGAGTTGTAGGACAATCCCTTCTTCAAATTTACAGAAATGAACATGAAAATGATCTGTAGTGTTAAAGGAGAAAAGCATGATCAATTTTATTGCTTCATCAGCTTCATTACTCTTGTCTCATTTTGTCATCAATTTGATAATTTAAGAATCGTTTCTGAATTGACTTTTAAAAAATTGAAATGTAGTTGATTTACAATGTTGTGTTGGTTTCTGGTGTACAGCAAAATGATACACACACATTTTGTTTTCATATTCTTTTCCATTATGGTTTATGATTAGATATTAAATGTAGTTCCCTGTGCAAACAACAGGACTTTGATGTTTATCTATTTTATATGTAGTACTTTGTATCTGCTAATCCAAACTCCTGATTTGTCCCTCCCTCACCCTATTTCCCCTTTGGGAACCATAATTTTGTTTTCTGTGTGAACTGACCTATTTAATTTCACCACATCCCACTTCATCCCAGAGAAGATTTAGGCAGCTCACGAAACTGTTGTAAGACAGTGCTGAGAATGTTTTTCACCCTGAAGCAGCTTGACATTCCTGATTAACACATAGATGTGAAGTGTGGGTCTCATGTTGGCCTTTATCAGTCACACTATAATATCTCAACAATTAGTGGTCATTTTATGTTCAGGATGAATTGTGGTATTCTATACTAGCCCCTCCATGTTTCAAATTTTGTATGTCCTATATAGAAAATACAGAAAGGAGGATAGAAATCATATTCCCTAGAAATAACTGATTTTTAAGGGTCTGATGCTTGTCTTTCTATATATGTATACCTATACATATAGAAATGTATAGGTATATATTTTATGTGTATATATAGAAAATTTTATTTTAGTTTATAAACTTTAATAAAATCCTTTTAAACAGTATATTGTGAACTTTCTCCTATTAATTAGTAATCTTTAACAACATATTCAAGAATTTAAAACATTTTCTAATGTTTGTGATATATTCAGTCAGTTTTACCTTTCAGAATGTATTTATTTGCAATATTTCACAATTGGAAATTACACATAAATATTGTAGCTTAGTTTTTATTTGTAAGAATGTTCCTTTGAGGATATTTCTAACTATATTTCTATGTATATATATGTGTCATGGATAAAAATTTATAAAGTTGAGTGTTGAAGAGACCAAAGCTGCTTATTTCCTAAAGAAATTGAAGAAATTAGGATGTATACGGTCTACCACGTCGTAGTGATAGAGCAAACAACAGTTAAGAGACTGGGCTATAAGGTGCTTAGTGCAGTACCTGACGTGTAATCATAGCTAGTGGTTATCAAACACTTGTGCTGTGTGCTTAGTTGCTTAGTCGTGTCTGACTCTTTGCCATCCCACGGACTGTAGCCCACCAGGCTCCTCTGTCCATGGGGATTCTCTAGGCAAGAATACTGGAGTGGGTTGCTGTGTTCTCCTCCAGGGGATCTTCCCAACCCAGGGATCAAACCCAGGTCTCCTGCATTATAGATGGATTCTTTACTGTCTGAGCAACCAGGGAAGTCCAGGAGTACTGGTGGGGGGGGTAGCCTATCCCTTCTCCAGAGGATCTTCCCAGTCCAGGTATCAGATTGGGATCGCCTGCTTTACAGGCAGATTCTTTACCAGCTGAGGTACCAGGGAAGCCCTACTGAACTCTTACCAAGTGCTAGACCCTGTTGTATGTACTTTATACTTGTATATAACCCGAATCTGGCTGCACAGACTGTGTTATCACCACTACCCTGAACAGTAAGTGCTAGCTCAGTGTTTGAGTGTTCAATAAATGCTCGCTTATTTCAACTGCACATCTCTATAATCCAGAGTTGGTTTTGATTCCAGTAGTTTTTGGATTTTAGAAAGATAATTTAGTACATATACTCTGTATTGCACTCTTAATGGGGTTTTGAGCAGAACCTCATAAGCAATCGCTTATGAGGTGTTTCTGCAATGAAGCACATTTATTTTTATACTAAGTGAGATTAAAAAAAAAAAAAAAACTCCCCTCAAACTGTGATTAGCCTGATGTCAGTGTATGTTGCCAAATGAATTGTGAAAACCCTTTATCTTGCAGAATTGCAGGTAAAGGATTGTGGACCTGCATAAAACTCTTAGAGGAGTACTTGGCATTTAGTACACACTCAAAATGTGTTGGTGGATTACTACTACACTATTGGGTATCCTCAGGTACTTCTGTACTCATATGCATAGAAAATTGGTGAATCATACAGTGCTGGGAGGAGTTCGTATCACTCCATATGACCTGAGGAGGGCAAGTCTAAGTGTTGGAGTCTTTCAGCAATTCTTCTCTAAATCAGAAGAGAAGGCTTAAGTGATAGCCTTCCTTACCTCTTCCCTGTCCTCAATGTAGGCATGTCTAGCTCTGTGCTCCTATCCTTCCATCCATTTGTGCAGTATATGATTGGAGTCTACACAGTAGTGTAACTTGTGTTTTCAGTCTATCAGAGATCTTAGTGAAAAAAATGTTTTAAGTTTTTCTGTGCTCTCTATTACAGTACTCCCCTCCTCCTTTTTGGTGATAAGAACATTTAAGATCTACTTTCTTGGCAATTTCCAAGAATATAATACAATACTGTTAACTATAGTCAACATACTGACATTAGATCTCCAGAACTTATCATATAACTGAAAAACTTACACCCTTTGACCATCATCTCCCCCTTTCCCTCAACCCCCAGCCACTGGCACCACCATTCTAGAATTAGAATTCTAGAAATAGATTTCTCTGTTTATATTAGTTTACCTTTTTATATTTTTCCATATAAGTGAGACCACACAGTTTTGGTCTTTCTGGTTCTGGCTTATTTCACTTAGCATAATGCCCTCCAGGTTTATCCATGTTGTCACAAAAGATAGATTTCCTTCTTTTTAATGGCTGAATAATATTCTATTTCTTTAACCATTCATTTGTCAGTGGGCATTTAGGTTGTTTCTATATCTTGTACAGCCCCTTTTCTTTAAACGTGAACCCATTAAGAGATCCATAACTGGTGCAGAAATGGTGGATCCATAACTGATTCATCATTCTGCAGATATGACCAGATATGACTAAAGACTAAAGTGATTGTAGTTGAAATTGAGATAGTTTTTCTTCCTTCCCACCATTTTATTAATAATTGATGAAAAACTGTACTCACAGTCAATATATAACCATTTATGACATTTCAGTTCAGTTCAGTTCAGTCACTCAGTCATGTCCGACTCTTTGCCACCCCATGGACTGCAGCATGCCAGGCCTCCCTGTCCATCACCAACTCCCTGAGTTTACTCAAACTCATGTCCATTGTTTATGACATTTACCAAGATATATTCTAGTTCAGATGCCATTATAGTATTATAAACTGATTTCCATTATACATGGTCATATTACTGTTATTGTACTGTGATCCAAAAATAAATTTATTATATGACCCTGATATGTACCTTCACTGTTAGGGTTTTAAAAAGTTTGGCACTTGAGTTTAAACCTCAAATTTAAAAAATTCTCTATTCTTGGAAATATCCCTTTAAACTGTTTGAAGATATGCTGTACATAGTTTGTTTTCTATTTCTTCATATTAGAGTAGTGTTTGTTTTCCCTGTCCAGCCTCCCACAACTGATAACAGCGTTTGTCTTCTCTTCTGTAGTTCATCATCTGCTGTATAGCATGCTCAGTGAGCTGCAAAGGCCCTTTGAGGTTATCTAGTCAAACTGAGGGAGAGAAGCAGAAATAGAAATGTCATCACTTTGTTGAGAGTGGGAAAAAAAAGGGGGGGATTTATATTTGACAGTTTTTTGATCCACAACTAAAATACAAAATACAGAAATGTCTGTTCTTTTTTTTGTTGGGAAGGAATGTGTGAAGTGTACGATTTGTAGAGATAGCAGCCTCAATTGATCTTTAGGGGTCTGTGTGTTGTGGGGGGGTTTGGTTTAGTGTGCAAGACTATGTGGCATGAAAAATAATATCATTTTCAGTTTATGTCATACTGTGTGATCCCCATGAAATGCATTTGTTTTGGCAGCTGGCTTTACCTGTAACATCGTGTTGGAATTTGGCATGCAGTGTTTAATGTTGTTTACTTGCTAAGTGGTGTCTGATTCTTTGTGACCCCGTAGACTGTAACCCGCCAGGCTCCTCTAGCTGTGGGGTTTCCCAGGCAAGAATACTGGAGTGGGTTGCCATTTCTTTCTCCAGGGGATCTTCCCAACCCAGGGATTGAACCCATGTCTCCTGCTTGGCAGGCGGATTCTTTACCACTGAGCCACCTGGGAAGCCCGCAGTATTTACTAAGCTTTAGTTATTTCATATGGTACATTTTGGTCAATTTTTTAGATAGCAGATACTGAGTTTAAATTCCAGGAAAGAAAACTCGAAAAGGCAAATATAATATATAATCACCAACTGATACCGTGTTCAAAAATAGAGTTGTTTGGCTCATGTTCACTAATGTAACTTTTTCAACTGACAGTGTTATTTGATTTAGGATCTTAGAATTTGAACTGCATGGAAATCATTGATAATTTTGGTATTTATTTTTTTTACAGAGAGGAAAAAGGAAAATGGATGACTGAAAAAAGTATTATTTGTCATATTTTAAAAGTTGTATTTCCTTTTCTAGGTTGCTGTAGTGAAACTAAAAAATGCAGATAAAGTATTTGCCATGAAAATATTGAATAAATGGGAAATGCTGAAAAGAGCTGAGGTAAGATTTTAATTATTGGAATATTTAAATATCTTAGAAATATTTTTAGAGAAAAATAAAATTATAGAGAGCCAACAGATCTTTAAGTATCATTTAGTAACCTTTTATCTATTATGGCATCATTTTTTCAGGCCTGAAACAAATTCAGGAATTCATAGTTGTGATATAGTTATTATAAATGTTACATTTGTGATGATATTTTAATGTTGTCTGAAAACCAAATGGAAACTCTTGTAATGTCGGATTTGACCCTTATGTTAAAAGGATGTATGGCAACCAGTTTCTTTTATAGGAAGAAATTTTGTAGTGATTGATATCCAATTTGACATAACTTGTTTATATTATTTTGTATTTATCTCTATTCTGCTCTAAGCAAAAGCCAGCAGGAATTTTGAATATGGCCTATAGGAATTCTATTTATTGCTGACTATGCAGTTAAATTTCTGTTGCTGCTGCTGCTGCTGCTAAGTTACTATGTTCTGTATTAAGAATGAGAGTAAAATCTTCTGTTGTAAG
Organism: Bos grunniens; assembly: GCF_055505025.1. NCBI lineage: Eukaryota > Metazoa > Chordata > Mammalia > Artiodactyla > Bovidae > Bos > Bos grunniens. The sequence continues at coordinate 50,959,912 of NC_141180.1, forward strand.
AATTGTCAGCATTTTTATCTTGGTACTAAATTTGAGGGAAAGACTGACTGGAGTGATGTTAAAAATGTCTAATAGCTGGTATGGTATGGTCAAAACTGACATTATATGTAAATTTTGGGGAGGGGTTCTAGAGGTCTCCTGCTGTGCTGGGTTATAGTGAGTTCCTGGATGAGGTAAGGCATTCAGGGGCCTCAAGGATGCAGAACTTACCAGTGTGGAAGTATTTAAATATTTTAACTTGGAGAAGGGTTATACTGCTGAATAGGTAAGTATTAGCCCTGGAGGTTAGTAAGATGCATAAGAGAATAATGAGAAATTGGCCCTTAGAAATCTTTCTTTATATATCAGTACTTGTAGCAACCTAAAAAACAATAAACACATAAGGAAAAGCAAAAATGGTTCCCATAATGATAGATACATACCATGGGAGTGAAAGTGCGTGCGTGCTCAGCTTCTCATTGTATCCAACTCTTTGTGACCCCATGGACTGTAGCCCGCCAGGCTCCTCTGTCCATGGGATTTCCCAGCCAAGAATACTGGAGCGGGTAGCCATTTCTGAATCCAGGGATCAAACCTGTATCTTCTGCATTGGTAGGTGGATTCTTCACCACTGAGCCTCCAAGGAAGCCCAGTAGTGAAAGTAAATACTTCAATATTTCTTTCTTTTAGAAAATATGGAAAATATAACAAAATTCAGAAAAGAAAATAATAATCACTTATATTCCATCACTTAGGATTAATAACATTTTGAGCATGTTTTGCTTTCAGGCTTTTTCTTTTTTTGTCTACTGAAAAAGCTGCACAAGTGAAATACAGATAAATTCTTTGTAATGTCACATTACAGACAAAGCTAAAGTACTCATTGACTATACCCCACCCAAGTCCAGCCCTTCTCTGCCTCCCAGAGGTAATTACAGAGTTAATAAAATCCTGTGGCAATCAGAATCCAGCAACACATTAAAAAGATCATACACCATGATCAAGTGGGCTTTATCCCAGGGATGCAAGGATTCTTCAATATCTGCAAATCAATCAATGTAATACACCACATTAACAAATTGAAAAATAAAAACCATATGATTATCTCAATAGATGCAGAGAAAGCCTTTGACAAAATTCAACACCCATTTATGATAAAAACTCTCCAGAAAGCAGGAATAGAAGGAACATACCTCAACATAATAAAAGCTATATATGACAAACCCACAGCAAACATTATCCTCAATGGTGAAAAATTGAAAGCATTTCCTCTAAAGTCAGGAACAAGACAAGGGTGCCCACTTTCACCATTACTATTCAACATAGTTTTGGAAGTTTTGGCCACAGCAATCAGAGCAGAAAAAGAAATAAAAGGAATCCAAATTGGAAAAGAAGAAGTAAAACTCTCACTATTTGCAGATGACATGATCCTCTACATAGAAAACCCTAAAGACTCCACCAGAAAATTACTAGAACTAATCAATGACTATAGTAAAGTTGCAGGATATAAAATCAACACACAGAAATCCCTTGCATTCCTATACACTAATAATGAGAAAACAGAAAGAGAAATTAAGGAAACAATTCCATTCACCATTGTAACGAAAAGAATAAAATACTTAGGAATATATCTACCTAAAGAAACTAAAGACCTGTATATAGAAAACTATAAAACACTGGTGAAAGAAATCAAAGAGGACACTAATAGATGGAGAAATATACCATGTTCATGGATTGGAAGAATCAATATAGTGAAAATGAGTATACTACCCAAAGCAATGCAATCCCTATCAAGCTACCAACAGTATTCTTCACAGAGCTAGAACAAATAATTTCACAATTTGTATGGAAATACAAAAAACCTCGAATAGCCAAAGCAATCTTGAGAAAGAAGAATGGAACTGGAGGAATCAACCTACCTGACTTCAGGCTCTACTACAAAGCCACAGTCATCAAGACAGTATGGTACTGGCACAAAGACAGAAATATAGATCAATGGAACAAAATAGAAAGCCCAGAGATAAATCCACGCACGTATGGACACCTTATCTTTGACACAGGAGGCAAGAATATACAATGAATTAAAGACAATCTCTTTAACAAGGGGTGCTGGGAAATCTGGTCAACCACTTGTAAAAGAATGAAACTAGAACACTTTCTAACACCATACACAAAAATAAACTCAAAATGGATTAAAGATCTAAACGTAAGACCAGAAACTATAAAACTCCTAGAGGAGAACATAGGCAAAACACTCTCTGACATACATCACAGCAGGATCCTCTATGACCCACCTCCCAGAATAATGGAAATAAAAGCAAAAATAAACAAATGGGACTTAATTAACCTTAAAAGCTTCTGCACATCAAAGGAAACTATTAGCAAGGTGAAAAGACAGCCTTCAGAATGGGAGAAAATAATAGCAAATGAAGCAACTGACAAACAACTAATCTCAAAAATATACAAGCAACTCCTACAGCTCAACTCCAGAAAAATAAATGACCCAATCAAAAAATGGGCCAAAGAACTAAATAGACATTTCTCCAAAGAAGACGTACAGATGGCTAACAAACACATGAAAAGATGCTCAACATCACTCATTATCAGAGAAATGCAAATCAAAACCACTATGAGGTACCATTTCACGCCAGTCAGAATGGCTGCAATCCAAAAGTCTACAAGTGATAAATGCTGGAGAGGGTGTGGAGAAAAGGGAACCCTCTTACACTGTTGGTGGGAATGCAAACTAGTCCAGCCACTATGGAGAACAGTGTGGAGATTCCTTAAAAAACTGGAAATAGAACTGCCTTATGATCCAGCAATCCCACTGCTGGGCATACACAGTGAGGAAACCAGAAGGGAAAGAGACACATGTACCCCAATGTTCATCGCAGCACTGTTTATAATAGCCAGGACATGGAAGCAACCTAGATGTCCATCAGCAGATGAATGGATAACAAAGCAGTGGTACATATACACAATGGAGTATTACTCAGCCATTAAAAAGAATACATTTGAATCAGTTCTAATGAGGTGGATGAAACTGGAGCCTATTATACAGAGTGAAGTAAGCCAGAAGGAAAAACACCAATACAGTATACTAACACGTATATATGGAATTTAGAAAGGTGGTAACAATAACCCTGTGTACGAGACAGCAAAAGAGACACTGATGTATAGAACAGTCTTATGGACTCTGTCGGAGAGGGAGAGGGTGGGAAGATTTGGGAGAATGGCATTGAAACATGTAAAATAGCATGTATGAAACGAGATGCCAGTCCAGGTTCGATGCACAATACTGGATGCTTGGGGCTAGTGCACTGGGACGACCCAGAGGGATGGTATGGGGAGGGAGGAGGGAGGAGGGTTCAGGATGGGGAACACACGTATACCTGTGGTGGATTCATTTTGATATTTGGCAAAACTAATACAATTATGTAAAGTTTAAAAATAAAATAAAATTAAAAAAAAAATAAAAGCACCTATTGGACAGATGAAAAAAAAAAAAGAAATTGGCCTTGATCAAAGGGAAAGGAGGTAAAACATGATTTATCAGGGAGACATCAGGCTGTCCCAGCAGCCTCTCTTGATCCAGCAGGGAAGTGAGGAGCAGAAATGGTCCTTCAGAGTTGTCCTGCCTTAGACCAAATGATTGCCCTCTTTGCAGTTGCCTTAGTCAGTCATTGGATGTGGGCTGCCTCCAGAAGGACATGGATGTGGACTAGTAGGCTTTTGGCAGCTGAGACAAAGCCAGGAGGGGCTGATGGCATTGCTGACAATTGGAGCAATTAAGTCTTATTATTAAAAAATAGTAAATAATTATGTTCTTAATTGTTTTTCAGAATTCATAATTGTAGTGGGCTAGTGTTCCAGGGTTAGAACTTTTAAAAGATTGAATTAAAGTTTCTACTTACTTTTTATGATGTTGGCTGTTGGGGAAGAATTTTGAAAAGAAAGAGTAACTGGTTTAGCTTTACTTATTGACTGGAGGAAGTGGCAAAATTGAGGCTAAAACAGGAGTAATTAAAAATTAAATATGATTTTGTTGAATTAAAAAATCATTCATATAGTCTTTTTCTGGGGCAAAATGGAATACACATGCTTCTTTTTATCTCTCCCACTAAATACAGTTAAAGACCATGGACATTATATATAAAATAAATATATGAAGACTCTGAAAGGCAGAAAGAATGAGGACCAGCTAGGGGCCATGGAACCCAAGAAACATCACTCATTCTGTGCAGTCTGTATTATTCTGAAGGAACAACCAGATAAGGACCATACAAAGAAAGTTAAAATCAATATGTCTCATGAAGATAGATGCCAATACCCTTAACAAAATACTAGTAAACAGAATTCAGCAATATATAAAGTGAATTATACACTGTGAGCAAGTGGGGTTTGTTTAAGGGATACAAGGCTAGTTCATTATTTGAAAAGAACTTGCCTCAAACTCCTTGAAACTTTCATTTTTTTAGGAGGAATTTCTCCATTGAAACTTTTAAAGAGGAATTCATTTTAAAGCAGAATGGAATTATATATATATATTTTTTTTCAATTTATTTATTTATTTTACTTTACAATATTGTATTGGTTTTGCCATGGAATTACATTTTTGTGCTTGAATTGTCAAATCCTTCTTTAAAAAAATTAAGAAGAAACTTACTTTGATCATTACTTATCCAGTTTTGGAAAACTGGTCCTACCAGTGATGGTTAATAAATTACAAGTGAACAGCAAAATTTCTTATTTTAGTCTGTATATTGTTGATGCTGTAAAACAGTTTTCAGTGATTTACCTCCAATCTGTTTGTCATATTTATTTCTATTTTCATTGTGTAACAAATATAATTAGTGCAACACAGATTATTTGAAGGTACTAGGAAACTTGTCTCTCATACCTGGCAGATAAATAATTAGTAAATAATCTTGTAGTTACAAGAGCTTCCCTTGTGGCTCAGTTGGTAAAGAATCTGCCTGCAATGCAGGAGACCTGGGTTCGATCCCTGGGTTGGGAAGATCCCCTGGAGAAGGGAAAGGCTACTCCCTCCAGTATTCTGGCCTAGAGAAATCCATGGGGTCACAAAGAGTTGGACATGACTGAGCGACTTTCACTTATAGTTACAAAGATTAATATATCTATAGATTCATCATTTACAAACTTTGTTAGTATGTCAACAGTGTCTTAAGTTAACTTCTCCAAATCAATTCTGTAAATTTTACTTTCTCTTCAAATTTATTCAACTCTTAAGGATTTCACTTACATGGAAGATGTGTTACTTATTTCATTGGAAGATGCAGAATCGATTACAGAAGTGTTCTCCATCTCAAGAGTCAAACCTTTCTGAGGCTCAGTTGTCTCTGTACCATTTAGTAGAGGAATAATATATCTTAGTTTAACCAGGATAGTACTGGTTTATGCCTCGTGTCTTACTATTTTTGTTATTGTTGTTAGCCCTATTTTATTATTTTTATAATTGACATGCCAATGGTAGTAGTTAACAGTAGCAGCAGTAGTAATAGTAGTAATGAATTCAGTTCATTAGATTGGGATTGCCTCTCCTTCCTGACCTGTTACCTGTAATAAAAAAAGAAAATGCAAGCACTGTAGAAAATAAGTAAAAAGATAAAAGCTTACTTTTTCTCCCTCAGATAACCAGTCTTTCTGTTCAAAGTAAGTCTTTACTAAGAGGTTAGTTTCTTATTTATCCCTTTTTTCTCTTAGATAAATATATATTTGTTTAAATATATATTTATTTGTATACTGTTCATGTTGTATAATGTTCTTTCTGTTGAGAGTTACCTTGACAAAGACCATTCTCAGTGAACATTCAGGTGATTTAGAGCTAGTTCCAAACAGGGCTAAACTTCCACACAGAAGCACACTTTTTTTTTTTTCCTGGCAGTGGACAAAAATTCTGAACATATTTCTAGAATTGTCCTTGTTGAAAGGACTTCCCTGGTGGCTTAGACGGTGGCTCAGACGGTAAAAGCGTCTGCTTACAATGCAGGAGACCTGGGTTCAATCCCTGTGTTGGGAAGATTCCCCTGGAGAAGGAAATGGCAACCCACTCCAGTACTCTTGCCTGGAAAGTCCCATGGACAGAGGAGCCTGGTAGGCTACAGTCCTTGTTGATATTTTTGAGTAAAATAGATGGTGAATTTATGAGGGTTTACTGAATTGAAAATATAAACACCTGGGATATGAATATTTATCATGGGGTTTTTGTGGTTTGTTAGTGCTGGGCCCTCCGTAGGTCCTTTCAGTTTTGAAATACATGCTGTTCAGTTCTAGGAAATTTTCTCGTATTACTTCTTTGGTAATTTCCTTTCTTCTGTTTCTTTTGCTCTCTCTTTCTGAAACTTTTATTTGGATATACCCTTAATGGACCAGTTAGCTAATTTCTCATTATTTCTTTTCTAGTGAGGTTGTGTTGGCTTTTGCTGTAATACTTCAATTGAGTGTTTTATTTCTTCAACCACCCTTTTAGTATTCAGTAGCACCTCCCTTTGATCTTTTTTTTTATGTTCGTTTTTAGTGAACCTGTGCCTCTGGACTGTAAACTTAAGGAGTTTCTCAGTTGGGTAAGACAGGATGCTCCCGCTGACTGGTGTTAGGTGTTCTCCTTTCTACCAGTCGAAAGGTCAATTAGGCTCTGATCGTACCCAGCAGATTCGGATCTGGTTTATTAGTTCCTCCTAAGGGCAGGCCTTGTTAAGAACTGAGTGCCGCAGCAAATTTCAAAATGGGTTCCTTGCCTCTTTTCCTACTGGAAGATCTAGGAGATTTTTCTCCTTTACTTACTGTTACCGTGTGATTAAGCTCCTGGAGGTGAGACTAAAAAATTGTGTAATTCTCCCTAACTGGGTCCCCTGCAGTTTTGAACTCTCAGAGTTGTCCAGACTCTAGAAATTATTCCCAGTTGAGTTTGTCTTACTCCCAGCAGCATCAGTTCTGGTTTCTGCGCCTCTTTCTGCTCTGGCATCTCTGCTCTGGTAAGCTGCAGTATGTTCCCTTTTTGTATATCTTGTTTCATGGTTGCAATGTTTTCTTTTCTCTAAAATATATATTTGAAATATATATATATATATGTGTATACATCCTTCTTGCCTGTCTCCGTTTCCGCTATTTTATTCTTTTTCTGTTTGGGACTATTATTCACATTGATTGCTATCATGAAATGTCGAAAATTATTTCTAACTGTTGGCTTATGATTTTAATTGAATTTTTCAGTCCTTAAACACTGCACCCCTCCATCTCTCATTTATTTAGTTACTTAATCTCACTATTATTGTAGTTTTCTCTGTAGAGGCCTTGAATATCTTTTACTGTTTACTCTGAGATGGTTGGTGTTTTTAATTTGCTTTTGGAAATGGTATTATTTATTTATATATATATATGTTTTAAAAATGGTATTATTTAAAAATATATTTTCTAATTGTTGCAATTATATAGGAATATAATTTATGTATGTTGACATTTAAATTCTGTTAATTTATGTTTTCTTTTGTGATTTCTTTTTTTTAATTATTTTAATTGGAGGCTAATTACAATATTGTATTGGTTTTGCCATACATTGACATGAATCTGCTATGGGTGTACATGTGTTCCCCATCCTGAATGTGATATCTTTTTATGCATCCACTTTGTCTGCTCTTTGCGTGTCTGACTCTTTGCGACCCCATGAACTGCAGCACGCCAGGCCTGTCCATCACCAACTCCCAGAGTTTACCCAAACTAGTGTCCATTGAGTCACTGATGCCATCCAACTATCTCATCCTCTGTCGTCCCCTTCTCCTCCTGCCCTCAATCTTTCCCAGCATCAGGGTCTTTTCAAATGAGTCAGCTCTTTGCATCAGGTGGCCAAAGTATTGGAGTTTCAGCTTCGCTCTCCTTAGTAATCTTTATATACCTTTTATTTCTTCTTAACTAATTTCACTTCAAATCCCTTATGATTATACAGTGGAAGTGAGAAATAGATTTAAGGGCCTAGATCTGATAGAGTGCCTGATGAACTATGGAATGAGGTTCGTGACATTGTACAGAAGACAGGGATCGAGACCATCCCCATGGAAAAGAAATGCAAAAAAGCAAAATGGCTGTCTGGGGAGGCCTTACAAATAGCTGTGAAAAGAAGAGAAGCGAAAAGCAAAGGAGAAAAGGAAAGATTTAGGCATCTGAATGCAGAGTTCCAAAGAATAGCAAGAAGAGATAAGAAAGCCTTCCTCAGCGATCAATGCAAAGAAATAGAGGAAAACAACAGAATGGGAAAGACTAGAGATCTCTTCAAGAAAATTAGAGATACCAAGGGAACATTTCATGCAAAGATGGGCTCGATAAAGGACAGAAATGGTATGGACCTAACAGAAGCAGAAGATATTAAGAAGAGATGGCAAGAATACACAGAAGAACTGTACAAAAAGATCTTCAAGACCCAGATAATCACAATGGTGTGATCACTGACCTAGAGCCAGACATCCTGGAATGTGAAGTCAAGTGGGCCTTAGAAACTAGCATCACTACGAACAAAGCTAGTGGAGGTGATAGAATTCCAGTTGAGCTATTTCAAATCCTGAAAGATGATGCTGTGAAAGTGCTGCACTCAATATGCCAGCACATTTGGAAAACTCAGCAGTGGCCACAGGACTGGAAAAGGTCAGTTTTCATTCCAATCCCAAAGAAAGGCAATGCCAAAGAATGCTCCAACTACCACACAATTGCACTCATCTCACATGTTAGTAAAGTAATGCTCAAAATTCTCCAAGCCAGGCTTCAGCAATATGTCAACCGTGAACTTCCAGATGTTCAAGCTGGTTTTAGAAAAGGCAGAGGAACCAGAGATCAAATTGCCAACATCCGCTGGATCATGGGAAAAGCAAGAGAGTTCCAGAAAAACATCTATTTCTGCTTTATTGACTATGCCAAAGCCTTTGACTATGTGGCTCACAATAAACTGTGGGAAATTCTGAAAGAGATGGAATACCAGACCACCTGACCTGCCTCTTGAGAAATTTGTATGCAGATCAGGAAGCAACAGTTAGAACTGGACATGGGAACAACAGACTGGTTCCAAATAGGAAAAGGAGTTCGTCAAGGCTGTATATTGTCACCCTGCTTATTTAACTTATATGCAGAGTACATCATGAGAAACGCTGGACTGGAAGAAGCACAAGCTGGAATCAAGATTGCCGGGAGAAATATCAATAACCTCAGATATGCAGATAACACCACCCTTATGGCAGAAAGTGAAGAGGGACTAAAAAGCCTCTTGATGAAAGTGAAAGTGGAGAGTGAAAAAGTTGGCTTAAAGCTCAACATTCAGAAAACGAAGATCATGGCATCCGATCCCATCACTTCATGGGAAATAGATGGGGAAACAGTGGACACAGTGTCAGACTTTATTTTTGTGGGCTCCAAAATCACTTCAGATGGTGACTGCAGCCATGAAATTAAAAGACGCTTACTCCTTGGAAGGAAAGTTATGACCAACCTAGATAGCATATTGAAAAGCAGAGACGTTACTTTGCCAACAAAGGTCCGTCTAGTCAAGGCTATGTTTTTTCCTGTCGTCATGTATGGATGTGAGAGTTGGACTGTGAAGAAAGCTGAGCGCCGAAGAATTGATGCTTTTGAACTGTGGTGTTGGAGAAGACTCTTGAGAGTCCCTTGGACTGCAAGGAGATCGAATCAGTGCATTCTGAAGGAGATCAGCCCTGGGATTTCTTTGGAAGGAATGATGCTAAAGCTGAAACTCCAGTACTTTGGCCACGTCATGCGAAGAGTTGACTCATTGGAAAAGACTCTGATGCTGGGAGGGATTGGGGTCAGGAGAAGGGGACGACGGAGGATGAGATGGCTGGATGGCATCACTGACTTGATGGACGTGAGTTTGAGTGAACTCCGGGAGTTGGTGATGGACAGGGAGGCCTGGCGTGCTGCGATTCATGGTGTCACAAAGAGTCCGACACGACTGAGCTACTGATCTGATCTGATGTCAAATGATACTATTTTCCCCCTAAAGTGAACAGAAGCATAATTATGGTAGATTTTAATAATTGGATTTATGAGTAAATTGACCATTCATTTGGTTTAAGTTTTATTTGTTTTTAAGATTTTCCTTGCTGATGCTGTTTAATGAGTGGCTTTAGAAATTCTGTTGCATCAGACAGCAAAAGAGATACAGATGTAAAGAACAGATTTTTGGACTCTGGGAGAAGGCGAGGGTGGAATGATTTGAGAGACTAGCTTGAAACATGTACATTACCATATGTAAAATAGATGACCAGTGCAAGTTCGATGCATGAAGCAGGGCCCTCAAATCCGGTGCTCTGGGAGACCCCAGAGGGATGGGGTGGGGAGAGCGGTGGAAGGGGGGTTCAGGCTGGGGGGACAACATGTGCACCCGTGGCTGATTCATGTTGCTGTATGGCAAAAACCACCACAATATTGTAAAGTAATTAGCCTCCAATTAAAATAAATAAATTAATTTAAAAAAGAAATTCTATTTCATCAAATAAAATTTATGGAAATACATGAAAAAAATTAGGGCACTTAGATAATGTGAGTAGTTTTGTACATCATGACTAGTGAATTTATCTTGTGGGAAATAAATTACTAGGTACCTACTATGTGTAGGATACTGCATGATGATTTTTAAATGTGTATGAAATATGGTATAGCCATTGAGAAAAATTAGGTAGCTTTCTATGTACAGGTATGGAAGGCTGTTCAGATATGTTGTTACTTGAAAAAATGATTTATAGAGCACTGTGATCTCGTTTGTGTAAAGAAAGAAAAGTTACGGCAGATGGGATACCATATGAATATAGGGTGTGTGTGTCTATGTGCATGTGTCTCTGTTTGTGTATGTACAAAGAAATTTTCTGAGAAGAAATTCAACTGAGTTACTGGTGTTAATCATTGGATGTAACAAGGGGACAATGAATCTAGGAGGGAGCGTTTCAGTTTCTACTTTACCTTTCAGTTTGTTTTGAAACTTGCTGGCATAGTGGTTATTTAAATTAAAAATTAAAAAATATATTGTATTTGGCAAAACTAATACAATTATGTAAAGTTTAAAAATAAAATAAAATTAGAAAAAAAAAGTTCTACAGGAAAAAAAAAATAAAATAAAATAAAAAATATTCAGCTCAGAAATGTTTTAAGAGTTCACTTTCAAATAATTTAGTTAATGAGACAAGTTTAATATTACTGGTTTTATTTTTTGAAAGTTATGTCATCTATGATTTGTCATTATTAAGTAAAATACATAAGTATAAATGTTTACTTTACTTGAATATGTACTACCTAATCTTAAATAGATTCACTAATTAAATAAACTTATATTACATTTAAAAAAAATATATATATATTGTAGAATTGTATCACACACAGTTATTTTTTATTTTTAGTAACATATTTCTAAGATTCTCCAGGCTGTATCTTTGTAATGATGGAAGTATATCCTGAGAATAAATTAAAACTTTTATAAATCAGAAAAAGATAATCCTTTAGAAAAAATGGGCAAAAGGAGTTTTTCAAAGAGAAAACTCATATATCCAATTAGCATATGTAAGTTATTTATTTGCACCTGTAATTAAGAAAATGCTAATTAAAGAATGATGAAATATTATTTCATACCCATCTTATTGAAACATGCTTAAAAGTCTAGCAGTGCCAAATGGAGTTCAGGATGTTGTGGAAAATGGGTAATTTCATACACTGGGGTGAAGGTAGAAATTGGTATAGCACTTAGGAAAGAAACTAGGTTGTGTCTGATAAAGTTGAAAACGCTGAAGTCTAGTATTTCTGCTTCCAAGTGTATACCCTAGAGAAACTCTTGTACATTTGTACAAATATATTTATTGCAATATTGAAATGATGCAAAAATGGGAATAACCTATGTTTTCATGATTGGGACGGGTTACATGAGGCAATTCTGCTATGATCATAGAATGGAATACTGTAGCAATTAAAAATTAAACAGCCATTATTGATTAAAAAGTGATCATGTTGCAAAGGGAATAGATACAGTGACACTATTCACAGAAATTTTCAAAACACAGAGCATTTCTATTGTTTTTGGACACATGTGTAATAGAGCATGTGGTGGGAGGAATATATACTAACTTCAGATTCTTCATTTTTCTTAGAGGAAGAACTGATACTTCTCTAGAAATAGGAAGGCTGCAACTTCTATTTTCTTAAAAGCAAATAGGTTTGGAGTAAATGTGACATTGTTGACATTAATGTTATCTAAATGGTAGAGTGAACCATGGTTGTTAAATAATTCTGCATACTTTTCTGATTTTTTGAACTATAACAGTAATTTCAAATATAAAATACTTTTAAGTTTACTATTCAGTTGTTCAGTTTTTGAGGGTTCTTTGAAACTTGATTTATTGGAAAGTCATATAATGTTGTTGGAAATAACAGCATTATATGACTTTATTATTTGACTTTATTTTTATCATATCGTATAATAATGTTGGAAAGTCATATAATATATAATACATATAATGTATTCCTTTTTCAGAACAGAAAGTATAATATTTGAGTAATTGTTTGCATAATATATTCCTAGTTTTACATAAAGTATTCTTTATCTAAAAATTTATTTTTTTCCTTTTCAGACAGCATGTTTTCGTGAAGAAAGGGATGTGTTAGTGAATGGAGACAATAAATGGATTACAACTTTGCATTATGCTTTCCAAGATGACAATAACTTAGTAAGAATCATTGTTCTATGTTTCTATATATTTATTATCTTTTTATTGGCAAAATTTAGCATTATTTTCTGTGAAGCATTGTTTAAATGTAAATGTTATTTAGAAAACCACTGTATTTCACAGAGTATAAGTTTGATATATGATTTGTTTCCCTGGGTAATTTAATACCTTTCAATTGGAATTTTTAATGTTTTTTAGTAAGTAAGTCAAATCCAAACATTTAAATTCTGTAAAAGATGGTCAGGATTTTTTCCCCATGATTCTGTCAACGTATTTTATTTGTTTTGTAAATGTAATAGTATTCTATTACTATTTAGAATTTTACATATTTTTCAAAGTTGTCATGTGCTTCTTTAAGTAGAGCCATATTTAAAATGTAGGCTTTGTTTAATTTTATATTAACGTCATGGACCACTAGACAAAAGAAGTTGGGGGAGAGCTTGGAGGAAAATCAAACTATTAGAAACACTGCCAAATGAAGATTGAAGAGATGAACAAGTGAATAGGGAAATAAGACAGAATCTATCACAGTTGAACATAAGATTCCTGGGCTATTACTCAGGGGTCTTCATTTTCTGACCCCAATTTTTATTTTAAGATTTATTTTTTGGCATGCATATGCTTAGTGACTGCTTTGTGCCAGCCACTACACTATGTACTGGGATATAAAATTACTAAGACATTTTTCATTTGATAAACATTTATTGGACATGTCCTGTGTGCTTGGCACTGTTCTTTAGATTCTAGCAATTTGGTAGTAAATAAGACAGACAAAGATCTTATTCTTACATTCTTGTGAGGGAAGCCAGATAAGAAATTCACAGTCAATTAAATAATATTTTCACATTGTTTCTTATAAAGAAAAATATAACATTTATTCAAAGATATAAAGTCAAGAAGGGCTCTTCCAAGACAAGTGTAAGTTGGCTAAACCAAGAATGGAGAAGAGGCAGAGAAGGGTTGGTGAACATGGGGATCTGAAGCCACCTGTTATGTTCCTATTGATGGAGGATAGAGAAAGAGGCTTTGGCGATGAAAGAGGAGAGATACATAAGTCATACTGTTTAGCACTTTATACATTATGGTATGTAAATTAGACTGTAACAGCCATGAGTTTCAAAAGCAAACTTTTTTAAAATCATAGAACTCGTGTGTGTGATTTTTAAAATGACATTATATCTGAAAGCCAGCTTAGTTGGTAAAGAATCTGCCTGCAATGCAGGAGACCTGGTTTCGATCCCTGGGTTGGGAAGATCCCCTGGAGAAGGGAACAGGTACCCATTCCTGTATTTTGGCTTGGAAAATTCCATGGACTGTATAGTCCATGGGATCACAAAGAGTCGAACATTACAGAGTGGCTTTGACTTTCACTTTCATATCTGAAAGCCTAGACAGTGAAGCATATAGAAATGCAGCTGCCCTGATTGATATCTTAGCTTTCCTCCTTCTTCTTTCTGTCATGCTTTTTCAGGGTTCTTTCTTGGAGCAAAACTGCTGTTTTAGGACTGTAGAAGGGTTTGTGGCAGGAAAGGATGGGGTTGTCAGAGGAATGAGAGGAAGGCTTAATAGGGTTATGATAAGGAGGGGAGAGATATGTAAAATGAGGCTTCCTGGGTGTAGGCCATGCAGAAGAGTTCAAATTTTATTCTAATTTCAAGGAGGATTTTAAGGACAGTGTGATAATCAGTTTTGTATTTTATATAGAACATCTTAGCAGCAGTGTGAGGGATGGATTTCAGAGGGCTAGACTAGAGAGACTCGGAGAAGGCAATGGCACCCCACTCCAGTACTCTTGCCTGGAAAATCCCATGGACTGAGGAGCCTGGTAGGCTTCAGTCCATGGGGTCGCTAAGAGTCGGGCACGACTGAGCGACTTCACTTTCACTTTTCACTTTCATGCATTGGAGAAGGAAATGGCAACCCACTCCAGTATTCTTGCCTGGAGAATCCCAGGGACAGGGGAGCCTGGTGGGCTGCCGTCTCTGGGGTCGCACAGAGTTGGACACGACTGAAGCGACTTAGCAGCAACAGCAGCAGACTAGAGAGACTAGTTAGGAGACAATATTCAGGTGACAGGTAATGAGGATTTGAATAAAGGTGATGGAGGGGATGGATTCAGGTACTATTTAGGAAGTAAAATAATTAGAACTTGTGTTAGAGTGAATGTCAGTGGCAGAGAGAGGAATCAAAATGATTCCGTTTTCTGGTGTCTGACTTAGGGGTTCAGTACTTGGTGGTTGATTCCGGAGTTGGGGCATATAGGAAGGAAGAGAAAATTTAGAGTAGATGGGAAAATGGTTAGTTTAATTTGGTATATGTTGGGTTTGAATTATAGTGTGATCTACTTAATGGGTTATAGATATTAGTCTGGTGTTTCTAAGGGTGAATAGCACCATTTATTTTGGAGTTATTATCTTATAGATTTTGGTAAGCTCTGAATTGTGGTTTAAATCTGGACCACCACCTATTTTCACACAGCCTGCAAGCTGAGAATTATTTTTATATTTTAAAATAGTTGAAAGGAAAGCAAAAGAAGAGTTTTGCGACTTGTGAGTCTTTTAAAGTTCGCATTTCACTGTCTGTAGTTTTATTGACATAGCCATACTGTTGATTTGCACACTACCTATGGCTGCTTTTGTGCCTCAGTGGCAAAGTTGACTAGTTGTGATGGAGACTGGCACTGTATGTGTTACTCAGTGCTTTGCACTGCTGTGCTCAGCAGACTATAGTGACATTTCAAGTGCTGTATATATGTGTGTGTGTATATATATATGTATGTATTATATATCTCACTATACCATGGCATTTTTTATTTAAATTAATAGCACATATGCCTCATGTCAAAATAAGAAAGGTAGATTTTTCAAATATCATGCTCTTAAGGCACAGTAGATTGTGGATTATTTTATTAATAAATTACAGCATGGTGTTTATTACACCACTGTGCTTCACTTGTACTAATAGAATACAGTAAATGTCTACACTGCTAAACTGAGCACTCATCACAACATTCATAACTCACAGGAAAGCAGCAGTCAGAAAAGCTAGAAAATGTAACCTAATATCTTACCATAGCAGAATCTCTTCACAAAATAAAAAATGAAAGTGAGGCTGCAACTATAGTACCTGAGTGTCTCATTTATTAACCAAGCAAGGAAAGCCATTGACCAATATTGAGTTAATGAAATCATATATGATTGCAGCAGCCAAAGAAATGTGTCCATGGAAAATAAACTTGTCTAAGACTTAAGGAGAACAGTTACTCAAAGAATTGAGGACATTGGAAGGAGCATCAATGGTGGATTATAAAAGCAGAGAGATATAATCATTTCTTATCACATTGAGAGGTTTTCTTTGACTCTTGAGTGGAAAGATGTTGCTGATTCTGCTCAATCCTTGTTATTTGAGGAATCAGTGTTTGAGTTTGAAATATCTGAGGAATTAGCCTCTCTGAACAGTTTTTGTGGAATCATTATTGTCATATTATTAGGTTGGCACAAACGTAATTGCAGTTTTGGACCATGAATTTTAAATCATTATAACTAGGCTCAAATATATCTTCATTAATCAAAATAGGAACCATTACAATCAACACATTTTTGCCAACGAGAAATAAGTTTATTCCTGTAGTGTAAAAATCCATGCTTTGGGATTTAATGAACTCTTGGAAAGTATTTTCCACATTCTGCTGGTTGTGGAAGCATTTTCCCTGCAGTGAGTTGTCTAGATACTTGAAGAAGTGGTAGTCAGTTGGCAAGAGGGCAGGTGAATATGGCATATGAGGCAAAACTTCGTAGCCTAATTCCTTCAACTTGGGAAGCATTGATTGTGCAATCGGGCATTAGCATGGAGAACTGGGCCCTTTCTGTTGACCAGTGCTAGCTGCCGGCATTGCAGTTTTCGATGCATCTCATCGATTTGCTGAGCCTGCTTCTCAGATGTAATGATTTTGCTGGGATTCGGAAAGGTGTAGTAGATGAGACTTGGAACAGACCACCAAACAGTCACCATGTCCTTTTATTTGGTGCAAATTTGGCTTTGGGAAGTGCTTTGGAGGAACTTCTCGGTCCAGCCGTTGAGCTGGTCGTCACCAATTGTCGTATAAAATCCACTTTTTGTCACACATCACAATTCGATCAAGAAATAGTTCACTGTTGAGTAAAACAAAAGATGATGACACTTCAAAGCGATGATTTTTTTGATTTTTCAGTCAGCTCATAAGGCACCCACTTATTGAGCCTTTTCAACTTTCCAATTTGCTTCAAATGCCAAATGACTGTAGAATGGCATTGAACACTGAATGCCAGTATTGAATTCTTGGACAACTTCTCGTGTAGTTGTAAGAGGATCAGCTTCTGTAATGGCTTTTGTAATGGACGTTGTAAACTTTCAATGTATGGCCACTGTGCTCCTCATCTTCAAGGCTCTTGTCTCCTTTGCAAAATTTCTTGAACCACCACTGTACATTCTTTAGCAGTTCCTGGACCAAATGCATTGTTGATGTTGTGAGTTGTCTCTGCTGCTTTATGAGCCATTTTGAACTGAAGAAAATTGCTTGAATTTACTTTTTGGTCTAACATCATTTCCCTAGTCTAAAATAAATATAAAGTAAACAGCAAGTAATAAGTCAGTAGCAAAAAAAAAAAAAAATAAAGCGAGAAATGTGCATTAAAATGATACATAACATAACCACATTTATTTAAGAATATATTCCAGTATCAAAGTCAGATTTCAACAATGCACAAACTGCAGTTACTTTTGCACCAACCTAGTATTTTCAAAGAAGTTGAGAAAATATTGTTTTGATACAACCTGAATTGTAATCTGCTAAAATGTGTTACAATGGAGTGTGGTAAAACAGGAAAAGGCTTATTTGGACAGATTTACAAATTATGTGAAAATAATAGGTACTTGAAGCCTGTGGATGTTCATTTTTGTGTTAATCAGCAGGCAACTTGCTGCAAGTATTTGAATCTATTATGTATTGAACCAGTAGTATCAAAGTTGTGTTTCATTCAGTTTTTTGGAAACAACTATTACCATTTCTGTGGGGTTTTTTTTTTTTGTCAAATCAAAAGCCAAACATTCTTGGTATGCCATACACCCATTCACTGATTTTGCAATGGTAATGTTTTATTACAGTATTTTGAACAAAGGGCTGGCTGAAATATTTCTGAACCCAAAACCCCCCTTCAACCATTATTGTAAAGTATTGAATAGGCTTGGAAATTAGCTTTTCCTGTAGACTTGATATGTTTTCAAAATAAATTTAATATAAGATTACAAGGCAAAACAACACTTATATGAAAAACTATGCTGTGGTGAAGTCATTTTGACAGCTAATGTTTGAGTTACAAGAAATGTCAAGTTGCTGTATCTACTTCCCATATTGTCAAAAGTGAAAAGGAGAGAGATCTCCATTTCCATATAGATTTGCAGCAGATAGATATTTTGAGGTCAAACTACAGTTCTAACATCAGTTCTTGGCACTTGATGCAAGTGCAAAGGAGATGCTCATAGTTCAAAATTCGTTTAACTGGGCAGTGAAGAACTTCCATTTAACTTTGACTTAGAAGTGGTTAATCTGCAGTAATGACATGCTTAAACCCAAGTATCAGGAGAAAAATTCAATCGCGTTCTATAAATGCCTTACAGCTGAGGAATATGCTCAATCAAAACTATATACTCATGAACTGACACCAGTACCTTTTCTTGTGAATAGATAGTTTCACAGATGGGATGTGTAGAATCTCATCGTAGATCAGCATTTACAGATTTACATTTGCAGTAGATTTTTGATGACTTGAGGCTTCCCTATTAGTTGAGCTGGTGAAGAATCTGCCTGCAATTCAGGAGACCCCGGTACAATTCCTGGGTCGGTAAGATCCCCTAGAGAAGGGAACAGCTACCCACTCCTGTATTTTGGCCTGGAGAATTCCATGGCCTGTATAGTCCATGGGGTCGCAAAGAGTTGAAATTGACTCAGAGACTTTTGGCACCCCACTCCAGTACTCTTGCCTGGAAAATCCCACGGACAGCCTGGAAGGCTGCAGTCCATGGGGTCGCTGAGGGTCGGACACAACTGAGCGACTTCATTTTCACTTTTCACTTTCACGCATTGGAGAAGGAATGGCAACCCACTCCAGTGTTCTTGCCTGGAGAATCCCAGGGACGGGGGAGCCTGTTGGGCTGCCGTCTGTGGGGTCGCACAGAGTCGGACATGACTGAGGTGACTTAGCAGCAGCAGCAACAGAGACTTTCACTTCAACTTTCTTTTGATGATAGGGATCACTAACTTTGAGCCCCAATTAAACAAACTTTTATATTCTCCTCTGCTTACAAAAGGATTACATTTTCTCATTAGTAGTCTGTATTACCAAAATTGTACTAATTATCATTATATTTTGAATTTTGCTAATGAAATATGTGGAAATTTTTTGTTATTATATATGTACCTATATGTTATTTTGATTTTGCCTCTTGCCTGCTAAGCCTAAACCCTATTTACTATGTAGTCCTTTACAAGAAAACTTGGCCAACACCTTTTGCAGATAACAGTGAATACAAGGAGCGAATGAGAATCAATAAATAGTGCTTGTGAAAAGAGAAAACAGATGTGCCTAGAGAAGATGGAGATAGGACACCTGAAGTAGAAAACTTGTGGGCATGATCCAAGCAAGAAAGAGAATCATAACACTGCACCATGAAAGCTAAAGCAAGAAGAGTTGGTAGAGGAAACCATTAACAGTGTAGTCTTGTTGTTATTGTTCATTCATGTCCAACTCTTTGCGATACCGCAGACTGTAGCACACCAGGCTTCCCTATCCTTCACCATCTCCCGGAGCTTGCTCAAACTCACATCCATCGAGTCGGTGATGCCATCTGACCATCTTATCCTCTGCTGTCCCCTTCTACTCCTTCCTTCAATCTTTCCCAGCATCAGGGTCTTTTCTAATGAGTTGGCCCTTTGCATCAGGTGGCCAAAATATCAGAGCTTCAGCTTCAGCATCAGTCCTTCCAATGAATATTCAGGATTGATTTCCTTTAGGATTGACTGATTTGATCTCCTTGTAGTCCAAGGTGCTAAATAAAAAAGAGATGACTGGAAATACTGTGCCCACCCAAATCCTGTGTTTCAGCCTCAGTGGAATACCCTCCATTCTTGAACATCCTCTGTACTCTTCTATACTCTTCTTCATTTTTATTTTCCATAATACCTTTCATACTATGTCACTCCTCTTCCTCTTCCTGCCACTAGTCCTGTTGAAGTCTAGCCAGTACTTTAAAACTGTGCTCAAATTCTGTGTCTTAAATTCAGAATTCACAATTTGAATTAATCTTTCCTATTTCATTTTACCTTTACATTTTTAGTACTGCTATTATATGATTAACGTGTGTGTGTGTGTGTGTGTGTGTGTCTTTGATTTTTTGGTACAACTTAAAAATTTTTTTGAATAAATGACATGAACCCTGTTATCTTTAGCTAAAATATAATCAGAGATTAGTGAAACTTAATAGTTGTGGGGTTTATCTGATATCAGGACAGGTCAAGGTGTTCAAGCAGGGTCATTACTTGTCCTTATATTCCATACATGCTTCCAGAGTATAGTAGTGTTTTTCAAACTTCAAATTGTGACCCATTAGTGAGTTAGAAGGCATGGCACCCCACTCCAGTACTCTTGCCTGGAAAATCCCATGGATGGAGGAGCCTGGTAGGCTGCAGCCCATGGGGTCACGAAGAGTTGGACACGACTGAGCGACTTCACTTTCACTTTGCACTTTCATGATTGGAGAAGGAAATGGCAACCCACTCCAGTGTTCTTGCCTGGAGAATCTCAGGGATGGGGGAGCCTGGTGAGCTGCTGTCTATGGGGTTGCACAGAGTCGGACACGACTGAAGTGACTTAGCAGTGAGTTATAAAACCAATTTAGTAGGTTACAACCAGCACTTAAAAAATTAAATAGAATAGAAAATGATAGAGTTCGAGTAATAGGAATAAATATTATTTCATAACATTTATTTCTTTTATAATGATTACTGAATGTTCATATAAACCATATTTTTTATTGTGACTTATAGTCTATTGCCTAAAAGTCATGACATAGAGCTTTGCACATTTTAGTTGCTCAGTTGTTAAATTGAATGGAATATTTGACTTGAATTTACCATACTTACATGAAATTTTAGGGATGAATGTATCATTTCAAATATAATCTGCATAGATAAGCAAATTTAAAAGTAAGTCAAACATGTGCCAAGTATTTGCTTAGCAAAATTGTAACAGTTTATCATAGCTTTGCAAAAATTTTAAGATAAGGACTATAGACCACTATGACAGTGTATTCTACTGTGGATAGATATAACACTGTATATTTATGGTTTGCTTAAAATCTATATTTTGCTATAAATATAGAAATATATAGAATGGAAATAAAGTGTTCAAATACCAAATTTTATATAGCAAAATTTTACCTAATTTTCAATTTAAAAAGCCTGATTTATAGCTCAGAGATTCTCTGTCCTCTGAGTTATTGAGTCTTTGCTTTTTGTATTTGACACCAGGATTAATACTTCTTTTTCAGAGACATTTTTAAGAAACTGTGTGTATAGCCAGTCATTAATTATATTAGAATTAAAGTTTCACAATAACTGAGGAGGACTGAAATGCTCTAGAACTCAGATCTCCTGTAAAGTGTCAATTTTTCCTTACAGAAACCTTCATGGTATGAGTCAGAAGTCCTAAATTATCTTAGTTATCATCAAAGATTTTCTTTTGAATATTTACAAAATATAAGAAAATAAAATCATTTAAAAATATTGACAAGCCTAACTGTAGATACCCAAAAGGAAATTTTATTATACATAGTTATTTTCCAGAATAACTTTTAACCCTAGTAGCCCTAAACCAGTCAAACAAGTAATAGAATTTTCAGAGCTATACAGTTCAAGAAAGCTGTGATAAATATTCAGTAACTTGACTTTCATTTGTAATAAGTTCAGATTCACTATAGTCAGTTTATGAAACAATAATCATAGCATATGTGCATTTTATTTACTAGGAAGAAGTTGAATAATTTAATGAATGATATTAAGATGTGATTAGAACATTTTTTTCCTTAAGAAAAACTCACTAAAGCCAAGCCTACTTGGTAGCATGTATATGGACACATAAACTTACTCACTTAGACATCATTTAGAATATTACAAATCAACAAAATTTTCTTCTTCATATTTTTTATCCACTCTTTCCTATTTAGTTATTTTTGTTGTTGTTTGAGGAAAAAACAAAAAGATATTTAAAGCAAAAGTTTTACTTTTTGAATCAGCATTTGTAAACTGATTAGTGGGTGAAAGATATTTATTGAATTGTATTTAGTCATATGAACTTCAAATTCTTACAAGAATCCAGTTTGTACTGAAGATAGGAATAGTTAGAAAGGTATTTTTGTAAAGAGTGAAAAAACAAAAAGCTAGAAGGGATAAATAAAAGTGGGGCTCTAAGGACTGACTATTAATCTCTTCATGTTAGAACAAGATAACTAAAGGAGTTTGGTGTTTTCCCTAAGACAACTTCTAAAGCGTATCTGGTCTGTGAAATGTTTTTTCCTTTGTACTATTTATTTATTGTATGTTTTCACATGGCTTATCGTATGCCTTCATAGCATTCTTTTATTGTATGTTTTCACATACTTTAGCATTCTTTCCTTGGAATGTTGTTCCTTAAAAAGCAAAACTTTTAATTAAGGATTTTTTAGAAATTCAGAATTGGAAATTTTCTGATGTGTATATTCACATCTAGAGACCTGTTTATTTTGGAGGGATACAAGATTTCTGAAGACTCGGCCTGTATCCTTAATTTCTTTTTTTGTTATCTTGGTGCTTAGTACCTGCTGTTTATGTCATGGATATTGGCAGCTTTTTTTACTGAACGCTGAGTCTCTCTAATTTGAGTAAGATGGAAATTGATCAGAGGATCAAGAACCCTGAGTTCTGACTTTCCTACTCTTGAATGTATGTTTGGGCAAATAATTTATCTTCATTCTCTTTTATTACATAGCCATAAAATAGGAATAAACAGTCATATCCCTATCTCCAGTAGAGGATATTATATAAATTATGATTACTGTACTTTCATTCTATAACTCCTACTTCTGGGGAAAATGAAAGCCATTGGCTACTCCAGCATGAACTTTAACTTTCTATGCTCTGACCTCAGCATCTTCCTTTCATCTCTCCCCTGTATAGAAATTTATCCACATTTGGACCTCTTCTTTTCTCTCAATGTGAATGAGGTATATCTTTATATTTAGGGTTATTCTTATTGTCCTTTGCCTTTGACTCCATCACCTTTGGCCTTTAGCAGAACTTGGCTCCAATGGTTGACCTCAGTTTGACTAGATTTTTTTTCCCTTCTATACAGTGATCTCTGTACAGTGATCTCTATACGTTAAAAAGTTAATAGTCTCACCCTCTTAAGGTAACTGATGTTAACTTTATTGTATCCTTTCATTTTTTATGCTTTGTAGAATTGTATGTTTGTGTGTATATGATATTTTCTTCCTTTTTATAAAAATGGAATTACAAAGTATATATTATACAGCAGCTTGCTGTTGTCACTTAAAATATCTCATGGGCATATATGTTTAATTTTCTCTTGGGCAACAGTATAATATTTCACAGAATTAATATATTCAATGGATCCAATTACCAGTTTTGATGTTGATCTCTATTCATATTTTCATATTTGCTCCAGTTATCAACAGTGCTGTGCAGTAAGCATACTTGCCCGTAAGCCTTACACACTGGAGCTTTAATTTTAATTGACTATATTTGAAGGCGGGAGGAGAAGGGGACAACAGAGGATGAGATGGTCAGATGGCATCACTGACTCAATGGACATGAATTTGAGTAAACTCTGGGAGTTGGTGATGGACAGGGAGGCCTGGTGTGCTGCAGTCCATGGGGTCGCAAAGAGTCAGACACGACTGAGCGACTGAAGTGAACTGATATTCCTAAGAGTGGAAATGCTAGATCGAGGGGTATGCGTCTTTTAAAATTCAATAAATACTGTGAAATTACTTTCCCAAATAGTTGTAGTCACTCATCTTTCAAAAAATCAATGTTTTTTAACTCACGTTCTCTAAAACAGCAGTGATCTTTTTGCTAGTCGCATTGATGAAAGATATCTCATTGTTGCTTTGGTTTTGATTATGTATTAATTGGCTAATTGTGTTTCCTCTTAAGTGAGTTACCTGTTAATAGCCTCAGCCTAGTTTTGCTGGATTCCTTCCCCTCTTCTTGACAATTGGTAGGACCTCTCTATGTTAGGATTATCATCTCCTCAGCATGCCATCTGAATGTTGCCTCTCAGTCTCTGATTTTCTTAAACTTGTTTAAAGACATTGTTGCCATATTGAGTATTTTAAAGGTAGTCACCCTGTAAGAAGTAGATACTTGTCCTACTGGATATTAAATGTTACTGATTAGTTGATGAGAACAGTATGATACTGATACAGAAATAGACAACTATAGCAGAATAGAGTGCCCAAGAGCAGACCCAAGTGTATGTAGCATCTTAAAATATGATGAAGGGGAATTTCAATTAAGTTGGAGGAAAGAATGGAGTATTTAACTACTTGTTTTAAATAATTGACTCTCTGCATATGAGAAAGTACTCTTCACACCTTGTACAAAAAATCAATAAATTTCAGACGAATAAGTGAACCAGATTAAAAACAGATTCTTTTCCTTTCCTCTTCCTACAGCAGTACCCTCTGCTTATCTCTGTCAGAGATTTATATTACATTAAAAATGCCCATTTATTTGTATTTTTTCTTCATTAGATTGTAAATACCACGAAGGCAAGAACTGTGTCTTGTTAATTGTATCTCCCTTGCATACATGTAATGTTAGCACCTAGTACATTATTTTTATATATATATAAATATGGAATCAGTGAATGATTTCATTTGTCCCTCTCTTGTTCTGTATTCTTTTTTCCACTCCCAAGAAAATTATCTACAGAATAAATGTATTATAGAAAGCTGTTCACTTTGGCCATAAACTTGCAGTAGTGAAATAATCAAGAGAGGCCCGGAGCCTGGATTAGGATAGTTGGTAGGGTTAGAAGTAGATGGACTTCACAGATTTAGTAGGAAATAGACTCAACAATGGAGAAGGCAATGGCACCCCACTCCAGTACTCTTGCCTGGAAAATCCTATGGACAGAGGGGCCTGGTAGGCTGCAGTCCATGGGGTCACAAAGAGTCAGACACGACTGAGCGACTTCACTTTCACTTCCCTGCATTGGAGAAGGAAATGGCAACCCACTCCAGTGTTCTTGCCTGGAGAATCCCAGGGACGGTGGAGCCTGGTGAGCTGCTGTCTCTGGGGTCGCACAGAGTTGGACATGATTGAAGCGACTTAGCGGCGGCAGCAGCAGCAGACTCAACAAAACCCTGATGATTTAGTTGAATGTTTTAGTGAATAGTAAAGGAGAAAGCATAAAAGAATGACTTAGAGACAGTCACCGGGATATGTTGTAGAGGAAAAGGGCCTTTTTTTCCTACGTGAGATTATTACTTGTCTGCCTTTTTGGATGCGTTTTGTCTGCCTAACAATAAAACTCTGTTGCGAGTATAGTTCATTTTCTTTTCTCTTGCAAATCTCCTTGTGTGTTTTCTGCTTCTTCCTTTCCCCAGTTGCTGAATTCTGTCTTAACTGCACCTACTCTACCTCTGAGGACAAGGTGGGGGGAAATGTGAATAGTCAGAGGCAGAACACTCTTAGCAGGCAGGATAGGAGAGCAAGGAACACTTAAGTACTTACGTTTTATTCTGTCTCAAGGATGGTTGTATACTGTAGAAGAGATACATGATGCACACTGAAAGATTGGAAGGGAAGGAGTTCATGGAGTTTGGGGTTTGTTAAGAGAAGCACAAAGCATATGAGGATGAAAGTAGAAATAGTTGGTGACTCTCAGAGCCTAAGTTTTAAATGGTGATGGTGGATGGAGAAAATGATAGGATGATTATTTTTTAGCTGTTTATTGATAGATGGTATACTCAGACTTTAGGATTCTGGTATGGCAAGGACAGAGTACACTTTCAAGAGAGAAGAGCTTTTGATGTAAAAGCCTTTGATCTATTCATACTCTGTGTGCTACCAAAAAGAAATCCTGATTGGTACCTAGTAAATGTTTATTGGAGAGTAAGTTATGTTTTATGACTTTCTATGTATAAATATTAGATTTTAAAGATATGTTTTTTTATTTGAAAAGTTTCTATGTTTGCTACTATATTCAGAGTACTTCTTTTTAAAGTTAGAGCTGTGGATTTCTTCTCCATATCCATCGCCAATTTTAGCAACATGTTTAGGTTAACAAAATTTTACTACATTAAATTAGTCTGGACAGAGGAGCCTGTCGGGCTACAGTCCACGGGGTTGCAAAGAGTCGGATATGACTGAGCAACTTTACTCACACACACACACACACACACGCAACCTTCTTGACAGTCTGTCAAACATTAGACGTAGTAAATACAGCAAGTAAACCGTAGACCATAATTTGAAATATATTGTTTTCCTGATTTTCAGGGATTAACAAAATGAAATGTTTTTTTTAATTTAACAAAATTGCCCATGCTTATAATTTTAATGTATAGTAATAAGAATGTGAATTTTCTCAAGACTTTTAAATCTTAATGTCAGCTTGGTAATAAACTTGAAATAGTAACTCTCTTCTATAATAAAATCACCTTAAAGACATTATAACTGGCATTTAAATATATTCTGTTTACTAACCTTCTTGTAAATGCTGTACTCTGGAGAAAGTATCATTATTGTAGTTATATAGATAAGAAGGTAAAGTGCCAAAGGAATTAATTTTTCAAAAGCTACTTATAACCCACAGTTAGAATTTGAATACAGGTCTTTCTGAGTACAAAACCTTCTTTCTTTCCACTATGTTTAGCTTTCGCTCAGTAACTATGTTATGTTAGTGTTATGTTATGTTAGTATAACATAAACTATGTAACATAACAATATACTCATGTGTATGTAATACATATCCAGGAAATAACGAAGAAGTCTAGAAAATAGCGAAAAGTTAGGACAGACATAGTCTCTAATCTAACAGCCCAGGCTGCATTTAGTTGTGTACTCCTTGTTTTATCTTTTTGGTGTACACATGCTGTAACGGGACACTATTGTTTTTATTTACATTATTGCACACTACTTCACTTCTGACATTAGATGTGTGGATTTTCCACACGTCAAGTAATTCTCCCACACTAGCTGGGTGTCCTCTAATTTAACTCAGTTCTGATACTGTCCACCGAGAGAAGGCATCAGTCCTTCAAGATGTCCCCACATATACTCCCCAAAGCAAAGTCCATGTTGTTCCTGGTGCTTCTGACCTCCTGGCTGTAGATGAGAGATTTTTCTACCACCCTTTCCTCAAATTCAGTTTCTTTGCTAAAGCAGCTTACAGAACTCAGGAATAGCCCAATGAAAGAGATGTGAAGGGTAGGCACAGAGCTTCATGCCCACTCCCAGGCTGTACCACTCTCCCAGCACCTCCACTTGTTCGTCAGCCTAGGTGCTCTGTAAAACCTCAGGCTGAGTTTTTATGAAGGCCTCACAACTTAAGCATGATTGCTTAGATTGATTAAATAATTGGCCATTGATTTTTTTTTTAATTGAAGCATAGTTGATTTACAATGCTGTGTTAGTTGCTGGTGTATAGCAGTGTGATTCAGGTATGCACATACATACACATGCATATAATACATATTCTTTTTCATATTCTTTTCCATAATGTTTTATTATAGAAGATTGAATATAGTTCCCTGTGCTATGGAGCAGGACCTTATTGTTTATTTTATATACAACAGTTTATATGTGCTATTCCCAAACTCCTAATTCATCCCTCTCCCACCTCCTTTCCCCTTTGGTAACCATACCTACATTTGTTTTCTATGTATGTGAGTGAGTCTGTTTCTGTTTTGAAAATAAGTTCATTTGTGTTACATTTTGGATTCCACAGAAAAGCGATACCATATGGTGTTTGTCTCTCTCTGTCTGACTGACTTCACTTAATATGATAATCTCTACATCCATCTACGTTACTGCAAGTGTTATTATTTCATGCTCTTAAGGATTGAGTAGTATTCCATTATGTATATATACCACATCTTCTTTATCCTTTCATCTGTCAGTGGACATTCAGGTTGCTTCCACAGTCATAAATAGTACTGCTATGAACATTGAGGGTGTATGTATCTTTTTGAATTATCATTTCCTCCAGATATATGCCCAGGAGTGGGATTGCTGGATCATATGGATGTTGATGATTTATTCAATTTCCAGTTCCTTTCCCTGGAGGTCACGAGTGAGGGTTCTGGGGGTGAGGGTGTGAGACTGAAAGTTCTGATAGTCTACTCTTGGTTGGTGCCCCAGGCAACTAGCCCCCATCCTTAGGTTTCCTAGAGGTTTTCCAAAAGTCACCTTATAAACTCTAGTGTAGCTGAAAGGAACTTGTTATAAATAACAAAAGACACCTTTATCTTGTCATTTGGGAAATTGCAATGTTTTTTTTTTCAACTTACGTATTTTAATTGGAGGCTAATTACTTTACAATATTGTAGTGGTTTTTGCCATACATTGACATGAATCAGCCATGGGTTTACATGTGTTCCTCATCCTGAACCCCCCTCCCACCTCCCTCCCCAACCCATCCCTCTGAGTCATCCCAGTGCACCAGCCCTGAGCACCCTATCTCATGCATCGAACCTGGACTGACGATCTGTTTCACATATGATAATATACATGTTTCAATGTTATTCTCTCAGATCATCCCACCCTTGCCCTATCCCACAGAGTTCAAAAGACTTCTATACATCTGTGTCTGTTTTGCTGTCTCTCATATAGGGTTATCGTTACCGTCTTTCTAAATTACAATGGTTTTAAGAAGTTCTCTGCTCTATTCCAAAATATATATATTTCTTATTATAAATCACAATATTACATACCCATCAGAGTTTGTATCTAAAATTACTTCTCCTCTGTTTATGTATACCTAAGAAAAGTCTTTACTGGTTCAAGATGAAATAAGGAAAATATAGTGATGATGAAGATGAATTTATTCAACATAAATGACTATCTTATATGAAATGTTGGTAAAACTGTGGTCTGTTGTTGTAGGTTGACGATAATGATGTTATTTTTCACTTTTAAAGACAACATCAAAGCAATGATAATCCCATGTTTTTCCCTGTACCAGTTGTTAGAAGATTTATTTACTACTTTATGAAATTTTTAAGACTTATTGTGAGTGCTCCTGGTCATCTTACATAGCTTCTTGTTAACTAACAAGAAAAGTATTTGATCTGGTGCTGTTTGACCTTGCTGTACATTAAGTACATTGATTTTTCACTCGTATTTATTGAGTACATTTTATATTTTCATTCCTAGTACCTGGTTATGGATTATTATGTTGGTGGGGATTTGCTTACTCTACTCAGCAAATTTGAAGATAGATTGCCTGAAGACATGGCTCGATTTTACTTGGCTGAGATGGTGATAGCAATTGATTCAGTTCATCAGCTGCATTATGTACACAGGTGAGTAAGATGCAGTGAAGGAGTGGATTATATAAATGTCAGAAGAGATGTTTTTGTAAGAAAGTGATCATTTTGATGGCCATGGGATGATTTCTTCTTTGTAAACTGACAGGTGTAATTATTTAGTTTAAAAATTTCCTACAAATGTGTTATTTGGTATATAGTTTCAGATGGAATGAAAAGAAAAAGGCCATTTACAAAATGACTTTTATATAGGCCTGCTTTTATGCCTGTTTTCAAATGTTAAAAATCTCTATTTAAACATCTCATAATTTATGTGTAATAAAAAATGTTAAAACTTATTGGATGGTTTAAAAGGCAGCCTCACATTTTAAAAGGAAAGAAAGTAGGAAATCCTCCCAGAGTTATTGGTGAATTAATCATTCAGATGAGAAAATCTTTAGTGTTGTACAAAATGTGGGAGAGCAGAGACACTAAGGAGAAGCAGGCAAAGGGATCCTGGCGTGTTAGAAAGAGCAACCATTTTCTAAGACAGTGGTTTGAAAACTTCAGGATATGCATCAGAGTCATATGGAGGGCTGTTAAAACTCCAGAGTTTCTGATTTGGTAGGTTGGATGGGGCTGGAGAATTGGCATCTCTAGACCAGCAGCAGGATCAGTAGCATCACCTGAGAAGGTGTTAGTTACTTAGTTTTAGTCGCTAAGTTGTGTCCGACTCTTGGAACCCCATAAGTCGGACACGATTAGTGACTAAACTAACTAACTAACTAACTAACACCTTCTCAGGTGATGCTACTGATACTGCTGCTGGTCTAGTGACTTCACTTTGGATAATTTATGCCAAGATAGCAATGGGTGTTTCTTTTGAGTTGCAAGTGATAAGTGTAATCTCTGTGAAGAACAGGAATGGGGGAAGAAAAAAATTTTTCTGCCTCAGTGTTTATTTTGATGTGGGTATCTTATGTTGTGAATATCTTATGATGATTGATTTAATTAGTAATGTTTTGGGACATCATTAAAATAATATTTTGGTTAAAATTTTTTGTATTTTTCAGATCTCAATTTTACTTTTCCTATTTGCATGCTTTTCTCTGTTGATATCTGATAATCACAAATTTTACTGAAAACTAAAACATGCACACATTAAAAATTGTAAAGTACAGTGCAGTTTTTAAGATGGTACTGTGGTCTCCAGAGTGAATTATAGTATAAGAACCCCGAAGTGCTTTTTTGTTGCTTAAGCAGTAATCCAAGATTGTAGCTGAGGACTGTCATTTAAAAATACTTTAAGATATCATTTCATCAAACATTTAAAGGATAGTCCTAGACTTATGGAGTTTAGAGACACTTTACTTGGCTCACATCTAAATTCTCAACAAGGAATAATCATTTCTGAAAATAATACATCCAGATACAGAGATAGTAAATATAAGGTATTTCTGTTACCCTCCTTTCTGCCAGGTTGTGATAGATACTCTTAACTGATCATAGGACCCTTTCCCACCGACTATATATGCAGTCTTATAATTATTCTCAACACAGTATTCTGGGTATCAACTATGTTTCTGATATTGACATCTGGATTGAAATCCATTTCAACCCTCAGTGCTGCTTGAGTACCAGGCTGGGTTTAGAAAAGGCAGGAAAACCAGAGTTCATATTGCCAACATTCGATGGATCAGAGAGAAAGCAAGAGAATTCCAGAAAAACATCTACTTCTGTTTCATTGACCATTCTAAAGCCTTTGACTGTGTGGATCACAACAAACAGTGGAAAAATTTTAAAGAGGTGTTAATACACACCACATTACCTGTCTCCTGAGAAACCTATATACAGGTCAAGAAGCAAGAGTTAGAATCAGACCTAGAACAACAGACTGGTTCCAAATTGGGAAAGGAGTACGTCAAGGCTGTATATTTTCACCCTGCTTATTTAACTTCTGTACAGAGTACATCATGCAAAATCCTGGGCTGGATGAATCGCAAGCTGGAATCAAGATTGCCAGGAGAAATACCAATAACCTCAGATATGCAGATGACACCACTCTTATGGCAGAAAACAAAGAACTAAAGAGCCTCTGATGAGGGTGAAAGAGGAGAGTTTAAAAGATGGCTTAAAACTCAGCATTCAAAAAACTAAGATCATGGCATCCAGTTCCATCACTTCCTGGCAAATAGAAGGGGAAAAAGTGGAAGGAGTGACATTTTTTTTTTTCTTGGGCTTCAAAATCACCACAGACGGTGACTGCAACCATGAAATTAAAAGACCCTTTCTCCTTGGAAGGAAAACTGTGTCCAACCTAAACAGCATATTAAAAACAGAGACATCACTTTGCTGACAAAGGTCCATATAGTCAGAAGCTATGGTTTTTCCAGTAGTCATTTACAGATTTGAGAGTTGGACCACAAAGAAGGCCAAGCACTGAAAAATTGATGTTTTCGTACTGTGGTTCTGGAGAGGACTCTTGAGAGTTCCTTGGATAACAAGGAGATCAAACCAGTCAATGCTAAAGGAAATCAGTGCTAAATATTCATTGGAAGGACTGGAGCTGAAGCTCCAGTACTTTGGCCACCTGATGTGAATAGTGGACTCACTGGAAAGACTCTGATGCTGGTAAAAATTGAAGGCAAAAGGAATAGGGGACGGCAGAGGCTGGGTTGGTTAGATAGCATCACTGATTCCACGGACATGAATTTGAGCAAATTCTGAGAGATAGTGAAGGACAGGGGAGCCTGGCATGCTGCAGTCCATTGGGTCACAAAAAGTCAGACATGACTTAGCTACTGAACAACAACAACTTAATGTTAAATGAATCCTATTCATTCAATTATTGGACAACTCCAGTGTTACAGAATTTTACTTTATGGTAAGCTGAATTTCTTTTTCTCCTAATCATTGGTCCTAGTTTTGCCTTCAGAGTCAAATATAATCATCTAATTTATCTTATAGTCATTATGCTTTCTGAAGTCATCTCTTCTTTAGGTTAAATATCTAAATGTTTATAGTGTCTCTGTTATCAAAATTTACATATTCTCTTTCCCACTGTCTGACACATGTACACATACACACATGTACTCTCTCTTTCTCTTATCAACCTATGACCGCTTCCATCCCTCTTCTTTCTCCCTTCTTGTCTTTCTTTTTGCTTGGCAGTGAACATGTTCAGGTACATCATTGCACTTCTTAAAATGTTATTCCCATTTTCTTGATAGACTGTTTCAGCAAGTAGTTTACTGAGGAAATATTTGTTGAGTCCTCTTTTACAAATAGCATTGTGCTATTTATACGTGAAATTTTAATAAGTATAGCATACAGTTCTGACACTGAAGACAAGCTTCTTGTCCGTTTGGGGGCACAAAATATAAGATAAATAAAATTTAGTAAAGATTTTTTTAAAAGATAAAACCAAGCTTATTTTAAAGTGCATATGGAAAGGCCACAGAACTAAAATAGCTAAAATGGTTTTGAAAAAGGAGAATGAAGTAGGAAGAATCACTGTAGCTGATATTAAGACATACTATATTGCTGTCTTAAGCAAGACTCTCGTAATGGTGGAGGAATAAGCACATAGATCAGTAGATAGAATAGAGAACCCAATCATAGACTGACACAAATCACTCCCAACTAATTTGGCAGAAATCGTAGTATGAAGTAAAGGAAGACACATTTGAGATGAATGAATCTCTTCAGTGAAATAGATAATATAAAAGAACTGTTGTTGTGCATTCGTTTAATCATATCCAGCTCTTTTGTGACCTCATGGACTGTAGCACACAAGGTTCCTCTGTCCCTGGTGATGTCCAGGCAAGAATAGTGGAGTGGGTTGCCATTTCCTTCTCCAGTGGGCCTTCCCAGATCAGAGATCAAACCTGTGTCTCCTGTATCAGCAGTCAGATTCTTTACCATTGAACCACCAGGAAAGCCCAAAGGAACTATGTGTGTGTGTGTGTATGTATATGTGTGTGTGTGTGTGTGTATATATATATATATATATGTAAATGAGCTAATATAAACGGTACATGTAATGAATGATCACTTTGTAATTTGTTGTATGCTGTGTTAAAGTATAGGATAATGTACTGATCAAATGCTTTACTTTTATATTTGCCTTATGGCAACGCACTCCACTGTGCTTGCCTGGAGAATTCCATGGACAGAGGAGCCTGGTAGGCTGCAGTCTATAGGGGTCGCAAAGAGTCGAACATGATTGGAAGTAACCAATACTTTTTCTCCATAGTTTTTAAGCTTCTGGAGGTAGAGACTATGATGTTTTCCTTTATTGTTTTGGATAGATATATTTTATTATGTATCTCTGGAGGTTTCCTTCCTCTAGACAGGGAACCTTGTGTTTGTTTCAAAGTCTTCTTACTGGTTGTGGGTTAGTTGGTTTTTGCAATATAGCATTCCCATTGTCAAATCATATTTTAGAAACAGTTGCTATTGCATCTAGTATTTAGACTATACATAAACTTAAAAAATAGTTAAATCAGTCATTGTGGAATGTCCACTGGATTGTATTTCCTCATAGTGTAGTAATTTATCTAGGTGATTATTCATTCCTTTTCTTTCTCCTATCATTCCACAATGGATTTAGGTAGATTAAAGTGCATGCAATAAAACAATGGCAGAATATTTGTATGAGTAAAGAATCATGAGATAGAACTTATAATTAAAAATGAAGAACCTAAATCAGGAAAAGATAACTAATGAGCAGAAGTTGTTGTTATGTTTTCATGTTTTTCATGCTTGCCTTTACTTGTTTTACTTGGTATATAGCTTATTCATGTAAAAATGCTCACATTTCGGATCAGACAAGAATCCGAAGGGCTCATGCACACCAACTTTTTGTTGGATAGACTCTGTCTCTGAAGTCAAATTAGATTGGTTTTGTGGAACATAATGGAATGTGTGTGCTTTCCTGTGTTTGTCTTAAATATTAAGTATTGGCTTCAACAAATCCTAGGGTGGAAAGTATTTTTTGAAGTACTCTGGCCTTACTGTGGTCCAAAAATAAAACAAAAGGCAAAAAATAATTCACTTATTTTTCATGGATTTCTTCATCACTTCTTTTTCCTCATGGAATTTATTCAATATTCAAGATTTATGACTATAGTTTTTATAAACCTCACCTACTTAATGTTAATACTGTTTTATGTAAATGGTTAACTCTAGGGTAAAGTATACTGATACATTACAAGAAATGGATCAAACCTATTTTTATAGAATTTGTTGAGGGAAATAACACAGAATTCAGTTTCAGAAAAATTTTTTCATCCCTTATCCCATAAGATTTTATGAAGGATAGGTATGTACAGGCCTCCACCAGGGCTTCAGGCAGATTTCCTCTCTTTTCAGCATGGATATATAGTATGATTTGTCAGTTATTTTCTTGGTATATGTAAAATTATTATACTTTTAAAATGAAATAGAAATACTTTGAAGCCCAAGGCTAATAAAAAAACTCCCTTCAGTCTCCTACAGGTCTGAGTCTCATTTGAAAACTAGAATTTTTGATACTACTAATGAAGGAGTTATTTGTGTAATACCTTAAAATTACTAAAGAATAGATAGTTTTACAGTTAGAAATTGTCAGACTAGAGTTGTAGGTGAAGTTGGGATGTCAGCCATTATAGAGATCATTTTACTTAAAGATAGTCATTGTATTACAGTGCATTTAGTATTTCAGTAACTGCAAGGAATCTGGGCCAACTTCACAATTTAAAGGGACCAGTCTCAAAGACCACCCTTATTTCTGGCACCAATTACAGCTTGGGGGGTTCCCAAAACCACTTTCAATTTTAATAATTTTTAAGAGAGATTCAGAAAACTCACTGAAAGCTCTTCTACTTAAAGTTCCAGTTTAATACATGGAAAGGGTATAGAGTGAAATCAGCTGGGAGAAAGAAGTGCACAGGGCAACTCTCAGGAGAAGTACCAAACCCAGGGCTTCTGTCCTCTTCTCCTTGTGAAGTTAGGATCGCATTATTTCCCTGGTGTCCATGTGACAGTACATGTGGAGTACTGCCAATTACAGAAACTCACCTGAGCGTTTGGTTTCCAGAGTTTTGGGGGATTGCTCAATCACATATTGCCTATACGACTGACCTTTCGTCTCCAGCCCTCTCCTGCAGTTGAGATGATACTTTCCAGTCCCTTTCAAAGATAAAAGTGATACTACATGGACCAAACAAATTACATCATCATGAATTACATTGTTAATCTGTTTGGTGGCCCAAGGCCCCAGACAAAGATGCCATATTGGGTATGATGTTCCAAGGACCTAGAGGTCACCTACCAGTAGCTGCAACAAAAGCCAGACATCTCTTTGGGTGAGATTAGTTCTTCACTGCACAGGTGACTTCCTGGCCTTTAGCCAAGTCTCTTTTACAACAGAATGGTCATATTTTGGGGGGTGGTGCTTAGATTTAGTGTAACATTTATATAATGAACAGAGCAATAATTCCAGTGTGAGTATGTCTGTCATTTGGAGGAGCTCAGTAGGGATAAATTCAAAGAAACCAGTAATTCATCTAATAAGGCCATATTAGATGGCCTTCATATTTTTGTACAATTATGTTAATTGTTTTCCCCCTTTGATCTGTTATTTGTACCATATGATGAACTTGTGCAGAACTGTTTAGCATAGAATCTAGTTGAGGGTTAGCAAAATTGAGTTCTTTCTCTGGCTGATCATTTTATTATATCCTGAGGAGGCTTTAACTAAATCTCCCGATACACTTATTTATTAATATCAGTATTATCAAAAGACTTACGTAATGTGATTCAATCTTGCCAGCAAGGCCAGTGTTAACACCATATGGTGAGTCAGAAGATTCTGGCGTGTTACCAGGGTCCCACTGAGTTAGCAACCATATAGTCCATCATCATGTCATATGACTAAATTGTCTCCCAGAACAATGGCACTCAGGCTTGCAGAATTCCGTTTGACGATGCCAGGTGCCAAAAGCAGGAAGTTGTTTCAGCAACATATGGCTTCACCCCTTGTGGTATCTGGTGCAATTGAGCTAAGAGACAATACCATCTCTTGCTCTAAGTCTCTCACAGAGCATCAATATACTATTGGATTTCCCTTATTACATAATCCACTTATTTATACTTTTATCCTTAGCTATTACTTTTCCTTCTCTCCATTTGTCACTTATTCTTGCCCAAACTTTTGGTCCTTTGGGAAAAACGTTAGGTTTGACCCTGTGCTGGTCCAGATTGACAACAGCAGTACTAGCAGGTGCCTCCATACCAATGCACCGATGCAGTATAGGGTTGCATAAATACAGAAATACCTATCTGAATGACCAAGCAACCCAACAGTATTCCCTGCCAGCCTCCGTTTTACCAGATGGGAAGATGGCATGGCTCACCCTACCAAGTCCTTGGGAATACTGACGTTAAGGTTTAAAGGCTAGAATTTCTTCTTAGGAATTATCCTTGCTTTTGGCACCTACAGTTGCAGCCCTGGTGCTGAGACTCTGCATCTGGTAGGAAGGTGAGATGAGGAGGGAAGAATTATACAGTCATACCATCATCTGGAGGTTTGTGACATTGTACAGGAGACAGTGATCAAGAACATCCCCAAGAAAAAGAAATGTAAAAAGGCAAAATGGTTGTCTGAGGAGGCCTTACAAATAGTTGAGAAAAGAAGAGAAGCTAAAGGCAAAGGGGAAAATAAAAGATATACCAGTTGAATGTAGAGTTCCAAGGAAAGCAAGGAGAGATAAGAAAGCCTTTCTCCATGATCAGTGCAGAGAAATAAAGGAAAATAATAGAATGGGAAAGACTAGAGATCTCTTCAAGAAAATTATAGACACCAAGGGAACATTTCATGCAAAGATGGGCTCAATAAAAGAAATGGTATGGACCTAACAGAAGTAGAAGATATTAAGAAGAGGTGGCAAGAATACACAGAAGAACTATACAACAAAGATCTTCGTGACCCACATAACCACGATGCTGTGATCACTCACCTAGAGCTAGACATCCTGGAATGCGAAGTTAAGAGGATCTTAGGAAGCATTACTACAAAGCTAGAGGAGGTGATAGAATTCCATTTGAGCCATTTCAAATCCTGAAAGATGATGCTGTGAAAGTGCTGCACTCAATATGCCAGCAAATTTGAGAAACTCAGCGGTGGCCAAAGGACTGGAAAAGGTCAGTTTTCATTCCAATCTCAAAGAAAGGCAATGCCAAAGAATGTTAAAACTACTGTACAATTGCATTCATCTCACACACTAGCAAAGTAATGCTTAAAATTCTCCAAGCCGGGCTTCAACCGTATGTGAACCGTGAACTTCCAGATGTTGAAACTGGATTTAGAAAAGGCAGAGGACCCAGAGATCAAATGGGTTTTGGCTCAGTTGGTCTCACTTCTGCTTCATGGTATCTGAAACCAACACAGAGTTCTGATAGGTGTTAAGTGAACTTTGTGGAACATCATGAAATATTGATATATCTTACTCCATTATATGAGGTAGGAACCATTATGTTATCAACAAATATGACATTCATTGGATCATCAAAAAGACAAGAGAGTTCCAGAAAAACATCTGTTTCTGCTTTATTGACTGCGCCAAAGCCTTTGACTGTGTGGATCACAACAAACTGTGGAAAATTCTGAAAGAGATGGGAATACCAGACCACCTGACCTGACTCTTGAGAAATCTGTATGCAGGTCAAGAATCAACAGTTAGAATTGGACGTGGAACAACAGACTGGTTCCAAATCAGGAAAGGAGAACGTCAAGGCTGTATATCATCACCCTGCGTATTTAACTTATATGCAGAGTACATCATGCAAAGTGCTGGACTGGATGAAGCACAAGCTGGAATCAAGATTGCTGGGAGAAATATCAATAACCTCAGATATGCAGATGACAACACCCTTATGGCAGAAAGCGAAGAAGAACTAAAGAGCCTCTTGATGAAAGTGAAAGAGGAGAGTGAAAAAGTTGGCTTAAAATTCAACATTCAGAAAATGAAGATCATGGCATCCGGTCCCATCACTTCATGGCAAATAGATGGGGAAACAATGGAAACAGTGAGAGACTTCATTGTCTTGGGCTCCAAAATCACTGCAAATGGTGACTGGAGCGATGAAGTTAAAAGATGCTTGCTCCTTGGAAGAAAAGCTATGATCAACCTAGACAGCATATTAAAAAGCAGAGACATTACTTTGTCAACAAAGGTCCGTCTAGTCAAGGCTATGATTTTCCCAGTGGTCATGTATGGATGTGAGAGTTGGACTATAAAGAAAGCTGAGTGCCAAAGAATTGCTGCTTTTGAACTGTGGTGTTGGAGAAAACTCTTGAGAGTCCCTTGGACTGCAAGGAGATCCAACCAGTCCATCTTAAAGGAAATCAGACCTGAATATTCACTGGAAGGACTGATGCTGAAGCTGAGACTCCAGTACTCTGGCCACCTGATGCGAAGAGCTGACTCACTGGAAAAGACCCTGATGCTGGGAAAGATTGAGGGCAGGAGGAGAAGGGGACAACAGAGGATGAGATGGTTGGATGGCATCACTGACTCAATGGACATGGGTTTGGGTGGATTCCGGGAGTTGGTAATGGACAGGGAGGCCTGGCGTGCTGTGGTTCATGGGGTCGCAAAGAATCTGACATGACTGAGTGACTGAACTGAACTGAACCATCCTCCTCCTTCACATCCTCTTCCTCTAAGAAAGTGAAGTATCACAGATTTACTTGTTATATATTACTGGTGAAATAGTTTTCTTTTTATCACTAAGAAGGCTTTTGTTTTGCCTTGAAACTAATTTTGTATTGTAAAATACAAGTATACCAGGCTTTGGTAGGCATATCCCTCTGAATTTTTGCATCTTGTTTTTATGCTTTTCATTTTGAGCCTCTCTTTAGTATATGGCAGTTAGTTGTTCTACTTGCTGATCCAGGAAAAAAAATCTATGATGGTCATTAGTGATTATTTTTGTGCTTTAATTACTTGTTTCAAGAAATGTGTTGATTTTTACAATATGATTTTGGATTTATCAAAAGCAGTCAAGTGAGTAAGTGTAAGTTTTGAAACGGATTCTGAAGACAGAAGTGCCTAGATAACATAACAGTGTATAAATACATTTTAAAGTAATTTCATATTGTTTTAGTAGTACCATCTGAGAATTATTTGAAGAAACTT
The DNA here is from genome assembly GCF_055505025.1 of Bos grunniens. NCBI lineage: Eukaryota > Metazoa > Chordata > Mammalia > Artiodactyla > Bovidae > Bos > Bos grunniens. The sequence continues at coordinate 50,999,366 of NC_141180.1, forward strand.
CAGCCAGAAGAATGCAAAATATGGCTAGCCATTTTCTTGCAAGTTGGTGGCTGATTTCATTGTAAAATAGAACATGCTGGGTTTTGGCTCAGTTGGTCTCACTTCTGCTTTGTGGTATCTGAAACCAGTACAGAGTTCTGATAGGTGTTAAGTGAACTTTGTGGAACATCATGAAATATTGATATATCTTACTCCATTATATAAAGTAGGAACCATTATGTTATCAACAAATATGACTATTGTGTGTATATAAAAAGTACAATATCATCATATACTTATTAAAAAGAAAAGTCTGTCAAACTATTTGATTACTCATTAGCATCTAATGTAAATAATTATATGGTATTTTAAAATAGATAAATTTTCCCATTACCTTGCTGTTTTCCCGCTATTTCTCATTATTTAATTTTAGCAGTAGAAATACTTTGGTTAATCTTAGATATATATTCAGTAACCCTAACACCAAGCACAATCTGTGGTACATAGTGATTATTCAGTTGTTAGCTGATTAAGGGATTAATAAAAACTGTAGAAGAAAATTGATTAGGTAAATGTTAGGGCTTTCCTGCAGCTCAGCTGGTAAAGAATCTGCCTGCAATGCAGGAGATCCTGGCTCGATTCCTGGGTCAGGAATATCCCCTGGAGAAGGAATAGGCTATTCACTCCAGTATTCCTGGGCTTCCCTGATGATTCAGACAGTGAAGAATACCCCTGCATTGCAGGAGACCTGGGTTCCATCCCTGGGTTGGGAAGATCCCCTGGAGAAGGGAAAGGCTACCCACTCCAGTGTTCCTGCCTGGAGAATCCCATGAACAGAGGAGCCTGGCAGGCTACATACAGTCCACAGGATTGCAGAGAGTGGCACGACTGAGCCACTTTCACTTTTAAGCATAAATAAGCCTTTATTCATAGTGCTAGGGCATGAGAGGCTTTCAAGGAATATACTGCTTGTTATGGAATGAGGATGTGTTCCCTCCACCCCCAGTTCATATGATGAAGCTCTTAGTCCCCAGTATGTCTTTAGGAAGTAATTAGGTTAGATGATGTCATTAAGATAGGGTCCTCATGATGGGATTAGTGAAAGAAGGTAGCAGAGTGTGCTCCCCTCTCCCCCAGCCTGTGAGCACACCAAGGAAAGGCTGTGTGAGGACACAGCTGGAGGGCAGTCATCTGCATGCCAGAAAAATAGTCCTAATTGCAAGCCGAACCCTGCTGGACGTTGATCTTGGACTTCCCAACCTCTTGCACTGTGAGAAAATAAATTTCCTTTGTTGAAGCCACCCAGTTTATGGTATTTATCATGGCAGCCCAAGCTGACTTAGACATTGCCTCAGGAAGGAAAGGGAGTTTTTATAGAGTTTAGCAAGTGAGGTCATGTGGAGGGAATATAGGAAAAGCTACCTCGTTTAATTGTGCTTTGCTTTATTATACGTCAATACACTATGCTTTTTGTAGATTGAAGGTTTATGGCAACCTTGCATTGGAAGATGATTGTTATCATTCTTAAGTAATAAAGCATTTTTAAATTCAAGTATGTACATTATTTTTTTAAGACATAATACTAGACTACAGCATAATGCTAGACTCACTAGACTACAGTATAGTGCAAACATAATTTTATATGCACTGGGAAACCAAAAACTTCATGTGACTTGCTTTATTGCTGATAAGCTTGATTGCAGTGGTCTGGAACCTAACCTGCAATATTTCTGAGGTGTACCTGTAGTGTCAAAGGCTGTTCTCAGAAGAGAAAGCAGTTATTCTGCAGTTTAGGAGCTGGCGATTGGCCAGTTGGGATTTCAACCAGAGGAGTGGAGGCAAAGATCATGGGCAAAAGGGAATGTGAGAAATGACTGAGCTGGGAGGGACAAGGTCATAGGAGGTCCACTGATGAAAGAAAATCGTATACCATTGACTGTTACACAGTTTTAGGTTCTTCTCCTTAGTGATATATTGTTTAAGTACTATGTAAATATGTGTTAAAATGATTATGTTAGTATATAACACAAAAATAAGGAGCATAAAATAATAAGCCCATAAATTTTCTCAAGGTAATTTTCAGGGTTGGGCCTTAAAAAAAAAAGCTTTTTATTTTGACACCATTTTAGATTCACAGGAAACTGCACTCAGTTCAAAAAGATCTCATGTACCTTTTACTCATTTTCCCCCTTTGTTCCATCTTACCCCATGCTTAATAAGGGGCTTCCCAGGTATTGCTGGTGGTAAAGAACCCACCTGCCAGTGCAGGAGACATAAGAGGCGTGCTTTTGATCCCTGGGTCTAGATCCCCTGGAGGAGGGCATGGCAACTCACTCCAGTATTCTTGCCTGGAGAATCCCCATGGATAGAGGAGCCTAGCAGGCTGTGGTCTGCAGGATCTTGAAGAGTCAGACATGACTGAAGCAACTTAGCATGCACACGCATATCGTGCTTATTGGGACTTTTCTTTCAGTGATACCGTGGGTAGTAATTTAATCCACATTTTATCATCCCTGGACTCCCTGTTCTTTTCTTCTTTTTCCCATAGTCTCTTTCCTATGTCTTGCTTCCACGTGCATATTAGAGTTTGGTCTGCTGGATTTGAATTTTTTTTTTAATTTTATTTTTAAATTTACAAATTGTATTAGTTTTGCCAAATTTCAAAATGAATCTGCCACAGGTATACATGTGTTCCCCATCCTGAACCTTCCTCCCTCCTCCCTCCCCATACCATCCCTCTGGGTTGTCCCAGTGCACTAGCCCCAAGCATCCAGTATCGTGCATCGAACCTGGACTGGCAACTCGTTTCATACATGATATTATACATGTTTCAATGCCATTGGATTTGAATATTTATTTCTGTAATTAGAAACGATTTTAATTTCATGGTAGACTTTCTTTGAGTTACACTATAGGTGTGAGTTGTCAGTTTCACTTGTTTCCTCTTGTTAATTGTATCTAGATGGTTTCTTGAAGGATACGGATCAATAAAAAGATTAGAATTTGGGCAGCCACTGTTGGGAAAGATAAGTTTGAGAACAGTTATCGACAGAATGTTATGAATAACTTTTTTCAGTTGTAAGCTTCAAATTAATATTCCTATTAAAAATTCAAATGTATGACTAACAAAGAGGCAGTTTGTGACATAATTTTACCAGTGTTGGTTTCCTTTTCTTTATTACTGATGTAATATGTATTTGACAAAATTATGATACAATTTTAATAAACATTTTAGTTGTAATGTTTTAATACAGCATGCTAATTTTTTTGTATATTGGTGTATAAAGAGGAGGAGTAGGAAGACCAGGAAATAAAAGCATTCATATGTGAGAGCCTACATCCCCAACCTGTATAAGTGATGAAAAGGAACCAGATGGGAGACACTGACATGATGTTGATGAAAGGAGAGACATGTGTCCTAAATGAGTAGTTAGTTCTCAGTAATCAATCCCTGTGCAATAATCCAATTGTGGTTTCTGGACTGGGGCTGAAGTACACATAGGTGCAACCTCTCTAGTTGATTTTGTTGTCCATCCAGGGTTGAAAATTGCTGTGTTGAAGGTTAACTAATGTTATTATATCCACATTTTACTATTATAGGAATAATATTTATAATAATCATGCTCTAGTACTGATAACCTAGTGAAATGTTAAAATAAGAGTGACCTATAGAATATTTCCCTTTAATATGGTCATTGTTTTGGGATGCTTTTTTATTCTTATAAAGAAGAATAATATAGAATAATTGTTAATTATATATATAACAGTTATATAAGTAATTGTTATACATAAAATATATCATTATAAATATTAATTTTGACTTAGAATTTTAAATAATATTGTTCTTTTTAAGTTAAATGTTTCAAGTCAAGTGTTCTTTTTAAGTCAAATAATACTTTTCCTTGGAGATAAAGAAAATTACAGATTACAGAAGCTTTAATTAATGATAAATGGTATGACTCATATTCAAATTAAGAAGAAATTTCTTATAAATGGAGTAATTCATCATATATTTTTTTTTGGTCTGATGTCCTTTGATCAGCATAAGGTTTTTGAGATTCATCCGATTTGATCTTTGCTTCTTGCTGAGTAGCCTTCCACTGACAGTTTATTTTTCTGACGGTTTATTCACCTACCTGCTGATGGTCATTTGAGTTTTTTCCAGTTTTGAACTGTTAATGTATATAGCTGCTATGAACAGTCTTTTACTTCACCTGGTTTTATGGAAGAGTGGTCCTTTACTTTTAATTGAATCCTGTTTAAACTGTTTTAGAAAATTTGAAAATTTTAAAGGCCATTTACCTTACTTTATGAAAATAGTAAAACCTTAACAACAAAACTTGACAAGGATAGTACAAGAAGAGAATGTTACATGAAACAATGTCACTTATGAATATAAAGGTAAGGTTTTAATAAAAATTGAATTCAGTAACATATATATTATATATTTTCAATGCTAAGATAAACTTAATATCTCTGAAAGTTTTTAATCACTTCTGAAATTATAGTAGTCAGTATGTTCTTTTAGTGGCATATGATTTACTAGTGTATCTTTATGATAGAATTCTAGACTCAGTGACTGGTGGCACATTAAAAACAAAAGTGTGACCATGTTGGTTTTATCCCAGGATGCAAGGAAGTTTCAACATTAAAAAATCTATTTGAGCGGAGGGAGGCTCATGAGTGAGAAGACATAACTGTAATTATGGCTGATTTGTGTTGTCATACAGCAGAAATCAACACAACATTGTAAAGCAATCTTCCTCCCATTAAAAATTTTTTAAAAATAAAGGGCCATGAAAAGAAGAAAAATCTATTTGTGTAATACACTGTATTAACAGGTTAAAGAAGAAAAACCATAAAAGAAAATACCAAAAATGACAACAGAATTGAATATCCATTCCTGATACTTTCAGCAATGTGAAAGTAGAAGGAAATTCTCTTAATATTGAGGTTCTACTAAAAATCTAAACCAAAGATCATATTTAATGGTGAAATATTAGAAACATGCCCATTAAGATTGGAAGCAAATTGAGAATGTTTCTATAAAGAAAGTCGTATTCACAATAAGTACGTAAGATTATTGATAACAAAAGATGGGTAAGCTCTCTGAAAAAATATTCAGTATTATTGAAGGACATAAAAGAAGACTTGTAACTAATATATAATGTGTCTATATACATTAAGTAAGATATAATGTGTCTATAGTGTTAATTGATACATGGATGGAAAAAGTCATATTGCAAAGATACCATTTCTCTTCAGATTACTCTGTAAAGTCATTGTGCTGTGCTCAGTTGCTAGGTCATGTCTGACTCTTTGCAACTCCATGGACTGTAGCCTGCTAGGCTCCCCTGTCCATGGGATTTTTCCAGGCAAGAATATGGGAGTGGGTTGTCATTTTCTTCTCCAGGGGATCTTCCCGACCCAGGGATTGAACCTGTGTCTCACGGATTGAACCTGTGTCTCCCGCATTGACGGGCGGATTCTTTACCACTGTTGCACCCTGGAAGCCCAAAGTCATTGTGATTCCCATCAAAATCTCAATATGTTTTATAGAGCTTACTAAGCTAATTCTAGCATTTATCTGGAAGAGCCATGGCAATTTAAAAACATGATCTACTGGTATAGAGAGGTCATATAGAGCTGTCACGATAAAGACAGTGTGATATTAGTCTAAGTATAGGCATGTAGATAGGGCAGCCCTACCTCTGTTTGCCTATGACAGTTCCAGTTCATGCCTGTTGTCCTGTTAATAGGCTCCCTTTTGTTCCAAAGACTGTTCATTGAAATTACATGGGAAGTCCTGAAATAGATCCACTTGATTTATGACCTCGGTGCTATTAAGAATCAGTGGTAAAAGGATGTCATTCAATAAATGGTATTGGGACAAAAAGAAATATAGTGTGGCCTTTATCTCACACAAAATAAAAATTAATTCCAGGGAGAATAAAGACTTGAAATGAAAAATAAAACTTTTAAAAGAAAATATAGGACACTGTCTTGATGACTCCTGGGAGGAGAAGATAAGGGAGCTACCTTAGGACAAAAAAGGCAAATTTTGAGAGTAGAATGGTGGTTGACAGGGACTGAGGGTATGGGAAACAGGGAGAACTTGGTAAAAGTGTACAGACTTTAAGTTTTAGGATGTACAAGATCCAAGGAGCTAATGTATAGCATGACAATGATAGTTGATAATATCTTTTTGCCAGGAGGGTAGAACATAAGTGTTCGCACACAAAAAAAGTAAATATATTCGATGAGATGATGAATGTGTTAACTAAATGGTGAAGATCCTTTCACAATGTTGTGTATATCAAATTAATTATCATTTTGTACACTTATAAATGTATTGCAGTATTGCTTGTCAATTCTGTCCCTGTAAAGCTGAAAAAAGACAAAAAAATGATAAATTATAAGGCTACATTATCATTAAATGCTTTTTTATGAATAAGAAAGATCCATTAAACAATATGGGAGAACAAGCCCACATGCTGGGAGAACAGATTTCTAACACATGTAGGTAAATTTGAGGAAACAAAATTCCTGAAGATAAACCAAAAACAAACAGTACACATACAATATAAAAAAAGGCATAACATTTTAATTAGCATTTCATTGAAGAAAAATCTAAGATGACCATTCAGTTCAGTTCAGTCACTCAGCCTTGTCCAGCTCTTTGCAACCCCATGGACTGCAGCACACCAGGCCTCCCTGTTGATCACAAACAAAAGTCTTAATTTTAATAGTAATCCTGCTAGTAAAATTAAAAACATACTTGTCTTTTCATAGCAATTCCACTTCTAGATAGTGTGGGGAAATGTTCCTATATGAGTTTAAGAGGTATTTGTAAAAAACATTCATCTCAGAATTTTGGGTAATAGCAAAATAAAAATCTAAAACAACCTAAAATTGTTGGGAATAATTTAAATTCTATAATCTGGAAAATTGATAAGTAAATTACATGTATGAAAATATTCCATATAGCATTTAAAATAATGAACTAAAACAATATGTGTCAACATGGATAAATTTTAAAAACATAGTATTAGATTAAAACCAAGTTTCAAAAGGATACACACAGTTTAATATCAATTATAAAGTTTAAAGACATTCAGGAAAGTATATAGTCAATGATTGCATATACATGTACTAATAAAGTATTCATGGATATCAGATCAGATCAGATCAGTTGCTCAGTCGTGTCCGACTCTTTGCAACCCCATGAAACCCAGCACGCCAGGCCTCCCTGTCCATCACCAACTCCCGGAGTTCACTCAGACTCAGGTCCATCGAGTTGGTGATGCCATCCAGCCATCTCATCCTCTGTCATCCCCTTCTCTTCTTGCCCCCAATCCCTCCCAGCATCAAAGTCTTTTCCAATGAGTCAACTCTTCACATGAGGTGGCCAAAGTACTGGAATTTCGGCTTCAGCATCATTCCTTCCAAAGAAATCCCAGGACTGATCTCCTTCACAATGGACTGGTTGGATCTCCTTGCAGTCCAAGGGACTCTCAAGAGTCTTCTCCAACACCACAGTTCAAAAGCATCAATTCTTCGGCGCTCAGCCTTCTTCACAGTCCAACTCTCACATCCATACATGACCACAGGAAGAACCATAGCCTTGACTAGACGGACCTTTGTTGGCAAAGTAACGTCTCTGCTTTTGAATATGCTATCTAGGTTGGTCATAACTTTCCCTCCAAGGAGTAAGCGTCTTTTAATTTCATGGCTGCAGTCACCATCTGCAGTGATTTTGGAGCCCAGAAAAATAAAGTCTGACAGTGTTTCCACTGTTTCTCCATCTATTTCCCATGAAGTGATGGGACCAGATGCCATGATCTTCGTTTTCTGAATGTTGAGCTTTAAGCCAACTTTTTCACTCTCCACTTTCACTTTCATCAAGAGGCTTTTTAGTTCCTCTTCACTTTCTGCCATAAGGGTGTTGTCATCTGCATATCTGAGGTTATTGATATTTCTCCCGGCAATCTTGAGTCCAGCTTGTGTTTCTTCCAATCCAGCGTTTCTCATGATGTACTCTGCATAGAAGTTAAATTAGCAGGGTGACAATATACAGCCTTGACATACTCCTTTTCCTATTTGGAACCAGTCTGTTGTTCCATGTCCAGTTCTAACTCTTGCTTCCTGACCTGCATACACATTTCTCAAGAGGCAGATCAGGTGGTCTGGTATTCCCATCTCTTTCAGAATTTTCCACAGTTTATTGTGATCCACACAGTCAAAGGCTTTGACATAGTCAATAAAGCAGAAATAGATGCTTTTCTGGAACTCTCTTGCTTTTTCCATGATCCAGCAGATGTTGGCAATTTGATCTCTGGTTCCTCTGCCTTTTCTAAAACCAGCTTGAACATCAGGAAGTTCACAGTTCACGTATTGCTGAAGCCTGGCTTGGAGACTTTTGAGCATTGCTTTACTAGCGTGTGAGATGAGTGCAATTGTGCGGTAGTTTGAGCAGTTTTTGGCATTGCCTTTCTTTGGGATTGGAATGAAAACTGACCTTTTCCAGTCCTGTGGCCACTGCTGAGTTTTCCAAATTTGCTGGCATATTGAGTGCAGCACTTTCACAGCATCGTCATTCAGGATTTGGAATAGCTCAACTGGAATTCCATCACCTCCACTAGCTTTGTTCGTAGTGATGCTTTCTAAGGCCCACTTGACTTCACATTCCAGGATGTCTGGTTCTAGGTCAGTGTGGATATATAGTAAACACCAAATTCAGGATTGTGGTTGCTAACCTCTGGGGAGTGGAGGAAGAGGATGATATCAGGAAGGGAAATGAGATACTAGAGGAGTATCAATACTATCTATAATGCCTTGTTAAATATTTTCCATTTCATTAATTATTATAAATATATAATTTATTTCTCCTAGGTTTTAATAGTTCCTATTTTCCTTATAACTGAAAATATTATTGATGTTTATAAATTCTGTCTTTATAATTTCTTTTGTCTTCTTTAAAATCTGAGAAATCTGCCAGTAGCAGTTATGTATAATGATTATATAGCTTTAATGTTTTTAAAAATAAAGAATAAAGTACAGTTTTCCCTGCATCAGAATATGGTTTAGGTAATATCTAAGGTTCCTTCTAGCACTAAAGTGTACTTTTTTAGTGTTTTCCAAACAGCAGAAAATCTTTTCTTAATATAGCATTTCTGACAGTCAAGGTTGTAAGTTCAAATATTGAGGATTATGAAACCCGTTTCCCATCCAGGTTGTTGTTTTTAGTCTGTCTATCTGCCTGTCTATATTAAGCAATCAGCTAATACAGGGGTCAGAAAACTTTTTCTATAAAGGGCTAGGTAGGAAAAATGTTCGACTTGGAAGGCCATAGTCAGAACTGCTCAGCTCTGCCCTTGTAGTGGGATACCTGCCACAGAGTTTTGCAATACTGTAAAAACAAATGCCAAAACTGGAGTGATAGAGCTTGTTATTAATTATATTTGGATATCTTACGAGGCTTGACTTAACATCTGTAAATAGCTTTATATAATGTAGATCACTATTAAGTAGTAGTTTCAGTTGTTTTCCAAATCAGTTTTATGAAACAGTTGTTTTTGTGTAATGACCTGCAGTAACTGAGTATTTATCTACATTTATGTTCAGGGTCTAGGAAGTATATTTTTTCCTGTTCAATTTCATGGGTTAGAATCAAGTGATTACGACTCTTCTTTGTATGCAGAAAGTAGGCCTACCGTAGTCACATTGGAAACTGTGCATATCTTAAGGAAGCAGGGTAAGGCTAATGTAGCCTGAGAATTACCAAGCACTTTTTATCTCCAGAGCACTGAAACTGCAGATGTTTAAGAAAGTTTTAATACGAACCAGAGAGAGGATTTGAACCCATAAAATAACTAAGAAATATGTGTTCATAGAGTAGTAATTCTGAAAAAACTTGAGATTTTCAGACAAAAATGGTTATCTTACCAAGTTGTTGAGTCGCTAAGTCGTGTCCGACTCTTTGCAACCCAGTGAACTGCAGCACGCCAGGCTTCCCTGTCTTCACTGTTTTCTCCTGGAGTTTGCTCACTCATGTCCATTGAGTCAGTGTTGCCATCCAACCATCTCATCTTCTGTCTCCCTCATCTCCTCCTGCCCTCAGTCTTTCCCAGTTTTTTCCAATGTGTTAGCTCTTTGCCTGTGTCAGGTAGCCAAAGTATTGGAGCTTCAGCATCAGTCCTTCAAATGAATATCCAGGGTTGATTCCCTTTAGGATTAATTGGTTTGATCTTCTTGCTGTCCAGGGGACTTTTAAGAGTCTTTTCCATCTTACCAAGTAACTGATTGTATTTATTTTTTCCAACTAAAAATTGAATGTGTCTGTTTTTTTCAGAGACATCAAACCTGACAATATATTGATGGATATGAATGGACATATTCGGTTAGCAGATTTTGGTTCATGTCTGAAGCTGATGGAAGATGGAACGGTAAATAAAGATAAATCTTAAACTGTTATACCCTTCCTCCTTGTTTCCTTTATCTGTTTTAGAATCCTTCTGTTTATATTATCTATCAAATATCCTTCTATCCATTTGTCTTTCTGTGCTTTACTTCCTTCCACTTAGGCATGCTTACTCATAATAGGGCTTGTCTATAAATTCACGCACCATTTTCTACTGCTTATATTAATGATTTTAAGATTGATAATACTATGCCTTTTTTGAGACTCTTGTTTGTTTCTTCTTTAGCGTAACTTATTTTCACAGTTCCAGAGGACTGAAGAAAATAAATCCCAGAGGGAAAAAGAAAAGATGTGACTCCTTCACTTTCATTTCTCTTCTCTTTCTTTACTAGTTGTCTAGTTTTCCTGAGGGATAGTGTATAACAAGTGAATGTTTTTTATCAGAAAATCCTCTAAGTTTTATGTTACCATTTGCTTTATTTCTGCTAACCTTCAGTTCAGTTCAGTCACTCAGTCGTGTCCGATTCTTTGAGACCCCATGGACTGCAGCACACGAGGCTTCCTTGTCCATCACCAACTCCCGGAGCTTGCTCAAACTCACATCCATCAAATCAGTGATGCCATCCAACCATCTCATCCTCTGTTGTCCCCTAGACCCCTCCATTATATTCTCTCAATTACTTAGTGGTTTACATGCCTCAATTTTATTCCATGTTTGTAGTAGTAGTAGTAATATTAATTTCCTGGTTGTATAGTAGATGTCCAAATATATATCATTTTAATTGGTAGGAACTTTTTGAAAAGTAGTTTAGTATAATACATTCCAAAGGCCATAAAAACATCCCATTATTCTGGACTAGTCATTTGACTTTTGAGAATTTACCCTAAGCAGATAACTTAGAAACTGGCAACCCACTCCAGTACTCTTGCCTGGAAAATCTCCTGGATGGAGGAGCATGGCAGGCTACAATCCATGGGGTTGCAAAGAGTTGGACACAACTGAGTGACTTCACTTTTCTTTCTAAATTACTTGTAATACCTACTTCAATGTAAATGCTATGTAAATAATTGCCAGCATGTAACAAATTCATTTTGCCTTTTGGAACTTTCTGGAAATTTAAAAAAAAAAAACAAACTTTTGATCCCTGATTGGTTGAATCTGCAAATGTGTAACCAGGAGACATGGAGGGCCAACTTTATAAGAACATCTGAGAATTACCAAATAATAAATTTTATCCATTTGAAAATCAAACAGATTACTTGAAATCAAGTAGTGCTGGAGGAGACACAGTGCTAGGGGACATTGGACTATTAGCTCTGGAGAGCTAGTTAAGATGTTTGTTACATGTAAGTCTTACCCTAAAACTATCTAGCAGCCTAAATCCAAGTCCTGGTAAAATCAACAGAGTGTGAAAGTGGTCCTCCAAATGAAGAGGCTTGAGATTAATCTTTGTTGTTGTTGTTCAGTCACTAAGTCATGTCTGACTCTTCTGCAACCCCATGGACTGTAGCCCATCAGGCTCCTCTGTCCATGGGATTCTCCAGGCAAGAACAGTGGAGTGGGTTGCCATTTCCTTCTCCAAGGGATCTTCCTGACCCAGAGATTGAACCCACATCTCCTGCATTGGCAGGCAGATTCTTTAATACTCAGCCACCTGGGAATCACAAGATGAATCTTATGTTTTTTATAAATCTGCCCTTAAAGAATAAACTGTAAGCTGTCCCAGATTCAAGTTAGTATTTTTTTAACTGCTTAAAGAATTAATATTCTTCAGAGGAAGATGGAAGAATTCATATTCTGTACAATGTCTTATTGACAGTGACCAGCATTCAGTAAAAAATCACTAGACCAAAAATAAATAGTGGGTAACTTAAGTGATTGTGATACAGAATTTAAAAATAAAAGTAGTCAGTAGAAACCTGGGTAGCACAGATGTTGGATTTGCCAGACATAGACTAATGAAACTATCATAAATACGTTCAAAAGAAGATATTAGTCTTAGTAATTACACAGACAAGGAGTGTCAGCAGAAAAGTAAATCAAGTGAATCTTTTTATAATTTGATAATTATTAATAGAAATAAAAAGTTCGTAAGAAGTTAATGGTGGGTTAGAAATGAAAAAAGAAAAAGCCAGTGAATTTGAAGATAGATTGAGAGAGATCAAGCAATCTGAAGAACAGAGAGAAAAAGATTGAAGCAAAATTAATATAGGGGGCCTAGGGATGCATATAATTAGAAGCCCTAGAAAAAGATGAGATAATAATAGAAAACATTTGTAGAATTGATGGCTCAAGCTATTACATATGATGAAAAACAGATTTAAGAATCCTGGTATATTTCAAGGTTATGAAAAGAACTGTGCCTGGCCACATCACAATTAAACTACTGAAAATTAAAGATAAAAAAATTGGGAAGCAGCTAGAAGGAGAAAACCATACATACTGTGGGAAAATGGTAAGAATAACCACTGACCTTTCGTGAGAAATCACAGCATGATATCTTTAAAGTCCTGAAAGAAGAAAAAAAGTCTCTAAACCAAGAATTCTATATCGAATAAAAATACTCTTCAAAATGAAGACCTTTTCAGATAAGTGAAAGAGGCCTGGATGCTAAAGGATGTCCACTACAAAGGAGACAGTTCCATTTGGATACTTAGATCTGTATGATAAAGAATATCAGATACGATAAATAAGATTTATAGGATAAGAATAAAGAAAAAAGACTATACTAATCTTTCTAAGTTTACATAAGAGACATCTGATTAATAAAAATAAATGTAATGTGGATTTTATGACATAGGTGGAAATAAAAGATACAGCAATATCACACAAACACTGTAAAACCAGTGTATATAATTATTCTGCTCTAAGGTAACTGCATGTGTATGAAGTATAAAGTGGGAAGTAGATAGTGCTGGGGATGCCACGAGAGGGAGAGAAATAGCATGGTGGTTTTGCTGAGTTGAGAAAACACAGATTAAAGTCAGGGAGGCTGTGGCACCATAAAGCTGTGGTCCATAACTCTGGAGAGGAGAGAGATACACTGAAACAGAATTCCAGGGGAACGGGTAGTGTTTCCCCAGTCCTGCGTGTTATAAGCGCCTTAGATTCAAAGCTGGGACTCCTCTGGAGTCTGTTGTTCAGCTCTCCAAATTCCTGTGCATTCCAGAACGCATTGAGTGCTATTTCTGTCTGTATGTGTTTCCCTTGATCTGATTTATTCCTGAAATTCTGTAGAGTCAGAAATTCTTTCTAGTCATTCATTTTTTATTAATCATCTCCAAATAGTTTTTCTTGACATAATAGCATGTTGGTCCTCCATTAAGAAAGTTATAATGAAGGAATCTTCTTTTTTACTTATTTATTTTTATCAAGTGATGTTTACATATTTTAGGAAAACTTATCACAAAAACAGCATTCCTTTGTCCTAGGTCCTTCTCACCTCCAAGTCTCTTTTTCTACAGACAGACACATACAAATCCTTCAGCTCTTTATTCTGTTGTTTCTTTTATTTATTTTTTATTATTGTATTCATACTACTGTCTCTTGTTATTTAGTTTTATATATTATCTACTAATTTCCCACCATGAAAGATGAGGATTCAGATCTCTTACACCTATCTCAACCAATCCTTACATATCCTGTCTTCCCCGTGTTGTAATTATCACATAGTCTTTCATTAAATCCTGTTCAGTTTTTTAAAAATACTTATACAAATATTATTTACGACTGTGCCATGCTATTTATTTTATTTGTTTTAATTACATTTCTTTTCTTGAATAGCTCTTTGTTTTCCCCGGAGTAAGTGACTCATTTGCTTTGCTTAGTTTTCTGTATAAATCTCACTTTGTTGTTGTGTCCAACTCTTTGCGACCCTATGGACTGCAAAGTGCCAGGCTTCCCTGTCCCTTACTACCTCCCTGAGTTTACCCAAGCTCATGTCCATTGAGTTGGTGTTGCTACTAACCATCTCATCCTCTACTGGCCTCTTCTCTTTTTGCCCTCAATCTTTCCCAGTATCACGGTCTTTTCCAGTGAATTGGCTCTTCACATCATGTGGCCAAAGTATTGGAGCTGCAGCATCAGTCCTTTCAATGAATATTCAGGGTTGTTTCTTTTAGGATTGACAGGTTTTTGATATCCTTGCTGTCTACGGGAATCTCCAGAATCTTCTCCAGCACCACAGTTTGAAAGCATCAACTCTTTGGCACGCAGCCTTCTCACTAGTTTATCCCCAAACTCTCTACTACATTTAGGAAATTGAGCAATTCCTTTCTTTCTCAGACACAATGAATAACTTAGTGACTCTCTTGTCTGGAGGCTTGCATACTCTGATTCTAGTCTGTAGGCCCACTGTCCAATAGGCCTACTATACAACTGTCATCCTAGAATTACCTTTTCTCATCATCATGGAATTTAATGTGTTGCTTTCTAGTATTGGATCCTCTGTTTTCTAGATCTATCTGTGTCTTTCTTCTTGTTTAGTGGTAGTTAAGCAAGAGAGTTCCAGGAAAACATCTATTTCTGCTTTATTGACTATGCCAAAGCCTTTGACTGTGTGGATCACAATAAACTGTGGAAAATTCTGAAAGAGATGGGAATACCAGACAACCTGACCTGCCTCTTGAGAAAGCTATATGTAGGTCAGGAAGCAACAGTTAGAACTGGACATGGAAAAACAGACTGGTTCCAAATAGGAAAAAGAGTACATCAAGGCTGTATATTGTCACCCTGCTAATTTAACTTCTATGCAGAGTACATCATGAGAAATGCTGGGCTGGAAGAAGCACAAGCTGGAATCAAGATTGCCGGGAGAAATATCAATAACCTCAGATATGCAGATGACACCAGCCTTATGGCAGAAAGTGAAGAGGAACTCAAAAGCCTCTTGATGAAAGTGAAAGTGGAGAGTGAAAAAGTTGGCTTAAAGCTCAACATGCAGAAAACGAAGATCATGGCATCTGGTCCCATCACTTCATGGGAAATAGATGGGGAAACAGTGTGAGACTTTATTTTTCTGGGCTCCAAAATCACTGCAGATGGTGACTGCAGCCATGAAATTAAAAGATGCTTACTCCTTGGAAGGAAAGTTATGACCAACCTAGATAGCATATTCAAAAGCAGAGACATTACTTTGCCAACAAAGGTTCGTCTAGTCAAGGCTATGGTTTTTCCTGTGATCATGTATGGATGTGAGAGTTGGACTGTGAAGAAGGCTGAGCGCCGAAGAATTGATGCTTTTGAACTGTGGTGTTGGAGAAGACTCTTGAGAGTCCCTTGGACTGCAAGGAGATCCAACCAGTCCATTGTGAAGAAGATCAGCCCTGGGATTTCTTTGGAAGGAATGATGCTAAAGCTGAAACTCCAGTACTTTGGCCACCTCATGCAAAGAGTTGACTCATTGGAAAAGACTCTGATGCTGGAAGGGATTGGGGGCAGGAGGAGAAGGGGATGACAGAGGATGAGATGGCTGGATGGCATCACCGACTCGATGGACCTGAGTCTGAGTGAACTCCGGGAGTTGGTGATGGACAGGGAGGCCTGGCGTGCTGCGATTCATGGGGTCGCAAAGAGTCGGACACAACTGAGCGACTGAACTGAACCTCAGAAAGGTTCCATTGGAAGTAAATATTTCATAATCCTGCATGTCTGAAAAATGCCTTCATTTGTATTCTTATACTTGATGAATAATTTTTATAGACTGGACATAATGTTATAGATTTGAACTTACTCTTCTCTTAGAATTTAGAAGACACTGCGTTGTCTTCTAATTTACTGTTGAGGCATCTGATGCCATCCTAATTATCAAAGCTTCTGTTATACTCTTCCCCCCTTATTTGGAAGCCTTTAGGATGTTATGTTTATTTCTGGTGTTCTGAAATGTTGTGATTATATAATTTTGTATGGATCATTATTTATTACCTGGATAGTTGCTTCAATTTTAACCTTTCCCAAAGTTTGTGAGTTTCTGTATTAACTTTCAGCTTGCTTTTTGTTTCTCACATTGAAGTCAAAATTAAACCATTTTAATCTATGTATTTATAAGAAGTCAGTTTTTGTGTGGGGATGTCTTGCTGTAATTCTTTTTCTTTCTCTGAAATTGTTTTGGATGTTCTTGGCCATTTGTTTTTCCATATGACTGTTAGGATTATATTATTGGTTTATATACATACAGACACAGATAAACACCCCTTCACATATACAAGCTTGAAGACCTTCACTGAATTTAGAGTTTAATTTTGGGAAAACTTTGTCTGTAACTTGCAATCTTCCCATCTATGGATATGGTTTCTGTCTTCATTGTTTTAGGTTTATCTTATTTGTGTAAAGTTTTATAATTATGTTCAGGTAAAGGTAAATTATGTAAAGGTAACTTCATTACTTTTATTTGTTAAATTTGCTCCTAGATACCTTGTGGAGTTTTTTGTTTTGGGGCTATTATAAATGGATAACTTAAAATTTTGCATTTTAATAGTTTGTTGCTCTTCTTTAGGACCACAGTTGATTTTTGTATGTGTATTCATCCTGAAACAAGCAAGCTTGCTAAGCTTTTTTTTATTAGTTCAAAACAATTTATAGATCCTATATGTATATTTTTCTATATAGACAATCTTATAATCTGCAAATAATGACCAGCTTTGTGTTTTGTCCTTTCCAGTCCTTACATTTATACTTTGCTGTACTTTTTTTCCTGTCATGCCGTCAGTGATCTTCAGCACAGTATTAATGTTGTAGTAATTAGGAGCTTCTTTGCGTTGTTCCTAGCTTTATTGGTGTTTTCCCTGTAGCTTTAAATTAAGTAGTATATTTGCTGTAAGCTTTTGGTATGTATTCTTCATCAGATTAAGGAAATTTCTGTTTCTGATTGCCATGTAATGGTTGTTAATGTTGTACATTCAAATCATTTTTCTGCATCTATTGAGTGTTTTTCCTGTTATATGATGAGTGACATAGATTGTCCAGTGTTAAAGCATACATTCTTTGAATGTAAATGTAACTTTATCATCAAGTTATATTGCTTGCTCTATTTGACCAAATTGCTAGATTGACCATGCTAAAATTTTATATTGAATTATTATCTGAGATTCATATCTGACATTGATTATATCTGAGTTTGCAGTATAATTTTCCTTCTCAAATTTTCTTGTCTGCCTTCTTTTGTATTTAGGTTGTTTTAGCCTTATAAAATGAACAAGGTAGCCATGTCCCCCACCCTTACCCATTTTGGATCTAGAACAGTTCTTATAATACTGGGATTATCTGTTTCTTATGTAATTGGTGGAACTCACTTTAAATCACCTTTGCTTCAGTGAGGTTTTGTTTTCTTCTTATTTTGTTTGTTTTCCAGGTAGATTTTATACTATTGATTCAAACTTTTTAATGGTTATAGGTCTCTTTGGTTTTCTATTTCTTCCTGAGTCAGTTTTGGTAAGTTACATTTTTTTTCTATGAAAATTATCTATTTTCTCTGAGTTTTATTTGTATAAAATTGTTCAGATTGTACTCTTTCTAATTTTAAAATCTCAATTACATGCGTATTTCACCCCTTTCTTCATTCCTAGTATTATTTATGCTTAACTTTTTCTTTGTAAGTTTTGACCTAGAGCATTTTACTAAATATTTTCCAGCTTTAGTTAGAATTCTTCTGTGGACCATTAATTATTTAGATGTGTGCCTTTTAGTATTCATAGTACAATATTTACTTATTTGGTGTTTATAGAAAGTTTTCTTTTACTGAAGAGTGGATCTATTTGTTAGCAGTTTTTTAGCATTTGTCAAGATTATGTTTTGATTCCTCATGGGCCAGTTCTTTTAACTGTTACATATTTGTTTGAAATTATGAATCTTTTTCTAACTTTTGGTTACAGATTTCTGTAATAAGATTAAAATTGTAAACTTTGTTGTTCAAAATTTTAGTATTCTTACTACCTTTATTTCTTTCTGATCTACTTATTATTTAAAAATCCTTACTATGATGTTGAATTTCTTCATTTTCCCTTGTAATTTTCACAGCTCTTTTGTAGCTGTGTTGTTAGTTACGCATTATTTAGGATTGCTCTTCCATGATTAAAAATCATAATAATCATCTTGGCCTTAGAATCTAGTTTGACTGATAATTAATACAGCTCCCTTAGCTTTCTTTTGTTTAGCATATGCCTGGCATATCTTTCCATCCTTTTTCTTAAAAAACATTTCTTAGTTTCTATGTCTAGGTGCATTAAATAGATTATTGCTGATTTTTCAAAAAATTTTTTATTTTGGTATTGTTATCTAGTGTGATAATGGTGCTTTTTGATAGGTGAACTTAATAATTTATGAATTTCATTATTAATTTGTTTGTATTTCTTTCTAGTATCTTGTACTATTTTACTATAAATTTTGCTTATTTGTTTGTATCATGCTTCCTACCCCCTTTCCTACTTTTTGTTGGCTGGGTCAAATTTGTTTTTATTTCTTTTTTTTTTCCTTTTTGGAAGTTACACATTCTATTTCAAATATTTTGATGTTTATCTTAAAAATTTTATCATTTATCATTTATGTAAAATCTAGTTTTCCCCATATTCCTAATCAAAGAAAAAAACTTAGTTTATCTTACATCATATACAAAAATTAGCTCAAAATGAATCAAAATCCTAAGTGTAAGAGTTAAAACTTACATTTAATGGGCAGAGGGAGAAGTTTTATGGTAATGGATTTGGCAGTGATTTCTTGGATATGACAGAAGACAATATGCAACAACAAAAATAGATGAGTAGACTACATCATCATTAAAAATTGCTATGCATCAAAAGATACAGTTGTTATAGTGAAACGGCAGCCTATACAGTGGGAGAAAATAGTTGCAAATTGTATGTCTGACAAGAGATAATTATCCAGAATATGTAAAGAATTCCTGCAACTCAATAACAGACTAACAACCCAGTTCAAAATACACAAAGGATTTGAAGTGATGTTTCTCCTAAGAAGAGAGACGAATGACTCCACATCACTAGTCAATGCGGAAATGCACATCAAAACCTCTGAGATACTGCTTCATACCATTAGGATGGCTACTAAAAAAAAAATAATAACAAGTTTTGATAAAGTTGTGGGGAAATTGGAATCTTTGTGCACTGCTGATGGAGATGTAAAATGCTGTAGCCACTGTGGAAAACAGTGTAACAGTTCTTCAAAAAGCTGAAAATAAAATTACCCTATGATCTAGCAGTTCCACTTTTGTGTACATATTCCACAGAAGTTAAAGCGGAGTCTCAAAGAGATATTTGTTCACCCATGTTCACAGCACCATTATTCACAAAAGTCAAGGGATGTCAGCAAGTCAGGTGTCCACTATTGGATGAATGGGAAAAAAAATGTGGTATATCCATACATTGGAACGTTATTCAGCTTTAAAAGAACATCCTGATCCATCCTACAACATGGATAGACCTTTTAAAAAACATGCCAAGTGATATACACCAGACACAAATGAACAGATTGTTGTACAGTTTCACTTGTATAAAGTACCTAGAGTAGTCAAATTCATAGCAGCTGTAGTGGTGGTTGCTAGGGTCTGGGAGGAGAAGGGGATGGGGGAGTTATTATTTAATAGATTTTCAGTTTTGTAAGATGAAAAGAGTTTTATAAATGGATGGTGGTGATGGTTGCACAGCAGTGTAAATGTACTTAATGTCACCAAACTATACATTTGGAAATGGTTATGATGGTAAATTTTATGTCATGGGTATTTTACCACAATTGAAAACAATAATTAAAAAATAAATAAGAAATAAAAAATAGAAAACCAAGAAACTCAGAACATTTTAATCCTAATCACTCCCTAAGTAACTTGTTGTTTTCTGGTATTTGAGTTCCATCTTATTTTTCATCTTTTGAGTAGTTATTCCTTCCTCCTCCTCCCCCATCTCCTATTTCTATTGCTCCTGCTCATCTTCATCTTCCTCTTTATTGCCCTGTTTCTCCTTTTCTTCATCATTAGTTTATCCAGTTAATCACCATTTAGGTGCATGTTAAAGTTTACTACTATCTTTGTTCACAGTTGCCTCTAGTGTCACATTCTTTTCTCTGGATTATGTTTCTTGATTCTGAAGTATATCCTTTAGTACTCCTGTTTAACTAAAAGAGTCTATACGTGGTAGTTCACTCACTCTTTGTATGAAAATATCTTTATTTAATCCTCATTCCTGTTTTATAATTTAGGTGGGTGGGGAATATAATATTGACCATTACTTTGTTTCATCACTTTGAAAAATACAATTCCATTTTCTTCTAACCGTCACATTAGCATTAATAATTCTTGTCTAATCATCATTTCTTGGGTAGAAAATCTCTTTTTATTCCATAGGTTTTTAGAATCTCTTACCTTTGGTGCTCTGTAGTTTAACAAAGTGTACAGATGTGGATCCAATTTTATTTCTTCATATCTTTTATGTCAACAACTAGTTTTTTCCATTCTAGGACTTTGTTTTTTTCAGCTTTTTCATATGCTTTAGATTTTTTGTTATCTAATAATTTTAAACATACTTATTTTATGACATGGAATTGATAATTTTTTGAGGTCTGATTGTGTTGTTTGTTTGGATTTCTGGCTTTTGCTCATAAATGGAATGTTTCCTCATTTAGTTATATTATTGGATTCTGAACTCATCTTTTAGTGAATTGTTATGTGTGAGAATTATATGAGGCCAAGTTTGAGCATGTATCCTCCAGGTAGTTTTGAATCTGTTATGAGAAGCTTTCTAGGGGCACCTAAGCTGATGCCAGTATTATGCCAGTTTCTTGGCTTGAGAATTTCTGAATCACAGAAGTCCTGTGCATTAGAATCCCAAATGGTGGGACTATGTGACCTAAAAGTTATGAATTTCTAAAGGAGTGAATTTTTTTTTCATATATGTCACTGTCTTTCTCTGCTGAATGGCACATTTTGTAATTCACCTTTTTACTTACAATATACCCTTTAGGCCTGGAGAAGGGAATGGCTACCCACTCCAGTATTTGTGCCAGGAGAATTCCATGGGCAGAGTAGTCTGGCGGGCTACAATTCTTGGGGTCACAAAGAGTCAGACACGACTAAGCGAATGGCTGACTGACTAACACACACACGCACACACACCTTTTAGGATAAAGATTATATGGGGCAGGCTTTTACTTCAAACCTCAAGTAAGCACAGGATCTTTCTTCTTGACCTTATGTATATGTTAAAAGTTAAGTACCTAGAAAATGAACACAATTTCCCAACTGCACTCCTGCTCTAATGCTTATTGCCCTGGTTTCCAATCATTTCTTGATTACATATATCTAAGAATGTCTCTTTATTTAAAGGCTTATTTATATATACATTTAGAAAATGGTTGTTATATTTTATCTAGTATTTTTAAGAGTTTTCAAGAATTTTCAAGTTACTTAATCTCAGTATTGCCAAAGAAGTCTGTTCTAATAATTATTAAGAATGGTACTTTAGGAAATTCAGAATATTAACCATTATTTTATCTTGAGAATGTTCATTTCTTGGTATGTTCTCTAAAAACATATATAAAACTAATTTTCTTTTATTTTGGAATACCTTAAAAGATATGTGCCCAGGATCTGTTTTTAGCTGTTGTTTTCTTAGTTATATCTGCTGCTGCTGCTGCTGCTAAGTCGCTTCAGTCGTGTTCGACTCTGTGCGACCCCATAGATAGCAGCCCACCAGGCTCCCCCATCCCTGGGATTCTCCAGGCAAGAACACTGGAGTGGGTTGCCACCTTGCCATAATTGTATGTTCTCTGTTTAGACTCAGTGTTTTGAATAATATTTTTCCCCTTTTATAATTTTTTAAATAAATAGTTTGCAGGACATTATTAGCATTTATTTAGTTAGATTATCTTTAAAATGTTTTAAACTAATCTCCAAGCTGCTTATAATAGTAGCCAGGTTTGTTTCTGTTTTTTCCCCCACATAATTAATTGTAAAATTTTCAAAGTTCCACTTAATATATGGCAATGTGGACAGATAATATCAATAATAAGAATGTTCTAATATAAATATTCAATTTGTGGTTTGTGGCTGTGGTGTTCAAATCATGTATTTTTACTCTAAGTGTAGTCAACTAAGTAACAGCTATAATAAACATTTCTATAGTGTTAAAAATCTGGAGAACTTGTTGGTGTGGTGATTATATATATTTTAACTTATATGCACAAGGAGACTAAATTCAGATAATGACAAAATTGAAGTTGTTATGAAATAGTGCTTATTGTGTTTCTATGTAAATATAAACATTTCTAATTAAAGTAATTATTTATTTCTAATATATCATGGTTGATTACTAACAATGTGAACTTCTTCAGGTCCAATCCTCAGTGGCTGTTGGAACTCCAGATTATATCTCTCCTGAAATCCTTCAAGCCATGGAAGATGGAAAAGGCAGATATGGACCTGAGTGTGACTGGTGGTCTTTGGGGGTCTGTATGTATGAAATGCTTTATGGAGAAACACCATTTTATGCAGAATCTCTGGTGGAAACATATGGAAAAATCATGAATCACAAAGTTAGTATATTTTACTATTTTTCACATTAGTGTGGCAAATAATACATATAATAAAATTAAAATGTGATATTTAAAAAGATAATAATTTTCCAAAAACAATAAATAATCTAATTTCTATGCTAGCCCGGAACATGACCAACATGAGTAATCAAAATCCATAAATTATTTTTTAAAAATCTATAAATTATGCATAAAATTGTTAGTCCTCATCTTGTAATTTTGCAGAGATGCAAATAAGTAGACAATTAAATGATCTCTCCAGTAGAGTAACAAAGATCATGAGCAGACAATGTATCATTACTACTATAGTATCAGTATAATCATGACTAGAATGCATTTAAAATGCTTAATCTTAATAATAATAGATAGATGAAATCCAAATTAAAATAAGAATGGTATACTTTTCTCCCTGTCAGATTGGTAAAGATGAAAAGAAAATAGTACTCTGTACTATAAATGATCCATTGAAAAGAACAGTGTTAGATTAGACATCATTGATAGGGATGTAAATTGATATAATCTTTCTGTCAAGAAGTCTGTAAGTATTCATCAACAACCTTAGAAAGAAATGGTTAAAACTTTTGGTTGGGCACCTTCAATATTAAGAATCTACCATGAGGGAATATTCATAGAACAAAGCTATATGTGTGAGAATACTTATCCCAGTATTATTTATGATCATCAAACATTGGAAACAGTCCAGATGCACAGCAGGAAAGAATAAAATTTTAATCCATTTAATACCAAATGAAATAGATTGTATAAGAAGTGGGAGACTCTGATTATCAGTCTCAGAAGATTGTGAGTAGTTGCAAAAACCTAGAATATGAATAGGAATAGCCCATAAAGAGAGTGCTAATCTGTTCTTTTTAAATTTGTTGTGGTAATACAATTATAATTAATTGCTATATATATATAGTTGTTGTTAGTTGCTAAGTCATATCCAACTGTTTTGTAACCCCATGGACTGTAACCCTTCAGGCTCCTCTGTCCATGGGATTTCCCAGCCAAGACTACTGGAGTGGGTTGCCATTTCCTTCTCCAGGGGATCTACCTGACCCAGGAATTGAACCCAGGTCTCTTGCATTGCAAGCGGATTCTTTACTACTGAGCCACTAGGGAAGCCCCAAATATATATATTAGTTTTACGAAGTTGATGCTTTTCTGTCTGGCTGCAAAGATAATCTGCTAAGTAGTTATCAAGAGTTTGGAAACAAGAAATAGCTGCAAAGTTGTCAATAGCATGTAAAGCATTTCTGATAGAAGTCATTGTACTGTAGCATGGCTGTTGAGAGCACAGATTCTGGAATCAGTTTCAGTTCAAATCCTAGCTCTACCATTGATTATGTAACCTTGAGCAATTGTTTTAACTGTTTCTTTGTTTCCTTTTCTATAAAATTAGAGTAATACAGTGGCTCTGAGGATTAAATGAGCTAAACAAGTAACATACTTCTAGTAGTACATGTTACATTCTTTACAAATGTTTAGTATTAATCATTAGTGTGTGACTTATATGAATGTTATCATATAATCAATATCATAATATTGATTATGATTTCATAATATCATAATCGTTATCATAATCAATCAGATATACTATTGATTATGTAAATTTTATTACATTTAGTGAATTCTTTTTATTTTGACAGCATTTAAGGTGTTTTTACATTTAACTTATTCTTTCTGTAGTACATATATGACTAAGTTACATATGAAAAGTTCTTTTAGGAAAATGATCCTTTTAAATTTATTCTTGAATCTCCTTTAGTGTCAGTACTTTGTACCAGTACATATTTATTAGATATTTTAAAATATATATATATATATTTAAGAAGGTCAGTGTTAGCATCAACCTACTTAGTAAATTAGTGATTTATATTTTGTTGCTATTATTCTCTATTTAGGAGAGGTTTCAGTTTCCTCCTCAAGTGAGTGATGTGTCTGAAAATGCTAAGGATCTTATTCGAAGACTCATCTGTAGCAGAGAACATCGACTTGGTCAAAATGGAATAGAAGACTTTAAGAAGCACCCATTTTTCAATGGAATTGATTGGGATAATATTCGAAACTGTGAAGCACCTTATATTCCAGAAGTTAGTAGCCCAACAGACACGTCGAATTTTGATGTGGATGATGATTGTTTAAAGAATTCTGTGAGTATGATTGTTTAAAGAAGTTCTGTCTCTCTGCTTTAAAAAAAATATATGGTTATAAAGTAATTTTATAGGCCACCTTACCATTTATCTCTTCAACAGTTGTCAGGGCACATGTAGACCTTGAAAAAAAACCGCTTGCTTACTGAATGAGATCTGAAACAAGGGGGCAGAGCATCTCCTTGTTCCGCTCTGGCTGGGAACATGTGTGTAGGGCAGTGCAAATTTTTATTTGCTCTGCAAATATCTGAAAATAACTACAAAAGTATTTGTGAATATTGGTTTGGGATTACAAATAAATTTTAACAACTAGGCAAATTCACATATATGGAATACATGAATAATGCTTGTATTCTCAGTATCCATCAGACTTTAAATCTTTCTTTTCTTTTAATTAGAATTCTACAGTAGCAGTGTTTATGGTCTAAATTTTTTTATCACTAAACGTCTAGACCAAACTTATCAGTGTTTGTAAATTGTTGACAGTGAATTTTTATAGCCCAGTCTACAGTTTATAGTTATTCATTTTTTACCAGATGTTTCTTCCTCCTTTAGGAAACGATGCCCCCACCAACACATACTGCCTTTTCTGGTCACCATCTGCCATTTGTTGGTTTTACATATACTAGTAGCTGGTAAGTTTGAAAAGTTAATGTGATTTGGATAATTTAGAGCAAATTAAAAATGAATTGAGGTTTTAAAACTATAATGCATAAGAGAGCCTTATAAGTAAAAAAAAAATTTTAATAGATTGAAGCTGCTTCTAGGAAAAGTTAGACATTACAAAGTGAATAAGACATATTAATATAAGAATCTTAACTCATTTTGAGGGGAGAAAAACTAGAACACAGAGAGAGCTCAGAATCTGTTAGCAATGGAACAGGAATTAGAGGAGTCTTAGGCTATTGAAGAAATATTTTCTAGGTTCCAAATATCAGTCTTTCAGCCCATCAATCTTAGCCCTCTTTCCACTGACCCTCATTCTACTTGTATGTCTTTCCTCCTTGTGAAAGTGAAAGTCACTCAGTCATGTCCATCTCTTTGGAACCCCATGAACTATAGAGTCCATGGAATTCTTCAGGCCAGAATACTGGAGTGGGTAGCCTTTCCCTTCTTCAGGGTGTCTTCCCAACCCAGGGATGGAACACAGGTCTCCTGCATTGCAGGCAGATTCTTTACCAGCTGAAGCCACAAGGGAAGCCCTGTTTCCTCCTTACCATTCCTTAAACTTCATTGAGAATGATTACAGTCACTCCTTGGGTGCTTCTCAGTTCCTGACTATCTCATTCTATGACATTGGTTACCATTCCTTATTACAGCTCAGTTTTCTGCCTGTACCTGTGCAGTTTAGATTGTCTAGAGAAAAATATATGAGTACTCTTACTGATCTCACTTTAAGTTTGTGATTACCAATCCCAAGTGCCCCTTGTTGCTGCCTGGCAAATATACTGTATTACCCTAGTGTATTCACTCTTTACTCTCCTAGGTAACTATCTCCTACTTTATACTTTGCCTGTGAAACCTCTGTCATTCTTACTCTCACCTGATGACCTCACTTCCCCTTTCACAGAGAGATTGGAGCCGTCAGCAGACAGCTTCCACAAGCCGCATCACCTCATTTACAGCCTACATACCTCTAGACCCATGTACTCTTCTTTATGTGTATGACTATGTGAGATGAGCTCCCTACCTAGCACCCATCCCTTCTGTTCCTTCTTGCCTACTCTAGTGTGTTGCTGTTACATCATAAAATTTCCCCTTTGTGTAATTTGCATAACAGACCATTTCCATCAGCTCACAAAATGTAGGTTTTTCTTTCATCTTAAAGCAAAATAAAAAAATCTCTCTTAATCCAACTTTCTTTACCTGCTACCAACCATTTTTATGCTCTTCAATACAGCAGAATTACTTAAAACTGTTGCCCTGACTTTGTCCATTTTTCTCATCCTCTTCTTTCTTGGTACCATTCCAGTCAAGTTTGTGCTCCCATCACTTGACACAAACTGATTTTTATCTATGTCACTGCTGGCCTCCCTGGCGCTAAATTTGATGGTCATTTCTTTGGTCCTAGTCATCCTTAAGTCATCCTTATTTGCTTAGTCTCATCTCCTTGCCACAGCTCCTTTCCGTTACAACACTTTCCAGAACACTTGCCTCATTTATCCTTGTCTTTCTGGCCACTCCCACTCATTCTCCACATCCCTCCTAATTTCCTGTGGCTTGTGGCTTCGTCTTTGAATCTTTTCCGTTTACTTTCTGATGCTCCCCTAGGTGGTATTTGCTGATGACTTCTAAAATGTATATTTCCAGCTGAGGCCTCTCTTCTACTCAAAATCTCTCTTAATCACCTACTTCAGATGTTCATAATGTCATTTCTTATATTTCTCTGAACCTATTTCTGCTAAACGATAAGTCAGAGTATGTCACTCACCTGTGCAGGACCAATCCTCACTGCCCCCACCTCCAGTGGCTTCGTATCTTAACTCCAAACAGAGTTCTTAATGAGACCCAACAAGGCTCACTTTCTTTCTCGTTTTATTTCCACTACTCTTGCCCTTGCTCACTTTGCAGCTCCACAGGTCTCCTTTCTGGCCTGTGAACATGCCAGAGAACTCTTGCCTCAGGACTTTTGCACTTCTTTTTTTCTTGTATTAGGTTTATTTTATTGAAGTACACTTGATGGTGTGTTTGTACTTCTATTCCATTTGCTGGTAATGTCTTTCCTCTCATATTACCTTGACAGGGCCATTTATTTTTTCTGGACTTTTTCAAGGTTACTTTCTGAGTGATGACTTTCCTGACCACTTTATCCAAATTTTAATTTACTCCCCCTCAATACTTTATTTCAAAAGGCAGAAAGGGGAAATGAAGTTGCCTTCCTTTCCTGTTTTTTGTTTTCTTCTTAGCCTATTAACACTGCCATGTACTGAGTTATTTTCCTTGTTTGTTTATTTTTGTCTCTGCCACTGGAATAAAAGCCTCTATATGGGCACATTTTGTCTGTTCTGTTCACTGCTGAATGTCCAACACTTCAAATGTTTTTAATTAAATTGTATTGAGTTAAAGCATTTCACTTAAAAATTTTTAATCAAAGTGTATAGTTGATACACAAGTTATAGATATACGATATACTAATTCATACTAGTTACAGTTATACTCCATTTATAGTAATTATAAAGTATTGGCTATATTCCTTGTGTTGAGCAGTGTATCTTTGTTTATGAAACATTTTATATAAGTAGCTTATGAAAGCATTTTATAATTCCACAGAGGACCATGGTTGGTGCTTTTGATTGCTGTTTTACTTAGGTGGTCACATTGTTTTAAGCTACCTGTAACCCTTCAGCAAGCTTCATTTTATAATTTATGGTTACTAGAATAAATTCAAGATAATAAGGACTATTTAAGTTTTTATTTTCAAAAATGCTTCTCAGGAATTCTCTGGTGGGCTTAGGCCTTGGTGCTTCCGCTGCAAGTAGCCTGGGTTTGATCCCTGGTTGGGAAACTAAGATCCTGAAAGCCATGTGGCACAGCCCCTGCTTCCAAAAGGTTGTTTATGGTGATTTTGAAAAAAAAAAAAAAAAAAGTATTTTGTAATCACTCCAGATGGCTAGCTGTAACTAGATGTTCAGATCCATGTTTTAAATGAACAGTTTCAAAAGGTTATCTTTTCTCTTCAGACTTATTATTTCAGTGTAAACCCATATTCCGCCCCCCCTTTTTTTTTCAGTGTTCTTTCTGATCGGAGCTGTTTAAGAGTTACAGCTGGTCCCACACCATTGGATCTCGATGTTAATGTGCAGAGGACTCTAGATAACAACTTAGCAACTGAAGCTTATGAAAGAAGAATTAAGCGCCTTGAGCAGGAAAAACTTGAACTTAGTAGAAAGCTTCAAGGTAAATATATTTTAAAGATAATGTTTTCCCTTTTTGTATTGGATTCACAGTGTAGAAACTGTTTATTGTAAGTGATTGTTTTATCTTGAAAAGAACTTTTTTTATTAAATGAAAAAGTGAAATTTATGCAGAATACAGTATAAATACTGTATAATGCTGTGTTGCTGTGCTTAGTTGCTCAGTCATGTCCGACTCTTTCCAGCCCTATGGACTGTAGCCCACGAGGCTCCTCTGTCCATGGGGTTCTCCAGGTAAGAATACTGGAGTGGGTTGCCATGTCCTCCTCTAGGGGATCTTCCCAACCCAGGGATTGAACCCAGGTCTTCCACATTGCAGGCAGATTCTTTACCGTCTGAGCCACCAGGGAAACTCATACAGTTTAATACCACTCACGTAAACTCACAAAACTAACAGTAAACAACAAAATAGCATTTGTTTCCCCCACGTACATATTTATGTATATAAATCTGTGGGAATAAGTACCTCTGGGGAGAGGAAAGTAGTATTCAATACTACTAATGAAAACGGAGCCCTTCTTATCCTATAGTAGCACTTTATATAAGACTCCCTACCATATTTCCTCAGTCCTTAAAAATTCTAGCTTCTAGTGAACTGTCGTTCTCTACAGTGTCACCCCTGTTGTAATATCTGGTGATTTTAAAATGCACGTTAGGGAACCTTTTAATAGTCTGACTTCTTTGTTGATTCTTCACTTTCAGTGAGCTTGTTCTCCACCCTACCTCTGCCACTCCTTCTGGTGGTAGTAAGATATATCTTAGATTACAGTGTCTAAAATTCTTTATTAATCTCAATTTCAAGCAAACCTTCTGTATATTCCTGCTCGTAATTTTCTAGTTAACTCTCTCTGGTGTCTTATGTGTTGTCCTTCAATTCCACCGTTACCTATAATTCTGTCACCCTTTCCCTATTCCCCTTATACCGTCAGGTCTCATTCTTGGTCAATCTTAATTATACCCTTACATACACTCTTACAGCTATTGCTCCTCTTTCTGTTAGTTACACTCCTTTGGCAGAACCCCAACCATGTTTAAATACTTTGCATTTAACTATGTGGCTGAAAGTTGCTTACCGAAAACATACACCATGCCAGCTAATCCCACTTGAAATTCCTGAAAAGTAATCTCAAATTTACTAAGATCTTGATGCTGCCCAGCAATCCTACTTTTTTTCCTTAGTTCATTTCTCTAGCCTGTGTTGCAAAATCCAATGATTATTTCCCGGCCTTCATCTTCTAGCCTATCAGAATTTAACCCAGTTGATCATATTCCTCTCCTGATAGCACTTTTTCTTGGCTTTTGGAACACTTTATCTCCTGGTTTTATTTTTCTTAATAAATTAACTGTTTCCAGTCTCATTCGCTGATTTGTCTTGAACTCAGACCTTTCAAACATCTATATTCATTTTCTTTACATGTATACCCAGAAGTGGAATTGCTGTATATTTAAGGTAGATTTATTTTTGAATTTTTGAGGACCCTTCATATAGTTTTCCAGAGTCTATAAGGGTTCCCTTTTCACCACATCCTTACCCACACATGTCTCTTCTTAGATACTCTAACAGGTGTGAGGTGATATCTCATTGTGGTTTTGATTTGCATTTCTCCCATGATCAGTGATGTTAAGCATCTTTTCATGTGCTGTGTTGCTCATTTATAATGTTCTCTTTGCAGAAATGTTTGTTTAGTTTTTCTGCCCTTTTGGAAGTCAGATTGCTTGCTTCTTTGTTATTAAGTTGTATGAGTTCTATATATAGTTTGGATATTAACCCTTTATCCAATGGACAGTTGCAAAAATTTCCTGCCATTCTGTCATTTTTTTCTTTTTTTTGCTATACAGATGCTCTTAAGTTTGATGTAGTCTACTAAATTTTTTCTTTTGTTGTATTTTTGACATCATATTCAAAAAAATCATTGCCAAGGCTAGTATTAAGGAGCTTTTTTTTACTACATTTTCATGTATGAAACGTATGGTATTGGATCTTACGGAAGTCTTTGAAACATTTTGAGTTAATTTTTGTGAGTAGTATGAGTTAGAAGTCCAGTTTCAGTGTTCTGCATGTGTTTCTCTGGTTTTCCCAGCACCAGTTGTTGAAGAGACTATCTTTTCCGCCTTAGGTTCTTGACTCCCTTGTCAAGTATCACTTGACTGTATATACTGGGATTTAACTCTGGGCTCTCTACTCCATTGGTCTCTGTGTCTGTTTTGTGCCAGTACACTACTATTTTTAACATTATGGCTTTGTAATATGGTTTGAAATCGGGATACTTCCAGGTTTGTTCTTTTTTCTCAAAATTGCTTTCAGTATTCAGTGTTTTTCATGGTTCCACAAACATTTAGGATTGTTTCTTCTATTTTGTGAAGAATGCTTTTGGTATTTTGATGCAAGTTGTGTTGATTCTGTAGATGGGTTTGGTAGTATGTATATTTTACCAGTGTTAATTCTTCTGATCCATGAACATGGGATGCTTTCTGTTTGTATCTTCTTCAGTTTCTTTTAGCAAAGTCTTGTCATTTTTATTGTACATATCTTTCACATGCTTGGTTAAGTTTATTCCTGAGTAGTTTCTTGCTTTTGATGCTATTGTGAATGGGATAGTTGTACTTTATTTCTTTTTCAAATATTCATTATTTGTGTAAAGGAATGCAGCTAATTCCTATATGTTAATTTTGTATCCTACACTTTACCAAAATAGTTGATTGGTTCCAAAAGTTTTTTTGGTTGCCTTTTTGAGATTTATACCTATAAAATCACATTGGCAAATACTGACAGTTTTACTTCTTTGCAATTTCAATACCTTTTATTTATTTATTTATGTATTTTGCTTAATTGTTATAGCTAGGGATTTTAGTACTATATATTGAATAAGAGTAATGAGAATGGCCATCCTTTTCTTGTTCTGGATCTTAGAGGAAAATCTTTCAGGTTTTCTCCATTGAATATATTATCTGTGGGTTTGTTGTATATGGCCTTTACTGTGTTGAGTTATGTTCCTTCTGTACCCAGCCTTTTAAGGGTTTTCATCATGAAAGGATGTTGTATTTTTTAAGATGCTTTTTCTGCATCTATTGAAATGATCATGTGACTTTTATCTTTCAATTTATTGATGTGATACATTACATTTATTGTTTTTTGTGTGTTGAGCTATTCTTCCATGCCAGGGAAAAATCTCATTTGATCACGATGTATAATCCTTTTAATGTGTGCTTGAATTTGCTTTGCTAATATTTTACTGAAAAACTTTACATCTATATTCTTCAGAGATATTGGTTAATACAGTTGGCCCTTGAACAACACGGGGTGTGTGGCAAGCCCTGTGTAGTCAAAAAGCTGTGTATAACTTTATAGTTGTTCCTCTGTAACCATGATTCTGCATCTACAAGTTCAACCACCTGGGGATCATGTAGTACATATTTACTGGAAAAAATTTGTGTATAAATGGACCTGTGCAGTAGTACAAAGTGGTGTTGTTCAAGGGACAACTATGGTTTTCTTGTGGTCTCCTTATCTGGTTTTGGTATTAAGGTAGTTCTGGCTTCGTAGAATGAGTTTGGAGGTGTTCCCTCCTCCTCAGTATTTTGGAAAAGAGGAGGATTGATGTTAATTCTTCTTAAAATGACTGGTAAAATTCATCAGTGAAGCCATCTGGTCTTGAGATTTTCTTTTTGGGAGGTTTCTGATTATTGATTCAATCTCTTTACTCATTCTCGGTCTGTTCAGATTTTCTGGTTTTTCATGATTCAGTCTTGGTCAGTTTTGTTTCTAAAAATCTGTTCACTTCTTCTAGGTTATGTAATTTCTTGGCATACAGTTATCCATAGTAGTCTCCTATGAGCCTCTGTATTTCTGCAGCATCCTGTGTAATGTCTCCTCTTTCATTCTAACTCTGTTTGAAGCTTCTCTCTTCTTTCTCAGTCTAGATGAAAGTTTTGTCACTTTTGTTTGTCTTTTCAAACAACCAGCTTTTAATCTGATTGATCCTTCCTGTAGTTTTTCTTGTCTGTTTCATTCCTTTCAGCTCTAAACTTTATATTTCATTCCTTCTGCTAACTTTCAGTTCAGTTCAGTCATGTCCAACTCTTTGCAACCCCATGGACTGCAGCACGCCAGGCTTTTCTGTCCATCACCAACTCCTGGAGATTGCTCAGACTCATGTCCATCAAGTCAGTGATGCCATCCAAGGGCTTAATTTATTCTTCTTGTTTAATTCCTTGAGATGTAAAGTTAGGTTATTTGTGATATTTCTAATTTTTTAATATATGCATTTTTTTGCAATAGACTTTCTTCTCAGAACCGCTTTGCTGCATCCCACAAATTTGATGTCATATTTCCAATTTCATTAGTTTTGAGTTTTTTTCCTCTTCATTTCTTCTTTCACCCGTTGGTTGTTCAGAAGTATGTTGTTTAGTTTCCACATGTTTGTAGATCTTCTCACTTTTCCTCTTTTTATCAGTTTCTATTTTCATACCATTGTGACCAGCAAAGATAATTGGTGTGATTGCAGTCTTTTTATGTTTGTAAAGATATGTTTTTTGTCCTGTCATATGATCTGTTCTGGAGAATGTTCTGTGTGCACTTGAGAAGAATGTATATTCTGCTGCTGTTGTATGGAATGTTCTATATATGTTTGTTAATCTATTTTTCTAAGATGATTCATTTCCAACATTTCCTTATTCATTTTCTGTTTGTATAATCTGTCATTGCTGAGAGTGGCGTACTGAAGTCCCCTACTATTATTCTGTTGTCTGTTTCTCTCCTAGGGTTTGTTAGTATTTAATATATTTTGGTGCTCTGCTGTTTGGAGCCTATATATTTACAGTTGTTATATCTTCTTGATGTGTTGACCCCTTTATCATTATAATGACCTTCTTTGTCTTGCCGTTTTTGGCTGAAGTATATTTTGTCTGATATAAGTATGGCTACACTCACTTTGTTTTGCTTTCTGAAATATTATCTTCCATCCCTTCACTTTGAGCTTATTTGTGTTGATAGAGCTGAAATGACTCTTGTAGGCAGCATATAGTTGGAACTTTTTTTTTCCAGTCATCCACTTTGTGCCTTTCGTTTGGTAAATTCAATCCATTCAGGGTGATTATTGGTATGTAAGGACTTATTATTCCACTGATCTTTTGCCTTCTGGTTATTTTGTGTCTCCATTGGGTTTTTTCTTCTTTTTTTGTCTACCTTTGTAGATGATTTACAGTGGTGATGTGCTCATTGTTCCCTTTTTTATGTCATGTCTCTCCTCTAAATTTTTGCTTTGTCTTTACCATGACATTTACATAAAATATCTAGTTGATGAACTAGTCCTTTTACTGCTGATAGGAGCCCATCTTCACTCAGCTACAGAGGTTTCATCAGTTTACATCTCCTATTATATTTTCAGTGTCACAAATGATCACTTTTTATGCTGTGAATTTGTTACCAAATGGTAGTAGCTATAGTAAGTTTTAATGCTCTTTTCCTTTAACATTTATGCTATAATTAATTAACACACTATTCTAAAACACAGTTCCAGTTTTCTAATTCTGACTGTATTTGTTACCTTGATCAGAGCCTTGTGTACTTTCATCTTTTTTGTTTCGTCTTGAAGAATGCCTTTCAGCATTTGTAGCAGTGGTGAACTCTCAGCTTTTATTTGTCTAGGAAAACTTTTATTTCTCTTTCATATCTGAAGAATAACTTTTCCAGGTAGAGTATTCTTGACTAGGAGCTTTTATCTTTCAATTCTTTTAGTATGTTATTCTGCTCTCTCCTGGCCTGCAGAGTTTCTGCTGAGAAATCTGCGTATTACCTAATGGAGATTCTTTTGTAGGATACTTTCTTTTTTCCCCTGCTGCCTTTAAAATTCTTTCTTTAGTATTGACTTTTGATAGTTTTCATTCTAAAATGTGTTGGAAAAGATCTTTTTTCATTGGGACAGCAGGGTGTTCTATTAGCTTCATAGAATTGTATGTCCAGTTCTTTCTCCAGGTTTGGGAAGTTCTCAGTTATTATTTCATCAAATAAACTCTCTGCCCCTGTCTCCATCTCTTCTCCTTCTGGTATACCTATTACTCTTATTTTTACTTTTTAAATGCAGTCTGATAACTCTTGTCAGTTTTCACTTAAAAAAAAAAACTTAGTTCTCACTCCCCTTACACCTGAATCATTTCTCAATTCCTGTCCTCCATATGGCTTATTCTTTCTTCCATCTGATCTGTTCTACTCCCAGTGCTTTCTAATCCAGTATTCCTCTCACCTATTGAGTTCTTCAGCTCCAGGATTATTGTTTTGTTCTTTTTTGTAATATCAGTCTCTCTAGTAAGTGCTCCTTCTATTCGTTAATTTTATTCCTGACTTCACTGAGTTGCCTTTCTGTGTTTTCTTGTAGCTTGTTGAATTTCTTCGTAATTATTTTGAATTCTGCAAAATAATAAATACTGCAGTATTCTGTATCTTTGAGACGGTTGCCTAGAAAATTGTCATTTTCCTTTTTGGATACTATATTACATGGGTTTTCATAGTGTTTCATGAAATGTGTCTCTGCCATAACATTGAAGTAGCAAACACCTTTCTTTTTAGGTGAAGTTTTCCTTTGACCCTTAATTCAACAGATTGGCAATCAGAAGCCGTTCTTTTGCTTTCCAAAAGGTGGCGCTATAGCAAAAATTTTGGGTTTCTCTTCCCAAAGCTGACTCACCACTAAAGTTCGGAGTGTGTGCATGGTAAAAGCTGTTGGCAGAGTCTAGGAAGTGTATGCTTGGTACCTGGACCTTTTTGGTGGAAGAACCCAGAGGTTTGTGGACAGACAGCAGGAAATGCATTCCTTCATTTCTCTTTGCCTGCCTTCTTTCCTTTCTTACCCTCCCCCTCCCCTTCAGAAATCCTCCAGCTGTGGCCCTCATCACAGTCACTTTGCTCTCACTCATCACTTTCACTTTCTACCTCCTCTGCTCGAGAGGTCACTGCTGCCAGTACCTTGGATCTGCAGCCTCCTCCAAGGTCCAGTCCACCCACTTTCAGATGTGGGTGCAGTGCAGAAGCACTTTTGTTCAGCTGTGGATATCCAATTAATTGTAAATTGAAGTGGGGAGGAAAAAGGAATGACTCACAGGGATGTGACACTGATGTCACTCAGTTTTGACTTTTAAACGGTGATACGCATAAGTGGACAAGCATTCTAAGGTGTACTCTGTATAAATGTTTGTATTAGTGTACCTTTATGTAACCTCCACCCCAATCAGTATACAGAACATTTCTTGCATAGCATCAAGTTCCATCATGCTCTCTTCCCAGTTTGTAACCTACAACTCTGAAGTAAACAGTATTCAGAATTTTTCAGCATGAATTTTACCTTTTCTTGAAGCCATACAGTATCTACATTTCATACAGTATGCATGTTCATACAGTATATTGTCTTTTGTGTCTATTTTTTT
This sequence comes from Bos grunniens, assembly GCF_055505025.1. Lineage (NCBI taxonomy): Eukaryota > Metazoa > Chordata > Mammalia > Artiodactyla > Bovidae > Bos > Bos grunniens. Next base: position 51,035,783 of record NC_141180.1, read on the forward strand.
GGTAACAGGGTTTTCCATGTTATGTGTATATCAGTAGTGTGTCCTTTTTTAAAACTGCTGCTTAGTATAGTATTACATTGTACATAAATACTAAAACAAATTATCCAATGATGATACAGTAAGTGAAACTCATACATTATTAGCGAAACTACTGATACAATTAATCACTTTTGAAAACTCTTTGCAACATTTTCTAAAGTTGAAAATACACTATCCCATGACCCAGAAATCCTACTGCTAGGTAGATATCCAAGAGAAATAAGTACATATGACCATCAAAAGAAATATATAACAACATTCACAGAAACCATGTTTAAAATAGTCAATATCTGGAAATAACTCAAATGTTCAACAACAACACCTTGGATGAAATGGTCTGAATATCTGTGTCAGATCAGATCAGCCGCTCAGTCGTGTCTGACTCTTTGCGACCCCATGAATCACAGCACGCCAAGCCTCCCTGTCCATCACCAACTCCCGGAGTTCACTTACTGTATATCCCCATCAGAACTAGATATTGTCAGCTTTTCAAAATTTTAACCATTCTGATATCTGTATATTGGAGTTTTGCTATGATTTTAAATTTGTATTTTCCTTGTAGGTAATAAGGTTGATATCTTTTCATATATTTACTGTCTATTTGAATATTGAATATTCAGTCAATATTCAGCTCCCTTTTTTTCCATTAGGTCTTACATGTCTTTTAAATAAGTTTTATTTTACCACTTCACAAACAGTATCAGACCCTTATGACAGCCCTTTATGTCATTGTTTTATAGTTTACCTGTTTCTGTGTTGTAAACCTTTCAATACTTTTATTTTATTCTTGCTTTATACTCATTTATTTATAAAATAGCTTTTTATTTACCCACATGTTTACTCTTTTTGTATTCTTTATTTTCTCCTGGTGATCCATGTATCCATCCAGAACCTTTTTTCTTTAGTCTGAAAATTTCCTTTAGTGTTTCTTATGATTACATGTGTTGTGACTCAATCACTCAGATTTTGTTTGTCTGAGATGCCTTCATTTTTGAAGAATATTTGCTGGTTTAGAATTCTAGCTTGGAAGGTGTTTTCTTTCAATGCTCTACAGATTTCATGGCATTGTTTTCTGATTTCCAGTACATTTGAGAAGTCAGCTGTTAGTCTTGGTTTCTTAAATATACTCTAGCCGTTTTTAAGTATTTCTCCTTAACTTCAATTTCAAGCAGGATGGCTATGATCTACCTGGTAAAGTTTCTTTGTATTAATGTAAATCCTGTTTGGGATTCACTGAGCTTCTGAATACTTGATTGATATCTTTCATCAGTTTTAGAAAATTCTGTTCATAATCTCTGAATATTTCTTTTGCTCCATTCACAATCTCCTCTCTTTCTGGGACTCCAGTTACATATATCTTAGATTGTGTCCCTTATTCCTTTTATTCTCAGTCTCATTTCTTCCATTGTTAGGTTTTTTTGTGCTTAATTCTCTATAGACTTGCCTTTAGGTTCATTTGTCTTGTCATCTGCTATATCTGTTCTGATATGAATCCATTCAATGAGTCTTAATTTCAGATATTGTCTCTTTTAGTTCAGGAATATCCATTTGCTTTATTCTTACAGTTTTCAGTTCTCCATTGAAATTCCCCATTTTTTGTTTACTTTTTCATTTGTTTTCGTTGTTTCAAAGTCCTGACCGCTAATTAAAACACCTGGAGAGAGGAATAGCTGCTGGGTAAACAGCCCTAACAGTGGCTGCATAGCAGATGTGTGTGCCTGTGAAGCCAGCTGGATAGGTTGTCTCTTTTGTGTTAAAGTCACTAAAGATAATAATAAAAAGAGTTGTAATGAAAAGAAGGACAGTGGGTAACTATGATAAACAGGTAATGGGCATTTTAGAAGATCTGGGATTTATGGGAAGGACAGAGACGGCAAAGAGGAACAAGGATACCTCCTGCACCTCCATACCCTGCAGTGTGGGGGTTGTTGAAGGAAAAAACCAACTAATGTCCAGTGGATACGTTTATGCCTCCCCATTTTCTACTCTCAACTTAGATGTCTTAAAAAAAAAGAAAAAATGTTTCTTAAAAATAATAAATACAGAATGTACCAATTTTTAACATGTTTTTGAAACCAAAGAAAAAGAAATGTGTAAAAAATACTGGATGTGAAAGGTCGTGATTGAATGCACAATATGGTGTATCTTACACCTTTAATTCAAATTAACAAATATGGACCACCATCATGTGAATATAATGATACTGTTCTCTATACAGACGATGAATATAAATTAGAAAATCTCCATCTTCTGAAGGTCACAGTCCCTTGGAGTTTTCAGATCAGTTCAGTCGCTCAGTCGTGTCTTGACTCTTTGCGACCCCATGAATCGCAGCACACCAGGCCTCCCTGTCCATCACCAACTCCCGGAGTTCACTCAGACTCACGTCCATCGAGTCAGTGATGCCATCCAGCCATCTCATCCTCTGTCGTCCCCTTCTCCTCCTGCCCCCAATCCCTCCCAGCATCAGAGTCTTATAAATAAGTAATATATGTATATAAGTAATAGGTTACCTTAAGCAATGTGTGCATAAGATTAGTAATCTAAAGCGATCAGTAATGATTTGTGCTAACAAAAAAATTATGATGAGGTAGAAATTTACTATTTGGGATCTTTCCATGAGCTGGCAGAATAATTATTTTAGGACCATTTCTTTTTTTTCTTTTGATGGTGTCTGGAAATATGCCTGACTATATTTAATGCTTCTTTAGTACTTTTTATCTTTCAATTAGAACAACAAGTTAAAATAATTATCCCTATTTTAGCTAAGCTGATGAAGCAAGTCATCTGTAGGTGGGCCTCCATTTTCATACATGACATTTGGAAGGCCAGCTCTTCTACATGTTTTGTATTAACATCTTTAAACCTCTCTTCATACACCAGACTCAGTTTTTCATATATCACCTGACATACATTTTGATGACAGTTTATGCTAGGATGAAAGGGAACTGAATGGTCGACTCACTGGCAGAGTGTACCAACAGTATTTAAAACTGAAGACCACCTATATTAGAAGGTAGATAGTTATAATTCTAGTGACATTATAACTCTAGTGGAGTTTTGTGATTTAATTTTAATCTGTTTACATGCTTTTTTTGTCAGTGGGTAGATGCTTTGACCAGTTGAATTAAGTAAAGATTTCCCTAGAAAAGAAATATATTGGCATTAGTTTTTCAATTTTAGAATGTGGGTATATTTCTCATTCTTTCTTTTTTTAAAGAGTCAACGCAGACTGTCCAGGCTCTGCAGTATTCAACTGCTGATGGTCCACTAACAGCAAGCAAAGATTTAGAAATAAAAAGCTTAAAAGAAGAAATTGAAAAACTAAGGAAACAAGTAAGAGGTAAATTCCTGATTCATTATTAATTCAGTTTAGTAGATATTTTTAAGTGTTTTATTCACACAAAAAAAAACATTTATTGAGTACCTGTTATGTGTTAAGTGATGTGAGCTGTATGCCAGTGAGGGAAAGGCAAACAAGAATGGCTCTGCTGTCAAGGAGCTCATGTTTTGGTCTTGGAAAAAGATAAAGAAATAGTTTTTTGCAGTACGTTGACAAAGGTCAGAAGATAAACACAGGTACATGGAGAGTGCACAAAGAGGAGCACCTTACCAAGATTTAAGTGAAAAAACATGACTTTTTGGGAGGACCTATTAGTTTGGAATAATTAGTGGAAACTTGTCTGGCAAAGCATTTAAATGAGTGGTTCATTTTTCAGTGTATTGCTGAAGTTAATTGAAATTAATTATAATTGTTGATATGCCTATTATATCTATTCATCATTTATTCCATTCAATAAATATTTATGTACTAGGCCTTATTTTATGTTCTTGGGATGCAGTACTAAACAAACCAATAAAAATTCTTACTGGAGTGAAGGGCAAACACGAGACATGAAACAGTAACTATGCACCTTTGTGAATGATATGGTATGTTGCAAGCTGATAAGTGCTTACAAATAGAGGAGAATAAGGAGAGTGGGTCTAAAGTCTAAGATGATAAGTTTTATTGTTTTAAATAGGGTAGTCCACATGAGCAAAATATTGAAAAAGGTAAAGGGGATTAACCAGACAGTTAAATGGGAAACACATGATCCGAGAAGACAGCTCAACCAGTGCAAAATCCCTACAGTCAAAACTATGCCTTGTGAGTTCAAATTAAACGTAAGAAGACAGTGTGGCTAGAGCAGAATGAGGAAGCAGGTGGAATGGGTGGAGATGAGGATAGAGAAATAAAGAGCTGAGGAGGGCTCATTGCCTGATCAATGGAGTCTTACTGACTGTTCCGTCTTTGGTTTGTTCTGTGAGTGAACCTTTTGCAGGATTTAAAGGTATCACATGATCTCAGTAAGTATAGGGAGAGAAAGAGAGAGTAGAGGGAAGAAAAAAGATACTGTTTTAGCTAGGAAAGTCAGACCTCTCTAGAAAAGTGGTTTTAGGCCAAAACAAGTAAAGAAAAGAAGGAATCTGACAGTGTCTTTTATAAAAAGGACTATTTAAAATAAAATATTAAGACACAAGGAGACTTAAAATTTGAGCATAATTTATGCTGTTCTCTTTTTTTAAGTAGCTCTTTTAAGAAAAATATCTTCATCAAATTTCTGTAGATTTTTCTTTCTAAAAATGAATAAGATTTGGAATATTATAAATAGAAAAATTTACTTTGATGTCAACACCGTAACATTATGTAGCACTTAGTATATTTAAGTTTTATGGCACTAAAAAAGCAGTGGAACACAAGGCACCAGATAGTATGGTTACTAAGGTGTCTTCAAAGAGGTGATACGGATTTGGAAAACTTGTTTACATAGACCCATCTCACTAATGGGCTTCCCTGATGGCTCAGATGGTAAAGAATCCGCCTGCAACTCGGGAGATCTGGGTTCAATCCCTGGGTTGGGAAGATCCCCTGGAGGAGGGCACAGCAACCCACTCTAGTATTCTTAGCTGGAGAATCCCCATGGAGGAGCCTGGCGGGCTACAGTCCATGGGGTGGGAAGAGTCGGACACGACTGAGCGATTAAGCACAGCACAGCGCATCTCACTAATATGTTCTAGGAGGGTTTTTTGGTTTTGTTTTTGTTTTTAAGATTCCTTGGGGTTTTCTTTGCTGACCATTATGCAGCTGCAAATATGAACAATTTTCTTTTGCCCTTTCTGATCTGGGTGCTTTTTCTTTTTTTATCTTACTGGCTAGAACTTGTAGCACTTTGTTGCAGAAGAGTGGTGAGAACAGATGTCCTGGTTTTCTTTCCTATCTTAGGGGGAAAGCATTAAGTCTTTCACCTTTAAGTGTAATATTAGCTGTAGAATTTTTATAGATACTCTTTATCAAGCTTTTTATATTATAGAAACTCTCCTCTATTTCTACATTTCTAAGGGTTTTTCATGAATAGATATTGAACTTTGTCAAATATATATTTTGCATTGATTGATATAAGCATGTGTTTTTTCCCTTAGTTAACCTTATACTATGGTGAATTAAATCGGTTGATTTTGAAATATTAAATCAACTTTATATTCCTGGAATATATACATCCCTGGTCATGGTGTATATTTATTTTTATAAATTAATTCTATTTTCAATATTGTGTTAAGGATTTTTTTAATCTGTATACATGAGAGATACTGGTCTTTGTTGTGTTTTTTCTCCTTTTTTGTGTTACCTTTTTCTGAGTTTTTAGTTTGCTTTTCCTTTTTTGTTTTTTTTAAATATGATTGACATGTAACATTATGTTAGTTTCAGATGTACAACATAACAATTCAGTATTTGTATATGTTGTGAAATATTCACCTTAGTAAGTTTAGTTCACTTCCATCACCATACATAGTCTCAATTTTCTTTTTTGTGTGTGTGATGAGGACTTATAAGATCTATTCTGTTATTAACTTTGAAATATACAGTATGGTATTATTTACTGTAGACACCAGTGTTTTACATTACATCCCCAGTGTTTATGTATTATATAACTGGAAGTTTGTATCTTTTGACCATCTTCCCTCCTTTAATATACCCTGCACCCCGTCTCTTAGAACCACCAGTATTCTTTATATCCATGAGTTCGGTTTGGTGGTGTTGTTTTAGATTCCAACTATAAGTGAGATTTTACCGTATTTGTCTTTCTCTGTCTGATTTCAGTTAGCATAATGTGCTCAAGGTCCAATTCATATTGTCACAAATGGCAAAATTTCTTTTATTTTTTTATAACTGAAAAATATTCTGTTACACACACACACACACACACACACACACACATTTTATCAATTCATCCATCAGTGGGCACTTAGCTTGCTTCTGTGTCTTGGCTACTTTAAATAATGCTGTAATGAATATGAGAGTGCACACATCTTTTTAAGTCAGTGTTTTTGTTTCATTCTGATAAATACCAGAAGTAGTGTTGCTGGATCATATGGTAGTTCTGTTTTTAATTTTTTGAAGCCTCTCCATACTGTTTACTGTAGTAGGAGCCCCAATTTACATTTCCACCAGTACTGCAAAAGGGTTCCTTTTTTTCCACATCTTTGCCAACACTTTTTATTTCTTATCTTTTAGATGACAGCCATTCTGACAGGTGTAAGATAATGTTTCACTGTGGTTTGATTTACATTTCCCTGATAATTGGTAATGTTGAACACCTTTTCATGTTGGCTGTCTGTATGTCTTTTTTTAGAAAAATGTCTCTAGCTCCTCTACCCCTTTTTGGATGGGATTATTTGTCTCTATTAACTTGTTGACCTTAAAAATAAAAGTCAGTTATTTTTCCAGAAAAAATAATGGGTTTACTTGGGAATATCAGAGAATTGCAATAGGGCAAGCAAGCCACAGCAAAATCCATAGCCAAGTCTAACAAAGTAGAGGAACATTATTTTATAGAGAAAAATGAGAAAGTTGAGAAAGATTGTTTTGAATGAAAGTTCATTGGGGAAAAGTGAGAGTTTAGGGTGATGATGGTTTCTCATTGGCTGAGTTCCTGGGGTAGTTGATTTTTTGTACGAGATGTGATATACTGTCTTTCCCGTTGGGGCCTGTAATTGATGCTTTGTCTATAATTGACAGTTCTTTCTGTAATTGATGTAGAGAGGTCTGTGTTGAGTTTCCCCCGTCTGGCCTCCCAACTCCATTTTAGTGAGGCTTCTATTGATTTTCACAGATACTTTGTCAGATATTTGATTTGCAAACATTTTCTCCCATCCTGTATGTTGCTTTTTAATTTTGTTTATGGTTTCCTTTGCTGTGCAGAAGCTTTCTAGTTTGATGTAGTCTCATTTATTGATTTTTGCTTTTGGCTGTGGTGTCAGCGTAATTGTTGTATTGCTGGCCTCGTAAAATGAGTTTGAGAGTACTCCCTCTTTTATTTTTTGAAAGAGTTTAAGAAGAACTGACATTGACTCTTATTAAAGTGTCTGGTAGAACTCACCAGTAAAGTCATCAAGCCCTAGATTTTTCTTTGTCGGGACGACTTTGATTACTAATTCAGTATTCTTACTCTAGTTGCTTAACCTGTAAAGCTAGGTGTCCTGAGTTTTGTTTTGTTTTGCTGTGTTTAATGCTGTGAACTTCCTTCTTAGAATTGCTTTTGCTGCATTCCATAAGTTTTGATATATTTTTTATATTTTCATTTGTTTCCAGATTTTTTTTGAAGTTCCGCTTTTAATTTCTTTTTGACCCACTGGTTACTCAGGAATGTGTTACTTTCCACATTTTTGTGAATTTTTCCAGTTTTTCTCTTTAGTAATTTCTAGTGTCATATTTTGTGGTTGGAAAAATTCCTTGGTATGATTTCAGTCTTTCTAAATTTGTTAAGACTTGTTTTGTAACCTAACTTGATGTACCCTGAAGAAATGTTCCAGTGTTTGAGAAGACTGTATGTGTGCTGCTGTTGGTTGGAATTTTTTGGTTAGGTCCTAGTGGTCTGAAATATAAGCCATGTCCAGTGTTTCCTCATTGATTTTCTGTCTGGATAGTGTATCCATGGTTGAAAGTAGAGCACTGAAGTCCCCTACTGTTATTGTATTGTTGTCTATTTCTCCCTTCAGATCTATTGCATTTGCTTAATATATTTAGGCACTACAATACTGGGGTCATAGAAATTTATAATTATTGTATCCTGTTGATGAGTTGACCCCTTTATTATTATATAATAACCTTTTTCGTTTCTTGTTACTATTTTTTACTTATCTTCCATTTTGTCTGATAAAAGTGTGGCTACCCTTGTTCTCTGTTGGTTTCCATTTGCATGGAATACCTTTTTCCATTCCTGCATTTTGAGCCTATGTGTGTCTCATAGGCAGCAGGTAGTTGGGTATTGGTTTTTTATCCATTCAGTCACTTGAGGTCTTTATTGGAGAATGTGATCCATTTATATCTAAAGTAATTATTGAGTAGGTATGGATTTACTAATGTCATCTTATGTTTTCTCACAATTTTATAGTTCCTTTGTTCCAGGCTTCCTCTCTTATTGACTTCATTTGTTACTGTTGTTGCTCAGTTGTGTCCAGCTCTTTGTGACCCCATGGACTACAGCATGCCAGGCTTCCCTGTCCTTCACCATCTCCCAGAGTGTGCTCAAGCTCATGTCCATTGAGTCAGTGATGCCATCCAGCCATCTCATGCTCTGTCATCCCCTTCTCCTGCCATCAATCTTTCCCAGCATCAGGGTCTTTTCCAGTGAGTCAGTTCTTCACATCAGGTGGCCAGAGTATTGGAGCTTCAGCTTCAGCATCAGTCCTTGCAATGAATATTCAGAGTTGATTTCCTTTAGAATTGACTGGTTTGATCTCTTTACTGTCCAAGGGACTCTCAAGAGTCTTCTCCAGAACCACAGTTCAAAACCATCAATTCTTTGGCGCTCAGTGAATTGATGATTTTTCCATAGTGGTGCTTTGATTTCCTTCTCTTTCTCTTTTGTGTAGCTCCTGAAGATTTTTGCTTTGTGATTTCCATAAGGCATGCATAAAATATCATATTACAATCTATTTTATGTTGATGACAGCTACTTATTCTCTCGGTTTATTATTTAATTGTTTTAATTATTTCCTCTTCAGCTATTTTAGAAGCACATCAGACAAGGTTATGTTTTCTTAAACTATGAAATATAATTTAGAAAACTTAAGGTGAGAAAAAAATTCCATTGTATTTACCCATATTTTTATATGATGCTCTTCTTTCTTCCTGATATTGTTGAATTCCTTGTTTTGTTGTTTGCTTTCTATTTAGAGACTTTAACTATTTTTTAAAGGAAGGTCTGCTACCAACAAATTCTCTTCATTTTTCTTTATCAAAGAATGTCCTGATTTTCCCTTTATTCCTAAAAAATATTTTTGCTGGACATAGTCTATATTGTAAGTTTTCTAGCTTGTTTGTTTGTTTGTTTAAGCATCTGAAAAATACCATACTGCTTCCTCTAGGTTTCATGTTTTCTGAGGAGACATTCACTGTCATTCTGAGTATTTTTTTCCCCTTTACACAAGGTGTTTTTCTCTTGACTGCTTGCACAGTTTTTCTTTTTCTTTAGTTTTCTTGTGTTTAATGATGTGTTTGGGCATGAATTTCTTTGGGTTTGTTCTATTTTGTGTTTGTTCTTCTTGAATCTTTAGGTTTATCAGTCTTGCCAAATTTCAGAATTTTTTAGACTATTTCTGTAAGTACTTTTACAGACCTGCCTACTTTCTCTTCTTCTGAGACTCTGATGACACAGGTGTAAGATCTTTTGTTAATCATCCCACAGCTCCCAGAGGTTCTGTTCATTTTTGTTTTTATTTTATTTTATTTTTTTCCTGTTATTCAGATTGGCCAATTTCTGTTGTTTTATCTTCAAGTTCACGGACGCCTTTGACACCTCCCCTGTGCTGCAGAATCCACCTGTCAAGATTTTTATTTTATTAATGTCTAAAATTTCCATTTTGTTCTTTAACCTTCCATTTCTTTGCTGAGATTTTTTTGTCTTTGCTCTGGTCTTCTGTTTATTCATTTGTTTCAAATATGTGTATAATTGCTTATTGAAGCATTTTTATCATAGATGTGTTAATATCTTATCAGATTATTCTAACATCTTTGTTAAATATTTTGGTGTCAGCATCCATTGATTTTCTTTTCTTATTCAAATTGAGATTTTTCTAGTTCTTGGTAGGATGAGTGGTTTTGATTAATGACAGCAGATCTTATTTAACCTTCAACGTTAGCTGGCTTTTCTGGACACCACTCCAGCAATGGAGAGGAGGTTACCATCTCCTTATTGCCAGGTGGAGGTAGAAATCCAGTTTCCCCACCTGGCCTCCTTTGACACCCAATGAAGGGCTCCTTGTTATTCCTGGAAGGGAATGGAAGTTCCAGCCCACTGCCTAATACTATGATAGGGGTGGCCTTATTACTGCTGGGCGATGGTGAAAGCTCTTTTCTGATGGCACCCCAATAGGGAGAAGGGGAAGATCGTCATTACTGCTGGGTCGGGGGTGGACATCCTGGTTCTCCCTGTAGTTTTCACTGACACTTGTGTGAAAAGAGGCTTGTTACCAGCCAAGGTGGTTGAAAATCCTGCTCTCCCTTCTCTACTTACCCTCAGGTGTGTTTGGGCACATACCCAATTGGAAATTGGATTGGGAATTTAGCTCCTCACTTGTCCCTAGCTGACGTATGACATAGGTGGGCATGGGGCCCCAGTGCTTTCTGTTGTGTTTAACTTGAGCAGAGTGGTTATTTTCTAAAACTTTCCTGTCTTGCTAGTTTGCCCCTTACTTGGTTCTTTGGCTACAAAGAGTAACCTTTGGGCCTTTATTCTCTGTTTCTGTTAGAATTTCTGGGTTGCTGGTTTCTTCAGCTCTGAGTCTATGAAATAAGAACCAAAAAGAAAAGCCAGAGAACTTAGCACTGTGTAGTTTCAGTGTCCTGACACACTGTGAAACTTCACCACCACCAATTTTTTTTTAATTTGTATATTGCTTTACTTCCCTCACCTCTCTACTAGACTGTAAGCTCCTTGAAAACAGTGACTTTGAGTATTGTATTCTTTGATATATTGAAGTGCCTGTAATAGTGCTTGGCACATAAAAATCCCTAAATCAATATTTGTTGATGACTGAGTAAATAAATGACTAAATGAAATCTCATTCTTGGAAATTTCTGACCACTTCCTAATGTGTGTTCCTGCATTGTATCTTTATAGGCAATTTCCAACATGCTTACATCCCTTACCTGCAAATAAATGGTCCCTGGAATTACCCAACTGGGGAAATTAATGGCCGTTAAATTATTGGTTGACTAATGTCCTTCCTTTATTCCTAACTTCTCTTTAAGTTCAGTGCTTATAGGACTATTCTCATTATTTTGGAATATAATCAGTGAAAAAGGCTATATCCCTTTTAGTATTCTTCCTTTCCAAGCACTTTTTTCTTGATCATGTGTTACTCTCAGTGATACTCTCAATTTTATTCCATCTCTGAAATATCATTCATTCGTTTTTTTAAAACCTTTTTGGAGAAGGAAATGGCAACCCACTCGAGTACTCTTGCCTTGAAAATCCTATGGGCTACAGTCCATGGAGTCACAAAGGGTTGGACACAACTGGGCGACTTTTTTTTGGTGGTGGTAAGAAAATACATAAGATAAAAATGGCCATCTTAACCATTTTTAAATGTACAGTCAGTAACATTAAGCACATTCACAATGCTGTGCAACCATCGACGCCATCCATCTCCAAAACCTTCCATTATCTCAAACTGAAACACTTGATCCATTAAATAGTAACTCCTGTTCCTGCCACCCACTAATACCTGGCATCCACCATTCTACTTTCTGTTCCTTTGAATTTGACTACTTTGGGAAACTCATATAAATAGAATCATCAAATATTTGTCCTTTTGTGACTGACTTATTTCACTTAGTGTAGTATATTCAAGATTTATCCATGTTACAGCATGTGTCATAATTTCCTCCCTTAATATGATATTCCACAGTATGTGTATGCCACATTTTGTTTATCCATCTATTTACCGATGGACCCCTTGGGCTGCTTCCACCTTTTGTTTATTGTGAATTATACTGCTGTGAAGATGAGTATACAAATATCTGTACAAAGTCTTTTTTGGGTGTATAATAAGCAGAATTCCTGAATTACATGCTAATTATGTGTTTGATTTTTTAGGAATTGCCATACAGTGGCTATACCACTTACATTCTTGCCAGCAACATTTATTCTTTCTTAATTCAGTCCATAGACATACATGTTGAGTTGCTTCTGTATACCAAAAATTACACTAGATACTAGAGGCATAGTGGTAAAATTGAGGTTAGATATGTCTCATTCATAATTGTATCCAAGCTGTCTTAAATAGTTTGCTGATTTAAAGAGCAAGAGATAAAACAAGTGGGCCCCTGAGGACCGGCCTGATGAATAGTCCTTGAGGCTTTAGTCCTGGCTTGAAAGGAAAATAAGTGTCCAGGTCACCTTCAATCTCTTGTGCCTCTACATACCTCATAAGCAAGATCTTTATTACTCAACATTAATGTTTTTCTCTTTTTTTTTCCCTATGTGTTACCCAGTATTTTTAAACTCCTAAAAAAATTGAATACACTTATAATTATTTGCATTTTTTTTGTATTTGCTTTCCTCATCGCACTTCAAACTCTTAAGTAGGACAGTTTCCTGATACCATATAACAGACACACAATATATATTGACCATATACAGACAAAAATTCATATTTTCATTTAATATTTTTATATGAAAAATAAAGGTATGTTTTCTAAATAAAACATCTGTTGTGACCTATAATGTGCTTTATATCCCCATACTTTTTATTGCCTCAAAGTTGGTGGTATGTGCCGCTGCCCCCGCCGGTGTACTACCGTCTGTGTCTCCAACTCTAAAATGCCCTTGCCCTTCCTCTGTCTCCCTATATCCATTTTCTCCTTCTTTTCTGTGTGTGTCACTCTCTCACACACACACACACAAACACACAAATACATGTACATAGTGTCCTACATTATGTAAGTTGAGGAGAAAAATAGTGAATGGGGGGGAAGATAATACGGAGCTCTTTTCCTTCATCGTGGTTTAGAAGTAAAATCTCTTCACATCAGAAGAGTTACCAGTTATTTGAGGAAATAAGACCACAATAGAAAAGCTGTGACACCACTTTTACGTATCAGAAAGAGGTGCTTTGTGCTGCCCGCCTTTGTCTGCCTCCAGTTTGAGCCCCTCTGCAGACTGTCGTGCTCCTCCGTGAGCGCTGCTTTGTGTGTGCTTAGTCGCTCAGTGGCGTCCGCCCCTGTGGACCCCACTGTACTGTAGTCCGCCAGCAACGCCTTAGTCATGCCTGTCTCTTACTTCCTCTGTCATCCATGTAACCTGCCCCACAATTTGTAATTGATTTTCTGCTTTTTAAAGAGCGTTGCTCTTGTCTTCCTATCGCCTTCAAGACAGAGACCATCTTTTATATTGAGATATACTACACAGTGCAAAGAAAATTGCTGTGTATTTTGCCCTCATTTAATCCTTGAGTTTCAGGATTCTACTCGCATCAGTGACTTAAGAACGTTTTGGTTGGTATGAGCTAATCTCACTCCCCTAGTATTGCTTTTCTCTTTATTCACTAAAACTGATTTTAAATAATTTCATCTAAATGTTTTGACTAAATCAAGTTGACATATATTTAATAGATATTTTTGTTAATCTTTAAGGATTTCTTTCAAAATTTTAATTGAATTAACTTTGTTGTAGTGAAAGTGAAGTTCCTTCTGCCTGAGCCGTTTTACAATAGTTGGCCAAAGTTCAGTATGTTCTGGACTTTTCTTGGTTTTTTTCTCCCTTTGGGGCAATATAAATTTCTGTGTATTCCAAATTACAGGTACTATACTTCTCTCCATATTAGAGGATTTTATAAATAATTGGGTAGGTTTGTCTTTTCCAATGTCTTTATCTAGTGCATTTCCTTATGTACTTCTCATAATTTACCTGATGTTTAAATGAATATTTTTAATTCTTTAGGCATTTCTGAAGTGTCTGAAATATGAATCATGAAAATCTGACATGTATTTTGTATATCTCCTTAACAGCTTCATTGTAAAACTTCTAACATGAAATGTCTGGGATAAAACTAAAATTTAACCTGTATTGAAATAAAACAATAAAAATATCCTTAAAGAGTATAGACATGGTCACATTTAATACACTTTGCTGTAAAGGTTATATGATACAGACATTTTATGAAATACTGATTATTTTTTTGTTTCTAACGAAGAGCAATTTTGATAAATGAATGACTCAATAATTTACAAAAGATTTTAGCATGCTAGGGAAGAGCTTTTCAAGGTAGAAGAAAGAAGTGAGAATTCTCAGAAGGCATTGCTAAATGTACCATGCTTCTACTCTAGATTGATATAGCTTACCCATAAAATTTGATTAAAATGACCCCAAAAATGACAGAAATAAGCTGTCACATACTAAATTGTGACTCCAAGTTATTGGAAATAACTAAATTGATACCTACTTCAGAAATTGTTAAAATTCTAAAAATGCTGAAAACTTAAAATAACAAAAAAAGATGTTTGAAAGAAATTAGTATAAACAAAAAAATTCCCACATAAACTGAAATTCGAAAAAAATGATAAAATGTAATTTTCTGAATATAAATCTGTGATCTTTAAGGTTAAACATCCATTGATATTTTCTATTGTTCTTCAAGGAAAACATTTCTTATTATATACTATTAAGACAAAATGAAAATAATTAAATGTAACTTTGCAGATATTTTCAAAATTGCCAAAAACTGTACTATCTATAAATGTATTTAGACTTCATAATACCTAATATAGATAAGCTTTTAATAAATCTAAGGAATCAGAACCAGTTAGTTTGTAAATTTGTGAATACATTTAGCTGACTTCTTGACTACAGGACTTTCTATGCAAATGAAATACTCTTCAACAGGATTCTTCATTTATTGAAAACATCAAATTCAGCAATGCCCAATGCTTTGTGCATTTATTCCCGACGTTTAATTTGCAAATGAGCCACCTGGGAATCTTGTTAAATATAGATTCTGATTCATTAGGTTTGATGTGGGGCCTGAGATTCTGCATTTCTAATAGGCTCCCAGAGGATGCTAATGCTACTTGTGTGAAGTTGACACTCAAAGTAACAAGGTTGTAAAGAATAGAAAATATCTAGAACAAAATTAACAATGAATGTGCTTAGATTTCTGTTTTCACTGGCTTTAATTCTTTGATTTGCTAATTTACTTTTAATGTCAGGGATATTTTATATCAACTTATTAAATTTTATGTAAGCATATGTTAACATTAATAATTTTATTTTTAAAATAACTCTTTTGAACTGATAATGGTTAAATATTTTTAATTGCATTACCTTTTTAGTTGGAGAGTTGATGTAAGATTGGTGGGCTGTAGTTGACTCTGATCCTCATTTAGCAATGTCACTTTAGGCAAGTTACTCAACTCCCTGAGCCTATTTCAAATATTTACTTGTAGAAATCAGAGTTTATTCTTTCACCACTAGTGAAACCAAGCAGGGTGATTTGGAGCATTAGTATTTGGAGCATCATACTGTAATTCGAGGATTATCAACAGAAGAATGCCAACTAATAGTTGAGGAAAATGTACCTGTTTTGTTTGATTGATTGTGTTCTTTTTTGTAAGTTTTAAGTTTTTAATTCATTCTGAAGTTACTATTTTTTGAAAGTATGGCCTTTTTTCTAATAAATATGTAAGATATTTTTGCACATAAATTTTGTGCAATATCTTTGCACATGAAATTTACTCTTTACACTGGCATTACCTATTCACCATCTTTACAGTGAACTGATAAGCATTTAATTGTCATGAGTCAGTGACATGTGGTGTCAGTAAGCTAAATACCAATTTCAAGATACTTAATTAACTTGGTTTAAAGCAACTCAGTGATAGTTTTTGAAGATTTATTGTAAATAGTTGGTGTTGAGTGTTTGTCTTTATGCAAATAGTAAATGAAACATTGTCTCCTATTTTTAGAATCAAGTCACTTGGAACAGCAACTTGAAGAAGCTAATTCTGTGAGGCGAGAATTAGATGATGCTTTTAGACAAATCAAGGCTTATGAAAAACAAATCAAGACATTACAACAAGAAAGGGAAGAATTAAATAAGGTAAAAATATATAGACAGATTGGTAAAGTCTTTTCTGAATTCTTAATCTTAATTCTTAATATTAATTACATTAGTAAATTTTTATGTTTTTCTTGAATCACTTTCAAACAGTGTTTGGTACAAATTCATTTATATTTATGGTCAGTTTAATAATATTTGTAATTTATAGCAGAGGTCCTATTTGTTTTAATAATATTTTATTAGTGGTTATTACTCACACAAGGCAGTGGCACCCACTCCAGTACTCTTGCCTGGAAAATCCCATGGACGGAGGAGCCTTGTAGGCTGCAGTCCATGGGGCCGCTAAGAGTCAGACTCGACTGAGCGACTTCACTTTCACTTTTCACTTTCATGCATTGGAGAAGGAAATGGCAACCCACTCCAGTGTTCTTGCCTGGAGAATCCCAGGGATGGGGCAGCCTGGTGGGCTGCCGTCTGTGGGGTCGCACAGAGTCGGACACGACTGAGGCGACTTAGCAGCAATGGTTATTATTATGTATTTAAAGGTAGGATTACTCAGCCAAACTTAGTTAACATAATAAGGATGAGCATCTGATATCTAGATTTATGGTTACTTTGCCAATTTTTAATAAGTTTTGATATTAAAAATCCTTTAGTATATTCTGAGAAGAGGGTAGTGCTAAAATGAAATACATATTGATAAAGAATTTTAAATGATTTGTCTGATACCCTACAGGCAGCAGATATTCTTTTTAAAATTTTTTTCATTTGAGGCATATACAAAATAAATGTAACATTATATATATAAATATACATATATATAAAGTTATAATGTTATATAGTATTATATAAGTTTTGATATAAATAATAGATAAACCTAACATCTAAATTAAGAAATAGACCATTACCTATTTTATGGAATAGCCCTGGGTAGTCATTTCCTTCCCTTTCTCTCCACTTCCCTCATGATGTTTTGAATTTTATGTTAATCATTCTTTTAGTTAAAAAAATTTTATCACATATTCAGTTCAGTTCAGTCGCTCAGTCGTGTCCGACTCTTTGCAACCCCATGAATCACAGCACACCAGGCCTCCCTGTCCATCACCAACTCCTGGAGGTCACTCAAATTCATGTCCATCGAGTTGGTGATGCCATCCAGCCATCTCATCCTCTGTCATCCCCTTCTCCTCCTGCCCCCAATCCTTCCCAGCATCAGGGTCTTTTCGAATGAGTCAACTCCTCGAATGAGGTGGCCAAAGTACTGGAGTTTCAGCTTTAGCATCATTCCTTCCAAAGAACACCCAGGGCTGATCTCCTTCAGAATGGACTGGTTGGATCTCCTTGCAGTCCAAGGGACTCTCAAGAGTCTTCTCCAACACCACAGTTCAAAAGCATCAATTCTTCAGTGCTCAGCCTTCTTCACAGTCCAACTCTCACATCCATACATGACCACTGGAAAAACCATAGCCTTGACTAGATGGACCTTTGTTGGCAAAGGAATGTCTCTGCTTTTCAGTACGCTATCTAGGTTGGTCATAACTTTTCTTCCAAGGAGCAAGCGTCTTTTAATTTCATGGCTGCAGTCACCATCTGCAGTGATTTTGGAGCCCAAAAAAATAAAGTCTGACACTGTTTCCACTGTTTCCCCATCTATTTCCTATGAGGTGATGGGACCAGATGCCATGATCTTAGTTTTCTGAATGTTGAGCTCAAAACAGTATATTAGTGTTGCTTGTTTTTAAGCTTATAAAATATTATAATTCATCAATATAACTGTTGATTATTCACTTAGTTGCTATAAAATACACTATTATTTCAAAACCCACAATTTACTTATCTAATTTTTTGTTTGCAGGCATTTAGGTTGCTTATAATTGATAACTACTATAAATGATGTTGCTGTGAACATTCTTGAACATATATCCAGATACACATGCAGACACACACACACAAGCAC
The DNA here is from genome assembly GCF_055505025.1 of Bos grunniens. NCBI lineage: Eukaryota > Metazoa > Chordata > Mammalia > Artiodactyla > Bovidae > Bos > Bos grunniens. The sequence goes on from NC_141180.1 coordinate 51,053,880, forward strand.
AAATAGAATAATTGGGTCATAGGCAATGCAGATATTCTATTTTTTATGATAATGTCAAATCATTTTCCACTGGTTGTACCAATTTATACTCCCACCAGTAGTGCATAGGAATTTTTATATTCAGCATTGCTTCATATTATTAGAAATGTTATTTTTGAAAAACCTAATCTAAATTGACATTTTAGGTCTAAAATGATATTTTAGTATGGCCTTAATTTGCATTCTTTAATTACTAACGAGGTCGAGTAACTCCACACATGTCCTTTTATCATTTGTATTTCTTATTTTGTGAAATACCTCTTAATATCCTTCATACATTTTTCTGTTGGGTTGTTTGTCTTTTCCTTATTTGTCTGTAAGAATTCTTGAAATTCTCTGGCATGCTAATCTTCTGTTGATTATATATGTTACAGAAGTCTCCCAGCTAGTGGCTTGTCTTTTCATTTTCTTTATAGGATCCTTTGAATAGCAAAAAGGTTTTAGTCTTAAAGTAGTGAAATTCATCAATCTTTATTTTTATGATTATTGCATTTGCTGGCTTATCTAAGAAGTCTGAGGTAAAAAAACAATTCTCCTAAATTTTTATCTTGACCTTTTATAAGTTTGGTCTTCATATTTAAGTTTTTAATGCATCAGATATTTACTTTTGTGTACCATATGAGATAAGGATCCACTTTCACTTTTTCCCATATAGCTAGCCAGCTGTTCATTTATTATATAAGCCCTCCTTCCTTCAGTGATGTGCAGTATCACCTCTCTCATATATTAAATTTCCATTTATTCAACTCTCTAGTCCTTGAAGGCTGTGATGGGATTTTATTTAAAATTGCATTAAATCTATATAGAACAATTTCAGGAGAATTGACACCATTATAATATTGAGTCTTTAAGTTCTTATCCATTATATATTAATATCACTCTAAATGCTCACAGGATTTCAAGAGCAAGGCAAGATTATTATCGTTTGCATTCAGAAAGAAAACTCAAGGAGAAGGAGTCCCAAAAAACTGAATGAGGGTGCTTATACAGAGGAGAGAGGCAGATGCTTGCCCTCTATCTCTACCCACCTTTCTGAGGGTCTCCTTGGAAACCTAAAGAGAAGAATCTAGGACCCTTTGAAATACAAATGAGTCACTCCAGTGAAAAGATAAGTCCGACTCTCCAGCTCTAAAAAGAGGGCGTCTCCTTGGTTCTAGCTCTTATCTCTCTCAGCCCCTCCTTGAAATGTAAACACCTAAGTCCAGGAGATAAATCTCTTTGCAGTTTTCTCACTGTCTAAATTAGTCATAAAGACTTGCTCATGTCCTAAGTTTCAGTAAAATTTGCTTAGAAAGGCCTAACTGTACAAAAATATAAAATTATTTAATCCACAAACTTTGTATATCTGTGTATCTTTAAAGTATTTTAAAATGTTTCTCCATAAAATTCTATGCAGGTCTTGTTTGCCTCTCCTTAAATTTATTATCCTAAGTTTTCATATATTCAATTGTGAAAAGAAAGTGTTAGTTGCTCCTTCATGTCCAAGTCTTTGCGATCCCATGGACTGTACTCCATCAAGCTCCTCTGTCCATGGGATTTTCCAGGCAATAATGCTGGATTGGGTTGCCATGCCCTTCTCCAGGAATCTTCCTGACGCGGGGATCAAACTTGGGTCTCCTGCATTACAGGCAGAGTCTTCACCATCTGAGCCACCGTTGAAGTCCCCAGTAAATTGTACCTTTAAATTTTTACTTTCTTACTGATTCTGTCCTAGCAACATTCCTAAACTCTTACTGTAGTAATATATTTGAGATTCTTTAAGGTTTTATAAAATAATGACAATTTTGTTTGTTTTCTTTACTGTTTTTTCTTTCCTTGTCTTACTGTATAAGCTAGGACCGCAAATACAACATTCAATAGAGGTGATGATAGCAGCCATCCCTGTCTTATTCCTGATTTCAAGAAAATATCTTTACTATTTTATCATTAATAATAATGTTTTCTCTAAGTTTTTGGTGAAGGTTATCTTCTTTTCTTATTTTGCTAATCATTTTGATCAAAAGGGTATTGAATTTATTAAATGTACTATTTTTGCACAGTACTGCAACAGATTTCTAGGAATTTGTTAATACCTATTGATGGAATTATATAATTGTTCTCCTTTAATCAATTGGTTTTCTGACTTATGTTTATAGACTTTTTCTAATGTTAAAACATTTTTGCTCTTCTGGGTTAAAACTATATTACCCATATATTGTCTGCTAAATATTAATATGATAATACAGGTAGCAGTTATGTTGTATCTGTTCTAATAGTACTGTTTTAAGTGCTTTATATATATATTAGATCATTTAATCTTTTACAGAACCCTATGATTTAGGTATTGGTAGTAGTAGCAGCAGCAGCAGTAGTTATAGTATTTATGTAAATGGTGAGATCCCACACAAAGAAGCTTAAGTACATTTGTTCAAGATCATAGAGCTAGAAAGTGGGGAAACTGGAATTTCAACACAGGGAGTTGAGTTCCAGAGTTCATGTTTATCCACTTTATATATCACTGAACTTATTTGCTAATGTCATTTTTTTAGGATTTTTTTAAATTTGTTTTCTTTAATAAGGAAACAAACCATCTTTCTTTTTTTTTTAAATATATATAAAGATATACTGGTCTCATATAATTCGCTGAGTAGCACTGCCTCTTTTTCTGTTCTCTAGAAAAGTTTGTATAAGAGAAACATTTTGATCCTTGAAACACTGGGAATCATCTGTAAAACCATCTGAGTCTAGAGATTTCTTTCATGCTGGGGGGATGAGGAAATTTTGTTAGCTATTGGTTTGGTTACTTTAATTGTTATAGAACTATTCAGGTATATTTAGGCATTCTATTTCTTCTTGAAACAGTTTTGATAAATTTAGTTTTGTAGGAATTTGTTCATTTCACAAGTTGAAAAGTTTATTGGCATAAAATGTTTCATTGTATCCTTTTACCTTTTTTGATTTCCTCTAGATTTGTGATTATATCCTCTCTTATTTTTTTCACTTCTAAATGCTCTATAAAATTGTTTTATAAACAACTTCAATACTCTTTTTGCCTGATCATTTTAGTCTTTTGTCATTTTTCTATTTTTATAATTTCCTTTCATTTCTTCATTTTATATATAGCAATATATTAGTATCTGATGATTCTAATATCCAGATACATTGGGGTTTATTTTTATTGTTTGTAATGTTTGCTTATAGTTGTTTGTCCTTTGGGTGTTTGGGTAATCTATGGTTGTGAGCTCATATTTGTATGCTCTTAAAAAAAAATACCCTAGATTTCATTGAGACGCTTTTCCTCAAAAAAGATTTGCATTTCTTTTTGCTGGGAGGCAGGTGATTCTTCTGACCCAAGTCTACTTTAGCCCCTTCTAAGTTTCTCACTTTAATTAGAGAGTTTAGCTTTTCTCTTTGCTGCTGGCCCAAGAGTTGGTCCCCACATCAAATATAACTGTTGTTTTTATCATTTGTAATCATTTGATATAATTTTTTAAACCTTACAGATAGCCATTACATTTCACAAAATCTTTATTTTGATCATTGTATCTTTCATTTCTGTACCATTTATTTATTTATTGAAATGAAGGTAATTCAGGTTAAATCTTTGCAGTTAGAATGTTAGCATAAGAAATTGAGAATATGAACAGAGCATCATGCTACTAGTATCTGTTCAAAAGTAGTTCATTTCTTTTAATTTTATTCCAAGGTGAATAATTTTGGCTCTTCTTGGCTTCATGATAGCTAATTTGATGGCCAAATTTGGTCCCTAGGTTGCAGAATTGGTAACTTATATTCTTTTTACAAAACTGTAGGAACTAGTCCAGGCTAGTGAGCGATTAAAAAACCAATCCAAAGAGCTGAAAGACGCACACTGTCAGAGGAAACTGGCCATGCAGGAATTCATGGAGATCAATGAGCGGCTAACAGAATTGCACACCCAAAAACAGAAACTTGCTCGCCATGTCCGAGATAAGGAAGAAGAGGTGGACCTGGTGATGCAAAAAGTTGAAAGCTTAAGGCAAGAACTGCGCAGAACAGAAAGAGCCAAAAAAGAGGTTAGTAGTCAGGCAAATTTTGTAGTGGCCATGGGGTAGTGATTAAAGCTGCTTTTTCAGACTAGTGAAATAATATATATTTCATTTAATTTTTGAAAAAAGTTTTTTGTTTTTTTTTTTTTAGTTTGGTAATGTTATTTAATATGAATTTCAACATTTGAGTTATCTCCCTATTGCAAGGTAAATTCTCATGGGGAAAACATTTTATTAGAGAAACAATTATAATCATGAAATCAGCTTTTTTCATTTTCCTTTAAAAGCTGGAAGTTCGTACAGAAGCTGTGGCTGCTGAAGCATCTAAAGACAGGAAATTGCGTGAACAGAGTGAGCACTATTCTAAGCAACTGGAGAATGAACTAGAGGGACTGAAGGTAACTTTTGATACCATGTTTATCAAGTTGAATAAATTTTCTCCCCTTTATGCCTAACATGATTACTAGTTGTGTGCTCCTTTTGGTATGGAGTAAAAACTAGCTATCCTTCAAATATAGTATTCTTAATTCTCATCAGTAGGAAGCTGGTGTAGACTTCTTAATCATGCTGCAAGGAAACGGAAGGCTGTGTTTAGTGGAGAAATCTGTTAGGAAGGAGTTAAAATATTTATGAAGGTCTGCATACCTGGATGAGATACATTGGTAATCTCATGGGAGGCATGGTTAGATGTCTTAGACCCTCTGTCTTGTCTACACATGGACATCACCAAATGGTCAATACCAAAATCAGATTGATTATATTCTTTGCAGCCAAAGATAGAGAAGCTCTATACAGTCAGCAAAAACAAGACCAGGAGCTGACTGAGGCTCAGATCATGAACTCCTTATTGCCAATTCAGACTTAAATTGAAGAAAGTAGGGAAAACCACTAGACCATTCAGGTATGACCTAAATCAAATCCCTTATGATTATACAGTGGAAGTGAGAAATAGATTTAAGGGCCTAGATCTGATAGATAGAGTGCCTGATGAGCTATGGAATGAGGTTCGTGACATTGTACAGGAGACAGGGATCAAGACCATCCCCAAGAAAAAGAAATGTAAAAAGGCAAAATGGTTATCTGATGAGGCCTTACAAATAGCTGAGAGAAGAAGGGAAGCTAAAGGCAAAGGAGAAAAGGAAAGATATACCCAACTGAATGTAGAATTCTAACAACAGCAAGGAAAGATAAGAAAGCCTTCCTCAGCAATCAATGCAAAGAAATAGAGGAAAACAATAGAATGGGAAAGACTAGAGATCTCTTCAAGAAAATTAGAGATACCAAGGGAACATTTCTTGCAAAGATGGGCTTGATAAAGGACAGAAATGGTATGGACCTAACAGAAGCATAAGATATTAAGAAGAGATGGCAAGAATACACAGAAGAACTGTACAAAAAAGATCTTCAAGACCCAGATAATCACAATGGTGTGATCACTGACCTAGAGCCAGACATCCTGGAATGTGAAGTCAAGTGGGCCTTAGGAAGCATCACTACAAACAAAGCTAGTGGAGGTGATGGAATTCCAGTTGGGCTATTGCAAATCCTAAAAGATGATGCTGTGAAAGTGCTGCATTCAATATGCCAGCAAATTTGGAAAACTCAGCAGTGGCCACAGGACTGGAAAAGGTCAGTTTTCATTCCAATCCCAAAGAAAGGCAATGCCAAAGAATGTTCAAACTACTGCACAATTGCACTCATCTCACATGCTAGCAAAGTAATGCTCAAAATTCTCCAAGTTAGGCTTTAACCGTATGTGAACCATGAACTTCCAGATGGTCAGGCTGGATTTAGAAAAGGCAGAGGAACCAGAGATCAAATTGCCAACATCCGCTGGATCATCAAAAAAGCAGGAGTTCCAAAAAAACATCTATTTTTGCTTTATTGACTACACCAAAGGCTTTGACTGTGTAGATCACAACAAACTGTGAAAAATCTCAAAGAGATGGGGATCCCAGACCACCTGACTTGCCTCCTGAGAAATCTGTATGCAGGTCAAGAAGCAACAGTTAGAACTGGACATGGAACAGCAGAATGGTTCCAAATTGGGAAAGGGGTACGTCAAGGTTGTATATTGTCACCCTGCTAATTTAACTTATATGCAGACTACATCATGCGAAATGCAGGTCTGGATGAAGCATAAGCTGGAATCAAGATTGCCAGGAGAAATATCAATAGCCTCAGATATGCAGATGACACTAGCCTTAAGGCATTTTCACCATATGAAAGTGGTGAAATTTCACCCTTATGAAAGTAAAGAAGAACTAAAGTACCTCTTGATGAAAGTAAAAGAGGACAGTGAAGAAGTGGCTTAAAGATCATGGCATCCGGTCCTATCACTTCATGGCAAATAGATGGGGAAACAATGAAAATAGTGAGAGACTTTATGTTTTGGGCCTCCAAAATCACTGCAGATGGTAACTGCAGCCATGAAATTAAAAGATACTTGCCCCTTGGAAGAAAAGCTGTGACCAACGTAGATAGCATATTAAAAAGCAGAGATATTACTTTACCAACAAAGGTCTGTCTAGTCAAAGCCATGGTTTTTCCACTAGTCATGTATGGATGTGAGATTTGGACTATAAAGAAAGCTAAGCACTGAAGAATTGATGCATTTGAACATTGATCCTTTTGAACACTGTGGTGTTGGAGAAGACTCTAGAGTCCCTTGGACAGCAAGGAGATCCAACCAGTCTACCCTAAAGGAAATCAGTCCTGAATATTCATTGGAAGGACTGATGCTGAAGCAGAAACTCTAATATTTTGGCCACCTGATGCGAAGAACTGACTCCTTGGGAAAGACCCTGATGCTGGGAAAGGTTGAAGGTGGGAGGAGAAGGGGATGACAGAGGATGAGATGGTTGGATGGCATCACTGACTTGACGGACATGAGTTTGAGTAGGCTCTGTGAGTTGGTGATGGACAGAAAAGCTTGGCGTGCTGCAGTCCATGGGGTCGCAAACAGTCAGACACGACTGAGCGACTCAACTGAACTGAAATATCTCAACAGAAGTGCTTAGGAAGAGAAATCCTTGTGCCAGTTCTAGAGTTGGACTTTATTGTTTTAAAGCCTGGCCTCATCAGTTACTTGCTGTTTAATGCTGGACAAAACATTTAGTCTCTTTGGACTTTAATTTTCTCATTTGTAAAACCCTATCTCATTGGTTTTACATAAGGAGTACATATATATGTATGTAAGCTGCTACATCACATGTGTTCGGTTACTGATAGCTATAATAATGTTATTATGTATGTCAAAGTGAGAGAATTAGGATTAAATGGATATCATATTTCTGTAGCACTAAATTATAATCTGAATATGATGTCTGCCTTTTCCTGACTCTAACCTTTGCATATCCCATTTCCTCAGCATTGTCTGCCAGCCACCACCTCCACACACTCCTTGCAGGCCTAGTCTAGTATCTTATTCATCCAACAAATGAAAGACTTAAGTTGAATGTCTTCTGAGGAAGTTTAAGTATTCCTAATTCTGTGGTGCTTTAGAATTTTGTTAATAAATTTACAATAGCTTTTATTATAATTATTTATTCACAAAATGTCTCCCCATCTAAACTATTGAAAGCATAGGCTGGTATATTATTATCCTGGCACAGGACCAAATTTTCAATACTTGTTTAATAAGTGTGTTAAATCAGTGAATGAATGATGTGGTAGAATTGGCTAGAACTTGCTTGTTCTCTGAAAATTGAATAATAGTGGTTGCAAGTAAGTTTTTCTCTGCTTTAAATACAAATATGAACTAGATTTTATTTCTTGCTTTGGGGATTGGTTTTTCTTGTTTTGTTTTGATTAATTGTGATTCCATGGTCTTGTTTAGCTTTCCAAATTAGAAATGTTTCTTCCATAAAAATCTAGACTTCTAGAACAGAATTAGTATATAGAAGTCATTGCATTACCATCTCAAATAACTGTCAGTCAGGGACGGCTTCGTTTCCAGCACTATTTTAGATGCTTTTGTTAAAAACCAGAATCAGAAGGTACAAACTGAAAGAAATCTTAGAGATTATTCGCATTTGAGGAAAGTGAAACTCAGAAGAGTTTAGGATTTACAGTCTTAAATGACAGAGTACAATTTAAACCCAGGTTTTCTAATTCTCAGTACCATTCTATCTGCTAGTTTCCCCTTTTTTTTATCTTTACTAATCACTGCTGCATGAAGACTTCCAATCACATATATTAACCCACTGATCAAGCACTCATAATCTCTTGTATCTTTTAAAAATTTGTGGTAATAATAAAACTACCCAATAAATTAGTTAACACATTCAAAATACTTAGCCAATGGCCTGATACAAAGTAAAGGCTCAGTAACTGTTAGCTATGATTATTATCATAATTTTAGGATATTTCATTATATTTTAGGATTATTATCATTTCTTTAAGATATTCTAAAAGTGGGAATGTCTTGAATTAAACTTATATACATATAAATTTTGAAACTTATTTTGGCTCCTTTAAAAGGTTATAGGAATCTTTATTTGCATTGAGAATACTTTTCAATAGAATTGAGTGAAAGTTAGAAACTGTAGCACCCCACTTCTAAAAGTGGACAGAAGATAAATAAGGATACAGATGTCTTGATCAACAATTTAACCAACTATAACTAACAACACATATATAGAACTCTCCTCCCAACAACAGCAGAATATATATTCTTCTCAAGTGCGATTGACACATTGTCTAGGATAGACCAGATATTAGGTTAGGCCACAAAATAAATCTCAATAAATGTAAAAAGACTGAAATCACACAAAGTGTCTACTCCAATTTCACCATAGAATGAAGCTAGAAATCAGTATCATAAGGAAAACTGGAATGTTAAAATATGTGTCAATTAAGCAAGGCACTCTTAACCAACCCATGGGTCAAGTGAAGAAATCACAATGAAAATTAGAAAATACCTGTAGGCTAATCAAATGAAAACACCACATGGGATGCAGCAGAGGCAGTACTCAGAGGCAAATTTGTGGCTGTAAATGCTTCTATTAAAAAGTAAGAGTCTCAAATCAGTAACCTAACTTTATATCTTACAGAACTAGAAACAGAAGAGCAAAGGAAACAAAGCTAGCAGAAGGAAGTAAATAAAGATTAGAGCAGAGTTCAATAAAATGAGAAGAGAATAATAATAGAATGAAACCAAAGCTGATTCTTTGAAAGATCAGCAAAATTGACAAACCTTTAGCTAGACTTGACAGAGAGAGGGAGGAAGGGAGGAAACAACTAACATCAGAAGTGAAAGTGGATGTTGCTACCTGTCATCAAAAAGCAAAAGGATTATAAGAGAATACTCTAAATAACTCTGTGCCAACAAAGTAATCTAGGTGAAATGGATAGATCGAGACCCATGCAAATTATCTAAATGCAAGATAAAATACAAAGTCTCAACAGACTTATAACAGGCAAAGAGAATGAATTGGTAATAAGAAACCCATGACAAAGAAAAGCCCAGGACCAGATAACTTCACTAGTGAACTGAACCAAACTTTTAAGGAAGAATTAACACCAGTTCCTCTTACACTATTCCACAAAATATAAGAATAGGGAACACTTCCTAATTCATTCCCTAAGGCCATTTAACTTATATGCAGAGTACATCATGAGAAACGCTGGATTGAAAGAAACACAAGCTGGAATCAAGATTGCCGGGGGAAATATCAATAACCTCAGATATGCAGATGACACCACCCTTATGGCAGAAAGTGAAGAGGAACTAAAAAGCCTCTTGATGAAAGTGAAAGTGGAGTGTGAAAAAGTTGGCTTAAAGCTCAACATTCAGAAAACGAAGATCATGGCATCCGGTCCCATCACTTCATGGGAAATAGATGGAGAAACAGTGGAAACAGTGTCAGACTTTATTTTTGTGGGCTCCAAAATCACTGCAGATGGTGACTGCAGCCATGAAATTAAAAGACGCTTACTCCTTGGAAGGAAAGTTATGACCAACCTAGATAGCATATTGAAAAGCAGAGACATTCCTTTGCCAACAAAGGTCCATCTAGTCAATGCTATGGTTTTTCCTGTGATCATGTATGGATGTGAGAGTTGGACTGTGAGGAAGGCTGAGTGCTGAAGAATTGATGCTTTTGAACTGTGGTGTTGGAGAAGACTCTTGAGAGTCCCTTGGACTGCAAGGAGATCCAACCAGTCCATTCTGAAGAAGATCAGCCCTGGGATTTCTTTGGAAGGAATGATGCTAAAGCTGAAACTCCAGTACTTTGGCCACCTCACGCGAAGAGTTGACTCATTGGAAAAGACTCCGATGCTGGGAGGGATTGGGGTCAGGAGGAGAAGGGGATGACAGAGGATAAGATGGCTGGATGGCATCACCGACTCGAAGGACCTGAGTCTGAGTGAACTCCAGGAGTTGGTGATGGACAGGGAGGCCTGGCGTGCTGCGATTCATGGGGTCGCAAAGAGTTGGACACGACTGAGTGACTGGACTGAACTGAACTGAACTGAAGGCCAACACTGCTGTAATCCCAAAACCACATGAATAATGTAAGAAGAAAATTACAGACCAGTATTCCTAATGAATATAGATACATGCATTCTCAACAAGATACCAACAGACCAAATCCAAAGTCATATTAAAAAGCTTATAAACCAAAAAAAAAAAAAAAAAAAAGCTTATAAACCATAGTAAAGTGGGGTTTATCCCAGGAATGCAAGAATGGTTAAATGTAAGAAAATAAATCAATATAATAAATCACATTAAAAGAAACAAAGTGAACAGGGGGACCACATGGTCATCTTAATTGGTGCATCTTAATTTCACAAAATGCAATACTCTTTCCTGATAAAAACTCTCAGAAAACTAAGAATAGAAGGGAATGTACTTAATGTGAGAAAAGGCATTTATGAAAAACTCACAGCTAACATCATAATCAATGATAAATGATTAAAAAAAATTTTCCCTTAGGAATGAGACGAGGATGCCCATTTTCACCACTGCAATTTAACATTATGCTAGTGGTTCTAGCCAGAGGAATTAGACAAGAAAAAGAAATAGAAGTCATCCAACCTGGGAAGGAAGAAGTAAAACTATTTGCAGATCATAGGATCCTATGTTTTAAAACTTTAGAGAATACTGCCAGTTTCCAATCTAGCATGTAAGAACTTTGGAAATCACCACTTTGTTCTAATACCAAGTAAAAGGCTGAACAAATTGAAAAATCAACAGTTCTTAGACTTGTAAGAAAAGTTCAGTTCAGTTGAGTCACTCAGTCATGTCCAACTCTTCGTGACCCCATGAATTGAAGCACGCCAGGCCTCCCTATCCATCAACAACTCCCGGAGTTCACTCAAACTCACATCCATCAAGTCAGTGATACCATCCAGCCATCTCGTCCTTCGTCATTCCCTTCTCCTCCTGCCCCCAATCCCTCTCAGCATCAGAGTCTTTTCCAATGAGTCAACTCTTCTCATGAGGTGTCCAAAGTACTGGAGTTTCAGCTTCAGCATCATTCCTTCCAAAGAACACCCAGGACTGATCTCCTTTAGAATGGACTGGTTGGATCTCCTTGCAGTCCAAGGGACTCTCAAGAGTCTTCTCCAACACCACAGTTCAAAAGCATCAATCCTTCGGCGCTCAGCCTTCTTCACAGTCCAACTCTCACAACCATACATGACCACAGGAAAAACCATAGCCTTGACTAGACGAACCTTTGTTGGCAAAGTAATGTCTCTGCTTTTCAATATGCTCTCTAGGTTGGTCATAACTTTCCTGCCAAGGAGTAAGCATCTTTTAATTTCCTGTCTGCAATCACCATCTGCAGTGATTTTGGAGCCCAGAAAAATAAAGTCTGACACTGTGTAAGAAAAGTAGTATCACAGAATGAACTCCTACCCTCCAAGTTGGAGACAGTGATCAAGAGAATCACAGCTTAGGAGATCAGGAACCCTTGTAGAAAAGCAGTGCCAGTGCAAGGAAGCATGAACAAGTACTTGAATACTTGAAAAATTGCTGGTGGCTCAGCGCAGACAAGTCTGAGATACAAAAACTCCCAGGGGACCCTCATCATTGGGGAGCCCTCACAGTTTCATCAGTTTTACATCCTAGAGCTCTACCAGGTTTTCACAGTGAATGTCAGAGGATAATACCCCTTGTACTAACAATAGGGGTAGCAGTTGTCAGATGTACCAGAGCGGTCTGTCCTTCTTAACAAGGTGTGTCTTCAACTAGAACCTAACTTGCTGAGGTTTTATCAGACCTAACTAACTTGAGAGAAGGGAAATAACCCATCCCAGCCCACTGTAGTCACCCTGTCCAAACAGGTAAATGGGGAGAATAGCTGACAAGGTTGTCTTAAGTTCACAGTCCAGAAGCCCAGGCTCAGTAAGAACACTTCCCCTCCCCACACAACTTCCACCACATTACTAAGAGCCTGTTTACAGCAGTTCCTTTTACTCACTACATCATGGTGACCTAACAATAAAAAATAACACTGAAAGTCAAAAAACACAGAATAGAGCAAACATCAGAACCAGACTCAGGGTTGTTGAAATGATCAGACCAGGAATTGAAAACAACTCTGATTGATAAGATAAAGACTTTAATGAAACTATGATAATGCTAATCAAAAGAAAGTGGAAATAGCTATATTAATTTCAAACAGGGTGAAATTCGGAGTAGGGAAAGTTTTTAGAAGTAAAGAAAGGCATTGTTTGCCATCAAAAAGGCCTAGCATACTTAACGTGTACGTGTGTAACAATTTAGCATCAAAATGCGTGACGTAAAAACTGGCAGAAGTGCAGAACTTTAAAAAGAGATAAATTCACTGTCGTACTTGGGAACTTCAGCACCCCTCTGTCAGAAATGGACAGATCCAGAAGGTATAAAATCAGTAAGTACATAGCTGAATTCAATATCATCATCAATCACATGGATATAAGGACATCTATAGATCAACAACAGCAGAATACACATTCTTCTCAAGCTTACATGGGATATCCACCAAGATGGACCACATTCTAAGCCATAAATTAAACCATAACAAATCCTTAACATATTTTAAAAGAATAGGAATCATACATTGTCTGCTCTCAGACCACAGTGGAATTAGACTAGATGTCAATAACAAAAAGATAGCTGGAAAATTCCAAAATACTTGGGAATAAGGCACCACCCTTATAAATAAAACGAGTCAAAGAAAATATCTCATGAGAAACTTAAAAATATTTTGAACTAAATGAAAATGAAAACACAACTTATCAAACTTTGTCAGATGTAGTAGAAGCATTACTTAGGGGGAAATTTGTAGCGTTGAATGCATATATTAGAAAAGAAGAAAGATGTAAGATTAATCATCTTAGCTTCTACCTTGCTGCTGCTAAGTCACTTCAGTTGTGTCCGACTCTCTATGACCCCATAGACAGCAGCCCACCAGGCTCCCCCATCCCTGGGATTCTCCAGGCAAGAACACTGGAGTGGGTTGCCATTTCCTTCTCCAATGCATGAAAATGAAAAGTGAAAGTGAAGTCGCTGAGTCGTGTCCGACTCCCAGCGACCCCATGGACTGCAGCCCACCAGGCCCCTCTGTCCATGGGATTTTCCAGGCAAGAGCACTGCAGTGGGGTGCCATTGCCTTCTCCGAGTTTCTACCTTAGGATACTAGAAAAAGAAGAGCAAGTTAGATCTAAAGTAAACAGAAGGAAAATAATAAAATTTAGAATAAAAATCTATCAAATTAAAAATAGGAAAATATTGAAAGCTTATTAAATTCATGTTGACATCTGGCAAAAACCACCACAATATTGTAAAGAAATTACCCTCCAATTAAAATAAATTGATTAATTAAAAAAAAGTTCAAGTGGGCAATAAAAGCCTACATTTAAAGTAAAAAAAAAAAAACACACAAAATATCAATGAAATAAATAAGCCTATGGCCAGGCTAAATAAGGGAAAAAAAAGGGGAGGGGGTCCCTTTATCTATATTTGAGAGAAATCATATTAAGTTTTCTAACATGAAAGTATTCTTACATTCTGGGAATAAGTTGCTCATATAATAGTTGAATTTCAGTACAGCAGTAGGTTACAAATGTTAACATTTTATTAAAAAACAATAATCCTGTGTATGAGACAGCAAAAGAGACACCGATGTATAGATCAATCTTGTGGACTCTGTGGGAGAGGGAGAGGGTGGGGAGATTTGGGAGAATAGCATTGAAACATGTATAATATCATGGATGAAACGAGTCACCAGTCCAGGTTCGATGCATGGTACTGGATGCTTGGGGCTGGTGCACTGGGACGACCCAGAGGGAGTGTAGGGGAGGGAGGAGGGAGGAGGGTTCAGGATGGGGAGCGCGGGTATACCTGTGGCGGATTCATTTCGATATTTGGCAAAACTAATACAATATTGTAAAGTTTAAAAATAAAATAAAATTTTAAAAAGTAAATTAAAAAAAATTTTTTTATGTTAAATTTGCATTGAGATGAGTCTGATTTTATTATTCTTATGGTTTCTGACCAGATTTTCTTCCAAATTTTAAAAAATAAATTAAAAAAAAATTTTTTTATGTTAAATTTGCATTGAGATGAGTCTGATTTTATTATTCTTATGGTTTCTGACCAGATTTTCTTCCAGAAGTTTGATACCTTATATAAATTTAATAATTCCACTGGAAACTTGAAAAGAAGGGGAATTACCTATCAGTATAACTTACATCATTTTGTATGCTTATAATTACCTTTAAAAATTTTTCTGTGGTAAATTTTTTGCAAAGAATGTTTAATCTATGTTTTGCCTGCTGTGCTTTCTGCTATATTTTTAAACTTTGGTTGTAAAATAAAGCACATAAAAAGATAAAAAGAAAAGAGAGAGAGGACACTAATATCAGAAATGAAAGGCAGGACATCACTGTGCAACCCATGTACATTAAAATGCTAATAAAGAAATACTATGGACAATTAATTATTTGCCTACAAATTTGATAACCTAGTGGAAATGGACCAACTCCTTGAAAGACACAAGCTGCCATAACTAGACTAAGAAGAAGTAAATAATATGAAAAGGCTCTGCCTGTTAAAGAAATTGAGTCAATAATTAATAACCTTTGAGAGCAGAAAGCATCAGGCCCAGATGTGTTTACTGGTGAATTATACCAGACATTTTAGGAAGAAATCACACCAAGTCTCTACAGTCACTTTCAGAAAATCGAACTAGAGGAAATACCTCCTAACTCATTCTGTGATACCAGAATTACGCTAATACTAAAACCAGACAAAGTACAAGAAAAGAAAGCCACACAGACTAACATGCGTCATAGGCATAGATGGAGAAATCCTCAACAAAATATTAGCAAATTGAATGCAGCAATATATAAAAAGAATTATATACCACAACCAAATGGGATTTTATCTCATTTATGTATGCAAGGCTGGTTCAACCTTTAAAAGTCAATTAATGTAATGCATCATTGATTTGATAAAAAAAATCACATGACTGTATCAGAAGCTGCAGGAAAAGCATATAACAAACTCCAGTACCCATTCATGATAAAAACTCAGTAAACTACGAATAGAGGGGGACTACTCAACTTGACAAAGAATATCTATCAAGAAACCTACAGATAACATGATACTTAATGTATGAAGCTTGAAAATTTTCACTAAGATCAAGACCAAAACAAAGATTTTTCCTCTCACAACTCCTTTTCAACATTATACTGTATGTCCTAGCTAGTGCAGTAAGACAAGAAAATAAAATGAAAAAGGTATCCAGATTGGGAAGGATGACATAAAACTGTCTTGGTTAGCAGATGATATGATTGTCTATGTAGAGAATCAAAGAAATTAACAAAAATCTCCTGGAACTAATAAGGCATTTATAGCAAGGTTGCAGGTACAAGATTAATATGCAAAAGTTGGTCACTTCTTTATATACTAGCCATAAATAACGGAATTTGAAATTTAAAACTCAATTCTATTAATATTAGCACCCACAAAAATGAAATACTGAAATATAAGTATACCAAAATATGCTTAAGATCTGTATGGGGAAAACTATAAAGCTCTAATGAAATAAATCAAAGAAGAACTAAATAAATGAAGAGATATTCCATGTTCGTGGACAGGAAGACTCTATTATCAAGATGTCAGTTCTTTCTACTTTCAATTACAGATTTATTGCAATGTAAGTCAAAATTCCAGCAAGTTCTTTTGTGAACATCAAGCAATCAAGCCTGAAGCTTAAATGGAGAAGCAGAAGACCCCAAATAGCCAACACAATAGTAAAGGAAAAGAGCACAGTTGAAAGATTGACTTCAAGATTTATATCAAGCTGCAGTAATCAAGACAGTATGGTAGTGACAAGAAAATATATAGGTACAGCATCTGTGACAAGTTCAGTTCAGTTCAGTCTCTCAGTTGTGTCTGACTCTTTGCGACCCCATGAACCACAGCACACCAGGCCACCCTGTCCATCACCAACTACTGGAGTCTACCCAAACCCATGTCCATTGAGTCAGTGATGCCATCCAACCATCTCATCCTCTGTCGTCCCCTTCTCCTCCTGCCCTCAATCTTTCCCAGCATCAGAGTCTTTTCAAATGAGTCAGCTCTTTACATCAGGTGGCCAAAGTATTGGAGTTTCAGCTTCAACATCAGTCCTTCCAGTGAACACCCAGGACTGATCTCCTTTAGGATGGACTGGTTGGATCTCCTTGCAGTCCAAGGGACTCTCAAGAGTCTTCTCCAACACCACAGTTCAAAAGTATCAATTCTTTGGCACTCAGCTTTCTTACAGTCCAACTCTCACATCCATACATGAACACAGGAAAAACCATAGCCTTGACTAGATGGACCTTTGTGGACAAAGTAAACAAAGGCAATACAGTGGAGTAAAGATGTTCTTTTTAACAAATGGTTTAGAACAACCAGATAGCACATACCAAAAAAATAATAATAATAATAATCTATAAATAGAGCTTACACCCTTCACAAAAATTAACTTAAAATAGATCACAGACCCAGATGTGAAACATAAAATTATTAACACTCCTCAGTCAGTCAGTTCATTTCTTCAGTCATGTCCGACTGTTTGCAACCCTGTGGACTGCAGCATGTCAGGCCTCTCTGTCCATCACCAACTCCTGAAGCTTGCTCACACTCATGTCCGGTTGAGTCGGTGATGCCATCCAACTATCTTATCCTTTGTCGTTCCCTTCTCCTCCTGCCTTCAATTTTGTCCAACATCAGGGTCTTTTCTAATGAGTCGGCTCTTTGCATCAGGTGGCCCAAGTATTGAAGCTTCAGCATCAGTCCTTCCAATGAATATTCAGGGTTGATTTCCTTTAGGATTGACTGGTTGGATCTCCTTGCAATCCAGGGGACTCTCAAGAGTCTTCTCCCACACCACAGTTCAAAAGCTTCAGTCCTTCAGTGCTCAGTCTTCTTTATTGTCCCCCCACTTCCCATCAGCTTGCTGCAGCTTCTCCTTTGCCTTTGGACATGGGGTATCTTTTTTTGGTGGATCCAAAAAAAGCAGCTAATTGCGATTTTGGTGTTCTCTCAGGAAGATGAGTGCATGTCATTCTACTCCGGGATATGTCCCTACCCTTAATACAGACTTCAAAAAAAGGATGCACTGCCTTCTAGATTTTGATTCCTGTTATCACTAAGTATAATCTCAAAGGTTCTTTGGATTTTTAAAAGTTTTATTGTGGATCATCTGGGAAAGTTGCATATAACAAAATAGAAAAGGTACAAAACTCAGGAAATCTTATAGTCATAACCTTTGTCTTACCTTAAGCACTACTTTGAAGAGCCATTGGACTTTACGTTTTCCTTTCTCTTTGATACCAAGAGTATATTTCAACCTAATTTCTACAAAAGATGGCTTTCAACCAAAATTTCTTCTTCTTACTACCCTACCTAAATGCAAAGAATTGTGTCATTTTTTTCCTGGAATGGCTACGGAGATGTTAGATTAGACCTTTGTCATTTCTCCTTGGACCATTGCAGAAGATTTCTCCCTTTTCTTTTTGTGCATTCTAGCTCTACCACTTCTCCCCCAATTTAATCTGTTAAAGACACAAGTGTGTTTATAACATTTTATAAGTTCCACATCAGAAACAGGATGCAGTTAGATTTTCCCCTAACTCATACACAGTGTTATATATAAATTAGAAATTTAAATGTAAAACAAATGATTATATGAGTACCATTAGATAAATATTTAATCCTGGTGTGAAGGAGACTAAAATACAACAATAAAGGAATACACACTTAGAAAAATATTAGTAACATATGGCAGACAAAAGGTTAACAGCCTTAATAAAGTATTAGTCTATATAATAATATGCAAAAGTAATATTCATTTCCATCAACAGTCCTTTGTATTATAGTTATTATTTGATATTTTATTATTCTTACAGATTAACTAATCTTGTATTATTACTTCTATAGCAAAAACAAATTAGTTACTCACCAGGCGTATGCAGCATAGAACATCAACAAGAAATAACCAAACTAAAGACTGATTTGGAAAAGAAAAGTATCTTTTATGAAGAAGAATTGTCCAAGAGAGAAGGAATACATGCAAATGAAATTAAAAATCTGAAGAAAGAACTACATGATTCAGAAGGCCAACAACTTGCTCTCAACAAAGAAATTATGATTTTGAAAGACAAATTGGAAAAAAACAGGAGAGAGAGGTAAGAATCAAGTTATTTACTCCTCTAATAATTATTTGTTGAGTACCTGTTTGGTGTCAAGGATTGGAGAAACATATGCAATAAATACAGTCTAGTCCTCAAGAAGAGAAAAGTCAAGATTGGTAAATAGAAGATTATATTACAGCATCATAGGAAAGCAAATGGGAAGTGTAGGAACACTTGTAGAAGAGACGCGAAAGATGACTTTGCTGCTTGGGTTTTTTTGTTGTTGTTTCTTTCTTTCTTTTTTTTCAAATGTTAACTTTGGTGTGTCTGGGTTTTTTGAACAAAAATTATTTCTGAGTTAAGACCAAGGATATAAGAAATACATAGCTGTGGAAGAGTGTCCAGGCAAAGTTTAGCAGACTTTGCCACGATCTATAGGAACAGGGTAGCAATGACACATTTAGAAAATGAAAGATGTTCATTATGGTGGAGGCGTAAAAATAAAGATGAGTGTTAAGAAATGAAACTGGAAAGGAAAATAGAGGTAAGATCATGAAGGAATGTAAGGAATTTAGACTTTATCCTAAGACTAGTGAAGAAAAATATCATGATTATATTTTTGAAAGATCACTCTTATTACTGTGTAGATTAAAAGGAGCAGACTGTAGACAGGAATCTACCCATGAGAGATGAGGTGCCTGGACCTTATGTATGACAGTGAAGATGGAGAAAGGCATATGAACTCAGAAAGTCTACTGAGAAGACAGAACCTGGAGGACATAATGACCAGATATGAGAAATGAGAAGCAGAAGAAATTATCAGTGATACTCAAGTTTCTAGGTTTTAGGGAACTAAATGTATGTTATTGTCATTCTCAACTTATATGGGCAGCTTGAGTTTAATTCAGTTTGGTCCATTCATTCAACAAATTTTTTTAGAACCTGCTATGTGGAAGCACTGTTGTAGGCCCTGGGGACATAGCAGTGAACAGACAAAAATTCTCTGTCCTTATGGAGCTTTCCTTTAATTATGGTGAAAGACTATAAATAAAATATAAACAAAATAAGTAAAATACAGAATATGTTAGATAATTATTAAGTCCAAGAACAAAAAGTAAGGCAGGGGATGGGAACTGTGAAGCATTAGGGTGAGAATTAAATTGTACACACACATACACATGATAGCCCGGAAAAATTATACTGAGAAGGTGATTTCTCAGTAAGGACCAGAGAAAGTGGGTCCTTACATATGTATGAGAAGAACATTTTACATTAAGAAGTCTGTTGAGATAGTAAAAAGATAAGTGATTGCAGGGGTTGGAAGGAGGATGGGATGAATATGCAGGGTACAGAGGATTTCTCGGACAGTGAAACTACTCTATATATGTCACTATACAACCTAATATAAATTGTAGAGTTTTAGTAATAATGATGTGTCTAATGTAGATTCATTAATAATAACAAACACACCACTCTTTCCTTTCAGTATTGCTATGAACTTAAAACCATTCAAAACATCAAAGTCTATTAAGATAATAATACTAAAAACGAGTCCAATGTAGATAAAACAGAGTTAAAGGGAAAGAATAGTGAGAGATCTGTATGAGAGGTAATGGGTGCCAGATCATGTAAAGTTTTATGTCATTTTCAGTGACTTACAATTACTTACAGTAAAACCATGGCAGGCTTCCCTTGTAGCTCAGCTGGTAAAGAATCTGCCTGCAATGTGGGAGACGTGGGTTCAGTCCCTGGTTGGGAAGATCCTCTGGAGAAGGGAAAGGCTACCCACTCCAGTATCCTGGCCTGGAGAATTCCATGGACCGTATAGTCCATGGGGTCGCAAAGAGTCAGACACGACTAAGCGACTTATATTTTCCCTTTCAAAACCATGGCAGGGAAGCATTGCAGGATAGTGAGTGGAAAATGGACAAATACTGACTTGTGTTTTAAAAGGGTTACTCTGATGACTAGTTTAAGAAAAGTCTGAACTAGATAAGAGAAAAGGCAGGAAAACCATTTAGAAGGCTATTGCAGTAATCTAGGCAAAAGATGATGGTGGCTTGAGCCTAGGTTGGTGGCAGAAAAGGTAAAGATAATGATAGTTGCTGATACACTAGATATGGATAAGAAAGAAAGAGGAAAAATCAAGGGTGATACTACCGTTTTGGGCCTTAGCAATTAAGAGAATATAGTTACCATTTAGAGAGGAAGACTACAGAAGAAGTAAGTTTGGGATGAGAATATCAGAAGCTCAAATTATGTGTGAGATGCTTTTAGACATCCAGGTAGAAATGTCAAATAGGTCATCATGTAAACAAGTCTGGATTTCAGGGCTGGAGATAAAATCCTAGGGGTATCTATTACTCACATGATATCAAAAGGGGTGAGACTATATGAGATCACTTAGTGAATGAATATGGATGAAAAAGAAGTCCTAGGACTGTACCCTGGAACTCCAGTCTTTAGAAGCTGAGAAATGAAGGAACAGCAAAGTGGATAAGAAAGAGCCAGGAAGAATGATAGGAAGAAGACCAGGCAAATTTGGTGCCCAGATTTGGTATTACAATGAATGTGTATCAAATCTGTCTACATGTCAAATTAGATGAGGTCTAAATCAAATAAGATGAGGACCATATAATTGATAGATGAGTTTAAAAATATGAAGGTCATTGGTGACTTTGATAAGAACAATTTCAGTGGCCAGAAAACCCATAATGGATCTGAAGACTTGAAGGAGAGTGTTTGGAGACAGGATATAGATAACACTGTTATTATTGGAAGTCTTTCATTGCAAGAACAAGAAGGTGAAATAATAATTGGAGGAGAAATTTATCTCAAAAATAACACCATGCTTGTAATCTGATAGAAAGTACCCAGTAGATGATTCAGACAGATAGGGAAGAAGTGTACTTAAGCAGGCACAAAAGCAAAGAGGTTGACCTTAGCTGTGTTTTTTCCTATAGTAAGAGAAGAGTAAGTCGAATATATGATTATAGGGAAAGGAAGATGGGGTTGGTGGTAACTTGATTATCTGTTATTAGGGTTGGGCATGTTGAATTGGAGGTGCTTAGGAGACAATTTTGAGGAGATATCAAGTCGACAGTTTGAAACCCAGGAAAGCTTCCAACCTACATAGTGGTGGTTTAGTCGCTAAGTTGTGTCCAACTCTTGCAAATCCATGGACTGTAGCCTGCTAGGCTCCTTTGTCCATCGGATTCTCCAGGCAAGAATACTGGAGTGGGTTGCCATTTCCTTCTCCAATGTAGATTGGAGTAGTTTAATTAGTTCTAATTCATCTCCAATGTAGATTCAGATGTAAATTCAGCATAATAGATGATAATTGAAATCAGGTAATATAATAGATGCAATAGCTCAGGAAGAAGGTGTAAAGAAAAGTTGAGCACCTGAGACAGAATACCTGAGAGTATTGGCATTTATGTGGAGGAAGGAGGGGATGGTGGGGGCTCACAAAGACAGCTAGAAAGTCAAAATGTAGGCAGAAATCAGGAAGGTGGGCATCACTGAAGCCAGAGGAAGACTGCGTTTCAAGAGAGGGAAATGGTGACAGTGTCAAAGGTAGCCAGTAGATTGGATATAATAACAGTTTGGAACAATAGGTTTGAGACAGCATTTTTTTTGAGGTGATGGCAGCAGAAGCCAGATTTTGGCATAGGGAAGAAAAATTAGGCAATGAGTTAAGTGAATATGGCAGTCTCAAGATTTCAAGGTGGTTACCAGTGAACAGGAAGATCAGGAAAGTGGCTAAGTTGGTAAAAAATCTGCCTGCAATGCAAGGGACTGCCCGCAAAGCAGGAGACCTAGGTTCACTCCCCAGGTTGGAAAGATCCCCTGGAGAAGGAAATGGCAACCCACTCTAGTATTCTTGCCTGGGAAATTCCATGGATGGAGGAGTCTGGTGGGTTACAGTCCATGCAGTTGCAAGAGTCAGACACAACTGAGTGACTAAACCACCGCCATCATAGTAGACCCTCAGCACATTTTTAAAGGCTTCCCTGGTGGCTCAGACAGTAAAGAATCTGCCTGCAATGGTGGAAATGCGGGTTCGATCCCTGAATCAGGAAGATTCCCTGGAGAAAGGACTGGTAACCCACTCTAGTATTCTTGCTTGGAGAATTCCATGGACAGAGGAGCCTGGTTGGCTACAGTCCATGGGGTCTCAAAGAGTTGGATACGACTGAGTAACACTTTAACTTTCCTTTTTGTTTATTTTGTTTAAGTATGGCAGAGACTTATGTTTAATGCTAATAGGAAAAAACAAAAATGGTTTTATATAGAAAAAATTTTTTTGGCTGTGCTGGGTCTTCATTGCTGTGCACTTTTCTCTAGTCGCGGTGAGCAGAGGATACTCTCCAGTTGCAGTGTGAGGGCTTCTCCTTGCAATGGCTTCTCTTGTTGCCAAGGACAGACTCCAGGGCCTTTGGACTTCAGTAGTTGCAGCACGTGGGTCCAGTAGCTGTGGCTTCCAGGCTCCAGAGCACAGGCTCAGTCGTTGTGGTGCATGGACTCACTTCCTCTGAGGCATGTGGGATCTTCCTAGGCCAGAAATCAAACCCATGTCTTCTGCATTGGCAGGCATATTCTTTACCACTGAGCCTCCAGGGAAGCCCTTTATAGAAATTTTACTCAATTTACTTTCATCTACTTGTATTTCTGAAAGAATGCATCTTTGTAGTTTTTCATATTTTTTTTAAGTTGTTGTTTTTGTTGCTTCTGAATCTAGAAAGATTCTAAACATAACTGAATTTCACATTTTGATTGTAGATAATAAAGTGACACATTTGCTTGGACACAAAATGGTTATTTTTCTAGAAGTTAATCATATAATTTAATTTATATTCAATAATTTAGTGATAAAGGGATTTTTAAGATTACATTTTTAAATCAACCATTATTTATGTTCTTTGTTGACTTGGAAGCAATTATAGAATTACCCAGAACTATTTCACTTTTAAATTTATTTGCTGCTAACCAACTTTCTCCATCAAACTGCAGTAGAGATAAGGCTCTTCTCTACACTTCAGTTCAGTATTCAAAAACTGATTCCCCTGTCTCCTTTGCTGCTGCTGCTGCTAAGTCACTTAAGTCGTGTCCGACTCTGTGTGACCCCATAGACGGAAGCCCACCAGGCTCCCCCGTCCAGTCAAGAACGCTGGAGTGGGTTGCCATTCCCTTCTCCAATACATGAAAGTGAAAGGGAGGTTTTTAAAAAGTTTGTAGAATTGTGTTTACCTCTAAGGGTTAATCAGTTCTGTCCCCCAGAACTAAACAAGTTTTATAACATTAAATATGTTATATGTATATATATGTAGATTGGTAGGTACGTAGGGAAGAAGCAAAGAAGGAATTAGGGAAGGATGGCCTGAGTGTATTGAGAGAACTGTTGGTAGTATAATTTGAGTTTTCTTGAATTTTCTGTGCAATCTAGACCTGAGTGTAGAATCATACTGTGGTCCCTGTATCCTCCTTTTCCCCTTGCTTCCTCATGATCTCATACTTCCTAGCATATACACAGCTAAATAAGGAGAGCATAATCAGGATGTCTTCCTCAGATTTTCAAATGAACAACAAAATAAATGTTATTAAGCAGAGAAATCTATTTATTAATTAAAAGGAAATGATTGAGATTTCTTCATTTTAAGGGAAAGGATTGGGATTTGGAGCAATTGAGATATAGTGGTTTTTCAGAATAGAGCATATGATACAATACCATTATTTTACTTTTAATTCAACTCCTTTTTTTCTTGCATATTTTGAATTGTATTAGTCAAAGTGAAAGGGAAGAATTTGAAAATGAGTTCAAGCAACAGTATGAACGAGAAAAAGTGTTACTAACTGAAGAAAATAAAAAACTGACAAGTGAGCTTGATAAGGTGAGTGATTCAGTCTCATTTATGTTTTTTTTTTAATGTTTATTGACACATGCTAGATTGTTCAGTACTGCCATAGTAGTTGTAGATATAATTTTATATTTGATGTACATTTTAATTTAATATTTCTTCTTATATCAAAGATTGCTTCTGTGTACAGCCAATGTTTCATTTTACCAATCTTTACAAGAGTCTTCTGGAGAAAGGACTTGGCTCACCTTGTCTTGTTCTTTGTCCCAGTATTTTTTGAGCCCTTGTTCTTTATTTCACTTTCCATCCCTTTTACTCTTTTCTTTCAAACTCATCACTTATAATGTAATGGCTAGCTAAGTTAGGGCCTGCCTTTGGTAAGGACAGGAACAATTAAGCCAAACTAGAGTAATTTTGACAACTCTGATCTTATTCATGATGGAGAACTGAAATAGCTAGAAATAATACCATTGGTATGTAAGAAGCCAAAGAAACCAACTCTGTCTAAACCCTAGCACAAAGGGCTGAACTATAGACTAAATCTAGATTACAACAACCAGATTTATGAAAAAATTTCAAATACTTAAAGGAATCTTTTTCCAATTAGTATCTCAGTTTTCTTAAATTGCCATCATTCTGCATTTCTGTGTGATTTGTTAGCATCTGTGAAAATCCTAATGTTAATCTGCAATTTTAATGGTTGTACTTACTTATAAATAAGGTTTGGATAATTGTCCTTTATAATGAGTTCTAATATTTTCCAAAGTATTATGTTTAATTAGTCATTTCAACAATAGATTGAAAGACAATGGCTAAATAATCACACAAAAAAGAGACTCTTCATTCTATCTTAATTTCCACCATATTCCATGTTTATTTTCATTTCTCTCACTATATTTCCCATGATTATTCAACTTTTTAAGTTAAAAATGACTTTGCTTGTTTGGTTACAAACCACTTGAGAAAGAACTCTGTTAGTTTATTTTATGCTTGCAAAGCTGATGAATACAAACACTGGAAAATGACCAAATACTAAGTAGTATGAATTATTTTAGACTGTGAATACTTTGTGAACATTATTGTATAGCTGTTGGTTATTTCCACTAAAATAAAACTAATAAGGCTTCCCTGGTGGTTCAGTGGATAAGAATCCACCTGCCAACGCAGGGGCACAGGTTCGACCCCTGGTCCAGGAAGATTCCACATGCTGTGAAGCAGCTAAGTGTGTGCACCACAGCTAATGAGCCCACACTCTAGAGTCCGTGAGTCACAACTGCTGAAGCCTGTGTGCTCTAGGGTCGCCCAGTCACAGTTACTGAAGCCCGTGCACCTAGAAGCCAAGCTCCACAACTAGAGAAGTCACTGCAGTGTGAAGCCTGCGTACCACACGAAGAGAACCCCCGTTCCCTGCAACTAGAGAAAGCCTGCACGCAGCAACAAAGACACGGTGCAACCAAAATAAAATAAATGTATCTTTAAAAACTAGTATGATTTAAATTTTATCCAAATAAGTCACATAATTGTTATTGAATGGACTTGTATCATGACTGCAAAATTGAGCAATCATTTCTGTCTACAAGACAGAATTTTAAGATTCTGTTAAGAGTTATCTTGAGGTAAGAAATATAATTAAAGCTTAGAAAGCCACTTCATATAGAATTTCTAAGCAAATGACCTAGTAAAAGATGGTATTATAGTTGAATAAAAATTGAATTGTGATATAATCAGATTGAATATAGATCAAATTTTATATTCACCCCTTGGCTTTATTTCATGATTAACCATAATGTTCTGGTGAGCTTACCAGAAACACATCTTTAGAAATAATTTTTAAACAATACTCTTTTGATTTTGATGAGATCTGAAAGATAAAAACCTATCTCCTAATTTTATAAAAAATAGAGCATTTCGATATTTGGCAAAACTAATACAGTATTGTAAAGTTTAAAAATAAAATAAAATTTAAAAAAAGAAAAAAAAATAGAGCATTACCTTGTCTTGCTAAATTGAAAGATATGAAAGAGAATGTGAGTAGAACTTTGACAGCAAATCATAATGGTTGGAGAGTATTCAATGACAAATGATAACAAGGAAATATTTATTCCTTGAGAGTTAGGGGAGGATCTGGGTCTTCTTCTGTTTGAATCTCTTCTGTATTTTTGCTCCTCGTATTTAGCTTTACTTGTCTTTCTCCTTCTTACTCAGCCCGCTGCGTATTTTCACTCTTTCTTTCCATTTATTTATTTTTGTTTGATTACATGGAACATTTTCCCCAAGAGAAATAACCAAAGAACACCTTTGCCATTGCTACGCCAGCTGTCCCAGCTGGAAGAGAACCGAATTCCTTCTCAACACAACTTCAGATATAAACACCAAAAAGCAATTCGTGTGTTAATTTTGAAACTTAGATAACTAATAGATTCTTACAGTCAGGTTTTTTAACTTCAAAAGTAAAAATTAAAAATTAAATAGAAAAAACCTTATTGATATTTTCAGAAGTCTGTATTCAAAGTTTCTATTAAAGGTAACTTATTGCAAATAAAATCGCCATCTGTGCCAAGGAGTGGAAGTAAATGGTTTCCGGTGAGAAAAGATTATCATTTGTATCTTGTTTTTAAATAATTATTTTGCGTAAAATCAAACTTGCACAAAGTGTGGAAAATATTCAACACAGAAGTTACCTATGATTTCATCAACCTGAAACAGCTGTTTTACTTTTATATGTTCCTTTCCAGGTTCTCTTGGTTGGTACACATATTATTACATAATTTCAGTCATATATACATTTTATTTTCTAATCTGCCTTTTCACTTAAAACATGAGCACTCTTCCATATCCTATGTAGTCTTATAATTATCATAAACCAAATATGTCAGTTCACAAATAGTAAAATCTTATTCTCAGATATGCAAAATGAGCTAATACTTAGGTAAAGTTTACTTTATACCCTCCTAATTTACTTTATATAAATCATTTAATCCTCACAAATCTTTCAGGTATACCCTATTTTTCTTAGCATTTTACAGATACTGAGGCAAAAGGGAGGTGAAGCTACTCTCCTAATCTCACAACTAGCGGATGGCAGAATGGGATTAGAACACAGGTAGTCTGGCTCCAGAGCCCATGCTTTTGTTCAGTGAGAATGAAAAAATTAGCTTTTTCTGACAAATACTAAACAAATCTATTTAAGACTGCTTGTAACTATTGTAACATGACAGTGCAAAAATCTGTATTTCCTCCTCTTCTTGCAAATCTCCAGCTGAAACCCCAACCACAAATTATTTGGATGGGCTGTCAAAAGCAGTGGTGATCAAAAAATGATGTGTTGTGGGAATTAGTGATAACACTGCATCTGGAAAAAACATTCTCAAAAACAGCCTGTATACCTCTGGCTGTGTTAACATCAAGAGATTGATGCATCCTCTCCAAAAAAAAAAAAAGTTTCATAGTGGACACAGTTATTGAAAATAGTAATTTCAGAGTTCCCAGAGTTAACTAAAGGAAGACAAATGCAAAACATTGCTGAGTTAAATTAAAGGATGTCTAAACAAATGGAGAGAGATACTGTTAGGATATTGTTAGAACTGCAGTTCTCTAATCTGTAGATTCAAGGAAATCCCTATAAAGATTATATAGGCTTTTTTGTTAGAAGTGACAAGCTTATTCTTAAATGTATATGGGTATACAAAAGATCTAAAGTAGCAAAAATATTTCAGGGAGTGGGTATAAAAGTTGAAGAGTTTACACTACCAAAGTTTGAAACTTACTGTAAATGTACAGTAATCAAAAGATTACTAAAGGAAATCAACCCTGAATATTCCTTGGAAGGACTGATGTTGAAACTGAAGCTCCAGTACTTTGGCCACCTGATGCAAAGAGCCAACCAATTGGAAAAGACCCTGATGCTATGAAAGATTGAGGGCAGGAGGAGAAGGGGATGACAAAGAATGAGATGGTTGGATGGCATCACCGACTCATTGGACATGAGTTTGAGCAAGCTCTGGTGATGGTGAAGGACAGGGAAGCCTGGTGTGTTGCAGTCCATGGGGTCACAAAGAGTCAGACACGACTGAGCAACTGAACAACAACCTTGCTATAACAAAACAGAGTAGAGTCCAAAAATAAGATGTCATATTAGAGTTGATTGATTTTCAGCACAAGTGCCAAGGCAATTAAATGGGAAAAAAATAAATGTGAGACATGATACTATACTAGAAGAGAACATAGGAAAAATATTCTATGATGTAAATCATAGCAGTAGTTTCTTAGGTCTGTCTCCCAAAGCAATAGAAATAAAAGCAAAAATAAGCAAATGGTACCTAATTAAACTTAAAAGCTTTTGCACAGCAAAGAAAATCATAAATAAAATGAAAAAAAAAAAAAAAACTTGTGGACTGGGAAAGAAATATTTGCAAATGATGCAACCAGCAAGGGCTTAATTTCCAAAATATACAAACAGCTCATATAACTCAATAACAAAAACAAACCCAATCAAAAAATGGTCAGAAGACCTAAATAGACATTTGTCCAAAGAAAATATACAGATGGATAACAAACACATGAAAAGATGCCCAACACTGCTAATTATTAGAGAAATGCAAGTGAAAACTATAATGAGATGCCACCTTATACCAGTCAGAATGACCATCATCAAAAAGTCTACAAAGAATAAATACTGGAGAGGATATGGTGAAAAGGGACCTTCCTACAGTGTTAGTGGGAATGTAGATAGTGGCAGGCACTATGGGAAACAGGATGGAGGCTTCTTAAAAAACTAAAAATAGAGTTCAATCCAGCAATCCCACTCCTGAACATAAATCTGGAGAAACTCAAATTTGAAAAGGTAATGCACCTCTGTTCATAGCAGTGCTGTTCACAGTAGCTAAGATATGGAAGCAACCTAAATGTCCACCAACAAATGAATAGTTAAAGATGTGGTATATATTGATATATATGAAATTGAATACTTTGTTGTTCTTTAGCCACTAAGTCCTGTTCAGCTGTTTGCAACCCCATGGACTGCAGCATGCCAGGCTCCTCTATTCTCTGCTATCTCACAGAGTTTGCTCACATTTAAATCCATTGAATTGGTGATGCTATTTAACCATCTCATCCTCTGCCACCCGCTTCCCCTCTTCCCCTCAATCTTTCCCAGCATCAGGGTCTTTTTCAGTGAGTTGGCTCTTTGCATCATGTGGTCGAAGTATTGGAGCTTCAGTTTCAACATCAGTCCTTACAATGAATATTCAGGGTTGATTTCCTTTAGAATTAACTGGTTTGATCTCCTTGCAGTCCAAGGGACTCTTGAGAGTCTTCTCTAGTAGCACAGTTCAAAAGCATCAATTCTCAGTGCTCAGTCTTCTTTATGGTCCAACTTTCACATCCGTACATGACTACTGGAAAAACCATAGCTTTAACTATATGGACCTTTGTCAGCAAGGTAATGTCTCTGCTATTTAATACGCTGTCTAGGTTAGTCATAACCTTCCTTCCAAGGAGCAAGCATCTTTTAACTTCATGGCTGCAGTCACTGTCCACAGTGAAATTGGAGCCCAAGAAAATAAAATATGTCACTACTTCTACTTTTTTCCCCTTCTGTTTGCCATGAAGTGATAGGACCAGAGGCCATAATCTTAGTTTTTTACTGCTGAGTTTCAAGCCAGCTTTTTCACTCTCCTCTTTTGGCCTCATAAGAGTCTCTTTAGTTCCTCTTCACTTTTTGCTATTAGAGTGGTATCATCTGCATATCTGAGGTTGTTGATATTTCTCCAGCAATCTTGATTCCAGCTTGTGGTTCATCCAGCCTGGCATTTCACGTGGTGTACTATGCATAGAAGTACATATGTAAGCTGTGCATAAGTAAGAAGGGTGACAGTATACAGCCTGTTACTCCTTTTCCAATTTGGAACCAGTGCGTTGTGCCATGTCTGGTTCTAACTGTTGCTTCTTGACCCACATACAGGTGTCTCAAGAGACAGGTAAGGTGGTCTGTTACTCCCATCTCTCTAAGAATTTTCCAGTCTGTTGTGATCCACACAGTCAAAGGCTTTAGAGTAGTCAATGAAACAGAAGTAGATATTTTTCTGAAATTCACCTGCTTTCTTTGTGATCCAGTGAATGTCAGCAGTTTGATCTTTAGTTCCTCTGCCTCTTCAAAACTCAGCTTATACATCTGAAAGTTCTTGGTTCACATACTGCTGAAGGATTTTGAGAATTACCTTGCTAGCATAAGAAATGAGTGCCATTGTATGGTGGTTTGAACATTCTTTGGCATTGCCTTTCTTTGGGATTGGTATGAAAACTGACCTTTTCCAATCCTGTGGCCATTGCTGAGTTTTCCAAATGTGATGACATATTGAGTGCAGCACTTTAACAGCATCATTTTTTAGGATTTTAAATAGCTCAACTAAAATTCCATCATCTCCACTAGCTTTGTTCATAGTAATGCTTTCTAAGGCCTACTTGACTTCACACTCCAAGATGTCTGGTTGGTGTTTTCTATGACCAGTGCATTCTCTTGGCAGAATTCTGTTAGCCTTTGCCCTGCTTCATTTTGTACTCTAAGACTAAACTTGCCAATTACTGCAGATATCTCTTGACTTCCTACTTTTGCATTCTAATCTCCTATGATGAATAGGGCATCTTTTTTTTTTTTTGGTGTTAGTTCTAGGAGGTCTTCTAGGTCTTCATAGAATTGTTCAACTTCAGCTTCTTTGGCATTGGTTGTGGGGGCATAGAATTGGATTACTGTGATGTTGAATGCTTTGCCTTGAGACTGCATCCAAGTACTGCATTTTGGACTCTTGTTGATTATGAGGGCTACGCCATGTATTCTATGGGATTCTTGCCCACAGGAGTAGATATAATGTTCATCTTAATTAAATTCACCCATTCCTGTTCATTTTAGTTCACTGATTATTAAGCTATCCATGTTCAGTCTTGCCATCTCCTACTTGACTATGTTCAATTTTCCTTGATTTACAGACCTAACATTACAGATTTCTATCTAATATTGTTCTTTACAGCATTGGGCTTTACCTTCACCAGCAGACACGTTCACAGCTGAGCATTGTTCCTACTTTGGCATACCCACTTCATTCTTTCTGGACCTATTAGTAATTGCCCTATATCTTTTAGCCTTGTCCTACTGTTCATGGGGTTTTCTCTAGGCACGAATACTGAAGTGATTTGACATTCCTCCTCCAGTGGGCCACGTTTTGTCAAAACTCTTTATTATGCCCATCTTGGCTGGCCCTGCACAGCATGGCTCATAGCTTCTTTGAGCTATGCAAACCCCTTCTCCATGACAAGGTTGTGATCCATGAAAGGGAATGGAATACTACTCAGCCATTAGAAAATTTGTAAATAAGTTCATTTGTATCATTTTTTAAGATTCCACATACAATTGACATCATATGATACTTGCCTTTCTCTGTCTGTCTTCCTTCACTTAGTGTTCATCTTTAAGTCCATCCATGTTGTGGCAAATGACATCATTTCGTTCTTTTTTTCCTGGAATACTACTCAGCCATTAAACAGAATGAAATATGTCATTTGCCACAACATGAATGAACTTAGAGATTATGTACTAAGTGAAGTTAAGTCATACAGAGAAAGATAAATATCATTTAATATCACTTATATGTGGAATCTTAAAAAATGATACAAATGAACTTATTCACAAAACAGAAAGTGACTCGTAGACATTGAAAGCAATTTAGGGTTACCAAAGGGAAAAGGACAGGAGAGGGATAAATTCGGAGTTTGGGATTAAAAGATACAAACTACTATATATAAAATATACAAACAGCAAGATTCTACTGTATAGGACAGGAAATATCAATATCTTGTAATAAGCTACAATGGAATGGAATATGGAAAAGGTTCTCTCTCTATAGATAGATATAGATTTATCTGAATCATTGCTGATGTGATTTCATCAGAAACTACACAACACTGTAAGTCAACTGAATTTCAAAAAAAAAAACAGAGATTATATACACATACACACCCTTATATACATACACTCACATAATCACACACATGTATTATGTATAAAAATGTTTACTGTAAGGAATTGGCTCACTTGATTATTATTGTTGTTTAGTTGCTAAGTTGTGTTCCAAGATCTGCAGTTTGTAAGCTGGAGAGACAGTTTAGTCCAAGTCCAAAGGGCTTAAGAACCAAGAGAACCAGTGATGTAATTCTAGTCCAAAAGCTAGTTAAGACTCCAAACCCAGGGAGAGCGACTGTTTCAGTAAGAGACCAAAGACAAGTGCAAGCAGCGTGAAGGCAGTCAGGCAGGAGCAGTTCCCTCTTACTCACTAGAGTCAGCCTTTTCTTCTTTTCAGGCCTTCAACTGATTGAATAGGGTCCACTCACATTAGGAAGGGTAATCTGCTTTATTCAGTCAATTGATTCAAATGTTAATCTCACCCAGAGACATCTTCAGAGATACCAACATAATGTGTAAGCAGATGTCTAGGCACCCTATGACCCAGTCAAATTGACATAAATTTAATCATCCCATGGCCTCTCATCTTCACAAACCTGTTAATAATTGTTCTAGGATAAATTCACCTCCTTCAAACTGAGTAATCAAAAATAAACTATAAACATACCAGAAAGGGAGAAAGGAATAGTGATAACTAATGGCAGAGTGAGACCATTTATCAGAAAAATGTAGCCATGAAGTAAAAATTACATGCAAATATTTTATCATGGATTTTTAAAAACTTAATAAAGCAAGAAGTTTTGCTTCTGTGACAGATTAGCTTACATCATACCTACCACTACCACCTCACCAAGAACTATAAAGCTGGATGGATTTAAAAAAAAATTTTTTTTTAATACAGTAGGAATACTGCCTACAGTATTCTTTTTTTTTATTTTATTTTATTTTTAAACTTTACAATATTGTATTAGTTTTGCCCAGCATCGAAATGTTTGCCTACAGTATTCATCTGCAAGAAGGCATTGGAAAAATAGGAAGGCAGCCTAGACTTTACTGACCCAGATCCTACAGAAAGGAGTAGAACTGAGAGATGAGCCCAGCATCATTGCCACTTGAGGATTTGCTGGTATGAACGCTATCACTGAGAATCCAGGAAGTTGAGCACACTATTCCACAGTATTATCACGAGTTTGGAGAGATTAAAAACTAAATATCAATGCAGGATCCTTGATAATCAATTCAAGCTTTCAATTAAGGTCATTGAAAAGACTCCATTTTCATAATAAGCATGAACCAAAAAGAGAAGAGCCCACTCAGTGACTGAAACCCAGCCTTTAAGTAATTCAGTCCTTCATCTGTCTTTGTTTAGTTGCCTGCCAGAGTATAAGTAAGCGCTCTCTGGAGGAAGATATTATATAGAGTCTCAGATTATCTTTAAAATTTTCATTCGGTGTGCATGGCATGCAGTAAGAAATTACAATGCATACCAAGAAAAACAACCTAATAAAACCAAGACATAAAAATATAACAGCAACCAAATATTAAGTCAGAAAATAAAAAATGAGAGGAAAACTAGTCAGTTTAAACAGACCTACACAATTCCCAGTAAAGAAAATAGAAGACATGTAGAATTTCCGCAGACACCTGGAACCTATACAAAGAAGTCAAATAAATCTTTAAGAGTAAAAAATAAAATAATTGAAACACCTAACAGAAAATTTTAACAGTAGATTGGAAAGAAGCAAAGAAAGGGTAAATAAACTTTCCATGCTGAAGTAAAGATATATCAATACGTTTTAAAGCACAGAAATATATAAAAAAGGTATATATAGAGACATAGGGGATGTGATGAAAAAAATCTGACAGAAAATATTTGCTTTCCCAGAAGGAGAGAGAACGTTTGTGGCAGAAGCAATATTTGCAAAGTTAATAGCCCACCATTTTCCAAAACCTATGAGAAATATTTAGCTACAAATTCAAGAAATGTCACAGACCCTAAAGGGAAATTAAATCCCTATCAGGCATACTATGGAAGAATTGCAAAAACCAGCAACCAAACCTAGACAGCATATTAAAAAGCAGAGACATCACTTTGCCAACAAAGGTCTGTATAGTTAAAGCTATGGTTTTTCCAGTAGTCATGTACAGATATGAGAGTTGACCATATAGAAGGCTGATTGACGAAGAATTGATGCTTTTGAACTGTGGTGCTGGAGAAGACTTGAGAGTCCCTTGGACAGTAAGGAGATCAAACCAGTCAATCCTAAAGGAAATTAACCCAGAATATTCATTGGAAGGACTGATACTGAAGCTGGAGCTCAAATACTTTGGCCACTTGATGCGAAGAGCCAACTCATTGGAGAAGACCCTGATGCTGGGAAAGATTGAAGGCAGGAGGGGAAGGGGACAACAGATGATAAGATGGTTGGATGGCATCATTGACTCAATGGGCATGAGTTTGAGCAAACTCCAGGAGATAGTAAAGGACCAGGAAGCCTGGCATGCTGCAGTCCATGGGGTTGCAAAGAGTCAGACGTGACTGAGCAGCTGAACTACAACAGAACAACCAAAGAAAATCCAGGAAGCAGCCAGAGAAGAAAGACATGTTATATTCAAAGGAGCAACAGCTAAACTTAAAGCTGTCTTTCCAACAGAAAAGGAACAGAACCCAGAAATAAAGGAATGCTGAAGGACAATAACTGCCAATCTGAAATATTTTATACAGCAGAAAATGTCTTTCAAAAATGAAAGCAAAAATTCAGAGTATAGAAAACTCTATAAGACAAACAACCTACTTTTTTCAACAAATAAATTACATGAAAATTTAAAGTGTTGGAAGGGAGCTGCTGTGTCCTAAGTGTGTTCCTCTAGCACTCAGATGTGAAACCTAGTCACCAGTGTAGTGCTATTTGGAGACAAAGCCTTTGGGAGATGATTGGGCAATCAGGGTAGAGCCCTTATGAATAGGATTAGTGCTCTTATACAAGAGACCCCACAGAACTCCCTCATCCCGTGGCCATCTATAAACCAGGAAGTGGGCCCTTGCCAGACACTGAATCTGCGGATGCCTTGATCTTGGACCTCCCAGCCTCCAGAACCAGGAGAAATAAATAGTTCTTGTTTAAGCCCCTCAGACTATGGTATTCTGTTAAACAGCTACCCAAGACGAGTACTCCAGAACCTAAGAGTGAGTGAGTGAAGTCGCTCAGTCGTGTCCGACTCTGCGACCCCATGGACTGTAGCCCCCCAGGCTCCTCCATCCATGGGATTCTCCAGGCAAGAGTACTGGAGTGGGTTGCCATATGAGTAAGAGAGGCTTAAAAGATAGAGCAACCATTGTGTTATGTTAAAAGACAGAGCAACCATTATGTTATGTTTACTTATTGGTACGATTCAGTTTAACACGCTGTTAAGTCTTTTGATATCTTGAGACAACTGGAAATTTGAATAGTGACTACCTATATATAAGACTCAGAGAAGGCAATGGCACCCCACTCCAGTACTCTTGCCTGGAAAATCCCATGGACGGAGGAGCCTGGTAGGCTGCAGTCCATGGGGTCGCTAGGAGTCGGACACGACTGAGCGACTTCCCTTTCTCTTTTCACTTTCATGCATTGGAAAAGGAAATGGCAACCCACTCCAGTGTTCTTGCCTAGAGAATCCCAGGGACGGGGGAGCCTGGTGGGCTGCTGTCTGTGGGGTCGCACAGAGTCGGACATGACTGAAGTGACTTGGCATTGGCATATATAAGACTACCTATATAAGAAAGTTTGTTAAATATAATAATAATATTGTGGTTATGAACAGAGAGCCTTATTTTCTAGAGATACACCAGAAATATATATGGATAAAATTATATGATGTTTGGTATTTGCTGCAGAATAATACTGGAGGAGGGGGTAAGAAGACAGGTGTACAAATGAAATAAGATTGACATTAAGGTGATAACTGTTGAAGTTGCTAATGATGGGTTCATGGGAATTTGTTTATACTCTTCTATTCATTTTTGTATATACTTGAAACTCATTATAAGTTTTTTTTTTTTTTAAAGAAGATGACATAGAGATATTTTAAGACAAAAAAAATGAGAGATGTTGTTACCAGCAGAATTGGGGAGTTCTTCCCGGCAAATGGAAAATGTTCACAAATGGAACCAATTAATATAGGGAGTGAAGGGAAAGCAAAGGCAGAAGGAGAATTCAGAGTACTTGATGTTTCCAAATTCAGTGACCAGGGGGTGCATCACAATAGAAATCAGGAAGATAAGCACTTTTGACTTACAAAATTTAACAAGAGGCATCTGAGTCCTGTTCCTAAAAGTCACACTTCTTTAAGCATCTTGAAACTGCCTTTCAGCTTACTACTCTGTGTGAGAACTTAAGTGCACGCAACCAGCAGTTAGAAGAAGAGGTCAAAGATCTAGCAGATAAGAAGGAATCGGTTGCTCATTGGGAGGCTCAGATCACAGAAATAATTCAGTGGTGAGTACTCTTTAAATGTGTTTTGTGGCTGATTTTTGGCCATATAGTCAAATTGGTATGAATTCCAGGAGGAATATTTATTATTAGTCTGTGTTTCTTCTATGTTTTCTGTTTTTTCTGCTTTTCCTTAACTGTCAGATATTCCATATCAGCTTTTACAGTTTCATTAGAAGCTGATATTTCTTTCTAAGAAAGAAAATATTATTCTCTCTGAAGAGAGTTCTTATAGAACTGAAGAAACTCATTTGCTAGCCATCAATTTTCTAAGACCAAAATTCCTGTATTTGTGTTTATTTTAGGAAACAGCCTGGAGAAAATTTTAGAAGCTAAAGATGTTATGCTTTCACCTTTTTCATAATTAAAACAGACTAATTCACATCTGGCATTTTAAAGACATTAAATGGTTACAGTTAGTTTTATCAACTGTTCTTTAAGCCCATAGGATTTAATTTGAGATAATTACCTTAGTGACTTTCATATTAATTAACTCATTAAATGATTGTTCTGATATTTGTAAAAATCTGTATATTTTTATAATACTTAAAGTTGAATCCAATAGGGATTGTATTTTCTAATGAAAATAGGTAGCTTAACTTTTTATGCTTTTTAACTTTCTGACTTTTTCAGCATATTATTGATGTTTTATTTACATAAACAACTACTGGTTTCTTCATATATCTATAGACCAAGAATTTGGTGAGAATTTTAGTTTATCATGCTCTTATTTTGGTTCTCTAAGCATTTTTTCCTTGCTTATATTAGATTAATACTCTCCTTCTTAAATGAAATCATAAGTGAATAAACACTGTCTTTTTAAATAATCTTACCCAGTTGACTCATGTATTTTGATACTGATTTATCTGTAGAACCCTTATGTTAACTCAGCTTTAGCTTATGAATGTGACTATTCACTGCATATCTGAAGGAAAATGCCCAAATTGTGGAAGTTTGGTTGTGTTCCAAATAGTACAGTTAATGGTTCTTTAATATTTAATTGATATCCTTGTCATAAACTGCAGTTCTGAAGCAAAATCGCTATAATCTTTAACCTTGCTTATACATCAAACATTATGACTCTTCATTTGTAACTCCATCATTATGTAATCAAATTTGTAACTAAGATGTTAGTGAAAATGACTTTATAGAAGACAAAACTGATTTAGCCAAAGCCTGCAATCCTAGACCACTGATCTTTTCAAGTGATTGCATGATGAATTGAGATGGAATGGGAAGTGGTTCTAGTAAAGGAAAGAAGCTATAATTATGGACTGTCTGGAAAGGGTTAGTAGAAAGGATGAAGATGAAATTTTTCTGCATATTTCACATTCAAATGAAATATGCAGAAAAAATCAAGAATACAGGAAGTCAATCTGCATTAAAGCTGTTATTTAGAACTGGACTAATACATTAGATAACAAATTATTAAATACCTAATAGGCTAAAAGTAAAAGATATACTCACTGTTCTCAGGGTTCTAAACTATTTGAAAGTTAAGTATGATATTCTTTGCAAGCTTATAAACGTTAAAAGTCTCAGCTCTTTCTGGTTTTTTAATCTGGTGTATTAAAAAATGCTAACACAAGATTTTGGAAACTTGTCATATGCAGAATTGTAAATGTTTCCATTGGTCAAATTAACATTTTTAAAATAAAACAAACATGCTGTATATAAGACTTCATTTGAAGTCTTATGGTCTGATGGTCCTCTTACTCTGCTCCCTCTGCCTTTTCCTATGAAATATCTCTTTCATATGAAAAAAAAATTTTAAACCTTTTAGGGCAAGGAGACCTTGTTGCTCACCTTGTATTGGAACAGGGACCTTTCTTCTCAACCTAGATTCATCAGAAGACTTCATTCTTTCTCTTTGAAATGATACTACAAAAAGGCATTGAAGTAACAGACTGGCCCATAAAATTCATTTTTCAGATGTATCTCCTGAAAGTTTGGGGAAAATTGAACAAATGGGGAAGACATTATGGAAGAAGGATCTATAGGACTTAAATATAAATGAAGGGCAAGAAATGAGGAGGAATGAGTATTTCTGAAATTCTGAGTTGGAGAGATTGAGAAAAATGGTGATATCATTGAAGTGGGAAAGATCAGGAGAAGAAACAACTTTGGGGGAGAATGATATCAGTTTTAGTTGTTCTTTTGTTTGTTGGTGAGCCTGAGGTCATTCTCAGGTATCTTGAGTGGAGATTTCTAGTATGCTTTAGAAAAGACGACTTATAGGTTAAGATTAGAAATATGAATTTAGGAATTTAATTTCTGCTAAATATGGCCATTGAGGTAGAGTTTGTTTTGAATGGGAAAGAAAGATAATGGTGAGTGTGTATAGTATTACTAGAAGAGAGAAAAGACTAGTATAAAATAACCAGGAAAATGTTTTAATAATCAGGAAAGGATTTCAGTAATGAAACATTTATTTTCCTTTGTTTAAATTCACTCATATTATTTGAAACACTCCTCATTCATTCATTTTCATTCATGTGCAGTAATAGTTTGTAGTGATAAAACTGTATGTTCTAGGCAGCCTTCCCAGGTGGCACAGTGGTAAAGAATCCACCCACCAATGCAGGAGATGCAGGAGACACAGGTTCAATCCCTGAATCAGGAAGATCCTCTATAGTTGGAAGTGGCAACCTGCTCCACTATTCTTGCCTAGAAAATTCCATGGACAGGGAAGCCTGGCAGGCTACAATCCATGGGGTTGCAAAGAGTCAGACACGACTGAGCGATTAGAACACACTCATGTTCTATGCATTAGGCTGAAAATTCACATGTATTCTCATTTAGTTATAATAGTCCTTGAGGTAGGTGGTATTATTATTACCCCATCTTCTAACTGAGATAGCAGAGAGTTAGAGGTGGTAAATGACTTATGTAAAGTCATACAACTGATAAGCAGTGAGCTACAAATTGAACCTAGGTCTACTTAACTCAAGAATCAAGTTCTTAATCACTACTGATACATGTGCTGACTCCCAAACAATTCAGTAAAGCATTTCCTGCTTGTTGACAGATAGTAGTACTGTGGTAGACCTTTAAAAAATGATATTAAGAACATCTTTAAATTTCTGTCACTTTTCACTTATTTCTTAATGATGCTTTAAAATAATATACATCTCACTGAAGTTTTCTGTTTTACTCTGGTACTTGAGCTCTGTTTTAATTTGTATATATTCTAGGGTCAGTGATGAAAAGGATGCACGAGGGTATCTTCAAGCCTTAGCTTCTAAAATGACTGAAGAATTGGAAGCTTTAAGAAACTCCAGCTTGGGGACCCGAGCAACAGTAAGCTCTACCATTTAGCCAACAGGCTTATTATATTAGTTGGGGTGAAGGCTCAGAAAACACTGTAATGAATCTGAGTAATTATATCAGTTTTTCTAGTTTTTGCCTCCTGGAAAGTTTTTCATAAGAAATCATTCCAAGTTCCTCCAGTTTAAGAAATTATAATACATAGTTGCTTAGCTGTCATTTGTATGGCTAACCATTAATGGTAATAACCATGAAAAATAAATGTATTTATAATGAGTCTAGTTATTTCTGAATTTAATGAAAATGTATTTTCACAAGTAATAAATATATCTCTTTTATTCTGTAATTAGAGCAAGATAGTTCTTTTAAGTACTTTCAAAATTCACTTACATTACTGAACTTTAGAATAGAACTAAAAGCACAGTCATGTTGTCTCATAGGATATGCCCTGGAAAATGCGACGTTTTGCAAAACTGGATATGTCAGCCAGACTGGAGTTACAGTCAGCTCTGGATGCAGAAATAAGAGCCAAACAGGCCATCCAAGAAGAGCTGAATAAAGTTAAAGCATCTAACATCATAACAGAATGGTAAGACTCTATAGTCCCACTAGAGTGATTTCTGATTTGATCCAAAAGTATCTGGAGAGAAATTACATATTTAGTTTCCTACCTATCACTTTTTTTTTTTTAAATGATGACCACAAAAAAACTGTGAATGTGTGAAAATGAATTGATTCTTTTAGGCCTTTATGCAGTAATGGGACTTTAATACAGCTCTATTTCTATCTGACTTGTTCTTAAAGTGGAATTAATAGTATTAATATTCTATTATTTACTTTTCCCTTTTTTGTATAATTTAGTTCATTTTCAAATTTTATAGTATTAAATTCAAAATTATCTCTTGGTCAAGAATATTACATTAGTATAAAAATGTAGCATAGAGTCAGAACAAAATACAGTCATCTGTAATTTCTGGCCTCTACCATAGATTTTTTATAAATGAAGGTTCTAGTGATGATGAATTTCACAGTGGTATAATATATTTAAATTATAATTTTTTCTTACTATGTTTACAAAAAGTATATCCTCCACACTCTTCAAGACAGTTAGCTAATTAATATATTCCCTCCACTGTTATCACAGCAGTAGACCAAATCATACTCTGAATAAATGCTAAAAGGAAAATCATAATTGGATTGGTTCAAGAATAAGTCAGTGTAGGTGATATGGAGGAACAGTAGAAAGTTCATGTTACAAATCAAAATACAAATAGAAAAATCCATTCAGTGCTCAGAATACCTAAGGTTGCAAGGTCATTGAGTCACAAAAGGAAGTATAGGCCCATAAATTGTTTTTAATGGTATGAAGCCTTAGTCCTTAACTGCAGTCATTAATGTTTTTAATTATATCAGAGATGCCATGTATCTCTGATTGAATTGAATTATAAATTCCTCAGTTGAATTATAAATTCTTATTATAAGTCAATTATAAATTAAATATGCTTTACTCAAATGTGCTAGTGTGACACTGAAAATGGAAAAGAACTTTTTCTGGAGAATATGAATTGATCCCAACATGAAGAACTACTAAATGTCATTCTCTGTATTGTAATTTGGAGTTAGTGAGATCTTTCTTCTTAAGCTTAGGACATAAACTTCCACATTTGTTTATAAATCAGGAATACAAGTCAAACTGAAAATTATAAACTTAGTCTTATGGTTCTCTATGAAAGAAATTTAACAATTCTAAAGTTAATGTTTGATTTTATACATTTTTTTAATTTAATAATTTAGTTCATGTCTAGCAACTTTTTCAATAAAAGGCAAGATAATAAATACTTTAGGGTTTATAGGCCACATAGTTTCTGTCTACTCAGCTGTGCTGTTGAGTATGAGAGCAGCCACAGACAGCATATAAATGAATGAGCCCGAGTGTGTTCCAATAAATCTTTATTTGCACAAGAGTAGATGACAGGCTGGATTTGTCCTTCCTGCAGTGGTTTTCAGTTCCCTACATCATCATGACTGACATTTAAACCAAGTAAGTTCAACTACATACATGATGGCTCATTGACAAACAATATAAATAATCACATTTTTCCTTTTGTTCCCTTATTTAAGTAAACTAAAAGATTCAGAGAAGAAGAACTTGGAACTACTATCAGAAATCGAACAACTGATAAAGGACACTGAAGAGCTTAGATCTGAAAAGGGTATGAGAATGTGTTTTGCATCCATCAGGATGTAATGTTCTGTTACAAATACATTTTATTATAAAAGAATCAATTTAATGTGTAGGCAGAAGAATTCTTCACATGCATGAATATATGGTACACACGTGCACATATTTGGTAGATAAAGTCTCTGAGTTATTTTGTTTTATCTGATACACTGTTAAAGATTTCATAAGAGAAAACTCATTTTGCCATATATTCAACTGTTTTTCAGGGCCATGGACTATATCTTGAACAGTATTTTTGTGATTAGAAACATTTGTTCTTTTCATATACTTTATACTATTCTCAAATGTTGTAGAGGATTCGCTCTCCAGGTAGTTGAAGAAATAATGTAGAAATAACTAGATTAATCCAATATTAGAAAAGCAATTCAATGACAAAGAATTATTTTGACATCTTCTTCCATGTTTGACACTCGAATTGCTTGCCCTGTGGGACTTCTCAGAGTTTATTCCCATTTTCTTGAAAATATTACTTCAGCACGTTATAATGAATGTAAAAAGTAACTCAGAGTGCTTGGTAGCTTTATTACATGAACTTCAATTTTCTTTCCATCATGTGGGCATTAAGAATATGAAGATTTAATTTTTAAAAATTCAGAATGTTATTTTCTTAATGAAAGGATCTCTTATGTACAGTTTTTTTTTTGTATATTAATCATGTTATACATTACATCCCTAGTACTTATTATCTTATAATTGGAACTTTGTACCTTTTGACTACCTCTCAGTTAGGATCTCTTATGTACAGTTGTTAGAAATTCATTTTCCTGACAGTATTCCTGGCTAAATACTGACCTAATTAATTGGCTCTAAGTTGTACTTGTGTGCTGCCCTCTATTTCCCAGTCCTATGACACAGTGTGACAAAGCTGGTTGGGTCTCTCTATCTGCTTTTAAAACTGGAGGAAAGAGAGTAATCACAAAGGAGTTAACATGAAAAAAGCCATTAAAAGTAGTAGATGTTTAATAATTTTTTGTTATGAATGAGAAAGGAAGGAATCCAGAAAAAGTGAATTAGGAACTCAGATTAGAAATACAAGGCATCATGCTAAAATGAGAGTCAAGCTTAATTTTCATGTATGAAGAATGGAGGGAGCTGCATTATTTAGCGAGTAGAGGAAAAAGTATATAAGACATGGAGGACCTGTGGCCCAAAAAGCAATTTATATAGAAAAGAGAACAGTGAGGAGTATGACTTAACCAGTTGG
This sequence comes from Bos grunniens, assembly GCF_055505025.1. NCBI lineage: Eukaryota > Metazoa > Chordata > Mammalia > Artiodactyla > Bovidae > Bos > Bos grunniens. The sequence goes on from NC_141180.1 coordinate 51,097,548, forward strand.
CATTGATTGCCTCATTTTATAGTAGATCTAAATTTGCAAAAGAAGAAATTAAATGTATTACATTGCATGTTAGCCTCTGGCTTTTATTTGAATTTTGAGCATTGCAGAATAATAAAATTTCACTATGTTATAAAATAATGTTCTATTTAAATAATATGATGTAATATTTATATAATGAGGGCAAGGATTTTGTTTGTCTCTTTCTTTACTATTGTATCTCCAGTATCTAGACAGGGCTTGGCAAAAAACCCTCTCAGCAAATATTTATTGATGGAGCAAATTTCTGTACTGCCGTGTTCAGCAACCATGGGTTATTATTAGAGAGTAATTCAAAAAAGCACATAAATTGATACCAATTTAGTGGATCAGTTTAGTCCTAATGATATGGAGATCAGAGCGTGTATTGGTGTTTCTCCTTTTTCCTCCCTAGTATTTATCATTATATGTATATGATTAAGAATTATTTTGGAAATTATGCAGTTAGAATTAATACCATAGCCAAGAGATATGCATCAAATTTTTAAAAATTTATCTGAGAAAAGCTTAGGTTTAGAGTCCTCATTCTCCAGCCCTAGTTTTTCTCAGACAAACTTTTGTCATGCAATTTTTCAATAAAACAGTAGATGAAATCAGATTGAAGCCTGAGCAAAAGTTTATTCATAATTTAATAAGTTTAATTTATCACTGCATTTTTTAAATAAAAGGTTATTTGTATTGGTGTATACTATATATTTGATGAAAGTATTTCAATAAGGAAACCTTGTTTGGTGCTAAATTACCTTAGAAAAATCAGACCTAACCAGAGTCCTATTTTTAAAAAATTTCCCAAGTCTACCAAAAGATTTAATGTGCTTTTTATGGTATACTGTATAGGAGAAGAAATTCAAGAACTCAAGTAAGTCAAGAAACAAGTATTTCCTAGAGGTTGATGTAGTTTAACTATTGAGTGATAGTACAAGAAACACTAATGTATTTTAGTTTTTTTAATATGTGGAGTTAATAAAGTTAATTCGTTTTAAAATATGGTAGTTTGCGAGCAGCTTTTTAATATATTCAGACAGGAAAGGTCATCCATCCATGAAAATTAGTGTTAATTGTTCTAGTTTTAAGAAAAGTTGCTGCTGTCTTCTAGGTATAGAGCACCAAGACTCACAGCATTCTTTCTTGGCATTTTTGAATACGCCTACCGATGCTCTGGATCAATTTGAAGTAAGTATTAAACCTTTCAGATATCCCCTGTGGTCGATTTAAAATTTACTTTGTGATTTAAAATTTATTTGCAATAAAACTTTTATTGCATCCCATATAAGAGGACCTAGAATCTTATATAAACAAAAATGTATTATGAAAGAAATATATGTCCTGCAATATTATGGAAACTTTAATCATAAACTTTTCTTGTATTTAAGAGAAATCTAAGATCTAAATAAGAGGGTCATTGTAAGATTTAAAAGAAATTTCATCTCTTTCCCTGAGGAACACTAAGTTTAGAACCGATCCTAACTTTAAATAATTTTAACTTTTTATTCCTCCAAAGCAAAGAACCACAATAAAAAAAAGCAAGTGAAAACGTCAGAGCTCACAATAGGGCGATGCTGGTTCCAATTCCAAATCAATACAGTTGTTTAGAAGTATACCAAAGGAATGCTTTTTGTTCAAAGTATTGCATGTAGAGTTTATTTGGCACACTCCAGAATAGTGAGATAGTGACTGTATGACTGTCCTTCTTTGGTACTTAAATTTTTTGCTAGAAAAAAGCTTATGGTTGAACTTTTTAATCTCAGAAAAAATTTGTTAATAATTATATGTTAATCAACAGATAATTGTACATATCTGAGCAAGGCACTGTTGTAGTGCTGACAAAATCCACAAAGTCCTGCCCCTCAGGAACCTTACATTCTAGCGGGAACAGTTAGAAGGCAGAGATTCTGTTGTTTACCTTTAGTTATTACCTTTTAAAGTGCTTCCATTTAATTTAATTAGTAATGATTTGCCATGAGCTTCAATTTATTACACCTTGAGCACAGAATATGAATTGTATTTCGTTCTTTTGGGAAAGGGAAAAAAAGCACTCTTTAAAACGTACTTAATGAATTTCTAAGTTTCTTGAGAAACAATGACAATGACTGCTTTTCTCATTTATTTATTTGAATTAATGTCATTTGCCTTTCAATTGTTCTACAAAATTTTTGATTTATTATTTGTTCTTATTAAATTGCTTCATCCATATTTTCTATTTTTTTATTGCTGTATTCGTTAAATAGGATTCCTTTTCTTCTTCCTCATCTTCACTGATTGATTTTTTGGATGACGTAAGTCTTTGATTTTCAAACAAATGCATCCTTCAGTAAAAAAGATCAGTGAATTGATATGAAGAATTTACCTAGTAATGCAGTCAGTTTTAGAAATATCACACTTGATAATTTGTGAGCCAAAATGTGCTTCTTTCTTACCTTAAATACAACGAAGAGTTATCATTATTAAGTATAATAAAATAAAAATGTACTTTAAAAAAATGCATTGGCCATCAGAGAATCTCTGTAGTTCCATTCTTTGCAACAGTTCTGAAGACTGGAATGCTTATTTGATTATTGTCACTATATAGCTATATAGATATAAATAATTGCTCATTTTTGTTTTTCAAGGCAGTTTCTATTTCACATTTCCCTTTTCTTTCCAGCAGTTTGCTACTTGGTTTATGTGTTAGTTAAAAGCAAGCCTCTGGTGGTATAATAAAAAGTGACATTTTATTAACTCTTCCAATAGAGTTTATCATACATAACACAATAGTTGAGTGCAAATCGGTTTTTAATGCTGACAGAATCTCTCTTCTAATGTGAAAATGGATTTAGTTAACATATGCACTGTAAATTGACTGCATTATCATATTCTCTCCTAAATTAATTCTATAGATTTAATAATTTAGACGTTCCTAATGTATATTGTTCTCTTACAGAAATACCTGACATATACATTCTCTATTCTGCTTTAAATGGCACAGTAATTCTTGTTGTAAAGCATTGTATTTTCCTATTGAGCATTCTGTCTTTACAGAAATTAGGAAATAAAATGGGTTCAGATGCAAATGCAGTGCATATAACTTTTTTAAATCAGGGGAAACTCTTTTAATGTTTTATTTTGTGTGTTTTGTTAAATATAATTCTTACATTGAAAAGAGTATTAAGCATAATTTTTTACTAAAGAAAAATCCTGATCTATAGTTTTGAGTGTTTCTTTATTTCTTGAAATATGTATACCAAAATGTGCACCTTTTCATTCCAAATGGAAACTGTTTTACTACTCTTGAGATACATAATTATACTAGTTATGGTTTTTTAAAGTGTGATTAAAAAGAAAACTTTCTTGATATATAATAATATTTGATATTATAATCTAATGTATATTTTACTAAAATATTCAGTATGGTATTTCCATATAGGTAACATTCACCTTAAAAAGAATGGAAAGGAAATCTGAACAAATATTTTAATTGTTCTTTCTTCTAGAACACCATTTTCATTTTTCTTTCTAACAAACTCTTTTCTACATCCCTTTTTCTCTCACAAAAATCTCTGAATGTAAAGCGCAGGAGTAGTATGTATTTTGGTAAATAGATTAGCTCCTCTCAACAAAAGCACACTTCAGCCCCCTGCGGTCTCGTCTCTGCTCTCACATGCTGTCTGCCGCCACCACCCCGCTGCAGTGTCTAAGATTCCCACTGACACTCATGCTCCAGGAATATCCTTTCTTATCCTTCCCCCACTGTTACTCAGCATAGATTCATCGATTCAATTCAGTTCAATTCAGATCTAAATTGTAAAGCGTTACAAAGGAACTCCTATTATAAAGTAAGCAGGAGCTAAGTTCACAAAGACTGCCAAATCTTTTTGATTCAGGCTCCAGCTCTTTAAGGGCATGGTTTTTCCCTCATTTGCTTCCTAAGCACTTTCCTCTCCATTTATTGCTGAAGCACTTAAATTGATTCAAATCCTATCGCTGCCACTTTCTTGGTATATAATTTGGAGCAAGATATCTAACCTTTCTATGCATTGGTTTGCTTATTGGACAAACAGGGATAATAATAGTACTGATCTCATAAGCTTGTTTGCAAATTTAAAGTGACAATGTATTTAATGCCCTCAATGATATTGGTTATTATTTCATTACTCTTAATAGGCCAGTTCCCCTCCATTGCTGTGTTCTCTTTAGCTTCCTTTCGTGTTCACAATTTCAGTTTCACTTGAGTACTTTCTAAGCTCTTTAACACTCAGCCTTCCAGTCACCACCAATATGAATCACTATACTTTCCTCCTGTTGAATCGCATTACTATTGGAAATGATTTTTCGTGTCAGGATGAAGACTATCCGTAAGCTGCCATTAAAAAAATTTTTTTGTATTCTTAATTCATATTTTATGGCATAAACCTCTTATTTCTCCTCGTAGTTTGTAACTATGACTACCCTTCCCATCGTTATCATCCATTTCATCCTCAAGGTCATAATAGAATAATGGTATTCAGTCTTTGGCATGCTTAGGTTCAGCATCGAAGGTATTTAGTATTAATATATAAAACTCAGGTTTCTTGACTTCCTTATTACTCTTAAATGCTTGGATTCTTACAGATGAATATAAATCTTGATTGTTCTGTGTGCCCAAACCAGTTAGGCTGTTGTGCATCTTGTTTATAATATGTGACTGCCCTCTGTTACTAGGTAGACTCTATTAACTAACCCATAGAAACATCCTCTGCTCATTCTTTTCTGTTTTCTGTCTCATTGCTATAGAAAAGAAAAATATTGTGCTGAAGACTTAAAATTGAATTGCAGCTGGAATTTGTAGGTATAGGAGGGAATATGGTTAGTTTTAAGCAAAATTGTACAAGTGCTGTTTTCTTTTGTGCCCACACATCATGGACCTTCTCCTGGTAACCTGGTGCCCTCATGCTGCCCTCCGACTTTTCAGTGCTTTACTAGCAGTGCTTCCCCTCCTCCAAAATTGCCTTCTGGCTTTATCCTTCACCCCCCGACACACAGGCCTGTCAACACTATAATCATTTTACACAAAATAGTATGCCTAATCACTTTCCTATCTCTAGTTTTTCCTCAGTATGTTTTGTCTGTTATTCAAAATTCAGATAAATGCTGGAATTTGTGGCAGTCTTGGAAGACGTTTGGAACAAGTTGCTTACCTTTTAAGTTACACTGTTTAGACAGCTCTTAACAGAAGAGAAAGAGCATTTGTAACACCAGTCTTTCCTTCCCTCTGATTCAGACAAAGCAGAATACATTCTCCACACTCTACTTCTGAAACTCAAAGGAGCTTAGGCATTTGGACTTTTCTACATGTAGAATAACAGACTTTTGAAGGAGAAAAGAACCCTAGAAAATCTTGAGCCCACTGATTTTAATTGTTATATACCACAGCACTCTCACTAATAGATAGGTATGTTGGTATTGTTTAGTCGGTAGGTCGTGTCTGACTCTGCGATGCCAGGGACTATAGCCTGCCAGGCTCCTCTATCCATGGGATTTCCTAGGTAAGAATACTGGTGTGGTTTGTCATTTTCCTTTTCCAGGGGATCTTCTTGATTCAAAGATCAAACCTGCATCTCCTGCCTTATATTTTTTTAATTGGAGACTAATTACAGTATTGTAGTGGTTTTTGGTATACATTGACATGAATCAGCCATGGGTATACATGTGTTCCCCATCCTGAACCCTGCTCCCACCTCCCTCCCCATCCCATCCCTCAGGGTCATCCCAGTACACTGGCCCTGAGCACCCTGTCTCTTGCATCGAACCTGGACTGGCGATCAGTTTCACATATGATAGTATACGTGTTTCAGTGCTATTCTCTCAAATCATCCCACCGTTGCCTTCTCCCACAGAGTCCAGAAGTCTCTTCTTTACATCTGTGTCTCTTTTGCTGTCTCACATATAGGGTCATCGTTGCCATCTTTCTAAATTCCATATATATGCATTAATATACTGTATTGGTGTTTTTCTTTCTGACTTACTTTACTCTGTATAACAGGCTCCAGTTTCATCCACCTCATTAGAACTGATTAAAATGCATTCTTTTTAACGGCTGAGTAATATTCCGTTGTGTATATGTACCATAGCTTTCTTATCCATTCATCTACCAATGGAAATCTAGGTTGCTTCCATGTCCTAGCTATAGTAAACACTATATCAACACTATAACCTTTAGCCCAGTGATTTTAGTCATTATATACCACACTGTTTCCCCATCTGTTTCCCTCCTAGTAGTGACAGTGACTAGGATTCTCAGTCTCAGGAGTAATAGGGAAGTGTTGATAAAGGGGTTATAGTGCTGTGATGAACACTAGAGTACACATGTCTCTTTCAATTCTGGTTTCCTTGGTGTGTATCCCCAGCAGTGGGATTGCTGGGTCGTATGGCAGTTCTATTTCCAGTTTTTTTAAGGAATCTCCACACTGTTCTCCATAGTGGCTGTACTAGTTTGCATTCCCACCAACAGTGTAAGAGGGTTCCACTGAGCCATCTGGGAAGCCCAATAGATATGTTCAGTTCAGTTCAGTCGCTCAGTTGTGTCCAACTCTTTGCGACCCCATGAATTGCAGCACGCCAGGCCTCCCTGTCCATCACCAACTTCCGGAGTTCACTCAGACTCACGTCCATCGAGTCGGTCATGCCATCCAGCCATCTCATCCTCTGTCGTCCCCTTCTCCTCTTGCCCCCAATCCCTCCCAGCATCAGAGTCTTTTTTAATGAGTCAACTCTTCACATGAGGTGGCCAAAGTACTGGAGTTTCAGCTTTAGCATCAGTCCTTCCAAAGAACACCCAGAAGTGATCTCCTTTAGGATGGACTAGTTGGATCTCCTTGCAGTCCAAGGGACTCTCAAGAGTCTTCTCCAACACCACAGTTCAAAAGCACGAATTCTTCAGTGCTCAGCTTTCTTCACAGTCCAACTCTCACGTCCGTACATGACCACTGGAAAAACCACAGCCTTGACTAGACGAACCTTTGTTGGCAAAGTAATATCTCTGCTTTTGAATGTGCTATCTAGGTTGGTCATAACTTTCCTTCCAAGGAGTAAGCGTCTTTTAATTTCATGGCTGCAGTGATTTTGGAGCCCAGAAAAATAAAGTCTGACACTGTTTCCCCATCTATTTCCCCCCTACTAGTGACAGTGACTAGGATTCTCAGTCTTAGGAGTAATAGGGAAGTGTTGATAAATGGATTATGTGTGGCATTCTTTAGGACAGAAAAAAGGGAGGTGAGTTAATTTAGAAAGAAACTGAGGCATTTTGATAAGTAGTCTCTTCGGTAAGGCATTCCCATATGAGCCAGTTAGACAGCAGTCAAACAAACACCAGGATCCCTTCTGCTGTGGAAATTATTTACTCTTTTACCCTCATCTTTCCTCTCAGCCCCACTTGCCCAATTGTAGACTGCCTGAGATACTCCATATCAGGTCCAGCCTCATCTCTAGGTTACAGGTGGGGAGCAGTGGAGCTCACCAGCTCGAATTTTCCCCCCATCTGTTCCCTTTGTTCCCATGGTAGCAGATCAAGGAATCGTTTCAGACTAAGCTTACAGAAACTTCCCATTATGTTCAACTCATTTTCTCCTTTTCAAGTGAACCCCCAAAATACTTGACTTTATTAAAGGAGTACTAAGTACAGTTGTATAAAAGTATATGCTAGGTAAATTTTGAGTTTTATTAAATTACAGGTCTGTTCTCTGTTCATGTAGGCGAAATTCACAGATGTGGAAATTGCCCACTTATCTGGCAAATGAGAATGTACCATCTTGCTCTTTGGAGGTTGTCTTACTCTAGTGTACTGAGGAAAAAAGTTAATCAAGGAATTAATGCTCTAGAATATAAAGGTCAGACATAAAGGAATAAAGATAAAACATTTAGTCCAATTGTCTAGTACTCCTAATGTGTTTTTTTCTTGCATTCTGGCATATTAAGAGAAGAGTAGCCTGAAAGTATTGGCAAGCTGAATTCTACTGTTGGTTTTGGCCTCCTATAGAAGCTTATTAAGGTGTCCCAAAATATGTAATTTCATTCCTGACTCCCTAGTAGGTTCCTTCATGTATGTTTTGCTTTTTAACATTGTTCTCCCCGCATCTTTTCTCATATTCTGTCATAAGCAGCCACAGAAATCTGCAACTTGGCAACTTGGGTTAACTGATTCTGGGAAAAGTTGATCACACATGAGAATCAATGAGAGATGAAATTCTGAAACATGCATTGTAAAGAGTTTTTAATCCTATGACTCAAGCTAGGCCTAGATCCTTCTAAGAAATAATGAAATTTCTATAATTTCCTCCTTTAATTCTTGTTTTTTGAAAACTTCCACATATTAAGTCCAACCTGACTTGAAATTCTTACATTTCAGAAGATTGTCACGTGTAATCTTCTCTATTTTAGGCAGCATGTTATATTATATATTATATATAATATATTATATCAATAATGTATTTGGGTAACTAGAGGGAAACAGTCATGACTATGTAGTCTTTTATCTCTTCGTTTTTTTTTTAATTAAATAAGACCTCTGAAATACATTAACTGAAACCTTAGAATCTATTAGCCAAACTCTGTGTCCATAAGATAAATTACTTCTTTTCGTTTCTGCTCATGCTTACTCCCATAATCAGCCTTAACATTCTGGTGGCAATCTATAGATCTAGATATAAAATGGTATATGATTGCACACTTAAGAAAATGTACTGGTTTCCAGTGCTTGCTATGAGACCCAATTTCAGTGTTTTTAGAAAACCATGGTATGTGTGGGTATGTTCAAGAGGTTTAAGAGTGTGTGTGTTTTCCTCTAATTGTACCATCAGGAAAGTGTAACTTGCCATTTTCTATTGAAAATATAAAAATGGTCTGATTTCTCCGTAGCCACTTGGGGAAGAACATTATTACAATGGTGATTTAGTATCACTGTTAGCTTGGAAAACCTCTTGTCCTTCATATGCAAAGATAGTTTTGAGAGACATTTTGACTTGTTTTGCATATAATGGCAATATAATTTGAGCTATTCCGTGTTCTTTCTCATGATTTTAACATAATCTGGACTTTCAGAATACGTATAGCCAATATGTAAGGGTTTCTCTATGTTCAATATTTTAGCACTTTTTACGTGTGTGGTACTCTGCTGTGCACAGTGGTAGATACTAAGATAAATCAGACATAGAAGTAGACCTCAAATACTTATTATTAGAAAAAATAAATACACTGTTATGTACTATGCGAAGTAGAAAATGGTGAATGCCATAGGAAATATTTAGGTTAAATATCATATAATTTCAGAAGGATTTATTCAATATTTATTAAGAATTTTTAAGTTTACAAGTTTTATGCTAAGCATAATACAGTATTGTCTGCCCTTAAGGATCTGATCTGATGGAAAAGACATCTAAATAATTATAACACCCATGGAAGAAGTACAGTAATAAAAGATACAGACTGCATATCATGGGAGTAGAAAGGAGATATTAAGGAGCTTATATTTAATCAGTCCCATATGTAATATTTATTAAAAGTCTTAACAGAGGAGAAAGGTGGCCAGCTTCCTTTTGGACAAGTTAAATATGAGGTACCCGAGGGACATGCACATGGAAATGTTCGACAGATAGTTTTCTAGATGAGTCAACAGCTTAAGGAAAAGGAGTGAGCAGGAACTGGCAGGACAAATTTGGGAATGATCAACATAGTTGAAACTAGATTGAGATCTGCCAGGGAGGGATTGTATTGCTGCTGCTGCTGCTGCTGGGTTTTGGACTGTGAATTTTAATTCATTGTAACTAGATTCAAACCCTTTATTAATCAAAATAGCAACCATTACAATCAACACATTTTTACCAATGAGAAATAAGTTTTTATTCCTGTAGCATAAAAATCCATGGTTCTGGGTTGAATGAACTCTTGGGGAAGCATTTTCTGCCTCCTGCTGGTGGTGGAAGCATTTTCCCTATTAAAAAATTGTCGAGATGCTTGAAGAAGTGGTAGTCGGTTGACAAGATGTCAGGTGAATATGGCAGATGAGGCAAAAGTTTGTAGCCCAATCTGCTCAGCTTTTGGAGTGTTGGTTGTGCAATGTGCTGTCAGGCATTGTCATGGAGAAGAATTGGGCGCATTCTGTTGACCAGTTCTGGCTGCAGGCATTGCAGTTTTCAATGCATCTCATCAATTTGCCTCAATTTGCCGAGCCTACTTCTCAGATGTAATGGTTTCGCCAGGATTCAGAAAGCTGTAGTGGATCAGATGGGCAGCAAAACACCAAAAACTAACCATGACCTCCTTTTGGTGCAAGTTTGGCTTTGGGAAGTGCTTTGGAACTTCTTCTTGGTCCAACCACTGAGCTGGTCATTGCTGGTTTCACATAGAATCCACATTTCGTCACACATCACAATTCGATTGAGAAATGGTTCATTTTTGTTGCATAGAATACAATGACAGTTTCTCTATTTTCGGTCAGCTCCTGAGGCACCCATTTGTAGAGCATTTTCACTCTTTCCCATTTGCTGCAAATGCTGAATGACCATAGAATGGTTGATGTTGAGTTCTTAGGCAACTTCTTGTGTAGTTGTAAGAGGATCAGCTTTGATGACGGCTCTCAGTTGGTCATTGTCAACTTCAATGGCTGGTCACTACACTCCTCATCTTCAAGACTCTCGTCTCCTTTGCAAAACTTCTTGAAGCACCCCTGCACTGTATGTTCTTCAGCAGTTCTTGGGCCAAATGCGTTGTTGATGTTGTGAGTCGTCTCCACTGCATTACAACCCATTTTGAACTCGAATTAAAAAAAAAAAATCACTCGAGTGTACTTTTTGTCTAATGTCATTTCTGTAGTCTAAAATAAATACAAAATAAACAGCGTGTAATAAGTCATTAGCAAAAAAATAAATAAAGCAAGAAATGTGCTTTAAAATGATATATAGCATAACCACATTTATTTAAGAATATATTCCAGTATCAAATGGCAAAGTTCAGCAATGCAAAACTGCAGTTACTTTTGCACCAACCTAGTAGCAAAAGAAAAGTGATGAGTAAGAACACAAACCCAGGATCTCTCACATTGAGAAGGGTGGAGGAATAGGACTCCACGTAAGAGGAGGAGCAGTGGTCACAGGGGATGACTCAGGAAAGTGTTGCATCACAAAAACTAAGGGAGTACAGTTTTAAGAGGGAACAGTTAGCAGCCTCAGGTTCAGCCAAGATGTCTGGTACCATCAGACAAACAGGAGACCCTAATCCTCACAGTATTTCACTAGAGCAGTCACAGCAGAAGCCAGATGGAGAAGTGATTGAGAGGCTCAGAAGTAGAGGCAGTGATTGTATACCATTTTGCGGAGTCTGACTATGAAGGTTTGAATCCTACCTCTGCCACTTACCAGTTTTTTGACCTGTTGCAAGTTAATCTGTTTTCTTCATGTTTAAAATGGAGATTGTAATACCTTATATTAATTCTTCTATGAGGATTCTGAAAGTTAATATATGTAAAGTTCTTTGAAAAGTACCTGTATATGTTTTACATGTGATAGATGTTAGCTATTATCATTATTAAGGAAGAGAGAGGAGAGATTAAATGTTTGCTAGAGAAAGGGCTGGTGGTTGAGTTATTAATGTTTGATTGTTTGGTTTTGGGGAGTATGGAGGGAGACAGGTACTTCCTGTTAGTAGCTGAAGGACTATAACTTGGTTTGAACCTGAGACTTTAGCTTTTACTATAATGGAAGGCTGTCTGGACCAAGAAGAACCTGTTTAGAAATCTGTAGACTTTCTAATCCTAGTTTGCTGTTAACTCTTGGGTTACAGTGTTTGTCACCTACCGTTCCAATTTCCTACAGAAAGAAATAATAATTCCTGTTTACCAAGCTGCCAGTTATTGTACAAGTAAAACTGATAATCTTGAATGATGTTTCTTATCCTTGAGGTTTTCTCTCAAATCTTCTGTAACTCCTGTAGACTCAGTTTATAAATTCACTTCTCTAGGTACCCATAAAAATCTTGTACATGCCCCTCCAGGTTCCCAAAAAACTTTGTACATGCCCTTATTACATCATTCGTCACATTGTTGGTGGTGTGATGCTCCCCCACCAGTCTGTGAAATGCAGTGCTCTCTATCAAGTGCCTGGCATATTATAAACCCTCAATAAACATCAGGTTGAATTGATTTTAGAAAAATGAGTGGATCTGATACATATTTGGAAGCTCTATTGCTTGAGAATCACAAATTTCAAAAACTTTAAAAATATTTCTATGTAATTGTCTACTTATTGTTACCTTTTCTGAATTACTTAATTGTTTAATGTCAGAAAGGCAAAGGTCCTTCTTTTGATTAAGCCTAATGTCTAGTCAGGATGGACGATATTGTTGAAGTAGCTTTTTGTGTTAATTCAACATCAGTAATTCTAAAGGCCTAATTTAGCGCTTACCATTGAAAAGGGTAAGAATTTGGTAGTAAATGCCTGAAGCAAAACTAGTTAATTAAATGCTTCGTTTAAATGCTAACTAGCACTAAATCAGAGTTATTCAGATCCTTTTTGTACTCTTATTTCAAGTTGCCACCACCAACCTTTCCAGAAAAGAGATTGGCCTTCACTTGATGGATCATTACTTGGTGGGTGACTGTGCAAGGTCCAGTGAAAACTTGATTACCACTCTTAGATGGAGCCTGAACAACTTTCTTTACTTTCCTGTCTTCCAGTTTTTTCTGAAAATGCCTGTACTTTCAACCTATCAGAACTATGTCTTTATATGTATGTTTATATACTTTGTCTGTTAATACAGTATTAGTCATTGAGAGTCATGTGTGTAAATATTTGTAACGTAGTATTCTCCTTTCTTTGTTGAAGCGCTCTCCATCCTGTACTCCAGCTAGCAAAGGCAGACGTGTAAGAGACTACTGCACTTGTGTGCCCATCCCGATGCCCTCTACCTTCTCATTTATCCTTTTTGCCTGTGGTTGCAGTACATGCTAATGTTTTTGTGGTGTATTACATTTATTGCATGCTTTGTGCTGCTGCTCTTGCTACTGCTACTCTGCTTTTCTGTATTTTCTTTTTTTGTTGTTGTTTTTTGGCTTTGGCCGCAAAGCTTTAGGAATGTTCATATAAATTTCTATAACCAAAATACTAAAATTGTAAAGTATCTTTTTTATTTTGATGGGGTGAAAAAGTGATCCTAAAGTATGCTCCCTAAATTGGCCACATACAAAGTAAATGAATTTCTGAATAATCCAGTGTAAGCAGTTATGTAGAGATTCATAGAGATTTTAATTATGTAGAAAGAAAGCTTGATAATTCACATTATGCAAGATTCAAAAAAGATTTGGGATAAAGTATGGATCTGACTGATTATAATTTTTATAAATCAATTCTGGAGAAGTCTTTGATAGATTTTTTAGCATAGTTCAAAGCTATATTCCCAAATACCTTGTATTTAGAGATTTGAGGCAGTGATGTTGATAATCATTTATATTCTAAGATATTTCCAAGATTGAAAAAAACATTTATAGCTTTCTTTATATATGTATTGATTACAAGCTATAACCATCTTCCTGTGCTAAACCCAATCCAGTGTTTCTCAACCTGAAATGGGCAAGCCACTAACTCTATGCTGTAAGGTTCTGATATGTCCTGAATGGGGAGTCTGTTTGTGAAAAGGTCTCAAATTTTTCTAAACCAGCCTCCACCCCAACACCAATATACACACTTTCAGACTCACTAGTTGAAAAGATAGCTGACACGGTTTGTTCTGGTTTTCATAGGTAATGTAAATAACAACATTCAAAAGGAAAATCTATGATTGATACAAATTTCAAACTTTCTCTTGTCAGCTTCATGATTTTTGGTGTTGATCAGCACCTTCAATCCATAATTTTGGACTGGGAAAGTTCTAAAGGGAATTATCTGGTTTATGGAGGGCATGGGAAACAGTGGGTCTCTCCACAAGCAGTGGTCTGCCTGTGGAGAGACCCACTGCTTCGTGTGCTCTTATCTTCAGGTGTGATGGACAGTTGATTGTAAAATAAACATGATTAACCCTAGCATAGCGTATGTTTTCAAGCTACTGTTTAATAATGAATAAGCAGTTCAGATCCAATGGTATGGCAAGTAGAACTGCGACTTCAACTGATACCTCATTTATTAAAGAAGTTGATGAAAAGATTGCTGGTTAACTGACTTATTGATTATTTTTATATTTGGGTATTTGGATTTGTCCAATCTGAATATATGTTAATTAGAAGGAAAGACCAAAATGTTGTGTGCTGAGTTATATTTGGTTCAAATAATTAGTCTGTGGATTGACTGCTTTATTAACTGTTTGGTTTTGAATAAGGTTATCCTTCAGAGAGATTTTCTTTTTCTGGTTAAATTTATCATTACTTATGTTTCTTGCCTTGTAGATCTCTGCCCACACAGAATATTTTTGTGAATCTTTAAATAAGGAAAAAATTTTGAGGGAAATAGCTGTTATAAGGCCCCTGCTATTTAGTTTATATTTTAATCTATAGGATATAATTAAGTCACACTTTACTAGAGCCTATTGGCTTATAATTACATATGGTTTTTTACAATGCAGATGTGATAGGTGTGGTAATTTCCTTTCCAGTCTTCCTTTAATTTTTCCTTATTGAATATTTGACAGATAAGAAATCAGGTAATGTCTATGAGGGAGATGATTAAAGAGTTACCAATTATTCAACAATTAAATAGAAACAGAATAATGAGTAACCTTCATAGTCCCTGGAAACATCCATGAAAGCAGCAGGACATGAATAGTTACCACTTCCAACAGTGACCTTGAATCTAACTGTGGCATACAGTTCTTATGTCACATACTGTGTTTTTAGACAAGAAATACATGATATTTTCATAAATTTAAAATTCTTTAAGTGACTGAAATGTTATATTTCCCATGTGCTCTAAAGCTTCATTTATAATCTAGATATTTATATACTTTTTATGTGGTTTAGTTTAATTAATAATAGTATAAAAAAGATTTGTTATTAATGTCTGAATACAGATAATTATGGAAAGTTTTATAATGTTTTCATTAATAGTGAGAAACACTGAATATCTTTTGGATTATTCCTTTAGAAATTAAAGCAGAGACTGTAAATAGCCAACATGTGGCTGGGCTTTATTCTGTGTTTTCTTAGAACATGTGTAAATTCTCCAGAGTAGATATTCAAATGAATAAGCTGAAAATAATTTAAGGAGAAAATTTTCATAAAGAGAAACAAGTTACATCATTTGTAACTAGTAAGATTACATTTACAGGTCATAAGCTTCAGTAATTTATTATTTGTTTTAGAATGATAGAATGATAAAATATATTTACTGTTATCTAAATGACATGCAGTACTGGTTTTTAAATCATAAAGTGAAAGTGAAGTTGCTCAGTTGTGTCCGACTCTTGGTGACCCCATGGACTATAGCCCATCAGGCTTCTCCATCCATGAAATTTTCCAGGCAACAATACTGGAGTGGGTTGCTATTTCCTTCTCCAGGGGATCTTCCTGTCCCAGGGATCAAACCCGGGTCTCCCGCATTGCGGGCAGATGCTTTTACCATCTGAGCCACCAGGGAAGCCCTTTAAATCATAAGCACAATTAAAAGAAATAACTACTCCAGTGAAAGCTTGAGGTTACATGTTTCTGAATAGTAAAAATTGGGTTACTTTCCTCTTTGTTTTTAAAATACTTCCAGCTACGGGATAAAGAAAATTGATGAAAATTTGGATTTTTTTCCCATTAACTTTGAGTTTTATATTTACCAATACAGAACAATGTATTAGATGCAAGCTATTTTTAAATCTCTTATCAAATTCATATCAAGTCTTGGTATCGTTTTCTTTTAAAACTAGGTTTCTTCGGTGAATGTTTTGCTACTTGTTCAAACCTATAATTATTTTTGGAGTAGAAAGGACCCATTAATACATATTCAAGAAAGTCATTTTTGATCTTTTTATTATTTATAAGAAGGCCATATTGCATAATTTGAGAAAATCTGGAATAGTGGGTCATCTAAAAATCAGATCTGAGCCAAAGCGGAAAAAATTTTCTATTTCACCATGCTGTTCTAAAAACACATTTTATGGGTTATTCATTAGAGAAGTCCTAATAAATTCAGGAAACATTATGGACTTTTTACATGACATTTTTATGCATTGTGAATAATATGCTGATATTAGGCTTTTCTGCTTTTTTTTCCCCAAGCAGTAGAGCATTAAGTAAAAGTGACATTAAAGTATGGTAAATATTTCTAATACTTACTCATCAGAATAACTCCTTAAAGTATGTTTACTTAGAAAAAAGAATCAGTTAATCAAAAAATAGAAAAAGAATTGCTTTTACTACTGCTTTTACTGAGAAAGAGGTTTCTCAGTAGATCACAGCTTATAAAATATTGAGTGAATTGCTTATTATTGTTAG
Source organism: Bos grunniens (assembly GCF_055505025.1). Classification (NCBI taxonomy): domain Eukaryota; kingdom Metazoa; phylum Chordata; class Mammalia; order Artiodactyla; family Bovidae; genus Bos; species Bos grunniens. The sequence goes on from NC_141180.1 coordinate 51,113,995, forward strand.
TGTGTTAGTTGCTCAGTCGTGTCCGACTCTTTGCGACCGCATGGACTGTAGCCCACCAGGCTCCTCTGTCCATGAAATTCTTCAGGCAAGAATACTGGAGTGGGTTACCGTGCCCTCCCTTCTCCAAGGGATCTTCCCAACCCAGGGATTGAACCAAGATAGCTTATACTATTCAGTTAAGATCTGTTTCCAAGATCTTCCTTTGGATTATATCACAATATACTGTCCAATTAATATAAACTATTTATTGTTCCTTATTATTTTCCCCCTTTTATCGTTCTTTCTATAATCATAAACTCAATTATCAATTTAAGATATCTCTGCTATGATATTTTGGTATATCATATTTATTAGCTTTTCCTGCATTATTAAGTCATTGTTTACATTTAATGCTATAATTATTTTTATAACACAAAGAATTTTTAACTTCCTTAGTTTTAATATAATATTAATTATATTTGTTTCAAAGGTAAAAGTAGCTAATATGCTATTAATTGCTTTGCTGTCATATTATACCTAAATCATTGCCAATTAATTATTAAAATTAGTTTTAGGCTATCTATAAATCCTGGCATATAATCATTGAGTATTCTGAAAGTTTAGTAAAATTAATTGCCTTTAGTAGTTAGAATAAGCCATTTATTATAAAGGCATTGGTAGCATGTAATTATAGATAAAATTAATAACATCTTAAAAGCATAATTGTGTTGGGGTTAACATTTTGCTGAAGGGAATATGTAAGCAGTATTGTATTTTTCTTGTTAATGGTAACTCTTTTGAGATGTCGTTTACACTGGTAGTAATCCAGAAAGGAAAGAAAATATTAAAACCTATTAATCTAATTAGATGTTAGCTTTTATTAGTCTTTTAAAAGACCTGGGAAGTGTTTTTTTTAAGTTTGATATTCAACATTTTTTTGCCATGAGTTTATTCATTTTTACCAAACTTTTGTGTCCTTGTTTTTATGAGAAACACACTTGGAAAATAAAGTGGTAATTTTTAAACTTCACTTATATATGCATGTTTTTTGTTAAATCACAGTATCATTGTAAATGGCATAGTTCACCTCTTTAATTTGGTCAGTTAATGCCATTTCAAAATATTATTTCAGTATTTCTTACTTTGAATTTTGTTAAACAAAATTAACTTGATTTTGTTTAATCTCTGGAATTTATTTTTACTTTAAGAGCATAAAGCTCCAAAAAGTTAGTGTGGAAATTTTCATTATTCTATTTTACTGTATTTAGGATGAGTTATTTTTAAAATTTTAATGTTTTCCACTCCTGAATAACCAGTTTTGATCTCTTTCAACTAGGAAAATAATTTTAAAATCTGTTCTCATTTCTGTTGTTTTTTCATTTTATTGATGAGCAAAAATGTGTTAGGAGAAAAAGATTTATAAATGACAATAATTCTTCGGAAGGGCCAAGAGGTATGTGCTTAAAGCCTCAATCATTCCTTAAGAGTCACTGATTTATGTAATTATGGATTAAGCTGTGATCATGTTTTTCTTTTTCCTTTGCCAATATTAAACTGTCATAATGTCACATATGTTAGTAAATATTTTAGCTACCAACTTGATTTTTAGATTTGACAGTTGTCATGATGTGAACCTCTCATTAGAACACATATGGCTTAAAGTGGTATATCCCAATTTTAGCACAAGAAAGTATATAAAACAGTGTGTCCACATTCTGTCAGCTTGTGTCCCTATGGCACAAAGTGCCGGCCTGCTTTAAAGTTTCAGCCAGTACTACTAGAAGCACCAGTCTCTTACCTTTCTCATTTTTGAAGAGTTTTAAAGTAATTGGACCCAGAGGAACAAAGCCACTATATTAGCTATATTAAATTTTCTTCTCCCAGAAAATTTTTATGGTCTTAACTCACTGTCTTATTTTAAAATCTATTTCAACCTAAACAGAACCAAATTGTTTTCTGAATTCTCTTTATCACCTTTTTTTAAACAGCATTATCCTTCACATAGGAACTTCTGATTTTATGTCTTTTAAGCTGTGAGCTAAAGGCTTCTGCGTGACAGGTCAGAAGCTTACATTTTCTTAAAATAATCCAATTTTTTCAAGTAGCAAATCCTCTATTTGGACACTTCTTTGAAACTTTATGAGATCATTAACTCTTGATTATTTGAATCAGTTTTAAAATTCTTATTAAATTTTAAATTTAAGTCGTCTTCATTGTAAAATGTATCAGTATTGCTTTGCTTATCAATTCCATTTTAATTGAACCCACTCACCCATAAACTTTTTATCAGCTTGCAGTTTATATAATCTTAGGGAAACCAGAAGGAGATTTTTAGAAAATAAAAGACTTTTTTGCCTTATTCCCAACCTAGGGTCATATTTCAGATTAACAGGTAAGATGGATAACTTTCTCCATGGCTGTCCTTTAGTGAAATTGTGAGCTAGGCAAAATTTGTCTGGAGTGCCATTTGCTTCCTTACTGTCTGATCCTGGTCAAAGTTCCTTGTCAGCCTCCATGATCTCTAAATTGTTTTGAATGTGTCTGCTATGGAGGTTTCTTGGTACAACGAAGAGTACTGAGTTTGGAGTCAAGAGATGAAATTTGGGCCTGGCTTCCCCACCTTTAAGTCATACTAGTTTTATGGAATTATCTACATCTCACACACTGAGCTAACATACAGCTGGGATGTGTCAGTTCAGTAGTTCAGTTTTTAAAATATGAAGTATTCTCCTAGCTGTTAGTACATGGCTGCTACTCCAAGTCCCCTGGGTGCCCTTCCTGGGATCCTTCCTCTCCCCACCTCTCCCTAACCCTACAGCTAAAGGTTTAAGGCCCAGCTGGTGGCCATCTTAGTTGGCCCCCCCAAAGTCTTCCCTTGTAATTTGCCAGAATACCTGCCCATGCCCACTACCAAGGGAGGCCACATGTGGGCACCAGCAGAGGGCTGCTCCGGACTGGCCAGCCAGCTAGCCAGTCCCTGAAATAGGAACCATAATAATAACAAAGAAATTTTTTTAAAAACCTTGTTAGTATATATTTAAAATCCTTAAGCTGATTGCTCTTATTGATCCGTAATAAATGATGATTTATAGCAAATACTAATCTAAGCATTGTTCTTGCTGTACAACATGTTTGAAACCAGTTTCCTAATCCTCCCAAGTCATCTTCATTGCCTTTCATTTAAAAAACCCAATCCTGGTAATTCTGAAAATTGCAAAACTGAATATATCATCAATCAGTGTGCTCCATAGGACTGTTTATGCTAAATTTTAACCCAAAGTGTCTTCAGCTACTAAAAATACTTGGTTAAAAGGGTGCAACTGAATATAAGTGTGAATATTTCTACTGCTGCAAAATAAAAAGAGGATTTAATTTAGTGACAAAGCTGACAAGTTAGTTTCTTTTCCTTTCAACTAATGCCTTACAGCAAACCAAGTTTCATTCTTACCAAGGACAAAATTATTCCTAATCTGCAGAACATATTTCTGTTAAGTACTCTGCATTTATTTCACTTGTATGATTTATTTTGTGAAATACAAGTAAAGAACATACAGTAGCTCAAAGTAACAGATGAGTGGTGAAGACTGGAGCATTTTGTTAACTGTTGTTATCTTAACCTTTCTTTAAAGCTAGTGGTTATGAGGCTGTATAATGACACATCCCTGTTGTGAATATTCAGAGTGAAGTTTGTTATTCTCCTTTCTTGAGACTGTTGCCATGATCATGCCTTGAAGAAATTTACTAAGAGCTGCACATTGTTTAAAAGTGATGTCTTGGGTTTTTGTTTTTCCTGACTTATTTTCCTAGACTGATCCCGTTGAGAACACATATGTACGGAATCCGAACGTCAAGTTTTACATCCAGTCAAGGTCCACCTCTCCTTCCACATCTAGTGAAGCTGAGCCAGTTAAGGTGCCTCATTGGAGCAGTCTTGCTCCTCAACTTTTCACTTGTGTCAGGAAAGAGGGACTTGCAAAAACAAGTGAAATCTGACTCTCCTCCTTTTAACAAATGTTTTGTGTAATAAATCACAGCATATTGGAGATCATTACATTTGACTGATAATATAGATAGGATTGTAAAACTGAAGTAAATAATGGTCCCCCCAATTTTAAGTAGAGAGCTATATTGAACAGAGGACAGAGTTATGTGAATTTTGGAATTATAAAAACTATAGATACATGGCAATGTCAGGTGCCATTCTCATATTTTAATTCTAATAAATCTAATGAAGATACGACATAACTGTTCCTTCATAAGCAGAACTTAAAACTGCCACTGCTGGCAACTCAATAGTTTATTATAAGTATTAATCAGCAGTAGGTATGCAACTAAATCATGCCTTTAATAATGCAAAAATAGTGTATTTGCACCTTAAGTAAGTAAATGATTTTAAACAGCCAATTAGTCAATTTTTCTCAACAGAGATCTTTTTCTCAACAAGTCAAAAGGATATATTATTCCTCAGTTAATGCCGTCCTGACTCAGATCTAGTTCTGATTATTTACTCAAGCATGATAGTTCTGACATAGCTCCTTTGCCTCCCACTTGGTCTTCAGAGCTGTGTCTGGCATTCCAGGTGAAGCAGAGAGTCCCCTTTGGAAAGCTGTCTGAAGTGAAGTTTGAGGTGTAGTCAGATTCTAACTTGATTTTTTTCCAACCCCGTGGTGTATACTACCTCAGACAGGTTAAGTTGATGACACCATCTGATTTTTTAGATTATCATTGTTTTAATATTTTGAGTTCATGCATTTTTATTTTAATGTTAAAATATTTCAAGCATACAGAAAATAATATTAGAACCACCCACATAACCACCATCCACACATTTAAGATGTGTAAACATTTTGCTCCAAAATTTGTATTAAAAAGAAAATATTCCAGACAGTTGAAACATCCTACCCTATACCATTACCCCTCCCCTTTCCCAGGCATATCTGAATAACCTGAAATCGAGGTACTCCTTTTCTTCCTTACTTTTACATGTTTATTTCATTTGTATTCATAAACAATAATATAATAGTGTTTGTTGTATATTTAAATTTTACACAGAGGTTATCTGCATCATATAAAGATACATGTCCACTTCGTTCATTCATTGTAACTATTGCATTATATCTCATTGTATGAATATACCACAACTATTTATCCATTCTCCTGTTGTTGGATATTTAGGTTGTTGCCAAGTTTTTGTTATTACAATTCATGCTGAAGTGAACATCCTAACAGCTGTCTGCTTTTGCACATGTGCAGAGTTTGTTTAGCCTATATACCTAGAAGTGGAATTATTGGATTGTGTGGAATATGCATTTCAGCTTTAACTAGATCTTGTCAAATTATTTTCCACAGTGGTTGGACCAATTTTCACTCCCACCAGCAGTGTGTGTGAGTGAGTTCCTCTATTTCCCCACATTCTGCCAACCCTTTGTACTGTCAGACATTAACTTTTATCTATTTGATGGGTATTGAGTGGCATTTTTGTTTTAATTTGCATTTCTCTGATTTCAAGTGTTATTCAACATCTTTTTATGTGTTATTGAGCATTGGTGATTTGTCTGTTCATGTCTTTTGTCTGTTGTTCTATTGAATTATTTTTCCAGTTGTTTTGTGATTGTTCTCTATGTATTCTGGATACTAATTCCTAGCTGGCTATATGCGTGGCAAATACTTTCTTCCAGTCTGTGGCTTATTTAAAATTTTTATTTTTTATATCTTATTGCCTTGCAACAGTTTTTATTTTAATGTAGTTATATTTATCAATTTTTTCTTTTATGACTTCTGCTTTTTGTCTTTTTAAAACAGTTCTGCCCTATGCAGCAGTTATAAAGATTATCTTCCATATTTTCTTCTAAAATTTTTTAAATTTTGCTTTTACGTGTTTGGGACTTTAAACAAACTAAACTTTGTTGTTAGGTGTTATGAGAAATGGGGTACTAATCTATTTTTCTCATACGAACAACCAGCTCTCCTGTATTTCCTCTATTGATTTGTAAGGCTATCTCTGCTTTTTATATAAATGGGTCTGTCTGGGGATTCTCTATTCTCTTTCATTGTTCTTTTTGTCTATTTCTGCACCAATGTCACATAGTCTTATTGTAGCCTTAAAATAATTCCTGATGCCTGTTATGATCAGCCACTCCCAAGTACCTTGTTCCTTTACTTCTTGACCCTTTCGTTTTATATATGATTTTTAGGTTCAGCGTGTAGGTTCCATGTAAAGCTTTTGATTGGATTTAAATTTATAGATTATCTAAGGAGAATTCGTCTCTTTGTGGTATTGGGCGTTTTGGTCTATGAACAATGTCTAGGTACTCTTTTATATCCTTCAATGAAGTTTCATTATTTTCTTCACGAACATGCTCCAAATTGCTTGTTAGATTTGTTCCTAGATACCTTAAAGTTTTTATTGCTCTGGTGAATGGGACCTTTTAAAAATGTTTTCTAAACTAGGTGTTGCTATTCTTTATGAATTCTGTTGATCTTGGATTCAGCACCCCTACTTCACTCCTTCTAATTCTGAAAACTTCTCTTGGACTTTCTGTGTAAATTCAAGTGACAATTCTGTTTCCTGTGAATTTTTCTTTAGTAACTTTCAAAAAGGTTTTGTATTCCTCTCTGTTATTTCATGTTTTTTTTTTTTAAATATTGAGTTTAATACTTTTTTCAAGCTTGAAATTAGAACTAAACTCACAATTAAATAGAAAACTCTGAGAAGCCCACCTAAATTCCATGTGTATAAAATATTTGGGTTTTGGAGCTTACATGGTAACAGAGACAAAAAGGGACCATTCATTTTTTCTCTAAATGTTTTAGAATATTCTGTAACTTTATACAAAGCTAGCTTTTTCCTCTTGCTTGCTTAGCATCCTAAAGGAAGTCATTCTTTGTGTATTTTTTTTTACACTTTGCTAATAAGTGATCTCTCTTTTTTCCGCAATAGCATCCAGTAAAATCCTTTCATTCAAAGAAATATCTTAATAGAAATACTGCATAAAGATATAACTTGTAGTTAAATTTCTGTCAGTTCTGAATTCCAATCATATTAAATAATCTAACTCCCTTCTTAGAAATTACTTTCTTCACAAAATCCCACTAATCAACCCATCAATCAGTATATCTCTATATCTGTCTCACAGGTGCTCGCTCACTCTCTCTTAATCTCTACACACAAACACACAAATCCACAGAATTGTTTTCCATATGTGTAATATGCATTCTGTATACAGAAGTCAAAGGAGTTAAAGGACTCTTCTAAATATTTTATTATAAATCTTGATAAAAACTCTCAGATATTTTATAGAATTAATATGGTATTTTCAGTTGAACTTGAAAATTAAAATTAAATATCCTCATTTTTAATGTAGGCGAGATGCTATGACTTTCTTATGTTTGTCTATAGATTCTCTTTTACAACTTACTTATTTTTAAATTTCCAGATTGAAGTAGTTTTTACAAATTGAACAAATACTAATGTTTTATTTGTAGATATTGCAGACAGAATTTAAATTATCAACAGTGAGAATTTTAGTTCCTTGAGATAATTTTTCCTTATGCTATTTTGTTTGGCTGTACTTACATTTATTTTAAATGATGTTTGAAGTAGATGGAGTGTTTTATGACATTTATTTCCTCTTTTCCCCTGGATTCAGACTGTAGACTCTACTCCACTTCCAGTTCATACACCAACCTTAAGGAAAAAGGGATGCCCTGGTTCAACTGGCTTTCCATCGAAGGTATTCAATCTAGTTATAAGCATGGTGTGTTCTAAAAAACAAAGAGGGAGAGAGAATGGATTTCTTCTGCTTTTTGTATTTGGCATGATTTTTACTACTGGTTTCCTCAAAATTACAAACATAAAAGCTGAGAAAGAGAATAAATTCTATATGAATGGAAATAATCACCACTGAGAAAGGTAGGACAAACATGCAAATTGTTTTGCTTTATTTCCATCTTCTGAAATTCACTGTTTTGAAGTCTGTTAGTATGGAATGAGCATATACCATCTAACCCAACCATCTCATTCCTTAAGAAAAAATTTTACACAGAACTATAACGAGATGCTTACTGCTGTTTATGTCAGCAGAGTTGGAAATAGGAGAAAGATAGGTAAAATATGGCTGAAGTGCAACAAAATCACATTTATATAAGTTATCAGCACCCAAATGTGTCTAATTCATAAGGATATATACATATCCAAGGACCTGTGTAGATCACATTAGATTGGGTGATCGATTTCATGGGGAAAGATTGACGGTGGATCATCAGGATGATTTTTTTTTTTTAAGTAAGACAAAATTAAATTGGAGGGCCCTCCACGAAGCTCTGGTGATAATATTTCATGGACTGAATATTAATTTTTGTACACCTATTGTCCCTCTCTACAAAATAAAGTTTACTTCATGGTTTCTAAAAGATTGAATCTACAATTATCTCAATATAAAAGTATTTAAAAGGGAAAAAAAGTTATTTAAGAAATATTTAAGAAGGGTTTGCTCCAGATAAAGTCACCTTTACTTGTCTGCTATAGTGTTGAATCCTAATTGTGTACAACCACTAGTTTGCAAGTTTGCAAGAAGGATTGGCTCTACTTTGTTCTCACATCTTTTATTAAAAGTATTTTACCTCATCCATTGAGTAGCTTGAAGTCTGCAGCACCAACAAAATAGGAATGAAAAGAACACTTCTTCATATCCACCTCTTTAAATTTTGAGGTTATAGTTATTTCTCATTATACTCCAAATTACTGCATAACCTAAAATTAATGTGTTCATGCTTTAGGTTTAATGCCCTTTTACTAGACTTTTTTTTTTCTCTTCCTCCAGCTACCTTTTGTGGAAGTATTAGAAATCAGATATTGACCAGAAGACAAGAAAGGGGATCTTAGAAACCTCCAGAAGCCAAGTAGTCTAGAATTTAGGACTGAATAGACCCTAGAGTCACACACCACTGAAGCAACTTAGCACGAGCGCATGTTATATATTATACTATCCTTAGTTGGAATGAGTGAAACATGGGCCTTTTAATCTTTATTAATAAATAATGTCTATGTCTTACAGTTTAACCAGCACCTGCCACTTGATCATTTAAAATTAATGTTCTGCTAAAATGTTGTTTATATTTCCTATTGTTGCATACTCAGTTAAAATTATGATATTCTGAGTAGATCTCTGGAGAAGAAGTGTACAATGAATGTGTTTTGTAAGTAATTTTTGGATAGTGTGAAGTGATACTATTAAATTTGTCACTGGCACAGTTGTTTCATTATTGTCATTTCAAACATGTCTTCTTATCTTTTGGAAAAAGGAAAAAAGGACAGAGCTACTTACCTTGAGCAGTTAACTACTCTTTCACTGTATTAAAAGCCTACAGAACAAATTAGTAACAAACTGAATTGTTTCATTAATTCATTTTGAACAACTGAAAATGTTATCAGCACTAGAAATTTTACTCTAATAGTTCCTAAAAGTGCAAGAAACTAAGAATAAGATCAGTATACAGGAGAAATGTTGAGCAAAAATTGATGTGATGTTAACAAATTAGATATTTTTCATAGGCATGGAGGCTCCTAGTGTTGACCTAACTATGTCTTATGCCATCTGATTTTTTTTTAAGATCATATTTTTCATTTACATGTTTTTGAATAGTCAGACTTTGAAAGATGGCAGAATCAGATCTGGGCTTGACTTTTAACTCTACCAGTAACTAACTATTATTATTTAGTACTTATTTAATCTCTCTGAGTCTCACTTTATTCATCTATAAAAAGAAATATACCTATCTTCCCAGAGGCATTGTCTCCATTAAATGAGATAATAGTGAAGCACTGGCACAATATCTGCACTTTGACTTTTGCTCAGCCACATACAGAAATTATAAAGCCATTGAAAGACAGCCTGTATTCTACTTAGAATAAAGTCAAATCCGAATGCTGCTTTGAAACTAGGTCCCAAGGAACTTCTAGAATAGATTGGTTTGCATGACTGCTTTAAATGCTGGATTTTCAGTCTGTCTCTGGAATAATACATGTGTGTTCTTATCTGCTCAAGTGTCATACTGCCTGCTTCCAAGGGAGGAAAGATATTTGTTAAACATATTATTTGTTCTTGGTCTCAGAAAATCAAATACGTGGTTTATAGTAGGGACAGGAGTTTTAAATTACTCTTTGTCTTTCATATGAAGATATAAAAGCCCATTTCTTTTTTTTTATATAGGTATAAATACGGAAACTTTTACTCAACTCATTGCCAAAGCACAATCTGAGGAATTACAAAAGCCCTGAAGTCAAAATTTGTGGGGAAAAAAAAAACTACAATTTATTTTATAACTTTTCAAGTGGCATTCAAGAGCAGTTGATTATCATTTAACTTCTTACATTATCTTACATTATCTCCAGCTCAATATTGTCTAATAAAAATATTTTAAGTGTATGAATTATAGAAAGGAATTAGAAAACATTCTAATTTCGAATTAGAAAACATAGCAGCTGGTGTGTTCACAGAGGTTCACATTATGGAAATGTGATTTTTATTAATGAATTTTTAAATGATTTTTATCAATTTGTTTTGCAGCGCAAGATTCATCAGTTTTTTGTCAAGTCTTTTACTACTCCCACCAAGTGTCATCAGTGTACATCTTTGATGGTGGGTTTGATAAGACAAGGCTGTTCTTGTGAAGGTAAGAATTAAATAGTAAGAAAATGTGACTTTAGAGTCCTAACGTTTACTCCCTAAATTGTAATCAAAAAGCTTTCTCTTTAGAAGGTATATAAATGTTTATTTATTTGACTTAATCATTTGCTTTTCTTTGGATAATAAACTGAGCACCTTGCTAAAGTCTGTTGAGTATTGGAAACTAGACAGATAGTTCCTAGAAGCATGTTCCGGAGAGATACATTTGTGTTACGTTCACCTTTGTTTCGTTATTCAGGTGAATTTGTGATCCCCCAGATGGTAACCTATATGACAAAACAGGTGAAAGCTATTCTTGAATCTGTTCATTTAATTTTACTCTTGCTTAGTTTGTTAGAGAAGTTATTATTAAGTAAACAATGTGGCATCTTTTTAGAAATATTAAATGTCTGCTATAATGCCTCAAAAGATATTTTATTCCCAGTGTTAGTAGCAGAGGATTCCCCCTACCATTCATTGATTCATCCATCACATGCTTGCATAACGCCTGCTCTCTGCTTTTAGGCACTGTTCTATGTCTGACTAGTTCTCACAACTCACGGAGAAGATCCAGATTGTATTATCCTAACTAGTCTCTTAGATGCTTGGATTTAAAACAAAAGAAAATGGGCAGACATGAGAGATAAGAGAGTTGAGTTATGAATATGTGAAGTGATGAATATGAATGATGTTTTCCAGGGAAAACATAAGAGTGAAAAAGAGAGTAAATATGAGGACCAAGCCTTGGGAAATATAAATAAGGGGAGCTAAAAGATAAAGATAACATAATAATCTGAGAATGAATAAGCTCTGCCATTGACTAGGAAGGGTCTAAAGTCTACAGGAAGAATTTGTACAGTTTTTAAGCCTTGTCTCATTGTGAAACTTCGCCAGTACTTACAAATGTGACTTTTTTAATCTGTTCATCAGAAGGAATCCTGGGCAACTGCTTGGCTTTAGGTCCCTTGTCATTTTTTATGAATCAGAATCCTTTGCAATTCTGTAGTAGGAATTTTTGAGATCTTTCCAACTCTCTTCCCTTCTCAGGTCCCATGCCATGAAATTGGGCCTTTCTTCAGACTCTTTGAAACTACCCTATAAAACAGTGGGGACACATTAGACTATGCCCAACCTTTTATAAATGTTGTATAATGTGGTTATAGCCTCTCAAGATTCCTGTCATTTTAAGTCTTCTTGGTTGATTGAAGTTAGATTCAGTATAAGGCAATAATTTTGTTGTTTCCATTACCTGATAAAAGTGAGATTTTTTTGCTTAGTAAAACAAATTATAATTTGTTAGATCCTCTACTTAGAAGTGAATGAGCTGTCTTACAGAAGATGGATAGTTTTTGATAGTTAATGCTAGTCCCTCTTCCTTCTTTGTTGGTTTTATATCTGTTTGTGATATTCAGTTCATTTCCCCATGTGTATGTGTTCCCATGATGCTATCGCTTCAGTTCCACTTTTATTCTTTCAAAATATTCTCCAGGATCCCCTCTAGAGTAGGAATTGTCTGAATAGATATTCTTAGTCTGTCACCCCTCCAAACAAGCTTGTTCATTTTAGATATTTTAACCTTTAATTCTCAACCAACCAAGTCTCAATGGGAGAGAGTTTATTTTTATTTATCTCAGGTTCATCATGTAAGTATCAAGAGGTCTCATGGCCATACTGTTAGTAGTAATGTATGCAGGCTCTAAGCCAGACTGCCTGGTTTTGAATTCCAGCAGTGTCACTTATGAGTTCTGTGACCCCTGCAAAGTCATATGTAAATGGTGGCATTGTACCTCTCTTAGATTATTGCAGATTATTGCAAAAAATTAAAAACACCCAAGAAAGATAACTCTTGTTATTATCTTAGTAGTAGTTTAAATATATATAATAATATCAACAACTCCTAAAATGTAAATACCTTTTTAATCATTGAGCCATTTAAATTTCAAAGAGAGGGATTGGTAAAGTTTGCCAGATATTGCAGAGATGTCAGGTAATTTAATGTCCATCAGTGATTCCTGTAAGAGAAATTTCAGAATAAGTACCCAACTGCAGTGAGATGAAGAGTTAGAACTCCAGAAGCTGCTTTTTTAGAAATTCAGTTTAAAACGGTCATTTTATTCTCAAGATTAGATTTTTTGCCATTTATTTGCTTCTCATTTTGATCACTAGTGTTAATACAGAACAATAATATTACAGTAATGAAAAGAAGTATTTACTATTTCTCATTCCAAGTCTTACCTATGAGCAAATCCAGATGACAAAAATGGTTTAAAATAAAACCAGAGATAAGCATTCATCTGACGTGACACTTTGCCTATAATGAGTGCTCAGTGAATGTTCTCTTTGTAAAAATGAATTTTTCTTGAACACTGTTTCTTTTTTCCCCTCCGAAGTGTGTGGATTTTCATGTCACATAACTTGTGTAAACAAAGCTCCAACTGCTTGTCCAGTTCCTCCTGAACAGACAAAAGGTCCTCTGGGTATAGATCCACAGAAAGGAATAGGAACAGCATATGAAGGGCATGTCAGGGTAAGTATGGTTAGGTTGGATTTAGACTAATCTTTTAAGGTTTATTAATGAATTAAGAAAAGTCAATTACCTTACAGACATAGTCCTTGACCGAAAATTCGGAGAATAAAATTCACCTAACAATTTTATTTCATTCAGAGAAATGATTTGAAAACAAAAACCTGGCTTTTGCTTGGAATAAATTCTAAAGTGTCTCAAAATTTTCTGTACTGTCCCTACAGCGTAATGTTCAGATGTTTAAATCTCCTTAAAGGAATCTGTAGCACTTAGTCTTGCTGGAGAGGTGGTATATGCTTATGAAGTATGAGATATTGTCAAGACGTAATCTTACTTATAATCTTGAATAATATTTAAAGTGTACACTGCCTTTCATCCTATTACCAAATTTGGCTTTTATGCCACTTAGAAATCTATGAATGTTATTTTAATGAATTACTAGAGAAAATTAAAATGATACTGTTAAAAATTTTTCAGAATCAAATGTCATTCCGTGTTTGAAGAATGTGTTCTCCCTCTTGCTCATGTCATTAATGATGTATGTGTTCCATCTGCTGCTTTACCAACCACGGTGGCAGACGTACAGCATGTGTATGTTGTCTTTAGGTTTTCACCCTGCAGTTACATGTGTAATTAAAGGGGTTCTGATTGACGTTTTAGTTCGGGTTGTTTTGCTTGTTTGTTTGCCTAAGATCCCTAAGCCAGCTGGAGTGAAGAAAGGATGGCAAAGAGCACTGGCTGTAGTCTGTGACTTCAAGCTCTTTCTGTACGATATTGCCGAAGGAAAGGCATCTCAGCCCAGTGTTGTAGTCAGTCAAGTGATTGACATGAGGTAAGTTTCAGAGATGAAAATATGTGTATCTTTGCAACACAGAAATACAAAGTGTGTGATTTTTCTTCTGATTATATTCCCATGTTTTTATTTAAATCTAATTTCACAGTAATTTTCTCATTTACTAATACTGTAATCACAACATAATTACAAACTGGAAGTATGGTATAGTTATAGAACAGGTTGATGATGTGCGTGTGTATGCATGTTGGGTCTGGGGGTCTGGGAAAAGAGGTTAATGCTTGAAAACCAAAAGACCAGTTAAAGGCTTCTGGGGTACTAGAGGCCTAATGTGTAATGTCTGTATCATCACCTAAAGCAAAGGCTTCAGTATAATTTCAATGTGAGGAAAGGAAATGAAAATCTCAAAATCAGACAGGCTCTTGGAATGTAAAATGAAGCCGTGAACATTTAAGTTAAATACATCTCTTAAATGTTTCTGGTCTCATTTTCAGACTCTCTCCTCTACTCAACCCCTTCTCGAGACTCCAGGCATTCTCCCTCAGTGATCTTATATACTCCTATAGCTTCAAGCATCATCTCCGCATTGAGATGACTCCCGAACATATGTCTCCAGACCCGTGCTCAAAACTAAAATTTCCCGTTCTGGCTCACATAAGCATTTCATACCAGCATCTAAAACACATTATCTTCCCCATACATGTGAAACATAAAGAAATACATTTCTTTATTTGCAAGAAACTTTAAAATATTAGCAAGGAAAATTTAACAGAACCTGCTAAGGGACCAAATATAGAAAGATAGGGAGAAGAATCAAAGATAAAACTAAGATGTCAAATCTTCAAGATCAAGAGAATGATGGTACCAATAACCAAATTAAGGAAATCACAAGGAATAGATTATTGTGGAAGGGATCTATCTTAGGATTTCCTAAGGAACAGTAGCACGTCAGATGAGCTGTGTTGAAGGAACAGTAAAATGTCACATGAGCTGTGTTGAGGGCACTTGACATGTATTATCAGAGCAAAGAGGGGACAGTCTGCTGGAGACCTACTAGGATCCAAATCCACGTGTCCCGTACTTACTGGCATTGTGACACTGAGTAAGCCAGAAACCATTTCTAACTCTTGTGTCATGTGGCACTGTTAAATCACACCTGATACGTTACTTTTGGCACTATCAGTTACAAAGAAAGAAAATTCAAAATTTTTAAAAATTCAGTTTGGGTGTTCTGTGCAATTAAATTTTGAGGATTGCTTCATATGTGTTATTTAGATGCAAACCCAAAACCACACACACAGCCCCCACATACGCTAACTTTTAATGTTTCACTTTTCCTTCAGGGATGAAGAATTTTCTGTGAGTTCAGTCTTGGCTTCTGATGTTATTCATGCAAGTCGAAAAGATATACCCTGTATATTTAGAGTAAGTCTGTGTGTTATAATTTGATCACTAAATTATTTGCTTTTAAAAACTAAATGTTTTACCTCTCTCTATAGATCACAAACTTACTTGGAATATAACCAAATCTTACAGACAATTTGTGCAAAGTGAACACTGAATTAGTAGAAGACCAATAGAAGGCTTGAATATATGGCTTCTAAAATAGGTTTCATCTTGGATAATATTTTTGAATCACATTCAATTTTCAGATAAGTAGTACAAAAAAAAAAAAAGAAGAAGAATTGAATAAGTGTGAGATTTCTCAATTTTTTAAAAAAATAAAAGTTTCTTTAAGATCTTGTTTACAAGTTAGAATGTTTCAGTTCTATTGCTCTGTAATAACCACTCCAAAACTTACCGGCTTATTTATTTTTCACCATTCTGTGGGTCAGTTCTGGTGTCAACTGGAGAGTCACTCATATGGCTGCATTCAGCTCATTTGGGGCTGAAATAGCCAAAACAGCCTTACTTTCACATCTGAGGCCTTGGTTCTGGCTGTTAACCCTGGTACTTGGCTGGTCTCTGGGCCACCTCAGTTCTCTTTGCAGACTCTCTCCATGTGGGCTCTAATCATTCACTAGTCTGGCTGAGTTCTCCGTGACTGGCTTCCAAGAGAGGAGAAGAAAAGCTGCCAGGCCTTTTAAGGACTAGGCTCAAAACAGGCACAATAACCCTTCTATATTCTGTTGGCCAAAGTAAGTCATGAGGTCATCCCAGACATAAAAGAAGGGGAAATAGACTGCATTTTTAGATAAGAAGAGTGAAATTTTGTAGGAAAAATTGTTGGTAGACATCTTTGGAGGCTGTCTAACACAGTGCAGTCTCAAACTGATGAGTTAAGTAAGATAATGGAGGTTTAAAAAAAAGGACTATTCTCTTGATGGTATGCCTATATACTTAGTACAAGTATGTATCTTGTATCTAAGACCATACTTAGTCTCTCAGTTCCCAGACCAAAAACTGTTCTCTTTCCAGCTACCAAGGGAACCTACACAGGTGCACTTATCTTACCTGATTCTAATTGTGGGATTTTATTGTCTCTGTTGCTTAAATTACTTTTAATAAAGGATCCATATATACATAAAGTAAGTATTCTGATTATAGGGTCATTGTAAAGTGATAAACCTTCATTTAAATATTAGTTCAAATGGTCTTCTCTAAGTTATTGTTATGAAGTAACAGAATCTAAGTATTTCTGAGCATTTTTTACTTTTTTAAAATGGGTTGAAAATCAGTATTGTGTAGTACTTATGAGCCTGGACACAGGATTCCAGTCTAGTTGTGTGCCCTTGGAGAAATTAATTTCTCTGCATTAATACCTATCTTGTAAAGATTTTGACGGACTTCCCAGGTGGCACAGTGGTAAAAAATTCACCTGCCAATTCAGGAGATGCGGGTTCAATCCCTGAGTCGGGAAGATCCGGTGGAGTAGGAAATGGCCACCCACTCCAGTATTCTTGCCTGGAGAAAGATGTTGATAGAGTTAAATGAGTTAATACTTATAAAGCGCTTTGATCAGTGCCTAGTGCTCAGTTATTACTCAATAAATGTCAGTGGCTGTTGTTAAATGACTATGTGTAATGAGTTTTTTGTGATGTATTCTGGCACTCTGTAGCAAAGAAAATACAAATGACACTGCTGCTAAGCTGCTTCAGTCGTGTCCGACTCTGTGCAACCCCATAGACGGCAGCCCACCAGGCTCCCCCGTCCCTGGGATTCTCCAGGCAAGAACACTGGAGTGGGTTGCCATTTCCTTCTCCAATGCATGAAAAGTGAAAGTGAAGTCGCTCAGTTGTGTCCGACTCTTAGCGACCCCATGGACTGGAGCCTACCAGGCTCCTCCGTCCATGGGATTTTCCAGGCAAGAGTACTGGAGTAGGGTGCCATTGCCTTCTCCAAATGACACTAACGTTATGAATAAGTAAACTCTATTAAAGGTATCACTTAATGAGTGCTCATTTGCTGGCTAATGCAAAGCAAACTAGCATAAGCATAAAACTGGCTTAAAAGATGGCTGGCTTAAAAGATGTCAAGATGTTTCTAATATCATGAATTTTGATTAAATTGTTCTAGGTCACAGCTTCCCAGCTCTCAGCATCTAGTAACAAATGTTCCATCCTGATGCTAGCTGATAGTGAAAATGAGAAGAGTAAGTGGGTGGGAGTACTGAGTGAATTGCACAAGATTTTGAAGAAAAACAAATTCAGAGACCGGTCAGTCTATGTTCCCAAAGAGGCTTATGACAGCACTCTGCCCCTCATTAAAACAACCCAGGCAGCTGCAATCATAGGTATGGATTTATAACATTTATCTTGTTATAATTGTTTATATACCTTGTCAGCAGGGATTGGCTTTCATTAGGAATCCCTGATGTCTGACATAGTATGTGTTATATCACAGATGCTCAGTAAATGTTTATTGCCTGAATGAGACCATATTAAAGCTTTATTTCTCAGTAAACAAGAATGAATAAACTTTTCTAATGTATTTTCCTCTGAAAAAGCAACAGTGCTAAAGATGAACCTATTACCAAATCTATTTTATCCTTGCGTGACTTCGAAAAAGTTGCTTCTTAATGCATAAGCTGTTTTATAAAGCATAAGTTTCCTAGGTAAAATACAGGTACTAATTACTTTGCAAAGGTTATTGCAAAGTTTAAGTAAGACGGAATTTGTAACAGACTGCCCATATATAAAATACCCTCAAAAATGGCAGCTTCTGTGTCTGGAAGTTTAAATTTTTGCCATCTTCTTGTGTAACAAAAGCCAACTCTTGTTACTTTGTAGTAAATAATGAAAAGTTTGATGAGTAAAGTTCAAATGCCTTTCACAATTTTTCCGTCTCCAAATGAGAAATGGAACTGGATCCAGGGTGCTGACAAACTATAGAGTTTTTTTTCACCTTTTATTGAATAAACATTTCTTTATTTTTGTAAGCATTGATAGAAATTATTTTCTAGTGATTGTTCTATTAAAAAAGACATGAGATAATATTTACTACAGTAATCTGAAAGGAAATTTAATAGTATAAGTTATTGCTATATTTTAATTATTTTTATTTCAGTTTTTTTGTACCATATTTCTTTATCTGTTTTATACTGTGAGTTTTATATAAGTTTTCACGTAATAAAAATATTTCATATTTGTGTCTTGTATAGATCATGAAAGAATAGCTTTGGGGAATGAAGAAGGGTTATTTGTTGTGCATGTCACCAAAGATGGTAAGAGGAAATATTGTGGAGAAAATATTATTGATACAAAATTCTAAACTCTAGATTTTAAACTCTAAAAAGAACAGTCTTTGCTCTTATGTATTCTGTAATTGAAATTTTCCAGACTTAATTTGATACATTTATAAGTCAAAAGATAATTTTTTAAATTTCTATAATCCTCTTGAGTTCTAAAATTTCCATGTGTATTTTCTTTCCTGTATCATTTTGTTTAACAGTTCTGCTGTATAAACTCAGACCGCATTTCTAAAGATAGTACATGAAAGAAAAACACAACTTGATTTTTCCATTGTTCTAATGTACTAGAAGCAGTAACAGTCATTAAAATGTTTGTTGTTGGGTTCTTTTATTCCACAAGTTAATACAACAGATTTTTTTTTAGAGAGAAATTAAATACTAGGTGAAATAAAAAAGGAACCCATTTAGTTTAGCATTCCTGAATGCCTCTAAATTATGTCTTTATATCCAGTTCAGTTCAGTTTAGTTCATTTCAGTTGCTCAGTCGTGTCCAGTTCTTTGCGACCCCACGAACTGCAGTACACCAGGCTTCCCTGTCCATCACCAACTCCCGGAGCTTGCTCAAACTCATGTCCATTGAGTTGGTGATGCCATCCAACCATCTTGTCCTCTGTCATCCTCTTCTCCTCCTGCCTTCAATCTTTCCCAGCATCAAGGGCTTTTCCAATGAGTCAGTTCTTGGCATCAGGTGGTCAGACTATTGGAGCTTCAGCATCAGTCCTTCCAGTGAACATTCAGAACTGATTTCCTCTAGGATTGACTGATTTGATCTTTATATCAAGTAAGATCATGGGAAAACAATGTATTTAAACTTCATTAATTTGTTACCCAAAGAAATACCTTTAATGAAATGTGAGTCAGTTTTTAAAAATAGTAACCCCATGGTAAAACTTCACTAGAATTTGGTGAGAGTGAAAAGGTTTTTCTTAAAGATCTGTCATGTTTTATCACATAGGAACTCTTTGCCATGGCTGCCAGAAATCTCAGTGCTAAATTTAATACCTTACTGTAGGTAGGTTAAATTATCTTACAGTGAGTGTGATTATCTTCCTCTTTCTCCATATGGTTTCTGATATCTTAGTTTTTCTGTATCTCTATCTTTATTATAAGTTAACATATTCCTTTGAGTATAATTGGGATATGATTAATAAACAAAACACTATTTTGCAGTTGATTCATTATTCTTTATTTGCACAGAAATTATTAGAGTTGGTGACAATAAGAAGATTCATCAGATAGAACTCATTCCAAATGATCAACTTGTTGCCGTGATCTCAGGACGAAATCGACACGTCCGACTTTTTCCTATGTCAGCTCTGGACGGGCGAGAGACTGATTTTTATAAGCTGGCAGAAACTAAAGGCTGTCAAACAATAACTTCTGGAAAAGTGCGTCATGGAGCTCTTACATGCTTGTGTGTGGCTATGAAAAGGCAGGTCCTCTGTTATGAACTATTTCAGAGCAAGACGCGTCACAGAAAATTTAAGGAAATTCAAGTCCCATACAACGTCCAGTGGATGGCAATCTTCAGTGAGCAACTCTGTGTGGGATTCCAGTCTGGATTTCTAAGATATCCCCTGAATGGAGAAGGAAGTCCATACAGTATGCTCCATTCAAATGACAATACACTCTCATTTATTGCACATCAACCAATGGATGCCATCTGTGCGGTTGAAATCTCCAGTAAAGAATACCTGCTGTGTTTTAACAGCATTGGAATATACACTGACTGCCAGGGCCGAAGATCTAGACAACAGGAACTGATGTGGCCAGCGAATCCTTCCTCTTGTTGTAAGAGTTTTACTTTTGGCTGCCTTACTTTGCTGTCTCTTTCCTTTTCCTTCTACTTCATCTCCTATGTGTATTTATAATTATTAACAGCATTTTTTTTAAGTCATCTTTGAGGTTTTTCCTAGGCATTAATTATCTTGGTACAGAAAATAACCATACCTAGTTAACCTCATTAAGGTATGGTTAAGTCAACCCACTCCGGTGTTCTTGCCTGGAGAATCCCATGGACAGAGAAGCCTGGTGGGCTGCAGTCCATGGGGTCCCACAGAGTCGGACACAACTGAAGCGACTTAGTAGTAGTAGTAGTAAGTTAACCATACCTAGTTAAACCATACCTAGGCCAGTGGGGTCAACATTAACAGGAACATAATTAAAGCTAATCGTTTTATGGAATATTTTACTTAGATAGATTTTTAAAAACACATATGCTTTTATTTCAAGGAAGGCAATGTCAACCCACTCCAGTACTCTTGCCTGGAAAATCCCACGGATGGAGGAGCCTGGTGGGCTGCAGTCCATGGGGTCACTAAGAGTCAAACACAACTGAGCGACTTCCCTTTCACTTTTCACTTTCATGCACTGGAGAAGGAAATGGCAACCCACTCCAGTGTTCTTGCCTGGAGAACCCCAGGGACAAGGGAGCCTGGTGGGCTGCCGTCTATGGGGTCACACAGAGTCAGACATGACTGAAGCGACTTAGCAGCAGCATGCTTTTATTTTGGAATAACCCTAAGGAGTTATGTTCATTGTCCCCCCCAGATACAGTGCTTGTGAAGATTAACAGCTCATAAAACTCATAAAACTTCTGTGTTATTTCACTGAAAGAGATATAACAGTGAGCAAAATAGACAGTCTCACCCTCACAGAGCACAGAATGCAGTAGAAGGGATTCCTGACAGAACAAGTTACAGTAAGGTCTAAGTGCTCTGGTAGCCAAAGTACAAGTTCTGTAGAGGCACACGGGAGGAGCATCTCATCCAGCCGGTTTTGTTTTTAGTGGAAGATACTTGGAGCATGTTTAAATGCTGAAGGGAACTAGCCACTAGGGAGCCAGGAAAAGGTTGACCTTGTGCTAAATATAAGAAACAGAGTAAGAAGGCCAAAGAGGCTGGAAGTCAGAACACAGGAAGAAGGATATGGAGCAGGATGGGAATTCTCTTCCACTGCAACAAGATAGGAGGAATGGTGGGTATGAGGACAGTCAAGCTTAAAAGTTCAGTATAAGAAAATGTAGAAGAGCCACGTATGTTACGACAGAGAAATTGGGAAATCTAGATAAAAAGAAAAATACTTGTAATCCTACCTAGCCAGGCTTAACTATTCTTAACGTTTTGTTTCTTTTGAAATTTACACTCTTGTCTATGGCATCATGTTTAGAATGAATCCTAGTCAGAAAATAATTGAGAGTGTTGTGTGAATTGGAATTAGAATAAGAATTGGAACATCTGGCTTTTATGAATAGCTCTGCCAAAAATTTGTGACCTTAGCCTGGGTAATCATTTAACCTTTGTTTGTGTCACCATTTATTGATGTTCAGTTCATCCATAAGTATATGTTGAGCATTTTTTGTGCCAGATGCTTTACCACGCATTCATAAATGTGAACCTAATTCTTAAGATTTCTCTGCTCTGTAGCTTTGTTTCACTGTCAAGAGCTTAACTACTTTAGGAATCAGTTATTTTAAATGTAATGAAATCCCTTTATAGAACTAGTATTGGGCAAGGGAATATTATACCCCTGGTGTTAACAGACTCCTTCTGTATTATAATGGCCATAAAACCTCTTCATTTATGATTGATGGGGTTTTTACTTCAAAAATGTTTTGATGTGGCTTATCTGTATTGATACTGGAATTTGGTGGGATTCCACTCTACAGTTCCTTAGCATAGATCTTTCAGAATGTTTTGGAGTTAACAGTTAACAGGTAATCAGCCTTCTGTTCTCTCCTTCCTGTCTCTCAGGTTACAATGCACCGTATCTCTCAGTGTACAGTGAAAATGCAGTTGACATCTTTGATGTGAACTCCATGGAATGGATTCAGACTCTCCCACTCAAAAAGGTAATTTAACATTAAAATACGGCCTGGACCTCCTTGCAGCCCAGTGGTTAAGACTACACACTTCCACTGCAGCGGGCGTGGGTTCAGTCCCTGGTCAGGGAACTAAGATCCTGCGTGCCGTGTAGTGTGGCCAGGAAAAAAGGAAACATATGGGCTAAGTGAACAAATGAGTATAAGTGAAACACTATATGACTATTCAGCTGCTTTTCACTAATTTAGCATTTTCTGTCATATGTAATAATATAAGTGGGAATTTGGGACTTTGCTAAGAGAAAAAAGAAAATTCAAGCTGGTTAATTTTATAGGTAGCTCAGCACCATACTATTTTTATTGCATTTAGTTTCACTATATAAAGTATGATTATTATCATAATGAAAAAATATAATACATTCTGTAACTTAAAATGCCAGTGTTACCTTTCACTTTAAGGAACTCTGAAGGAGCATTTCATTTGTAATTTTACTGTTTTTCACATAATGGTATGCAGTTTTAATCCTGTGAGGACAAACTTCATGGGCTAGAAAAGTGATTAAAATTAGAACCAAAGTTCTGTTAATAAAGGTTTCACATATTCCTAATAAACTATAATATTTTCCTTTAACATTCCCCCATGATAACATAAATTTTTACCACTAGAGAATGTCTATTTTGCAAAAAATGAAGAAGGATAGCTTGATATATGTAGCATGTGTCATTAGTTGAGGGACAGGGTTTAGAGGGATAGGTAAAAGAAAGTACCCAAGATCTTATTTCAAAATCTGCCCCAATTTTAAACCTTAACAGTGGAAAAAGCTCTTGTTTACTGCCACATTTTATAAAACAACTAAATATGGTCCTTGATTTTATAAATTCGGACTGGTTACAATGAATTTTCCCTTTTATTTTTACGATGTGAATTTTGAAATATGTATAAAGGAAGCATAATAATAAACTGACCTCTTATTAACTAACTTAAGAGCCAGAATATTACCAAAATATCACTGAATCTACCTGTGTATTTTTTATCCTGAACATTGTGTTCATCATTCCCTTGCTTTTCTTAAAATACAGAATTTTTGTATATTTAAATATTCCTAGGCAGTGTATTGTTCGTTTCGCTTGTGTTTGAGGTAATAATAAAATGTTGTATATCATCTTTTGCCTTGCTTTCTTCATGTACTTACTGTGTGTCTAAGAGTCATCCATGTTACATTGTACTGTATTTTTCTTCATTGCTTTTCACTGCTATAAAATAGTCTCTTGGGTGAATAGATCACTATATATTCTTCTGATTAGCAGACATATGAGTTATTTCCCCGCTTTTTGCTATTGTGAACATTGCAGCATATGTCTTCAGGTGTGTATGTGCAGGAGTTTCTTTTAACATATGCTGAGGAACGAAAATGATGGGACACAGAGAATGCAAGTGTTCAGCTTTACAAGACAGTGACAGTTTTTTCCAAAGTAACTGTACCAGTTGACACTCCTACCATCTGTATATGACTTCGTAATGACCCATGCCATTGTCAGTATTCAGTTTTGTAACTAGTTTATTTGTGGTTATCAAGGGCTACCTCATGGGGTGTCGATTTGTATGTCCTCTGTTAGCTATGCTGTTGATAATCTTTCATGTTTCTTCATCATTCATATTTCCTCTTCTGTGAAATGCCTGGTCATGTTTTTTATCCCTATTTCTGTTTAGTTGATCATTTTTTTAATTGATTTATTGAAGTTATTCATATACTGTAGATACTGGGTTAGTGATAGGTGTGGTGAATCTTTTTCCTGTTTGTGACCTATCAAATAATTTTCATGGTGTATTTTGGTAACATTTATTATTATTGCTGAAAATTCATTGTGATAAATTTTAATGTAGTTAAATGTATCATTCTTATTGTTCATGGTTTTTTTTTCCTTAAGAAACTGTTTCCTACCTCCGTGTCTTAAAGATAAGATCTTTATTTCCTTTCAAAAGTTTCGCCTTCTACCTTTATATGTAATCCATTTGGAATTGATTTTTTGTGTAATGTGTGAAGTAGGGATTCAGTTTCATTTGTTCCATGTAGATACCCATTGCTCCATCACCATTTATTGACAGACCTTCCTTTCCTCATACAGTTTTATTCTCTGTCCTGTGTGTACATTTAGTTCAAATAAGATTCCTAAAGTATCTGTATTAATATCTTAGTATCATCATCTGCTTGCTAGTGGCTTTAAAAGTTAAATTTAGGGTTTAAATGTATTTCACTTTTTTTTTGCCAAGAATACTCTTTCTTTAAAATTTTATCATTATGAATTAGATAATTTTATACCTTTCTAGTTAGAATTAATTTTAATTTTTTGTAGATTTTCTGAGAAGGCTACATTTTGAAGAGGAAAGATAAAAGTCTTAAGAATGTGTGCTTTACAAGTATGTCAAAGTTTTATGATTTAAATTTTGAACCTTGTTAAAATATTAATTTTATTTTTTATTATTTTAGGTTCGCCCCTTAAACAGTGAAGGATCATTAAATCTTTTAGGCTTGGAGACGATTAGATTGATATATTTCAAAAATAAAATGGCAGGTAAGAAAATACACATTAATAGGAGAGCTTCATAGAAACATTCTCGCTAAGCTGACTGCCAAAGACAGAGCCACTTAACTGACTGCAGAGCCACTTAAATTCAGGTGTACCTTACTCTAGGATCTGTGCAGTTGACCACTATCATACTCTCAGTATATTGGGATAAACTACTTGACAAAAAGTCATTCTGTTCAGGCTCACATAACTGTATAAGCAAAATATTTGTTTCTGACCTACCTTGTTAATTTTCTGTGGATTACTGAGGTTAATAGAAAAAGTATAACTGAATGTCTCTTCTGTACTCTTAATACTGTAGAACCTAACCAAAATTGGTAGCACTAAAATTGTGAAAACTCACCCAGAGTACTGATTCGGGACTATTGGAGTACAGCTTCTGCCAGTGCGTAGCGCTTAAAACTTTTGAAGTGCTGACAACAACGTGGACAGCAGAAGAAGCAGGGACAAGAAGAAGTGACTGGAGGGCCCAGAGTCAGGAAGAGGGGACGGGCTCCTGAGCGCCCTGGACAGGGCGAGGGCCGTGTCCAAAGTAGCGGAGCGAGTCCTAGCCAGGGAGACTGCACACATCGCATTCAATAGCAAGTTGTGAACAATTAAAATCTTATTTTTAACAGAGATTATTATAATTCTATCTTCTATATAGTATTCTCATGTCTTAGCAACAGATTTCTCCGTAACAGAGGTATCATAAATTTATGATCTTTTGTGGTAGATCTAGTTAATGCAAATGTAATTAGTGGTACATTATGTACTGAAAAATAATAATTAAAATTGACTTAAATATAAGAAAAACATTGCTATTAAGAAAACGCATTAAAATGTTTATACTTAGCTATTATCTCTGGGTAGTTGGGATTAATTATATTCTTTATGCCTTTCTTTTTTTCCCCCATACTCTTCCAATAAATTTGTATCGTCTAACAAAAAAAAAAAAACATCAAAAGTTTGTTGTTTCTGTTTTGCTTGTTTGTTTTTAGTACTAACATACACACAAATGCTTAGCTTCAGATTTGGTGCTCTGGTACATCTTCTTGGCACTGAAGGCTTCTTGGTATACAGACAGGTGACTGCAGGAGAAGTCCTATGCTAAGAGGATATTCAGTTAGACTTGAGAAAGGACATTCGGGTATTAGAAATGAGTCCTGCTCAG
This sequence comes from Bos grunniens, assembly GCF_055505025.1. Taxonomy (NCBI): domain Eukaryota; kingdom Metazoa; phylum Chordata; class Mammalia; order Artiodactyla; family Bovidae; genus Bos; species Bos grunniens. The sequence continues at coordinate 51,140,210 of NC_141180.1, forward strand.
TGATGGATTCACCATGAACCTGTGCTTTACAGCCCCTCCCTCCAAGACTCGATACTTAATTTTGTATCTGTTTCTTAGTCGCTCACTCAGTCATGTCCAACTCTTTGCTACCCCATGGACTATAGCCCGCCAGGCTCCTCTGTCCATGGAATTCTCCAGGCAAGAATACTGGAGTGGATTACCGTTTCCTTCTCCAGGGAATCTTCTCAACCCAGGGGTTGAACTTGAGTTCAGCATTGGCAGGCGGGTTCTTTACCACTAGCGCCACCTGGGAAGCCATCTGTTTCTTAGAGGAAGTCTAAATATTTGTGTAAGATTAAATCTACTCTGTTCTCACTGTGTACTGTAACCATGATAATGTTAAAATGTGTCCATTATCCAGTTTGTGTCTACGGAATAAAACCTTTTCCATTTTGTCTTTTTTTATGCTTTCATCTTTCTACTCTAGGCCAGGAATAAAGGTGGAGTTTGGAGAAGGAAGACTCGACAACATAGTAGTCTTTGTCTTTTGGAAAGGAAAGGAAATCCTATTTCCTGGAGATTCTGTTTCTTTCTTGTCTTCTCCCTATTCTGTCTATTTCTCTTTTATCTCTCAGGAGCTCAGAGTGCTTTTGTAGCCCTCTGGCTGTCCAGAATCTCCCATTGCCACTGTTACTCATCTGCTTTACCTTCATAATTCTCAAATTCTCATCTACTTTTTAAAAATTATCATTTTAACTTTTGGTATTAGGGAAGCAATCTGACTAAGTTATTTATTTTGCTACAAGGAGACTGTTGCTTTTACTGATCATGTTACTTTGGCTTGGTTTACAGGCCCCCTTGCTTTCTTCCCACTTCCTTTTTCTCACTTTAGCTTTCTGGCTATTAAAAACTTCTCTAAAGGTTGGCTTTTCTCTTTTTCCTTATCTCATTTAGAGAATGATACTCCTCGTGTTGTATGGATACAGTTGTCTATTTTACAGTATGTTCACCATATTCCAGCGTCCATGGTTGAGAGTTTTGTTTACTTCCAGGTATTAAAATGGAAAGATATGGGCATTAGATGACTAGGTGTATATGATTGTGTATCCCCCCAAGAACAGGAGAGTAGGAATAGGAATAAGATTCTTACTTTGGTAAAGAAACTAGTATATAAACAAGTATAAAGAAACTAGTGTATAGGAAACACAATTCCTTTCCTTTACTCCACATCTTACAAATTGGAACTTGAGAGAAAATGTTTTAGTATACATAATGGGCTTCCCTGATGGCTCAGATGGTAAAGAATCTGCCTGCAATGAGAGAAACGTTTAGTTGGTATCATTTCTGTGAATAATTCAGAGTTTATGCCTGATTGCTGTGCAGATTAACAATAAGAACTTTTCAACATCTGAAGCCATTGAAACAAATACTTGGAAGGAGGGAGAAGTTGGTATAGAGATATTGAGGATGGGGTAACCAAAGTGACGGGACACCAAGGCAGCTACATTTTTCTTTTTTTCTCCTAGTAAAATTGTACCATTTTATGTTTGTAATCAAATAAAAGTGAAAATATACTTTGTAAGCTATGTTTGATTTCAGCATATATTTGTTTACTTATGTTCTGTTGAAAATTACTTACTTACTGTGATTATCAGCACACAACTTTTAAAATCAGAATTGCATATGCTTGTATTGATTGACATTGTACCATCTTGGGGATTAATGAATAAAATGCATTTTAGCACTTTAAAGAATATCATTGTTCTTTGCTGTCTTTTGTTTTTTTTTTTTAACAGAAGGGGATGAACTGGTAGTTCCTGAAACATCAGATAATAGTCGGAAGCAAATGGTTAGAAATATTAACAATAAGAGGCGTTACTCTTTCAGAGTTCCGGAAGAGGAAAGAATGCAACAGAGGAGGTAGATGTTTCATTTGTGCTCGTCCAGAGACGCTCTCAGCACCAGAAGGACCATTTGGTGTTAATACTAGATTTGACTGGAAGGAAAATTTGATCTCTGAAAGCCTGTCAGTCATTCTCTGTGATTTTAAAAACTGCAATAATTAATGTATTTCTCAGTGTAATTTTAATAAATACCCTCCAAATTGTGAGTATGTGCTAGATTAAAGTACCATATTTTGATTCATTTCTCCTATGTATATATAATAGTTACAAGTTTTAGAATGTGGGCCTTTATAAAAAACATAGAACATATCTATGCAGATTAACTGGTCTCTTCATGAGGAGTAGCCTTGTAATATGTCCAGTTACACAAACATTTCTAATATATTAGCAATTATTTAAAAGGACATCCATAAAATATTCAGAATTATCTGTAGAATAAGAACTTGTTTCATATTTAAATACTAACTCTGTTTTCCCACCAAAAAGCATAAGATCTTTTAAATTTAAAACAAAATCTTCTAAGTTAAAATTTTATTTAGTATATTCTATTATTTTAATTCTGTCCTTATTAACATGATTTCACAGTTTATTTTTATGAAAAAAATTGAATATACTTTTCTCTAAAATTATCTAGATTGGTCATGGAACAAAAGTATCTAAACAGATGTTTTTTCTTGCAGGGAGATGTTACGAGATCCAGAAATGAGAAATAAGTTAATTTCTAACCCAACTAATTTTAACCACATAGCACATATGGGTCCAGGAGATGGAATACAGATCCTAAAAGACCTGCCCATGGTAAGAGAAATGAAGACTGAATGTGAATATAGATGGGGTTAAGAATAAGGTGCGAGGGAGCAGATATATATATAAATATGAATGTGTGTGTGTATACACATATTTGTGTGTGCTTAAATACATATGAGTTGAAAGGATATATTGGTGTAATGAGGAAATGTTTATCTCAGAATATCACGATATATGTAAGATGCATGATGACATAACTGATGGAAAAATGTTAAATTTAGCTACATATCAAATAACAAGCATACCAATTCTTATTTAGTTGCATCTCCTATAAACTTCTCCCATATCTAGATTTACCATTTGGGAGAAATAAACCAGATGTGGAGAGGCTCTATACCAAGATTCAGAACTTTGTTACCAAATCACTAAAATTTCACTAAGTTATAGAAATTCAACACAGATATTTGGCCCACCTCCCATTGAAACCATATTAGCTTGTTCATTAATGATCACACTTCTCATCTGATTATGAAATTAAATCTTTTTCATTTGCCTAATTACAAACATGTTACCTAGTCAGTCTTATATTAAAAAAAATACAAATTGGAAATTTTCTTTTTTTTTTTTAACAACATGAAGATTGGATTCTTAGACCTAATATATTGAGATTAAGAATATTAATTTTAATCTGGAATTAGCTAATTAGCCAGGCTCTGTTTATACTTAACATTTCAGTATGATGGTACTCTCCAACTATGTGTGTTAGTCACTCCGTCGTGTCCGACTCTTTGTGACCCCATGGACTGTAGCCCATCCATGGAATTCTTCAGGCAAGAATACTGGAGTAGGTTGCCATTTCCTTTTGAAACTTTAACGTGACTCTTTTGATCAGTGGTGACAGCATCTAGATTTTGCACAGAATTTTAGGCATAATTTATATACTGTGGCAGTCTGGGAGATGATTTGTGAATCTTAACCCAAAGGTCTTTCTAAGAAAGTCTGTGTTAAATACCCACATTACTAACTCTACTGTGATAGAAGATAAAAACATCTATCACTGACAGAAAAAATAACAGGTAACACAATTTGTACAATGGAGTTTTTTTATTAAACTCTTAAGGGTAGTCTTGCATCCATTTCATGGAAGGAACCAAAAAAAATCTGCATTAATTTGAATCTGAGTTCCACATTATAAATATCTCAATTAACCAGTTGGTTCTGTTTATGAATGAATATGACATTCCTGCTGTCATTTTTTTTTTTTACCAATTTTACCAATTATCATCAAGACATTATGTGATTATAGTACTATTCCTTCTTTTCAAATCATTCACAATAGTCATTTATCCTTTTGAAATGGGGATTTTTATTAGCTGTGCTGGGTAAAATATAAAGTATGCAAAAAGATTACAGCCGATCTTGATATAGTAATTAAAACATTGTAAGAAATTTAAGGCTGAACATAAATATTAAGCCAAAAATTTTGAGCATAAATAAAGGCCGCATTTAAATATTAAACTGTTTTACTAATCTATCATATTTAATACACTGTTTTTTTTTTTTCAGTTTTTGCCTGGGAATCAGATTTCAGAATTTTCTCTATTCCTTTCCCATTCTGAACATTTGTTTAAGTCCTTAGTCTGAAATCCCTCAGTCTGGGTTTCCTTTTCTCTCAGAAGTAAACGTAACGGAACCATACAGTTCAAAGCTTCTGTCATTTTTTTTACGGAAGCTACAGTGTTACATACAAAGTACCTTAGGAGAGAGAAATTTTTAATTATGATAAACAGTTGAAATGTGAATATATATATAGCTTATATTTGATAGAACAAGTGTTATATACTGTCTTAATGTAACTTTTTGAAATTTAAATAACAAATAGTTTTTAACACTTGCTACATAGTTAGCATTTTGGAGGGATGTATGCATGCATGCTAAGTCACTCCAGTCATGTTTGACTCTTTGCAATCCTGTGGATTGTAGCCCGCCAGGAGGAATACAAATTTCAAATTTATCCATATGTTGCAAAACAACACATCAACAAACACAAAATTATTTCAGTAGTGAACAAAGTTTTAAGGGGTATTATCCTTTCAAAATTAAGCTTTCTTTCACACATGCTTCATATTTGTGCACAAAAAAGAATATAGTTTTCCTCTCATTATATTCCAACAACATAGCAAAAAGAATTATGGAAAAATTTTCTATAAATTCCATTATAGGTGAAATAGTTTCAGGATTTAATAAAATGAATGACCATGTGAAATGCTTGACCAGGTGAAAAATTAGTTTGCTAATGTTTCAGAATTCTTTCAGACCTTCATACACAATAAGATTTGGTCTTTCTACACCCTGAATATGTACACAGAAGCACAATGTCAAATTTCAAACATAGTAATAATTTTTGTATCTCAGTATCCCTCCTTTTCCTCCCTTTACCCTCTGACCACTTAAAGTAAAGGAAATCTCTTTTTTTGTTGTTGCTGTTCAAAATAAGATCCAGTCTTAATTACTGTGCAAAATAAGTTCAGATAGCATTTCCCAAAGGTTCATCCCTGGTCTCACTCCATGGCACATGGCCTTCTCTGCTGGCTACTTATTCCCATTAGACCTCTTGATTTTCAGTATTTGTATCACTGATCTTGTTAACCACTGACTGCCTCGCTGGTTCTTTTGTCATTAACAACAGTGATTTTTTGCCCTAACAGTGCAATTCAGTTTTTAATGTTCATTTCATGTTTTCTTATCATATAAACACTTTTGAATTTCCAGGACAAGAAGTTGGTGTAAATTTTTGAAACCTGTTCACCTGTACATGGAGTATTTATTGTAGCAAAAATGTTATGCATCTGAACTCCTGTTTTTCACAGTCTCACTTTATTTTCATCTGACTTTTTTCCTTTTACCAGCTAAGAACATAAAAGCTATGACTTTTCATAAGCATCCATTTAATCACCTAACAAATATCTTTTGATATACTGTCTTACCAGAACTGTGCTTATCTTGGAGTAAACATTGGTAAACAACACAATAATATGCATGTCTGAAAAGAAAACAATATGCATGTCTGTATCTGTGTGTGTATATATATATATGTATACATGTATTGAAAAGCTTGTGATATTTTAATCTCAGATTTTAGTATGTTCCTTCCACTGCAGTTTTCTATATTTAATGAACTATTTCAAAAAAAGAAAAAGATGAATTAAATTTATCTAATGTTAACATATATAAGAAGCACTTTCAAATACCAAAGCTAGGATGTCATTTGTGCAAAGAGCGTGTACCCCAGACATTTTTATGTTTAACTTATTCAAATCAGTATTGCCTTCCTGTGAAATGCTTATAAGCTTAGAAAGTGTATTGAATGTCTTTGGAAGATTATTCTGTTTCCTTTGTACCAAAATGATACTGAAACAGGTTGTTTGCCTCACAAGTGTGGAAAAGATAGTAAGGGTAGGGAGTCATTTTTTATTTTCTGTCCTATATCAGTGTGAATCTTTCATGTGTGGCTTAGGGAACCAAGAGAATATAAGCAATTAATATAAAATAGTATGTGTGTCTTACAAGTACATACTGTAGTAGTTTCTGGGATCCTTTTTGTCATCTACCTTTTTTCATAAGTGGATACTGGTCATAAAGAATAGATTTGCCTCAAGCTGAATTAAAGGGTAATATTTTACCTCTAAAAGATTTCATTTTTTTTTTTAGCACATAAAACTTCTCCTAGTCTTTCACCTGCTCCTAAAATTGTTAATAAATAAAATTTCTAGCTCAATGACCTTTTAGACTTTTAAGAAGTAATTTTACATGGGCATAGTTATATGCCCATGAATAGTTTTTCCTTTTGGAAAAGAACTTAGTAAGTATTGATTTAACACACATCTCTAAATTTAAAATAATATCTTATATAGGAGGCTTTCTTTTAAGCTTCCCTAATTTATCAGATTTTTTTTTTTTAACAAAGCAACCTCATCTCAACTCATGAGAATATCAGTCAGCATCTCTCTGGGAAGTCATTCAATCTCTGTCTTTAATGAGGTGATCTTAGGATGTTTTCTTGAAACATAATTCTTAAGAACTGAACTTTGAAAATTCCCATAAGAGAAGTTGACTGGGTGCTAAGTGATATCTCCATATATCCACAAATTATATTACATGAAAAACTAGAGTCCTTGTTTTCAAAAACTTTGTTCTACATCTTTAGTGTTAAATTATTTCTTTTTTTTTTAATGACACTTGAACATTGAAGAAAAGGTTGTTCTCTTGTTAAAAAACAAACATGTTCTCCAGGTGTCTGAGTGGAGATAAGCTTGGGCTACTTATAGGTAAACTAATAATTAGTACATTCCATTCACTCAGTTACTCGCTCAGTCATGTCCAACTCTTTGCGACCCCGTGGACTGTAGCCCACCAGGCTCCTCCATCCATGAGATTTTCCAAGCAAGCATACTGGAGTGGGTTGCCATTTCCTTCTCCAGGGGACCTTCCCGATCCAGGAATCGAACCCAGGTCTCCTGCATTGTAGGCAGGAGCCACCAAGCATACAGTACATTCTAGAGTTACTCATTATAGGAAGATAAGATCAGTAAAAGCAAACACATGTCAAGTCTATAAATACAGGAAATGGTTTCAGTTTCTCAAGGAACACTTTCATAACGCTTCTGGTGAGAGGCTGGTTGTATTAATAGGTTCACTTGTTCTTTAATTATTTCTTGCTTTTTCTATCCTTAATGTTTTTGTTTAGATTTTTTGCCATGTTTTGATTATATCACAATCAAAGGAGAACACTGAACTAAATTTCAAAAATCTACTTGTATTTCTGAAAGTCCAGTTTCTACTCTTCTTGATGACAGCAATAAAAAAGAATAATCTTACAAGGCAAATGACTTTTTGCAAATCAACTCTTCAAGTATCTGGCAAGAAGATTACAAAATTTGACTTTCTAAGGCCTAAAAGTATTTCATGATGGATTCAGTTATTGATGCGAGATGCTTCATGGTTTTCTACATGCATGTTGTCTGAAATGTCACATGTATCTGGTGAATCCATTTTCATTACCTCATTACCTTTTTTCTTTCTGTTGTTTTGATAGCCGGGTTTCCCTTATCCATCCCCTCATCATCACTCCGGTCTGATCTCCTCTCCGATCAACTTTGAGCACATCTATCACATGACTGTTAATTCTGCTGAAAAATTTCTCTCTCCTGATTCCATAAACCCTGAATATTCCCCGTCTCTGCGCTCTGTCCCCGGTACACCAAGCTTTATGACTCTGAGGGTATGAAAGCTGAGTTAGGTGTTAACTTGTACTAACCATGTGCGGATATCTGCTTGGCTTCAATAAGTAACACTGCCAAGGGGGTACACTCTGTGTGCATTTTCCTTTGGCCTGTTCCTCTGCTGCCAGACTTCTATCCTTCCTCTTCCTCCTCTTCTCTGTTCAAGTTCTACTTTGTTTCTTCTTTTGAGGAAAAAGATAAGGACTAGGGAAGATTTCAGTTTTATTTCTAAAACAGTACTGGAGGTTTTTCTATGTGTAATATAAGATAATCCCATCATGATATATTTCATTACAGATACCATAAGAAATAGCCCCCAAGTAAGTCTTTATTCTGTTAAACAAAAAAACAGGTCCTAGAATTTCTGAATTTTTAATAGCTCGTTAGCTCATTAACCAGTGCAGTTCAGAGAAATTTTTAATATTTAGTGAAGTCTGTAGTAGGCCTGTCTACAGGCCTTTTATCTACAATAAACCCCCTTCCAGAGAGCTCACAATTCTTAAAAATATAAAGTATAGTAGTATCAGTGAATAACAGGAAAAATTGCCAAAAGAAGGTAGTCTTATTAATATTTGAGTTGCTGATGCACCTTTAATGCTAGTCAGGATCCAAAATAAGAGAAGTAAATCAACACAACAAAAAAGCAGAGTGTGCTTCATTCTGGGGGACCGCGGCCTGGGTCCTTCCATGCAGCCTTGCATCCTTGTAACTGGCAGCTCCGCAGTGGACAGAGAGCTGGCAGCCATTCAAGCTGAATATCCTTATTTCCATCAAGAAATATGTACTGATTTCAAGGGGGCATTTTCTCAAGTTTGTCTTGCAGATAATATTTGGATTACATCACGCAAACCCATTTCCTGTAACTTAGAAAAAAATAGCATCCATTTTTATCTGTATATTTAGTCATTTTCCAATAAGAAAACTATGTGTAGGGGGAGTTTATTTTTCTGTTTTTGTTTGTATTATAAAATTATTCTAAATTGTGTTTTAAATGTCATTGTCACTGACATTATGTTATTTACATATCTTATTTGATGACATAAGATTACTTATGATAAACTAAGCCTTTGTTTGGTTGGTAACAGATTACAGTGAGTGGATTCTAGAGGAGGTTGTTTAACAAATCAGTCAAGAATTTTTGATATAAAAGATGGTGGAAATGTTACTTAAGTTAGTCATCTATAAAGAGAAACACGACTATTAGTGGACATTTTGCCCTAATTTTAAGCATATTTGTGAAAGGACCATCAGATTAAGTTTCATGTTACTTTATACTGAAGTTGAACTTCAGCTGGATGAATGACAAAACTGTTGGATTTGCGTTTTTAAAATGTTTCCAGAGCACACCTTCTGTGTGTCATTCTTTTAGTACCTCAATATTCAGTGTTACTAAACCACTGGTATTTTTATAGGCCTTCATTTTTGCCATTTTTCCTAGAGTAGGTTTGTTTTATAGAAAAGGACAATAACAAGGTACCTTAAGGTTCATAGCAGAAACAATAAAAGTGGAAAGGTTGCAACTGATACCCTGTCTCTCTTGAGCTTTCCTCTGCTGCATCGTAAGCATGTCACTGGCACCTCACAGGGTGGCTCCCGTGAGTGGATGTTGAAATGCTAGCACTGACTGTTTCCATTTTAAATTTTTTATTTTGTTAGAGAAAAAAAAAAAGGTAAAGCATTTGCTTTAAACAAATAACACAATAAGAATTACATGGACTTTGCAACTTTGATATATGAACCAAAATGGCAGTGGTGGTATTTGAAGGCAGCCAGCCTGCCAACTTTCAATGTGTGATTCTTTAAACTGTATAAGTTGGAGTTTTTCAAGACATATATTAGCGCATGTTTTCCTGATTGCTAGCTTGGGCCCTGCATTAATTGTGTTGTCGTAACCTTCTCTCAGGTACCAGCCAGCCCCAACACCCCTTCTGGTCTGAAAAGTTTGGGGCCATGGAGGAGCCGTTCAGAAGGCTGAACCTGCACCCCACCTGTCTAGGTGTCTGTACCTTTCAAAGCATTCCGTAGCTCATTCTCCTACATTGGGCCCCAGAATCATTCAGTATTAGATGGAGAACTTTTCCCCCAGCGTTCCCAAGTTAAATCGCCTCACGCAGGCCGCAATGGTCGCGGACGCCATGGTTAGGACTCGCGCTGCTTTGTCCGTGAGGCGGGGAGGCTGCCTGTGACCAGAATGGGAACGTGCGACTGGCGCCTTTGGTGTCAGAACAGTAGAAGGAGTACTTGAGAAGAACATGCTTTTAAGCAACTCTCTTCTCAACAGGCTGAGTCAGCTTTTGAGTTTTCCTAAGGAAATAAAAATGTCAGACAGTAAAACCTTTGCTTCAGTTATCTGCAGATGTCCATGTAATTCTGCGTTTCATTGTCACTTCTAACCATATAACTTTCACTTACTGTTCTCACAACAACAGAAAATTCTTATTTACTGATAAGTATTTCGGTGAGTATAAGGATAAGCACTTACGTTTGGCCTGAGGTCTATTTCTGTTAAGGCTTTAGCACCTTTGTGGGTGGGAGGTATTATATAATTTGTTTCGTGTTCGGTATCACTATAGACTAAACAACTTTATTTCTTGAGATTAGGGTGAAAAATAGACCTCTCTGTCGAAAATCATTTCTCTCTGGATGAAGAATTTTTCTTTCTCTTTTGATCTTAGAACCCTCGGCCTCAGGAAAGTCGGACAGCATTCAGTGGCTCCGTCAGTATTCCGTCTATCACCAAATCCCGCCCTGAACCCGGTCGCTCCATGAGCGCCAGCAGTGGCCTATCAGCAAGTAAGTAGCCTGGGCTGCAGGAGACACATCCAGAGCAAAGCAGCAGCCATGCACTCACGCATCACCAGGTGTCAGTGTCTCCAAGCTGGCTGGGTAACGCCTTAAGTGCAGGTGTTACAGAAGTTGTCATGGGGTCCCTCTAGAGGTCACAGTCCATCTGGGAGCCAGACAGGTAATACTACAAAACGTGATAAGTGCCCAACCTCCCAAATCACCATCTAGAACTTTGGGGAAGAGACCCTGCCTAGGACCACAGTTTTCAGATTGTCCCCTTTGCTGTTCAGTCAAAACAGCCCATCTCAGTTTTTTAAGATTAGGGTTGTTTGAGTGTAATTTTTCTCTGAAAGGAATTTTCCCAAACTTAAAAAGTGTAAATCACAGAGGTGAGGTTCTATAAATGATCACTAGGATGGAGGAAAGGAGCCCAGGAAGAACGTACTAAGCGCTAGGCAGCCCCGTCAGACACCGTCCTTCTGACATTTTATTCTCTGTGTATTGAGAGCTCAGTTCCCACAAGACCCCCATAAGGTAGAATTCATTTTCTTATTTACAAATGAAGAAAACTGAAACTCCGACAAGATAACTTGCTTAAGGTCACACAGGTTAGTAAGCAGAGCAGGAGAACTCTATGGTGGTTTGGGTTTTTTATTCAGAATGACAAAATTTTTAAAACAGTAACTCCACATTATGGCTTTTTGTTAAATTGAGGACTATACTAGGTGTGGAATTGGAAGAGAAATCTTAAAAAAATTATTTATGCCTTCAATTAGGTTATAATCTAAAACAGAGAAGATCAGCAACGAAAAAGTAAAGAGTGCCTATCCAAAGAAACACATCAACAAATGAAAATCAGCACATGTCTAGCGACAGACACCTCTAGAAACAGGATGGAGTGTTGGGAGGGAGCAGATCTCCTAGGGAGTGAGGCTCAGTCAGTGGTTCTCAACCTGAGATGCATTCTAGAATCATCAGAAGGGCTTTTTAAAAGTTAAGTTGGGAACTCTGCTTTTGTTGGTCTGGGACTGTTGGTCAGGGGCCCAGGCACTGGTGTTTTTAAAGCTCCATAGTATAATATGCAGTGTACACCAGCACTGGTAACTTCTGCAGTAAGTAGATTATGGTGACACATTTGAGGGGCTCAGGAAAGAAACTGGAAGGAAGCTGTCAGATCACCAAGGACAGGGCTTCAGCAGGCAGGCTCCTGTGCAGTCTATGAAGACATCTGAATGTGGGTGATCATTAAGTACATATCCTTTGACCAGTCACCTCTTGACATTTCATTGAATCCTGAATGTAACATAACTCAATTTTAGGGATTTGTTAAACCAGCAGGAACTCGAAACCATGAATACCTTGTAGTTGTGCTAAAGCCTCAACACAGCCTCAGTCTTTCTTGAATGGTGATCCTAATATTGAAGCTCAACAGAATTAAAACATGTTTAGGTTAAAAACTAAAAAACAGTAGGGAGTGCTAACAGTTGAACATATATAGGTGCTAACAGTACCCCAATATTTCCGAGAATTTTCTGGTCATCCCCTTTCCTCCTCTGGGTGGTTGCCAGTCCTCTTTTGATGTGTCCCAACTCTAAAATCAAAGCAGAGGGTGAATTTAAAGAAACACACCTTGTTTTTTATCTGGGGTGTTTTGCCCTGTGGAATGAAAATGCTTCTGTTACGTTCCTTTGTGTCTTTAATGAAAATTCTCTAGAAGCTAAGTGACAGCTCTGCATCATCAGGTGGCATGGTCTTCATTTCTCTGAGATCGGTTCTCCTAGACTTCATCGTTCAGCATGTGTGCTTTGAACATCTGCTCCTTCCCCCGTTCTTGTCAGGGGCCTCCAGAGGCAAGGACCATCCATTAAAAGAATGGCAGGCACATAATTCCAACCTAATGTCCAGATGCTATGAAAGACGTGATGAGAAGTACTGTAGGAGCCCCAGGGAGCAGGAAAGACTCACTGAGACAGTAGCACGTGGGTGGAGACTTGAGGCATTGATTCTGCGGAATCGCCTAGCAAGCAGGGCAGCCCGGGCACAGCCAGTGAGAGCAGGACCTGGCGGCCTGGCAAGTGCTGCCCACTCATCCAGCAGCCCCGGTGGCTGGGCCACAGGGTGGCCTTCAGTGTAGCCGGACTCACTGTCCATCAGTTTGCTTTAAGCAGGAAGGAGGGCTCCTCACCTCAGCTGTCTGTTTACTGTCTAGAGGGTTGTCCCCTTCTACATGTGTAAAGTTTTACCTGAACCGTCTGCTGTAGGGTCATCTGCACAGAATGGCAGTGCGTTAAAGAGAGAATTCTCTGGAGGCAGCTACAGTGCAAAGCGGCAGCCCATGCCCTCCCCATCGGAGGGCTCGCTGTCTTCGGGAGGCATGGACCAGGGAAGTGACACCCCAGCACGGGACTATGACGGAGAGGTGAGTGCCTGTGGGGAGCAGCTCCACCTGAGAACGGGGTTCACTGGAGAGGTCCTTGAACCAGACAGGTGAATGTATTTCTTGAAGCCATTCTGCCGCCTGGACCGCAGCAGGAATCAGCCACATGTTCCAGCAGGGGTGGCAGAGCCAGTCACTTGGGTTGCAAGCTGCAGTTACCCTGGAGGTGTTCAGACTTCTAGCTTTCGTATGAAAATAGCCTACATTCCCAAAGACCTGCAGAAAGGACTTGGAGAATTTGTTGTATTCTGTGCCTCTTACTCAGCTCAGAAAAGGTGCTTTCTACCCACAGTAAAGAAGTTATGCATGCATGCTAAGTCGCTTCAGTCGTGTCCAACTCTCTGTCACCCTATATACCATACCCTGCCAGGGTCCTCTGTCCATGAAATTCTCCAGGCAAGAATACTGGAGGGGGTTGCCATGCCCTCCTCCAGGGGATCTTCCCCAGGGAGGAGGAGCAAACCCAGGGAGCAAACCCAAGTCTCTTATGTCTCCTGCATTGGCAAATGGGTTGTAGAAAAGTCATGTCCAGTCATTGGCCAGGGTGGCTGGAGAGGACCCGTGGTGGCCTGAACCCCTCCTGACCCTCTGCTGCTCCCTGATGTCTTCCTCTGGCCTCCCAGGACTCTGATTCTCCGCGGCATTCCACGGCTTCCAACAGTTCCAACCTGAGCAGTCCTCCCAGCCCAGTGTCACCCCGGAAGACCAAGAGCCTATCTCTGGAGAGCACAGACCGCGGGAGCTGGGACCCGTGAGCGGGAGCTGGGACCGTGAGCAGCCTCCACGCTCAGACACTCTGGGCTCCCCTCCACTGCCCCCCTCCTCTCACTGTCATCTCTTCCCCAACCTCTGCCTGAAGATGCCAGGGCCGACTGCAGTAGCAGGGCGGGGGTTCGGGAATTCTGCCTCTAGGACCTTCATCCACGCCCCCTTCGACTTAACAGCAACAACCATAAAGGCAGACTTTCATTGAGCAGCTTAGATGAATACTGATTTCATTTCATACACTTAGCGTTGCTTTCTATTTCACCCTTCCCCTAAAAAGGTAGCTTAAGTAGACAGATTCCACACATGTAAGTGATAAGAATAAGATTAGACAGACGTTGTTTTCACAGTAGAGTCTCATGTAGCCCTGAGACAGCACATGGGGCTCGCCAGTGGGTCCCGGGCGCGCGCCAAGCCCCTTCAGCACCACAGTGAATGTCAACCTGATCGTTGCCAGTAAATCCCTTATCACTAAAACAATGCATATTTTACTACAAAACAGAGTTTAAATAAATACACAAATGTAGAGGTTAAGTACTGAATGTATATAGTAAAAAGAAGCATCTTGTATTCAACAAAAAAATGGATGCATATATGAGAGATCATTTAATTTAAAGAACTGTGTTATTTCCTGTCTGTTTTCCACCTAAAAAATGAAAGGGTAGAAAGGCCTGGCACTGACGTGTAAAGAGGGAGGGCGGGAGGAGCAAGCATCCCCTTACCGCCAGCTCTCACGCTGGGTGGGGGAACCTGCGTCTCTCACACTGGACGCGGCACCTGCGAGCTTTAGGAGATGCTCCGAGGCTTTGGTTTCATCGGTTTGGAGTGTATACTGGGAACCAGACTTGTAACATTTAAAGCCTCTTCAGCAGCATCATTAAAAGGCAGATTTACTTCTATCCAAGACATTTCTATTTCTAGCAGTAGAATTTGAACCACACTTCTCATCTGTTATTATATTTTGGTATCTTCTGCAGATGAATGTAGAAACGCAGTTTTGTCACCTTCTGGATCCCTTCCATCTGAAAGGACACAAGGAATGGCCATAAACAGGTTCAGCAGAGTGCTTTTTTCCCTTGGCTGGTCTGCTCCCCCCTTGCAGTGAGGCCTATGCCCCCAGCTGAGCCAGCTTCTCTTCAGAGAGGGAGCTGTTTTGAGGGGGTGTCAGCATCCTCAGATAAGCCTGGGAAAGGGGGTTAATTACCAAATAATGTAAAACCTCAAAGGCAAGGACTTGAACAGCCTTAACCAAATACTCTTTCCCACACGGAGTAGGAAGCGGACAGCTCATCCCTGCCGCACACAGGAAGTCAGCCCAGCGTGGCCTTCCTGAGCGGGTAAGCTTTGCCTCCCTCCTAGCTATATTGTGTTAGTCCCATATCCATTTGGATTCCTGCTGTTTCAATTGCCATAAGGAAAGAGATGCAGAATCAGGAATTTCTTTCTCCAGAGTCATTTCACCAGTTAAGCACATGAGTAGAGAAAGATAGAAATAAAAATATCTGACGGTCATATAGAGAATCTGCCTCTCTTTTACTTTTTATCTAAATTTCCCTGAGAAGTACCAACAGATTTTCTGCTGTCTTTAAAATTCAGCTGAAATAGAAGACCGTTCCTGCCATTGCTTGTCCGCATCTTGGTGTGTAAGCACTGTCGTCTTACCCGCCCACCACCACCTGCACACGCGCGCGCACACACACACCCGCCGCAGCTCTTCCGCTTCCCACCGCAGGCCACAGGGAGCTGGACTATTCCCAGAGGATGCCACTCTCAGGAGCAGGTCACTGAGTTCAGGGAGGGAAGAAAGGGTCCTGTGTGGGCATTATATTGTGAAATATTACAGTAGAGAATTTTAAAATAATAACAGGCTTGGCATTTAAACATCCTGAACTTGGCGCTTGCTCAGATTTATGTTTAACTTGGATGGGCATAAATGACTGCACAATTCTAACCTTCTAAATCCTTTGCTTTTGGAAGAGAAGTGTTAGGTGGAAATACTTTTGTGCGTTTAGATTTCAAGAGTCAGACGTTGAGTCTGGTTACTGCCATGACTCCAGTCACTCCTTACGTTTGGCACTTCCCAGGAGGAGACGGAACCTGCCAGCCGGCTGCTGAGCGTCTGTGGCCCGCTCCCCTTCAGACCTTCCCACCCTCTTCTTTCCTTTCCCCTCACCTCTTCCTGCCCGCCTTTTCTCCTCTGAGCAGAGGCAGATCCAGCTGAGATTCACTGGACTCCACACTAAGCCATTAGTTTATAGCTTTGACAACTAAGTTTCTGTTGCCTATAGGTGCTTATTTCTTTCAGATGCTTTTAGGATCAAAATAATAATCATACCTGAAGTCTGGTCACCAGTATAGTGAGTCATACCCTGTAGCCCCCCAACAGGGCAGATAAAGGGCTTGTCCTGGCTGTCGGGCTCACTGGGAAGTGTAATACTAACCCAGTAGATTATACTCCAGTAATCTGAAATGGTCTTAGCAGTAGCAAAAGAGCAGTCCCAAATGTGATTCGTATTCAATAGGAGGAGCCTTGGGGGAGAAACACTGCCAAGGGTGGTAATCTGGGAGATATTTTCCCAAGATAGTGATCATTCAACTGGGTTTATCCCCATTCTCCAATATGAAGCAGTTACCTTCAGAAGCTTCTTGAAAAGAATGATTTGGGAAATGGGGAATGGATTCTAGAGAAAAAACAGTGATCACTGAAATGGATCAGTAACAAAGATTACGGAACAGATGTGATGTTGCTGTCTGAATTCATCCTTTGTTTTCATGCAGGACATTCAAAGAAACGTATGTGGAAGCAGGAACTTATTTCTCAGTAGAAAGGAAAAATAAGAGGCATTTCTGGCGTAGTCTAGATGTGTTGATATTTGGTGCTATCTATATTCAGCCAATTTGTTGTCTACTCTTGAATTCTACTTTAATCTTGCTATGTGCTTTGGGTGTATAAAATTACATATATACATACACACACACACACACATATATATATATATATATATATATATATATTTCTTTTTGCCAAAAACAGAAGCCTTCCTCCTTGTCAAACGATGCTGAAGCAACTTTTTTAGTTATGTGTCTGCACACACACCCACACTTAGAGATTTCATCTGCTTTCTGAAGGAGCATAGTTTTAAGGCTGTGAAACACAACTAAAAAGGGCCCATCTATTTCATTTTCCAAGCAGAGCTTGTACCCAAGCTTCAGGGAAGAATCTGAAATCCCTGTTTTGTTTACAGCAACAATCTGTCATTCCCCAGCTGGTTCTCAGCCTCCCTCTGCCTTCCATATGGTTAGAGTCATGTCATTTTGTTTCTTAGTGGCCACATCTACTTCTGTGAAAGACCAGTTGCATTTCTACGGACTCTCAGGTATCGTTAAAGAAAAGCCAGAGTAGAGGTGGGCAGACATCCCTGACCCCCCAGGTAGAACAGGGCTGTTTACTGGCCTTTGTCACAAGCTCTGTGTTCTCCCAGCTCAGCGGAGCCCTGTCAAGCTCAGCATCCGCTCTCTGGACAGAGGGGCGTTCTCAGCAGCGGCCAGGCCTCACCACTGCCCCAGTCTGCTGGGCACAATTGGGAAGTGACCGGGCCCCCCACTCCCCTCCTCTCGCTGGCCCAGCCCCTGCATTCATTAGATAAGCCACATGGCATTTCACTGGGCCCATCTTAAAAACCTCTTTCCCTGTTATGACTTCATTATGACAAGTCCAGCGTTCTCTGCAGAGCCCTGCTCCTAAGGGGCCCTCGCTTCAGCTGGAGCTCTGCCTCAAGTCTCAGCGCTGGTCGGCAGGCCGGGCGCTCCTCTCCCTTCACAGGGACGACCGTTACACACACAAACCATTTCATTTATGGGGGGAAATTGATGAAAACAAATCAGCCTTGAAATTTCATGAAAACAAAATGACCTGCCTTTTTATTTGATAGTGTAATATCATTTATTTTATAAATTTTTTAGGGTTTTTTTCTCATTGTAATATTATTGTACAGTTTTGCATGGCCTGGGTGTAATCATTTTTTTGTTTAGAATATAATGCTGACAAGTAAGTGTGTATGGAAGGGGAAAAGATAACTGCTTTGGCCTCTGATCACTCTTTATTTTGTTTGGTTTTACCCCCTCAGTGTCTTAGGGAACTTTATAAGGAGATTCTCTGCTACCAAACAATGGTGTGGATTCTTTTGCACAGAAATATTTAAGGTGGGACAGTCAAAAATGTAACAGGACTCCTCACCGATATTTTATGTTGGTATCACTTAATATTAACCAGACTCTGATGTATTGCAATAAAACAGGGAACTGTTAGAACTGAGTATTTTGTCTTTTTTCCCCTGATTAAGAAGTCTGAGGAATGACGAAAAGGTGACTGACTCTTCATCTCTCTGAACCCCGATTTCTGCCTGTCTCCCGCCTCAGCCAGCTTCCTCGTTACTGGAAGGATGGGGATAATCTGGGACTTTTTTTAGTTCCTTCCATAGCTCAGGTGAGAACAGTGTTTGACTCTCTTGAGGCTTTTGGCTCCCCTCTCTGGTCAGAACGTCCCTGGTGCCCAGTCTGCAAGGCCAGGCTTTGCCTGCGCATTTGTGGGCTGCCCTGCCTGTGTGCGCTTGCCACAAGGGAGCCCACCACACGAGGCCCGCCCCCCCTTCCCCAACCAGACTTCTCGACCCGTGCCACCGCCGACTGAACGTGGCGACTGCTTGCTCGTCCATCTCCTACCTGCAGAGCAGCAGCAGACACGGCCCACAACTTGTGCTTGAGTTAGAACGTCAGAGCTGAGGACACTCAGGAAGCCTGGGTGGTCTTAACAAAGGAGATCTTAAATTGGCTGCAGCTAAATAATTATTCCGAGACCCCTCCCCATTCCATTTCGCGTGTAATGGACATTTCTGTTACCTGTTGGTTCACTGTTTGAAACCATGCTTTAGAGGCAGTAGTTGTGCATTGGTTGGCAAACGTCTGTAAAGGACCAGTGAAGAAATACTTTCGGCTTTGCAAGACTAGTCTCCTGCTCTGACTCAGCTCTGCCATCTTTCTCTGATGATGAATATGGGCTAAGCCTTCTGGGTTCAGGTACCAAGAGCCTCGTGGTGGGAACAGGGCCAAACCTTGCAGAAGCATCTGAGGCAGGAAAGGGTGTGGCACTGACCTCGGGCTCATCACCATGAGCTTAGAAGCCTTTGCAAGTGAAATAATTAATGCCAGAATGCTAGGGTTTTTTTGTTTTGTTTTTTTAATTGAAACAAGTAAATCAGACAATTACAAGAATTGTACGAATATTAACACAGCCTGAAATGACCCCTTGGGTCCAAGCAGGTGATATGTGCACATCAAGGCCCCGGCCCGCCCCCCCGCACACCAGTCTTGGAGCCCAGGGACAGCGCGTGTGGCCCTCTCTCCTTCTGTGGCTCCTGTCCTCCCCGTAGGAGGCGGCAGTTCTCTGGAAACCTCTGGTTCTCAAGAAAGCCTCTAGCAACCAGCCAGAGGGCAGGTGTGGGTGGACCTGGCTTGGCAAAGTAGTACTTGTTGGCACTGCTCAGCTCAGCACTTGTAGATCCAGGCCGGAGAGGAAAAGGCAAAAAATACAAATCTCATTCTAGAAACACACACACACACAAACCTGATATTACACATTCAATAAAATCCAAAAAGGCTTTTCTGGTTTTGGTGTTTTGTTTTTGTTTTTGGTGGCAGGATTCAAAGGAAGAACTCTTATCTTCTGGCTAACGTTCACATTAGCAAAAACCCCCTGTTACAAAAAGGAAGAGGAAATAAAATTGTCTTTTTATCGAGAGTCATTTCAGAGGATTACTAAACAATAAGCAGATTCTGACAGACAGTAGTGGGGCTGCATTTTCATCCTTGCTCCTCTCACCACACAGCCACTTAGCAAGAAAACCGTGTATAAGCGCGGGCAACGGGCTCCGAGCAGCGTCCCCCCATCAGCCCGGCCACCCTCTCCCACCGGGCGAAGTTTAAATGCAGCGCGGGCACCACCAGCTTCCTACTAGTTTCAGCGGCTCAAGGACCGAGGCCGGAGGGTCCTGCTACTGCTGCTCGGCCTGCCTCCTGCAGTAGTTGCTGTAGGCCTCCTCAAACATGGCCTTGCAGGGGAACCGGGCCTTCAGCTTGGAGCAGATGAGGAAGGAGCCGCCCATCTTCCTGTGCAGGGAGTAGGTCTCCTCCGGCGGCGGGACGAGCCGGTGCTTCAGCATGATGGGGATCAGGTTGTGGATCTTCTCGGTGGTGCTCTGGGTCCCAAAGTCAAAGGGCTCCTCCGAGGCAAAGGCCTCCCCCAGGATGAGGATGGCATCTAAGTGGGCGTCTTCCATGGCCTGGAGGAAGACGGAGGGGAGACTGAAGAGCCTGGGGGCTTCAAGCCCAGGGCTCCTCCCACACACACCCCCCCCAGGGGCTAGACTGAGCACTCCCTGAGGGCAGGGCGGGTAGTGAATGCTTCACCCAGATTGAATCATGGTAAGTGGGGGCATGAACTCAAACCACTTAATGTGTGACCTTTCTTCCAGGTAAGAAGAAAGGGAGCTTGGCAGGTCTGTGGCAGAACGCCAGGTGTGACCCAGCCTGAGGGCACTCAAATCCAGAGGTTTTATAAAACACCTGTCAATCTCGAAAGAGCCACAGGCCTGAGCTGAGCTGAGCCTCTGCACTCCTTGTAGGTGGTAGACCCGAGACCACCAGGAGGTCTGCGCCCCTTCCCCACTGTCGGGAGAGGAGAGTGCTGCTATCTGGCGACAGGACACCAAGACGGTCACCCCTTCATTTAAGGGGCTACTAAGATCTCTTCCAGCATGCCCCTCACCCCTCCCCCAGTGAGGCCACAGGAAGTGGGGGCTGGGCTTTGCCATCCCACCTGCTCGCCCAGGCCCTGAGCGCCCGCGACGAGCCCAATGACTAGGATCTCGACGTGGGCTGGGGTGGGACACAAGGGCTTCATGACCAGCCCTGGTATTCTGAGGACCTCGGCCCACCGGCTGGGGCAGGGCCTGCCCGACCTGCCCTACCAGCTCTGATTCCATCCACTTACAAACTGAGATACCCTTCAGATTTCACAGGGAAAGCAGTCCACATCCCAGCCTTCCCACGAACACCAAAGTGGGCCCGGGGGCTGCATGTGGCTCAGCAGGCCTGGTGCACCTCCAGAGTCAAGAGAGCTCACCTTGACCTCATAGCCGGTAAGGAACTTCATCTCTATGGATTTCTTCAGTACAGCCTCCCTGTCCTGGTTAGCAGCAGCCCTGATGATCTGGACAGAGGCACCATGGGTGGCACGTAGAGAGGAGATCCTGGGGGTCCAGGGGGCTGGCACCAGCCCCTCCCCCCACATGCCAGCACATCCACTTTGACCCTTTACTTGGGCTTTCCTGGTGGCTCAGACAGTAAAGGATCTGCCTGCGGTTCAGTCCCTGAGTTGGGAAGATCCCCTGGAGAAGGGAATGGCTACCCACTCTAGTATTCTCGCCCAGAGAATCCCATGGACAGAGGAGCCTGGGGGGCTACAGTCCATGGCCTCGCAAAGTCATACACAACTGACTTTTACTTTCCTCTGCACCTGAGGCGGCTGTGACCTCCTCCACTGTCACCAAACACCGGGGACAGACAGGGACATCAGGATAGGAGTCCACCCTCCCTCCAAGCCCCAGAAGATCACCGGCCAAAGCTAGCCCCCCACCTCCCCTCTACCTGGATGTAGAGGTCGGTGAAGGATCTGTCAAATTCCCGAGTTGCCCCGAAGTCCAGAAGAGCCACCTGGGGATGGGCGATACCGGGGAAGGTTTGCCTCAATGGGGTAGAGGGACAGGGCAACGGGGGGCTGAGACCCCCAGATCTCGGAGCCTGGTCCAGCGGAGCTCAGGGTCCCTGTGGGAGCCCCCGGGTGCTCACCTTGTGCAGCTCAGGGTCATAAAAGAAGTTGGACCAGTTGGGGTCTGTCTGCATGAACTGGAATTCGAACAGCTCCCGCAGGCACAGTACCAGGATGTTGTAGCAGATCTGGGGGCCGAGTGGGTCCAGTCACACCACGCCAGGCTGCCTGGCCCCCACTAGACCTGGATCTGGAAGCCTGACCCCTGCTTTCCTCTCATCACCCACCCCATCCCACCTCCCGCCCACAGCCAACTTTGATTCCAGGTATATCGCCGGGTGGGGGGACGACGAAGCGCTCTTGTCCCACCCCCCACAGGGAGTGCTGGGGACTCCAGGGTCCCCAAGTGACACACCTCGTTTCGGATCTCCTGGCTCAGCCCCTCGGCCTGGTCCAGGGGGAAGCCGGACACCAGCTCCGTGGTCAGCACGTGGGGGCTGCAGAGCTCGTCCACGATCTCGGGCACGTAGAAGAAGGGGTGGTCCTTCAGTAGCTCCCTGGCAGGGTCGAGAGGTCACACCCTGTTCACCCTGATCCTCCCACGCCCACCCTGGAGACGACATGCAGGACAGCGAGGGGCTGAAGCCTCCGGGCTGAGGGCCCTGCCTCCAGCTGGTGGGGGACGGGGCTCTGACCCCAGGCCCCAACCACGGTCTTCCGCCCCTCGGAGCCGGAGGGCCGAAGAGCCACCTCTTCTGTCCCCGCAGCGGGAGCAGCGGGCGCGGGCCCGAGGCTGGAGACGCACCTGAACCTGCGGGCGCAAGCGGCCTCCCGCTGGTAGTCGCACTCGAGGGCCAGCTCCCGCCGCAGCACGTCGATCAGGTGCTCGGGGAACAGGCCTGGGCAGGGGAGCAGGCTGTCGGTGGCCAGGGGCTCCCGCGTCAGCACCCCACCCCCACGCCTGCCCTGCCCAGCAGCAGCCTCAGACCTTCCGGAAGCATGTTGCTCATGTTCAGCACAGTCATGAGGTTGTTGACGTCACTGTTGATGCTCTGGGCCACGCCAGGGTACTGCAGGGAGCATGGGGGCACCGGGCACTCAGAGCACAGCCCTGCGGGCCCCACCCTCCTGCCGCCCGTCAGCTTCCCAGCTGTGTCTCTCCCAGACCCCACACCTTCAGGGCAGAGCCAAGACCCCACGATGCTGCTGTAACCCCCGAGCCCACCATGACCCTCTTGCACTCCACCTGCCGCACCCCCACGCCCATACAGAAACAGCCGCCCCACCCCTCCAGCTCAGGCCCCCAGGCAGACCATCACTTGCCCCCTGTCCCCACCCCGCTCAAACCAAGCTTGCTGGGAGGCTATTATCCTTCCCAGTCACTCCGCAAATACTTCTCCGCA
The DNA here is from genome assembly GCF_055505025.1 of Bos grunniens. Lineage (NCBI taxonomy): Eukaryota > Metazoa > Chordata > Mammalia > Artiodactyla > Bovidae > Bos > Bos grunniens. Next base: position 51,163,321 of record NC_141180.1, read on the forward strand.
CCCAGCGCTGATCTGGTGTTAGGGACAGAGGCGATGAGACACGCACTCTGCCCCGGGCGCAGGTACACACAGGGCATGTGGGTGCAGAGGCCCCCACACCGCAGGCCCCGGCTCTGCCCTGAGCAGCTCCCGAAGACATAAGCACGCCCCTGGGCGCCTACCTGGATCTTCATGGCCACCTCGCGGCCCCCCTTCAAGCGGGCCAGGTGCACCTGCCCAATGGAGGCGGCTGCGAAGGGCCGCTCCTCAAAGTACTCCAGCTTGTCCCGCCAGTTGGGGCCCAGGTCGTTGTTGAGAGTTTTCTGGAGAGAGAGGCCAGGGAGGGGCTGTGAGCACAGCTGGGGACACCCTGAGGAGCCCCCCATCCCCACCCACAGGGCTGCCGCGCCCCAGCCAAGAAGCCCCGACCTCACCATCATCTGCTTCAGCGGCATGAAGTCTGCACTCTGCCTGACCCGATCGAAGATCTTGGCCAGATGGGGGTTGATGAAGGCGTCGTCTGGAAGGCAGCAGAGCAGACAGCAGAGCGCTGACCCCTCGGAAGGAGGGTGCACAGGCCACCTCCATCACCCTGCCCAGTGCAGCCTCCTCAGAGGAGGCCCAGTGCTGCTCCACCCTTCCATACACTGAACCCCAGTTCAGAGAAGCCAAGGCACAGGCCCAGCCTCAGGTTCCTCCTGCTTGAGGGGAACTGGCTTTGCTCCCACTCAGGACACCAGCCTCTCAGCTGCTCCGCCCGGGGGCCCCCATCAGAAGGCCTGAGGCTCCCCTGCATTCAGGCTCCACTCTCAGCACTACACCGAGCCCGCCTCCTGCTCAGCCACAGCGTCCTCCCCAGCCTTCCTTCCCTGGGCCACACCCGGCATGCCCCGATGTCACGCCACTGCAGCCCATGAGCTCCCCCACAGCACCCTCGGTCCATCAGCCTGACTCTCACCAATTTTTGAGATGCCAGGACTTTTGGATATGCCAGAACACTCAGAAGAAGCCAAAGAACAACAACCGGGGGCTCTTATTTAAGACTCTGTTTTTTAAACATCCCAGGTTGGTTAACAGCAAGGACGCAAAACAAGAGAAGCCAGTGAGCAGAAAACCTCCCTCCCTACTCATCCCCAGTGGGGCCGAAACACACACCCTCCCTCTGCTCCCTACCCCACACTGCACCCCCCCGCCCCCCGCCAGCCCCCCCGGCCCACCCCCTCCCCGTCTCCCCCGCCCTGGCCGCACTCACCCTGGATGCTCAGCATCTGGCCCAGCTTGAGCGCCGCCCCGCGCACCTTGCATAGCGTGCGCACGATGCGTTCCGCGTTGGCCTCCGACAGGAAGGGGCTGGAGTCCAACACGGCCTTCTTCCCTGCAGGGGAGCAAAGCCACCCTGATGTCCCTGAGGCGGGGCTGCCAACCTGGGACCCCCACCCCCTCACCCCAAGAGGCCCCTCCCCCAACTCAAGACTGAGTACAACCCAGCCCACCAGCCCCTGGTTATGGGTCTTGGCAACTCACTGGTTCTCCCAGTAAAAACAGAACAGTAACGAAATGTCAGGGTTTAGCACATTTTAAGGGCAGTGGAACAGAGCCCAGCAGAGAGCCTGACACAAAGGGCTTCCCTCCCAGGGAAACCAGCAGGGCAGTTTTAACTCCACTTCTCACACTTTCCCCCCAGATGCTGAGGAAGGCCCTCCGGGGCCCCCCAGGTCTCCCCAGGCGGCCCCCAGCACCCTCCCAATTCACACACACACACACACACAGGCTGGCCCATGGGGCCTCTCCCTCCATGTCAGCCCCAGCCAAGTGACAGTCCCTTGCCCCTCAGTGTCCTGGGCAAAGGCCACCAGCACACCCGGAGTCCCCGCACAGTCACCCGGGCCCCGCTGGCCATGGTGAGAGCGCAGCCCTCCAAGGAGGGGAGTACAGGGTCAAGGACAGCCTCACCAGGTGGGTGCCCGCCTCTCCCCTCTCCCCCACAGAGGCCCTGCAGCCCCCTGCAGCCAGCTGGCCCAGGGAGAAAGTGTAGGAACCTCCAGGGAGCAGAATACTCAGGGGTGGGAGGGTACAGGGTGGTGACTCAAGGTGACGAGGAAGGGGTCACCCAGTGGTCTTGCCCTCTGTCCTGTGAGCCCAGTTAGACCAGAAACTCCCCAGGCTGCCCCCACGGTGCCTGGCACTTTCCTCAGCCTGCATCCCTGCTGGCCTGGTCCAGCACTCAGAGCAGGTCTGAGCCGGATCCCCATGGGGGGACCAGGGGAGGTGGTGTCATGCCACTGCCCTCCGTCCGGGGCTGTACCAGCCTGGCCTCTGATATACCAGGGCCAAAGGGCTAAAGCAGGATCTGAGTCTGAAGGCCAGTGCCTGAGGGTAGCTGTTAGGCCTACACAGGGTCAGGCTCACTCTCAGGGAACCAGATATCAGGACAGGGTCCCAGAAAGGGGAGAGAGTTCAGCTCCACAGGAAGAGGCCAGCAGCTGGATGTCACGGAAGCCACAGCCCCTGGGCAGGGCCACTCCAAGGTGGCTGGGCCAAGAGGGGTCCCTGGCAGACCTCTAAGTCCCCTCTGCCCTCCCCAGCCGCTCAGCCCCTGGGCCCTGTGAACCGGGGACCTGGGTCGTGTCCCCTGAGGAGGCAGGGGAGGAGGAAGGCCCCGCCTCAGGCAGGAGGAGGGCGCTTTCTCCCCGAGTGACACAGTGACCCTGACATTGAGAGACAGGGCCCGGCCCTCCTGAGATTTCTAGGCAGCCCCTCCTCACAGCTGGCCAGTCTCCACTGCCTGGGCAAGGGTGGTCTGAGAACAATGTCGGGGAGTCAGGGAGCCCAAGGGCATGGTGGGCTGGCCCCCAGCCAGGAGAGGCTCCCTGGGGAGAGCGGGCTGGGCTGGTGGGCGCCCTCCAGGCCCAGCGTTCCAGGCGCTGCTCAGGAAGGGGGAGCACACCCTCTGGCCTGAGCCCCATGTCCTGCTCCCAGTCTGGTGGCACCCAGGTGCCTTGACCCCCAGCCAGGCCACCGCTTCCCTGACAAAGGACACCAGCTGTAACCTAGGAGCTGGGGTTGCCTTTCCGCTGCTTGGACAAGGCGGGATGGAGAGCTGCCAGTTTTGGAGCGGAGGACGGGAGGATCTGTGCCTGGGGGAGGCTGGCTTCTCACTCCAGAGTCAGGCTTCACTTCCCGGAGCCTCAGCACCAACACTAAAAATACCTCCCTAATCCTCTCTGTCCTCTGGCCCCTTCCAAGGACACACATGCTCAGGGGCCGCTGGGACAGGCTAGTGCCATCTCCCCCGAGAGGACTCTCATCCCCTCCAGAGGGTCCTGCAGGTGAAGCAGGGCCATCCGAATGGCTGGCAGGCCACCAGGGGAGCCAGGCCCGGAGCTGTAGCCAGGGCTCAGGGACCACGTGGACAGTGGGGACCACTCAGGGTCCCCAGGGATGGGAGGAGGAAGTGTCAGGCCCTAGAATGAGCTGATGAGCCCTGAATAGGGACGGGGGCACTCAGCCGGGAACATCAAGTACACGCTGAGAAATCCATGAGCAGACGGCTCTAGCAGGGCTGCCCTTAATGGCCACCAGAACTCCATTAAAGGGAAAGTTCTCTGCATCTACCCAACCCACCCCCACGCCGGGACAAGTTTGGGGGAGGGGCCCTGGCTGGGCACCCCCACAAGTGGGAGGTGGGGGGAGCTGCCCCCTGACCCACTAACACAGCACCATAAGCACCCAGGTTCCAGCAGCCAGTCTGCAGAACTTTCTCCATGGAGTGCTGCCCACAGCTGGCCACCCAGACTAGGGGGAACTGGGCATTCTGACCTGACCCCAGGCTGGCCCTGGGATCACAGGAGAGTCATGACCTTCACCTCAGAGACAAAAGGGTCTGAGGCTTGAGAGGAGATAGCCACCCCAGGGCACTGAGCAGCAGCTCCCACATCCCTCAGCCACAGCCAATCGGGGAGCCATGGGCAGCTGGCCTAGCAGACCTGGGGTCCCAACGGAACCTCAGGCTCCTGTCAGGAGAGAGCAAGTGAACTCCTCCTCACCCTCCAGAGGAGCCAGGAGGGTGGGGTGAGCCAATATGGGCCGGGACGGGTGCACAGCGGCCTTCGGGTCCCAAACTCCAGGGCTGCCATTTACACGAATGCAAGGTGCAAGGTGGTGGCCAACCCTCGGGGAACACAGGCAGGAGCTCGGAGCTGACAGGCCCAGCTCCCAGGGCCCACCCTACCTTCCTGGTCAAGGGCCCAGCTCACCTGAGGGGTCGTCGGGGCGGAGGCTCTTCTTGGCAACCTCGGCCAGGGCCCCGAAGCCCAGACCTACGGCCAGACCTGCAAAGAGGAGGTTGAGGGCTCTGGGCATTCGCTCAGGAGCTGCCCATTGCCCTTCCCAATGAGCCCTGGAGCACCCCAGGCAGACAAGGGCCTCACTCCCCAAGGACCCCGCTGACACTGCAGACGTTGTGAAAAGGTAGGAGATACATACTGACTGTTTTCAGAGAACACCTGGATCAAGACGAGTGTTCTGGTGGAAAAGTCTCCTCTACCCCTACTCCCATCGTCTTTGCTATATGCTCACGCGACGCACAAACACGCCCGAGACAACATACAATGAAAAACACAGGGGGAGGCACAGCACAAATGGAAAATAAACCAGGAATGGCTGCAGGCCAAGGACAACACAGGGCACCCTTCGGGACACAGTCACCCACTTCAATGTGTGCAGTGAGCCTCAACACCCTAGAACTCTCTGATCTAGTTCACTGCAGCTGCAAGGAGACGTATTACCACCACAACATACAGCAGTCATTGGTAGGGTTGGAACATTTTGCAAAAGCCATGGGGACTCACTGGAGCCCAGACCACAGCTCTCACTCAAGAGGAAGGCCCCACAGACACGCACAGGGGTTTAAGGATGGTAGGGTATCAGCCCCACTTTCTCCCTTCATCAACCTTTGAAATCAAGGTTTCTTAACACCTCCTTTGTCCAGAGGTTGGTACTGGATGATCCCAACTGTCCAGGAGAGGCCCGAGGAGCCCAGCAGGTGCCACTCAGCCCACAAAGAAGGCCCAGGAGCCTGGCTCAGGGCCCATCTCCTCTACTTCAAACAGTTCCGGCTGGCTTGGGGCGGGGGCCAGTTAGCCGAGAGTGAAGAACACATGGAGGAGCACACTGACCACAGCAGACGGGACAGCAAAGACCCAGGGAAGATCCCAAAGAGGCCCGAGAACAGCCGGCGCTGGTGAGCACGGTCCTGCGGGCGGGGAGGTTGACGAAACAGCTTCCCTCCAGGCCCGGCGGGCGCACACCGGGCAAGGAAACCTGCACGTGCATCTGCATTTTCCAAGTTTTCTACGATTATGCGTTACTTCTATGAGAAATACTATTGAACTGACTGAGAAAGCTACTTAATGAAGGTAAATTTTAAAACATCAAAAAAGGATAACCAAATTAAAACACATGTATTTATGGAATACACTTTACCCACCATTAGGCAAATGCACAGCCCCCACTTTGTCAGCTGTAAAGCTGTAGTCCTCGGTGTGAGGATTAAACAGTGGAATAAGACTGAAGCACCTCCAGGAGGGGCAGTCATAGGGCGACACCGTTTAAAGATGTTTGCTATTACTGTCCTTTCTCCTATTCAAAGGCAGACCAGTGCTGCCCAGGAAACATAACGCCAGCCACGGGTATTTTTAATTTGCTAGTGACCACATTAAAAAGGCAAAAAGAAGCATATGAAAAGAATTCCGATCGTATATTTTATTTAACCCAAAGTACTCAACATATTTCCTCTATTTCTTTGCATTGTTTACTTAGGAAGACTTTCTTATCTCTATTCTCCCGAACTCTGCATTCAGATGGGTATATCTCTCCTTTTCTCCTTTGCCTTTCACTTCTCTTCTTTTCTCAGCTATTTCTAAGGCCTCCTCAGAGGAAAACAATAGAATGGGAAAGACTAGAGATCTCTTCAAGAAAATTAGAGATACCAAGGGAACAGTTCATGCAAAGATGGGCACAATAAAGGACAGAAACAGTATAGACCTAACAGAAGCAGAAGATATTAAGAGGTGGCAAGAATACACAGAAGAGCTATACAAAAAAGATCTTAATGACCCAGATAATCATGATGGTGTGATCACTCACCTAGAGCCAGATATCTTGGAATGCGAAGTCAAGTGGGCCTTAGGAAGCATTACTATGAACAAAGCTAGTGGAGGTGATGAAATTCCAGCTTAGTTATTTCAAATCCTGAAAGATGATGCTGTGAAAGTGCTGCACTCAGAATGCCAGCAAATTTGGAAAACTCAGTAGTGGCCACAGAACAGGAAAAGGTCAGTTTTCATTCCAATCCCAAAGAAAGGCAATGCCAAAGAATTTTCAAGATACCACACAATTGCACTCATTTCACATGCTATCAAAGTAATGCTCAAAATTCTCCAAGCTAGGCTTCAACAGTACATGAACCGAGAACTTCCAGATGTTCAAGCTGGATTTAGAAAAGGCAGAGGAACCAGAGATCAAATTACCAACATCCACCGGATCACAGAAAAAGCAAGAGAACTCCAGAAAAAAACAACTACTTCTGCTTCATTGACTAAGCTAAAGCCTTTGACTATGAATCACAACAAACTGTGGAAAATTCTTAAAGAGATGGGAATACCCGACCACCTTATCTGCCTCCTGTGAAACCTGTATGCAACTAAAGAAGCAACAATTAGAAATGGATATGAAACAATGGACTGGTTCCAAATTGGGAAAGGAGTATACTGTCAAGGCTGTATACTGTCACCCTGCTTATTTAACTTATATGCAGAGTACATCATAAGAAAAGCCTGGCTGCTGAAGCACAATCTGGAATCAAGACTGCCAGGAGAAATATCAATAACCTCAGATATGCAGATGACACCACCCTTATGGCAGAAAGTGAAGAAGAACTAAAGAGCCTCTTGATCAAAGTGAAAGAGGAAAGTGAAAAAGCTGGCTTAAAACTCAACATTCAAAAAACTAAGATCATGGCATCCAGTCCCATCACTTAGTTCATGGCAAACAGATGGGGAAACAATGGAAACAATGACAGAGTTTACTTTCTTGGGCTCCAAAATCACTGCACATGGTAACTGCAGCCATGAAATTAAAAGACACTTGCTCCTTGGAAGAAAAACTATGACAAACCTAGACAGCGTATTAAAAAGCAGAGACATTACTTTGCCAAGAAAGGTCCATCTAGTCAAAGTTATAGTTTTTCCAGTAGTAAGGTATGGATGTGAGAGTTGGACCATAAAGAAGGCTGAGTGCTGAAGAATTGATTCTTTTGAACTGTTGTGTTGGAGAGGACTCTTGAGAGTCCCCTGGACAGCAAGGAGATCAAACCAATCAATCCTAAAAGAAATCAACCTTGAATATTCATTGGAAGGACTGATGTTGAAACTGAAGCTCCAATACTTTGGCCTGATGCAAAGACCCTGATACTGGGAAAGACTGAAGGCAAGAGAAAGGGTCAACAGAGGATGAGATGGTTGAATGGCATCATCAACTCAATGGACATGAGTTTTAGCAAACTCCAGGAGATGGGAAGGACAGGGAAGCCTGGTGTGTTACACTCCATTAGGTCGCAAATAGCTGGACACGACTCAGCGACTGAACAACAACAACTCAACATATCATCCCTTACAAGTACTCAATATAAACACGGTTAAAAAGATATATTACTCTTTTCTTACACTAAGCCCTCAAATCCAACGTGTATTTTACTCTCAGAGCACATCTCAACTTGGACCAGCCACATTTCAAGTGCCCAGCAGCCCATGTTGCTGCTCAGTCAGCACATACCAAGCATAAGCCAAGTTCTGGCAGCCAGAGGAAGAGGCCACAGTCATCTGGAGATGCCCCCAAGGACACCCTGGTGCGCTGAATGGAGATGCTGTGGCCTGTTTCCCTCTGACACCCCAACCCAGCCCCAGGGGACACTGAGCACAGAGCCGGAGCCGCGTCTCTGGTCAAATATTAACTCCTGCTGCCTGCCCATCCCCACCCCACTCATCACACTATCTGACTTAGCAAAAAAATGATAATGGGAACATTAACTTTCAAATCCCAATGACCTTCACCAGCGTATCTCTGCCCCAAGATTTTTCTCTGGCTAGATCAAATCCAAAGAGAAGCCTACGAGAGAGGCAGACGCACCAAAGGTTACCCAGCCTGGCCACTGCAAGCAGACGCCGCACCCCTCCCTCTGCAGATCCCCCCGCGCCTCCTGCTGGGCCCCCTCAGACTCTTCTCTGGCCACTTCTAGGCTGTGGGACAGAGCCAAAGCTCTCCAAGCCAAGGACATGTCACTGAACACTGAATCACGGAGGGAACATTCTGCAAAGGAGGCCGCAGGCTCCTCCAATGGCCCCGCGAGCTCCCTCAGGACCAGCCTGGTGCCAGGCCTGCAGAACTGCCAAAAGACAGGCTCCCCACTGCGGCCCGGAAGGTGAGCAGCCCCGCCAGCCAGCTAGCCCTGACCTTGACCTCAGAGCTCCTGCTCTACTGAACCAGGAATAGACTGGCCCTCCTGCCAGTCCTCAATACAGCTGATTTAAAGGACTCTCAGAGCCTCGTGGAGAGAGAAGGGCAGGGTGCAGCCAGGTTCCTCCTTCCCGCAGAGCCAGGCGGCACCTCTGTCTCAGATTCCCCGAGTTGGTGAGGACACCCTGAGCCCAGGCTCACTCACTCTCCGTGTGTCACCTTTATCCCCACCCACACCCAGCCCCCCCACCCCAGCCCTCAGGACAGCGCCATCCATGCCCTGACCCACAGGCAGCCCTGGCCTGGACCGCACAGGCTGCTCAGAGGTCCCAGAGGAGACCAGCCACAGATTCAGGTAAGTAGCCCCACGACCACTGTCAGCAGCCTGGCCACCACCCTAGGCTGTGAGAAGGCACCAGCCCCTTTCAAGAAAGTTCCTACATTTCTCTCACCAGAGGAGGTTTTTCAGGCTAGAAACACGGAAGGAGTGAGGAACTGCAGGGAGCAGGGTTCTCCCTAGGAGTTGGGAGCAGAGGGCTGCTTCCCAGGGAACTGGGCCTGTTCCTCGTGACCAGAAATCCCAGGCCCCAGAGGCCCTCTGCAGGTCCTCAAGAGACAAATAGGTCCCCTCTGAGCAACCACTGGGCTTCCGCCCACACAGGCACATAGGTCAAGAAAAAAGTAAAAATAAACACCTTCCAGTAAACAGCAGCATCTGTGAGGAGGCGTGGTGAGAGGTGCTGAGAGCAGAAAGAAGTGAGGAAATGTTCCGCATTTACCTGCCAGACCCCCAGGCATGTTTACTGAGCAAGGCTGGCCAGAGGTTTCCTGCAGCGGTGAGGGGCAAACCTAAGGGAAAACAGCTTCACTCACACTGCACCACCCACGTGCCAGGCTCTGTTCACGGGCCTCACTTTTATCAACACATCCCACGGTCCTCCTGATCTCATAGAACAAGAAAGTCCACGCAGAAAAGGCAACGGACAAGGAAATTTCCTTTGCTTCAAGGTGCTCCCGAACCCTTGGTTCTTCCACATTCTCTCCCATCACCTGCACCCTCCACACCACGCCAGCTCCAGGCCTGGGAGGGGCTGCAGCCCACAGCGCTGCAGGAAGGCAAACAGGAAGGAGCGGTGGAGGAAGTTCCCTGCAGGGTGAGTGTTCTCCTCGGTTCTAAGAACTGGGCCAGGGTGGGAAGGGAAGAACTGACGGCCCCTCTGCTGGATCCAGGAGAAGGGACGAGTTCAAGGGTGGCAGACCCAGACTCAAAGTGCCTTTGAAGCATGCTCCTGGGAAATGCAGGAGACCATGTTCCCTCACCCTTGCCAAGGTTGCTAACTTCTCTTGGACTTACGGAGCATCAGTCTTGCGACCACAGAGGCACAGAGGAGCGCCGGCTGCTTAGAGGGACAGCACATGTGCAGCGTGCGTCCTCGGGAAGTCAAGCGGCAAAGCTGGCATCACTGAGTGCCACCCAACGAGGGACGCCAGAGCAGCCCCTATCGACACCAGGACCTCAGATCTCCACACCCTCAATGAAAATCAAGTGCCCTATCAATAATGCTGGTGGGGGAAGCCTGACTTCAGACAAGTCAACAAAGGGCTTCATGCCAGGAGCTCGGAACACAGTCCTACTGCAGGAGATGTGAACACTCCCACCCCTATGGAGCTGCGCCCCCCACCCCAGCCAACGGGTCCACTGGCATCCCCACTGCTGAACCGGCTCTGCAAGGCCCCTGGCAAGACACAGCAGGGTCTACATCTGAAAACAAAGAAGACTGAATGAGGCCATCAACGAAACCAGTTACCCAATGTACCATCCTTTATCTTGGGAGCATGTCCTTTGTACTTTTACATTGCTAAATGGCCTTTAAAAGTATAAATTAAATGGTGTTCGTAGTTGATGATAGGTTTTGTTTTAAATGTTCTTACTTAGCAAAATTGAAAAATCACCAAACTATGCCCATTTATCCCCAAATCTTTTGTTTTCAGTTTTACTACTGAGCCGAGGGGCTGTGGGGAACGACACAAAAGCTTTGTCGGAAAGCGGGCAAACGAGCTCAGAAAGAGCTTTGTTGCTGACATATTAACAGGACACCTAGGGTGATCAGAATCTTTATGAAATTAGGCAACAATGGCGATCAGTTTGCATTCACCTATTTTCTATTTGTAAGAACACTGTTCTTACAAAATCACTTAAGAAATTCAATGGTGTCTTGGGAACTATTTTTTAAAGCAATGTATTTTTCTGGGAGTAAGAGTCCTTAACCTTTTACCTTTTAAAAATAAGAGGATTCCTGAGAGTCCGTTCCCTCTACTCTTCACTCCTGGCCCACTGTTTTCTCAGACTAGCATCTATTTTCACGTATCATATTTCAAAATCCTTTCTACGTAGAATCTAAATATCCTTATCGCTTCCTATTTCTTCACTTGTTGTTCCTCTCTTTCTAGTTCTCTTACTTAGTATTTTTCTCCCTTCTGCCTCAATGATGTGGACTGTAAATTCCTAAATGAAGGTCCTAGTGATCAGCAGGAGAAGGCAATGGCACCCCACTCCAGTACTTTTGCCTGGAAAATTCCGTGGACGGAGGAGCCTGGTGGGCTGCAGTCCATGGGGTCGCTAGGAGTCAGACACGACTAAACAACTTCACTTTCAGTTTTTGCTTTCATGCATTGGAGAAGGAAATGGCAACCCACTCCAATGTTCTTGCCTGGAGAATCCCAGGGACGGGGAAGCCTGGTAGGCTGCCGTCTCTGGGGTCACACAGAGTCGGACACGACTGAAGCGACTTAGCAGCAGCAGCAGTGATCAGCAAAGTGCTATGCACACAGTGCTCAGCTCCTTTTGATAAGTTTTCTCTTGTTGTTGTTTATTTACTTCAGTCATGTCTGACTCTTGCAACGCCCCCACCAGGCTCCTCTGTCCGTGGGATTTCCCAGGCAAGAATACTGGAGTAGGTTGTCATCTCCTTCTCGAGGGGACCTTTCCAACCCAGGGAAGAACCCACATCTCTTATGTCTCTTACACTGGCAGGCAGATTCTTTACCACCGAGCCACCAGAGAAACAAGTTTCCTTAGTGCTCACTTTGTCTGTTAGTCTCGTTTCTATAATCATCCAGTTCTCCCTCTATTTGTAGGTGCAGGAGAGAGGATAAGACATCTCCCTGAACCTGTAAGGTTGAGGCACAAATGAAAAATACAGAAAAGAGCAGAGGAGACACATAGGACAGAGGGAAAGACCCAACACATGTGTAACTGGAGTCTCAGAAAGAGAGGGGAAGGAGAACAGGCCAGAAACAATATGTTAAAAAATGACCGTTATTTTCCAAAACTGATGAAAGACATCAAGCCACAGGTTCAAGAAGCTCTGCAATCCCGAGCAGGATAAAAACAAAGCAAATCACACCCAAGCATGTCACAGTCACACTGCTGAAAACCAAAAGCAAAAACAAAATTCTAAAAGTAGAGGACAAAAGTACAGATCCCCATGCCCACAGCATCACAGCCATGACACCCTACGGCCAAACTGGACCTAGAGTTCTTGCCCCATCTCAGCATCAAAATGTGCCATCCCAACTGGAAAGCCCCTGCCTCTGCCTCCACACAGCTGAATACTGCTGCGGACATTCCCAAACACAACCCTATCTCCCTGAGGTCGAGAGCAACTGCCTTCCTTCATACCCCTCATAAAACTTCCTAAAGTCTGTTACTCTGCACCTCAAAACATCTCACCCTTGTGAGGAGAAAAAAGGTTCAAAGTGTTTCCTAGGAGAAGAAAGTAAAGCAGGGTCACTTCAAATTGTTTAGACAATGACCCACCAGTAAGCCATATACAATGCAATGAAGAACATGGATCAATAGCATAAATATATCTGAAACAAATATTTTTGCAATGTTCTAAGTTCTCAGGATCTACGATACTAACTCTGATCCTTTTCTCTTAAATTCCATTCTATTTGCTTCTTTTTAAAAACACTGGTCCTGATCCACTAAACTGATTTCACACTCACTTAAGGGTCATAACCCACAGTTTGAAAACCTCTGGATAGGACAGAAGGTTCAGAATTTACCTCTGGGGCCAGAATAGCACATTCTTTCCAGACCTGGCTCCTCTTTGCTCCCATCCTGCCACCTCCAATCCTGAAACACGAGCCGCCAGCTGCATGGGCAACATGAGCAACTCACAGCTGTGAGCAAATCTTCAGCAGAGACTCTGAAGGAGGGCTCTGGGCACCAGGCAGCTGTCAGCAAAGGCTCAAGAGGCTCCGGAGGGTGCAAAGCCCCTACAGAGACCAGGCCTCTCTCACCCAACCCCAGCTCCCTCTGGCGGCCATGTCTCCCACACCCCGAGGGAAGCCCTGCACCCTGGTTTTAAGGAAGTTGGCTTTTTGTCCTACACACCTTCCTCGACCACTGCTTTCACTTCAGTCTGCTGTCCTTAACCCACCACCCAAAAGGGCTTGACTTTTGCTGGCTTCACCATTATCTCCATCAAATTCTAATCGGCCATCACGACCTTCATCCTGACCGCTTTCCCAAACAGGTCCTCTACTACTCCACCCCCGCAAAGACTCGAGAGAGAGGCTTACGCCCATTCTAAACTATGTTAGTCAAACTAAGCCTTCCGGCAACAGGGCTTTGTGATGAGCTCTGGTCTGAGTGAGGGGAAGAGGATTACAGGTTACAGAGAAAAACTAGAGTAAGAAGAGAATGGCTCCTGCCCTCAGACTCATGGAGGAGAAAACAGAACCTCCACTCAATAAGAATGATAATAAACATCCCAACTAACAGCCACTGAGCAAAGCAGGGAAGTGCCGTGTCTTCTGGGTGTGAGGACCGCTGGACACCATCAGAGCAGCGACTCTCAAACCCATTCTGGTGGTGGTACCCCAGGGGGGTACGATGTTCTATGAGGAACTGCTAGCCCATGAATGTGAAATGAAGCAATAATTTTGTACCAAAACTCAGATGACAATGGATGCCAGATTTTGGAAAAGATAAGTAGCAGCAGATGTCAAATTTTAAGATAACAGTTATGGAAGAAAACCTCAGAGTTGAGATAATTCTATCCAACTAACCTCGTCTGCTCTGAACATAAGGTGGACAGCCAGCCACTGTTCAGTGTTAAAGCCCACACATCAGGCCAGCTCCCAGAGGGCCAGGAACACAGAGCCAATTTTGAACAAAGAGAAAGATGGGTTTTCAAAAGAGAAGAGCAGCCAGGGAAAAGAGTGAGCCTGATGTACAGTCTATAGGAGGGGAGACATACAGACCAAGAAAGCAAAAGGCAGGCAGTAATAGCTCAGACAGGTGAGTGGGCCTTCATGACGAGTCAGCACTGGCATCGACAGGAGCCAATGAGACCTCTGCCACACACAGCCTTGCACTTGCCCAGCAAGGGTATATGAATCAAGCTGCCAGAGCTGATTGCCATAATAATACCATACTTTCATTAAAGTATGAATGGAGAACCTACTAAGGACAAGCAAGCTTTAGAGAAGTCATTCCATCTTCAAGTAGAACCACTGCAAAGGACAGCACTTTCAACAGAAATATTTTGGTCAGCGAATAAGCACCAGATAGACAACACAACATCACAAAAGCAGATACAACTGCTGTGAATCTTCATTATAAGATGACAAAGAGAGCACAGATGTATTGCACACAAACTCCCAAAGGAAAGGACAAACTCACAACTCTACGGGGTATTAAAATGGACAGCAGCAGCTCAGGGCCAACACACCTCAATATCATTCTACTGGAGTCCGCAGCCCTGTGGGAATCAGCAAGTAGCTCCCCAAAGGACTGGGCAAAACTACTGTGTCCAGGAGCCAAGCAGCCCCACTGTCCCACCTCCTCTCTGCGGGGCCTCCAGAGGCCTGAGTGAGAAGCTGATGCTGCAGACGCTGCCCCACAAGAAGCAAAGCTGCAATCACAGCACAGCATCAGCCACACTCCACTGATCCCCAGGGGTGAGATGAGGTAGTGACTGGATCACTCACAATCACATTGGATCCCATGAATGTTTTCACATTCATGGAAAACATCCAAGAATGGCAAACACAGGAGCTACCACCCTCCCCAGGACACCCGTGGGTCCCCATCCTTCCCGCCTCACAAAGGCCCCATGGCAGCCTCAGCTCCTCTCGCCAGGACTGGCACCTTACCTCCAAAGTTAGCCAGCCGCCCAATACGTGTAACTGGTACCTTCCGCTCACGAGCATGCTCACTGAGCTAGAGGGAGAAGAGAAGACCCTTCATGGCATCAGTGACCAGGAACAGGACCAACCTTCAGGGTCCATGCTGCCCCCCACAGCCCCTCTCCACCCCAAGGGCAGCACACTCCACCCACAAGAGGCCTCCGTGTGCCTGAAACTCCAGGCCACAGACCTGGACAGTGTCCCCAGAGGCTGCGCCTGACACAGCAGGACTGTGGGGACCACTCCAGCCCACCCCAGGGGCCTCCTGCACGCACTGCCTGCTTGTGGGGCTTGCTCTCAGGGCGAGCCTTGGCCTGCCGGGCTTTCTCAATGTCCTCAGCCGTGAGGCCTCCCATGGACGACTGGTCCTGGTGGTAGACCCTCTGCTGAAGGCCCGGGGCAGAGAATGGGTCTCTGGGACTTGCGAAGAGCCTCCCATTCACCCTGCCCAGAGGGGAGGCGGCCTGGCCCAGGACCCCGCCTTCCCGAAAGGGTGCGCTGGCAACATAGGCAGGAGCCGGGCCCTCGCTGCCTGTGGCGTGAGCCCAGGGCGGAGGTGACTGCTCCGGGGAGGAGGCTGCAGAGACATCCGCAGAGGCGCTCTCGGCCCTCATCCCTGAGAAGTGGAATGCTCCTTCTGGGTCATCGAGGCTCTCGGAGTAATATTCTTCAGGCGTCTCCTGACCCTGCAGGAAACAAAAGCCGGCGTGAGAGGAGCAAGAGGGCAGCCAGGAGCAAATCCCTGTGTGCACCCTGTTCCACCCAGGACAGCACACCCTCCAGGGGGTTCTACTGTGTCACCCCATGGCCCGTTCTAGAGGTGAGCAGCAGCCTGGGATCCAGGAGGACCAGATTCCACACCAGCTCCCACCAGGGCTCCCACCCTGTGGGCCAGGCAAGCCAGTCGCACATGGCCCCAGCTGGATGCCCAGACCAGACCACGTGAGTGACCACCCGCCTGGAGTACGCGCCTCACCTGTAAATCCACACTAAGGAGAGGCTACCAGGGGCTTTGGAGAGGGTGAGCCAGGGAAAAAGATGGGGAAAGCTTTGCAAAGTAAAAGCGTGACCATTGACCAGCAGAGGGAAGGGCAGCACAAAGGTAGGCCCTCCCTGCCTCTCAAGGCCAGTGCCTTGCTGCATCTCTGCCAGTCAGCCTTGGTTGCCCCCTCAGGGGCTCTCGCCAGAGGGCTTGTCACAGCCAGGACCAGACCCGGCTCTTACAGGGGGTCACAGCGCAGGCGAGGAGGGTGATACACCAGGTTTCCCTGTTAACAGTTGCTGAGACTTGAGCTTCAGGCCCGGGGTCTTTCTACTTCTGAACCCCTAGTGGCCTGGCGAGTTCCTGACCCCTCTCTACCGCTTCCTTCTCTGAAAATAGGGCTCCCCCCAGTCACAGAGTTACGTGAGGCACAGACAGGGCCAAGAGAACAGTGCTGAGAAGGCTATAATTAGAACAGCACCAACTCCTGAAGTGAGGTCAGTGACCTGGATTCCCTGAATCCAGGATTCTCTGAAATGGATTCATCACACAGAGCATTGCCTGCAGATCCTGCAGAAACAGCAGCAGACCCCAAAGCCTTTTCACTCTCAGCTTGATAAGATACTGTGGAATCTAGACAGATAAGACATGCTCTCCAGTGGAAGAAAAGAGACAAGTTATCACTGTCCCTAAGTGAGAAACTGAGGCTGAGAGCTGAAGTAGCCTGGTAGTGGCCCACCAGGCAGAGCAAGCACCTGGAGCCAAGGCTGGCCCCACCGGCCACCCCAAGGCCACCTGACAGCACCTTCCTCAGAGAAGAAGTGAGCTGAATTTGGAATCAAGAGGCACCTCTCAAGGTGGCCAGGGAGGCCCTGGGAAGAGGGAGCCTGGGGCAGGGTCCCACGAGCCATGTAAGTCCTGTAACTCCCCTGCTGGCCACCAGCCCTGCGTCACCATGACCTGATTATGCAGCAGTCAAGGGACCTCAGCGTCTCAAGGGGACCAGAGTCAGTAAGTGTCTGCTGAATGAGTAAGTGAACAAACCCCCTAAGAAAGTAGAGGGAGAGCAGCTTCTGGGGTATCTGGCCCTCCACCCCTCCCAGTGTGTAGAGGAAAGTGGAGCACGCTGGAGACCACCGCGCAGGGCCTCCTTCCAGGCGGGGAACGATCACTCCCTCCTACTGCCGAGTGGCTGTGCCGGTGGATGCCCTGGTCTCCTCCCAGGACCAGGAACCGGCCTGTCCGAGGGGAGCCAGGGCTCCCTCGCCTCTCAGGGAAGCCTGCCCACACCTTCCTTACACGCTCCTCGCTCCCAGGAGGCCCAAGTGAGTCGGGCAACCTCACTTCGGGTGTTCCACATGCAAACGCCCAACAGGAAGGTGATGGCTCCTCACTAGCCAGGACACCGAGCGAGGCAGCCAGGGCACAGCCCCGCCTCAGCAGAGGGAGCTCGGGCAGAGACAGCGTGTGGAGAGGACACAGGATTCCGGGCCTGTCAATCAATGATCGCATCAGACTGCTGAGACTCAGCTTCCCCATCTGAAACAGGGGGTAAGCATCTGGGCCTGCAGCCTTCCCAAGACAACGGTGAGGCTCATAAGAGACCACAGGAGTGAAAACCTCTGCGAGGTGAAGGCGTCTGTGTAGAGAGAGACACGGTAGGACCTCAGAGGGCAGGAGGGGAGGCTGGCAATCCTAACCTAAGACTGGCCGGAGGCTGGCAGCCCAGAGCCTGGAGGAGTGTGCGTGTCCTTGTCTAGAAGGACAGGACAGAAATGGAAGGGGAGCGGCAGTGGGGCTCCCTCACAGCACGGCTCCCAGCGCACATGTGCCCAGGCACACGTGAGTGCACACACGTCCATGCAAGCACACACAGACCCTCCCCACATCCTCAGACTGTCAGGAACGGGGTGTGGACCACGCGGGTGACGCCGCGGTGGGCGGCGCTCTGCCACAGCAACCCTGTTGACCACCACGACTCCAGGGCTCAATTCTGCTTACAGAAGAATTGGACAGTAAAGCGTCGAGGTCTCTGGACTCAGCACAAGACAACATGAGGGACGAGAGGGAGGCGGGAGGTGAGGCTGCTGCCCTGGAAAGCGGCAGGGCTCCCGAGTCAGCTCCCGGAGACCCCAGCCTGTGAAGGGGCAAAACGAAGCCCAGCCCCGCCAGGAGGGGTGGGGTGGGCGGCGGGGAGGGGCAAGGGATTCGAAGTCCCAGTTAGACCTGCTGACACTCGACTCTGTGACACTGATGCTGAGGCCTGACGTCCAACAAAATGTGCCCGCCCCACCCACCCACACATGGGAGACCTCGCGTCACTTTACAAAACTGACCCAACAAAGAAACACTAACAGAAACCAGAGGGACAGAGAGAAGGCGCTTTGATTATAAAGTACTTGTTTCCTTCAGAGAAGGAAGTGTATCTGGCCTTCCAGATACAGTGGAATCCTTCCAGCTGCCTCTCCTAAGGACACAGGGGACGATGAGTTTCATCTTTGTGGCTTTTTTTTAATTCCCAAAATTAAAAAGGCCTCTCTTCAGTACCCTGAGGACAGGCCCAGGAACTGAACCCAGGCCAGGCAGAGTGAACAGAGCAAGCCACAGGCAGCCCCCGGCGGGGCGGGGCCTGTCTCTCCCCTCTGCGCCCCATGCCTGGCACCAGTAGGCACAGGGTAAGTGCTGGTGAGTTACTGGTCAGAGACTTACTGGAGAGCACGCTGGGCTTCATGTTCCTGGGGTTCTTCCCAGCTCTGTGAAGCCTCGTATAACTGAAACTCCAGTCACATGGCGGCAGCCTCCCCCTCACACCCAGGACAGTGGGCTACGCTAAACATTGGGCTGTCTGGCCCTGGCCACAAGGAGACTGGCCATCCTGGAGGTGTCCTGGCTCACCCCCTGGTCTCACCAAGATCTCTAAGTCCAGCCCCCCGCCCACCGCCAAGCAGCCTCCTTACCTGCACCTGCCCAAAGACCATGCCGACCTGCTCTGTAGCAGTGGACTGCAGGGCCCTGACCGCCATGAGGAGCTCCCCGCTGAGGCCCAGGTGCTGCAGGTGGGTCTCCACGGCCGCCTGGGTCAGCTTGACAAAGCCTTTGATCAACATGATGGCGTCCCCCAACACGGCCGCCATCCTTCAGGGCTGGAAGAGAGTGGGGTGGGCCAAGTCAGGGTAGGGGCTCCATGCCCCACACAGGGTCACACTCACACGGACCACCTCTACCCCAAACTCTGGCTGTTTGGTTTTTCCAGTGACCTCCACTTCTGATTCGGGGAGAGAGAGAGAGGCAGGGAGGGTCCAGGGCTCAAGGCAGACTGGGTGGCTCCCCACGCTGCGGGGCGCTGAGCAGAGAGGGTCTGTGGAGTTGGGGCTGCGCACCGGGCCCATGTTTCCTCACCTCACGCCCACCCTGTGGCACAGGGTGAAGGGATTTGTCCAAAGCCGCTCAGCCACCAAGTGGCAGAACTAGGACTTGAACCTGGGAGCCCCTGATTTAGTTCATTGTTCTTCCCTCTGAACCAAGACTGTAGGCTGGGGAGGGAACACCTCTCTGCAGGGCTCTGGGGCCCCCAACCCCAACTCCTCAGCAGCTGTCTGTCCATGCCCAGCCACTCTTGCTCTGCCCTGAAGCCCCTGAAGACGCCCACCAAGGGACAACCACAATCCCTCCCCACACTCAGGCAATGCCCTTGGAAAATCCTAACCAGCATTAAAAACCAGCATTAAAAAACCACCAACATGATACAGGACATGGTGCGGGAACAATGCAGGCAGGACCCAGCCTGAAACCTGGGTCCCCTCCATGCGCATGCGGGCTATGCTGTCCTTTCTCCTGGGTCGCAGCATAAAACGTGTTTCTTTATGTCAGCAGTGAAGAAGTGGAAAGCCAGTGTACTCATGCCTCACAGGGTGGGGCGTGTGCTGGCACTCTCCCAGGCATTGCTCAAGACCTACCTGGGGCTGTGCTGCTGGGAAGGGTAAGATAAGTTAAAATGAAGTTGGGGGGGGAGGCGCTGAAGAAAAAACACAAAAAGCAAAGGAGCAGGAGACCCCAGGGTGGGCAGGAGCACTCTGGCCAGGGGGCAGGGAGGAGCTGGGATCTGCCAGGAGTCCCAGAGACAAGAGGATGTGAAGGTTCAGTGGGCAGGAGACCCACAGGAACAAACCTGGAAACAAACACAAGGAGGCTGAGAAGCACAGATACACCCTGGACACAGGGCTGGGCCAGCAAGAGGGAGGGGACCGTCCCAGAGACGCCTTCGGGATTCTCATCAGATTCATTAACAGAAGTGCAGACGGGAAGGCCAGGCGAGAGCACTGACAAGGATCTTAATCAGAACCCTCAGGATTTCAAAGACGCAGGCTCGCTCCTGGCTGCCCTTCATGGGGAAGCAGCCCGTCAGTCCAGAGACACCTGCAGGGATCCGCTTGGCTTCTAAGCATGGGCACAGCTACTTTTACTTAAAAGAAGAGAAGCCCACAAATGCACAGGAGCCTGGAAAGTTAAGATGACCCACCCAACCTGCCCTCAAAGACCCCTTCACCTTCATAGGAAGACAGTTCCAAGGCACTAGGCTGGGGTGCTTTCCACACTCCATCTCCTTTTAATCTTTATAAGCCACCTAATGACATGGATATTATTGCCCCCATTTCACAAAGGAGAAAACCAAAGTCAGAGGCATTAACGAACTGGCTAAGGCCATTCAGCTCCAAACACTCGGTCCACCGACCCCAAGGCACTCCCACAGGGAGGCACTGATTAGACACAAATGAACCTCCTGTACCCTAATCACAGCCAAGGAGGTTTCTGGAAGGTGACCATACCCTTGAGGGAGACGGGAACGAGGGGGGAAGCTAGCCCTGCCCATCACCCAGTGCTATTTCACACCCTGGGCTCCACTCTGGGCTCCTGCTCCTATGGCAATAAACAAGTGTGTGCCCCATAGACCAAATGTCCAGGACTGGGAAAAGATCACGTAATCAGAGCTCAAATGCAGCTGGTGCCAGCTCTCAACAGCGGCCCTGCCCACAGGCCCACCCCTGACACATTTCACTCACAAAGAGAGAAGTTTTGAAAGAGACATCAGGGACACGCAATGGCAGAGGCCAGGGGCCCAGCCCCCTCTGTTCAGAAGGACCCTTGCAGGCAGTCCCAGGACCATCCACCATACCCCACTGCTGCAGCAGTCCCCAGAAACAGATCTTCCCCTTGTTCACCTCTAAATCCAATCCAGATAACCAAGGCAGGAGACTCTCATAGGTCATGTGCATGCGTGCTAAGTCGCTTCAGTTGTGTCCGACTCTTTGGGACCCCATGGACTATAGCCCGCCAGGCTCGTCTGTCCATGGGATTCTCCAGGCAAGAATATTAGAGTGGGTTGCCATGCCCTCCTCCAGGGGATCTTCCCGCATCTCCTGTGGCTCCTGCATTGCAGGCAGATTCTTTACCACTGAGCCACCAGGGAAGCACCTCACAGGCCACAAGCCTCGATAATTCCAAAACCTCACCTTGTCTGCTAACTGACAGACCTATTTAATTCTGTTTTTAGGCTTAAAACTAATTCTACTGAATTTCTCATCCAAGTTATCATAACCACGTAACTAAAGTTTTGCTAGAGCAAAGCTGATAAGTGGGTTTTTTGGCCAACTTCCCCTGCCTAGCTTGACGGGGGAGCTCACTGTGAAATGCCCAGGTGTGGTCCTGCACTCTGAAGAGGCAGGTCTGGAACCACCAGAGTCCAGTCCTCACTCTCTCGGTTCCTAAGTATGTCGGCTCTGAGCATAGTTCCCTGATGGGCCAGGATGACACCTACATTACAATGATGATTTTTTAAAAATTCAAAAGAGGAAAAAAAATGTTAAACTGACCGTTTTTTTTTAAATTAAATTCCTGCATTTGGGAAATATAAGTAATAACAATCTCCTTCAATATTTTCCTAACCGTATTTCATTAACTTTTAGTTCACATATTCCACTTTCAAAGTGGCAAATAAATATGTCATCTTTAAAAAGTACACATTAAAAATTAATTAGCTATGCCTTTCTTCTTGCCTGCATGGTTGAATCCTCATACCGGAGAATTTCCATGGGTGCCTGTCTCACCCTGGACAGCGAGTGCCATCATGGAGGAAGATTAGAGCCAGTTCCCTGGGAAGGCAGGTTCCATCCACATGGAAATGACATCATGGAAATACACCTTCCCACTACTGTGGGGCAATACCACCTCTTCTCACGTTAACAGATGCTGTTCATAAATAGTCTGGCCTCGTGAACAGATTCACAGGTGGATGCATATTTCAAAATCACAGCCCAGGCCAGCCCCCTTGAGGATTATTCATCTAATGTGCAGGGACCACTGCCCCCAAACCTCCCCACATGCTGCTCTGCTGTGTACAAAGTGAAATGTTCAAACCTTAGTCAACACCGGGTATTTTTTGACAAAGGAATGTCTACCCTCAAGGAGCAGGGATGGGAAGGTGGACAACTGCCAGAGGAAATACCTTTCCAGAACTGTGTTCACCTTCTGATTTTCAAAAACTGGCTCTCATAAATCCTACTTTTAATACACCAGAACCCCAACATGACTCAGAATTCAGCTATCCTGAATGTTGGTGCAAAACCCCTGCAGGAATGCACAGGCACCAGGCACTCAGCTACACCAGCAGGCATTTTCATCAGGATCTTAGATAAATAAAATCAAAAGCCCCGAAAGTACATTAACCACAAGATTCAAATCTTATCCTCATCATGATTTCAGCTACAAGTATTAGAGCCCTCACCCCAGCCTGCTTCACCCTGCTGGTTCTTAAATGGGTTTTGGGGACCTTGCTGGGGAACAATACAGGGATAAAGGGTATTTTCAGGCTCCTCACCCACTTGGCACCATGCACCCCAGACAACCTGGGCGCTTCCCACTCTCCTCTGAGCGAACACCAGTGAATATAGCAGTGGGGGTGGAGGACGGGCACTCACAATCAGGGGCGCCCACTAAGGCACCCGCACCAAAATAGAGTCATTCGGTCTATTTTCTCAACACATTTCCCCCCTGGTGCTTTGGGCTAGTCTGTGCAGGTCCTGGGATGAACCTGCCCTTGGCCCCGGAGCTCACAGCTGTGGTGGCATGCACACACATCTATAATGGGCACAGCCACCACGGCGACAACCAGAGGCCAACTGAGACTAACACGCGAGGATCAGGTGCAAGGGAAGCAGCTGAACAGCAGCAAAGCCTGGGAGCCCAGACAGCCCAGCCACGGACACAGCGCACTGCTCACCTCCCCAGCAGGAGGGCGCTGCAGGCGGTTGGGGGCCGGAAGGGGGTCTCCAGGCCCCTTTTCCGGTCTAACATGCTAACGGGCTATAAAGGAAGTAAACAAAGTTGTTGTCTAGAGAGAAAGAACTGGAACAAATGCAGCTCACTACTCCCCAGGGGCAGACACTGAAAAAGAAGCACAGCCAGCGTCCCCTGACATGGGAATCCTCGGGCTCCAAGAGGAAATCTTCCTGCTGAACCTTCACTCTCTGACCTTCCCCATGAGCCTTCATTCACGTTGAAAAACAGATTCTGAGATCCTTTAGCTGGAAATTACCTGTAGTGTGAGAGCCTTCAAATCTAGCCTCCAGAACTGGGGGAAAAAAAAAAAAATCCACCCAAGTCATGCCTACCTGGCCAGTTACAGTAAGATGTATCAGCAGGACAATGAGCTGTGTTTTAGTCTTATGGACTCTGTGGGAGAGGGAGAGGGTGGGAAGATTTGGGAGAATGGCAATGAAACATGTAAAATATCATGTAGGAAAAGAGTTGCCAGTCCAGGTTCGATGCATGATGCTGGATGCTTGGGGCTGGTGCACTGGGACAGCCCAGAGGGATGGTATGGGGAGGGAGGAGGGAGGAGGGTTCGGGATGGGGAACACATGTATACCTGTGGCGGATTCATTTTGATATTTGGCAAAACTAATACAATTATGTAAAGTTTAAAAATAAAATAAAATTGGAAGAATAAAAAAAAATAAAATAAAATAAAAAATAAATAAATGGGACTTCTCCGGCTGTCTAGTGGTTGGGGCTCAGCGCTTTCACTGCAGTGGCCTGGGTTCAAGCCCTGTTCGGGGAACTAAGATCTCACAAGCCTCATGGTGTATCTCCACGCGGGGATACATACCCCATGCGGGGATACAAAATACATACCTACATAAAACAGACAATCCTGACAAGCATTAAGCAAATAAAGCCACCATAAATTTTTCCATCAGGACCCACACAGGAGAATTTTATTTGGGGGGAGGGTTCCCACCTGCATCCCCAAGCCCCTCCTTCACTGCCAGAATTCACAATCTGTCACTTGTCTCGTCTCACGAGGTGACAGAAAGCCAGGGACAGTGAATACATTTATTAAGCCACTGTTCAATCCCCTCTGTGAGTATGAAGTGTGACAAGACAGACCGGCTCCCATCCAAGGAAAGGCCCAGAGTGTGTCTCTCTAAAAGCGAGCACGCCCTCCTCTGATCTCTTCCCGTCCTGAGCTGGCCGGGAAGCCATGGGATGCCCGGTGTAAGGACCCCAAAGCAAGCTGCGCAGCAAGCCCTTTGTCTCGAGGAGTGTGTGTGAAGCTCACTGACAAGCCTTCCCGAGCAGGCTTCAAGCCTCGGCTGCTGCGTGCATGTCACCCAGTGGCCCAAGGACACATCCGGAACTGATTTCACTCCCCTTACCCGCCCACCCAGGCTCCCCATCCTGAGGACTGCGACCACCTCTCCTAATCCCCCCAGGGGCTCCCAGCTGGGCAACCACAGCAGCCCCTAACTGACCTTTCTGCCCCCCAACCCCCGCTATCTTGTGCAAGAATGCACGTCTTTCCTTCTCACCACACCTCAGTGCAAACAGCACCTCTTTTGGGACGCTCTCCCCAACATGTCCCATCCCCAAAGCCCATCCACATCCCTCCATGGCTCCTTGTTCCATCCCCAGGTAGCAGTGACTGTGCTCTAAATCTCCTGTGGGTCCCACACACTGAGCTGTGAGCCAAAGGAGGGCACAGACCACACCTGTGGTCTCCCCTCCGTGTCTCCAGCAACTTGCACCACATTGACACAGAGCAGACAGAAATGAACTCAGCTGGCCCCCCCCCAAGATTTAAGAAAGCCTGCCATTTCTGGGACAGGCTCACACCTGCTTACAGCTTTCAATCTACATATGGACTCAAAGGTCTCCTAGGAGCCTTGTCTGAGGCAGAGGTCTCATACTTTAGGGGGCATCAGAAATCACCCAGGAGACTCGCTGAAATACAGCTTGCTGCTCCCCAACCCCAGGTTTCTGATTCTCTAGGTCTGAAATGGAACCTGTAAACCTACATTTCTAATAGAGTCCCACCTGCTGCTGCTGGTGGTCCTGGAAACTTACCTTAAGAATCCTGTCCTGGAAGAAGAGGCAAAAAGGAACCAAGGTGGCCCACACTCAAGGCCAGGCAGGAAGTCTAAAGAGAGACCCTTTCCTCAAAGCTTCTCCCTGCTACTCCCTAAAAGTCTGGCTTTGTCCCTAAGTGGAAACCTTCCACTGCCCCTTCCTTTCCCATTACTCTTCCTCAAGAAACTGAAAAAGGAGACAGCCACCAAAGGAGTCTCAAGACTGCCACTTAGTGTTCCTGGGAAAAGACCGTTTAATGACCTCCAGGAGGCCCAGGATGGGGGCTCACAGGTGGCCAAGAGCAATCTTTTTTTACTTTGGGCATGAACAGTCCCAGTTTCTAGTCTGCATGGACACTGGAAAGTTCCTTTACATGCCTGAAATTTTTCCTTCTTGCTTTCCCTCTTAGAAAATGAAAATACCAGTGGACTGTTTCCTCCAAGGACTGATAAGAGTGTGTGTGTCAGAGAAAAGACTTAAACCTCTGAAGCCCAAATCCATGAACTTCTGTAGATGTGCCCTTCACTTCGGCCTTTAAAATCACACCCCGGGGGCCAATATCTCAGACCCGGAAGGCTCCTACCTAGTGAGGTCTGCCCTGAGGGCCCATTCATCAGCAGGTTCAGAAACATCCTAACACACATCAATTTTCAAAGCCAACTGAAAACAGGAAGAACCACCCAGGGGAAGAGACAGAGAAAAAGAGCCTGTGCCCCTCTCCAACCCCACCTCGTACCCACCCCTCCGCTGTCAGTCAGTCCCAGCCAGACCTGGTGAGTCAAGCTTCCACAATGGGGAACGGGCGACTAGGGTCATTCATGCCCGACAGCTACAAGCCACCTCTGGAATACCCCAAACCTGTGTGCCTACTACGAAGTCCCCTTTCCCTGTCACCCTCCCAGGCCATCCTTTCTGGGAGATATCCAAGCATCCCTGTCAAACTGCATTTCCTTAACATTGAATGTGTGATAATTCAGCCACAAGAACATAAATTACAACACTCAGACTGGCTACATAAATAGTGGTCCACCCATAGATGGACTGCTGTGCAGCCACTTAAAATGACACCAAGAAAGGTATTTACTGGCAAATAAGAAAGTTTACTATATGTTCCCACATAGGAAGGAAGCAGCTTACACAACAATATTATCCTTTGTTTTGGAAGGACAGAAGGAGGAGGAAAGAAGTTTCAAAGAAGGGTGATGGGTGATAGCAAACATGCAAAACAGGTCTTCTCTGGGTGGTGGGGTGATACATTTCTTTTTACTTTCTTCATTTGCTTTATTTCCTAAAGTTTTTAACAAAGAACATACACTACTTCTGTAACAGAAAATAAGTTACAGAAAAAGAGTCTTCAATATCTATTGTTAAAATGAAAAATACAAGCAAGCACACAGAGGTGTGATTTAAAGCAACTATCCCACATCCCTCAAGTGTCTGTCCTGGGTGCGATGGGCAGAGGGCTGGAGGCAGATCAGAAAGCTATAAATAAGGCCTCTCCACACCCTTGTTTAGCCACTCTCCTTCATCAGAAGACAACTGCCCCTAACAGGCCACCAGGAAGATGGAACATGGCCATCCCTCTTTTGGGAAAGAAGCTCAACTGCCCTTCTCAGGAAGTGGTGAGAAAATCACTGGGCACAGGTAGGTCTAATGCTGGCCCTGTGTTAAAAGACAGAAACGATTAATGGGCACTTTCCCCCAAAACAGGATCCTAGTTTAGAATAATGTAGTAAGTGCAGTGATCACATTTTTCTGACCCAGAAGTTAAGAGATGTAATATGACTGGTGCCCTTCTAGATCAGGGGTCAGCAAACCATGGGGACAAATCCAGCCCTGCTGCCTGTTTTTTTAAATATGCATTTTACTGGAACACAAATGTTTTAAATAAGGATTTACTGGAACACAAATTACTGCTCATTCCTTTAGGTATTGTCAACAGCTCATTGATATGTATTACCTACGGCTGTTTGGGGTTTTGGGGTTTGATTTGGTTTTAAGCTATAACACCAAGTTGAGTAGTTGCAAGTGAGAACTATGGCTCACAAAGCTTAAAATATCCCCTTATCTGGTTCTTTCAGGGAAGTGTGTTGACCCCGATTCTAGGGCAACAGAGTAAAACATAACCTCAACTGTCCCAGGAAATTTGGAAAGGCCACTGGAGTTAGAGCAGTCCACCAGAGCTGGCACTGGGGTGAGCACACCTCAGCACAGCTCTGCTCCTGACCCCAAGAGATGGGCACCTTCCCAGGCATAGAGCTGCCCACTACCCAGAGGCCCCAGGCAGGGGCTGGACAGAGGGAGGGGCTCTGAGGTGACCACCTTTTACTGGCTCACCCAGAGCAGGATGATCTGAGAGCTGCTAATGAAGGGGTCAGGCCAGGGGTGAGGTGGGGTCAGATGCCGACTTCCTGTTCTCCTTCCTCCTGCCTTTCCCGAGGTTTTCAGCCATACAGCTGCCTCCTGCGTCCCCTCATCTCACATTAAAATGACAAGTGCACTGTCAGTCCACTGCTTGAGACCAGTCCTCCATTCCAGAACTTTCACCGTATCACTAACAGGAGCCCCCTCTGCCAGGCAAGCACCAGTGTGTGCCTGGGAGGGGAGAGGCAGGCAGACAGGATGCCCACTGCCGCTCCCACCCTCAGCCGCCCACCGAGCCCCCACTGCAGGACAGGGCAGCCTCCTGCCCTGGTCCAGGCTGCTCACCACAGACTCCACGTGGGGCTGAAGACACAGCCCTTGGCTGGCGCAGCAGAACTGTCCCCTGTAAGGAAAGAAGTTCATTTCTGGGCCTCAAGTTGTCTCCTACGCTAAGGACTTCATGTTCCTTCAAAAGCCATTTCCAGACTATTGGGATTTTTTTGGAAACCATTTAAAAAGTATAGACTCTTATGCTAACACACTCAAGGGCTTGTTGAATAGCGGGCACTCTGACATTCTCCAGTGAATTTCACTGGTTCCCCAAACATCTGAAGCAGAAGACCAGCATAATGTGATGTTAACTGTAGCTTCTATTTTTCACTCAGAGTTTATTATATGCCAGGCTGTGTGCTAAGTGTTCTATGTGTATTACCTCCCTTACTTTTCTTTCTTCCCTGACCAGGGATTGAACCCACAACCCCTGCATTAGAAGCTTGGAGTCTTAACCACTGGACTGCCAGGGAAGTCCCCTATGTCCATTGTACAGTGAAGGAACTAAGGTAGAGAGAGGTTAAGTGACTTGCCCAAAGTCACACAACAAGTCACACCACTTGCCCAAAGTCAAAATAAGAGCTAGAACTCGAATCTATCACGGCTCAGGAACCAGGCAACCATTTAACAGGTAAAAGGAGAAAACAAGCAAAAGAGTGATATCCTCAATGGCAAGCCTCCATTCTTCACCCTTTGGGAAATTAAGATATTCTTAGGACTCCCTGGTATGTTGCCCCAAAGTGGACACTGGGCTGGGGGCAGCGAGAGGGAATCGAAAAAGCAGCAGCAGGAGTAGTTCCAGCCTCTAATGACAATCCAGAGAGAAACTCAGGCCATGAATGGACCTGCACGGGCCCAGGGCTCCAGAGCACAGGTAGGTACCTCAGAGGGCCCCAGGTGACCTTTCCTCTTACTGGGGAGCAAATGTAACTGATTACAAACACCAACATGCCAAGCATGGGGTCCTGAGTGCAGTCTCACTGTCTGATTATAAACCAATGTATTCTGCTTAAAAGATTAAAAAAGATTTGGTCCAGGAAGTGATACTGATGAAGCAGTCAAGATGCTCTGGAGTTGGGCGCTCCCGGTTAAAATTCTGACTCTGCTGCTGACCTAAGTAGTCATTTAAGCTCAACTTTGCACCTCAGTTTCCCTCATCTGTTCTCAAGAGGAGTGGGTTAGATAATCCATATAATAGTACTTAGGACCCCGAATGCCTGGCACATACAGAAGGTGCTCAAAACCTGCCAGCTGATGATCATTATTATTAAGACCACACAGACACCCTGGAATGAGGTCTGGACTTGGTGAGACCAGGGCGAGCATGAATGAGACCAGTGTGGACAACCCTCTTACTGATTTACACTCCCAGCAGCCGGGCCGGGTACAGTACCAGATGTGACTCAGGGAGGGCAGACTCACCCTCTCCTGGGGACCAGTGTGGCTTATATGGCTGTGGTGTGAGGCATTACTCAGGAAAGGCAGTCTGGCGTGCTGGCAGCCCGCATGCAGTGCCCAGGACAAGCAGGATAAAATTACCACTGGTAATCCTCAGCACGGTCGATGCCACTCTCAGAGAAGATAACTGCACGGGAGGCTTTCGCTAGGTATTTTCAGGGAGGGACAGTGCAGGGAAACCCCTCTGATGCCCACAAGTTCCCTGGCTCCATCCTACAGCCCATCTGCCGCCAGATTAATCCTCAAAGCCATTTGCATCACATTTCACCCTCGGCTCAAATGGCTCCTAGTTTTCTACAGAATAAGCCCCAAACTCCTGAGCCTGAAGGTGGAGGCTGAAGTCAGGACCCAGGCCTCCCATCCAATCTCTACGTACACCTATGTACCCCCACCACACACAGACACATACACGCACACACGTACCTGCTCCTTCACCTGTGCACTTCACCTATGCACCCATCAGCCATGCAGACTGTATGCATGATGCCAGTCTCTGGGCCTGAGCATCAGCTCTGTGCACGCGTGCACACACACACGCATGCGCACACACACACGCATGCGCACACATGCATGCGCACGCACACACACGCACCTGCTCCTTCACCTGTGCACTTCACCTATGCACCCATCAGCCATGCAGAATGTATGCATGATGCCAGCCTCTGGGCCTGAGCATCAGCTCTGTGCGCGCGTGCACACACACACGCATGCACACACACGCATGCACGCACACACACGCATGCGCGCACACACACACGCACCTGCTCCTTCACCTGTGCATTTCACCTATGCACCCATCAGCCATGAAGACTGTCTGCATGATGCCAGCCTCTGGGCCTGGGCATCAGCTCTGCTCTGACCAGCCAGGATGCTCCAGGTCCCTGAACCTGCTTCCTATAACCTCACCTGAATACTAATGATGGCCTAAGTCCAATCTAAATAAGAGAGACAGAAGTACTTTGAAATGTACGAATATATTCAACATTCCTTGAATATATTCAAGGACATATGTCTAAATTGGGCCCTCATTTTTTCTCAGCTCTTCTAAATTTAACACTTTCCATTGATTGACCAATCCAGCTCTGGTCAGATTCTGCCCCATTTGTAAGTTACCTTTAGCACATAGAAGTCTTTTCAGTAACAAGCCTCTTGAGGGAGGCTCACATCTCATACACCTCTGACTCTTTCCACCCCCACTCCCCCCGACATTCACACAGACTGACCTTGACCACACAAACACCAGTGTCATCTGCACGGTCACACAGCGGTGAGGAAGGACCCTGGTGCTGTAGTTGAGGAGTTCCTCTTAAACTAAAATCAGGTATTTACGCGGTTGTGTTAAAATCTGGCCAAAATACTGCGGGTGGCTGTGGCCAGCTGAATGACGGCCACCCAGAAATGTTCACACAGATGAACACACATGTTCTAATCCCCAGAATCTGTGACTAAGTTATCTCATGTGGTGACAGGGACTTTGCAGGTGTGATGAATTAAAGAACTTGAGATGGAAGGGGCTATCCACCTGGGCCCAGTGTAATCAGGGGTCCTTACGAGAAAGGCAGGAGGATCCAAGTCAGAAGAGGGAGATGTGAGAGAGGCAGAGGCTGGAGCGATGCAGTTGTGGAGACAGAGACTCGGCCAAGGGAGGCAGGCGGCTCTCAGAAGCTGGAAAGAGGAGGGGAGCGGCTCTGTCCTTGGGCCCCCAGAGAGTCTGCTGACTCCTTGGTCTTAGCCAGGTGAGACCCACATCAGACTTCTGACCTCCAGAATATTAAGATAATCAATCTGTAGTGTTTTAAGTCCCTGAGTTTGTGGTCATTTCTTACAGCAACAATGGAAACTAATGTATGGCTATTTTTTAAAAGGTAGATTCCTGGGTTGGGAAGAAGGGCTGTATCCTAGAATAATTTCGAGATCATTCCTCTAAAATAACTTCGTGTGGTCACTCCACAAGCGGCACTGAGTGCTGGCTAGTGCCCGGTGCTGTGCTGGGTGCTGGCATGTCCCACGGGCCGCTTGAGACACATTCCTGCTCCCGATGACAGAGTCCTGCTTGCGTTCAGTATAAACATGCCCCACTTGTCCACCGGCCTCAGGTCAACACTGAGAACACCACGGAGCACCTGTGTTACACACCAGGCACTGCACAGCGTGGGGCCCCGCACCCTCCGAGTAAGAGCCCCCAGCCTCAAAACGCTGTCACCACTTATATTCTTAACCTTTTAAAACACGTTCACTGCAGATTAAACATTTCAATTAAATAATATTAATAATAAGAACAGCTAACAGTCATTCTCCTTATGCATGCATCACTTTGTGCTGCTCCTAATCTTACAACCAGGGCTTCCCTGGTGGTTCAGATGGTAAAGAATCTGCCTGGAATGTGGGAGACCTGGGTTGGATCCCTGGGTCGGAAGGATCCCCTGGAGGAGGACATGACAACCCACTCCAGTATTCTTGCCTGGAGAATCCCATGGACAGAGGAGCCTGGTGGGCTACAGTCTATGGGGTCATCAAGACTCAGACATGACTGAGCGACCTTCACTTCACTTTCATCTCACAACAACCCTGTACAGAATTACGGTCTCGACTTGCTGATGAGGCACAGCTCCACACGGTAAAGAGAACTCGTCCCAACACTCTCAAGAGCTGGCCAATCTACACCTGCCTGACCCCTGGCTCCCTCAGCCCTTTCCTCTTGTGGCCTAGGAAGTGAGAGCAAATAAGAAAACTTCACCCCAGTCAGAAACATGTTTTTAAATCAGTAGTCACTCTCCTGGAAACACAGCAAGATTCACGCCTTGGAAAGTGTCCAACTGGTTGCAGAAAATTATGAGTCATAAAAATCCAGGAGCTGGCTGGGCTCTCAAGGGCCACCTGGCCAAACTGCCTTACTGGAAAGTTCCTCAGCTAAGACTGAGAGTGTCAGGCTTCTCAGCACCAGCAATCCCACCCTGGTTCTATCTCAGACACAGTGGGAGAAAGAGGCAGGAGCCTCACACTGGGTCCACGCTGGGTATGCGCTCCACTGGGTATGTGGCCCCAGTCCTACCATGTACCAACCTTTATCAGCAGCACCTCCAAACACCACATGCAGGCCAGGCACAGACACTTATGCACATCACTGGTGTAAAGGTTAAATTAATGACTCCTGCCATGGAGAGCCGATGCAACCCTTTGGCACTATGTGCTCAGTCACTCAGTTGTGTCCGACTCTTTGCGACCCCATGGACTGTAGCTCACCAGGCTTCTCTGCCCATGGCGATTCTCCAGGCAAGAGTACTGGAGTGGTGTGCCATGCCCTCCTCCAGGGGATCTTCCCAACCCAGGGATCGAACCCAGAGCTCCTGTATTGCGGGCGGATTCTTTACCATCTGAGCCACCAGGGAAGTGTACACAAAACCCCAATAGTTTTTAAAACCAGTGAGTTAACCTACAAAGGACAACTCCAGACAAATGACTGTAGGCAGGAAGAGAATGAGAAAAGGACAGACAGAGGGCGAGGCAGCTGCCTCCTCGCTGACCTCCACTCTTCTTTGCTGGAAGAACTAAGGCCTGGCCCTCAAGGTTCTTCACTGTGGACCACAAGACATCTTTCCAGTGCTTATTTCCCACTATCTCCCCCACACCAGGGCTTCAGCCAGAATGGCTCATCCTCAACACACACACAGACATACCCCCACCCCACACACACACACACTCACACGTCTTCCTGCTTCCACATGCTGCCTCTGCCTCCCCCAGAACACCCTTTCCTCTACCAAAGTCCTACTCATCCTCATGAAACATTAAGACGCTCCACAGCAGTCCCCTGCTCCATCCTAAAGCCACCTCTCTTCCTCTAAAGTCCCTCTTGCCATGCCCTGTATGACTCTTGGTGTATCCATCCCATCTCCCGGGGTTGCATGGTGCCTTCCTGGAGAGGGGACTCTCTTACCCAGACCCTGACTCCTGCTGAGGGCTGGCACTTCACTACACCCTCACCAGGAGTGTCATACCCACGGGCACCCAGGGGCTCCCCAGCTTCCCAAGCTCCATCTTTTGAACCCACAACTCAAGTGACACCAGGGATGCTCAGCACCTGGGAAACGCTTTCTGTCCACAATCTCTGTGAACCACCTCAATGCAGAGGCATGGACACAGCAGTGGGATCAGCACCCCAGTGTTTTAACAGGCAGAAGAGGGGGAAACCGAGGAAGAACAACGTTCATAAGGGGACACTTGGGAGCCTGCTCCCATGCTCATGCAGACACGGGGAGCGAGTGGTGTGGTCCACCCAGGATACCCTATTCGGCCCCACTCCCTCCTTAGAAGAAGAGTGGGAGGGAAGACGGAAAAGACAGCAGGTCTGGCCCACTAACAGTGCGTTCATGTGGGCTGCAACAGGGGCATAGCAGGCGTGACCCATACGTGGTACCCAGCCCTCAGCTTTACCAAACGTTGGCTATAAACACAGCAGGGAGCAAGAGCCACAAACTGCTTTTTTGATCTCACACAGATGGGAGATGTTTGCTCCAGAATCTGTCAAACAGTAACCACTTGTGGGTCACAGGGCAACCTATTCTTACCTTCACCCTCCCCTGAGCCAGGCCTGGTGCCAAACAGAGAAAATGTGCCAGGCAGAAAGCAAACCAGGCTTAACCCCAGGATCTGGGTTTAATGTAAAAGTTCTGTGTGTGAACAACCCCCAGGACCTCACATCTTGCCCAGCAGATGGCAGGAACCCTCTGGCTCCCGGTCCGCGAGGGCAGCCAGCCAGCCCCAGGTTCGAAGCCCACCCTGGGCACCAGCCACATGTGACAACGGGCCCTCCTGCTCTCCCTTGGGCTGAGCTTCCTCGTTTCCTCACATATAAGAAGCTGAGACTGACCTAGATGACCTCAAGATTTGAGATTAGGTCATGGCCTTTTATCCCCTGAGCGGATCAGTATGACCCAGGGCTGTGCTAAAAATTGGGATTTAACAGGGTCTAGAGAGAATCACAGGCTTCCCAAGTGGCGTGAGTGGTAAAGAACTTGTTTGCCAATGCAGGAGGCATAAGAGACCTGAGTTTGATCCCGAAGTAGGGAAGATCCCCTGGAGGAGGGCATGGCTACCCACTCCAGTATTCTTGCCTAGAGAATCCCATGGACAGAGGAGCCTGGCAACTACAGTCCATGGGGTCACAAAGAATCGGAAATGACTGAAGCGACCTTGCACACACACACACACACAAAGATTTTCACACTCAAAAGAATCTAAGTACTAACTCTTCTAGACACTCTGTGAAAACAGCAAGCGTGTGTGTGTGGCAGGGGTGGGGTGGGATGGGGGGTACGGGGGTGGGCAGACTTGCTTCTCAGGGGTGGAGAGGTGGGGACCACAACCTCTTTCAGGCAACACCTCTGGGAAAGTCCAGTAGGAGGGGCAGGGAGCAGGGAAGGGATTTGGGCCCCTTCTCAGAGAACCAGGAAACACTTCCCTGCCCCACTTACACACACACACACACACACACACCAGGAAACACTTTCCTGCCCCACTTACACACACACACACATACACACACCAGGAAACACTTTCCTGCCTCACTTACACACACACACACACACACACACCCCCGCCTCCTGCCCTCCTCAGCAGCTGCCAGGAGCCTGACTTCCCCTTTGAGCACCACCCCAGGCCAGCCTCCCCTCTCACACCAAGCAGAGGGCCTCACTCACATCTAGCTGACCTCTTGCTTCCCTAAAACAGAGGCAATCAGCTGTGCTCGCCCTCAAGCCCTGGTCCAGGCCTCAGCCCTCCCCCGGCTTCCCTTATCTCCTATCTCCTCATCCTATCTCCTCCCCGCACTGCCATCCCGAAATTCTTCCCTCTCCCTCCTCCTCTAGGACCTTGTCTCTGACCTATTTTTTGTTTTGCCTTCAATCTCTCCTTCCACAAAAGCTTTCCCCCTCAAGCCCACAAACCTGCTCTCAGCTTTCATGCACCAAATATGAAAAAACCTCCTGTTGATTCCGTCTCTCCTTCCATCTCACCTCTGCCAACGTTCCAGGGACAGAGGGCACCTCCCGTCTTGTCCTTCCTCCTCCCTCAGCACAGGCTGTCTGGCCCAGACCCCAAGCTCTCCACCACCACCCCCCACACCATGACACTCACAATGGCTACCTGATGGCTCCATCCACCTAAGCCACCCCAACACCATCCTCCCCAGCCTTTCCCGCTGGCCCCACTCTCTCGGGAAATCTTGACCTGGGTTTCCGTCACTCTGTCAGCCCCTCAGCTCAGCTTCTTTCACCAGCTCCTCATCCTCACAGCACAGGTGTCCCCAGGCCTGGTCCCCAGCCTCTCCACCCGGCTCCCTACACTGTCCCCTGGGAACAGGCTTCAGCCTCCCCATGGGCTGGTGGCTCCCTCAGGCCTGTGCATGCCATTCCCAGCTGGGGCCGGGCAGGCCAACCCAACCACTGAATCAATTCTAGAACCAAACCAGTTATACATACATGACATCTCTCCCTCCAAGTCCTATGGACACCAATGAAGGGGTCCAGGGAACTGGGGGTGGGGGGAACGGAGCAGTTCTAGACCTTGACTGTGATAATGGTTACATGATTCTATGCATTTACCAAACCACCCAACTGCACACCAGAAAGTGTGAACCTACTGTATGCAAACTGTACCTTAATAACAAAAGAATACAAGGGAAAATCACACAAGGCACCTCGACCCCTTTGCTTCTAAAACGATCACCATCTTCCTTCCGCCAGTCCAGGTCCTCCTCCCCTGACCCTGTTTTCAGCAGTGACACCACCATCTACCCCAAACAGTGCTCCCCTCACTAGACATCTCAGCCCGGGTTAAGCAGTCACTTAAGAGATTCCACCTGCACAGAGTTACACTCTCTGGAATCTACGCTTTCATTCCACCTCCCCAAGGCCTGCCACCTGGGACTCAGGCCGCCCTCACTTCTTACAGGCCACCTCACTAGGCTCCCCTTCATCTACCCTGAGCCCTCCACCATAATCCAGTCCCCATTCTGCACAGTTTGCCTACTGAGTGCCCTCCGCTCCCCAGAGCGGCATCCACTTTTGCCCCTTCCTGCTCGGGCCTCAGCTTTGGATCCTTTCTCTCCCACAGAAACCCAGGCACCCTTCAGGCCGCAGCTCCTAGACCTCCCAGCACAGGAATCCACTTCGTTAGCCCTCTCCCAACAGAGCCAATAGCACTGCACCCTGGGTTCCCACAGCAGAAGGCCGCCCCCGCTCCCCACAGCCCCCGGTCCTGCACAGTCCGCCCAATACCCTCGGATACCCACGTCCACTGCACATATGCCACGGCACGGAGCCACCTCCCTCTCTGTCAGGGCCCCCCAGGCTGCAACTGAGCTGTGGGCGCTTTCCAGCCTGAACTATCAGCTGAAAAGTAGGAGGGCTAGGCCAAGCCTGCCTGGCCCCCTGACCCCACTGCTGAGATTAAATGCCACAACAGAAGTACTAGTGGACTATCCTAAATTCCTAAGGGTGATCGCACAGGCTACTTCAACAGGAAATAGGGACTCACCCCATCCACTCCCTAGCCCAGCCCCCTACCGCTCCCCTCCAACTCCTAACCCTCCTACCAAGCTGCACTCACCCCCACCAGGCAGTCCCCGGCCCCAAGGCTTCTGCTCAAAGAGCCCACTGCCTGGACAGATGCCACTCAAAGAATGGTCCTGGGACTAAAGGTGTCATCCTTGATGAAATAACAGGAGTAAGCAGAGATCAAATTGCCAACATCCAAAAAAAAAAAAAAAAAAATTGCCAACATCCACTGGATCATGGAAAAAGCAAGAGAGTTCCAGAAAAACATCTATTTCTGCTTTACTGACTATGCCAAAGCCTTTGACTGTGTGGATCACAATAAACTGTGGAAAATTCTGAGAGATGGGAATACCAGACCACCTGATCTGCCTCTTGAGAAATGTGTATGCAGGTCAGGAAGCAACAGTTAGAACCGGACATGGAACAACAGACTGGTTCCAAATAGGGAATGGAGTATGTCAAGGCTGTATATTGTCATCCTGCTCATTTAACCTATATGCAGAGTACATCATGAGAAACATTGGGCTGGAAGAAGCACAAGCTAGAATCAAGATTACCGGGAGAAATATCAATAACCTCAGATATGCAGATGACACCACCCTTATGGCAGAAAGTGAAGAGGAACTCAAAAGCCTCTTGATGAAAGTGAAAGTGGAGAGTGAAAAAGTTGGCTTAAAGCTCAACATTCAGAAAACGAAGATCATGGCATCTGGTCCCATCACTTCATGGGAAATAGATGGGGAAACAGTGGAAACAGTGTCAGACTTTATTTTTCTGGGCTCCAAAATCACTGCAGATGGTGACTGCAGCCATGAAATTAAAAGACGCTTACTCCTTGGAAGGAAAGTTATGACCAACCTAGATAGCATATTGAAAAGCAGAGACATTACTTTGCCAACAAAGGTCCGTCTAGTCAAGGCTATGGTTTTTCCAGTGGTCATGTATAGATGTGAGAGTTGGACTGTGAAGAAAGCTGAAGTGAAGTCGCTCAGTCGTGCCCAACTCTTTGCGACCCCATGGATAGCCTGCACCCAGCTTCTCTGTCCATAGGATTTTCAAGGCAA
The DNA here is from genome assembly GCF_055505025.1 of Bos grunniens. Classification (NCBI taxonomy): domain Eukaryota; kingdom Metazoa; phylum Chordata; class Mammalia; order Artiodactyla; family Bovidae; genus Bos; species Bos grunniens. Next base: position 51,201,174 of record NC_141180.1, read on the forward strand.
GAGTACTGGAGTGGGTTGCCATTTCCTTCTTCAGGGAATCTTCCCAACCCAGGGATCGAACCCAGGTCTCTCACATTGTAGACAGACGCTTTGCCACTGATGCTTTTGAACTGTGGTGTTGGAGAAGACTCTTGAGAGTCCCTTGGACTGCAAGGAGATCCAACCAGTCCATTCTAAAGGAGATCGGCCCTCGGTGTTCTTTGGAAGGAATGATGCTAAAGCTGAAACTCCAGTACTTTGGCCACCTCCTGCAAAGAGTTGACTCATTGGAAAAGACTCTGATGCTGGGAGGGATTGGGGGCAGGAGGAAAAGGGGACGACAGAGGATGAGATGGCTGGATGGCACTACCGACTCGATGGATGTGAGTTTGAGTGAACTCCAGGAGATGGTGATGGACAGGGAGGCCTGGCATGCTGCAATTCATGGGGTCGCAAAGAGTCTGACATGACTGAGCGACTGAACTGAACTGAACTGAACTGAAGCACTTAGAAAGGCTTCCCTGGTAGCTCAGCTGGTAAAGAATCTGCCTGCAATGCAGGAGACCCCAGTTAGATTCCTGGACCAGGGAGTTCCCCTGGAGAAGGGACAGGCTACCCACTTCAGCATTCTTGGGCTTCCCTGGTGGTGGCTCAGATGGTCAAGAATTCACTTGCAATGTGGAAGACCTGAGTTCAATCCCTAGGTTGGGAAGATTCCCTGGAGGAGGGCATGGTAACCGACTCCAGTATTCTTGCCTGGAGAATCCCCATAGACAGAGGAGTCCATGGGGCTACAAAGAGTCAGACACGACTGAGTGACTAAGCACAAGCACTCAGAAACCCTCACAGCAATTTAGCACGGCCATGATGTGAAGAACTGACTCGTTGGAAAAGACCGTGATGCTGGGAAAGATTGAAGGTGGGAGGAGAAGGGGACAACGGAGGATGAGATGGTTGGATGGCATCACCGACTCGATGGACATGAGTTTGAGTAAGCTCCAGGAGTTGGTGATGGACAGGGAAGCCTAGCGTGCTGCGGTCCATGGGGTCTCAAAGAATCGGACACGAATGAGCGACTGAACTGAACTGATGACACTTTTAGTGTGTTTTACAAAAGTACTGGTCTGCAGCAAATTGGGGAAAAATAAAACCTGGCCTTTAGCATAGAGTCTGGGAAGCACTGGCCCCTCACTCCTCTACACTCCTGCCTCTTTCTGCTAAAATCCTGCTCATCGTCAGTGTCCCAGTTAATACGCCTTCTCCTCCAAGAGTCACTAGCCAGAAGTGGTCTCACTCAGAGCCCCTAGTTCAAACCACACTGAGGGTGCTTAGGTGGTATCTGCATACCACTTATTACAATTCCCAGAGGCCAGGGACCCAGAGAACTGTTCAGTTGTATATTCCCAATACCACACTCAAGGAATACAATCAACTGATACTTGTTCAACAATGAGTAAATAACCAGCTGCTGCTGTTGCTGCTAAAATGCTTCAGTTGTGTCCGACTCTTTGCGACCCCATGGGCTGTAGGCAACCAGGCTCCTCTGTCCATGGGATACTCCAGGCAAGGATACTGGAGTGGGTTGCCATGCCCTCCTCCAGCGGATCTTCCCAACCCAGGGATCGAACCCACGTCTCTTACATCTCCTGCATTGACAGGTGGATTCTTTACCACTAGTGCCACCTGGGAAGCTCACCCACAATGTCACAGAGGGCTTTTCTTCAGGGCAGGACATGGAGGGGCACCAACCCTTAGGGTACACATGATTTCCCAGGTTTGGACAAAACGCAGCCCCTCTCCCTCCACCCAGAAGGAAACAGAACAATGTTTTAAAAAGCAAGTTGAGGGCTCTGGAGACAAGAACTCAGTCACTATTCACTACAAGAGAATCTACAATACTCTGAAATGGCAAGTTGAGAGAAAAACCCTCAGCTTTCTCATGAATCCTTCTCTGCATGGACAGAAGAAAAAAAAATAAATCATATCCAAGTATGAAGAATAAAAAGATTTTTTTAGGGTCATTTCCAACTTTAAATATACTATAGGCCCATGACCTCAAAGCAAAAAGGTCAAGAGCTCAGGAGCCTATAACCCCACAATGAACAGCATGCTTATTAACAGACCACTCAGGTGTGAAAATTGTGGGGAGAAGCCCACCCAGACGCACCCCTCTCAGGGTTCTGACCCTGCCTCAGAGTCAGCTGACCCCATTCCCGCTACCCCCTCTCCCTGCATGGGCGCAACTCCTAACGCAGCAGGACCCTCACATTCCCCCCTCCCACAGGCTCTTCTTTCTCTGGCTCTCCCAAGTTCCTGGCTGTTGTTTAGCAAGAATGCTGGAACTATTTCCAGATGCCACAGTCAGATCAAGACAACTCTCTATCTAAATATTCCTGTCTAATTTTGCACACAGCTCTTGTTTCAACTGACAAAGATAATGACTCAGTGTCCACAGCTCTTGATGGAAAATCATCCTGCCGAGTTTGGAGCTTCCCAATAATAAGCTTCTCTAAACTTCTTTTTGAGAAAGGAAGACTGACCTCCCTGTCCAGATTCTGTTCTGCAGGCAAGAAAGGGTACCCAAAAGACCCCCTAACAAACCAAGGAGTGTTATGGGAAAATCCTGATACATCCCCATAGGACCAATCAATGACAAGAAAAGGAAATCCACGGTATGGACTTGGGGTGTTTTTCCTGTCCAATAACCATTGTTTCTTCACTTTTCTGCATCCCCGTCAGTTTGTGACTTTGGAATTTGGGGCATAAATTCTGGGTTAAAGTGAAGACAAACTCTAGACTCAGAAGTAAGTGTCTTTCCCTGCAAAAACAAATGGCTCATTGTCTCCGACATTGTCTCTGATGCTTTGATCAACTGGAAAAGCACTCTACAAATTGTACATGTGTCCCTTCTGCACCAGTACACTTCTGGGTAGCCTCTTTCAGGAGGAGTACATGGTACAAGTAAATACACCTACATATATGTTTGAAATGCAGACACTTTCTCTCTGCAGACATGGGCCTAGCCCCCTCTCACATCATAAGACATAAGGGATGTCTCAGTAAATAAGTGAGGATGAACAAAGTATCACTTTGCAAAAGCCACTTATGGAAAACTGAATTGTCCTTTCAGTCACCACTGACAGCTTAAACCTCTTTGCTCACTGTTTACAAAACACCCCATGGTTATTTCACATGCATATCTCCCACAGTCTTGCAAACACCCCAAAGACAGAAACCACAAGTCTCCCACTTCTTTTGGGGCTTCCCAGGTGGCGCTAGTGGTAAAGAACCCACCTGCCAATGCAGGAGACATAACAGACCTGGGCTGGATCCTTGGGTTGGGAAGATCCCCTGGAGAAGGGCATGGCAACCCATTCCAGTAGTCTTACCTGGAGAATCCCATGGACAGAGGAGCCTGGCAGGCTACAGTGCATAGGGTCAAAAAGAGTCGGACACGACTGAAGCGACTTAGTATGCATCCCTGCTTCTTTTGTATTCTGGACTCAGTCTCTGCCATGCATTCAGCAGGCACAGCTAATGCCCATAGGTTTCTAACCTCCTATCTCACCCCTATCCCCCAGGTATGGAGCAGGGGGTAAGGAAATTCCCTTGAAGCCCAACCAACATGGCTTCTATCATTGTTTTGGGACAGAGAGCACAATGCTATCTGCTACCTAAACCTCTCAGCTACTCATGGACAGGTCCCAGGGGGGCCTTTGGCAGCATGGGAACTCTTACAGTTTTATCTCTGTGGTTCTCAATCAAGGTTGACTGAGTCCTCCAGGAGACATCTGGCAATGTGTGGAGACATTTTTGGTTGTCACAACTAGTGGGGGAAGAAGAGGGGGGTACTACTAGCATCTAATGGATAGAGGCCAGGGATGCTGCTGAAAATTAAGAAACCCTGGCTTATGTGACACACAGGAAGCATTCAGACCACCTTAATTCACTTTTCCTTTGAGTTGTCCAAGGTCAGGTCCAAAATCATAACCCTGTTTTGTCTGCATCATTTGCAAAGTTGAAAATGCCCAAAGCCATCATCAATCATAAAGGTGTTTCCCCTGAGAATCACCAGTTTCCCCACCCCTCCTCCCGCTTTGTACCTTCTCCAGAGATGGGCCCTCCTGCCAGCGTAACAACTGGCAAGCTGGCATCCTGCACGCTCAAATCCTTTAACAACAAGTTAGACCTGGCAGGTCCAACTCTTCAGTCTTCTGTCACGCACACCCAAGGCCCAAGTGAGCATGGACGAGTTTCCCAATGGGCTGCAGGCCCTACCTAGGATGAAAGGCTGCACAGAAGCCGCTCACCCTTCAGAGGACTGGCACCTGTCATCCAAATAGAGAGTTCCAGCATCCAGACCTGCCCCCCAGCAGCATTCTCCATCCCACAAGGTCCATGGGAGGACCGGCCTCCGTTTGGCAGAGGGGCAGGCACTGGGGAAAGGCACGACCATTGACAAGATCCCCAGCGTTTGAAGCTGCAGGAGGACGGGCCAAAGAAAAGGCAGCGGAGAACATAACCAAAAAGGACCCTCAGTCCCATGTTCATACAAAACCCTCACCAGTGAAACCCAACAGCTGGCTAGGGCCAAGGGCGTCAAAATCCTGACACAAACCTCGGGCCAGGGACAATTAGCGCCCCTGAGACAGTGCAAAGGGGTCTAGGCGTGAAGAGAAATGTCATCGTAAGAAAGCGAGGCAAGAAAGCAGTACTGGCAACCAAGAAACAAGGCATCAGGTCACCAGGGCTGCTAGGCGAGTTCCGAGGACCCAAGGCTCCGGCACGCAGCCTTCGCACCCTCCCCGAGACAGATATGGGCTGTGGGAACGGGGGTAGCAGACAGCCGTAGGCGCCCACCCTGCATTCTGAGGCGCGCCCACGGCGCCGTGGCCTGGAACTCCGGGCAAATGAAACTCGCAAAGGGGAAGCCGCTCTGTCACTTGAGGATGCAAGAAGGGCCCAAGCGGGAGGTGAGCCCTGCTCTGGCCTCAGGCAGACGGCGCCCAGGGCACGCGGCGCCCGGCGGGCAGCAGCCTTACCCGGCTGCAGGAAGCTAGGATCCGCGGTCACCTTCGCGCAGCCTCCGCGCGCTCGCCTCAGCGCTGGCGCCCGGCACGCGCTCCGGATCTGTTTACCAACTCGCCCGCGCCCGGAGACCCAGAGCCCTCAGCCCTGCCCCGCGGGCCACTCCCATTGGCTGCGCCGCCGCCTCCAGCCCAACGCCGCGCATCGCGGGGCAGCGTGCTCGGCCCGTGCGCTCGACCCGCGGCCAATGGGGTCTAAGGGCGGAGAGAGAGGAGCCAATGGGAGGCCCGCCAGCGCGCAGGGCCCCTCCCATTCTTCCCCTTGCTGCTGCCCTCTTCCCTAGTTAAAAAAGCCGAACTGAAGACCACGCGCTGGGTCTAGAGAGACATCTCGCGTGCTCCCGGAGACCTCAGTCTTCTCCAGACCGGACGGCAAACGCAGCTGCGGTGACCAATGTCGGCTGTCTTGTCCCGGGCTGATACTCCCCGGGCTTTCTAGAGGCCGAGGAAGGAGCCGTCGCGACTACAGCGGGCGGGCTCCGCGCTGGCCGTTTTGTAATGAGGAGAGGAGCCCTCTCCTGGTTCCCCAGAAAGGACTCACAGAGCTGGGAAGCCTTGCGGGCCTGCTGAATGCACGTCCGCCTCCGGCCCCCGGCCCCGCCCACTTGTCGCGTTTCGCTTTGGGCTGGCAGCGTTGGCCGGCCTCCCACGCCCCAGGCCGGGTCGCCCTAGCAGTGGCCCCAAAGCATGTGGGGTTATTTGCCTGGGTCCTCGTGGGGGCCCTAGGTAGAGGGGCCCCACCAGCACATGGAAGGAGCTACCCCGGAAGGAAGTGCGTGGACTGAAGTGGAGTGGCCCCAAGTCTACGCGTCAACCAGTGTTTCAGACCCGAGCCCCAAATGTCTGACAGTTTCCACTCCCTGATCATAAAGATAAATATTCAAGTCAAAGCATTGTCCTTTATGCTGAGCTGATTTTGAGGAATTAATATATAACATTATGCAAGCTAGTTTATTTTTTTAAGTTTTATTTTATATTGAAATATAGTTGAGTGAAAGAAGAGAGTGAAAAATTTGGCTTAAAGCTCAACATTCAGAAAACTAAGATCATGGCATCCGGTCCCATCACTTCATGGCAAATAGATGGGGAAACAGTGGAAACCGTGGCTGACTTTATTTTTCTGGGCTCCAAAATCACTGCAGATGGTGATTGCAGCCATGAAATTAAAAGACGCTTACTCCTTGGAAGGAAAGTTATGACCAACCTAGACAGCATATTAAAAAGCAGAGACATTACTTTGCCAACAACGGTATGTCTAGTCAAGGCTATGGTTTTTCCAGTAGTCATGTATGGATGTGAGTTGGACTATAAAGAAAGCTGAGTGCCGAAGAATTGATGCTTTTGAACTGTGGTGTTGGAGAAGCCTCTTGAGAGTCCCTTGGACTGCAAGGAGATCCAACCAGTCCATCCTAAAGGAGATCAGTCCTGGGTGTTCTTTGGAGGGACTGATGTTGAAGCTGAAACTCCAGTACTTTGGCCACCTGATGTGGAGAGCTGACTCATTTGAAAAGACCCTGATGCTGGGAAAGACTGAGGGCAGGAGGAGAAGGGGACAACAGAGGATGAGATGGTTGGATGGCATCACCGACTCAATGGACATGGGTTTGGGTGGACTTCGAGAGTTGGTGATGAACAGGGAGGCCTGGCGTGCTGCAGTTCATGGGGTCACAAAGAGTCGGACATGACTGAGTGACTGAACTGAACTGAATAGGGGTTGATTTACCATGTTGTGTTCAGATTCTTTTCCATTATAGGTCATTATAGAGTATTGAGTAGACTTCCCCTATGCTATATGGTAGGTCCTTGTTGATTGTATATAGTAGTCTGTATATATTAATCTCAGCCTCCTAATGAAACTGGTTTATTTTTATTATTAGTCAGAAAACTTGAAAGCCATTGTATACTGACGCCTGAAATGAAGGAGGGGGGAGAACTGAAAAAAAAAGAAGTGTGAAGTGTGTTAGTCCCTCAGTTGTGTCCAACTCGTCACACCCCATGGAGCCCACCAGGCTCCTCTGTCCATGAAATTCTCTAGGCAAGAAATGGGTGGGGGGGGTATTAAAAATAACAGAATTCAGATGTGAACCTAACTTCACAGTTTGGACCAGAGCTGCGGCAACATGTACCCTGGAGGGCAGAACAGAGCCTGCGGGTCCTGGGTGGGGGAGCTGTGAATTTCCATGGCCTGATCACTGGGGTGCTGGATCTCCTCTGCAGAAACGTTCATATACTCTCTTGCCAGTCCAAGTTCTGCCCCAACCCCCCAATCTTCTGCACACAAAATAGAACATGTTTTTTTGAGAGATAATTAAGGAGTTTTTGACAAGTTTCAAGGAACTGCCACAAATAGTACAGGGCTAACTGGGACCTTGCCTTGAATAGGAAACTGGCTCCCTTTTAGCACACTGAAGAGAAAGTTTCAGCCCCTATTTGGGCCTTCAAAGGGTGTTCATTGCTCCCTCCCAAGCTAACTGTTCCCTTAACTGCCTGCATTCCTTCAACTCCTGCCAGCTTAGTGACCCTCCATCACTGCCCATGGGATGGTGGAGTCCCTGGTTCATCCCTTCCTGTAGTGTACAATACAGACCCTACCTCCATCAGACTTCACTTGGATGAGGATGTGATTTTCATCAGCTCCAGCTTCTGCCTTTGAAAGTGGAGAGAGGATGTGGTTCCTTGTGGGAGGGAATTGGTTGCTTCCAGGCCAATTCAGTCTCACTCCGCTAGCAATGCCAGGGTTAACTTTTCTCTTCCCAGGTGGCACTAGAGGTAACAAAACAAAACAAAAAACCCGCCTTCCAATACAGGAGTCAAGACAGGCTTGGATCCCTGGGTAGGGAAGATCCCCTGGAGGAGGGCATGGCAACCCACTCCAGTATTCTTGCCTGGAGAATCCCATGGACAGAGGAGCCTGGCGGGCTACAGTCCATAGGGTCACAAAGAGTGACTACTGAATAACTTAGCACACACAGAGTACCTGAAGACCAGCATAACCCACTACCATAAACATTAGTTTTTCATCAGAGACTACCACTAGTTTATGCAAAGAAGGAATCTTCATCAGATTGATATTATTTTGATCTTACTCCTTGTGAATAATGACCTCAGCTTTTTTATGCTAAAAACACATTTCTTTCCTGACCTGATTTTTTATTGCAAAGATTCCTCCATTACTTCAAGTTAAAGATTCCTTCAAATTATTTTTTAGTTACACTAATGGCATGGTAGTTAGGTTTTTTTTTCTTTTTTTTAAAGAGTTCTTGTGCTTTAGATATACACACTGAATTATTTCCAAGTGAAATCATAACTATGTGGGATTAGCTTCAAAATACTACAAAATACTACAGGGCTGAGAAGTCATAAGTTGATAATTAAAGAAGGAGAATGATGGATATACTGGGGTTCATATTCTGTGTTTGTTTGAATTCTTCATAAAAAAAGTTAAAAAAGAAATTGGGCCAAAAAAACAAAAACAAAAACCCAGTTGGAAGATAATACTAATGCAGGCAGGGTGAATAACAAGAAAACAAAGAAAGATCAGTTACTACTCTTTTAGGTATAAAAGAGTTACATTACAAAGTAAGAGCAAGGATGAATCTAACTGTAGCTGATAAAAAGACAGCCAGAAAATTCAAAATTAGCAAAAAGTCAATTGAAGCATGGATTTTATTCACTACGTACCTTGCTCTGAGTGTCTGAGCGCCTGAGGTGTTAGTGATTATATGATACACCATCTTATTTATCGACTTTTTTTTCCCAAATTTATCTTAAACTTCTAAAAATTTAATTTTTATCTTTTCTAGTGGACATAATATATTAATACAGTGTTACTCAATACCCACAAGTATGTGTATACATACATACACACGTATATATAGGCATATTTTCCCAGTAACCAAAGATGCCGATTCCTGGGACATTTGGGTAAGAAGCAAGGTGCTGTAATAATTCCCTTCTGATCTCAAAATTTCTTCCTTAATAACAGTGACAGAGAAGGCAATTATCAATTTTTCTCACTCTGCTCAATTAGTGTTATCAGCACACAAACCTGTTAACTATCTCTCACTCTTCATCCAACTTCCATTTCTCTTCTCCCATTTTCAGCAAACTCATGAAAGAATTATATTTTTCTTTTTTAAGAAAAAATAATTTTCTCCCCCTCTTTTTTTTCCATTCTACTTGGGCCAATCTAGTCTGCCTTACGCCCCACCCTGCCTGTAAAACTGCTCACCAGTGATCTCCAAGTTGCCAAATCAAGCAGTCAGTCCTCAGATTTCATCATAGATAGATCTCTATCAGCAGCATTTGACACAGCTGATCACTCCCTGCTTTTTTTCTTAGCCATTGCCTGAGGTATAATTAACATAATCCTCTAGTTCAGATTAATTCTAACTTAATTTCAATAATATTTTCAAAAATATAATTTCAATAATATACAAAAACTTTGTATGTTATATATATATATATATACACTCACACACACGCACATATGGTTCATTCTCCCCTTTCTTTTGTGCTGTTATCATACAAGTTATATCTCTGTTCATGGTATGCCCACCCCCACAGATTTATCATTGTTGCTTTACGCAGTTATTGTATTTTTTTTGGCTGCACTGGTCTCAGTTGCGCCACTCGGGATCTTTGTCAAGTCATGTGGGAGCTTCCGTTGCCGTGCATGTACTCTCTAGTTGTGGCATGTGGGCTCTCTAGTGGTTGTGCGTGGTCCCAGTTGCTCCGCAGCATGTGGGTTCCTGGTTTTCCGACCAGGGGTCAAACCCATGTCCCCTGAATTGCAAAGAAGACTCTCAACCACTGGATCACCAGGGAAGTCCCTGCAGTGATTTTTTAAAATCAGGTGAAATGACCAACAGAAATCGACCTTTGCTGCCCTTTTTATGTTTACCTGTATAGTTTCTTTCACCCTTTTCTATATTTCACCATGCGGATTTGCGTTATTGTTCTTTTATCTCTGCCTGATGGACGCTCTTTCTTTCTTACAGAGTGTATAAACTAGTGATGAATGACCGTGGTTTTGTTTATTTATATAGAATGTTGGATTGGCAGGGTTTTTTTCCTTCCGTACTTTAAATATATTATGCCACAGCCTTCTGTCTTCCACGTGTCTGATGAGAAATGAGATGTTAATCTTATTAAGGATCTTTGTGCTTGATGCTTTGTGAGTTGCTTCTTTCTTGCTATTTTTAAGACTCTCTCTCTGTCTTTTGACAGTTTGATTATCATGTGTCTAGGTGTTTATCCTGTGTGTGTGTGTGTGTGTGTGTGTGTGTTCATCCCTCAGTCATGTCCAACTCTTTGAAAGACCATGGACTGTAGCTTACAAGGCTCCTCTGCCCATGGAATTCTCCAGACAAGAATACTGGAGTGGGTTGCCATGCCCTCCTCCAGGGGATCTTCCCAACCCAGGGATTGAACCCAGATCTCCTATACTGCAGACAGATTCTTTACCATCTGACCATCAGGGAAGCCCTGTGTTTATCCTATCTGAGTTTAGTGTGGAGTTATGTGGAGTTCAGTGTGCTTTTTGGACATATAGACTAATGTTTTTTTAATCAAAATTGGGAAGTTTTCTGCCATTATTTTCTCTAAATACTTTTTCTGTTCCCTTTTTCTCTCTCTTCACCTTCTAGAACTCCCATTCTATGTATGTTGCTATATTTGATGACATCCGACAGATTTCCGAGGCTCTGCTAATTGTTTAAAAATTCTTTTTTTTTCTCTCTTTCTTTTCTTCAAACTGGATCATCTGAATTGGTTCCTGTTTTCAAGTTCATTGATTCTTTTTCTTGCCTGTTCAAATCCCATGTTGAGCTCCTGTAGTAAATTTTTCATTTTAGTTATTATATTTTTCAACTCTAAAGCTTCTATTTGACTATTTTCTTTATAATTTCTATCTTTTTATATTCCTTATTTGGTGAGGTATCATTTGCATATAAACCCAGGGTTTGTTATTGTTGCTGCTTATTGTTCTTTGTTTAGTGATTTTTCTGAACTAATTCTATAAAGTCTGATTTTGTTGCGTATGGCCACTGATGTCTCTACTCAGTTAACTTAAGGTCAACTAATGATAAGACAGATTTCCTTAAATGCCTGGAACTAATAAATCATCCAGTGTTTGTTGAGAGACTCTGTGTGCATGTTGGGGCATGCTTTCAACACTCAACCAGGCAGTTGACAACTCTTCCTTAATCTAACTTCCTGCTTGTGCGGAGTCTCACAGTCACAGGTGAGATCTTAGGGCCTTCCCTAAGCATATGCCCAGCCCTGCCATGTGTGTGGCCTTCTAGAGTTCCAAGAATAGGTCAGTTTTTCACAGTCCCTGTGGATATCTCATTCCTCAGCTCTCCTTAAGCTTTTTAAATAGTCTATTATTTGTCTCAACTGTGATCCACTATATCAGGCAGCTGCAAAGATAAAACACGTCTGTAATTTTTTTTTTTTTTTTTTTTGACAAATGCTTCTTAGGAAAAAATGCTTTTCACACTGAGTAAGCTCGAGTCAGGTCACAGACAGCCTTGCAAGTGGTGTTTTCCAGAGAAGTACCAGACAAGTAGAATAATGACGATTCTCTGAGAACTGGCTTTGAAAAGTTCCAGCTCTATTATGCTCCCTGAGCCAGTTTGAACCGGGAATGTCAACTGTTATATTCCAAACTACTACCTAGCTCAGCCGTTTGTTTTAGTAAACACTCCCCAGGTTAGTGTAAGCCTTTGGTTAGTTTGCAGAGTTCTGAAAAGAAGATTTTGAATATTTTTGCCAGTTTGTAATTTTTTTGTGGAGGACAGAATTTTCAAATGCCCTTCCTTTGCCATTTCCACTCACTCTTGAAAGTTTTTTCAGTTTAGCCCCTGGAACATTATACTCTCTTGTCTATCTTTCTGAGAACCAGCCTTTTAGCCTCAGTTGCAATTGCTGCTCCTCCTCATCGTCCTAACTTGTAAATGTTGGAGGGCCTCAGGACTCAATCCTTGTATCCCCTTCTCTGTCTACACCCACTCTCTGAGTGAGCTCATCCACTTCCCATAACCTGAAAACTTCCAAATTTGTAATCTCAGGCATTGACCTCTTTTTCATACTATAAGGATCTTCACTATGGTGTCCACTGGGTAACAAACTCAAAAAAGTGTCCAAAACTGAACCCTTGATCTACCACCCCATTCCTGCTCCTTCCTTAAGACGCTGCCTCAAATAAATGACCTTCATTCAGTGCTCAGACCTAAAACCCTGGCATTCTCCATGTCCACTCTTTCTTTCATACCTCACATCAAATCCATGAGCAAATTCTTCTACTCCATCTATAAAATACACCCTGAATCAGCCAATTTTTGCCTCAGTATCACTGCCATCCTAGTTGAAACCAACATATTTTTTCACCTGAATTATTCTAAATAGCCAATGAACTGGTGTTGTTTCCAAAAATCCCCTTAGAGTGATCCTTTTCTGTTTGTCTCTTTGTTGGAAAGGAAAAGTCAGATCATGTTATTTCTAAATTCAAACCCCTCTGATGGTTTCTCATCTCACTCAGAATGAAATCCAAAATCATTGCATTACTTTACAAGACCCAGCATGATCTTACCACCAGGTATCTTTTAAACATTTATGGAGTTTTTTTTAAATCACTTTATTTGTTTGTTTGGTTTTGGCTATGCTAGCTCTTCATTGCTGCCAGACTTCTCTCTAGTCCCCAGCAGCAGCTACTCTTTGTTGTGATGTGTGGGCTTCTCATTGCAATAGCTCCTCTTGTTGCGGAGCACAGGCTCTAGGGCACTCGGGCGTCAGTCGTTGCAGCACATGGGCTCAATAGTTGCGGTTCCCAGGCTCTAGAGCACAGGATCAGTAGTTGTGGCACACAGGCTTAGTTGCTCTGAGGTACGTGGGATCTTCCCAGATCAGGGATCAAAACCTGTGTCTCCTGCATTGGTGAGTAGATTCTTTACTACTGAACCACCAGGAAAACGCCTCAGATGTTATTTTGAACTGCCCTCTCCTCTAATTTTATTCCAACCAAAAAAGGCTTCCTTTCAGCATTCTCCTAACATCCCGAGAACAGTCCCATGTGAGACATTGCACTTTGCCTGGAATGCTCCTCCCTAGACATCCTCTTGGCTCACTCCCATGCTTTATGGGGTTCTCTGACAAAATGTCATTAGGGAGTCCTTTCCTAATCATCCTACCAAAATATGACCCATCCTATTCCTTAACTTTGGAGAAGGCGATGGCACCCCACTCCAGTACTCTTGCCTGGAAAATCCCATGGACAGAGGAGCCTGGTAGGCTGCAGTCCATGGGGTCGCTAGGGGTCGGACACGACTGAGCGACTTCACTTTCACTTTTCACTTTCCTGCATTGGAGAAGGAAACGGCTACCCACTCCAGTGCTCTTGCCTGGAGAATCCCAGGGACGGGGGAGCCTGGTGGGCTACCGTCTATGGGGTTGCAAAGAGTCGGACACGACTGAAGCAACTTAATAGCATTCCTTAACTTGTCCTAAGAGGACTCTCTAGTCCCTTATCTTGTTTTCTAGTTCTTCCTAGAACTTTTTTATCACCTAACATTATACCAACATCTGTTGGATCATCAAAAAAGCAAGAGAGTTCCAGAAAAACATCTGCTTTATCGACTATGCCAAAGCCTTTGACTGTGTGGATCACAACAAACTATGGAAAATTCTTCAAGAGATGGGAATACCAGACCACCTTACCTTTAACATATATGTAGAGTACATCATGTGAAATGCTGGGCTGGATGAAGCACAAGCTGGAATCAAGATTGCTGGGAGAAATATCAATAACCTCAGATATGCAAATGACAACATCCTTATGGCAGAAAGTGAAGAAGAACTAAAGAGCCTCTTGATGAAAGTGAAAGAGTAGAGTGAAGAAGTTGGCTTAAAACCCAACATTCAGAAAACTAAGATCATGGCATCTGGTCCCATCACTTCATGGAAAATAGATGGGGACAGTGAGAGACTTTATTTTGGGGGCTCCAAAATCACTGTAGATGGTAACTGCAGCCCTGAAATTAAAAGACACTTGCTCCTTTAAAGAAAAGCTATGATCAACCTAGACAGCATATTAAAAAGCAGAGACATTACTTTGCTGACGAAGGTCCATCTAGTTGAAGCTGTGGTTTTTCTAGTAGTCATGTATGGATGTGAGAGTTGGACTATAAAGAAGGTTGAGCACCGAATAACTGATGCTTATGGACTGTGGTGTTGGAGAAGACTCTTGAGAGTCCCTTGCACCGTGAGGAGATCCAACCAGTCTATCCTAAAGGAAATCAGTCCTGAATATTCATTGGAAGGACTGATGCTAAAACTGAAACTCCCATACTTTGGCCACCTGATGCGAAGAAATGACTCATTTGAAAAGACCCTGATGCCGGGAAAGATTGAAGGCGAGAGGAGAAAGGGGATGACAGAGGATGAGATGGTTGGATGGCATCACCGACTCGATGAACGTGAGTTTGAGTAAGCTCCAGGAGATAGTGATGGGCAGAGAAACCTGGCGTGCTGCTTTTTGTGTCCATGGGGTCGCAAAGAGTTGGACACGACTGAGCGACTAAATTGAACTGAACTAAACATATTATCCATTTGTCTGTATCCCCCAACTGGAATGTAAGTTTTAGAGAGCAAAATCTTTGTTTCTTTCGTTCCCCATTGTACTTCCAGAACCTAGAACAGTTCCTGGCAGATAGTAAGTGCTCAATGAATATTTATGGCTAAGAACATTGACCCTGGATCCAGAATGTCTGGGTTAGAATCCCCACTCTGCTACTTACTTGTGAACCTGAGTTAGTTACTAAACTTTTCTGAGCCTCAGTTCCCTCCTTGGTAAAATGAAGGTAATACTAGTATTTATATGTAATAGAGTTGTTGAGGATTAATGAATTAACATATGTAAAGTACATAATATGGTGCCTATCATGTAGTACACATTATATAACTTTAGTTATTATTTTTACTTAATAAATGACTGATAAACCCAACATTGTAATATGTATTTGGCAAGATAGTGTATTGATATCAATTTTTTGTCTAAATTGTTACCATACATAACCTCAAAATGACTTCTAGATTTTGAAATGAAAAAAATTAAAAAGGACCACATTTTCTGAAATTTCGTCTAATTTATTAGCTATGGTGTTTCAAATACTTTTAGACCGTCCTGGTATTACTAACCCATAGTAAAAGTCAACTAGTTTACTTAATAATTGCATCTTTATTTCTAAATAAGTCAAAGTTTAGTCTTTATTCATAATACCCAGAAAATTAATTTGTATACGGGTTGCAGTATTTTCTCTTTAACACTAGATTTTAAAGTAAAAAAGCTTAATTTTCAAGAAGTTGATAAATCATAACTTTCAGGCCTGGAGAAAAGATTCTGAGACATATTTCTAGAATTATGGTTTTCTTGCTCTACATTACCTAGTAGTGTTCAACATCAGTATTTTTTTTTTTGATTCTGTTAAAGCAAAAAGAATTTATGATACTTGTTTAAAGATAGTAAAGCAGACATCATTCAGGGCCATTGCTGTAGGTATGGGACCACTGCAGTAGGAATTTGCAGAGGGGAGAGACTGGGCTCAACTCTGAATACAGCATGGACAAATGGGAGTTTATAGCCAAGAAGCAGGGTTGGGGGTTGGAGTAGGAAGTTCTCAGTGTATGGAAAATCACTAAGAGGAAACATTAAGGGTAAAGGCTGCTGCAGCTGCTAAGTCACTTCAGTCATGTCTGACTCTGTGCAACCCCAGAGATGGCCTCCTATCAGGCTCCTCTGTCCCTGGGATTCTCCAGGCAAGAACACTGGAGTGGGTTGCCATTTCCTTCTCCAATGCATGAAACTGAAAAGTGAAAGTGAAGTCGGTCAGTCGTGTCCAACTCTTAGCGATCTCATGGACTGCAGCCTACCAGGCTCCTCTGTCCATGGGATTTTCCAGGCAAGAGTACTGGGGTGGGGTGCCATTGCCTTCTCTGAGGGTAAAGGCAATTCTAGCTAAATTAACCTAAAAGGATTCTTGCTGAAGGCGGGCTCCGGTGATCAATGCACACCTGGGGGATCGTGGCAGATGAGCAGCCTGATCAGGTATCAAGAGTGATCAGATAGGGAAGATGGGGGTTCTTGCTAAACTGACTTAGCTGGGTTCTTGATAAAACTGGATTTTACAAGGAAATACACAGATGGGCCTAGGAGATTTAGGAGCCTGACTAAAGTTTGGTCAAGCAAAGCATCTTTGTCAATTCCTGGACCATTTCGCATATATTTTAAACCACACGTGGTTAAGAATAAAAACAACTCATAACTGTGTGATGGTCAAAACCGCCCACTCAGGAGGAGTGGGAAGATGCCTGAGCAACTGGGTCACAGGCTGCACACCCCTCTCCACAGGCTGCCTGGGGTGCACACCCACACCCCCAGGGCTCTATTACAGGAAAACAATCACTTAGTACCTATTTTATTCCTTAGCTGTAACAAAGTAGGAATTAAAACAAATTCCACTCTTCTTTAAGTACATGAATTTCCCACGACACCTTCTCAAACTACTGTGGGAATGCTGGATAAGGTGAAAACTTCTTTTTCCTATTTTTATAAACTTATGAACATTTCAATAGATTTCAGTCTTCCACTGTGCATGCTAAGTCACCTCTGTCACGTCCAACTCTTTTCAACCCAATGGACTGTAGCCCACCAGGCTCTCTGTCCATGGGATTTCCCTGGTACGAATACTGAAGTGGCTTGCTATTTCCTTCTCCAGGGGATCTTCCAGACCCATAGATTGAAACTGCTTTTCCTGCATTGCAAGCAGATTCTTTACCACTAGCAAAATGCATTCACGTGATTTTTTAAAAAAACTATTTGAAAAGGTTTGTGTGAAAATTCTCCCCCTGTTCCATCTCTCTTTCAATCACTCGCCAACCCAATGCCCCCACACCCATACAACCTCCCCACTCAAATACAACCACTGTTCTTAAGATTTTTTTCTCTGTTTCCAAAATGTCTTTAGATATATATAAAAGCAAATACAAACATAAAACCTCGTATATTATACTAACAGTCACACTCTACACTACATTCTCTTTTTTTATTTAAGATTATGTATAGCTTGAAGCTCTTTCCAAATTAGTACATGGAGAAGCGTCCTCACTCTTTGTTCAGTATTATGTTACGAGCATGAACCGTAATTTATTTATCCAGGCTCCTACTGATGTTCATCAGACTGTTTCAGTCCTTGTGTTATTTCAAACAGTGCTGCAGTGAATAATCCTGTTTTCAAAATGTGATTAATTTGGGCCTAAGCAAAGCTGGGTTGGCACACCAAGAGAGCAGTGCCAGTGCAGAGCCCACAAGTGCCCTCACTGTGCTCTGAGGCCTGACACCATGACTCACTGGCTCCAAGATTAGTCACGTAAGCCCAGACACCCCAGGGTGAAAACGGATCATCTCTGGAGCACCAGGGATGTGCCATCACAGGCCGCAATCTGAGGAGGTCTCGGGACTCAGAAAAGTCCAACCCAGTCCACTAACGGAATAAATGTAAGGGGTTCCCAAACCTTTTCCACTAGGGAAAGACTAATGACTGTAATTAGCTGACTGCACAATTAGAAGTGATTAAGCCTGTTACAGAAGAGGCTCAGATCCCCACAGCTGGAAGCATCCCAGCGTGGCCAGCTGGAAAGGTTTACCGCTTTCCTCTCTGTTTTCTTAGACTATACTTGTAGCACATGTCTACCCTCACAGTAGGGGTATTATTTTTCTTTTCCATATTAGTTTCTTTTCAACATACTGCCGCATATGGACATTAGCCAAGTGTGCCAAATCGTCAGTTTAATTTTTCTACTTTAAAACTAAAATATAGAATTCCTTGGCAGTCCAGTGACTAGGACTCGGCACTTTCACTGCCAGGGGCCTGGGTTCAATTCCTGGTCAAGGAATTAAGATCCCACAAGCTATAAGGAGTGGCCAAAACATAAAAGTTGAAATATAATTTATATGCAGTACAATGCACCGATGTTAAGTCTGTAGTTTATAAGTTTCATAAATGAATATGTCAGGTAACCAACACCCCACTTAAAATATAGGAGAATTTGTTCCCTCCAAAAAGTCCTTCATGCCCTTTTTTCCGTCACCCCCTTCCTTGCTCCAGGCAACTGTTGTTTGCATGTGAAAGTCAGGCCAACCCCACCCCCCGTTAAAAAGAGTAGGTAATTCATTCTCTTGTCCTTAAATTCGCAAGTGGGTCTGGGCAGCCATCCTAGTCGCTGAATATGTATTTTACTTTGTTTTCCTTCAAACAGTCACTGAATACTTTTTTAAAACTCCTAAAAAATTCACTTAAGTTTAGGAGTAGTTTCCAGACTCAGGGCCAAGTTTGCAGACTAGAGCAGCAACAAACACACCGGAAGCTGAGAACCAGAAGCAGAGCCTGCCTGTGTGTCAGCCTCTTGCACCACGTCCTTCTGAGCTTTCCAGGGGCAGGGTTTAAGAGAGTGGGGCTGCAAAGGGAAGTTAGAAAAGAGAGGAACAGTGTGCCCCCAAACAGAAAGAGCCATCTACAGGCAGGAATGTCAATCAAGGCAGGTAGAAGGGCTGCAAGAAAAAAAACCCCAACCTAAAGGAGAGGACAGACCAAGGGCACACACAGGGGCTCCGTTTTGCCAATGACCAAGAAGGCTGAAAGTCAGCGTGAACTTTCAGTAAGAGTGCAGGGGGGCCTGCTTCCCTTGGGTGAAATAAACAATCTGTGGAAGAGACTAAGGTGTCAACCTGCAAGTCTGGGTAGGGCAGCGGGTCCCACTGGCAAATGAACTTTGGGTGTTATTTTCTTTCTCTGTGCCAGTAACAGAGGTGTCAGACAGTCACCGTGGTAATGGTAAAGCATCTCACATAGTTGTCCCCACCCCAAGGATCCCAGGAGTGAGTGTGTGTGCTGGGAAATGTATGCAGGGAGGCAATCATTAAAGGGAGTGCTGCTGCTGCTGCTGCTGCTGCTAAGTCCCTTCAGTCGTGTCCGACTCTGTGCGACCCCAGAGATGGCAGGCTCTTCTGTCCCTGGGATTCTCCAGGCAAGAACACTGGAGTGGGTTGCCATTTCCTTCTCCAACGCATGAGAGTGAAAAGTGAAAATGAAGTCGCTCAGTCGTGTCTGACTCTTCGCGATCCCATGGACTGCAACCCCTCCAGGCTCCTCCGTCCCTGGGATTTTCCAAGCAAGAGTACTAGAGTGGGGTGCCATTGCCTTCTCCGAAAAGGGAGTGCAGAAAGCTGTAATGTTACAGGGCTTGTAGCTAAGAAGGAAAAATTCCTGCCTCCTGATGCCTTAGACCCCAGGGAAGTATAGCGGGTGGGAGTTATGCATCCACATGGAGACCCCAAACTACCTCTTACCCAGAGTCCCTGGGAGGGTGGAGGAGCCGCGAATTTAACTGAGGGGCAGAGCTCCAAGATTATGGTCCTGGACCACCGGTGGGGAATGCTGTTCCCCAAACTCAAGGTGACAGGACTGGAATTGTCTTTCCTGGGGAGCCACAGAGACCTGGGGACTCATATGGCCACTAGACTGACCAGAGACCAGTAGTCCTTGCTTACACGTGAAAGTCAGACCAACCCCACCCACTGCCTTGGACTGTGTAAGCCTTTGGGTTTGAAGAAGAGCAAGTGAAGTAACCCCATGGAGGAGACTATGAAGTTCCTGCTAACCATGCAAATGGGGTATTGATTAATTAATTAATTTTCTTTACAGGAGAAAAGAAAAGGTTTGTTTTGCACCCTAACTTTGTGGGGTGGTCATCCCATGTACTCAGGTATCACCTGAACTCCAAGACCTTTTTGTAGTGGGGTAACATGTCCTGCCTTTGCAGCATCTCTAGAACTTGAGCTCCAACTGTTGCCTTGCTTCCAATGTCCTCCCTTCCTACCTGTAATCTCTAAAATGCTGCTTATTCTTTAAGACCTAATTCCAGTGTAATTTTCTACATGGTACTCTTCTGATCACCTCACCCAGAAACAGTCTGACTCTCTCCTTTACGTTCTCCATTACCTTTCTAGTACTTTGTTTTAGCATTTGCATACCTCTTTCATCTTGTCTTTTTATACCTAATAAATTGTAAACTGCATATCTTAATACCTCCTATAGTGCCTTGTACCTAGCAAGTAGTCCTTATATTAAAAAAAATTTTTTTTTAATTGCTACAAAGTTGTGGTAGACATTGAGAGTGTCTTTGCCACACCTCTTGTCCCCTCCCCACTGTGTAATCACCATAAGGTGAGTGGGATTGACCTTACCTGATTCCAGGGGCAGTCCCTTGTGGTGTATGCCAATTCCAACAAACTTGCCAAAGTGATAGGTTTTTGAGCCTGAGCCAGACAGAATATGGCACACCCATAGTGATCGGTCCTTAGGGTGAGTCAATCAGAACGAAGCATGGCACTCACCCACAATGGCTACAGGCAGCAGTAGTCTTTCTCTCCCTGGACTAATTGTCAAGCAATTTTGACTGAGCTGTTCAATTCCAACTGGGCTGCTATTCACAGGCATCTTGAACCCAGTAAGAAAGTCAGCCTAAAAAGGAATTGGGCCCACAAAGGTGGGCAGGGCAGAGAGAGTCAGAGATGGAGCCAGACCCCTGATTAACCCATTTTAGAAGGCTTCCCTAACTTAACTGTAGTCATCTGAACTAATAAATTCTCTTCATGGTTTCTCCTACTTGCAACCCAAAGCATCCCAGCCAGTGCATTGGGAAGGCAGCCCCACAGTGAGCATTCTAGGTTCATACATGTTGTGTGCACACGCTCCCCACCCTCCAGCCTGAATCTTCCTAGGGAGAGGGAAAAATATACACCTCTCCAGTTCCTGGGATGGGGGCAACATCTGGTTTTATAAAACTACACATTTTAAAGCTTTTGCAAATAATTACCAAAATGTGGAACTGATGTTTTTGATAAGTTTTAACTAATTTCTGTATTAAAAACAATTTGCAATTATAACCTAAATTTTTAAGAATATCTCAGACTCTAACAACTAGTAATTAACTACACATTTTTTTTCTTAAAAAAATAAAATCATGTACTGTTTGGGACTCTGTAACAGTACTTAGAGTAATAGAATCAGCTTTTAGCTTTTTGTGAAATTTGTACTTTCAACATCTTTCTTAGAAGATGAAATGGGGTTGAAATAATTGGAAGGCGATCTTGACTTTTTCTTGGTCAAGGTTTCATGCCTTGACCTTATTTACAATGTTAAGGTCTTCTAGTCTGCTGGTTCACTTGCTTTCTTGGCAAGCATCATCCTTAAGTCTCCTCTCTAGGGGCTTAGCTGCTTGTGACCTGGGACCACATCTTGTGCCTCTTTCATAACCAGTGTCTTCCTCCTGCCATGAGGAGTTCTAGAGCTTCCCAAATGCTGGTGAATGGCCCATGGAAATTTCCACAGCAGCTGCCTAGCCCTGGCCCCCCCACCTGGGCCCTGGCCTACAAGTCCTACAGCCCAAGGACACTGAGCCTGGCTCTGGGTCAGGCCTGTGGTCTATTTATGACTTTTTATCTCAGGCTTTGTGCCTTGGCACTTTGCACTCAAGAAACTTCCGCCCCTCCTCACCAGTCAACACACGTCCTTATCTAGAGAAGAGAACAGTGGGGTGATAAACAAACTCTCTTTCTCCACGGCTACCCAGATGGCCCCAATGTCTCTCTGCCTTTGGTTCATTCCTCTTGTTCAGGGGCCCAGATCCTTTCATGGGAGCAAAGAAAACCTTCTGACATTCAGATAAAATATCTTTATGAACACTGATGGGATTGTTGATGAATTTGTTTCTCACATGTGTCCCATTAGTGTGTTAGTATTAGTCACTCATGCATACGTGCTAAGTTGCTTCAGTCGTGTCCAACTCCTTGTGACTCTATGGACTGTAGCCCGCCAGGCTCCTCTGTCCATGGGATTCTCCAGGCAAGAATACTGGAGTGGGTTGCCATGCCCTCCTCCAGGGGATCTTCCCTGCCCGGGGATTGAACCCGAGTCAATTATGCCTCCTGCATTGGCAGGTGGGTTCTTTACAACTAGCGCCACCTGGGAAGCCCACGTTAGTCCCTCAGTCGTGTCCACCTTGTTGTGACCCCATGGACTGTACCTTGCCAGGCTCCTCTATCCATGGGACTCTCCAGACAAGAATACTGACTTGGGTAGACATTCCCTTCTCCAGAGGATCTTCCTGACCCAGAGATTGAACCCAGGTCTCCTGTATTTCAGGCAGACTCTTTACTTTCTGAGCCACCAGAGAAGCCCTCCCTTTACTAGGGAAAATTTGTCTCCCAAGTGGAAGGAACCTCTCGCTCACTCCCACCGGGTATAGTCCTGAGCTCAGCTCAGGGGCAGAACTAGTCACTGATGGATCCCAAACAGCTCAGGGAAGAGCTGGCTCAGGAGGTACTAGGAGCACACAGGGCCTGAGGAGCTGTCCTGCTTCCAGCCCTGTAGCATTGCTCTCTCCTCTCGGGCGTGGAGCGAGAACGAGGGACCAGGAGCCAGAGAACCTGAGAACAGACCAGAGCTCTACAATTACATCAGGTAGGTCTCTTGGGTACCTTACGTAACCTCTCTGGGCCTCAGTGTTCTAAGGTGCCAAATACCTGAGCTACCTACTTAATTCTTAATTTAATCTTGTGATATTACCACACTTTTTTTTTGTTTTTAGCAATGACCATGTTTATTATCTGACTCAGATGTCAGCTGAAGCCTCCTGGAATAAGATTGGTTCAATCATCCATTCCACATCCTATGGAAGCCTAAAATCCTGCCCCCCAAGTTTGGCCAATTCCCAGGAGACCAGGGTGGAAGGTGCGAGGAGGCTTATGTACACAGTCACCTCTGGCCCTGAGCCCCTGAGAGTGCTGAGGCCCACCAATTTGTGGACAGTCTCACCATCTGTGTACCGTCCCTAGGCAGAGCTGTGCTGACCCCTTTGGGGAATGAAAGGGATCTATGTGACGTCGGACGAAAGAGTAGACACCGCTGTCCTTAGAAGTCTTTTAGCTACCCCATTCTATGAGGACTTCTATCAGCTGATTGCCTCATGGAGTTTCCAGTTAGTGGATTTCTTTTTTTCTCCCTTACTTTCTCATCTCTAGGGCTTTACTGGTGGCTCAGATGGTAAAGCATCTGCCTGCAATGCAGGAGACTTGGGTTCAATCCCTGGTTCGAGAAGATCCCCTGGAGAAGGAAATGGCAACCCACTCCAGTACTCTTGCCTGGAAAATTCCATGGACTAAGGAGCCTGGTAAACTACAGTCCATGGGGTCGCAAAGAGTGGGACATGACTGAGTGGCTTCACTTTCTTTCTTATCTCTCCCCCTTATCCCTTCTCTTTGAGACTGCCTCCAGAATACCAAATGCTTCTTACTGTATTCTGTGGAGTCATTTATTTCTCTACCATTCCTTCTGCCAAACTCAGCCTTTCAAACTAATCAAGGTGTGAAATAATACAGCAAGATCAACTGTCCTTATGTACCAGGCAATTGGGGCTATATGTGTTTTCTTATCACTCTATTAACAGCATCTGCTAAATTCTTGCCTAAATGACAATTCCATTCCTTAGAAAGCAGAGAAAATAAACAGGAGCAGCATTTCGGTTCTAATTCTGCACAACCTGGGGAGGTTGCTCATCAGGGGAAAATGACAGAAATCTCACTGTCACGCAGGAGTGTATGACCGCGGGGAAGGCCTGCTAGATGGTCCAGTGTGTGCCAAGACTCAAGAAGGAGTTGTTGTTGTTCAGTTGCTCAGTTGTGTCTGACTCTTTGCGACCCCATGCCAGGGAGGGTCTGCAGCATGCCAGGCTTCCCTGTTCTTCACTATTTCCCAGAGTTTGCTCAAACTCATGTCCATTGAGTTGATGATAGCATCCAACCATCTCATCCTCTGTTGTCCCTTTCTCCTCCTGCCTTCAATCTTTCCCAGCATCAGGGTCTTTCCCAATGAATTGGCTCTTTGCATCAGGTGGCCAAAGTATTGGAGCTTTAGCATCAATCCTTCCAGTGAATGTTCAGGGTTGATTTCTGTTAGGATTGACTGGAATCAATCCTTTAGGACTTATCTCCTTGCAGTCAAAGGGACTCTCAGGAGTCTTCTCCAGAACCACAACTTGAAAGCATCAATTCTCTGGCACCCAGCCTTCTTTATGGTCCAACTCTCAGGAAGGAGACTCCTATGGTATTTGGAGAAAAGTTAGGTGTGATTGATCTCAAGTGCCAAGAATAAAGGAAAGACAGCTCAAGCAGGACTGAGTGGTCCTGTTACAGATGATCCCTCCACAGTCAAATACACCCATAGGTAGGTGAATGGGTCAGCAGGGTGTTTCCGCACTGGCCAAAAAGAGCTCCAGCATCTTCACCACGTGACTTGAAGGTTGCCCTGGGGACTGTCTCCACTCCTGTGGGAGATCAGTGGGCCTGGCCCAGTAGCAGCACACAGACTTCTGCTCACGCTCCCTGCACTGATCACGTGGTCACACCCGCTGCAGGGAAATGTGGGAATGGAGTCTAAGTGTGCTCTCAGAAGAGCCAGACGGCAACAGCAAGGTGTCGCCCAGTAGGAAGCAGTCTCTGCCACACACTTCTTCAATTGCCTTATCAAGTGTGCAAAGTTGAGGAACAGTGTCAGTAAGAGGATATGGAAGCAGATAGAAAGACAGCACCTTGATGCCCCAGGAGAGCTACTGGAAGGCTGAAGAGACAGGCACTATCATCCCGATATTTATAAAGACTAAGAAATCTAGAAAGTACACAGTGATGAACTTGACATAAATACAGGATGAGTGGCTCAAAGAGATAGTCAGATGGGTGGTCTTGAACATTGAGAAGGAAAGCAATGACCACGAAGAGCCAGCATGTAGTCCAGGCTAACCTCGTTTTCTCTTTTGAGAGGATTATCTTTAATAATGTTTGTATCTTTAGTCTTCATAATACTCCTTCAGGAAGTTTGTGCTATGGAATCAATGCAAATTATGGACAAAGTTATTTTGCACAAAATGATATTATCACTATTTTTATTTTTGGCTATACCATGCTACTTGCAGAATCTTAGTTCCCTGACCAGGGATTGAACTTGAGGCCCTGGCAGTGAGAGACCCAAGCCCTAACCACTGGACCAGCAGGGAACTCTCACTATTTTATTTATAATGCAAAAAATTATATATGATCTAAAAGTACAGCAATAGGGGAATGGTTATGTAAATCATTAATCATTAATACAATGAACTATTGTACAGACTTTAAAACTGTTTTTGAAGAGTAATAATGATATGAGAAAATACATATGAAATACTGTCAATGATAAAATCAGGATGCAAATATCAGAGAATGTATGCTCTCAGTGATGTGAAAAATATCAGCATAGAAAAATGATGGATAAAATAGGCGGAAATGTTAACAGTAGTTATCTCAGATGGCAGAATTATTGGTCGTTGTTAATTTCCTCCATGTACTTCCCTATATTTTGCAACAGTGAGTATGTATGACTTCCACAAAAAGAGAAAAAAACCTATTCTTTGAAAAAGAAAAAAAATCACCAAGCTGATAGAGCAGGGCCACCACACATATAAACAGGACATCATCATTTCACAAGGTATTTGAAAAAGAATTTCAATGCTATTCACTGCACTTATAGATAAAATTGTGAGTCAGTTATTATGAATATAGGTGGTTGTTAATCCCTGAATGACCATCCATCCCCAATCTAGACTTAGGTCTGCAGAGGCAGGAATAGGCTTGTCTCGGGTGAACATCTGCACTGTCCAACGTGCTATCCACTAACCATGTGTGAATAATTGGTTCTACATTAATTAATCAAATTAAATGCAATTTAGGAGAATTCCCTACTGCTCCAGGGGTTAAAACTCTGCTTCTGTTGCAGGGAGCCTGGGTTGGATCCCTGGTCAAGGAACGAAGATCCCACATGCCACGTGGCCAAAAACAAACAGAAACCCCCCCGCAAAATTCTCAGTAACTAAAATTAAATGCGCTTTAAAATTCAGTCCCTCAGTTGCCCTAGCCTCATTTTAAGTGTTCAATAGGCACACATGGCTAGTGACCACTGTATTGTACAGCTTAGATATACAGCATGTCCATCATTCTAGAACATTCTTTTGGAAAGTGCTGATCTTGGGGTAATGATGATCCGCTTCACAGAGCACACCAGGCTGAAGGAAAGTCGGCCTCTCAGGTGATTACCACAGGCTGGCACAATGAGCCAGGTCTAATCAGATGAACCTGAACAGTTCTAAGCATGACATCCACCACTGGACAACCACAGAAGTCCCTGGGGGTGGGGAGATATTAATTTTTGTTGAAGACAAACTCTATATGTACTTGTGAGATAATGCAACTAAACCAAATACAAACTCTTGAGTTGAATTAATGAAGTATAAGGTTCAGGACAAGTGATAGTTCCAAGCTATGTTGGTCAAACTACACTGAGAATTCAAGTGTTTTTCCATCAGTGGTGTTTTCAGAACTAGAATTGGCCAGAATGAAACGGATTAAATACAAAAAATAGTTTGTATCGCTTGAGACTGCTGTTGGTTATAAGTGGATGGAAACTGGAAACCAGCACAGCATATGAGGGAAAAAAAAGACTGTTAGGAACAGTCCAGCTACTGGGTTTTAGTGGCTTTGTGCCTAGTTTGGTAAACAATGAGGTAATAAGCCATACAGGTAATAGAAGTGGTGAGACTGGTGAGAAATTGCACTAACATGGTGCTGGTGTGGGGAGAGAAAGAGAGAACCAAGACTGATACCTAGAGCAAAAGCCAGAGGTAATCAAGCGATGTTTAAGGTTTAATAGCAATTCAACCAGAGCTATGAAACAGCTTTATTATCAAACCACTTGCAGGAAGATGAATTTTGTTACTGTACATCTAAAACTTTCTATTCCTAACCTCGTCTTGATTCTTTTTTTTTTTTTTTTTTAAGCCACACACAGTACTGGGATCTTAGTTCCTCAGCCAGGGATTAAACTCATGCCCCTTAACATTAGAAATATGGAGTCTTATCCATATGGCAGTCTTATGGACTGCCAGGGAAGTCCCTATACTTGCTTCCTTTTTGTTCCTAACCTTGTCTTAAAACAGTTCTTACACTAGATAAGAACTCCTCTAAACAAAGTTGTTTTTTGATAATGTGTGATTTCCCCAAAATGCAACTATCATATTTTATATAGTGGAGCAGACGCAATTGTCTTCAACTTGAGTATTTTGGTCCAAAAGAGATGCTGGATTACTTAAGCAAGTCAAGAGAAAAAGGATAAAGTTCTAGAAACAAAAACAACAGAAGATATGTAGAGCTGAAACTGCTGTGTGGACACCTATAGAAAGGGAAGTGATGGGAACTGAATCTTAGTTTGATACAAGGAAGGCACTTCCAACTGTCAAAGGTGAGGCAGCAGCTGCAGGAAGCAGTATGGGATGGAGGTGGGTGGAGGAGGGCCAGGTAAAGGGTCAACCTGAGTTTGTGCCTGGTACTTGCTAGCCATGGGACCTCAGGCCAAGTTACTTAACTCTTCTAAGCCTCGGTTTCTTCACCTGTAAAAGGAGATAATAACTCTTGGTGTTATTCAGTTCAGTTCAGTTCAGTCACTCAGTCATGTCCGACTCTTTGCGACCCCATGAAGTGCAGCACGCCAGGCCTCCCTGTCCATCACCAACTCCCGGAGTTCACTCAGACTCACGTCCATTGAGTCAGTGATGCCATCCAGCCATCTCATCCTCTGTCATCCCCTTTTCCTCCTGCCCCCAATCCCTCCCAGCATCAGTCTTTTCCAATGAGTCAACTCTTCGCATGAGGTGGCCAAAGTACTGGAGTTTCAGCTTTAGCATCATTCCTTCCAAAGAAATCCCAGGGCTGATCTCCTTCACAATGGACTGGTTGGATCTCCTTGCAGTCCAAGGGCCTCTCAAGAGTCTTCTCCAACACCACAGTTCAAAAGCATCAATTCTTCAGCACTCAGCTTTCTTCACAGTCCAACTCTCACATCCATACATGACCACTGGAAAAACCATAGCCTTGACTAGACGGACCTTTGTTGGCAAAGTAATGTCTCTGCTTTTCAATATGCTACCTAGGTTGGTCATAACTTTCCTTCCAAGGAGTAAGCGTCTTTTAATTTCATGGCTGCAGTCACCATCTGCAGTGATTTTGGAGCCCAGAAAAATAAAGTCTGACACTGTTTCCACTGTTTCCCCATCTATTTCCCATGAAGTGATGGGACCAGATGCCATAATCTTTATTTTCTGAATGTTGAGCTTTAAGCCAACTTTTTCACTCTCCACTTTCACTTTCATCAAGAGGCTTTTGAGTTCCTCTTCACTTTCTGCCGTAAGGGTGGTGTCATCTGCATATCAGGAGAAGGCAATGGCACCCCACTCCAGTACTCTTGCCTGGAAAATCCCATGAACAGAGGAGCCTGGTAGGCTGCAGTCCATGGGGTTGCTAAGAGTCGGACACGACTGAGCAACTTCACTTTCACTTTTCACTTTCACGCATTGGAGAAGGAAATGGCTCCAGTGTCCTTGCCTGGAGAATCCCAGAGACTAGGGAGCCTGCTGGGCTGCCGTCTATGGGGTCGCACAGAGTCGGACACAACTGAAGCGACTTAGCAGCAGCAGCAGCAGCAGCATCTGCATATCTGAGGTTATTGATATTTCTCCCAGCAATCTTGATTCCAGATTGTGCTTCTTCCAGCCTAGCGTTTCTCATGATGTACTCTGCATATAAGTTAAATAAGCAGGGTGACAATATACAGCCTTGACATACTCCTTTTCCTATTTGGAACCAGTCTGTTGTTCCATGCCCAGTTCTAACTGTTGCTTCCTGACCTGCATACAAATTTCT
The DNA here is from genome assembly GCF_055505025.1 of Bos grunniens. Classification (NCBI taxonomy): domain Eukaryota; kingdom Metazoa; phylum Chordata; class Mammalia; order Artiodactyla; family Bovidae; genus Bos; species Bos grunniens. The sequence goes on from NC_141180.1 coordinate 51,230,136, forward strand.
CAAGAGGCAGGTCAGGTGGTCTGGTATTCCCATCTCTTTCAGAATTTGCCACAGTGCATTGTGATCCACACAGTCAAAGGCTTTGGCATAGTCAATAAAGCAGAAATAGATATTTTTCTGGAACTCTCTCGCTTTTTCCATGATCCAGTGGATGTTGGCAATTTGATCTCTGGTTCCTCTGCCTTTTCTAAAACCAGCTTGAACATCTGGAAGTTCACGGTTCACATATTGCTGAAGCCTGGCTTGGAGAATTTTGAGCATTACTTTACTAGCGTGTGAAATCAGTGCAATTGTGCAGTAGTTGAGCATTCTTTGGCATTGCCTTTCTTTGGGATTGGAATGAAAACTGACCTTTTCCAGTCCTGTAGCCACTGCTGAGTTTTCCAAATTTGCTGGCATATTGAGTGCAGCACTTTCACAGCATCATCTTTCAGGATTTGAAATAGCTCAATTGGAATTCCATCACCTCCACTAGCTTTGTTCGAAGTGATGCTTTCTAAGGCCCACTTGACTTCACATTCCAGGATGTCTGGCTCTAGGTCAGTGATCACACCATCGTGATAATCTGGGTCGTGAAGATCTTTTTTGTACAGTTCTTCTGTATATTCTTGCCATCTCTTCTTAATATCTTCTGCTTCTGTTAGGTCCATACCATTTCTGTCCTTTATCGAGCCCATCTTTGCATGAAATGTTCCCTTGGTATCTCTTGGTGTTATTATAAGAATGAAATAAACTAACACATGCCTAGTGCTTACTGTACCACCTGGCACATGCCAAACCCTCCAGTGTTACTTATAGCCTGTTATGATTGTTTGTGTAAGCTCCTTGTCTCTGAATGTTCCAGCAAACCTCCTGGATCACTGGTTGGGAGAATCATAGGATGGATTTCTACACTGCATTGGTAGACGGTTAGGATGTGCTGTACGGATACTAGCAACCTAGAACTTAAGAGGTGGTGTAGGAAAAGGGTTCTGTGGTCAGATCAGTTGACAAGTGCTGGAATAATCAAAATTCAACAGCTCTCTTTCCTCTGTGACTTCTCTGAGCCTTTAATATCACTTGCTCATGTCTGACTCTTAGCGACCCTTTGGGCTGTAGCCCTCTAGGCTCTTGTGTCCATGGGATTCTCTAGGCAAGGATACTGGAGTGGGTTGCCATTTCCTCCTCCAGGGGATCTTCCCAACCCAGGGATCGAACCCGAGTCTCCTGTGTCATGGGGTGATTCTTTACCACTGAGCCATCGCTGAGCCCCGTTACTACCCTGATATTTAAATTCCTATCATACTTGGCCACAGAACCCTTTTCATAGAATATCTTGAGGGAAGAGAGTGTTTTGAACACATTTTAGGAAATATTGAATTAGATAATTTCTGAGATTCTTTCTGATTCTGGCATCTGAAAAAGTTGTGAACTGCAAATGCAGTGATGTTTACAGCTACTGTTTATTGAGCACTATTTATGAGCCATGCACTGATTTGAGCATTTTAGATATGTCACATGATTCTCACGGTAACCCTTAACATTTCATCAGCCTCTTTTTACAGCTGAGAAGATTGAGACTCAGAGAGGTTATGCAGTTTGCCCAAGTTCACACAGCTAACACATGGTGGAACCAGGAATACATCCTTGCCTGCTCTTCAAAACCCTGCTCTTAACTGCTAGACCATGCATTAGCAGAAGCTCCTGATTTTTTTTATGTAGCAGTATAAATATGATGATGTATATTTAGGGGAAAAAAACAATGTGGGGTTGACATTTTAAGAAAAGGGAGAAAACACAGTCCAGGAGCCAGGAGACTTGGGAGGTGAAGCCTTATCTTACAAATTTAGATCTCATGCCCTTTCTACCGACCAGCATTCAAGCCAACTACTCATGCCAGTTTGCTTTAAGGTTATCAGTGAGGTCATTGGAACCACCGGCTACCAGGAAGTGAGAGGACTGTCTGTGTTAAATGACCAGGAGATGTTTTTTCCTTTAGTAGAATTTCCATGGCTGATGAGAAATGAAGCCCTTCACAACATATGCCCTTTATCTCTACCTTCATCCAAGATGAGATCAAAGGGCAGAGGAATTCCTTGGCTCCCTCTCTTGCTGTGCTTACCCCTTTACTGTGATAACTACATGCTACTTAACAGTAAGAAGAGCAAGTGCCCCTTCCTCATGGGCTATGCTGATGAGAAGAAGCACATCCAGATTAAAGCTGAGAACCTGAAAAGTGGGCTTCTTAACTCAGCTTGACCCATCAAGGTCACGTTCTTTCCCAAGCATGTCAACCCCTGCAGTGTGGTCGGCCTCTGGCCTGGGCCTCTAACTGAATCAAGCCTAGTCCTCTCCTGGCTCCTCAGCTCGCTGGGAGGGAGCACAGGGTGGCTGCACTTTCTGAATCAAGCCTAGTCCTCTCCTGGCTCCTCAGCTCACTGGGAGGGAGCTCAGGGTGGCTGCACTTTCTGAATCAAGCCTAGTCCTCTCCTGGCTCCTCAGCTCACTGGGAGGGAGCACAGGGTGGCTGCACTTTCTGAAGGCAAGGACTTGGGTTTATCACCTTTGCTTCTCCAGCACCAGTGGTCAGAGATCCGACAGGAACTCAGTGCTGCAGACTGAAGCCTGAACATCAGGGCTTGAGGGCCTCCCTGTGGCTCCAGGTGGAATCTGCTGCCCTCGTGTGGCCATCCTGGCTCAGCGCTAACCGAAGGAAAATTGAAGGCAAACGGGCCCTTGAGAGGCCGGGAAGACAGTTGAACTGAGTGACCTGGTCAAAGTCGCAGGTTTAGGGGTCCAGTAGTGCTCCAACTTTTTAGTCCCCGTTCTATTTACACTCATAAAAATTACTGAAGATCCCAGAGATCTCTTATATGGATTGATTCTCTCCTATTTAGAAATTACAACTGAGAAACTTCTTAAAATGCTGACATAGCAATTCTTTAAAAGATAACAATAAACATTTCATGTTAACAAAAATAACATATTTAGGTAAAAAATTGTATTTTGCAAAGTGAAAAGAAACTTTAATAAAAAGAGCAGCACTTATTTGCATTTTTGCAATTCTCTTTGATAGAATACAATATTTCAATAGAAGACAGCGAGACCCTCACTTCTTTTGCTTTCAGTTGTTTCTAGAAAATTCCTGTGTACATTCATGAGAGAAGAATGAAAAAGGCAGAGTATCTTCATATTATTATGAAATAGTTTTGACTTTGTTATCCCCCCGGGACCACATTCTGAGAACTAACCCTGACTCAGAGTCCTCCTCTCTCAGCTCAAGAGTCCAGGTAGGGGAAGTTGGGAAAGGAAGCACCCGAGGTGGCTTCTACTCCAAGAGGAAACATCCATAGAAACAGGTAGTAAAGTCTTCACATTTTTTTTTTCTTTTATGTTTAAAAGAGCTGGACTTTTGTAAGACAGAGAAGATGGGGAAGAATATTGATTGAGTCACTGTTTCCCTCTTTCCCCTTCAGAGCTAAGATTTTTAAGAGACAACTTCACTTGCTTTATTTTTCATGCACTCTTTAAAAAAATTTTTTTTATTTATCTGGCTACACTCGGTCTTAGTTGTGGCATGTGGGATCCAGTTCCCTGACCAGAGATCTAACCTGGACCCCTGCATTGGGAACAAATAGTCTTAGCCACGGGGCCACCAGGGAAGTCCCTTCACACACTTCATTTTTCTGTTTTGTTTTTTTTTTTAAGGCAGTTCTGTTTTTTTAATAGAAAATTTAGAAATGGTGGCATGATACATATAACATAAAATTACCATTTTGAACATTTTAAAGCATGTAATTTAGTGGTTTTAGTACATTCACAATGTTACACAAACATCACCGCTGTCTGGCCCTGGAACATTTTCAGCACCGCAAAAGGAACCCACGCCCATGAGCAGTCATTTCCCACTACCCACTCCCCCTGGTCCCTGGCAGCCACCAGTCTGCACCCCGTGTATGTGGTTTGCCTTTTCTGGAGAGTTCATATTGGGAGAGTTCATATAAATGGTATCATACAATATGTGGCTTCTGGTATCTGGCTTCTTTTACTTATCCTAGTGTTTTCAAGTTTCATCTATACAGTAGCAGGAATCGATACTTCATTCCTTTTCATGGCTGAATATTTCCTTGTAAGGATATAGCCATTTTACTTATCCAAGTTTTGGCTATTGTGACTAGTGATGTATCACCATTTTGTACAGGTATTTGAACACTTGTTCTCAATTCTTTTGAGTGGAAATGTTCAGTCATTTGACAATTTTATGTTTAACTTATCAAGGAACCACCAAACTGTTTAGGGTGCCACATTTTACTATGTAAATGTTTCTTCAGAGAATCATTAAAATAACATATTCAAGAGGCTTCCTGCATCAGTGGAAATGAGGTGGGCAACCCAGGTCCCACTGTAATATTAATAATTGCTGTTGTTAGTTTAGAATCATGCTTCTGGTTATAAAGTACATTATGATTTTTCACATGCTTTGATGATCATTATTTATTTGAGCTCGACAACACTGCAAAATGGAAAGCAAAGCTAGTCACGTACTCATGCCATGCATGTGTGAGCTCAGGTGCTCAGTTGTGTCTGACTCTTCTTGTGACCCCATGGACTGTAGCCCACCAGGCTCCTCTGTCCATGGAATTCTCCAGGGAAAAATACTGGAGCAGGTTGCCATTTCCTTTTCTAGGGGATCTTCCTGGACCAGAGATCAAACCCATGTCTCTTGCGTCTCCTGCATTGGCAGGTGGGTTCTTCACCACTAGCACCACTTGGGATGCCCCGCTCATGCCATAGCTTCTTAAAAAACTTAAAGTACAATTTGGATCACCCTTACTACTCTTCAGATCACTAATTTGGGAATCACTAACGTTTTAAACCTTCCTCTTTATAAATGTGCAAAACTGAGATCCAGAGAGGTAAATTGGCCAGCTGGCCATGGCTATGGGTAGCTGATTATAAACTTTCTAGGCACCAAACAACCATACATTTTACTGTAACACAGTCTTGTTAGGAAGCTGTGACTAGAGAGGAATTTCATGTATATTTCCTTTGCTGCTGCTAAGTTGCTTCAGTCGTGTCCGACTCTGTGTGACCCCATGGACTGCAGCCTACCAGGCTTCTCCGTCCATGGGATTCTCCAGGCAAGAACACTGGAGTGGGTTGCCATTTCCTTCTCCAATGCATGAAAGTGGAAAGTGAAAGTGAAGTCGTGTCCGACTCTTAGAAACCCCATGGACTGCAGCCTACCAGGCTCCTCCATCCATGGGATTTTCCAGGCAAGAGAACTGGAGTGGGGTGCCATTGCCTTCTCCAATATTTCCTTTAGGAAGATACAATTTTTTTAGTGTAATGAGAAGGTAGAGGGAGACACTGGTTATACTCAGGCAGGTCTTGTTGCAGTTTGGCTCCCCTAGCAGCTGACGTGAGCCAAGGACTGAGAGCAGGCGGCTCCTGTGCACCGTGGAGGGGATTCCGCTACGGAGGGTGGGGATGTGGGGAAGACAGGGTTGAGGGCAGGGGCAAGGGAGGCAGCAGGTCGAGGTGCATCATCAGGCCTCTCACATGGAGGCCTGCACAGGAGGCAAGGAGTGTCAACCGAACCACTCCCCAGCCCACCCCAAACTCACACTCCCAGATCCTATTCTAGTTCTTCATTGCTAAATGTGAACCGTCAGGCAAGAATCATCGGCCACTTCAGAACAGGTATAAAAAAGAAAAGGATGGGCAGATGAAGAAAAAGATGACCAGGGACTGGGGAGCCTGGTGGGCTGCCGTCTATGGGGTCACATAGAGTCGGACACGACTGAAGTGACTTAGCAGCAGCAGCAGAGAAAACTTGAGAGGATTCAGAGTAGAACACTTTTTAAAACAATTAGTTTTTCCAGAGAGATCTGAGATGATATTAAATTTATCAAAACATTAGTAGATCAGCTGTGAGAAAGGAACAAATAGAGGTGAACACTTTGGGGAAATTTTTTAAAATATGCCATTCATCTCACACACACACACACACACACACACACACACACACACTTCTGTTAACTGTGTGTGGTGACGGATGTTAACTAGGCTCACTGTGGTGAGCATTTCATAACATATACTCTTAACAAAGAGACAACAGGCCCCAGATAGAGTCACTTGTGTTAAGTCCACATTCCCAAACAGAGACTTAATACCTAATTACAGTGTGTCCAGAATTGTAATCTTAACCTGCCAGTCTGGAATTTCCTGGTCGGCACTAGTGAGATCATCTGCCAGCTAGACCCCTGCCATCCCCCAAAGGCAGGTGATCTTCCCTGAAACAATCTACTCTTTTAACTTCCTTGTCCTGCCTCGTTCTTCCATTTTGTACAGCAATTCAGAGCTCCTTTCTATCTGCAAGATAGGATGCTGCCTGATTCATAAATCATTGAATAAAGCCAATTAGATCTTTACATTTACTTTAGCTGAATTTGTTTGAATACAAGTAGAGAACAATAGAGAACAGACATGGCGGGACGGGGGTTGGGGGGTTGGGGGGTTGGGGGGAAGTAGAGTGTGGGACGTATGGAGAGAGTCACATGGAAACTTACATTACTATATGCAAAATAGATAGCCAATGGGAGTTTGCTGTATGACTCAGGGAACTCAAACAGGGGCTCTGTAACAACCTAGAGGGCTGGGATGGGGAGGGAGATGGGAAGGAGATTCAAGGGGGAGGGGACATATGTATACCTATGGCTGATTCATGTTGATGTTTGACAGAAAACAACAAAATTCTGTAAAGCAATTAACCTTCAATTAAAAAATAAATTTTTAAAAAGATAAAAAATTTAAAAAATACAAATATCAAATCATTCATTATGTTGTACATCTGAAACTAATATATGTCAATTAGATCTAAATTTTTTAAAATGTGATTGCCAAAAAATAAAGTGTTGGAAGGCTGAGAGATAAATTAGAATATGGATGGGTGGAGAGACAAAGAGAAGGCACAAGAAAATAGTTTAGAAAAAATAACAATATGAGAGATCTAACAGAAGTCTCAAAAAAGCAAAGCTAAAAAAACTGTAAAAATCCTAAGAGACCATCTACCTTAATCTCTGGCTGTCATCTGCCATCTCCCACTTCCACCTTCTTTGAAGACACCACCCTGTGGTCCACACTCCCTCATGACCTTGTTCTCTCATACTATATTGCTAACTTCAAGATCTATGTTGGTGAACCAGAAGATACACCATAGCCACATACTTCCTTATCCTCTTTAGATGGATATATAGTAATTTGAAATAAAGATATTTCCCAGTCTCCCTTGTAGCAAGATGTGGTCATGGCCACAGAATATAAGCAGAAGTGCTGTGGGCAAGTTCAAGAGAAGAAAGTGCATCCATTTCTCATCCTCTTTTTATGCCAGATGGAGTGTTGACTTGACGACTAGAGCCTGGCAGCCAATTTGGACCATGAGGTGAAAGCTACCTACTGAGGACATCGAACAAGAAGCCTGACCCCTGATACCTATCATGGTATAGGTCAAGCTATCATGACCTCTGTGAGCTGCTTGTTTGTGAGAGAACAATAGCCATCTTGTTTAAATCCCTGCTATTTTTGTTATATACAGTTTATCCTGATCCTATTCTCAGGAGGTTTCAAAGATGTCCCTCAGGTCACACAGTAAGTAACTGGCAGAGCCAAAATTTGAATGCTGATCATTTTATTCCAGAGCCCATACAGAAACTCAGGAAAGTGGGCTTTACCCTATCTCGAGGCCTTACAGAGGAGACACAGAACAAGGGACTGCAGTAATGAGCTCTCGGTGGAGGGAGGGCAACAAGAAGCCAAGTGAGCATGTGATGGACAAAGAAGAAAAAGCAAGAGGCGCATACAGCACAGAGAGAGCAGACAAGCTTCACCGCACACTTGGCAGCCTCATTTCCATGTTGCTGCGGGACAGGAGTGAGGGAAAGCTGGCACTTGGGTTGAACCATGATTGGTTGGTTCGATAAGGTGGGGGACAGAGGTGTTTGCATACCACTTCTCTGTTCTTCTCAGCATGTCTGGATTATCTTTTTTCATCTCCTCCACTTAGGTGTTGGGTTCCCCCGTCTCCCAGCTACTCAGGGACCAAGCTTCCCCACACAGAGTCTCCTCAAGCATCTCTGTTTTCTCTCCAAGGGCTCTCGCCCTTTTGCCTTCTCACATTTGCTTCTTCCCAGTCTTCACTAGGCTTCCCTATGGACTCAGTTGGTAAAGAATCTGTCTGCAATGCAGGAGACCCGGGTTCGATCCCAGGGTCGGGAAGATCCCCGAAGGAAATGGCAACTCACTCCAGTATTCTTGCCTGGAGAATTCCATGGACAGAGGAGCTAGGCAGGCTACAGTCCATGGGACTGCAGAGTCGGACACGACTGTGCAACTAACTTTCACTTTTCACATTAATCTTAACATCTAACCAGGGCACCGCTCACCTCTCCTTCCCTCATTGTTCACTTCCACTTTCTGCTGCTGCGGCTGCCAAGTCAATTCAGTCGTGTCCGACTCTGTGACCCCATAGACGGCAGCCTACCAGGCTCCTCTGTCCATGGGATTTTCCAGACAAGAGTATCCACCTTCTGCTTTAGCCTCTAAATGTGGCTTCTCTCCCAACATCCAGGTCAGGGCTTTGACAAAGGCCTTCTAAGCATAACAAGTCAAAGCACTTGTCATACCTCCTCTTCAGAAGCCCCACCCTGAAACTACTCTTTCGAAGATAAACATCGCCCTACTTGCCAAACTGAATGATTTTCCCCAGTTTTTCTTCCCTTTTAATCTCCAGGGAGCTTTTACTCTCACAGACCAGTCCTCGTCGTCTTAAAATTCTACCTACTTTTGGCTTTCACAGCAGCGATGGCACCTGAGTCCCGAGACAAGCCAGATTGAACTGCCACCCCTGGGTCAAGTGAGTCTGCCCTCTCGGCTTCCACATCTATCTCCCAGCCCAGGTGGGAAAAGAAGCTACGTCACAACACCAAAATACACAGTTCTTTCATCTCCTCATGATACGTAGCCAGCTTTGTGACTCTCGCAGCACTTCTGGGACAGCAGACAGCACTTCCAGTTTGAGCAGCGGTCTCAAAATGTTTTCTCAGGAGTCTGACAGCCATGCTTCCCACTCCCAGTGACTTGCTCTGTGAAGCCTCCAGGGGCTCAAGTCCTGGTAGGAGGGTGAACTTCTCTTCGCAGCCTGTGAATGATGTAGAGGAAAAAAAAAACAGAAGGGACTCTCTGGTGGTCCAGTGGTTAAGACTTTGCCTCCCAATGCAGGAGGTGTGGGCTCTACCCCTGGTCGGGGAGCTAAGATCCTAACAGTCCTCCAGGCCAAAACACAAAAGAGAAGCAGCATTGTAACAAATTCAATAGAAACTTTCAAAATGACCCATCCTGGAAAGAAAAGGAAGAAAAAGGAAAAACCAATCTGCACCCCCACCTCGCCCCACGCAGTGCCCAGAGATATGACCACAGAAGGAAGGGAGAACAGGTTCCTGAGCTCCCCACCCCGACCCCCGCCCCGCCCCACCGCCTGCAGCCACTGCTGAGAACCAGCACTGCACGTTCCTCCGGTGTTTTGGCAACCTTGCAGTGTTTCTGATGACAGCCGGCCGGCACCTGCCCAGCTGTCAGCCGGCATGCCTCTGCTTAGGAAACCTAGCTCAAGAAAACGATGCAGAAAGGGGGGCATTTAAGCCTCTCTCCTTCACAATGGGCAGATCTCTTCCCTTCCATGGCCAGAGCACACACGTTCTCCCAGGAGAGGCAGGGAGAGGGCCCACACTGACAAACAGACCAGACCCCAGCACTGTGACAGGATTCGGCTATTTATTGATGGTAATATTAAGACACTTCCCAGCAACGACTGCTGTGACAAGGACTCTAAAGGTAATCAGATAATGATGACATCATAGACAAAGCGTTGGGAACATTCCTTACAGAGAAAATTGGCTTTTCCTCTCCAGTCAGAGTGACCAGGCGCTTCGTGCCATCCCGGGCACGGCCTCCTGGTCCCAGACAGCCTTGCCTCGTCCTCCGTCTTGGCCTTCTCCGAGGACACCAGGCTGGGGGGGTGAGAGCAGGGGGCCTTCCCCACGCCCCCCACGTCTCGGAACCGTCCTCAGCTCCTCTGGCCCGACTTCCCGGGTTTCCTGTCGGTGAAGCGAGTGCTCACGAGGGGGTGAGCCATGCCCCGCGACAAAGCCGCTAGCACCACAAAGCTGGCCCTTCCTCTTCACCAAGTTAACACAAGCCTTTTTCATCCTCACTTGCTTTTAAAGGAAAGAAAAGTCTTAAAAATATATGGCACTAGAGTGTAAAATCATACAGCTGCCTCCGGTTACCGCTTCCTACAGCTTCCAGCCCATGGCGCCCGCGTCCCCTCAGATGTAGAGCTGATGGGAGGCCAGGGTGTCCATGAAAGGCCGCACCAGGTTGTCCGTGGAGAAGTAGAAGATGAGCCCGAACGTGATGGAGATGGGGAGGGCGGGCAGCGCCTTCTTGAACACGGCGAGCAGCAGGAGGGTCAGACACAAACCCTGCCGGACACAGAGGCGGGGGAGCGGGAGAAGGTGACCACCGGTTGGACGGGGGGAGGGGAGCAGTTAGTGACGGCCCAGGGTGTGGGCTCAGGAGGAGGGGAGCAGTTAGTGATGGCCCAGGGTGTGGGCTCAGGAGGAGGGGAGCAGTTAGTGACAGCTCAGGGTGTGGGCTCAGGAGGAGGGGAGCAGTTAGTGACAGCTCAGGGTGTGGGCTCAGGAGCCCTGACACCCCAGCACCTCCCCTGGTCCTCTCCGCAGCTCCGTGAGGTGCGTGGGGGCGGAGGCTCTCAGCCAGTACTAACGCCTTGCACACGAGTGGATGAACCAGCAAGCAGGCCTCGTGAACTGGGCCGCTGCTATCGGACCACCTCCCCTGGCCATGTGACCTGATGGCATGAAGCCTTCCCCCAGGGGACGTGTATTTATGCAAAAACTGGACGGGTCTGACTGAAAGGCAGCACTGTTCTCAGCAGACACCAAGGGAACCAAGATGCCGAGTGACCACCCCCTGCCCCCCGCCGTAAGCAGGCGCAGTGGTTGCCTATCCTGTCCCTGCCCCAGCCGATGCAGGCAGTGGTCCAGGGTGGGGACAGGGAACCAGAGTGCCTGTCCTCTCCCCGGGGAGAGCAGGGCTTCAGGGCAGACAGTCTGGAAGTGGAGGAGCCTGGGCATCCCCTACCTGGTCCTTGACACACACTGTGGGCAAATAGAAATGTCCAAAGAACTGGAGCCTTGGTCCTAACCTGCCACGCGATGCCCCAGGTTCACCAGGCAGAGCACTGAGTGTGGGCCGTTCCGGGCCTCCACCTCCACCAGTCATCACAGATGCGTCCCCATTACGTGTACCTGATCATGGTAAGTGACTACGGGTGCTGAGTCTCTGCAGTCGTGTCCGACTCTTTGTGACCCTATGGACTGTAGTCCGCTGAGCTCCTCTGTCCATGGGATTCTCCAGGCAAGAATACTGGAGTGGATTGCCATTTCCTCCTCCAGGGGATCCTCCTGACCCAGGGATCAAACCTGCGTCTCTTGTGTCTCCTACATTGGCAGGTGGGTTCTTTTATCACTAGCGCCACCTGAGAAGCCCCTAAGTGACGATACGGGCCTTCAAATTTCACCGCTGGGGTTCAGAATGAGGGGCCCCCCTCTCAAGCCCCAGGAGATCCCGTGGGGACTCAGAACTGCATGATGTCTGGGTGCTGTGGAGGGAAAACACACAGCCCCGGAGTCAGAGACCTCAGTTCACATCACAGCTCGGGCCTCGCAGCTTTGTGCCCATGGCCAGGCCCTCACCCTGCTCCATCTTCCAAACATCTCAGGTCACCATCCCTACCTCAAGGTGCGGTGAGACAAACGTACAGAGTTAGCCAAGACCTTGGCACCCAGCACGCACACTCAGTAACGCCAGAGCTCCCGGTCACCCTCCCTGCACCGTGCCTGCACCTACTGACGACCAGATCCTCCTGTGAACCTTGGTCTCATCCTGAGGATCTTTCTGGCAACCCTGCGCAGCCCTTCCGAGGGAGAGCAGCATCTGAAAACTCCCTGGGGCTCCTGGGCCCCCCATGAAGACCCCCACTGCCCAGGGGCAGGAGGGGAGCACCCTGGGCCCACTCACAATGAGGATGGCCACAAAGCAGGCCAGTGTGGTGTTCCAGTCCCCGCTGCCCGTGGCGGCCGCCTTGCCCACCAGCACACTGTAGAAGATGAAGTCTCCGAGGCCGAGCTTCACGCCCCCTGTGTGGTGGAGAGAGAGGGAACCCGTAGGTCTCAGAAGCCCTGGGAGGAAGCAGCAGAGAAGGCTGACCCCAGCCGAACAGCCCAGGCACGTGGCCCAGCCCAGGGGACCCAGGGCCCAGAGGCCTGGGGACCTCAGAGGGCTGATGGGTGGTGTCACTGCCTAGCCCACCTCACCTGGACTCTGGAACAAGGATTAGCTGTCTCAGAAAAACAGCAGCCAGTGGGGAAAAGGGGGAAACCTGTGGTCTGGCTGACTTGCATTCTGGGCTGTGCAAAGCCAGCATTTCTGATAATTCATGCAAAACTGGTGCTTGGTACTTGGTTTGAGTAAAGACAAGAGTGAATATAATCCATTGTCCAGGGCTGGTGGGAAGTTAACCAACTGAGTGGTGAGTATTAATTATAAATGCTTTTTAGGAAATTTAATTTCATTGGTTTTAAGAACATATATGATAACCGAGGTCCTCTGGAGACTAATATATAAAAGGTAAATGTATAAGAGATAAATGTATGTTGTAAATCAACTCTGTTGTTATTGTGTAGCCGCTAAGTCATGTCCGATTCTTTCAGCCCCATGGACTGTAGCCTACCAGGCTTCTCTGTCCATGGAAATTTTCCAGGCAAGAGTACTGGAGTGGGTTGCTATTTCCTTCTCCAGGGGATCTTCCTGACCCAGGGATCAAACCCACTCTCCCACATTGTCGGCAGATTCTTTACCACTGAGCCACCAGGGAAGATAAACGTAACTTGTAACTAGTGTATCCATTACTGAAAAAGAAATGAGCTTCTAGAATGTTTTGTTTCCTTTAGTACAATTGCCCTGTACACCTTCTTATAGGATAATTTCATTCATCATGGACAATAAAAATGCTTATGAAACAGACTGGAATTGAGCGGGTCTGCATCAAGGAAACATGCTCTGCCCCATCTGAACCCACTCCCCTCTCCTCTCTGGGCTCCAAGCAAGAAGCACCTCACCTTAGTCTGTCCCTTCCGTCACTCCCAACTTCCTCACTTTGGCAAACTTGTAAGCTCTGCCCTCTTACAGAGACCACTGCTCCTGCAGGTCTCTTGCTACCACCCCCGCTCCTGCCTCCCTGTTCTGCCTGCTCTCCCCTCCCTTCTCTCTCTGTTTTCAATCAGTTCTTTCTCAAAGGAATTGTGCTCACCTAGCAGGCACTTCAGAGACCTGAGGCAGCAAGTCCCACATCCCTCAATCAATGTGCTCAGGCAAGGCCATCACCAGGCCTCCGTGGACCACCACCCCCCATGCTGTCTATCTCAGCACCCTGCCCTGTCTACTCCCCAGGATCCTCCACAAGCGACCTTCCCTTCATCCCCTTAACATCACCCACGAGGGCCCTCTGGTCTCCATTCTGACCCTGCACCCTTCCTGGGTACCTTGTGGGGACCCACGTATTTGACAAGTATATCCTGGTGACTCCTCTTCGGGCCTGGAACCCTGACCTTCCTAAGCATTACTCCCCCTCGTGTGTCTCTGGCTTCTCCACCTGAGGTCCTCCAGAGCCTCCCAACTGCCGGGCCCCCCTCTCATTCCTCTCCCCACCTCCCTGCCCATCCCTTGTCCAGCCGGGTCCTCCTGGTGCCTCCCATGCAGGTGGTGGTGCCCGAGCTGGGCCCTTCTGGCTCTTCCCTCACCCAACCCTCCAGCAGTCTGTGCTCCTGCAGCCACCTGGGATCTGTCTGGGATGCAGCTCTGCTCACTTTAATTCCCTGCAACAAACCCCTAATGGTTCCCCATAGCCTCCAGGATGAAGTCTGAACTTCCATGAGTACCGCTCACCCTTGAAGGTCTGGCCCCCAGCTTCTCTGGCCACTAAACATCCCAGAGCTCCCAGATGGCTTCCTCCCCTCTCATCTGAGCCTTTGCCAATGCTGTTGTGGAACAGAATCTAACCAGCCTTTGTCCTTCATTCTGTGAGGGAGATCAAATCCTTGCAATTTCCCCAGGGACGGGAGTATCTTTGTTGTTCAGCAGCCCCTTGGATCATTTATGCAAGTGAGAGGATGGCATTGCTGCTGCTGCTGCTGCGTCGCTTCAGTTGAGTCCAACTCTGTGCGACCCCATAGACGGGAGCCCACCAGAAAGACCAACCATGTGATAAGGAGGTTGGGACTCCAGGCTAGGCTGAGTCTGGGGAGAAGGGGCAGCCTGGAGATGAAGTCCAATGTCATGAGCAAGGACTCAATCCATTATGCCTATGTAATGAGACCCCAGTAAAAACTCTGGACACTGGAACTCGGTACACACATCCCTGTGCAGGGGTGGGGGAGATTCCCGGGTCCCAGGGGCAGAGGGCACCTTCCCAGACCTCACCCTATGTGGCTCTTCATTTGGCCGGCTGGTCCTCATTTATATCCTTTATAATATCAATAAAGCTGTAATGGTATGTATAGCACTTTTCTGAGTTTCGAGAGTCATTCTAGTACATTTTCCAACCTGATGGAGTTGTGAGAATCCCCAGATTTGTAGCCAGTCGGTCAGAAGCGTGGGTGGCCTGGAGACCCCCAGAGCTTGTGGCTGGCATGTGAAAGGTGGGTGGTCGTGTGGGGATGGTGCCCACGTGGGATCCATGCTGATTAGGGCGGGGGCTCAGCGCCAGGCCTATCTCCGGCCCAGCTGCCTGTGTGCTGGGTGACTGCCGACTTGTCCTTCCAGGCCAGCCTCCAGCCAATTGTCTTCCCCACGTCCGTCCTGAGTACTTTTTACCTAACCTCCCCTGACTTGGGCTGCTCCGTGGGGAACTTCTCAAGGGCAGCAGCTGTGTTAATCCAGCAGCATCTCCCTGGCTCCCACGTGCCTCCCGGCACACACTAGTGGTCCATATATGTGTGCTGGTTGGTTATTTTAATCCACTTGGAAACATAACCATGTATCAGAAGGTCTTTGGGCGTGTCTTCAAGATTGTCTTCCACACCTGCTCCTTCTGCTCCCAGCCACTCGGGGCTCTGCCTGGGGGAAGCCTGCACCCCAACTCTGCCCGTCTTATGCTCCATAGCCCCAGTGTGGGGCAGTGCTGGTAGCGCCGGCCCGCGCAGCCCAGCTCACCCCCAGAACACAGGACCCACGCCTGCGACCCCACAGCTGCACTGGGACGGCCTCCGGCTACTCGAGCACACACTGTCCCAGCCACAGCCCTGCCCCTCCGCGTCGTCTCCCTCCTCCCGCACAGCTCAAACCCCTCCCCATCCCACGGCTCCCACTGCTCACAGGACACAGACGAGAACCCCCATCTTGATCCAGAAGGCCCCTGGAGCCCCTGTCTGTCTCCCGGCCCCATCTCTGCACTTGGGTCTCAGCATCCGGCTTCCACTTCCTCTAAGTCAGCCCCAGGGTCACTGCTCCCAAGGCACCCTCGGCTGGAAACCAAACCCCTTTGCACTGTGTGTTCCCCTCTGTGTCCTCAGCCTCTGGAGCTCAGCTTAGAAGTTACTTCCTCAAGAGACTTCCTCTGACCCCTTCAAGCAGGTCAACGGCCTTGTCAGTGCCCCTACCACCCTATGTTCTTCTGAGCGGTCCTCCCAGCTCCCGAGAGAGTGGTTAGTGCCCATGCCCACATAGCAGCACCCCCAGAGCAGCACCCGTACGATCACCCCCCAGTGCAGAGTGGGCATACGGCCAACATCTGTCACACACGAGGTAGCCTGGGCGTTAAGTCCCCATGGTCTGCCCACAGGACTGCGCCTTGGCAGGCTTCTCTCTGACTTTGTAAAGCATCTCTGATGTCAAACGGGCTCCTCCCTAACCTCAGGAAGCCCCACCCCGGGCCCACGCAGACCGTCCATCTGGACACCTTACTTTCCTCCTCTTCCTCCAGCTCCTCCCCCGGGTAGCCAGGCAGCGGGGGCTCAAAGACGTCAGGGTACGAGGGCTCCCCAAAACTGTCATAGGAGTCTTCTTCTGGGTGTCCGTTGTCATGTGAGGAGGGAGAGAGACAAGACGGGGTCAAAGGGTTCTCTGAGCCCAGGGCTTCCCTGCCCCACCCCGCACCATGCCCAGCCCGACAGAGAGGATTCTCCAGACCACACAGCAAGGGATGGGAAGGGAGAGAAGCGGGGCTGAGGCAGAGGAGCGAAGCTCCACCTGCACCCAATCCCTAGTGTGTGCGTGCCCGGAGGCAGTCTTCCCTGCCCTTCCTGTCCTTGTGCCTCTCAGAGAGGCCAGGCAGCTGAGCAGGGTGTAGTGAAAAGCAGCCCCCATGATGACAGGCTGTCAGTCCCCTGATACTCACCCATCTCCGGGTCGTAGGGGAGCTGAAGGGCTCCCTGAGAGGAAGGGTCCAGCTTGGCCATGCCCACGGTCCACACCATGGCGGCTGGGGAAGGAGAAAAGGGTCCAGCCTCAGACACTACTAACTATGGCTGCCCCCGGGGCGAGGGAGGCAAGTGGAACAGTCTGTGTCCCCAGAAAGCCTGCACGGGACCCTCAGTCCCTGTGGGTATTTGCTTATGGCCTCTGTTATGGGGCCTCTGGGGGTCCAGACTCCACTGCACATCCAACACGCAGCACAGTGCCCACCACAAAGTGCCCACCATCAGTGCATGCTTGCTGATGCTTTTATAAATAGAGATCCCTGCACACTGGCCCTGAGGCCAGCAGCAACCCCGAGAGTGCTTCTTTAGAGACTGAGCTTCAGTTGTTGAGAAAGCCCAGGGAAAGGCAGGCATCCTGCCACCCACCTCCCCAGACCCCTACCCTGAACAGTCCCTCCCCAAAGTCCCTTTCCAGGGGCCTGGAGAGCTGAGTGGGTGGCCTCGGGCTCATGGGAACGCGGCCCATGCCCACTGCATGAGTCTGGCTGAGATGAAACTGCGGGCGGGCCACACTCCTGGAAGCCCTCTTCCTGCTCTAAATGTCCAAGCTTCTTCCTGAGCCACAGCAGGACGCAGCCCACCTTCATCTCAGGAAGGTAGACCCCTTCTGGGATCACCAAGGCTGCCTCCCTTCCTTTGGTCAGGAAAAAGGTTAACTGTCTCCCCATCAACTCTGAAAGCCAAGGCCAATGCAAACCCTGGTTCCCACGTCTGAAGGAAGCACGGGGGTCACTCACATGAGTATATGAGGGCAGGGAATATGGGCTCATTTCTCTCCTGCGCGGTTTCCACGAGCATCCTCAGTGGCCCTTTGGGACACAGCACAGCCACAAGATCTGGGAAAGCAAAGTCATCCCTGGCACATTAAGAAAGACGTTTATTCCCAGCCAGCGCTCTAACACCAGGCCTGGGCGAGTGTATCCTGGAACCTCAGGGCAAGGCTCTCCAACCATGGCCCCCTGTTGTTTCAGCAACCCCACCCTTGGGTTTCAGCCTCAATCCCTAGAGCCTGCACTGGCTGGAGCCCATGGTGGGGTCTGAGCGGGCTAACTGCAAACAGGGACTGCTGTTGTGTGGCTCAGAGACCCAGAGGATGGGCTTGAAGTCCCATTTCTCTGAGCCCCAAATTCCTTATCCTAAGAATGTAAGAAGCAGTACTGGTGATGGTAATCTCACTAATACAGTCGGCTTTCCAGATCTCTGGGTTCTGTATCCATAGATTCAACCAGCCGTGGATCAAAAATTTCAGAAAATAATTCCAGCAAGTTCCCAAAACCAGTATTTGCTGCACACTGGCAATTGTAAATGTCATTTACATTAACAGCTATTTATATATCACTTATGTTGTACTATATAAGTAATCTAGAGATAATTTAAAATATTTGGGAGGGGACTTCCCTGGCCCAGTGGTAAAGACTTCGCCTTCCAATGCAGGGGTGTGGGTTTGATCCCTAGTAGGGTAGCTAAGATCCCACATGCCTCACAGCCAAAAAAGGTCAAAATATAAAACAGAAACAACACTGTAACAAATTGTAACAAATTCAATAAAGACTAAAAATGGTCCACATCAAAAAAAAAAGTCTTAAAAAAACATACAGTATTTGGGAGGATGTACATAAGTTATATGCAAATCCTATGTCATTTTATGTAAGAGATTTGAGCATCCTTGGACTTTGGTACCTCAGGGGATACTGGAACCAGTCCCCCAAGGATACCAAGACAACATTATACTAATTAAAGAGCAGCTCACATCTGGGGTACTCACTATTTACTGGTACTGTGCCCAATCTCAGGGTTGTTCTGAGGAGTAAATGACATCTGACGTACAAAGTGCTTAAGGGTGCGAGTGCTCAGTAAACATTTGCTGTTATTAGTAATCATGTCAACAGTCATGATTCCATAGGACCCGGTTTGTTTTTATGAAGGTGAACTTCTCAGAAGGGAGACCATCCAGGCCTCCCTGGGGGGCTGAAGGGAAGTGGGAGGCACGTCTCAGCACCCACCAAGCCTGTCCAGCAGTCAGGACTCAGCCCTGGATGTCACTCCACAGCCTCCCACCAGGCTGGCGGCCCACCTACCATACACGGAGATGGCGCCCAGAATGACCCAGGCGGACCACTCCGGGAGGTACTTGATGAACACCAAGGCCATGAGCGCGCTGATCATGATGAGGTAGGCCTGCTGCAGCACTAGGGGGCCCTTCCAGTGGATGCACACCATGCCCACCGCCCCGAAGTTCCAGACGGTCAGGAACAGGGTGGGGTAGTCCATGGCCACATTGTAGGTCTTGAGCACTTCCCTGTGGGACCAAAGTGGAGCCCGGGGGCTGGGACACTCACTGGAGATGTCAGACCCTGAGGCAGGCAGTCCAACACCCTCAATCACCAAGTCCCAGCCTGGGTTTTCCCAATCTCTGGCTCATTTATTAACATCGCCTTCCCCATTTCCATGAGCCCTACAGGTAACCCCTTGAAATACTTTCTGAAACAAGGTGGGGAGTACACCAACATCTTGTCCTTGGGCTGGACGACCCTCTGCCCGAGGAAAAGATCTTTGGAAAAGTGTTTTCTCCTGTGCCTCCAGTCTTTTTGGGCCCCTGGGTTAGGCTGATGTCCTAAATACAGGGCAAGAGAGACCACCTTCCCCCAAAACTAGGAGGGACCCAGTCCCAGCCCAAAGATTGGAATGTAAATTTTGAGGCCTTTCGGATCCCTGCCTCTGCTGCGGTTCACAGCCTTCTCTGTGATGACTCTGAGTCTTTGTTTTAAATCAGGAACTAGAAGGAGACGTGTGGCCCAATGAAGGGCTCCACTCCAGTGTCAAGGAGGCCAGGCTCCTGGAGCAGCAACAAGGGGCAAGCATGGAGCCCGAGGGGCGCCCTTCCCTCCCAGGTCCTTCAGACCCACCCAGGCCACAGGGAAGGGGTCTCAGGGGACCTGCTGCCGCCGGCAGCCACTCACCCAAGGTCCTCCTGCCCCTCAGCGGCCACTCACCCGAGGTAGATGTAGGTGAAGAGGAAGAGCAACATCAGAGAGGACATGATCAGCCAACCGTGGATGAACTGGGTGGAAACAGGCATTGTGACGGCAGGCCCCCAGGCCCCTGGTCCTCGGGACTGACTCCCAAGCCTAGAAACCCTTCTTCCTTAGGCTCCTCCTGCCTATGCTGGAAGGTGGCTGTTTTACAGTAAGGAGGGCACAGACATTCAAGGCATTCTCTCCAGGTAACCCAGCAAGCAGACAAAGGAGCTGGAAATCCTTCATGCCTAAACACCTAGCTCTCTACTTGGTCACCTGGAAAGGACACGCTTGGCACATTCCAGGCTCTACAGAGAAAGCTGGCCGGGTTTCTGCTCCCACGTGCTATGTCCCCAAGTGTGGGCAGTGAGACAACAGACACATAGACACACACTAGCAGGAAGAGATAAAGGCTGTGAAAAAAAACTGGCTGGGCAAAGTGACAAGAGACCCACCGCTTCTATTTTAGACACAGTGGTCAGGGAAGGCTCCTCCTCTCCTGGCCCAAATAAGGGAGGGTCAAAGGTGATGGGGGGGGGTCCCTGCAACCTGCCTCCTCAGAGGACAGACCCATCAGTCACCAGCTCGGGCCACTGGGGACCGCAGCGGCCACGTGGTTGTCTGTTCAAAGCAGAAGGGGCAACGCCGGTATGTGCTGATCCTCCTCATCCCACCCGAGCCTGCCCAGACCACCGTCACCTCTTGTCCGTGTCGTGGAGTAAATCTGACTGAATGGAGGCTCAGCAGCCTCCCAGCAGGTCCTAGCGTGGTCATGTGACACCTGCTCACCACGGCACTGCTGGCTCTCCCCTGGCCCCGCGCCTGGCTTGTCCTCATACATGTCTCTGCTCCAAACAAAAGCCCTCCACCCTACTTCTCACCATCCATGGCCACCTCTGCCCCAATCACAAACTCTGCCTCGGTTATACAGGCAGCTATTTACTAAGAAGCTCCAGCTCCTGGACGTGCCCCTCCCACTGCTCACCCCCACCCAGTCCCTCTCTATTTGAGGCTCTCCATCTCTCTCTACCTGCTCCACAGATGCCAGCAGCCTGAATATCCAGTACTGCACACGCCTGTGTGTGAACAGTTTAAAAATCAGTAACGTCTTGTTCAACTTCCTTTCAGTCCTCATGGCTTCAAAGCCTTTCTCGGGAGAAAAGCCTGAAACTCGTGCCTAAAAGCTTATGGATCTCTGTGAACGATTTGGGCTAGGTGGGACTCAACTCCCCTGTTCCTCCCCAGAGCTGCTGTGCAGAGCAGGGCCCACCCAAAGGTCTCTGGGAGCTGGAAGACCTCGGTATAGCAGTTGTACACCCCCAGCTGAAAGGCAAATGGGAAAATAAAAATAAGCTTGGAGGGGAAGTATATGTTGAAAGGAGCCTAAAATAGAAAATCTGACTTCTTCAGAAGGAGAGGCAAAATAAAATTAACTTCTGAATATGAGAAGTGACCCTATGAACGCAGCATGGAGGAACTCAGTGAAGTGGGATTAAGTGTAAGTGGAAAGCACAGGAGTATCGGGTAACCCGTGGTGGGGCAGGAGTCGGGTGGGAGAAAGTACAGGCAAACCTCAGGGATATTCGGGTTTGGTTTCAGATCACAATAAAGTGAGTATCACATGAAAAAGAGTCACAAATTTTTTGGTCTCCCACCTCATGCAAAAGTTAATGCTTGAACTGAGGTCAATTAAGTGTGCAATAGCATTATATCTAAAAAAATGTTAAAAACAGCATTAATTAGAAGATAATGCTGTTGCAAAAATGGCACCAACAGACTTGATCAATGTAGATTTGCCACAAACCTTCAATTTGTAAAAAAAAAAAAAAAAAACACAGTATCTGTGAAACCCAATAAAATGAGGTATTGCTCTAAAACTCGAGGTCTATTTTACAGGAAAAAAGGAACTCTGTTTAAAAAAAAAAAAAAATCTAGGGCTGCAGCGTAAGAGGCCCTGAGGCATGAAATCCAGGGTTGCTTTGTAAGAAGCCCTGAAGCATGAAATCCAGGGCTGCTGCATGAGAGGCCCTGAGGCCTGGCAGGCAGGCAGGAGGCAGACCGGCTCACCTTGTAGCAGCGGTACTTGTAGAGCACAACCAGGAAGATCGTCATGGTGACAATGACGCTGATCATGATGAGGGTGTTGAGCACGGAGTTGAGGAGGCGCTGGCCCACTGAGGGCGTGTCCTCGGAGAACGGGGTATAGATGCTGAGGAAGGAGACAAGGGCTAGACCTCTGCACCCGGCCTGCTTGTGCCCCCCAGCCCAGGGAGATGCAGGTGCCCTGGGCACCCCCAGCCCTCAGCACAGCACTCTGGCTGTCCTGGTGAGTGCTGCCCACCATCCTCACGAGCTGTCCTGCCTCCCTGGCACCTAACTCCAGCTTCTAACTGAGCTGACGCAGCCACATGGGAGGGCCTGACTGGTCTTTACCACGGCTTCCCAGGCCCCCACACCAACTAAAACCTCTCCCAGAAGTGCTTATCCCAGCTGACCCCACTCCCCAGTTCTGTACCCACTTCCCCATCAAGCCTAGGATGCCTCCACCCCCACTCCTACCCCTACCCACACCCCATGTAGCCGAGTAGCTGCACAGGCAGCTATAAACTCAAGAGGCAATTCATTGATCCCACACTCTTAGGGAAGCAAACTGTTTGCCAAGTTCTCAAGGTCTCAACACTTTTCGCCTGAGCTGCTCTGAGTCCCCAACAGACTATACGCTTCCTGAGGGCGAGGGCTTCTTTCTCTACTCCTTTCATTATCAAAATCATAAACAAAATGTAAAAAAAACTCCCTTAAAAAAGTTTCAAGAAGGTACTCAGCAGTGATACCATGGGAGGCTGGGGGAGGAAGCAGAGGGAAGCTTCCCATTTACCCAGGCTGCTGCTTCTTCCTGGATTCTCTTTATTAAGATAAATAAAATTTCCCTCCTGAGTCTGGGAGTGAGCTAAGAAATCGTGTGGTCCTCTTTAGTTTACATTCACAGGAGTATGAATGAGAGGCCCAGAGAGAAAAAGACTTGTCTGTGGTCATGCAACGACAGGTGGCACCACCACACCTGGGATGGAGCAGAGAACCTACCTCCTGCAGTGAGAGCAGGCTGCAGGGGCTGCACATGGATTAACTCTCTCAGTTCTCCTGGTAACCTTGCTATCAAACCCATCATACAGATGAGGAGACTGAGGCCGAGAACGGTTAGGAAGGTGCCTGGGCAGGTCACACAGCCAGGAGGCTGTGGACGAACCAGGGTGTGGACTCAGACAGCTCCCCACCCCTGCTCTTTGCTGCGGCTGCCACGGGGCCGCAGGTACAGTGGCCAACACAGGCCACACCCTCCTCCCCCAATCCTGCACCCACACCCACCCCTGGCCCCCAACTCACAGCTGTCCATTCTTCTCTGTGTAGAAGCGCACGGACTTGATGGTGGCCACGACCACGATCATGCACAGCGTGACAGGCACAAACAACATGATCACGTGCTTTGCCCCGTATTTGAGGGTCAGCTCCTCCTCCAGGCCTGGTGGCCGCCCGGGAACCCCACTGCAGACGTAGCGGTCAGGGTCCTCCTCCTCGTGGTCCTCCTCACTCTCCTGGCTTCTCTGTGGGAAACCATGCTATGAGGACCATGGGATGCCCCCCAGCGGAGCCCTACTGACACAGAGCATGGGTGTGTGAACTGGAAACGAGAAGTTTGAATGTCACTTTTCAGATGTAAGAACCAGTCTATGGGCTACAGCTTAGATGTGGGAGTGGTGGCTTTCCAGGACATGGAGAAGTTTATGAGGACAACTAGAGACTAGGAGTTGGCACTAGCCACCACAGATGCAGGAAGGGAGGCCATGGTAGCCATGGACGAGGACAGTCTGCAGAATGGGTCTGCAGCAGGTCTGCAGATCTGTTCCCTCCCTCAGTGAAGGGACTCAGTTCTGGTCACACGGCCATACTAGTTTGGGAGGAGCTAGGCCAGGTGATGGGAGGAAGGCAGAGACTAAACATTTTTGGTTGAAAAATCACAAACCAGAATGGTCAGCACACATGGGGACTCTCTTTGATTGTATTAACAAATAAGGCACTGGGAATTTGCAGGGAAATAAATTACTTTAAAATTTTTGCCCCCGCCAAAACCAAGCATGCAAACTTTGCAGTTTTGAACCGGAGGCTAACTAGGCATTGAGCATCTGGGAGGATCCAGGTTAGGGAAAGTGGGAGAGTATAAACGAGGAGGCAGCAAAGGAGGATAGGATGCCTGCCAGACACTAACATACACTGATCTTCAAGAATGTGTTTCAGAATTGTGGCAGTTCAGGATCACTGGCTGCCTTGTTAATTACAGTAACAGCCAAGACAAAAGCCAAGTGAAACAGAAATCAAAAGTGACTGCTCTTTGGCATCAGTTTTTTGCAGAGAGAATTCCATCTAGATATTCAACTGAGAAGGAAAGGAAAGCTGTTATTGAACAGGAACTGAAACAACTGAAATGCACAAAAAGTCCAGGAGATTAAAGACAAAACACCGAGCAAGAATTGGCTAAGGAGTAGTGGGGCCATGGCCTTGAGCTGCTGAGATCTCTCTCGGAGCCCAGAGGGAGGACAGGCGAAGAAGTGAGTTCAAGCTACAGCAAAGGGGAATGAGGCTGGCTGGAAGAAAGAAAAATACTAGAATGGGCAAAATAATGGGTTTTAGGCAAATTCAGATACTGTTTTACCCTGATGAGGAGGGAGGTAGCTTGACTAAGTGACTTTCCCAAGTACACGCTCCACTTCATACTGTTATAATCTCCTGCCTTTTGGGCTGCAGAGGCAAAATCACACAGTGCAGCACACCCTTCCTGCTATGGGCTGCATGTTTGTGACCCCCAAATTCACATGTTGAAACCTAATGCCCAACATGATGGTGTTGGAGATACAGGCTTTGGGAGGTGATTAGGTCATGAGAGTGGAGCCCTCAAGAATGGCATTCGCACCCTTATAAAGGATGTCCAGGAAAGCTCCCTAACCCTTCTGCCTTGTGAGGACACAGAGGGAACACAGCTGCCTACGACCCAGGAAGTGGGCCCTCATCAGACATCAGACCTGCCAGCACCTTGACCTTGACCTCCCAACCTCCAGAGCAATGAAAAATACACTTCTGCTGTTTATAAGCCACCCAGTCTATGGTATTTTTGTTATGGCAGCCTGAACGAACTAAAACACATCCCCAGCTCAAAAGTTAAACACAAATCAGCTAATCTCTCAGTTCCCATCTCCAGCCATCTACCAAAAAAGGTTCCCTCCAGCCTCTGTGCTGCCTGCCCCAGCATCCACTCACTCTCAGATTCCTGTGGGAACAGTAACCTGCATAGGAAGGTGAACCGAAGGGGCAGGGCCAGGGTGGATGACGCCGTCTACTAGAGTCGGTCTGTGACAGGCTGTGCATGTGCAGAATCTACGATCAAGCCCTCGCAGACCTAGGATCCACCATGGTGGGCCACCTGCCCCTTTGACCAGTTCTCACCTTCACTTCCTCTCCCTCCCACATCAGGGAAGGCCTGGTTTCCATCCATGAGATATGGGACGCCAGCAGCCCGTCTGGAGACCACGGACTGCTGGCAGGAACCTACCCACTGGGCGGCACTCTCTCCGTCCTCCAGGCCCTGCCGGCCGTCCTGGCAGGAGCGCGGCGTGGGGCTCTCGGCTGACATCAGGGACGTCCGCTCATCACACACTTCTTCCTCGCTGTCAGAGGCCATGAATGTGAGCATGGCCCTGCCTCCGGAAGTGCCTGGAAAAGGAGCACAGGGGTCTTCGTGCCACTCTCCTGAGAGGCAAAGGCAGTGGAGGATGAGATGTGGCTTTAAAACCTGGACACAGGTCCTGCCCACAGCGACCACCCAGGATGCATTTGTCAAAGGACTGCTATAGGGCTTCCCGAGTGGCTCGGTGGTAAAGAATCCACCTACCAATGCAGGAGACATGGGTTCGATCCCTGATCCAGGAAGATCCCACGTGCCAAGGAGCAATGAAGCCCGTGTGTCCCAACTACTGAGCCTGTGCTCTAGAGCCCAGAAACCACAACTACCGAAGACGGAGTGCCCTAGACCCACGCTCCAAAACAACAGAAGTCGCTGCAATGAGAAGCCCGTGCACCGCAACGAGAGAGCAGCCCCTGCTCTCTGCAACTAGAGAAAAGCCTGAGCAGCAGTGAAGACCCAACAGAGCCATAAATAAATAAACATTTAAGAAAAAAGGACAGTCCCCAGGAGCCATGACTAAGGCTGCAGCAGTCTCGAGAGGGACTGGCTAGAGAGGATCCAGGCCATGGGGGCGAAACTCCCAACCATAAACACCAGGGCCACTCTAAACTCTCAGCACAATCATTCGTTCAATCAACAAATATCTGACCACCATCTATCATGTGCCAAGGACATGTCTGTCCTAAAAGAATAAAAACCAGTCCAATGTGGCAAATTCTATAATCCAAGTGTTCACTAAAAGGCATAGAAGGGACTAAATCTCAGAGATCAGGAGTGTTTTCTGGAGAAGATAGCATCATGTGATGGACACAGACTCTCCCAGGTGGGAGGGAAGGGCAGAGGGCGTGAAGAACGTCTCAGCCTGAGCCTGGCAGTGCCAGGGCTGGGGAGGGGGTCACTGCTGTGGACAAGTGAAGGGTCTCCAGCGCCATGCTAAGGAGGTGTGCTCTGTCCCCCGAGGACACAGTGACAGATCAGATCTCTGGTTAGAAATCTCAGTCTGGTCACTGACTGAAAAGAGTAGAAAGAAGGAAAGGTGACCTCCTTGGAGACAATGATGGGTCGTGAACAGGGCCTAAGGTAGCAGCAAGATGCGTGGGAGTGAGGGGAGACGATCCATACAGACAAGATGTCGGGGACACAACAGGACAGAGTCCAGGACCACGGCCAGGCGGGGAGTAGGACAGAGGAGGTGGGAGAACAAGGTGCTGGGGGAAATCTGCCGAATGTAAATGGTTGAAAGGAGGGAGCTGCCTGGGAGGCGGCTGAGGGCCAGTGTCTGAGCTGGAGGGGAGGGAGATGAGAGTCACAGGTTTAGATGCTGTGGCCACGGGGGCAGTGAGCCGAGACCACGAAAGAGGAGCGTGCATGAATGTGTGTGTGTGTGTGTGTGTGTTGGGGAAGTATAGCTGAGGGAAGGACCCACAGGAAAAACCAAAGCTGAAAGGGCCACAGAGGAGGGAGCCTGTCCCCTCAACACTGCTGTGCTGCCCTGAGTGGCGTGTGGACCCAGCAGCACCATGTGGATGCTGGGGCAGCCCGAACTCCTACCAACACCCTGGGCAGGTCAGCTGAACTGCCAGCAGGGCCAGCTCCCCCATCACCTGCCTCCTGGGACCCTGGGGAAGACTCACGCCAGTAGGAACAGTCGGGTCTGCTCTCGTCTCAAAGTTCATCTCCATGTCAATGGCCCTCAAAATTTATGATCATTTTTATTCTATTTCCACAGTGTCTTTTTTTTTTTTTTTTTTTTACTATATGGACCATTTTTAAAGTCTTTATTGAATTTGTTACAATATCGCTTCTGTTTTACGTTTTGGTGTTTTTGGGAGAGGGGGCCACTAGGGACGCAGGATCTTAGTTCCCCGACCAGGGATCAAACCCACATCCCCTGCACTGGAAGGCTAAGTCTTAACCACTGGACCGCCAGGACAGTCCCTATGATTTTCAAGTGGAGAAGGCAGGCAGGTTCCTTCCACCGAGCCAGCCAGTTCTATTCATCTTGGCAGAGGCTCTGAGGCTGCTGCTTTGTTTTGAAGACAGTGTCCCAGGCCGTGGCCTGCATTACTCCCAGCTGGACTTCAGCTCCATCCCCAAGTCCAGGCCCACAGCAGAGCCTGATCCTACTCACTGACTCGGGCCCTTACAGAAGGCTTTCCCGTAGCTCTTACAAAGAATTCGAAATGAGCAAGGTAAGCTCCCCTGGGTTCAGCAGAGAAACAAGTATAAGAGAGACAGCAGTAGTGACATCAGTAGGAAGCAGAATAAGGTAACTTCCAGGAGAGGTGACGAGGACGCTGTGCTACTGGAGTTAAGACTAAGTGGGGGGCAATCTATCAACAGTGGGGAGTAGACGTCTCAAGTCTTTAGGAGGAAGACACATGAAACAAGACACAAAGGTTAGGAATATCTTGCCAGGCAGAGGCTGAAGTAGGTGGGGCATGTGGAAGTAGCCTCATAAACAGATGGCGGGATGGGGGCTTTGAAATTCTGCAACATCCAGCAGGCTGAGGTGGCTGAAGCATGGGGACCACGGAGGCAGTGATGGGAGGTAGGACCATTCGAGGGAGGGGCGTGGGGGCCTGGCCAGGGGACGAGGAGCTGAAGCTAGCCAGGGGAGGGGGCAGCCAAGGTTTCTGAATTAAGGAGGGATGTGACCAGAGTGTGCTGTATGGGAACAGAGGGCCGGCTGAGCCCTCCTGCCTCTTCCCCAGAGCCACTTCCCTGGAGCCACCAGGGGTAGTGCCGCCCAGGACCCAGGAGGCAGATCTGCTCCTCAGCACCCAGACCTTGGGAAGTTCTTAGCGTCCTTCATCTATGGTAACAGTAATGAAAGAAATTACCTAGTGGAGACCCAGGCAGAAAAACTCTAAAGAGCTCCTCTGCAATGGTGGGCCCCACTAGATAAATCCTAAACATACACCTGCCCAGGCCCAGGAGATGCCCTCATTGACCCTGTGGCAATGCTGAGTCCATTCTTACTCAAAGAGCGACAGGGAACACAGAGCTGGCTGCACCTCAAGCTAAATTAGGACATTCTATCTTGAACAGTGTAGCAGCTCTTTCAATACTTTGTTTTGTCTGGGCTGTGAATTAATAATTTAGTTACCATCTCTCTCCTTCTGTTCTTCCCACGCCTTTAGAGGCCCTGGGATTTATCTTCGCAGTGACTGGAGGAGCAGATCAGGAGTTCCTGTATCTAAACGGCAGGGCTGCAGCCCCCAGGGCAGAGGCGAGCTCACCCTTCAGAACCACAGCTGCTGGCAGCCAGGCTGCCTCAGTCCCTAGAGCAAAGCATGAGGGGACTGGACAAATAAGAGGCTAGGATGCTTCTTAAAGGAGAAAGGGAGCTACAGGGCAGGTGGGGAGAGAAAAGCAGGGGACCCATGATCAAGTAGGAGTTAAATCCTTTCCAATTTCCATTTCTTCAGCCGGTCACCAAATCCCAGGAAAACACGTCTGCCTCCCAAAGTCTGTGGACACACCCAGGGAGAGCATGTTTAAAAACAGACTATATCCCTTCCATGTGAAACTGCACTGCAGAGGGAGAAAGTCAGAAAGCTATAAAACATGCTTTGCCATCCACCACATGTAATGCATGGCCTCCTCACCAGAAAACAAATGCTTCCTGAGCAGATTCCCTCCCTCCCTGGATGCTGCCCACAACTCCCAGAAAAGCAGGGCATCGAGGGGTTGCAGCCAGGAAGAGCTGGTCTTGGCTGTTGGAGCAACGGCATCCTAATCACAGCCCTCTGGGCCTGGAGGAGGTGGGGACAGCTGGAGGTGCTTCCTGGGGCTCCCAGCATCTGAGGGCATGGCTTAGGACTTTCAGAAAGCTGTAAGATGCTGGAGATGCTGTTTCGCAACGTAGCCCAGGCCACCTGAAGGGTGGCAGAGCAGCTGCTGAGCCCTCACTGTGTACTAAACACAAGTCAGGAATGAGGTACAGTCAGTCCCCTACATACGAACCTTCAACCTGCACACTTCAGATATTCGAACGTGAGTTCGCATGTCTGGCGTACTTTTCAAGGTACTGTACTGTAAGATTAAAAATTTTCTGTTTGCTTTTTATGTATTATTTGTGTGGAAAGTATAAACCTCTTATAGTATAGTACTATATAGCCGATTGTGTTAGTTGGGTACCTAGGCTAACTTTGTTGGACTTACGAACAAATTGGATTTATGGCCTCTTGGAACAGAACTTGTTCAATGCAGGGCACTGACTGTGCTGCTGTTATTCCTCATTTTACAGATGAGGAAAAAGATTTTAAAAGTGATAAGTTCAAAGTCATCCTTGGACCAAGGTGGTCAAGTTCTGTGCTCTTAAACACGATGTTAGGGTGCTTACTTAAAATGCGGATCCTAAGTTTCATTCTGGCCAAAGGTCCAGGGATCTGCATTTTGAGACAGTCCCTGGGCGATTCTTAGGCTGGTGTTAAACCCTCCCTGGAGCTGGTCCTGGCAAGTAATCAGATGCCCCAGCCTGGGCCCAAACTTGGTACTGAAAGCTCCCAGTAACAGTTCACTTCCTTGTCGCAAGGGCAGGGCCTCACCACCTACCTTAGCACACCTGCTGCTCTGCACAACTTGCTCACTGAATGCCGGTGTGAAAGAATGAGCAGTCCTTTCTCCTGAATACCCTGTGGTTGGGCTGAGATCCACTGGGGAGGAAGAGCAACAGGAGCTTTCTCAGACTAGGAGAGCTGCAGGGGGAGAATGCAGTGAGCTGACTGACAAGGTACGCATGCAATGCCCACCTGGAAGGAGGGTGTGAAAAAACTGGATCTTAAGCATCCCTGGTACAAACTGCACCAGCCTTTCTGAAGGCAGTAAACATCAAGAGCTTTAAAAACATTCATACCTTTTGATCCTGAAATGCTAACTTCTCGGAATCTGTCCTAGGAAAATAATAAAAAGATTTATCTGAAAACATGGTTGTTGCAGTCATTTATAATTTTTTTAAGTGAAAATGACTAAGATGTCTGACTTTGTATGATAATATATCTATCCGATATATGACTAATAAAAATCTTACTTCAAAGAATATTTACTAACATGAAAAAAACACCAAGATGCTAAATTTAGTAGACTTAAAACCACAGATATAAGCATCTGAATTTTCTTAGCAAATGTATACATATATATGAAGGACTGGCAAGAAATATTATACAACATTAAAGGTGCTTATCTTTGGATGGTGAGATTGAGGGTGATACATGATATTTTTCTGCATTTTTTAAAACTTCCATAACAAAACATGAATTGTGTCTGCTGTTTTTTGTAAAGCTAAAGGGGAAATAACAAGTATCAACATTTAGACAGATTTTTTTCCATGCTGCCTTCTCCCACATCCCCTCTCACTGGACTCGGGGGACCTTGGGAAGCCACTTTCACATCTTCTCCTAACCCCTCTTATTACCTGGTTCCTGAAGGAGAACAGAGCAGCTGGGATGGATTCCTCTGGCTTCTAAGTTGGAACTGAAGCCTGAAGGTACTCTGCAATCCTTGGAGGGAAAAAATGCAGATAAAAAACAGTCTTGCTAGATGTTTGTCCACATTAGAGCACTAGAGATGCCAAGAACTCCCGCCGGGAGGCTGACTCACAGGCCGGTGGGGGTGGGGCTGGGTGACTCTCCTGCTGATGTCAAATCCTATCAACCCCATAGCAACCAGCTCTCCACTCTCTCCGAGGGAGCAACAGGATAATGCAGAGAAGCCAATGGGAGGAACAGGTGCCCCAGACTACATCCTGGAAACCCTTCCCAGAACAAGGCACTGTGGCTGAAAACTCCTTGGATTAGGATATAAAATCAAACATCCAAAGAAGCCACCGTTCACTCCCATTAATCAGCTGAATGGGATCCAAATGCTGAATGAGCCAAGCCAAGGGAGTCTGACCCAGGGAATTTCCTCAACCTTGCCTGTGTCAGCAGTTCCTGCAATTATTATGGAACCCTGGTGACCCAGTTTCCTCAACCTGATTCTCATTTCAGAAAAATGCAAAGGTTTTGACCTTAAAATTTAAGGCCAATGGACCTAACTAGGAAATAGATTCCTACATAAGTAGAAAATCGATTTTTAAATTCCATCGTAAACGAGAGTGCCTCAAGGAAAAACATGGAAATTTCGGTTCCAAAAGAAAATTGGGAGTCAACAGGTGGGGCCAAAGAGAAAGGCTTGGATCCGAGTACTTGCTTTCTTTGTCTCCACAGGGCTAACAGTACTTTCTTTCTTTCAGTATTGAAAGAACAACATTACAACATTACAGAAGTTTCAGGTGTACAACAAAGTGACTTAAAATTTTTTACAGATTACATTCCACATAAGGTTACTCTAAAGCACTGGCTGTATTCCCTGTGCTCTACATTACACGCTTGTATCATTTATTTTATACATGGTTGTTTGTCCCTCTTAATCCTCTTTTATTTTGCACCTCCCCCTTGGTAACCACGATCTGCTGGTCTATTTTTGCCTTTTTTTTTTTTGCAATTCTCCTTATGATATTTATTGAAGGAAAATAAAAATACTAATTCAAAATATATATATATGCACCCCCCTATTCATTGCAGCATTATTTTGTTTTTGTTTTTCATTAATTTATTTTTAATTGAAGGATAATCACTTATAGTACTGCGTTGGCTTCTGCCAAACATCAAGATGAATCTGTTTCTGTTTTGTCTTGTTTGTTCATTTTAATTTTCAGTGCTCCCTCAAAGAGGGCAGTAATGGTTTTAAAAAGGTCACTTTCTAGGGTCACATGGGTACTTCACAGAGCTTCCATGACTCCTGGGGCGTTCCCAGCCTTCCCTTATCTGGGGTGAGGAAATTCCCTTAGAAATTTCCACAGCTTGCCTGCCTGCCTGCCTATTTCCCCTGGCCCAGGCACCTGACCATGTATGGACCCTGGCTGGCCGTCATCCATCTGTCCATCCATCCAGCCCATAATGTGATGCACATCACTTGTCCGATGGTTTTCCCCAGAACAGGGAGAGGGCCTCAGCTGGAGCAGGAGCCCACACGCCCCAGGAAGGCCCTGAAGTACCACTCCACTCTCTTGAGTCACAGGCCCCAGGCGACCCTCTGGGGCCTCCTGAACCTTGACCCAAGCTCTAGATTTCCCTCTGTCTGCCCTTTCCTACTCAAAGGTGCTCAGTAAACATTTTCTCTCACTTCCTGAAGGAGCCTGGAAAAGGGGCAGTTTGGAAGTGACAGAGGGATGCTGCGAAGGTAGCCACACTGGCCATGAGCTACCGAGCTACCTTTGAGCAGCCTCCCATAAATCGTGTTTTTGCTTTCAATGAAAAGCAGCAAGACAGCAGTCAAAAGCTGAGCCTTAGAAACGGACAGAGTTTGAATCAGCTAGCCAATTGATCTGAACCACATACTCGGACAATTTAACTTCACACGGCCCATTTCCTCTTGTGTAAAAAGTAAGATAGGCACACTTTGCAAGATTACTGTAAAAACTAGAGCTAATGTGTAATGTGTCCAGCACAGAGTAGATGTTCAATCAAGGGTAAATATAATGAAATAAAGGCAGGGACACAGTGAGAGAGGACAACAGAAGCCTGTTGATGGCCCCTTGGAAAGCTACAAAAATGCTAAACCATCAGGCATGAGTTGAGTACCAAGGTCACGCCTCACTCAGGCCCTGAGTGCTTTCCTCTTCAGCCCCAGCCCGGGGCATGCTGGCAACATGAACACTTTGTCAAACAAAAGGGCACGTCCATGGACTGAGGTCAGAGCTGGCAAGGACCTTCAGGGCCATCCAGTCAGCTCCCCATTTCATACTTAGGAAAATTGAAGCCCAGACGGACAAAAGGACAGGGGCCCATGACCAGAAGCCACAGTTACGGCTCAGGTCTCCAAACTGCCATTGAGGAGCTCTTCCCTGCTGCTCCAAGTACTTGAGAGGGTCACATACTCAATGGGTTTCCAAGAACACTCAATAAAGGGAAAATTCTGAAGGCATAATATGAACACAAAAAGTAGGATACAAAACTTCATCTTCAGTTTCCTACTTCTAATATTTTAACACATGAATACAGGTATGTGCATAAAGTACTGTAAGGAAGTTCATGTTAAGAGTGGTTCTTTGGACTAGGGGCTAACAGATGACTTGAAAAAAAAAAATTTCCCGAATTTTCTAGAGTGAACACATATTGCTTTCATTTTTAAAAAGTCAGAAAGTTTCTGGTTAAGGTACAGCAGAAACTTTTCTTCCCATTGCTCCGGAAGACTGTGTTTTGGCAAAGATAAACGAGCAACCCATTCTCCCAGGCAATGGAAAGAATGGACAGTAATCATCCCCCTCCCGGACATCCGGTCTTTACTGAGTATCCCTTTGAAACTACTTCTGCCCAGACTGTAATCACACAGCAGCCTCACCACCTCCTGGTCAAGAAGGCAACACTGATTCTACAAGGTTTGAAGGCCAGGTCAGATGCAGCCAGCTCAAGGTGAGGAGAAACCCCCAGGCCCCGGCCAGGGGCAGCGTGGAGGGTATGCCAACCTCAGAGCCCTTTGCCTTCCACCCCCAGCCCCACCCCCAGCTGCTGGAGTCCAGGGACAGGTGGAAATATTTGCAGAAACATTTGTTGCCTTGCCAGTCTTACCAGCTAAACAGTGTCTAAAAGTCAAATCAACAGCTGAAAAACAGCCAAATGTGTCTTCAATAACATAAGGTGATCTATACACACAATGCTTTAGTTTCTTAAAAAAAATTTTTTTTTTTGTTTTGGCTTTGCCAAGTAGCTTCTAACGGAGACCCCACAGCAATGTCCCGGGCGGTAGTGCAGGCACATGGGTGGGGCGTCAGAGTGGGAGGTCTTCCAAGCAAA
Organism: Bos grunniens; assembly: GCF_055505025.1. Lineage (NCBI taxonomy): Eukaryota > Metazoa > Chordata > Mammalia > Artiodactyla > Bovidae > Bos > Bos grunniens. The sequence continues at coordinate 51,264,322 of NC_141180.1, forward strand.
AACTCAAAAGATGCAGAAGACACAGCCAGCTGGGTTCAAATGCTGGCACTCACAGTCACGGAAGCCACACAACCAGACAAGGTCCTTAATGCCCTGAACCTTAGTTTCCCCTTCTGTAAACCTTAGCTTTCCCTTTCCACTTCAGTGTGATGGTAACTCTTTAGATAACTGTGACAACTACTGTACAGAATGGCTTTTTATTGTATATAACAAACTTGCAAGTGATGTTATTGTCATTATTACCATCAATGATGTAAGAGGGGCAAAGGTAGGTGGAACCTCTCATTCTGGCAAAGCCTGTGTACATGTGTGCAGAGGGGCTGTGAGCAGGCACAGAGGAGCTGGGGGTGGCGGAGGTGGGGCAGGCTAAGGGCCCCCAGGCACACTTGAGCAGCAGCCTCTGGCCAGGCTGTTCCTTGTCCTCCTCTTCTTCAAACAGACAGGCTCAGAGCAGTTACCTCCCAACCCTGCACACATCAGACTCTTGACTTGGTGCACAAATACTTCAACACCAAATGATACAGAATTTTTCCTGAAAACCCGAGGCACCATCATCCCATTCCACAGTAACATTCCACGAAGTCCTCCACTTCCAGCCTCTGCCCTCAATGCTCCCACATTCACCCAAGGCGAGAACCTGGATGACCTGCCTCATGAGTGGCTGAAGCTGCAGCTTTGAGCTGCAGACAGGACTTCAGGCCCCTTCACCAGCTGGACCCAGGAAACATAGCTGCTAATACACTTTCCTGCCCCCACACAGCCACGTTCACCCATAGGGGAACCTGAGGCTCACACACCTGCAGCAGCTTATACAAAGCCTTTAATTACTACCAAAGGTCTTAACCGAAGTCCTTGGAGACTCAGCTGTCTACAGAAGGGGCTATGTTGATTCAGGGCCATCCATGTGGGAAGAGCTCGGGTCCATAATGATCAATTACTCTCAGGACAGGCTGGCAACCCACGCTGTCAATTTTGGGTCAACCTGGCTCTGCGATTGCTCTGGATGGGAACCGCCTCTCAGGCTATCCATCTATAAATTGAGGATGCAGCTACTGCAACAATCCACAGTTCATACCGTCAAAAGGGAATACTCATTAAGTCACAGACTGGGGCATTTCATCCAGCTGTCCAAGGGCTGAGGTCTAGTCCCAGGTCTGGACAAGAGAACTAGAGTCCAGGACAACAGGTTCGAAGCCTGGCTCTCATATATTCTACCTGCGTGACCTTGAACAAAGTCACTTTAGCTTTGAGGGCTGAGTTTCTTCATTGATAAAATTTGGGATGGGAATTAGCTCCTGTTTCGGGCTCATTCAGCTTTTCAAAAGCTAGATTCTGGGAGTCTCCTCAGAGCTGTAAATGCCTGATCAAAAAACAGCCAAACATCGCAGATAAGGAAACTAGGGGCTCCAGGCCCGTCCTTAGGTCCTGTTCCTCAAGCCGGCGGAAAGACCTCCGCCTCCCCTCCTACCACTGCCAAGCAGACCCCGGGGCCGCGTGTCGCAGGCCAGCAGGACTGGGCGCCCATCAGGTGCCAGCCAGGAGAGAGACCACAGTGCCGCGTCCGCACGCCTTTGAGACCCACGTGCGCTGCTTCTTTAAATGTCCCGGCCCTTTAACAGATCGCACCGCGCCCACTCCGGCGGGGGCTCCGGCGGCGGGGGCTCTGGCGGCGGGGAGAACCCGGCCCCGCTGAAGGCCCGAGGCCTGGAGCCCCTCCCCGCGCTCCTCCACTCGCCAGTTCCGGGCCGGCCCCCATCGCAGCGGTCCCGGCGCCCTCCCCTCCGCAGCCGCTGGGGCCGCATCCCCGGAACCGCCCCGAGGCGCGACCCGCCGCGGCGAGGGGCGTGCGGAGGACAAGGCCCCGCCTGCGGAGTGCAGCTCCACCTCGCGACCTTCGAACGCCGGGCGATCGGGCCCCCATCCGCGCGCCCCATCCAGCCGGCTCACCTGCTCCGCCGCGCAGCTCCAGCGGTGTTTACTGGCCGAGCGCCCGGCAGACCCGGTGCCGGCGCAGGCCCCGCCCCCGGCCCGCCCCGGCCCCGCCCCGTCGGCGACGCCACGCTCCCGGGTCCATGTCCGGCCTCACTGGAGCCCGGGCACCGCGTAGGCGAGGGGCCGGGCTTCCCTTCGAGAGCCGCGGGGACCCGGGAATGAATCTGCCATTGGACTGAGCACTGACCTGAGAGGCAGTGGAGGCCGCACCTGTAATGTGAGAGGGCTTTGCGCACCATGGGGCGGTAGTGCGTTTGTTTCGTGGACAGTCTCCAGTCTTGCAGTTTTAGGTTCCGGTATCCCCCCCACCTTCTCCCACCCCCAGGATTTAAAAGCCAGCACTAGAGACTGGTGTGAGCTAACATCTTGAGAATTTTCCTGGTCTGTTTTCTAGAGCTTCCAAACTACCAGGAGCACTAGATCAAATTAAGCATGGATGAAATTGCTACCCATGCCCTGAGAATTGACCTAAGTTGTTTCCAGGATTTGGGGTCCATGGGGTGAGTTGAGATGGTCAGTAATCTGATATTTCTGAGTAGCTTCACTTACAATAAAAAATTAAGGGGAAATCCATTCAACGTAAAATTAACCATGTAAAGTGTACAATTCAATGGCATTTAGTACATTCCTGATATGTAGGTGGTTCAAACCTAGCCACCTTGGTCTATTTCCAAAACATTTCCATCAATCCAAAATAAAACCTCCTACCCATTGATTTGCTTTGTTCACATCCTCTTCTCCCCTCAGTCCCTGGCAGCCTATTGACCTATTTTGGATATTTCATATAAATGAAATCATAGGGTATGTAACCTTTTGTAACTGACTTCTGGCACTTAGCATAAGTGTTTTCAAGGTTCATCCACATTGTGGTGTGGATCAGCACTTCATTCCTTTTTAAGACTGGATAATATTCAGTTACATGTATATCACAGTTCATTTATCTGATCATCCACTGACGGGCCTTTGTGCTGTTTCCACCTTTCGGCAATTGTCAGTGGTGCTGCTACAAACGTGTGTACATGTATTTGTCTGAGTACCTGTTTTCAGTTTTTTGGGGTACACACCTAGGAGCTGAATTGCTAGATCATATGGAAATTCTGTTTTTAACTTTTTGAGGAACGGTCAGACTGCTCTTCATAAAGCTGAACCATTTTACACTCTGTCCAGCAATAAACAGAGGGTTCCAATTTCTCTACCTCATCCATCACTTGTTATTTTCCATTAAATTTATTATTTTTGTTGTTGTTGTTGTTGTTGCCTTTCTAGTGGGTATAAAGGTTTTGTTTTGCATCTCCCTGATAATTTGTGATGTTGAGCATCCTGTACTTGCTGACCATTTATGTATCTTTGGAGGAATGTCTATTCAAGTCCTTTGCCCATTTTTAATCAGATTATCTTTTGTTGCTGAGTTATAAGTGTTTTATATATATTTGCTCTATATCAGACTCCTGTCAGATACATGATTTGCAAATATTTTCTCCCATTTTGTAGGCTGTCTTTTCACTTTCTGGTAGTCTTTTAATGCACATGCATCTGCGTGCTCAGTTGCTCAGTCACGTCCAACTGTTTTGCAGCCCTGTGGACCGTAACCCACCGAGCCTGAACATGGAATTTCCCAGGCAAAAATACTGGAGTGGGTTGCCATTTCCTTCTCCAGAGAATCTTCCTGACCCAAGGATCAAACCCGCATCTCCTGTGTTAACATATGGATTCTTTACCACTGCGCCACATGGGAAGTCCTTTAATGTACATAAGTCTGGTTTATCAGTTTTTTCTTTTATTACTTATGCATTTGGTGTCATAGTTAAGAATCTATTGCCAAATCCAGAGTCGATAAAATTTACCTCTGTGTTTCTTCCAAGAGTGTTATGGTTTTAGAACTTGCATTTAGATTATCGATACATTTTGAGTTAATTATTGTATATGGTATGCGGTCTAGGTCCAGCTTCATTCTTAGGCATGTGGTTAATTGTACTAACACCATTTGTTGAAGAGACTGTTCTTTCCTCCAGTGAATGGTCTGGGCCTCCTTGTCAGAAATCAATGGGCTATAGATAAATGGGGAAAAAACCCGAATTTTAAAAAGAGCTATTTAAATGGAAATTAATCCAAGATGGAAATGGGGCAGGTCAGCATTTTGACAGACAAAATAATGATCCAAAGAATAACCACTGATGAATTAGAGAAATTAATTACAAGTAACAGAAAGAATTATTAAGTAATAGGTTCTTAAAAGTATAAGGATCCTTGAGGGTCACAAATCCAGCTCTAACTGATGTATGAACCATCTCTGCAGAATCCTCAAGAAAGGACTGCCCAGGCATATTTCTTGTTTTGGGAACTTTCAGTATTGTAATGTGGGCTTCCCAGGTGGCGCAGTGGTAAAGAATCCACCCCCAACCCCCACCCCCCAGCTGGAGTAACAGATGGCAACACATTCCAGTATTCTTGCCTGGAAAACTCCATGGACAGAGGGGCCTGGCAGGCTATAGTCCATGGGGTCACAAAGAGTCGGACACAACCTAGCAACTACACAAGCAGGGTACATATGTTAATCCCAAACTCCTAATTTATCCCTCCCCCCACCACCCTTCCCCTTTGGTAACCATAAATTTGTTTGCAAAGTCTCTAAGTCTGTTTCTGTTTTGTAAATAAGTTCATTTGTATCATCTTTGTAGATTCCACAGGTAAGTGATATCATATGATATTTGTTTTTCTCTGACTTACTTCATTTAGTATGATAATCTCTAGGTCCATTCATGTTGTTGCAAATGGCATTATTTCATTCTTTTTTATGGCTAAGTAATATTTCATTGTATATATGTACCACATCTTTATCCATGTCTCTGTTGATGGACATTTCGGTAGAGTCCATGTGCAGACTGTATTCCTGTCACATGTAATCACTGAGGCCACCGTTCCACTATCTCACTGGTCAGCCACTGACTTGACACAGATCTCCTTAAACACCAGAAGCCAAGTCCTCCCACTCCCAAAGTGAGAAGAAACCTCTCATGGTCTTTATAGATTGGTCCTGAACTGGGTACTCCTGCTGCACTTAACCAGGCCACCTGCCTTAACTCTTTACTTTCTGCTTATGTGGAAGGTCAGCCCAAAGTGAAAGCCTAGGGTCCTCTTGGATCTCTTTTGAGCCTGTGTCTAGCCCTGGACTTGTGTGTTGCAGTCTGGACTCCCTGGTAAAAGTGGTAATCCTTCAAGGCCTTTTTGCTTCCAGTATCTTCCTCCTTAGCCTCCCCCTTCCCAGACTTTTTGGTTCTGCTGCTGCTTAACCTCATCTGCTGCCTCTTGCCCCAGACAACTATGGGTCCTGTATGTCTTTGTGTGTGTTAGTTGCTCAGTCATGTCTCACTCTTTTCTACCTCATGGACTGTAGCCCACCAGGCTCCTCTGTCCATGAAATTCTCCAGGCAAGATTACTGGAGTGGGTTGCTGTTCCCTTCTCCAGGAGATCTTCATGACCCAGGGAGATCAAACCTGGGGTTACTGCATTGAAGGCAGATTCTTGACTGTCTGAGCCACCAGGGAAGCTTCTGTAATGTCTCTTAAGTCCTTTCAAAAGATCCTTGGGAAGCTACTCTAGTCTGAGGGGAGTGAGCAAAGGTCAGCCTCTGTACCAGCCCCTCAGGGGACTCCCAGGTGGGCCACAATGGAAAACCACGTTTTTGAGAACAAGGTCTGTGTAGCCCAGTCCGGCACCAGCAAGCCACAGCAGGGGTTCAGGCTGTTTGTCTTCCTGGCTGCTGCTGGGAGAATGGGAGATGGTGGGTAGGTAAGCAAAAATGCTGCAACAATTTCTTACTGAAATTTAGCAGCCTCTTTCTTCATGAGTCATTCCTCTGGTTGTTCTAATTTTTTTTTTTTTTTTAGATTCCAGAGTCCTAAAAAAGCTGATTCTGCCAGTTTTTATAAGCCTAATGGTTGCTTCGGAGAAGGCAATGGCACCCCACTCCAGTACTTTTGCCTAGAAAATCCCATGGACGGAGGAGCCTGGTGGGCTAAAGTCCATAGGCTCACTAGAGTTGGACACGACTGAGCGACTCACTTTCACTTTTCACTTTCATGCCTTGGAGAAGGAAATGGCAACCCACTCCAGTGCTCTTGCCTGGAGAATCCCAGGGATGGGGGAGTCGGACACGACTGAAGCAACTTAGCAGCAGCAGCAGCAATGGTTGCTTAAGTGGAGGGACTGATTCTTGAAGCTCCTTGTCTGTCATTTGCCATAACATCATTCCTAAATAGCCTCAGTGTTACCAGCGGACACTATTGATTGAACAGTTTTCTCCTTGAAGCCATGCTCTCCTGTTTCCCTCCTTCATGGTGTCAGTGGGGTTCTGTTCTCACCGTGTACACTCTTCTTGGGGAATCCAGCCATGACCCAAGCTGTCACCTCTGTGTTGATGAATCTCCAACTTAGTCCTATCCTCAGAGCCCCGTGGACCACTCCACTAAGAAATCCCACAGATCGCTCTGGGTGAAGCTGTGTGAGAAAGTTCTGGCTAATAGTTTGGAAGGAGAAGGGGTTCATCCTTATTCTCATTCTTATTGCTATCTGGAACATGGTGGTGATAGCCAGAGCTCAAGCAGCCACCTTGGACCATGTCAACCATGGAGATAGAGAATCAGTGAAATGGAAGGAGCTGTGTCTTTGATAATTGTGGAGCCACTAGCTTAGAATTGCTTACCTCCTTACTCTGTCTCAGGCTGCTCTGGTGGCTCAGACAGTGAAGAGACTGCCTGCAATACAGAAGACTGGGTATCCATCCATGGGTCGGTAAAATCCCCTGGAGAAGAGAATGGCAACCCACTCCAGTATTCTTGCCTGGAGAATTCCATGGACAGAGGAGCCTGGCAGGTTACAGTCCATAGGGTCACAAAGATTCAGACGTGACTGGACAGCTAACACTCTGTCTTAGGGACGAAAAGCAATTTTATCTTGTTATTTGTGAGTCCCTCACATGGAACTAAACCACAGGTTGCTTAATACACACGATGCTTCCAGCCCTGTTCCCCTTACACCATTGCCCCACTGGCTGCGCTAAAGCACACGCAGCTCTCACCGCTAGCATCCCTCTGCACAGCACCTACTGCAAGGGGTTATAGCGGTCTAGTCTCGTGGTCGCTTGTCTTCCTCACTTCCTGTGACCATCTCTGGAGCAGGGCCTGTACATTTCTTGGATTCCTGCCACGTGGTCAACTTAAGGCAAGAAAAAGAGGGATAGGGAGTGGACATTCTTGGATCCCATTTTTATGTGCTTTACATTTTGTCTATCTTACTTTAACTGTTAGAGCAACCCTGTGAGAGGTGGAACATTTTATTGCTCTTTCATATGGAGAAATGGAAGTCGACAGAGACAAAACTGGTTTCCCAAATGTACATGGATAACAAAGGGCAGAATTAAGTGTGAACCTCAAGTGTGTCTGGCCTGATGCGTAAGCCCGCTCTAGCCCACTTAGAAGGTTCCACGTCAGAGCATTGGCTGGGCTGTGGCTGCATGATCTTTGATGAATTAATTCCCCTCATGCTTCTCCTTTGAGACTGTCGTTCTCAGCTGCTTTTCACATGCTGGTTTGTGAAGGATGAGTAAGCGCCTTTCTGAGCCTGACCTCAGTTCAGAAAGGGGTGGCTTCTGCTTCAGGTTTTGTTGTTCAGGGGACTTGAAGGTTCCTCAAAAAATTAAAAATAGAACTACCATGTGATCCAGCAAATCCACTCCTGATATGTATCCAAAGAAAATGACAGCACAGCTTCAAAGAGGTATACACACTCCAAATCACACGCCTGTGTTCATTGTACTATTATTTACAATAGCCAAGATAGGGAAGCAACCCAAGTGTAAATAATTTTTAATTTTTTGAGGAACCTGCATGCTGTTTTCCATAGTGGCTGCACGAATTTGCATTGCTACCGCTAATGCACAAGGGTTCCCTTTTCTGCATATCCTTGCCAACACTTGTTCTCTCTTATCTTTTTGATAACAGCCATTCTGACAGGTGTGAGGTGATATCTCATTGTGGTTTTGCTTTGCATTTTCCTAATGATTAATGATGTTGAGCATCTTTTCATGTGTGTTGGTCATCTGTATATCTTCTTTGGGAAAATGTCTTATTTAATTCCTCTGCTTGTTTTCTAATTAGGCTTTTTTTATGTTGAATTGTTTATTTTGGATATATTATATTTGTATATTTTGTATATTAACTCCTTATCAGATGTACTTTTTGCAGATACCTTCTCCCATTCAGTAGGTGTCCTTTTCATTTTATTGATCATTTCCTTTGCTGTGCAAAAGCTTTTTAGTTTGATGTAGTCCTATTTGTTTATTTTTGCTTTTGTTTTCCTTGCTTGAATACTGCCAATGTTTTCTTCTAGGAGTTTTATGATTTCCTAAAACCTATGATTTAGGTCTTAAGTTTGTCTTTAATCCATTCTGAGTTTTACTAAAAGTTTTTTTTTTTTATTTTGCTAAAAGTTTGATTTATGCTCTTAAAACTGAGAATTCCAAAAAAGCTTTTGTGTATGTGGATTGTATCTATCAATATTTATCACACTAGAAATTAAAACTGAGAAAATTAAAAAATGTTTTCATTTTAAAGTAATAACAACCAGTGATATGTTAACATAACATTTTAATGAAAATAACTGTATTTTACCCAAAAGAATTAGTGAGGAAAGTGACACTGTTTTACATTTGTGGTAGGCAGAATAATGTCCCTCAAAACATGTAAAATATCATGTATGAAACGAGTTGCCAGTCCAGGTTCGATGCACGATACTGGATGCTTGGGGCTAGAGCACTGGGACGACCCAGAGGGATGGTATGGGGAGGGAGGAGGGAGGAGAGTTCAGGATGGGGAACACATGTATACCTGTGGCGGATTCATTTTGATATTTGGCAAAACTAATACAATTATGTAAAGTTTAAAAAAAAAAATGTCTAAACGCTATTCCCTAGGACCTGTGAATATGTGACTTTAAATGACAAAAGGGATATGTGAATGTGATTGGGGTTAAGGACCCTGAGATGGGGAATCTTCCTAGATTGTCCAGGTGGATTTAGTCACATGAATCCTTAAAAGTGTGGAACCTTTCCTGGCTGTGGTTGAAAGCAGGCACTAAAGAAGAAATCAGACGGAAATGTAGTGTTTCTGTCTTTGAATAGAGAGGCAAGAGACCTCAAACCAAGGAGAGCATGTGGCCTCTAGAAGCTAGAAAAGGCAAAGAAACAGTCTCCATTAGAACCTTGAAAAGGGGCACAGCCCTCTGGCACCTTGCTGTTCGCCCCGTAAGAGGTGTGTTGGGCCTCTGCCCCGGGGACCTGTAAGGCAGGGTGTTGTTAGGCCACTAAGTTTGTGTTAGTTTTGGGTTTTTTTTAAATATAACATCAAGAGATAACTAATACAACATTTTGGCAGATTTCTTTAATATCCAGCTTATAAGAAGACCATTGAATATTCACATCTGCTTCTACATTCAGTCTTTTGTGATATGATGCTTTGGTTGACGTATATAAAGAAAATTTGGCCTTGTGTATTGTTAAAGTTGGAAAATGTGAGACAGCTTCAGTAGCCTTCTCAGATCACTGGGGATCATTCTGATACTACACTAAATTTAACAGTTGTAATTTCCTAATTTTTAGTTGCAGACTGGAGCCCGAAATGATATCAATGAACTTTTCATATCCATTACATCAAAATCCATTGATCTCTCTGTACTTTAATGGATCTTTTTTTTTTTACTGTATTATTATTTTTTTTTTAATTTTATTTTATTTTTAAACTTTACATAATTGTATTAGTTTTGCCAAATATCAAAATGAATCCGCCACAGGTATACATGTGTTCCCCATCCTGAACCCTCCTCCCTCCTCCCTCCCCGTACCATCCCTCTGGGTCGTCCCAGTGCATTAGCCCCAAGCATCCAGTATCGTGCATCAAACCTGGACTGGCATCTCGTTTCATACATGCTATTTTACATGTTTCAATGCCATTCTCCCAAATCTTCCCACCCTCTCCCTCTCCGACAGAGTCCATAAGACTGTTCTATACATCAGTGTCTCTTTTGCTGTCTCGTACACAGGGTTATTGTTACCATCTTTCTAAATTCCATATATATGTGTTAGTATACTGTATTGGTGTTTTTCCTTCTGGCTTACTTCACTCTGTATAATAGGCTCCAGTTTCATCCACCTCATTAGAACTGATTCAAATGTATTCTTTTTAATGGCTGAGTAATACTCCATTGTGTATATGTACCACAGCTTTCTTATCCACTCATCTGCTGATGGACATCTAGGTTGCTTCCATGTCCTGGCTATTATAAACAGTGCTGCGATGAACATTGGGGTACACGTGTCTCTTTCCCTTCTGGTTTCCTCAGTGTGTATGCCCAGCAGTGGGATTGCTGGATCATAAGGCAGTTCTATTTCCAGTTTTTTAGGGAATCTCCACACTGTTCTCCATAGTGGCTGGACTAGTTTGCATTCCCACCAACACCCATGCACGATTTTATAACATCATGTATTGACTGTCTGGAAAAACACTGATTCACTGAACTATGCACCTCTTCCAAATGTTGACATTCTTCATTATATGATATAAAAATACAAAATTTTAATATCACCAGTACTCTTCCTCTAAAATAGCTGGGAAGCTATTCCAGTCCCTATGGCAGATACAAGTTTTCTAGAATTCTCGTGTCATTAGCAACACACGCCGTCAGCATTTTCCCATCATTTGTTTCCCTCGAAATAATAGGCTCACTTTGTTCATTTTCATGAGAATGTCTGCCAGGTACCCAAGTCTGAATAACTTCCAGTTGTCTGTCATACTTCAAGCAAAAATGATATTCTCTAGAGAAAGCAGCTACTGCAGCTTACATATGAGTGTAATCACAGAAGTGCTTTTCATGGAGATGACCAAGACGCTTCAGATTGTAGCAGCAAGGCTTGATGCCGACTTTCCATTTCACTACACAGAATATTCAAAATATTATGCAGATATGTGATATAAAAATATTACACAATCAAGGGTAGAGATTAAACAAAATTGGCAATTTTTACTGCTTTCTTCTGTATGTTTTCAGTTGAATCTGGCACTTTGAAAAAGTCACTGATTCGTGGCCATGACCGTTATAATGGTGACCAATACTGTTTTGTGCCACTGAGTCTCCCCCAGACTCAGGCCCCAGAAGTTTTATCTACCATTGCTTCTGTGCCATCCGTGCCCATGTCAACATGGTGACAAAGAGTAATAATAAAGTTTTAGTATGAAAATCATGTTGCCCTAGCAGTCTGCAGATCATGCTTGGAAAACCATCCAGTTGCAGCTGTTTTCTCTCAGGGCTCTACCTTCGTTCCATGTTTCTGTGATACGTAGTGGATGGACTTAGCATTTTGTGTTTGTTTTTTTAAGGATTGCATATCATCTTGTCATGTTCTTCCACGATTTATGAAGTTAACAGTGTATACTTTGTAGACAGCTCAGAAACATTTTTTTAATAGCCTGTCTTCCTCTTTGTTATTTTCTTGGTTTTATGTACCATTCTACACGTTTGGGTTTAGGAAGGAAAGTAGTAACTGTCCAGTAGTCATTCCCACTTGGTGGGGAATGACTTCATTGAACACAGAGGGAAAAGATGTAATGGATGTTAAGGAAATTAAACAAGGAGCCCATGAGACTGAATTGGCTCTAATGCCTTGGTGCCCCATGCAAGCAAACCAAAGCCAGAGTTAATGCACTTCAATCAGAGAAAATGAAACTTGAGAGCCACCAACTGCAAACAGCCAACTTGGCTTTTCCAAATAAGGCAACTAACTGCTTAAGCTTTGGCCAATCAAATAATCTCCTTGCTTTGCTTCTTCTCTGTCAAACCCCTCCCCTAGCTCCTGTCAGTGGAAAGCTCTTCATCACCTTTGGTTTGGTGCTGTCCAATTCAAATCAACATGAACTCAAATAAGCTTTCTTTTTTAAGTTAATGCCCCTCAGTTTACCTTTTCACATGCATGTGCATCATGCTCAATCACCAAGTCGTGTCTGACTCTGCAACCCCATGGACTGTAGCCCGCCAGGCTCCTTTGTCTGTGGGATCTTCCGGGTAAGAATTCTGGAGTGGGTTGCCACTTCCTCCTCCAGGAGATCTTCCCGACCCAGGGATCAAACCCGTGTCTCCTGCATTGGCAGGCAGATTTTTTTTTAACCACTGAACCACCTGGGAAGCCCCTTTAACATGTATACGTCTGGACAATATTTAATTTCATTACACTTTGTCAAGTAGAAAGCCACAGTCAGCCACAGACACAATCAGATTTATCCTAAGGCACATAGTCAGGTACCAGGGTATGGGGTTTGAGGCCGGCAGAGTAACTGGAAGTCAAGGGAGGCCATTCTGGGAAGAGGGAGCCACAAAGGGGAGGGTCCCCCGGAGGGCCCCCCAAATCTGCATGTAAATTCCCCCCAAAGCCATGGCTGACCTCTTCACCAGAGATGAAGGCATTTTATTTATTTATTTGGCTGCTACAGGTCTTAGTCACACATGTGAATTCTTTATGTAGTTGTGGCATGTGGGATCTAGTTCCCTGACCAGGGATTGAACCCGGGCCCCCTGCATTGAAAGTGTGGCATCTTAACCACTGGACTACCAGGAAAGTCCCATGGAGGGCATTGCATAATGATAAAGTTTAAGTTGGCCCCTTTCAGATATTTGCTGTATTTTCTGAGCTAACACAAAAGATCAGAGGAAACCGGACACCTAGCCAGTGTCCTAAGAATTGCTTAGTGTGGGAAAAACGCTCACACATCTAGTGCTGGGAGTGTTGTGAATGTCATAGTGGTGTGAGAGTAAAGGAGAGACACCCTGGAGGAGGACCGAGGTTTTCTTTAAAGCCACATAAGGTAATAGTCACAAGTTCCAGGGATTAGAACCTGAATATTTGGGGGGATCATTACTTAGTCAACCACAGCCCAACCCTCAGCTCTCATAGTCATGTCTATCCTGCACGCAAAACAGTCACCCCATCCTGTTGTCTTCCTATGTCTCAACCCACGACAGCAGCATCTCAAGCCTCAGATATTGTCTAAATATCATCAGCGATAAAGCTCAAAATTTCCTCATGTTTATCATCTAAAATCAGTGACGCTGGGTATGATCCATCCTGGAACAGAATTCCTCCCCATCTCTGGGCTTGTAAAACTAGAAAACAAGTTTATCTGCTCCCAAAATACAGTTATGGGACAGGTACAGGATAACAGCTATAGCAGTTCCCATCCAAAAGGGAGAGAATTGCTGCAACGACTGAGCCCAGGCAGCACAACTAGAGAGTCTGTGCGCTGAAATGAAAGATCCTGCTTGCCACAACGAAGACCCAACACAGCCAAATAAATATAAAAAAGAAAAGGGAGAGAATAGAAGAAAGAGAGAGTCACCAGCCCCAAGCAATTTTTTTTTTTTTGCTCTGTTAAATTTTTTTCGTCTTTTTTTTTTTTTTAACAATGGAGTATTACCCCAAGCAATTTTGAAACTCCACCAGCCAAACTCCGATAGGTTCGCACCCCTGCCCTGCCCCCTGCCTCCTCATCTTCCGTTTTCTTGAAAGTGTAGCGTGTGTTTGCAGCTGAGTAGTTTTATCTGCCTGTTTCTGGCCTATAGAAGCTTGGTGACCACTTTCTTTGATTTCATGGTCTCAGTTTGAGTTGGCGGTTTTCTGACATTTTGAAAACCCTTATGTGTGTCATGGAGACTGACACCATGAAACAAGAGGCTCCTGGAGTCCCCCACCTCTATTCTTGGCTTCTGGCTTCTGTTCAAATGGCTGAGGGGATGCACAGTCACGTGTCTCGTCTCTTCAGTGCTAGCATGGCTCTCCCACCACACCCTTGGCCTTCTCTCCACAGTCTGCTTTTGGGACAGTGAATCTCCGAATTAGCATCTTTTGCAATCTGGGATAGGTTGAGAGTTTCCCAAATCTTCAAGTCTTGGTTCTTTCCTGCTTAACAGTTCTCCCCTCAGTTATCTGTTACCTCTGGAATTTTTCTATAAGCAGCGAGAAGAAACCAGGCTGCACCTTCTGCACTTTGCTTGGAAACCCAGGTGCCTTGTTTGCAAGCTCTGCTGCTCTCAGGACTGGAGGACACAATTCCACTAGGCTTTCTGCCTTGATAGAGTCAGGATTCTCTTTCCTTCAATTTCCTATCACATGTTCCTCATTTCCTCTGAACCTTTGCTAGCAGCACCTTTAACATCCACTTTTTTTTTTTTAAACCAACAGTCTGTTTATGATAATCTAGGTATTCTCTAAGATTACGTGGGCTTTTCTACTGTGCTCTTCGCTTGCGTCTGAGCCATCATTGACAGTGTCTTTAACAACCATATTTCTTCTAATAGTCTGCTCACAACAATCTAGGCTTTTCCTATCGTGTTTCTCAGAATTCTTCCAGATTCTATCCCTTTCCCAAATCCAAAGCTACTCCATTTTCAGGCGTTTGTTATAACAGTACCCCACTTCCAGGCAAAATCTGTATTAGTCGGCTCAAAACAACACACATTCACTGTCTTCTATCAATAGCTCTGAAGGTCAGACGTCTGAAATTAGTTTCATGGGGCCAAAACCAAGGTGCCTGGTGTGCCCACTCCAGAGGCTCTATGGGAGAATCCATTGCCTTTCCTTCTCCAGCTTCTACCTGTCTCCTCCTGCAGACTCCAGCCTATGTTGCTTGGCTCACGGCTCTTCACATTTCTCTCTGCTTCATCATTCCATCACCTACTCTTCCATCTCTATGATCAGATCTCCCTCTGCCTCCCTTATAAGTACTCTTGTGACCACATTTAGGGCCCACACGGATAATCCAAGATAATCTTCTCATCTCAGAATTCTTAACATAAGCGTATCTGCAAAGACTATTGCCATATGTGGTGGTTAATTTTGTGTGTCGACTTAACTAGACCGCGGTATTCGGACATTGGGTCAAGAATTACTCTAGATGTTTCTGTGAGGGCACTTTTTAGATGAAATTGTCATTTGAATCAGTAGACTTAGAGTGAAATGGATTACCTTCCGTTATGTGAATGGGCCTCATCCAATTCTTCAAAGCCTTAATAGAAAAATATCAACCTCCCTGGAAGAAGAGGGAATTCTGCCAGCAAATGGCCTTTGGACTCAAGCTGCAGCTCTCTCCTGGGTCTCCAGCCTGCCAGCTACCCTGCAGATTTTGGATTTTCCAGCTTCTACAATTGCACGAGCCCAGAGTTTAAAATCTCTTTCTCTCTGTATAACTTTACACACACACACAGCCTATTAGTTCTGTTTCTGTGAAGAACCTGACTAATACATCATATAAGGTAACATAAGTTTCTAGGAAATAGGGCACAGTTAACTTTGGAGCCATTGTTCAGTCTATCACAAACATCATCAATTCTTTTCAAGTGCATATGGAATATTTATCAAAATTGACTCTATGCTATGCTATGCTAAGTCACTTCAGTCGTGTCTGACTCTGTGCGACCCCATAGATGGCAGCCCACGAGGCTCCCCCGTCCCTGGGATTCTCCAGGCAAGAATACTGGAGTGGGTTGCCATTTCCTTCTCCAATGCATGAAAGTGAAAAGTGAAAGTGAAGTCACTCAGTTGTGTCCGACTCTTAGCGACCCCATGGATTGCAGCCTACCAGGCTCCTCCATCCATGGGATTTTCCAGGCAAGAGTACTGGAGTGGGGTGCCATTGCCTTCTCCGAATTGACTATGCTGAACCATAAAATAAGTCTTGGTACATTTCAGTCTTACATAGTATGTTCTCTTTTGACAACAGAAATAAATTAGAAATCAATAATAATAACTAGAAAAGTCCCACATATTTGGGACCCATATGGGTGCTAAGCAGCATCCATAGGACAAGGAAGAAATCACTAGAAGAGTGAGGGACTATTTCAAGCTGAATAAAAATACAATATATCGAAAATTAAAGACTGCAGCGAGGCAGTGCTTAGAGTAAAATTTATAGCAGTAAATGCTTACAAGAAGAAAGATTTAAAGTCAATGACCTGTTTTACCTGGAAAACTAAAAGAGTGAGTTAAACCCAAAGTGAGTAGCAGGAAAAATAATAATGATAAGAACAGAAATCAACAAAATAAAAAAACAAATGATAGGGGCTTCCCTCCTGGTCCAGTGGCTGAGACTGCGCTTCCAGTGCAGGGGCCAAGGTTGTTTGAAGTTTGAATTACTTTTCATGGGAAGAGGGTAGTGACAGGAAATGACCAGGTAATCCACTCTTGACGTGTATCAGATAGTACTAAAGCATTTGAGAAGCCTCATGGGATTATACCGCAAATGGTCAGACCTTTAGTCAAGTTCAGATACCCAGGTAATAGTCTCACACAGATCAACAGAATGCACGGCAGTTTGCAGTACATGTCTTTTAAAGCCTCTTCAGTATTTTTGGCTTGAGGACCACTTATGTTAATAGCATTCATAGAGCCTTCTGCAGATAACACATTTTGAAAATATGTAAGATAATTGCATAGAAAGGAAATAGACATGTAGATATACTTTGAAACTAGCAAATTATTTTCCTTGCTACAACACTTCTCTTTTCCTCTAATACATATTTTCAGACAGCGTTCATGGACTATTACTGCCATAGTACAAAGAATGACTTTTGTGGATTTCTTCTTACACTCTGCAGGAGGGCCAGCTTTCATTTTGGGTGTGGCTATCTCACACAGCAGTGTGATATATCAAGCCCATTAAAATGATCTATATTTAAAAGTACACATTTAATTTACTTACTTAAAGCTCAGTTGGTAAAGAATCTGCCTGCAATGCAGGGGACCCGTGTTCAATCCCAGGGTCAGGAAGACCCCCTGGAAAAGGAAATGGCAATCCACTCCAGTACTCTTGCCTGGAGAATTCCAAGGACAGAGGAGCCTGATGGGCTACAGTCCATGGGATCGCAAAGAGCTGAAAACGACTGTGTGACTAACTTTCTTCCACTTTTTCAGGGAACTGGACCCCACATGCTGCAACTAAAAGTTTGTTTGCTACAACTAAAGATACAACGAAGATGGAAGATCCTGCATGCTGCGACTAAGATCTGACGCAGCCAAAATAAATAAAAGAATGTAAGCTTCATGTCTACCTTAAAAAATAATAAATTAACAAATCCAAATGTTGGCTCTCTGAAAAAGATTAATAAAGGTGACAACCCTAGTAAGACTGGTTAAGAAGAAAAAAAGAGAAAGAAAACATAAATTATCAGTATCAGCAATGAAAGAGAATCATCACAGATTCTACAGATGTTAAAAAGATAATAAATGAATATTATAAACAATGACACTAAATCTGACAACTTAGATGAAATGAGACAACTTCTTGAAAAATCCAAATGATCAAAACTGACATGAAAATAACTACAAAAATTTAATGGCCCCTTTTTACAAATATTGTCTATTACAGATGTTGAATTTCTAATTAAAAATCTCCCCATAAGCAAAACTTCAGAGCCAGATAGTTTCATTGGTAAATTCAATAAAACATTTAAGGAAAAAATAATAGTGTCAATCTTACATAAATCCTTTCAGAACACAAAGGAGGAGGGCAGAGTTTCCAGTTTGATGACACCAGCAATAAACAATCTTGAAGCCAAAATCTGACAGAGATGCTTTAAGAAAAGAAGATTACAGATCAATATCCCTCATAAATATGGATATATAAATCTTTAACAAAATGTTAGCAAATTGAATCCAGCAATGTATAAAAAGAACAATACATCAAGTCAATGGGATTTATCCCATGAGTGCAATGTTGGTTTCATATTGGAAATCAATCAACATAATTCATTGTACCAACAGAATAAAGAAGAAAAACCATATGACCATCTCAGTAGATGTATAGAAAAAGCATTTGAAAAAAAAAATGCAACACTCATTCATAATAAAAATCTCAGAAAACTAGAAACACAAGGGAATTTCTTCATTCTGATAAAAGTCACCTATGAAAAACCTATAGCTAATATACATAATGATGAAATATTGAATGTTTTCTCCTAAGACTGGGAAAAAGGCAAGAATGTTCTCAGTTTTACTCAACATTGTACTAGAGCCATAATGATTGCAACCATGCAAAGAAAAATAAAAGGCATAAAGACTGGGGAAGGGAGAAGAAAAACTGTATTTACAGCTGACACAAACACATATAAAGCATCTATGAAACAAGCACTGGAACTAAGAAGTGAGTTTAGTAGGGTGACAGATTACTAGGTGAATATGCAGAAGTTAAATGTATTTCTATATACTCAGAGCAAGCAATTCAAAATGGAAGTTAAAAAAAATCTCTTTTTAATAGCATCCAAAAACAAAACAAAAAAATTAGGAAAAAAAAGTTCTCAAAATGCATGCAGAACTCTACCATGAAAACCACCTACAATCATGAAGAGATTTAAGAAAATCTAAACCAATGGAGAAGTCACCATGTTTACATACTGGAAGATGTCCGTTCTCTCCAAATGTATCTATAAATTCAATGTCGTGCCAATTAAATTCTCAGTGTCTTTTGGTAGAAAATGACAAGTTGATTAAAAATTTTTAATGGAAATGTAAAGCAATACGTGAACTGTGAACTTCCTGATGTTCAAGCTGGTTTTAGAAAAGGCAGAGGAACCAGAGATCAAATTGCCAACATCCGCTGGATCATGGAAAAAGCAAGAGAGTTCCAGAAAAACATCTATTTCTGCTTTACTGACTATGCCAAAGCCTTTGACTGTGTGGATCACAATAAACTGTGGAAAATTCTGAAAAGAGATGGGAATACCAGACCACCTGACCTGCCTCTTGAGAAACCTATATGCAGGTCAGGAAGCAACAGTTAGAACTGGACATGGAACAACAGACTGGTTCCAAATAGGAAAAGGAGTTCGTCAAGGCTGTATATTGTCACCCTGCTTATTTAACTTCTATGCAGAGTACATCATGAGAAACGCTGGATTGGAAGAAGCACAAGCTGAAATCAAGATTGCCGGGAGAAATATCAATAACCTCAGATATGCAGATGACACCACCCTTATGGCAGAAAGTGATGAGGAACTAAAAAGCCTCTTGATGAAAGTGAAAGTGGAGAGTGAAAAAGTTGGCTTAAAGCTCAACATTCAGAAAACGAAGATCATGGCATCCGGTCCCATCACTTCATGGGAAATCGATGGGGAAACAGTGTCAGACTTTATTTTTCTGGGCTCCAAAATCACTGCAGATGGTGACTGCAGCCATGAAATTGAAAGACGCTTACTCCTTGGAAGTAAAGTTATGACCAACCTAGATAGCATATTGAAAAGCAGAGACATTACTTCGCCAACAAAGGTTCATCTAGTCAAGGCTATGGTTTTTCCTGTGGTCATATATGGATGTGAGAGTTGGACTGTGAAGAAGGCTGAGCGCCGAAGAATGGATGCTTTTGAACTGTAGTGTTGGAGAAGCCTCTTAAGAGTCCCTTGGACTGCAAGGAGATCCAACCAGTCCATTGTGAAGGAGATCAGCCCTGGGTGTTCTTTGGAAGGAATGATGCTAAAGCTGAAACTCCAGTACTTTGGCCACCTCATGCGAAGAGTTGACTCATTGGAAAAGACTGATGCTGGGAGGGATTGGGGGCAGGAGGAGAAGGGGACGACAGAGGATGAGATGGCTGGATGGCATCACTGACTCGATGGACATGAGTCTGAGTGAACTTCGGGAGTTGGTGATGGACAGGGAGGCCTGGCGTGCTGCGATTCATGGGGTCGCAAAGAGTCGGACACGGCTGAGCGACTGAACTGAACTGAACTGAACTGAAAGAACCTATAATAGCTTAAACAATCTTGAAATGGAACAGTTGGAGGATCCATAAAATCTGATTTCAAGATTACAGTGGTAATCAAGACAGAATGGTATTGGCACAAAGGCAAATAGATCAATGGAAGAGAATAGAGAGTCCACACATAGATAATCAATTGATTTTTTACAAAGTTACCAATGTAATTAGAAAGTCTTTCCAACAAATGGTGCTGTAACTATTAGATAAATGTATAGAAAAAAATGAACCTTGTCCCCTATCATAGACCTAAACATAAATGCCAATACTATAAAACTTCTAGAAAAAATTTAGGTGATTATTTTCATGACTTTGGGATTAGGGACATTTTCTCAGAGCAGACACACAAAAAAGCACTAAACAAATTAAAAATTGATAATTAGACTTTTTGGAAATTGAGATTTTCTTCTTACTAATAGACACCATTAGTAAAAC
Source organism: Bos grunniens (assembly GCF_055505025.1). Classification (NCBI taxonomy): domain Eukaryota; kingdom Metazoa; phylum Chordata; class Mammalia; order Artiodactyla; family Bovidae; genus Bos; species Bos grunniens. Next base: position 51,284,593 of record NC_141180.1, read on the forward strand.
CAAAAGACAAGTCAGACTGTTGAAAAATTTTTGCAATACATATATTTGACAAAACACATCAAGAATATGTAAAGAACTGGAATAAATAAATAACAAAAAGACAGACCACCCGATTAAAAATGAGCAAAAGACTTCAACAGATACCTGACAAAAGAAGATAAACATGGTTTAAAAAGGAGTGAAAAGATGTTCAACATTATTAGTCACCAGGGAAATGCAAATTTAAACTCCAATGACAGCTCCTTCCCCTGACAGTTTCTCCCCCTGACAATGCCAAATGTGGTGAGAACCAGTGAGCAGCTGACACTCTTACACAGTGGAAGTGTTAAATAATCCAGTCATCATGGAAAACTGTTACACATCCATCCATACTATGACCCAACTGTTCCATGCCTTTCCTAGGTATTTATCCAACAGAAGTAAAACATAATGTCCAGAAAAAGTCTTGAATGAGAATATCCATAGCAGCTTTATTCATGTGTCAAAAACTGATGACAGCTCTAATATCAACAGAATGGATAAACAAATCAATAAAAAATAATGTACTGATAACATGCAGCAACTTTTGTGAATAAATCACAAAAAGTATTATAGTAAAAAAAGCCAGGCATACTAGTATATACGGTATGATTGCATTTGTAAAACATTTAAGAATGGCCCAATTCATCTATAGGCTGGAAATCAGAACAGTGGTTTCCTGTAGGGGGTGAAGATTAACTGGGAGGTGGTATTAGGAACTTTCTGGGTGACATTTGGGTGAAAATTTCTGGGTTGTGTATTTGTCAGAGTGGTGGTTATATGAGTATTTACACATATATCCAAACTCATTGAATTGTATATCTAATATAAATATAAAATTTATTGTATGTAAATTTCAATATATTATATGCGTTGTATAAAATGTATTTAATATATTTATATTTGTTATGGGCATTCCAATATCTGAAAAATAAGAGCTAGTTAAGGTGATGGTCAAAGGCAAAATAAGATACATTTAACTGGGTTTCTCTCCCTACTCTTTTCTTGTCTGTTGTAAACATGCAGTATCGTAAAATAAATAACAAAAATTGAAAACATTTTTGTTGTCTTCTAAAATACTTTCTTTTTGAAGAAGGCAATGGCACCCCACTCCAGTACTCTTGCCTGGAAAATCCCATGGATGGAGGAGCCTGGTAGGCTGCAATCCATGGGGTCGTTAAGAGTCGGACACGACTGAGCGACTTCACTTTCACTTTTCACTTTCATACATTGGAGAAGAAATGGCAACCTACTCCAGTGTTCTTGCCTGGAGAATCCCAGGGGCAGGGGAGCCTGGTGGGCTGCTATCTATGGGGTCGCACAGAGTCGGACACAACTGAAGTGACTTAGCAGCAAAATACTTCCTTTTATCCAAAGCTTAAAGAGTCTTGCTTAGATAGAAACTTGAAAATATTTTTCTTTTCTTTTCTATTTTTTCTGTAATTCTCTTTACTCTGTCCAGAATTTGGAGAGGAGAATGCTGGATTCCAGTGGTAGAGAGGAAAGGGCTTTCTTTTCACCTCTTAAGTTCCTTGCCTGGACCTCTTTGCCTCTAGGTCCTGCTTCTTCTGGCCAAAGACAAGAGATGATAGAAAAGCAGCAGGCAGATATTCAGCTGAGAGCTGAGGGTCACCCTCTCCTCAAAGGGGCACCGGTCCTTTTCCTGCACATGACTATCTTTGTCTAACCGGCCTCATTTTCTGATTAATACAGCTCAAAATTAGCCTATTTCCTTGAAATTAAAACAAAAGTACAGTCCTGGAAACGCTCAGAAGAAGACAAAGCCTAAACAGTTATTTGAAAAATAGGAAAATGCTCTAAATGGAATATTATAACCATCCAGTGATACTCATGGAGTGTTGTACATCTGATAAATATGGACCTTTGGGGAAATGACGGTTTGATGATTGGCTCTGGTCTTTGGGCATCACACCTGGGGAGCTGGGGGCAGTTGGAAATACATGAGGTAAGAGGTGCCTGAGTCTGACTTACAGAGTTATCCCAGTGCCAGGCTTAGTGGCATCTACATTTTATTCTCAAATTAAACAGCAGCTGGTGTTGGTACAAGTTGAAAAGAACATTGATCTCAGAGCCTTTTTCAAAGCTAGGTCTACATGACAACCACTGTCAGCAATAGCAACATCTGCAGATACAAGAAGCAGCAGAAAATTAGTGTTGATCTTCCAGAGATATTCATAGCGCTTTTTTGAGGGTGTTTAAAGTTGTGAGGAGCTTCCCAAGTGGCTCAGTGGTAAAGAATCTGCCTGCCAAGCAGGAGACGGGTTTCAGTCCCTGGGTTGAAAAGATCCCCTGGAGGAGGATATGGCAACTCCATCCAGTATTCTTGCCTAGGAAATTCCATGGACTGAGGAGCCTGTCGGGCTACGGTCCATGGGGTCACAAAAGAGTTGGACACGACTTAACTACTGAACAGCAGCAGCAGCCGCAGCAAAACCATGAGAGGAGAATTATCTGGGAATTGTGAATGCTGCCAAACACGATGATAGGATAAAGTTGTGTGTCTCCAGCTTACGTTGATAAGTAACTTTCATCCTCCCTAATCACTGTGGGAAGCACTGCACAGGTGCCTGGCTTAGAACATGCTTTAGATTTCTTCTGTTCAGATTAATGTAAGAATCAGCATATGATCCACAAAGGGGAAATCATCTTGGTTTTCTTAATTCACATCAATTGGTTGTGAATAACTTGTGGCTATTTCCAAAAGTTCAATCTGCCCCAGAAAGGACAAAGATTTGCCAACAGAGAAAGTATTAAAGGAATTGTCTGGTCCACTCTTTAGAAATGTTTACCATCAGAGTTCCCTATGGACACTGGGTGGTTGGTAGCATTGCCTGCAGAGATGGCTCTGAAGGGACTTCTCTCTGGATGACTTCAGTCCTGTTGGCTTGTCACCACCCTTTCCTGCATGCCTTATTCCTTAAAGCCTGGACCTAAGCAGCACTTACAGACTTCCCTTCTGCTCAAAGTGAAAAGCAAATGTTAACCCTGCTTCTAATATTTCTGCATGTTTTTCCTCCTACTTTTCATCTCTCCTGCTCTCACTTGATGGTTTGGAGGATGAGAGGTGATGAAAGGTATCTGAAGGGTGGAAGATACCAAAGATCTTTTCTCAATCTTCCTCCCCGACAATTGCCCAGGTACTTCCTCCCTTGACGACATCAGCGCAGTCACAGGGATTCACCTGGATCCCGGGTGACGGCTGAATTCCTTTGTGTTCCATGCCTCCTTCCTTCCAAGCCCCTAGTGATGATCCTTCAGAGCAAGGGCCCTAACACATTTATTCCCTCTTCTTCCTTCCCTTTGCCTACCGCATGTTCTTCTTGTCTTTGCCTGATAACCATCTTATTCTGTAAACTTTTCTTTATTGAAATTAAAATTTTTTTCTTGTTCATATAAAATAGACTTTAAAATATATTTTTAAAACACTTTAAAATCTAGTTATGACATTTTAAAATGTGTACTGTTCTAAAGTTCTCAAATTGTAATCCATTCCTAGACCATCTCTGCTTCTGTTTTTTGTTTATTATTATAATTTTATTTTTAATTATGGTGGGCTGCCATCTATGGGGTCGCACAGAGTCGGACACGACTGAAGCAACTTAGCAGCAGCAGCAGACATAACATAAAATTTACCATCTTAACCATTTTCAAATACACAGTTCAGTAGTATTAAAATATGTTTTGCATTGTTAGGTACCCATTGCCACCATCCATCTCCAAATTTTTTTTTAATTATTAAACTTTATTTTTTAAAGCAGTTTTAGGTTCACAGAAAACTTGAGCAGGAAGTGCAGAGTTCCCATATAGTCCCTTGTTTCTACACAACCTTCCCTACTACCAACATCCTGCACCAGAGTGGTACATTTGTTATAATTCACGAAGCCACGTTGACACATCATTATCACCCAAAGTTCTCCAAAACACGATTCATCTTGTAAAATGAAATGGCATCCCCATTAAACAACAGTCTTTTGGACTCTGTGGGAGAAGGTGAGGGTGGGATGATTTGGGAAAATGGCATTGAAACATGTATATTATCATATGTGAAACGAATCGCCAGTCCAGGTTTGATGCAGGATACAGGAGGCTTGGGGCTGGTGCACTGAGATGACCCAGAGGGATGGTATGGGGAGGGAGGTGGGAGGGGGGTTCAGGATGGGGAACACGTGTACATCCATGGCGGATTCATGTCGATGTATGGCAAAACCAATACAATATTGTAAAGTAATTAGCCTCCAATTAAAATAAATAAATTTATTTAAAAAAAATAACAACTCCCCACTCCCCATTTCCCCCAGCTCCTGGCAACCACCATCCTACTTCCTGTCTCTGAATTTGACTACTCTAGGTACCTCTTGTATATAAGTCAGTTGAGTCGCTCAGTCGTGTCCGACTCTTTGCAAACCCAAGGACTGCAGCACGCCAGGCTTCCCTGTCCAATACCAACTTCCAGAGCTTGCTCGAACTCATGTCCATTGAGTCAGTGATGCCATCCAACCATCTCATCTTCTGTCATCCCCTTCTCCTCCTGCCTTCAATCTTTCCTAGCATCAGGGTCTTTTTCAATGAGTCAGCTCTTCCCATCAGGGGTCCAAAGTATTGGAGTTTCTACTTCAGCATCAGTCCTTCCAATGAACACCCAGGACTGATCTCCTTTAGGACGGACTGGTTGGATCTCCTTGCAGTCCAAGGGACTCTCAAGAGTCTTCTCCAACACCACAGTTCAAAAGCATCAATTCTTCGGTGCTCAGCTTTCTTTATAGTCCAATTCTCACATCCATACATGACTACTGGAATAAGTAGTCATATACATAAGTAGGATCACACCATTTTTGTTCTTTTGCATCTGGCTCATCTCAATTAGCATAATGTCTTCAAGGTTCATCCATGTTGTTACATGTGTCAGAATTCATTCCTTTTTAAGATAATGACATTCCATAGTAAGGGTGGACCACATTGTATTTATCCATCCATTCATCAAAGGACACTTGAGTTGCTTCCATCTCTTGACCATTATGAACAATGCTGCTATGAACATGGGTGGACAAATACCTCTTCGAGACACTGATTTCCATTCTTTTGGGTATATACCCAGAAGTGGAATTGCTGGATCATATATTGATAATTTTATGTTTAATTTTTTTTGAGGAACCACCAAATTGTTTTCCACATAATGTCCGCATCACTTTACATTCCCATTAACATTGCACAAGAGTTCCATCCTCAGCAACACATTTAAATTTCTCTCTTTCTTTTGGTCTTTCTCTTTTTTTTTAATTTTCATAGTAGCCATCCTAATGGCTGTGTGGTGGTATGCGCTTTTACTTTTTAAGCTTTTGCAAAAATCCTCGTGTCTTTTAGTCACAATCTGATTTCCTTCAAATCCAAAGTGGACACTTTAGAATCTTCTTTGTATTGGCCTATATCAGTTGTTCATCTGTGCATTTTCTTCCTCAGAATGTATACAAAGGAGTACCTTCTCTGATTCAAGTGTACTTGAGCTGATATCTTCAGACGAGAGGACAATTTAGCCAGCAGAGACACCTGCCCCCATGGAGAGTACCTGGAATGATTCAACCAGGTTTCCTGGTCTGGATGCGTACCCTTCCTCTTACGCCATCCCCTGGAGACCTCTCCTAAATCTCTGATCTCCCCACAAGAGAATAGCCTTCCCAAAGACAGATCGCTCTCTGTGGCAGTCTGAGGTACTTGGATATATTTACAGATTATATGTTGTGTGTGAATTTTTTAGTAGTAGCCTGCTTTCCTGATGGCTCAGAGGGTAAAGAATCCACCTGCAATGCGGGAGATGTGGCTTCGATCCCTGGGTTGGGAAGATCCCCTGGAGGAGAGCATAGCAACCCACTCCAGTATTCTTGCCTGGGAAATCCTATGGACAGAGGAGCCTGGCAGGCTACAGTCCATGGGATCTCGAAGAGTTGGACATAACTGAGCAACTAAGCACGAGCTTTAACCTCCCTAAGAAATAATGACAAGAGTCTAAAAGCCAGTGATAATGGAAGGCACTCATGAAAACAGTATGCCTTATAGCAGTGCATTCTTAAAATCACATGGCAGCAGGAAAACCCAGGGAGCACAACTTTTCCTCTTTCTATCCCTAGTCAAGAATCTTAGGGAGGTGGTGTTTCCAGGGCCGGTTCACCCCTTTTGTTACTACCTGGAGGGCATCCAGCCCGGTCTGTGTCTGCCCCTCGACCAGGGCTGTGAAGCAGCTTGTTGCCACTAGAGGGCGTCAGGCTCCTTTGATTGGATCATTCTGTGTAATCCAGGGAGGCCTCCAGCTCCTTTCTGTCTGACTGCACCTCCTGCCTCTATTTTTAAGTCCTCTGTGTTGGCCTTGGGTATTCAGGCCTGGAGACCCCACCGAGTCAGGAAACAGCATATTCTCTCGGAGACCTTGGCCGAGATCCCCTCTAGAAGTCAAGTTCCTGCGGAAAATGGGCTGTGAGGGTGGGGTAAAACAGATCACCTTTCACAGAGTACTCAAGGCCCATGGGGAAGGTGGAGAAGCCATGCCTTTGTCTCTTCACACTTTTAAGTTCTCAAAACCAAAGTAAAATTTTAAAACAAAAGAAAAACTGCAGGGATCCAAAGGAAGATGCATTTATCTACTTTGCCTTCCTCTGTGGTACTTCCTAATAAGTTGAGAAGCCATCCCCTCTGCTTCCTCACTGGGTTGTGTGATCTGGTAGCATTTGGACCATGCTGGTTTTAAGAGTCACCAGACAAAACAGCAGACACCCAAGCCCCACCCTGGGAGGTTCCAGCTCAGTAGGCCCAGGGTGTGGCCCCAGAATCTGCCTTTTTGGCAAACACCTTATTTTATTCTCATGCAGTGTGCGTTAGTCGCTCAGTCGTGTCCGACTCTTTGCAACCCCATGGACTCTGCAACCCCAAGCAAGCCCAGCAGGCTCCTCTGTTCATGGGATTTCCCAGGCAAGAACACTGGAGTGGGTTGCCATTTCCTTCTCCAGGGGATCTTCCTGACCCAGGGATTGAAGCTGGGTCTCCCACATTGCAGGCAGACTCTACCATCTGAACCACCAAGGAAGCCCTGATTTCAAACTTATTCTCAGGCAGAGGATCTTCAAACCACACTTTGAGAAATTTTCCACTGGCCTGTACCCTCTTGTGCCATTCACCTAGTGTGAGAGTTCTAAGATAAATTTTCTCTTCCATGCAGGAATTCCATGCATTTTACTGTTTCAGTTAGAGACCACTTCTTTGAGCTGCCTGGGCAACTCCCATCTTAGAGTCTGAAGTATGATGTCTCCCAGCAGCCCCCACTCCAGTTCTTTTTAAAATTTATTTTTTACTGCATCGGGTCTTAGTTGCGGCATGCCAGATCTTTCCTTGTGGCATGCAGGCTTAGTTGCCCTGCGGCATGTGGGATCTCAGTTCCCGACCAGGCCTAAAACCTGCGTCCCCTGCATAAGAAGGCAGATTGTTAACCGCTGAACCAGCAGGGACGTCTGCCCCTGGCCCCAGTTCTGACCCCTGCTGCCTATTCTGTCCTCAGCCTCCTGCTGCTGATGCTCTGTGACTCCCCTGGGCCAGGCAGCCTTCTAAAGGGCTTTCATTTATTTCACAGCTCTTGGGAGAAACCTCCTGGGATAGAAGCACCCAAATGAGGATCTGGCGGTCCTTTCCCTCCCTGATATAGGGGCTTCTCTCAACACCACCTCCAAACACACACACAACAGACTGTGCAGCACGAACAACTGCCGCTGTTCTCTAAGGACAGCCCAGCGGCCAGACTGTAGCTAATTTTCAGTCTTTGTATGGTGCCCCCAGCTCTGATGGTGCTTGGAAAGAGTTGATGTCAACACGTTTGAGGATCAGTCATTACCCTCCTCGTGTCTGGGAGAGCCCGGATTAAGACTGCTGAAAAAGAAATCCACTTTGGAGAACCTGAAGCCCAAGCAACAATTGGGAGTAGGGCTCCCGGCACTACTTAGTCTGACACAAATGGGGTCTTTTAGACACAGAAGCACAAATTGCTGCATCTTTGAAACACGAGAATGAACACATACACACACACAGAGGTTGCCTAATTTCCCATTCCCTGCGACTCCAGGCTCCAACCTTTCAGCACTTTCTTGCTTGATTCTCATACTAATTCCTAAGTCTCCGGGTAGCAGCCCTTGGCTATCTGCCCTGTGTCTGGTACTGAGATCTGAGACTAAATCTGTCACCAGTTTGTAATTACTGGGTACTGAAGCCCCCGCATGACTGCAACATCAGAAGAAGCCTCTTAGAAGACTGCTCTGGGCCTGTCTTCTGAAAGGCCACCATACCTGCTCTGATCCAGCGCACACTCATAGGCACAGATGGCAGCCAACAAAAACAGCTGCCTGGCACCCCCGAGAGGTCCAAAGTTGCAGGGAAGGGGGCTCACAAGTTAGGCTGGCCCTAAAGAAAGGGGGTCACCACAGCTCAGTGGTGCTAGGACCTAAGGAGGTTCACAAGAGACCAATGTCATGAAGCCATCACTTACAATGAGAAGTAAGATGCTCCAGTTCTATCAGCCTGATCAACTCAACAGACGTGGGTGGGGAATGGGGTGGGGGCGGGGCCTTTCTTTTGTGGGTGTTGTTCAGAGCAAGCATGGTAAGAAGTACAATTCCAGTGTAAAGGGTAGGGGCCTCTGCTTGCATTCAGAGTGGATATTAAGCAAAATATATACTCCATGACACCACAAAAGTTCTTTTTTTTTTTCTAATTTATTGTCTGTGTCATGTCTTAGCTGCAGCATTCAGGGTCTTGCATTGCAGCACATGGGCTCAGTAGTTGTGGTCTGTGGGAGTTGCATATGAGATCTTAGTTCCCTGACCAGGGATGGAACCCCCATCCTCTGCATTGGAAGGTGGATTCTTAATCACTGGACCGCCAGGAAGTTCCTCCCAATGACTCCCAAAGTTATTAATGGCTGGATCTTGTCTTGACTGGTCAGCACCTCTGCCATATCACTTAAATAGTTTGAACATCGCCCTCAACAATAGGTGAGTGTAATGCCTGCTGGGAGAGTCAGAGTTTCTAGAAGCCTGACAGTTTTCTCTCCCCTGGACTACCTATAAACCCCACATTAGACTTCACAAGGTTCTACTCCTTGGTTAATTTAGTATCTAGCGCATAGTAGGTGCTCAATGGCACATCATAGGTGCTTATGATGTTGAGCTCAAGCAACCCATGGTGCCTGGCTGGTCTCCACCACGCCTTGGGCTTCCCTTTTCCAGGCTTCTGTGGTTGACCACTCCCCCAGCTATGACATTGTTTCTTCACGTATGCCAGGCTGTCCTGGAAGGCCCCTGTCTTTCAGGTGACCTTGCTGTCTCAACAACCAGTACTTGACTGAGCACCTACTATATGCCAGGTTTGGAGGATATGGCAGTGAATAATCGTCATGGTTCCTGCCCTACTAGAGTCAAGTCTGAAGAATGAATCAGGCATTGAGCACATAAGATGAGTGGTGTGGACGGAGAAGGGCCAAAGTTATGGGGGCACATGGCAGAGGATTGGATCGGCTCCTTGGAGCAAGTAACGTTACAGCTGAAATTTGGTGAGTTCACTGGGTGAAGGGAAAGAGCAGAGACGTGGCTCATTGGTAAGTTCATTGGGTGAAGGGAAAGAGCAGAGACGTGGCTCAGTCAGTAAAGAATCCACCTGCCATGCAGGAGACCTGGGTTCAATCCCTGAGTCGGAAAGATCCCCTGGAGAAGGGAATGGCTACCCACTCTAGTGTTCTTGCCTGGAGAAGCCCATGGACAGAGGAGTCTGGTGGGCTACAGTCCATGGGGTCTCAAAGAGTTGGACACAACTGAGTGACTAACACCACTTTTAGGCCAGAACTACATTTCCCAGGATGCTTTGCAGCTAGAACACGAGCATGTGACCCAGTTTCCATCAATCAGGTGCACCTTTGTGAGAAAGCACAAAGGAATTCTTTCCTAGCAGCTGAGGGGAACTCTGGTTTGGATCTCAGGACAGCAGGGGCAGAGGTGGTGTAGCCTCTCTAATTCCGTATCTACAGTGCCAATGGCACCTGCAGTCCAGTCGTGGTGGGAAAGTGATTTGCATATTGTTCCAGGCTGTAGAGCATTCCATAAGCCATACAATATTCTCCAGTACATCAGTTTGCTAGTTAACCTTGCAATGTGGATTTTTTTGTCCTTATTGTTTGCAATTAAGGGCTCTGAATGATATATTACTTCATGGCATGATGGTAAGTAATTGGTCAATTTTAGCAGCTGGAAGGTGAAGCCTTTTGTTTTTCTAGCCAGGCAGAATTGTGCTGGAGGATCAAGAGTGAATACCACAGCGCACATCAGTTCCCAGTTACAGCTGCAGAGCCTCGGGGCGACTGCAGAACAGCTGGTCCCCTTCAGGCCCTGAGCAGCCATGGAGAGAGACTTCGGTCCACATGAGTACGGAAAGCTTCAAATGGGTTTTTGGTGGCTGCAGAAGGGCCCATCTGGAAGAGGCAAGGGATTACTCACATGGTTTCCTCAGGCACAGGAGAGGGAGCTGTGGGAAAACATCCTTCAGAGTCAGTTTCTCGCAGGGCTGGGTGGCCAGTCCCCATTTCCAGTTTGGGGGGACATGCCTGAAGTGTTCCTGACCTTTCTGGGGCTGGGAGCTCTGGGGGATGAGGCAGCCCATTGTGAGCGGAGCCGTGACACACGTCCTGCTCCCAGGAGCCCGCGCTCAGCCTGGAACACTGTCAGGGAGATGACAGATGCGCCTTCTTCGTTGGGTTGGCTTCAGATGAAGTCGTCCTGTCCCTCTGGACTCTGTCAGGGTTAGTGCTTGGTCTTTCTGAGTCACTTGACAGTTTGTAAGCACGTGGGGAACCAGAGGTACTGTGCGTCTGTCTGTCTTTGTGCCTTTACTTCTAAAGGTGTCCTGGAAACCCTGCACCAAGAACGCTGACCCCCGAATTAAAGGTTGTAGAGAGACTTTTGAGAATTTTAGAAGCATAAAAGAAGGCAAAACCAAGTGTGAATGGACATTCAGAAAGGCATAGGAATTTTAGCTACTATGAAATCACACCCACGTCTCTAGATGATCCACAACCCTCAGGGGATGCTGTTCCTGTTTTCTGGGGTCTTACAAGGGGCAGGTAAGGTGGAGTGGTGTTTCTTTTTTTCCTCCTATTTTTTAAAGTCTTTATTGAATTTGTTACAGTATTGCTTTTCTTTCACATTTTAGATTTTTGGCCCCTAGGCATATGGGATCTTAGCTTCCTGACCAGGGATTGAACCTGCAGCTCCTGCTTTGGAAGGCGAAGTCTTAACCACTGGACCAGGGAAGTGCCCGGGGTGGTTTTATATATGGCTTCATTGGAAGAATGCTAATCCTAGGACGATTTTTTTCCTTACACAATATTTTTTTTAATTTTTATTTAATTTTTAAACTTTACATAATTGTATTAGTTTGGCCAAATATCAAAATGAATCCACCACAGGTATACATGTGTTCCCCATCCTGAACCCTCCTCCCTCCTCCCTCCCCATACCATCCCTCTGGGTCATCCCAGTACACAATATTTTTGAGGAGAGGTTTTCTGATCTCCGCATTGCGTAATCTACCCTTAGACATTTTTGTTCCTATGGTTTAAGAAAGCTGCTTCTGCTAAGTCACTTCACTCATGTCTGACTCTTTGCAGCCCCACAAACTATGGCCCAACAGACTCCTCTGTCCATGGGATTCTCTAGTCAAGAATACTGCAGTGGATTGCCATGCCCTCCTGCAGGGGATCTTCCTGACCCAGGGATCAAATCCATGTCTCCTGCACTGCATAGCAGGTGGATTCTTTACCACTGAGCCACCAGGGAAGTCCCGATTTAAGGTTAAAACGTCCTAATCCAAAGTCTCTAGAGGGAGAAATGTCAAGGCCTTCCCATCTCTTTGGTTTCTTTAATCTTGGCTGTGCTGGATCTTTGCTGCTGCACAGACTGTCTCTAGCGGCAGTGAGTAGGGGCTCCTCTCTAGTTTCTGTGTGCAGGCTTCTCCCTGCCATGGCTTCTGCTGTTGCAGAGCATGGGCTCTAGGCCTGGCAGGCTCAGTAGTTGTGGCACATGGGCTCAGTTGCTCCACGGCTTGTGGGATCTTTGTTCCCTGACCAGGGATCGAACCCATGTCCCCTCTATTGGCAGGTGGATTCCTAACCCCTGGACAACCAGAGAAGTCCTGATACTATTGTAGCCACGCGTTCCGGGAAACAAACTCACTCAGAAGGACAATGCAGATAGTGGAGTGCAGTTTATTACACCGGCAGGCCCAAGGCAGAGTCTCCTCTTAGCCAAGGACCCCGACCAGCATTTGTGAAAATCTTTTATACCCCATGTGTACGTGTCTGAACCCACCACCCCAAATTTCTTGAGACTTACATAAACCAAGGAAAACACAATCCCAATAACCCCATCATTCACGGGCTATGTGCTCATGTGCTCAAACAGTCAAACAATTAGCCAATAATCAATAAACCCGAGATTACACTCCGATAGATACAGAAAAGTTTATGGCCTGTCTGGAGGAAGGGGTGATTAGTGTATGTTTTCTCTTAGGCGATGAGTAACCTAGATACGATCTTCAAGGTTCCCCTGTCTGGAGGGGGTCTTATCCTTCTGTTGTTGTTTTCATAGGCACTAAACACAGAATTCAGAGTCCACTGGAAAAGTGGCTGAGCATGATCAGCATGAACAGGCCTAAGATGAAGTCCAGGCCCTATGAATTCCTTCTTCAATACAGGCATTCTTGAGTAGCCTTTGTAATGCATAAGAAAATCTAAACATTCTTCCCTCTTCTGCTCACCCAAGACAGTCAGTTTCTCCAGGGCTGGATCTCAGAGCTGAGCAGTCCCTGATGCTGTCACCATGTGTCCAGGGGGGATGTGTTTGGCAGATGAAACTCACTTAACGCTCCCATGTACCCATCACACCCCGATGTCCTCCAAGACAGCCCTTCCTGACCCTCAGAACCCAGCTTGACCGTCAGAAACCAAATAACGCGTAAGCTTTGCAGGATCTTGACTCATGAAGTGGTCAAGGACTCAGAAGTCCCTGTAGGTTCACCACTCAGCTTTTCCTAGTGCAAGTACCAGTTTAATTGAGATGGTGTAACACATTTTGTTGTTTGTTTCTGTTCTGAGGTGACCCCAGCTCTTCCCGCACCCCAGGAAGCAGGATGTAGTCACTCTTCAATAATCTATAAAATACCAAAAATCACCTACTCAACATTCTGAAAATGATAGCAAATGTTTTTAAGTATTACAGCAGGAGGACACGGTAACGTGTATCCTGCCTTGTAACTAACAAAACATCCCCTTGAAGCCCGCTGCTTCCTTTCCCTCCCCGAAGGAATTTGCTATTGTTTGTAAATATAATATACCCCGAACACTAGCTTTGTTTAACCACTTTTTCAAACTTAGTCTTTTTGATTATTCTTAGTAAGTCAGTTTTGATTTTTTTTGAACCAACCCTATTGAGGGATCATTTACATGCAATCAAATGCACCTGTTCTAAGTGCGCAGCTGAATGAGTTATGACAAACCCATTGTCATACACCATTTGTGGTGTACCCACCACAAATACTCAAGATAGAGAATATTTTCCATCACCCCCAAAAGTTTCCTCATGCCCTTTTGCTGTTAAACCCCCTCCCAACCCCCCTGTTCCAGGCAACTAACTAGTGATCTGCTTTCTGTCTCTACAGATTAGTTTTAAAGGCCTTTGATTTTAATGAGAATATACTATGGTCAGTAAAGTGGCATTCTACTTGATTCTTCTGGAAATCCTGCAAGGGGGTAACATGAGACAATATTAACATTGAAAGTGAAAGTCGCTCCGTTGTGTCCAACTCTTTGAGACTCCATGGGCTATACAGTCCATGGAATTCTCCAGGCCAGGATACTGAAGTGGGTAGCTGTTCCCTTCTCCAGGGGATCTTCCCAACCCAGGGATCGAACCCAGGTCTCCCACGTTGCAGGCCGATTCTTTACCAGCTGAGCCACCAGGGAAGCCCATTGACGTTGAAGAAAATTGCAATTGTGTGTTCTTAGAGCCATACAAAAATCTATTACTTTGTGGACTTCCTTTCTTTCTTTAGTGTGGTGAATTGTTTTCAGAGTTGGCGCCAACAATTCCATCCTCCCTGTGAGGTCGTGCCACCCCTCCCAACACAGTGCAAGTTCTCTCTCCTCCCCTTAAACAGAGATCATCTTTGGCAAAAGAATGTGGAGGAAGGGATGCTTGGTAAGTTCCAAGCTCAAGGCTTATAAGACCTGATAGGGTCTGCTTTTGGCCTCTTGGGATTTGGCCACCATGGATAAGGTTAGGCCGGAGAACTGAAGGACGAGAGTCTGCCTGGGGCGGGAAAGGCCCGGTCAGCTCCCTGCTCTTCCAGCCCCAGCTGAGGAGCCAGACATGTGAGTGAAACCATCCTGGACATTCCAGTTCCAGACAAGCTCTCAATTAAATGCAGCCACATAAGTGACAGCTCACTGAATGCAGAGCAGAACTAACTGCCCAGCCAACCAACAGGATTGCAAAAAGTAGTAATCATTACTGTTTTAAGCCACTAAGTTGGAGAAGAAAATGGCAACCCACTCCAGTACTCGTGCCTTGAAAATCCCATGGACAGAAGAGCTTGGTGCAGGCTACTGTCCATGGGGTCACAAAGAGTCAGGCACGACTGAGCGACTTCACTTACTTACTTACTTGGGGATAGTTTGTTGTCCTGAAGCAGATAGCTAATGCAGTCAGAAACCTTGAGAGAGGGCAACACCCTCATTGAAACAACACTGGAGAAGGGAAAGAATCTCCCTACAAGGAACCTCCAAAATGCCCTAAAGCAATCTGCTCCTCTGCGAGTTCCCACATGTTCATAGAACTCATTCCTATCAGAGGAACCAGAACCCAGGGTGCATTCCTGGACAAAGAGAAGCCTCGTCAGAGAACACAAGTGCGGGTTGGTTCAAGGAAGAAAGGAGCCCCAGACCCTCTTACTTCCCTTTCTCCCTGTGACTTTTCAAAGGGAAGGTCTCACACAACAGAAAGGACTCATAGCTGAAGAATCTGTCTCTAAGGAGACCTAAGACCGTGTAGGAGGTTAGGAGCTTCTGAGAGCTGAGCTTCCTCAGGAAGATCCAGATGAGAAACAATGCAAAAATTCCCACGTTTGAGACCTGGCATGGTCCGTAGCATGCAACAGTTACTCACAAAAGTGTTTGTTAAATCAATCAGTTTCTGTCTGAGTTATCTGAATAGTTCACAGGCCCATTAGGTTCAGGAAATCCAAGACCAGTGCTAAGGTATCCTCCAGGCACGGACAAGCCACTTGGACAATTCCTGGGGCATCATATACATTCTCCAGACCAGAAAGAGCCATAAGACATTAAATTTGGAGGTGAACTATTGGCTGTTGTAGACTTTACCTTCACCTACCATTGAACCATATAGTGGAGAGAGCCTGGGACATCAACATAAGCCTGTCACTTGCCTTTCTTTGCTTAAGATCCCCTCATTTTCAAGCAAGTCTCCAGGTCATGGAAAAAAGATCTCCTCTAGCAGTTACTCATTTGAATTGGGGAGAACTTCTAATGGGATGTATGTAAATTGTTGCTCTAAATGTTTGAATAAGCAGGTGGTAAAAGCAAGGGGACCAGCATTTCCTGATAAATATAGGCGGTCAGCTGCCAGCAGAGGTTGTTTTGAACTGGATACAGTGAGCAGTGAGAACAAAACAACTTCGCCTCTATTTCACCTGAAGTATCCACTGGTCAGGAAGATCTCCTAGAGAAGGAAATGGCAAGCCATTCCAGTATTCTTGCCTGGGAAATCCCATGGACAGAGGAGCCTGGCAGGCTACAGTCCATGGAGTTGCAGAGTCAGACATGACTGAGCATGCACGCACACATCCCCTGGTTGGCAAGCCTCTGAGAAGGACAGAGGACAAAAGGAGTTTCCTGTATTGGGACTCCAAGATGCTTTTCTCCCCCGTGTTAACCTTTCAGTGTTTAGAATGGCCCCAGCACATTTTCAGGGTCTTCGTATTGCCTGTGCCTGCATTTGAGGTGGATTTCCACAGAGTCACCACCTCCCAGAAAACAGAGAAAGGGGAAAGAGGTAGAAATGTGGCCAGCCCAGGAGTCTTTCTACAGGAAGGACCAGGAGCAAGTGGTAAAGACGAGGGAGGCCAGGGCACAGCCAGCAGTAAACCTAGAGCAGCACAAAGAGGGCATCGAATACTCAAGTGTTCTCACTTTCTAAATTGGCTTGAGCCTTTTTGCACAAAAGGCCGTGTCCCTCTGCTTAGGCAACACCTCTCTGTGTGTCCAAGCTTTCTGAAATGCTTTGTGTTGCACGATCCACAGGTGGAGTGATTGCTGTTATTAGCTCTGCCTGTACCTGGAAGACGGCCCCACCCGCTGGCACGGACTGAGTAGGAAAAAGGCCCCAGGGTGTCCTGCACTGGGACGCCAGGTGACTGTACAGAGTCCATGCCAGCCAGGAGATCCCAGTAGGTGCAGGGCTGATGGGAAATGCGCAAGCTTGGACGGTTTTCCTGTAGATGGAGTGTCCGGCTGAGTCACTCTTCCCTCTGCCTGGGGGAGTGAAGTCACAAGTTTTGCTCTGTCTTGCCAGCGCTTCTCGTACCTCTCCTTGGCACCCTTGCCTTCTCTAGGCCAGCAAACCAAACACAAGTAGAAACACACACTAACTTTACCAGACTTTCCCCCATGTAATTAATATCTAAGAAAATGTGTCACATGTCACCTCCCCAAATGAGAGCCAATTAATCAGTAAAACCCAAGGTAATATTAAGGATTTTTCAAAGAAAACAAGGGATGAAGTATCATGTAGGGTCAGGGGCAAGTCCAGAGCAATCTCTACTCTTAATGCCTTTATAGGCTGAAAAATGAGATTGATAGTCTTTTATGGACCTTAAGACAGAGATTCTTAGACATATTCAAAAATAATATTTTTTGTATGCTATTCCATATCCTTTTTGGAATGAAACAAGGCAATAATAATATATTTTTATGGCTTTTTACAAGTACTTCTACATACTTTATTTTCTTTGGTTTTTGGTCTTACAACAGCCTATGGAACTGATAGAGTCACTTCCACATACTTTATTTTCTCTGGTTTTTGGTCTTACAATGGCTTATGGCACTGATGGAGCCTTGAATGGGTCAGACAGCCTGGCTTTCAGGCTTTGTCTGAATCTGTAGCATAGTGTTGGGGCACTTACCACCATCAAGGTGGTGGCAGGGTGGGTATGTGTGGCTGGACATGGATGTCCTGAAGACTTTCCTGTCCTTTGCTGACCCTGTTGGCAGGTAACTTTCTGACACCATGTTGGGGACAGCATTTTAATCTCCGTGACATGTAGAAATACAGCCTCACTGGCTGGGGATGTTCCTCAGGCCATTATAAAGGTGAAGTTTACCTTTGGATTCTTTCAGTCACAAGTTACAGAAACCTGTTTAAATTGGCCCAAGTAAAAAGGGGACGTTTGTAGCAGGATATACTGGTATCTCAAGGAACCCAAGGGCAAGAAGGGCAAGTAGTCTTACGAGGGCCGGGAACCAGAATAAACATATGTTCCAAACAGACATCTTTCTGAGTCTGCCAGCGGAGAATGTCGCGGAATCGTCCAACACTCAGGAGGTCTAATCCACTCCGTGAAACAGCACAGTCCCAGTTCAAGAGGGGACACGGAGACAGACTTGGCAGCTAGGAAAAATACCGTATTATATATAAAAAGTGAATGTGTGATAAAGAAAGCGTAACAAATGGTGCCGATAGCATTTAGAAGTTCATTTTACTTGATATACCCAAATAAGTTACAAGCTAATTAAAGGGCGCATGCTCAGTTGTGTCTGATTCTTTGTGACCCCATGGACTGCAGCCCAATCTGCGCCTCTGCTTAGGGGATTTCCCAGGCAAGAATACTAGAGTGGATTGCCATTTCCTTCTCCAGCGGATTTTCCCAACCCAGGGATGAAACCCACATCTCCTGCATTGGCAGGCAGGTTCTTTACCACTGAGATACCTGGGAATCTCAATTAAAAGGTAAACATTTTTAAAGTATTTTTTTTAAGTATACCATAAAAACTAAAATAAAATATCATTTAATATTAATTGAGACTTTAATGGAAAGAAGAGAATAGCTTCTAAGCCCAGAAACCAGAGAGGAAAGTTCATAAAGAAATGTTGGCATCCACTAAGTGCTTATTACAGTCAATCTCGATTTTTAAGCATTTTGTCCACCTTACCTAATGTATCTTTCAACCTTATGAAAATGGTATCATTATTCTCATTTTTAAAATGAGTGAACTGTGGCAGAGAGATGTTAAGTAACTTGCTCAAGATCACACAGTAGGCAGCACAGCCCAGTTTTACCCTGGAACTTTTTATCCTGAAGGCCAATGCACTAATCCTCCATGTCCTAAGGTCTCCTTCATATACATTTAAATGAGTTTATCAGGGTCAATTTCATTCACTCAGTCATTCAACATGTGTTTATTGAGCTCCCACTAAAGGATGGGGCTTCCCAGGTGGTACAGTGGTAAAGAATCCTCCCGCCAAAGCAGGAGACACACCCGGGTCAGGAAGATCCCTTGGAGGAGAAATGGCAACCTCCTCCAGTATTCTTGCCTGGAACTCCCATGGTCAGAGGAGCCTGGTGGGCTACAGTCCATGGGGTTGCAAAGAGCAACTGAGCCTGCATGCACACTAAGGAATAAGCACTGCTCTGGGCACTGGGCCTTCAGTGACGGATCAGGCAGGCAAGGTGCCTGACCTCTGGGAGCTTATATTCCAGACTCTAGAATCTAGAGAAGATACACACTATTTAAAAAATTAATAAGCGAACAAGAGAATTTTCAATTGTGGCAAGTGCCGTAAAGAAGGAAACCTAGGGCTCTGTGATGAATAGTGACTGGGGCAGCTTGATTGGTTGGGGAGGGCTGGAGGAGGGAGCCTGGCTGGTGGATGAGACCTGAGGCATCAGGGAACAGGAGGGATCCAGAAAGACTCAGGATGTGGGCTAGGGTGGATTGTCATGCCATTTACTAAGATGGGGAAGAGCCTAGAAGGTACAGCAGGTTTAGGGAGGAAAATCCATGGTCCCATTTCAATACATGTTAAATTTGAGTGGCCTACTAGACATCCAAGCTTGCCTTACAACTTCTAATGCGTGCATAGCAAATATCACAAAGCATTAGTATTGGCTACACTGACAAGAAAAACACTTAATTTCCAGCAGATGTGTGGGCAAAGTTGGAAATTCAGTGTGTTTTTCTTGTCAATGTAGCCAATACTAATGCTTTGTGATATTTGTTATGCACGCATTAGAAGTTGTAAGGCATACTTGGATGTCTAGAACAATTTAGAAAAGGGAAAACATAGTAGATAAACATGGGAAAATATTGGATCTCACTAGTAATCCAAGAAATGAAACTTGAAATGTTAATGAAGTAGTATATTTTTAAGTACTAAATTAGAAAAAAAAAATTAAAGAAAAAATTACACCCAGTGGAGCCTGGGTGAAATTGGTACTCTTCTTCATACACTGATGGTGACATAATAAAGTGGCACAATATTTTGGAAAGTAAGTTGAAAAGCGTTGTAAAAATTCGTATATCCTTGGATGCAGCTTTTTTCACTTCGGGGATTCTCTCTTTAGGAAAAGATACTGTGTGCCCATGGTATTTAGCATGGAATTGTTAAGGGTGAAAGTTCAAAAACAAGAGCAAAGCAGTAGGAACTGGTTGGGGCTTCCCAGGTGAAGCTGATGTAAAGAACCCGCCCGCCAACGCAGGAGATGTAAGAGATGCGGGTTCGATCCCTGGGTCGGGAAGATCCCCTGGAGAGGGAAATGGCAACCCACTCCAGTATTCTTGCCTAGAGAACCCAATGGACAGAGGAGCCTGGTGGGCTACAGTCCATGGGGGTCTCAAAGAGTCGGAACCAACTGAAGTGACTTAGCTTGCAGAGAACTGGTTACAAAAATAATGGTAAGTCTGCTCCACTAGAGCCCCGGGGCTGCTGGTTTACCTCAAGTAACCAGCAGGGAAAGTTCATCCCAGAGGTCAGGTTAATCCAACAGAAGCAGAGGAGGCTGGGAGGCCACAGCCGGCATCAGGTGTCCCAAAGGGCCCAGACCTGGCTGGAGGGGTGCTCCAGTCGTGGTCCCCACAGCTTGGGCAACTGGGAGGATGCAGCTGCTGTGGCTCCTGGGACTGGCTGGAGCCTCTGAGATGCCCCAAGGCAAGAAGGGAGGAACCCTCGTGCTGCAAGTCCTGTGCCCCAGACCCCAGGTGGTGGAACTTCTGACAACACCCGTGTGGCTGCAGTGACCTTTCCCTGAGATGGACATACAGTCGCTTGACCCCCGCTGCTTGGGGGAGGGTCTCCTGCCCCAAAGTTTCCCTCTCTCTGGGCTGTTTCTCTTCCTACCCTTTGCTTTGCGCGGGCTTTGTCCTGAAACACCTGGACTCACAACTGAAGTGGCTCAAGGTCATTGCCCTTGCAGCTGCACAGCAAGCCCTTCAAATGCGTGGCCGGGTGTCACACCATCCAGCTGCCGCCTGGCTGGTTCCTAGGCATTCTAGGCAATTTCCCCCGGCGACTGCTAAAGCTGGCGTGGAATGCATTGTCCGGTCTCAGGGGGACCTCTCCTGGGAGTCAAATGACCTCCTGGTGTTTCCATGCGTGTGAGGAGGAGGGAGCCAGGCCCTGCCTCCTGGAGAGCCTTTGTTAGCACAGCCCCTCTGAGCAGCTCAGGCCAAGGGCACTCCAAAAATGACCTTTTGAAAATGTGGCCCAGGGAAGCGAGGAGGCTCAGAGGAACAGCCCCATCATAGCATGGAGAATCAGGCATCTGGGACCATGTCATACTCCTTCCCAGATCCCCTGGAGAGACTCCAGTGTCCTTGGTAGACAGCACCTGAACCGGACCTGGGTGCATGTCGGGGGCAGCAGTATCCCTGCCCGGCCACCAACCTCTGGGGGTAGCTGTCTGGAGCAGCCACAGCACACAGCGCTGCAGAGAAGCCCCAGCTGAGGACACCACACGCTTGCTGCATCCCTGGCTAACCTACTGTGTCCCCAGCATTTTCTGGAATCAGCTGTGCCCACCTGAGGTTTCACCTCCTAAGAAAGCAATAAGCCTCCTGGATGCACAGCCCTGTGGTCACACCTCATCCTCACGCAGGGCCTGATGTAGACAACCAGGTATGTGCCTACTCAGTCGTGTCTGACTCTTTGCGACCCCATGGACTGTAGCCCGCCAGGCTCCTCTGTCCGTGGAGATTCTCCAGGCAAGAGTACTGGAGTGGGTTGCCATCTCCTCCTCCAGGGGATCTTTCCCACCCAGGGATCGAATCTGTGTCTCCTGCATTGGCAGGCGGATTCTTTACTGCTGAGCCACTTGGGAATCCCAAGGACACCCAGGATCTCACCTCAAATACCTGGTAACAATTTCCCTAATGTGAACTTTGAATACTTGGGGTATTGCCCTTCTCAGTCCCCACCTCGCTCAAACAGCCAGCACGGGGCAGGCTGCAGAGAATTCTCCAGAGGTGCCTGTTGCTGCTTGTCACCCACCTCCCTTCACCGCCATCCCTGCGGAATGGATCCAGCCACACTCATAATTTAGCTGTGGGCCCTGTCCCTGCCTACAGCAGTCTGGTCCAACTAGGGCAACTGAATGTCTGCTCAGTGAACTGTGTGGCTGCAGCTCCAGTCCAAGTTGGGGGAGGGGGGTGGGCCTGATCAGATTTCTCTCTGGATTCATCTTGCATCAGGAAACTGAGGGCTCCAGGAGCTCCGGAAAGACAGGAGACTGATAAAGGAGGCGTGCCAAAAGGACAAACTGCCTCCGTAAGCAGCTGAAGGAAGCACCTGGATCCCTACCAGCAGCAGTCAGCTGGCAGGGAGAGAGATCTTCCTTACAACCCCTTTGGAGTGACGGCTGTCCTAAATCCTTACCACAGTGAGCTGTGTTCTGAGGCTCCCAACAAGGGGACTCTCCAATTAGAGACTCCCCTGTCACCCAGACACACACAACCGATCGGTCCGGGGCTCCTGGGGCGCAGGTACCAGCAGGAGCATCCCCGGTGGGTGGGTCTGACCCACTTCCTCAGACACCAGAAGGAGGAAGCCGGTGCTTCCTGTTGTCTCACTCTTGTTCTCGCTCAGCGCTGACTGCCCACTGGGCTTTCAAGGCTGAAGGCCCCACGACCATCCTGACACCCTTGCTGAAGCCACAGCTGTGTCCTCAGCCTCGCTTTTTACAAGCCCATGTGATCTGCATGGCTTGGGTGGTCTATTTTTACCCAGTTTGTCCGGATTCCATGCTGCACCAGAATCATTAGAGGAAAAAGATTACTTAGGAATAATGTAGACTCCCAGGTCACACCTCAGACTCAGTGAATCAGAATCTCTGAACCTGGAGTCCTGAATCTGTATTTTTAATGCTCCCAGAGGAGGCTGACGCACAACTCAGGGTGGGAACCCCTGAGCCACACCAACTCCATCTACTCCAGATGTGGAAACAGGCCCCAGGAAGGGGTGTGCCTTGCCTTGGTCACTCAACTTTTACCGGTGGTGGTGGCTGGGTGCTTCCATCTCTAAACATGGTGAATTCCCAAACAAGATCCCTTTTGTATAGTCACATGGGTCTGATTTCTTTGATGTTCATGGGGAGCACAGGTGGAGGAGAGAAAAATAGACAGATTGACATTTATTTCACACTCAGGACCTGAAACCCAGACACAGCTCATTCATCCACACCCCTATGGAAATATACATATATGTGTATTAATAAGAAGCTTCTTAGCCATGCAAAAGGAGGACAGAAAGGACACCACCGAGACAGACTTCCTATTTCTGGTCAATTGAGCTATTTCTCGTCACTGGATGTGATTTCCCTGTTCATCTCCCTAAGGCTCATAACAATAGAAAGTCAACACACACAAGCCTTGGGCGTTGGTTGACAGCACCCCCTAAAAGGGAGTATTAGTTTCTCTTACTCCCCAAGCCTCAGAGGAACCAGAAAAAAAGACACCTTGGAGAAACCATGATAAAGCCCCAAGGGCAGAGCCAGACCTGTTTTGCTCATCACCGCGTGTGTCTTCAGTCTTGAGCACACTCTCAGACGTACTGTGATGTTTACTAAAGACTTGTCAATGGAGGATTGGATAAAGTAGATGTGGTACATATATTCAATAGAATATTACTCAGCCATTAAAAGGAATGAAATAATGCCATTTGCAGCAACAGGGATGGACCCAGAGATTCTCATACTGAGTGAGGTAAGTCAGAGAAGACATTCCTTATGTTGGAATCTAAAAAGAAATGATACAAATGAGTTTACAAAACAAAGAGACTCACAGACTTGGAGAACAAACTTATGGTTGCTGGGGGGAAGGATGAGGGGAAGGGATAGTTAGGGAGTTTGGGATGGACATGTACACACTGCTATGTTTAAAATGGATAACCAACAAGGACCTACTGTGTATAGCACGGGGAACTCTGCTCATGTTATGCGGTAGCCTGGATGGGAGAGGGTTTGGGGGAGAATGTGAAAGTCGCTCAGTCATGTCCGACTCTTTGGGACCCCATGGACTATACAGTCCATGGAACTCTCCAGGCCAGAATACTGGAGTGGGTAGCCTTTCCCTTTTCCAGGGGATCTTCCTGACCCAGGAATCAAACTGGGGTCTCCTGCATTGCAGGCAGATTCTTTACCGAGTTATCAGGGAAGCCCGGATACTGGGCTGAGTCCCTTCACTGTTCACCTGAAACTATCACAGCATTGTTAATCAGCTATGCTCCAACACAAGATAAAAAGTTAGAAAAAAAACCTGTCAGTCAAACTTCGAGCTTTTTATTGCCCCCCCTTATCCCAGTTTTATTGATCTATAGCATCAGCCACCTCCTGGCCTCTAGAATGAAGGGGCCATCCTGTATGGCATGAGTAAAACCCACTTCAGACACTGCAGAGGAGCTTTCCCCTTTGCCCAGCCATGACAAACCTCTCCTCCTCCACACTGCTGCCTCCCCGCCCCCAAAAGGCCCCTCCCTCTCTAGTCAGGCTGCACTTGGATGCCGATCTCACCCACAGTACCCAATGGGATCTACCTCTTCAATAAATCTCTCTCATCTTTCGTCCCCTCTATGTGGGCCTCAGAGCTTCCCTGGTGCCTCAGAGGGTAAAGAATCTGCCTGCCAATGCAGGAGACACTAGTTTGATCCCTGGGTGGGGAAGATCCCCTAGAAGAGGAAATGGCAACCCACTCCCTTATTCTTGCCTGGAAAATCCCATGGACAGAGGATCCTGGCAGGCTACAGTCCACGGGGTCACAAAAAGAGTCGGACACGACTGAACAACAACTGTGGGCCTCAAGTCATTTGCTTGGCTCCTCCAAACCATGTTGATGTTTGGCAGAAACCAATGCAGTATTGTGAAGCAATTATCTTTCAATTAAAAGTAAATAAATTTGATTATGAAAAAAAAAATAGAGGTTGGGATTTGGACCCCAAGCACCAAATTATACTAAATTTTGAGTCTTAGGGAGTACAATAAATGAGAAGCTTGTTCCCCTCATCCAACTTCTGGACTAACTTAGAGATTAAAAAAAGGAGGAACAAGGCATATGGATATCAAATTGTCATCTTTGCTATAGATAAAGCTGATATTGGAGAATGTGGCTTATCCTGGAAGCAAGTAGGATTTCTTCTCCTACAGTCAGGTGTGGACCCGGGCAGTCTCCTGACTGGGAGACTGCCAGATGTCAGCTTCTGTAAAAACTGAAGCATGGACCAGCAGACAGAAGTGCATGCTGTCTCCCCTGGGAGGAGTCAGAAATGCAATGGTGAGAGACCGGAGTAGTGTACTAACTGATATAAGGGTGACTGATCCTTCTAAGCTTAGAAAGCGACACAAGGAAAAAGGAATTCATATGGCAACTTAAGAAAAGTGGCCTTTCCTCTTTCTTGCTCATCTTCTGTTTCCTGGATGTTTCCCTGGGAGATCTGTAGACAGGCAGGGTTGGGCTGGGGCAGGATCAGACCTCCCTGCATTCTCTATAAGGTTTGTCTGTATCCCTTGTAGGCTTTCCTGATAGCTCAGAGTAAAGAATCTGCCTTCAATGCAGGAGATGCAGATTCGATCCCTGGGGTCAGGAAGATCCCCTGGAGAAGAAATGGCAACCCACTCCAGTCTTCTTGCCTGGGAAATCCTGTGGACACAGGAACCTTTCGGGCTACAGTCCATGGCATTGCAAAGAGTCGGACAACCTTCCGGTATTATGGCATTGAATGTTAGGTTTCAGCCTATGGATTTTAGAGGGACACAAACATTGAGGCCATAGCAGCTCCTCATTAGTGTCTCTAAGCCAGTTCCCCTTTGAAATCCACCTCCCACTTGCACACAGAGTGATGTTTCCAGAAACACAGATCTGACCATGTGACTCTGTTCCTAAAACCCTCAGTAGGTTCCTCCCCAGTTACAAAATGAAATTCTGATTAGCATCACCCTGTTGGGTAAGAGCCCAGACCTTCCAGTGGAGGGGTCAGTGTGAGGGTAGGTGTCTGATTGTCAGGGTTGACATTTCCTCAATTTGGGTTGCCTGAAAATGTAGCTCAGAAATTTTGTGGTAAAGTCCACCTAAGTCCACATGAAGAATCAGTTTTAGATTTCTTAGATCAGCATCAACCCAGAAACCCAAAGATCCAATACTTGCCTAACCGTGGCTATTTGTATCTGACATGACATAAACAGGGTGTTCAGACATTGATGTATTTTCCCATCTCCCCTTACCTTTGGGTCTATAGCAGCAACCTTAGCCTAGAGTCTCTCATCTGGTCCTTCTCAGATGGAGGAGAAGGTCAAAATCTGATAACAAATGATTATCAACTTAGGCCCTCTTCTCTCTTGGTTCACAGACTGGAACCCATAGACTTTAGGATTAAAAAAAAAAAAAGAAATCTCAAAGTATTCTGTGCCAGCTTCCACCCCACATGCTCCCTCACCTCCACGTCACAGATGATGCTTACACCAACAAGGGCAGAACTTTAATCGTGTTTTCAGCCAGCTGAGTAGGGAGCAAGACGCAACACAGGGAGAAGATGCCTGCCTCATAACATTGCATGTACCATCAGATGTTTCTCAGCTCAGCTCTCTCCTGAGCCACCTCAGGGCTGATCATTTGCTCCCCTCCCCCACGTCCCAGCCCCCTGCTGTGGGGCATCCAGAGGTCACCGCTGTCCTCTGTCCAGCTTTCTCTGAATGTGGAAATCAGCCTGAGAGGTATAAAGTAAACTGTTTTCTGATGACAGATGGTGCTGGGCTGGAAAATAAAAGAAAAAAAGACTAATGACGCTAGTTGTTCCAACTTTTTTTTCTTTTGGGAAAATGTCATACATAAAACAGAAGGAAGTATGATTTTGCCATAAAATATGTCTTCCCAGAATACTCCAGCAGTGACTCCCTTGAGTGGTCAGGCCTGATCTGGCTGAAATAATTCCTTACACAGTCAAGGATGAGAATGAGAACCCAGTCCAGGCCCCTGGAGGCCCCCACGGCTTCTGAGGGATGTCCTGGCGTGGGATTGCACTTCCCAGACAGAGAACAGTGGCTGGCAGCAGCTCCTGTCAGCTGGAAGTGCCAGCTGGAAGGGTGAAGCCCACAGAGCTCACCTTTGATGGTCGTGGGACGGTCGCTCAGTGCTCATCCTGGCACTCCTCCCCATGGCCACCAAGGCCAAGGGCCTGTCTTTGGATCTCTGAGAAGATGAGCAGCTGGGTTCCCTCTTGAGGCAGCTGAGAACCTTGATCTGACAGATGCTACAGTCCTGACACAGGTGAGAAGGGAAGGTGGCCAGACAGCTCCACTGCTGTCAGCAGAAGGATAGACTGGGTTCCAATATCCTGTACCAGCTTGACTCTTCCTCTCTAGGAGGAGGAAATCGGTATCTACCTGGGTATGTTTTGAAAGGACAGATGGGATTAGATACAAAAAATGACCAGCAGAGTGCCTGGAACATGGAAATAGTAATTAACTGAGCGAGTGGGTTCACTGCCCTCTGCATAGCAGAAAGACCAAATCCTGAGGCAGTGATATTTTGCAGAAATTAAAAAGCTTTATTGCAGGGCAGCCAAGCAAGGAGACAGGAGGTACTGCTCATATCTGTCTCCCCATCAGCTGTTGAGGGGAGGAGGGAGTAAGACCGGGAGAAAGCTTAGAAATGATTGGTGAAAGCAGTTTGTAAGTTTCAGGAGTTCTCTGTGCAGACTTGCCTGCTCTTCCTGCTTCTTCTTGAGCCCTACATCTCTGCGGCAAGCTGAAGCCTGAGGCCCTCAGGTGTCGCAGGCCCCCAGTTCCAGGGGGTAGATGGGAACAGGCCCATGATGGGAGGCCAGGCCGTTTCAGAGTCCATCTTGGAGGAAGATGAAGGACAAGAGAGGTAGGCTGGGGGCCGACTCTTTAAGGTGATTCCACGGGGCCCTGCTGCTTGCAGGACAAGTTGGTTCTTAAGTCCAAGGGGGACTGAAGGCCTTCAAACCCAGACATTGTCTGTCTTCAAAGGGAAAGCTCAGCTGCTTCAGGGCACGCCTTCCTTCTCAGCCAGAAGATATCAGTAACTCTTGTTTTGTCATCGTTTTTATAAATAAGGTTGTCCAAAAAGTTCACTTCTCCAGGGGATCTTCCTGATCCAGGGATCAAACCTGAGTCTCCTCCACTGGCAGATTTTTTTTACCATCTGAGCCACCAGGGAAGCCCTATCATATATAGGGTTGGCCAAAAAGTTTGTTCAGGTTTTCTGTAATATGTTATAGAAAAACCTAAATGAACTTTTTTGGCCAACTCCATAATATTCAGAGTCCTACAGGGTTCAGATACCCAGCTGGATTCTATGCCTGGGCGGGTGTCCTGAGGACGGGGGCAATGCAGCTCTCTTCCCTCCTCACCCCACTCCCCATTGTCCAGGATCTGATCTGTCAGTCAGCCTTCCAGACGCGGCTAGAATTGCTGACGACAGGGATTGGCAGAGGTGCAGGGATCATCCAGGAAACAGAAGGCTGGGCCTTTGGAAGTCTGCTGGGGGTTGAGCACTGTGTTCCCAGAGCTCACGGTGGGAGAGGGTGACTCTTCTGTGCTTCACCTGACAGGAGCCAACTTTCCTTAGCTTCCACTTGGTCTTGCCACCCCTCTGCTACATCATTCACTTTGTGCACTGGGGTCTGGAGGAAGAAGGGGCTGGTTCCTTCAGCTGCAGCCTGGAGATGGTATCGGTGCCCCACACCTCACCGCCCAGGCAGAGGGTAGTAATCCAAGGCCTTCCCATCTCACCCTTGGCTCTGGCTCCCTGTGGCTTTCTCTACCTTACTTTGCCCTTCTAGATAACCACTAATTCTCACTGTAACCAATAGCTTTGTTCAGGCCTCAGTGTTCCACATGTCCTAAAGAAGTCCTATTCTTAGTGCCCTTTGGAGAAAACCAGAAATGAGTAAATACTGTAGCGATGAAATTAAAAGACGCTTGCTTCTTGGAAGAAAAGCTATGACAAACCTAGACAGCATATTAAAAAGCAGAGACATTACTTTGCTGATAAAGGTCCATCTTATCCAAGCTATGGATTTTCCAGTAGTCATGTGTGGATGTGAGAGTTGGACTATAAAGAAAGCTGAATGCTGAAGAATTGATGCTTTTGAACTGTGGTGTTGGAGAAGACTCTTGAGAGTCCCTTGGACTGCAAGATCAAACCAGTCCATCCTAAAGGAAATCAACCTTGAATGTTCATTGGGAGGACTGATGCTGAAGCTGAAGCTCCAATACTTTGGCCACCTGATGCAAAGAGCCAACTCATTGGAAAGACCCTGATGCTGGGAAAAATTGAAGGCAAAAGGAGAAGGGGGCAGCAGAAGATGAGATGTTTAGACAGCATCACTGACTCAATGACATGCTTTTGAGCAAACTCTGGGAGATTGTGAAAGACAGGGAAGACTGACATGCTGCAGTCTGTGGGGTCTCAAAGAGTTGGACATGACTTAATGACTGAACAACAACAAGAACTCGTTAGGAATGTGGGCTCCAATCTGGGGTTTCCGCAGTATAACCATCCCCTGGGGCCACACACCCCCAAGAGCAGGAAGCAACCTGTGACTACCCACACTAATGGGGTAAAGCCAAAAGACAAAGGCCATTAACAACAAGAAACTTGCTTTTGGGAATCAAAACTATTCCGATTCCACAATGCCTCAGCTAATGGAAATACTTTAGGATTACTTCTTTACATACCTTACCTTTTTCAATTTTATCCATCATGGATAGAAATCCTTTTAAAATGTTTTATCCACTTTCTTGTCTTCCCAGAAGAGTAAGTTGAAATTTATTTGACCTACTTTTCATGACTCAGTTATCACTTTGAATATTGATAATGGTCTGTGATATTTGAAATCCCCTCATGAACTATTTAGGAAAAAAAAAAAAACCAGTTGTCACAATTGGTGGCTAGTCTACTGTGTTTTGTGAAGACTACTTTTCTTAATTCTGTCTTTATTATATATATATTTACATGGATAGAGTAAAAACACATTTCTTTTCTTCCAGTTTTTAGTCTGCAGCAGATATAGAATAAGATGATGAAGTCTGATAGACCGATTTGTAAATTAACTGTCAACATGACTTGAGTGAGAGTCTAAGAGGCTCCCCTATACGTGGAGTTCAGGATTTATAGTAGAAATTTTTCAGCATCTCACATATTCAAACACTCAACAGAAAGCTTGTGAACACCCAGCAGCTGCCTGGCCTGTTCTGACCGCCATGGCTACCACAGCAAACAGGAGAGCACGGTCTCGGCCCTCCCACACCCAGCTTGCTCACTAGCAGTTGGCTGTGGTCTGAAAGGTGAAATTGCTGAGTAACCAAGTTCCAGGTAGAGAGAATGTGGCTGCGTGTGCCTTTTGTGTGTGGTTCAGAGACATAACATTTAGTTCAGAAATGTGTTAGGACATGCAAGTAACTCTCCGACACTGCGCTCCCAAATCCCTCTCAATCCAACGGAATCTCCATCTGGCCCTGGTGCCAAAGACACAGCTGGGAGTAGAGGCGCTCCACCATCGACAGGAAGTAGAATCCTGGCTTGAATTGCCATCTGTAGACAGAAGGGCAAATAATTATGAGACAAATTTCAGAAAGAAAATGTCATAATTCTCAGAGTGTCCTGTCTCCTTTCCCTCCTTCGCCTCTTCCTCCCTTCCTTTTATTCATTTAAGAACATTTACTGAGCACCTACTACATGCCAGGCCCTGAGTTAAGTACTGAGGATATAAAATTAAAGACGACTTCCCTCATCCCTAAGGACCTGACAGTGTAGTAAGAAGTGAGCTGACTGTTGTCATCTGAGAAGATAAATACCAGGATGGAGATGCGCTGCTACACAAGGAGCGCTGGGGATGCATGGTGGCGGGGGAGATTTAACTCGGAGTGGAAAGAGCAGGGGGAGGAGATTGAGCACCAAGGACAGCTTCCTGGAGGAGGAGGCAGTGAAACTTAGTTTTGAAAGATAAGTGAGAATGGGTCTACCTCATGCCTTTGACATCTAACCACTGAGTCAGATCCCAAAGGTTGTAAATCCCATCTAGGCAAGGTGGGCAATAATAGAGTCATCTCAGGATATAGTGGGGTTGGGGGGGGCGGGTAATAAGGGTTGTTAGAACCCTTTGGACTCCCAGTGTTCATGTCCTTCCTCACTAGCATCATTTGGAGCCAAGCCTTTTCAGGACTGGTAACCTTTGCGAGGGGCTATGGGGCCAGCAGACATTGGGTTTGTCTATTTCTGATCTCAATGCCCCAGCAACCTGGTGGAGACTGGTGGGTCAGCAGGTGACACTTTTGTTCTGTACTTACTATGTGCCAAGTCCAGTCCTGGGCAGTGGGATCCACGTGTGAGCAAACAAACCCTCAGCCCTCAGAGGCTGACAGCTTATTCTGTGTAATTTGATGATCTCAAGCAAAACAAAGTCCCCCAGACATGCCCTCACCCACTTGAACCCATTCAAGGTTTCTTTTATTTAAAAAAAAAGCAGCTATTGACTAACCTTTTTTTCTTCTTTTACAAACATTTCTCCTCAAGAACTGAAATAAGTGTTTTGGCTTCCTTGCTTAAGTGTGTAGTATTTTAATGAACTGTTTTCTTCCTGAGCCGCTTTTGTTAAGGAAAATGAGAAGAGCACCCCTTTCCTTTCTCCCAATGACGAAGCAGAGAACATTTTCAACTTAATGTGCCCGCCCGCCACCCATTTCCTCTCTCCACCCCTTCCCAGACCAGTTTGGCATTTTTCCACTTTCCACCTTCAGGTTCAAAGTGAGTCGGTGTGCTGTGAGAACCAGGTCATGGCTGGAACTCACCTCTACCCTGAGTGTTTTGCTTTTTTCAGCAGTAATACCTGGGCTTGGTGGGAAGAAAGGAATCAAGCAGATCTGAGCTCAAATCCTGTCTCCTGCACTTAGACCATTCACACGAACTTGGGCGGGTCACTTCAACCTCTCCGATCCGGTATCCTCCTTGTAAAGCTGAGCTGAACCAGCAAGCCCAACTGTTGACTCTTCTGGGTTGGAAGGGGCAGTGACAAATGCGGTACAGGAGAGAGAGGATCATCATGGAAGTATACGGGAAATAGAGTCACGAGAAACTGGCCCAGCATCCTGACAATTGGACTGCCAGTGGAATCACTTGTCAAACTGCCCATTGCAGTCCCAGCTCCCCTGAGGCTCAGTTAATGCTCCTTCTTGTCTTGTCCACCCTCCCCAGAGAGGCCAAAGTCAGGGATGATCCAGATGACTTTGATCTATCCCATGTGTTCTGGGATTGTCAGGACAGCCCTGATTTGCCTTCTAATGGTCTCTACAGAAATCCTCATGTAACATGAAAATTGTTGAGAAATCCAGCACTTCAGCAGATATCTAATGACTCTCAGACTCTCTCTCCTATAAGAAGCTACCACAAGTGGGCCCTGTTCAAGCATAAGCCCCGTGATTTCTTTCCAAAATACTATTCATATAGCTGTGAAGTCTCTACAGGGACAGTAGGAGAATGAGGTAGGGCTCATGCAGCGTGTTTCAGTGAGCAGAGCTCTGAACACCCTGGCTTCCGTGTGGCCTCCTGAATTTTTCCGGCTCTACAGTCCGGTACTGTGTTCAGTTCCTTGGCAGAAGCAGCCCCCCGCCCCTGCCATCTGATCACCTGCTGTGCATGTGGGTCACTTGGAGGCTATTTTCTATGCATGGTTTTGATCAATTTTCATATGAATCCTGCAAAATAAGTCTTTGTTTCTGCTTTTTTCAAATTATAAGGGATATTTGTTTTTGTAGTTGTTCAGTCACTAAGTCGTGTTGGACTCTTTTGCGGCCCTATGGAGCCCACCAGGCTCCTCTGTCCATAGGATTTCCCAGGCAAGAATACTGAGCAGGTTACCATTTCCTTCTCCAGGGGATCTTTGTGACCCAGGGACTGAACCAGCGTCTCCTGCATTGGTAGGCGATTCTTTACCGCTGAACCATCAGGAAAGCCTTCAAGGAACACAGACAAATGGTATTTGCCCCAGCGCAGGGAGAGCTATTGGAAAGACAGATTGGAAGTAAAGAAACTCTGGGTGTCAAGACATCAGAGCCTCAAGGAGACCAGAGAGATTTTTCTGGATCCCACAGCAGTGGGTGTGCCCTCCAAAGCAGCCCCACCTGAGTGTCAGTCCCACAGTGACTCAGTTATCTGGGTCTCTGTCATATCTGCAGCTGCTTCTCTTGCCCCTACCCTCTCCATCTCTCTTAGAGCACCTTCTTTCTGCCTCAAGGTTTCTGCTGACTCATGGGTTTCCTCACTGTCCTTCCTGGCTGACACTCAGCTCCCCCGAGTCTCCTCCGTGCGTCTCTCCGCAGCCACCCTCCACTACAGCAGGTAGGGTCTTTCTGCAGGGCCCCTGGGGGCCTCTGTGGCTCCCACAGGCTGCCTTGGAGGTTCCCAGGTTCAATCAGCAGTGGGATCACACACACAGAACAAGGTCACCCATTCTCGTGAAACTGCCAAGGACTGCTGGCCTCAGTGAAGAGCCACAACTGGGCAGCTGCTCAGCTTCACAGCCTGGTGGGGGATTAGCCCTTTCTTAGATGAGGAAATGGACCCCAAGGAAGATTCAGTATTAGTGGGAGGCAGAGCAAAGACCAAACTCAGCTCTGGCATTTCCAAACCCATCACACCCCGCTGCTTCCTGTTTCTGGCCACCCACGCAGGATCGGAGGGAAGAGGGGCTTCTCCTGGCTGCTCCCTGCTTTCAGCCTCTCTCCTGATATGACCTAAGTGTCCCTCATCCAAAGACCCACGAACCTCAAACACTCACCTCGCCTCTCAACAGCTGGCCAAGACTTGAAAGTCCCCCTACCAGAGTCCTTAATGAATCAGACAGGAGGGCCCTGGTCTCCCTGAGGCCCCCGTGAACCTGCCAGTGGCCTGATGGCCAGATGAGACCTGGGATGGTGGGCAGGAAGGCCCAGGCCTATGGCACTGAGTCTGTGCTAAGGAATTGGAGGACCATGAGGAGAGGTGGCTGCAGGTCAGAGAGGGAAGCCTGGACCTCTAGTGGGTGAGGACGGACGTGCAAGGAAGGCTTCTGTTTTCATTTCCATCTTGGGAACGCCCCCTGAATCCATGGCCAGCCAGGTTTTGGGTCCCCAAACTGGAACACGTGGTCCAACATATCATGGTTTTTACGGTGAGATGTAAGATTCAAAATTGGGACTTCCCTGGAAAATCCAATCCCTCCTGTGGTGTTCAGGTGGGTGTGTGGTTGGGTTCAACTTCATGCGCGAGCTCCACTCAACCACAGACGGCTGGGGCCCAGGAAGGAGGCGCCTCTTGAGAAGAGATAAGGACCGCCCTTGAGAGAGGCACTCTCCTCAGAGCAGGCAGCCTCAACTGCTTCTCAGTTCCTGTGGTAAAAACTCGAGAAGATCAAGGGAGAAGGAACCCGCCACCTCCTCCCATCTTCGTCCTGTGTCCCCTCAGCCCTAACTCGTCCTCTCTTTCCAGCTCGCTCATGCCTGAAGTGCTCAGCCAGTCCCCCCACTTTGCAGAGGAAGAAGTGGAGGTCTTCAGGACCTAAAGACACTTTCCAAGGTCATAGAGCCAATCTGAGGCCAAACACAGGTTGGCCTGAAGATTTCTATCATTTAAGACTCACTGTGGCAGCTGATCTCTCCCTGAGAAGGCCTTGCATGTGTGCGCAGTGCTGAGTTGGACCATGGGCATTAAAATACAAAAGATTAAAATTCCTACTTGAGAGGTATGTGGTCTACATGTGGAGGTAAAGCCAGAAAACAGAGTAGGGACTAAAATTCAGCCGGAGCTCTGCTCTCCAAGTTGTGTGCCCTGCTAGGGGTTGGAAGAGCCCCCTTTTTAAGACTCGCACCTAAGACTTCCCTGGAGGTCCAGTGGTTAAGACTCTGTGCTTCTAAAGCAGAGGATGTGGGTTTGATTCCTGGTCAGGGAACTAAGATCGCACATATCCACAACATGGCCAAAAAATAAAAAGTAAAACTTGAATCAGAAGTACCATCTGGGCCAATGAGGACCTTGGGAAGTGAGATTCCTCAAGACTAGGCAAGCTAGATAGAGAGAGGTACTTAATGTTGAGACAGTCGGAGGTAATAGGGAGCCACGGTGTGTCATGGAGTCACTGAGTACCTAGACAGGCTGGGGGAGCCAGCAGTGAGAGGAGGGAGAGCCCAGGAGGAGGGGTGTCAGAGCCCACAGCCCCGGTGATGATGGGGAAGCCCTGAGCTGGAGGCGATGATGACAAGGTCACCGTCCCTCCCCAGCCTGAGCCATCACTCACCTTTGCAGGGCCACTTACAGCCCCTCCTCCACAGCACTTAGCCCACCGTGGTAACTTGACACCCACGTGTGGCCATGTGATGACGGTCTGGGGACCTCCCCTTCCCCTACCCCTGGACTGATGCCCCATGGGAGCAGAGGTTGTATATTTTTCTTTTTTTTTTTTTGGAGTACAACTGATTTACAATGTTGGGTGAGTTTCAGGTGTACAGCAAAGTGAATCTATTATACATATACATATATTCACTCTTTTTTAGATTCTTTTCCCATGTTGGTCATAAGAGAGTATTGAGTAGAATCCTCTGTGCTATACAGTAGATCCTTATTAGTCATCTATTTTATATATAGTAATGTGTATATGTCAGTCCCTGTCTCCCAATTTATCCCTCCCCTATTTTTCTGTCTTGTATCCCCAGCACTTAGTAGCCACTTCACTAATGATCACTGAATGAATGAAAGAATGAATAAATGAGGGGAAAAGTGCCCAGTGACCATACGGATAGATTTGATAAAGGAGTTTTAATATTTGTTTCCAGTTTTCCAATTCCTACTTTCTTGGTGGGTGGAATGATATGCTTTACTCTTTCCCTCTGATCCCAAAGGTAGAGTGGTTGCAACACTTTAAAAAACTTGGTATTCCTCTGGGATCTGTTTTTGTTTTTTATTTTTCAGCTTCTGACCATGAAAATAAATCACAGTCATTACGGGAATTTTTTAAGTAGGAAAAAGCGTAAAGAAGCTGGAAAAAAATTACTCATGACCCCATCATGAAGACGCTTCAATTTGTTGACCTATTTCCTTCAGGACTGTGACGTCTCTTAGGGGCAGAATGAGTTTTCAAAGGCCTTGGCCTCAGGGCTTGTTCTCAGGCCTCTTTCCCAGCTGCCTCACTTGCAGTCATTTCTTCAGTTCACCCAGGAACCATTCCCCACCCTTCTCTTCTCTTCTCCTGGGGCTTTCCAAGGGCCTTGACCCTGATGCTGGGGAAGATTGAAGGCAGGAAAAGAAGGGGATGACAGAGGATGAGATGGTTGGCTGGCATCATCGACTCCATGGACATAAGTTTGAGCAAGCTCTGGGAGTTGGTGATGGACAGGGAAGCCTGGTGTGCTGCAGTCCATGGGGTCGCAAACAGTTGGATATTACTGAGCGACTGAACTGAACTGACGAGCTTGGGAGGGTTGTCCTCTACTTGATGATGGAAATGAAAAAGCACCTTTGGACTTGAGCATTTCCCCTGCAGCTGGCAGCCAAACTCTCCTGGTGTCGGGTGTTTGGCATTATGTCAATCTCTTGCACCATAATTCCTTCCCAACTTTTCTGACTTCCCTTCCAGACTAGCTGAGATTTCAAACAGTTGACTCAGCCATCAGCACGTCACAGAAATGAGTCGTGAGGTTTCTTCCAAATTAGTTGCCTAAAATTTTTATAATTTCTGGGTTTTCAAGACGATGCTGGTTCCTTCTAAACCTCTGTTGGGGACAATGCTGGTACCTAGGAAGCTACAAAAGAAGTGCAGACAGGGATGGAATGCAATTTCATTTGCAGGCTCAACCTGTACAGTTGGTAATTACAGATGCAGGAGCTCTGAGGACGACTCTGAGGCTACATCCAGGTTCCCTGGGCAAAAGTAATGTGGTGGATTAGTTATGTCTGCTGTGGGAATGGACTGAGAATGTGGAATGGAGCTCTTTTGCCAACCAGATTATAAGAGGGTTAGGCTTTCAAGAGGCTTAATGATTCTGTGGGGAAGGCAAGTTAAATTCAAAGTCAAATAATATGTGCTAAACTGAGTGATATTATTGGAGTTCCCATGAGGGAGAAATTGAAGCAAGCTGGGAGGTCCTGAACAGAAGTCAGACAATGGTTGGACAGGAGATGGCGAGAAAACCCTCCAGACTAAGGAAAGAACTCAAAGAAAGTACCACTGTGGCATGTTCCAGGGGGTGTGAAGAGACCAGCCTCCTCAGAGTCAACATAAAACTTTAGAATATGTGTAGCCAGAATTTACTGGATGAGTTAAATCATGCCTTGTTGTTGTTCAGTTGCTCAGTCATATCTGAGTCTTTGCAACCCCATGGACTGCAGCAGACCAGGCGTCCCTGTCCTTCACCATCTCCTGGAGCTTGCTCAAACTCACGTCCATTGAGTCGGTGATGCCATCTAACCCAGTACAGAGTAAAAATGCATTTAAACATTTTAAAGTGATGAATACCATTTTTAAACTTGTGAAATGTTTAAAAACACAGGGTTGGGGGAAAGAATGATATAATAAAATTTTACTCTTACTTGTTTATATATTGTCATATTTGTCCCATCTCTTTTTATTTATTTTTTGAAGAAGTCATTTTATGGTATTTTTTGGCCATGTAGCACGTGGGATCTTAGTTCCCTGACCAGGGATCAAACCCGTGCCCTGGGATCAAACCCGTGCCCCTTGCTTTGGAAGGGCAGAGTCTTAACCCCCTCACGAGGAAAGTCCCTCCTTTTCTTTTTAAAGAATACTGCACACAAAACTTTAATCCTTTTGACTGTCACACCATCCAGTTCCTTAGGAGCAAGACCCTCTTAGGACCTTCTGGGCACTCGCATCTCCTCGCCTCGTATTATTCAGTGGCCTCCAATTATTCATAGTGCCATGCAGGCACTAATTCTAACTAGTTTCAAACTATTTCCACCACTCCCAAGTAAAATCCCACACCCTGTTTCTCATCTCCCTTCTCCTGGCCCCCAGTCCCTGGCAACCACCAATCTGTGTCATGTGTCTATGGATTTATGTCTTCTGAATATTTTATGTAAAAGGATCAAATAATATGTGACCCTTGTGTCTGGCTTCCTTCCCTTAGCATAATGCTTCCAGATTCATCCACAGTGTAGCATTAGTTCTCTGTCTTTATGGAAAAAAAATATTGCGTCCTACGTATGTAACAGAATTTGCTTATTCATTCATCTGTTGATGGACCTTTACTTTTGGCAAGGTTCCTGTAAGAGGAAATATTTGCAGATCTGGGAAGTTACAGGCAGGGTCTCATAGGGAGGGGACAGAGGTTCACTTGGGGTCACCATGTGAGCCCGTATTACCCGCAGTTTGGGAGTGTCTAGTGCACTCAAGTGCCCCTAGGGACTCAGAAAACCTCATATAATTC
Source organism: Bos grunniens (assembly GCF_055505025.1). Classification (NCBI taxonomy): domain Eukaryota; kingdom Metazoa; phylum Chordata; class Mammalia; order Artiodactyla; family Bovidae; genus Bos; species Bos grunniens. The sequence continues at coordinate 51,322,702 of NC_141180.1, forward strand.
CACTCCACTTTTGCTTCCATAATTTCCACCTATGTGAGACAATCAGGACAGAAAAGCTTATTCCCATTTGATAGACGAATAACTTGAATTCCAGAGACTAGAAGTCAGATGACCTGACTGGGAAATGTTCATTGTCAGGGCACACCCAGCCCTTGCGATCAAATCTCTCTCTCATGTCCTTTAAACAGTTACCATTGACGATAATCACAGTGAGAGACAAAGATCTAGGTGGGAGGGAGATTTGCGTGTCAGGAATAAATTTGGTGGAGAATACATGGAAATGAATAATTGCAAGTCTGTAAGCTCGATTGTTACAGACAAATAACAATTCGAACCACACTGCCACTGAGGCTGGAGAATGCCTTTTTCCATCCAACACCCCATCCTCGCTGTGCTCCATCTGCTGCCCACGCATCAAAGCATTTGAGCAGGAATTTCCACTTTATCTCCGTGGATCCTGTTTCCTGAAGATCTTGGAAGATGGCATCCTGGACGTGGTGGGTGTGGGGTGGGCAGAGAATGTTTGAAATGGTGGCAGGCAGCATTCTGCCTTCTTACACATAGAGGTACTTAGGCAAAGTTTGTGGGCAGATGAACAAGTGGACAGATGAATATAGTTCAAGGCACTTTTGAAACTTTTGCAACTTTTTCTTCTAGGCAGATTGTTCTTTTTCCATCAAAAACAAACAAAAATCTCTACATAATGGTGGCCATCAACCATCTAGAGCCTGTACCTCTCCCCTGCCTCTAGGAGAGGAAGAAGAGCAGAGCTTTCTTCTATGCATTACTTAGGGTGGAGGCTAGATACTAGAGCAGAGACCCCAAGATGTCAATAGCTTAAAGAACAAATATCTGTAGAGAAAAGGGAACCCTCCTATACTGCTGGTGGGAATTTAAACCGGTGTAGCCACTGTGGAAAATGGTATGCTGCTGCTGCTGCTAAGTCACTTCAGTCGTGTCCGACTCTGTGGGACCCCATAGACGGCCACCCACCAGGCTCCCCCATCCCTGGGATTCTCCAGGCAAGAACACTGGAGTGGGTTGCCATTTCCTTCTCCAATGCATGAAAGTGAAAAGTGAAAGTGAAGTCACTCAGTCGTGTCCGACTCTTAGCGACCCCATGGACTGCAGCCTACCAGGCTCCTCCATCCATGGGATTTTCCAGGCAAGAGTACTGGAGTGGGATGCCATCGCCTTCTCTGGGAAAATGGTATGGGGTTTCTCAAAACACTAAAATAGAACTACCCTATGACCCAGCAATTCCACTCCTGTGAATGTATCTGAAAAACAGAAATACCAGTTTGAAAAGATACATGTACTCCAGTGTTCCTAGCAGCATTACTTAAAATAGCTAAGATATGGAAGCAAACTAAGTGTACATCAACAGATGAATGGATAAAGATGTGGTATGTACCTACAATGGAATATTACTCAGCCCAAAAAAAGAACAAATTTTTGCAATTTGCAGCAATATGAATGGATTTGGAGGCATTATGCTGACTGAAATAAGTCAGACAGAGAAAGAGAAACACGATATGATAGCGCGTATATGTGGAATCGAAAAAATACAACAAACTAGTGATTATAACAAGAAAAAAAAGGAGAGTCACAGATACAGAGAACGCATTTGTAGTTACCAGTGAAGCGCGAGAGGTAGAATATGTGTGAGGGAGTAGGAGGTAAAACAAGAAATTTTCTAAAAAATTAAAAAAAATAAATACATTTAAATTTCTCTCTTGTATAGTTTCAGGTGGGCATTCTAGGCTGAAGGGCAGCTTTCTTCTGCCTGGTCATTCAAAGAAAAACGGTACAAATGAACCTATTTACAAAACAGAAATAGAATCACAGATGTAGAGAACAAATTTATGGTTACCAAGAGGGGAAAGCAAAAGGGAGGGATAGATTGGGAAACTGAGATTGAAACATACACACTACTATATAAAAACATACAACAAGTAAGAACCTACTGTATATACAGGAACTCTACTCAGCACTCTGTAATGACCTATATGAGAAAAGAATCTAAAAAAAAGAGTGGATATATGTATATGTATGTGGCTTCCCTGATGGCTCAGTGGATAAAGAATCCACCTGCAATGCAGGAGCTGCAGGAGACATGGGTTCAATCCTTGGATGAGGAAGATACCCTGGAGTTGGTAATGCAACCCGCTCCAGTATTCTTGCCTGAAAAAAAATCCCATGGACAGAAGAGCCTGGTAGGCTACAGTCCAAAGTGTCGAAAAGGGCTGGACACGCGTGAGCCACTGAGCGGGCACACGAATGTACACGTATAACTGATTCAATTTGCTTTTCAGCGGAAACTAACACAACAGTGTAGAGCAACTATACTCCAATAAAAATTAATTTAAAAAAATACCCAGTCTCCTTCCTAGTCATTGCTGTGTCGTCACTGACACATTGCTGTAATCTGCATGTCAAAGCTTCGTTGCTAAAAGTTCCGACTATCCAGCTGGTGGAAAGAGTGAAAAAGCATGCAGAAGGTAAGCCTGTTGTCTTAATGCCTGGCAGGAGTCACACACATTACTTTTGCTCAAATTCTATCGACAAGAACTTCATCTCATGAGGACACTAACTGCAAGGGAAGCAGGAAATATACAGTTTAATTTTGTACCTTGGAAGAAAGCAAGAATAGATTTTGAATCTTCACCACCCCATAAGCTTGCAGTTTGTTTCTAGAAGGTAGCATAGAAGGCTCACATAAACTCTCAGACAGAGGGGCCTCTGTTCTTGGCTAGAATCTTTTTCCTGACCTTTACACTCTGACACGGAAGGGAGTCAACACTGAAGGATTCTGATGAGCACAACCTTGCCTTTGGGAAGAAGGACCTCGCAATCTGGAAAGGTGAAGGCAGAGGGGAAAACCATCGAGAGGAAGGACATCAAACATGACCTAGATCCAATAAACATTTCATTCAAACAGGGTAGTTTCCTCTGGTACCTGAAAAAAGTAAATCTGAGACCAGATACTCAGCTTCACACCGTGGGCAACAAATGCTTAGAGTTTTCAGAAAAGTTTTTGACAACATAGGGACTCATATCAACTTTCAACCTGACTTCATGGAGGATACCGTGCCCCCAAAAACATACACACACAGTCTGACCGTCACAACTCACACACACGCTCCCTAGCCTCGTGACCCCTCTCCAGACTGCCACGTTCCACTGGCCATCTACCTTGTGTATCTGTCTTCTTTTGTCTGATTTTGCAGGTGAAGAAACTAAGGCTCAGAGAAGTTAAATGACTCTTCTGGGACACGTGTAACTGAGCAGGACACTTTGGGGCCTTCCCGAGACAGGACTTCCCTCATATTTTCTGCTTTAGGTCCTCTCTGAAATACCTAGATAACAGGATTTGATGCACATTTCCTGAGTTGTTTTGCAGACGTGAAACCCTGCGCCCTCAGCAAATGGAAGAATTACTTGATGACTATGAGCACAGAGCCCCAGGCCTCCTAGAGTCCAAGGACTGACGCTGTTAACCACTGTGACACCATCCTGCTGCCTCACCATCCATCAGTCAGAGAATCGTGCCTACGCGCATCACATGCCCTGTGACCCACACCGCCTCCCTCCTGCCCTTTAAAAATGCTTTGCCGAAATCCTTCAGGGAACTCAAGGCTTTTCAGGGCATGAGCCACCTCTCCTCCTTGCAGGCCTTGCAGTAATCCTTTCTCTGCTCCAAACTCTGACGTTTCAGTTTGTCTGGCTTCACATTGTGTGTTGGGCAAACAAACTTGCGTGAGCCAATAAGTAAGAAGCCAGGAGTTGAACTCAAAGGTATCTAACCACATGAGTCTCCCATTACGACCACCCCGCCTCTCTTGATGTGAGCAACATCTTAACTGGACAAATTCTGAGGCTCCAAAGAAGCCTCAGGAAGAAGTTGTCACTGTGTCCCCACGAGCAACTGTGCTGACAATACAAGGACAGACGTAGGACACATGTGCCTGAGAAATGGAACATTTCCTGCCATATCAGTAAACAAAGAATGTCACAGCCCTCAGCGATTGCAGCCACTACAGATGGTGAGCTGGTGAGCCCTGAGGAAGCTCAGGATGTGAAAACACAGGATACTGGCCCCAGATAGCTGAGGTGCATATCAAAGGAATGATTTCACTGAGCCCAGACTCTTGCATCTTCCAATACTTAGAAAAGCACTGAATTACTTAACTTGGGATAGCTGGTTTTCTTTAATTAACAATAATCGTTTGATGTTCCGAATACCTGGCTTTGGTTGCAAAACTTCTATATAACCTGGCTCCTCTCCTTGCCTCCTCAGAGCCGTTCTCACAGGGCTACCTGAGATGCTGTCTCTCTGGCTTGAAGTCCTAAACCTCCCTCCAAATAAAGCATAACTCGCAACCTTTAGGTTGTACGTATTTTTTCAGTCTCATGCACATCTGCCTTTGCTTGTGTGAGGCTCTGGTCCCCTCATTCACAGCCCCCGCCTTGTTCCAGGACAATGGGAAGGCTGTAAATCCCTAGGAAAATTCGTCTTTCAAAGACCAAATAAGGGGCTGGACCTTCAAAACAGCAATAAACCCCAAAAGGTTTTGTAAATATCAGCAGTGTAATCCTGGGCGGGGAGGGGTTCCAGGGCCACAAAGAAAGCCCATAGGACTCCCAAAGGAAAAGAAAGGCTGAGCCTGGCTGTCCACCTCTGTTTATTGGAAACGTTGTTCCTCCAACCCAAACTGCATCTCCATAATAGGGAAGAGGAGAGTGGCCCTTTCAGGGAGTTTTGACTCTTAGAGCCGGAAAGGAGTGAAAAATTCTTCTTTGGTCTGCAGAATGTCAGCCTCAGACTTTCAATTTCCCTCTCCTCTCCTCCACCCCACCCCCTAGCCCTGGGGCTTTTGGCCTTTTGCTCACACAAAAATTTATTTCACATCTTGACACTGTTGAGATAATCCATAGCACCTTCTTAGGGATGAGATGAACAGAAAGCTGCAGGAAATGTAATCAGAATTTCCACTGGCTGGACAGCTGAGCTTCTGGGCAATAAGATGGAGACATCTAAACTCCGTCATGGGATCGCAAGGAGTCCGAGGGGCTCTGCCATCCAGGGGGGTCCTCAGAGACGCTGGAGTCCTTATTACAGCTGGGTGTGAGGAGGCTGTCCCGGCTATTGAGCTTGGGGAAGGAGCCTGCTCTGTGGTGTCTCTGCCAGAGGCAGGGAGGCAGGAGCTGGCTCTGTGCCCTGAGAAGCTTCAGATTATGAAGATGGCCTGCACGGGTTCTCACTGCGCTTGCCAGTCTTTTTTTCCCCCTAAGCTTCCTGGTGTTGTTATAAGTACCGAGGAAGGAGATCTTGTTTTTAAGAAACTGAGAGATTCTTGACCCCACTGGTTCTGACTTTTGCAGGCACTTTTGCAGTGGATGGATGCCACTGATGAAGACCAGAGTTTCTCAGGCCAGCTCGCTCCTGAGCTGTCAGCGCTTGTTAAGGCCCCTCACAGGCACCTAGACACAGGCTGGGTCAGCCTCCTCCTCACCTAATTTGTTAATAGACTCCCTGCCTCCGGGAATCTGATGGATGGCGTGAGTGCGCGCGCGCGCGTGTGTGTGTGTGTGTGTGTGTGTGTGTGTGTGAGATAAAGTGTGCATGTATTAATGTGGATGGGAGTGTACAGCAGGAGGCCTCCTGGGTTCACAGTTAACTTGGCAAGTTCACCACAGGCCAGGTTCAGTCATTCAGGCTGAGGGATCTAATGTCACTCACAATGAGGGTGCCTATTTTTTCAAGGGCCAATTAACCCTAACCTGGCTCACGAGGACTGATGTATAGACCCAAGTGCCTTGATTCAAAGTGAGAAATACAGTCACGGCAAGAACCAATCAGAGCATTCCCAGCTGACGAGTGAGTGATGTGGAAAGTGAAAATGTCACTTGGACTTTGCTTGGTAAACGTGGCTGAGGACCAAGGGGAACTGATTACATCCATTAAATTAAATGGTGTATTTTCCGCTTACTCTTGTTCCCCACGCCACAGTCACACCATACAACTTGCATTTCCATAGATGTGCCGTGTTCCCTATGTGCATCCTTCAAACAATGCTCAAAATGTTATCCAGGCGTCAGCCACACACACCTCATGGGCTTTAGGAAGACTAACTCCATCCAAAGCTCCCAATCCAGATTGAACATGATTGGCCTCCCAAAACCCATTAAAAATTTCATACCCTAAATAAAGCATCAGTCAGGGCAGAAAAATGACTTCTTCTGACCCATTCAGGGTGTATCTCAGGAACCTTGCAGGAAAGACAGGGGCAGAGTGTTCTCATTTCTTCTGGCCTCTGTAGCGTGTATGTCCCTGAAACATATCCACAAGCAGCAAACTTGCTTCCAAAAGGAAGGCAAATTGATGATTAAGCTGGCACACAGAGAAAGGGAGAGCTGAGAAAATCGCAGAAAACACTTTCAGAGTCCTGATCAAGCCATACCTGGAGCTCACATCCTCCAAACAAATAATTCTTAAATTTGTGGGGCAAGTGGATAGCACTACCCTTTGGGGCATTTTGGAAACAAAGATCCTTTCAGTTGTCTTAATGCTTGAGGATTTTAGGTGTCACTGGCATTTAGTTTGTAGGTGCCAGTAATACCAGATATCTGCGATGTGTAGACTATTCCACACAGCAGAGAACAGTCTATAGTTCTGTAAGACTTGTGGATGTCTTATCTGACTTCAGTGTTGGTAAAAATTTTGTTCTTTGAGTTGCTCCCAAAGCAGATCTTGAAGTGTAAGTTTATGTGTGGTTTATTTAGGAGGTGATTTAAGCAGAGAGAATGTGATGATTAATTTTATGTGTCAAATTGGCCATGAAGTGTCCAGATAGTTGGTTAAAAATTATTCTAAGTATGTCTGTGAGGGTGTTTCTGGATGAGATTAACACTTAAATTAATTGACCGAGTAAAGCAGACTGCCTTCCCTAATGTGGGTGGGCCTCATCTAATCTGTTGATGGCTTGAAGGGAAGGCTGAGTTGTCTGAGTGCAGCTCTCTCCTTGCCTGTCTTTGAACTGGGATGTTGGTCTTCCATTCCTTTTGGAGTTGAATTCTATCTGGAAAACACCTCCTGGCTCTAAGGCTTCAGACTTGGATGAAACTATATCATTGACTTCCCTGGGTCTCCAGCTTCCTGACTGCAGACCTTGGAACTTCTCAGCTGCCATATATTCCTTTTAATAAATAGTATCTCTCTCTCTCATCTCTCTTTCTTTATCTCTGTCTCTATGTACCTATTTAATATATGTTCTATTATATAATAACATTATATAATATAAATAATATATATTCTAGTATATATTATATAATCACATTATATATGTGTATATATATATATAGTCTTCCATTGATTCTGTTTCTCTACAGCAGTGGTCCCTGACCTTTTCGGCACCAGAGACTGGTCTTGTGGAAGACAAACTTTTCCACAGACGGGGGTTTGGGGGATGGTTTTGGAATAAACACATTACATTTATTGTGCATTTTATTCCCATTATTATTACATCAGCTCAACCTCAGATCATCAGGCATTAGATCCCAGATGTTGGGGACCCCTGCTCTAGAAAGCCCTAACTAACACAGAGAGTGAAGCAAGGAAAGAGGAAAAACCAATAGTAACCAGGGCTCAGTCCCAGGTGAAGAATGAGAGCTATCTCTTATGTTTCCTTGTTGGCCAGAAGTATCCCAGAGGCTACGGTCACCTCCACTTCCTAGTCCTGCAGGTGCTGGTAAGTGCACCCCACAGATACCCAGGGTGGGAGAAGCCTGGGGCAGGAAGCCAACATGCTTGGGGTGCACTTGAGGCCAGCCTCTCTCTCCTGGGAGTGAAGTCTGCATGAGCCTGCACACTGCAGCAAGAGCTGGAGTCAGTGTCTGGCAGGCAGAATGCTAACCCCCAGGTACGTTCACGTCCTAATCCCCAGAGCCTGTGAATGTTACCTCACAGCAAAAGGGAGTTTGCAGATGTGATTAAGAATCTCAATGTGGAAAGATTACCCTGGATTATCTAGTTGGGAGTGTAATCACATCACTGATTATAAGATGGACACAGGAGAAGTCAGAGGAAAAGGCTGTGTGATGATGAAACAGAGGTTGGAGTGATGTGCTCTGAAGGTGAAGGAAGGGGCTGAAGCAGGTGGCCAGGAGAAACTGAAAAAGGTAAACATGTGGATTTTCCTTTCAGAGCTTAGAAGGAACCAGCCTTGGTAACATCTTGGCTTTATCACAGAAATTGGCTTGAGACTTCTGGCTTCTAGACTTGTAAGGAAATAAATTTGTGTTGTTTTAAAACACTAAGTTTGTAGCTTGTTACAGCAGCTATCCAAAACTAATACACAAAGTTGTGTCAGAGGGGACACGAGGCAGCCGAAACATCTGGCTATAATTAACTGGGCCTAGAACCTAAGTCTGTTTTATGTACAAACCCAGAGTGATTTTTTTTCACAATTTTATCTTTTTATGATTTTTAATTATTTATTTATTTGGTGGCGTCAGGCAGCATGTGGGATCTAGTTCCCTCACCAGAGACTGAACCCATGCCCCCTGCATTGGGAACACAGAGTCTTAACCACCGAACCACCAGGGAAGTACCCCTTTTCACAGTTTTAAAATATATCAGATTTTCCAGGGCAGACTGGGGGTTTACTAGTCAGAACTTCACCGAGAGTTGTTCCTCACTTTAGGCAAAGCTACCTGTGATGTGTGACTCACCAAATCAACCAGACCAGTATCAGCCTGTGTTCATCACAGTCACATTTATGGAGATTCTCGGTTCAGATGCCAATATCTCTCTATGTCTTCTAGAGTAGTTGTGCCCCAAAGTTCATATATTGAAATGCATATTATTTTGTTATAAATATGTTCCTTTTTTCTTCCTCAGTGTGACCTCCATGACCTAGTTAGGGCCTGATAGTTTTAAAAAAAAAAAAACAGATGTATGCACGTAGATTATATTATGCATTAATTCCCTTCCAAGAAATATAAACTATTTGTTGGGGGAAAAAAAGGGCTTTGCAGGACTTCCCTGGTGGTCCAGTGGCTAAGACGCCAAGCTCCCAACTCTGGGGGCCTGGATGAGATCCCTGGTCTAGATCCCACATGTCACACTGAAAAGATTCTCCAAGCCACCACAAAGATGGAAGGTCCCTTGCACCACAACTAAGACCTGGTACAGCCAAATAAATAAATATTAAAAAGAAAGAAAGAAAAGAGGACTTCGGATTACATAGTGACAAGCTGATAATGACACCTCTCAAATTCTGCTGTTGTTGGTACGTACCTCCACTAAGAAATCTGTGTCCTATGGCACCCACTCCCTCACCTGCAGGAAGCATATTACTTCAGTACAGCATTCTTTTCCACTGAGAGTGATTCTGGCTAAAAATTCTGCTCCACTGAGTGCACTAAGCAGTGCTTTGGCTGAAGTCAGTGGCTGTCCTTTCATCCAGACCCGGAATGCGCCTTGACCTGAAACGCCTTTTCCCTTCCTGAAGGCCACTGCTGGCCTTAGACACCCCCTTCTCAAGAGGACCCCACCCGACCCCCACCCTCGCCTGCAGGACAGGAGTCTGCCCTTGGCTTTCCCACCGCTGCTGTCCTCTCCTCGGTCATCACGCCTATCCCCCAGGTTGCAAAAGTTGAAAGTTGAAAATTTAGTCACTCAGTCATGTCCAACTCTGCAACCCCATGGACTGTAGCCTACCAGGCTCCTCTGTCCATGGGATTTTCCAGGCAAGAGTACCGGGGTGGGTTGCCATTTCCTTCTCCACCAGCTTGCAAAGTGCCGGATTATTTCTCTCTCCCCATCTAAATTCAAGCTCCTTGAGAACAGGAGCTATGACACATCCCTTGTGCTTAACAGAGTGCCTGGTAGGCAGCCGGTGCTCAATAAATCTCTTTCAAAATCAGATATACGAATCGACACCACCCGCGCTTGCCTTCCCATTTTCTATTTCATACTCTTCTGAAACTTACCAATTTCCTTCTGACTGACGATTTTTAATGTAGAGGTGCTAATAGATTCAGTCAGTTTGCAGTAAAGCTGGGGGCCTGTGAGGAACGCATGTCATTTTGGTCACCCACCTGCCAAACAGCCCTCGGTTGGGAGAATTCCGGCCCTGGGTGGGAGGGGAGGGCAGGCATGAGGCCAAGATGGGATCAAGTAGGTGCTCTTATGCAGCATTTAGACTCTTGATGGAAATGGAAGGACACTAAGACAGGGTCAGTCTGAACCATCAGCACAGCTGTGGGGGACCCTACAGCTCAGAGCAGGGGTGGGGGGCTTAGAGCAGGGATGGTGGGGGTCCCAGAGCAATGTAGGGGGGCGATTCCAGAGCTGCAGCATCTGGTGGGATGATGGTGAGTGTCTGGGGTTTAGAGGAATAATAACAAATGTACATGGTGATGAGGGGTCTTCCCTGGTGGCTCAGCGGTAAAGAATCATCCTGCAGTGCAAGAGATGCAGGAGATGTGGGTTCAATCCCTGGGTCAGGAAAATCCCCTGGAGAAGGAAATGGCAACCCACTCCAGTATTCTTGTTTGGGAAATTCCATGGTCAGAGGAGCCTGGTGGGCTACAGTCCATGGGGTTGCAAGAGTCAAACACAACTGAACAACTGAGCAAGTGCACGATGGTGATGAGGGCAGTGGTTGTCTAAACAGACGGCTCCTGGGAGGTCTTGACTAAGCCCTGTCTTGTTTGGACCTGTCTGAGCCTGGTTCTCCAGCTCCCTGTCAATTATGTGAGTTCCCAGAGACCCCGTATTCTCACCCTTGTCCCAGATTCCTGCTCCTTTCCCCACAGCCTCTTTCTTCCTATGTCTCCCACCAAATCTTCAACCTCACCCTCCAGCCTGCCCCACCCCTGAGTGGAATCCATCTGGTTCCCCTGGTGCTTCCCCATCCTGCCCCTAACACATTTCAGATCTTGGCCCCCGTCCCTCCAAGCTCTGTGGCTGCACAGGGATGCCGCCCTCACTCTGGAGCAGAGGAACGAGGCCAGAGGTCCGGCCCTAGGTGAGCGAGGACGTGGTTCTCCGGTTGGAATTTCCCTGCTGGAATTCCCACATGTGAGAGGTGGAGCCAAAGTCTACAAAAGCTCCTTGATGGAAACTCATGTTCACTTTTTCATATGTTCGTATGGTTCATTCTCATTGTCTGACACCATATTTAAGACAAACTATTTTCTTAGTTCAGAAGGTGCCCGACCAGCCCTCCTCGTCAATGAAACTGCGTCACAAGGAGGAGGAACTTCGGTTTCTTCTTGTTCCACCCAGGGGCCTACCTGGGTCATAAATAAGCAACATTAATCTCTAATGATGCCTCACTTTGTTACCCTGGGAAAGGCTCCAAGTTCAATGAAATTTTTTTGATGGAGGGGTGTGGAGGGATTAGGCAAATCCTCCTGTCACAGTAAGAAGAATGAAGACTGTGAAAGTGTCCTGAGCAAGTGTTCTGCTTGGCACAGCCCTCAACACGTGGCAGAGAGCGTGTCACTCAGTGTGACAGCAATTCCATGCTTGTGGCAGGCACAAGCACTCGCTCTCTGTCAGTGAGGAAATGCAAGTGCAGAGGGACTGTGGCAGACACGGAGGACCCCTTCCAGCGTCCTTGGGTAGGCTCTTGCCTAACTCTCAGAAATGAATCGTCTGAGAGACACACATGCCGACAAAGCAAGAGACCTTACTGGGAAAGGGCGCCCGGGCAGAGAGTAGCAGGGTAAGGGAACCCAGGAGCACTGCTCTGCCACGTGCCTCGCAGTCTCGGGTTATATGGTGATGGGGTTAGTTTCTGGGTTGTCTCTGGCCGATCATCTTGCTTGGCACGTATTTGGTCTGACTCAGGTCCCTCCTGGTGGCAGGCGCATCTCTTAGCCAAGATGGACTCTAGTGCAAAGGATTCTGGGAGGTTGGTAGGATGTCCTTGTGGCCCCTCTCAGATTCTCCTGGTTAGCTTTTGTTGGCAGCACCGCATTCTTTATTGGGACATCCTATTGTGAGACAACTCAGGCAAACAGTTCTCATGCCTGACCTAACTGTTCTCTAACAGGGCTTTCCTAAGGTCATACAGCTGGTGACAGGCAGTCTTAGATGCTAAGCCCTGAAGGACAGAAGGAAAAAGTAGAATGAAGAAAGAATGAGGGAAATGTTATAGAGTGGAAGAACAACACTTCCTGGAAATCCTGATCTTCTAGAATAATCTTGGGCAAATAACTAACACAAAGGGCTGTGTACCAACCTTTTGGTACTAAAGGCAAATTTTATTAAAAAAAAAAATATGCTGGAGGGTCTTCCCTGGTAGTCCAGGGGTTAAGAATTCACCTTGCAATGCAGGGGATGCAGATTCGATCCCTGGTCAGGGAACTAATGTCCTACAGGCTGTAGAACAATGAAGCCTATGAGCCACAACAAAAGACCCCGAATGACACAACAAAATCTCGTGTGCTGCAGCTAAGACCTGGCACAGCCAAATACATAAATAAATAAATCTAAAAAAAAAAGCTAGAGTTTTAAATACATTGACTGAGTGATTGAAGAGAATTCTCTGTTTTCTCTTCCCCAAAAGAATAAAGAAAATTCCTCTTATGAAAGCAAACAAGGACGACAATTTAACATAAATACATTATTCTGGAGAAATTCACATACAACCTTCCACTATCCTGTTTCTGCTTTATTGACTATGTCAAAGCCTTTGACTGTGTGGATTACAACAAACTATGGAAAATTCTTCAAGAGATGGGAATACCAGACCGCCTCACCTGCCTCCTGAGAAATCTGTATGCAGGTCAAGAAGCAACAGTTAGAACTGGACATGGAACAACAGACTGGTTCTAAATCGGGAAAGGAGTATGTAAGGCTGTATATTGTCACCCTGTTTATTTAACTTATATGCAGAATACATCATGAGAAACGCTGGGCTGTATGAAGCACAAGTTGGAATAAAGATTGCTGGGAGAAATATCAATAACCTCATATATACAGATGACACCACCCTGATGGCAGAAAGTGAAGAAGAACAAAAGAGCCTCTTGATGAAAGTGAAAGAGGAGAGTGAAAAAATTGGCTTAAAATTCAACATTCAGAAACTAAGATCATGGCATTTGATCCCATCACTTCATGGCAAACAGGATGGGGAAACAATGGAAACAGTGAGAGACTTTATTATTTTGGGCTCCAAAATCACTGCAGATGGTGACTGCAGCCATGAAATCAAAAGATGCTTGCTCCTTGGAAGAAAAAATATCACCAACCTAGACAGCGTATTAAAAAGCAGAGACCTTACTTTTCTGACAAAGGTCCGTCTAGTCAAAGCTATGGTTTTTCCAGTAGTCATGTATAGATGTGAGAGTCGGACTATAAAGACAGCTGAGTGCCAAAGAATTGATGCTTTTGAACTGTGATATTGGAGAAGACTCTTGAGAGTCCCTTGGACTGCAAGGAGATCCAACCAGTCTATCCTAAAGGAAATCAGTCCTGACTATTCATTGAAAGTATGCTAAAGCTGAAACTTCAATACTTTGGCCACCTGATGGAAGAACTAACTTATTTGAAGAGACCCTGATGCTGGGAATGCCTGAAGGTACAAGGAGAAGGGGACGACAGAGGGTGAGATGGTTGTATGGCATCACTGACTCTTTGGATATGAGTTTGAGTAAGCTCTGGGAGTTGGTGATGGACAGGGAAGTCTGGCATGCTGCAGTCCATGAGGTCACAAAGAGTCGGACACAACTTAGAGACTGAACTGAACTGATCCTACTAGAACTTTGGTGCTTACAGAGTTGGATTGTGATAAAAAAAAAAAAAAGTGGCTGAAGAGCTACATCTTTGCTGTGTTTGGTTTGGATGTCTCCAGGGCAAAACTCAGGTTGCCTCTGTAATCCTTCTACAAGTGCTTTGTCCTGCCCTGGGTCTGGGCTTTCAACACTCTGCATATCACACAGGAGAACCAGAAATAAACGTGTCAAATCACATACAGATGGGCTTTGTCACTGGGATCTGGTGCTCAATGTGAGTACAGCAAGGTTAGGTCATAAACTCCCACTCTATGAACTAACACCATCAGGCCTAAGAAAAACACTTCTCTACATCTCTTGCCTCATATTTTCAAAACAGAAAGTGACTACTTCTGAATGCAATGAGGTCTGTGGGTTGTGTCACTGCCAGTATTGGAGATGGAAGTGTCTTTGGAGTGTGGAATGGCTGGAGCAGTGGAAGAATTTAGATAAAAGACAAATTAATTTACAAGTTTAAGTCCTCAGTGCAAAAGCAATGGATTCTTGTGCAGTGAATCACCATTTCTCAGTGGGGTCAAACACGAATTGTCTTACCTATCATTGGATTCTCACTTCTGGTCCTGGAGGCCTTCAATAGTGCCGTGTCTGTCACAGTAGATGGGCCATCCTTGGAATACTTTGCAATATTAAACATCACTCTTAGATTTGGATATATATAGTCAATTCTTATTCGAAGTAATGGTCTATAAAATTATCACAAACACTGATTTAATGAATACTGAACCACTGTTCCTATGAGAAATATAGGATCAGGCTCCTGTGAATCTCTGGTCACAACATTTTTGTCAACTGATTTACACATAACCTTGCTTTATGTGTGTTTCTGTTTAAAGACACCTTACTTAAAAAATACTGCTGATTCATTCACATTGAACTCATAACCACCAGTGCGGTAACTCACGCCCGAACGAAACTTACATAACACACATCTCTCCTTCATGGGCCCAGCACAGTTTCTCGGATTTAGGACACTAGCAGCACTGTAGCACTATGCAGGGGGCCATTCTGAAAATCAAAGTCACCCCAGAGACCTCCAAAAATTCAAAAGGTGTGGCTCCACAAAGACTGCAAAAACGGACACTTACTTACAGTATGAAACAAGAAGACAGGGTGGAGCTTGTTCCACCTCAGCTGGAAACGCATGCGTCACATGGCTCAAACTTTTCAACATAGTACCCAAATGATCCTAGAAGTCTTGGAAAGATTGATTTGAGGGTTATAAGTAAATTTTAGCAAGTAGGTGAATTCTTAAATACAGAATCCATGCATAAAGAGAGACAACTCTTATGTGATCTAGCTACAACCTATAATACTAATTTTTTATATTATATTAGCTGGTTAGGCATGGAATGCCAAAATGCAGGCACTGTTATTTTTATAAAAGGATATAAAAAGATTTAATGAAACCTTCAATAAATTAAAAAGTTCATCTTTATTTAAATAATTTTAATCAAAATATTCATATTCATTCATTATAATTTACAATTTGACTTTTACTTATAATAGATAAGCTAAAATATTTTTAAAGAAAACCTCTAAGAAAGCATTAATTTTAATTTATTGCATTTTCTTTATATTTTTGTGAAAACATTTTGAAACATACTTTGAATATGGTTGCTTTTATTAGTTAATTCTTTAGATGATTACTGTTAAAGGAAAGCAAATTATCCAAATATCTTTCTAACAATAACATATTAACAGTGTTTCTAAAACAAAGATAAGAAAAAATAATGTTATGGAGTAAATAATATGATAATATGTGAATTATGTATGTCTTTTATTTTGTTACTCATCAAGATATTACCAGTCTGTCAACTGGAGACCACACGTATCTTATCAATAAATTTACAATTATATATAATAATAAGTTCAGTCACTAAGTCATGTCTGACTCTTTGCAACATCTTGGACTGCAGCATGCCAGACTTCCCTGTCCTTCACCATTTCGCAAAGTTTGCTCAAACTCGTGTCCATCAAGTCAGTGATGCCATACAACCATCTTATACTTTGTCATCCCCTTCTCCTTCCACCTTCAGTCATTCCCAGCATCAGGGTCTTTTCAAATGAGTCAGTTTTTCACATCAGGTGGCCAAAGTATTGGAGTTTCAGCTTCAGCATCAGTCCTTCCAATGAATAGTCAGGACTGATTTCCTTTAGGATAGACTGGTTGGATCTCCTTGCAGTCTAAGGGACTCTCAAGAGTCTTCTCCAACACCACAGTTCAAAAGCATCAATTCTTTGGCACTCAGCTTTCTTTATAGTCCAACTCTCACATCTATACATGACTACTGGAAAAACCATAGCTTTGACTAGATGCACTTTTGTTGGTAAAGTAATGTCTCTGCTTTTTAATATGCTGTCTAGGTTGGTCATAGCTTTTCTTCCAAGGAGCAAGCATCTTTTGATTTCATGGCTGCAGTCACCATCTGCAGTGATTTTGGAACCCAAAATAACAAAGTCTCTCACTGTTTCCATTATTTCCCCATCTATTTGTTATGAAATGATGGGCCTGGATGCCATGATCTTAGTTTTCTAAATGTTGAGTTTTAAGCCAACTTTTTCACTCTCCTCTTTCACTTTCATCAAGAGGCTCTTTAGTTCTTCTTCACTTTCTGCCATAAGGGTGGTGCCATCTACATATCTGAAGTTATTGATATTTCTCCCAGCAATCTTGATTTCAGCTTGTACTTCATCCAGCCTGGCATTTCACATGATGTACTCTGCATATAAGTTAAGTAAGCAGGGTGACAGTATACAGCCTTGACATACTCCTTTCCCAATTTGGAACCAGTCTGTTGTTCCACGTCCAGTTCTAACTGTTGCTTCTTGACCTGCATACAGATTTCTCAGGAGGCAGGTGAGGTGGTCTGGTATTCCCATCTCTTGAAGAATTTTCCATAGTTTGTTGTGATCCACACAGTCAAAGGCTTTGGCATAGTCAATAAAGCAGAAGTAGATGTTTTTCTAGAACTCTTGTGCTTTTTCAATATAAACTTATATTTATATAATAAAATTTAGATTTCTTTGATATTTTGTTGACTTGCAATCATATGAAAGTCGTAACTTTACACATATTTTTAAATTTTGTTGTTAGAAAAATAAGTTTATCAAGGTAGGAGGATGGAACATGTTTTAACAGTTTAGGGGTTTGCTTTATCGCTTCTTACTGTGTAGACAGTGTATGTGGAGCTCCATACTCTTGCCCTGTAGCCTGCTCACACTAAGGTGGGCCTGTTTCAGTGGAGATTGATGGGGTTAGAGGTGTTTAGGAATCTGCATTCAAGAGGAGCAGCAGCTCCGCCTAGCAGATATTCTGATGTTCTGATCAGGCTTCACCTGGAATATCAGAACAAGAGACAGCAACAGCATCAAATCAAGCTAGAAGCTCCCTAATAATAGCACTAAACATTGTCCCAGGGTTGAAAAAGTCCACCCTGGCAGCCTCGAAGCCGGAAGTAGAGGGGGTCAGAAAATGCAATCAAGATGGCCACAGCAGGACCCTCAGAGGGTTGTTAGTTCTGCTGATTGGAACAAGCAATCAATGACGTCACTCTCTGGCCCTGGAGGACTTCTCCAATGGGACCAAGACCTAGTCCAGCCAAAGCATGGACGGTTCCAGGCAACAGAATTGTGTGCTGGGGCTCCCACCTCAGATTAACCACAAACCAAGACTCCTTCAGAGCACGTTTATAAGATATTGAAGACAAAACGCCATCTGCCCAGGTTAAAGATATCACCTTCAAGTGTTACAGTTGGGGCTGTAAATCGTCTGAGGAAAGGTTCAGCATATGCGAAACTTTAGGGGGCACAGAAAGTGACCTGGGCTCTACTTCCAGTTCTAGTTTCGGTACTAAGTATCTGTGCGACCTTGGGCAATTTCTTTAACCTCAGCAGGACTGTTTCCTCATCTTGAAAACAAAAGCACAGTCTTAGCTGACTTTGAAGGTTCCTCTTGCTTTGCCATGCCAGGATTTCTCTGCCAGAGGGAGTCCTTCTGTGTGTCTTGGATGACGTCCAGTATCAGGATTACTTATTCCAAAAGGCAGTTGTTCTTTTGTTTGCTGTCCTCAGGGGGAACCCAGATATTTTATGACGCTATGGGGGAGCGGGGGTGGCAGTGAGTGACTGGTGTGTTTCCCTCCGCCTCAGGGCCACGGTCACTGGCATAGGCCCAGCCTCTTTGGTGGAGGTCATCCCACCCTTTTATGCAGTCAGGCTGGCTACCTTACCTTCAGGGAAGTACCCTGACAATAGATTCCTTTGGCAGCTCCATGTCCTTTCACTTGTGAGAGACAGCCCTTAAGCTCTCTAACGGGGTTCAGTTTGTAACTTCTTTAAACCATAACTTATCTTTATTATCTTATTCAATGAATATTTATTTGGGGAGTAATAATATCTACCTCATACTGTTACTGCAAAGAGTAAACAAATTCATATAGAATGTTGGACTGTGCTTAACACATAATACCTTTCAGTAAACATTAGCTATTGAGTATCTACTACGTGCCTGGCATGAGCTAGGCGTTGGAATGCCAAGAGGAATGGCACCAGCTCCTGGAGGTGGGCACAGCGGAAATGGACATGCGCAGAACAAGAGCACACGGTGAGAAGTAACGCAACAGGAAGAAATAAAAGTTATGGGAGTACAGACAGGGAGAACTCATTCTTTCTGCGGCAGAAAAGAAGAAAGGAAGGATGGCTTCTGTATACCCAGCATCACATCCCTCCCTTCCTCAGACAGGAGAAACCTATCTTACTCATGGGGAATGCATTCCACGTAGTCAGGTAGGACAAAGAGGGCAGGTGACCCAAGACGGGCCAATCAGAATATCAATCTTCCTGATGACAGTCCTTGCTCAAGGATGAGCGTGTGGCACACACGGGGACAATCAACCACTGAGGACTTTCCCCAAACCTATTAGAAAACATCCATTCTCTCTTTGTCTGGGATCCTGTGCTTTAGGGATAATGTGTGCCTGCCTGGAGTTCTCAGTGCCCATCTTTAACTTCAGATGGGGAGAAACTGAGGGGCTTCCCCAGGTGGCTTAGTGGTAAAGAATTCGCCTGCAATGCAGGAGAGGTGGGTTCCATCCCTTGGTGGGGAAGATCCCATGGAAAAGGGCATGGCAACCCACTCCGGTATTCTTGCCTGGAGAATTCCATGGACAGAGGAGCCTGGTGGGATACAGTCCATGGGGTCTCAAAGAGTTGGACACAACTGAAGTGATGTAGCTTGCACAACTGAATCTAAGTCAGAGGAAACGCTCAGAGAGTGGGAGAGAGAGAGAGACAGAGTAAGAGAGCAATCATGGCATTTTGAACCTCTAGATCCAGTTGAGCCTGAAGCTACACCATGAGCTAGTAAAGTGCCCTTTTGCCTAAGTGTATTGGATTTCTGATATTTAGAATCATCAGCCTGAGCTAATACAGAAAGGTGTCTTTTCCTCCAGATAGAGAAGATTTAAAGAAGAGGGGATATATGAGCTGAATTTGAAGAACATGTAGGAGTTCATCAGGCAAAAAAAGTGATATTAGTTTTGGGGATTCGGTAACAAATCATAATTCCCAGGAGTTCTTGAGATTTTTTTCCCCCAATTATAAATTATTCTATATTTTTATAACATTTTATGTAGTTCTTTTCAAATAATAATGGGTGACCACAGCAATAAACTATGACTCATGTTTCTGCAGTAGGGTTATAATAAGCATTTCAGAGGTTTTGCATTTTTAAAAAGGTATAATAATAAATGCATAGTTTACTATTTTATGAGGAAATATATAGTGCTTATACATTGTATATTTCAGAAACACAAATAATCTCTACCTGATATAGACATTTGAGAGTATAAAACATGAAAAATTATACCAAAAATAAATAGCAAAGTCATTAAAATTGAAAGATATTATCACAAATACTGAAAGTTATTGTTCTTAAAATGAAATGTTTAAACACAAAGCATCAATTGCCCTGAACAACGGTCTTGATCTTTGTTTCGTGACAAATTTTCCAGATATATAAAGACCTTTCATTTTGTGTTGACACAGGTTGAATTGTTGAGAATGCAACCAAAACCATCTTCAAGTTGGGCCGGAGAGTCCATGTTGCTTCATGTAAACTCATTTCCTGTGTCATGAGGAAAACATTGTGTCTCCCTGTCCTGATTATGATTTTGCCTTTAGAATAAGCATCTCTTTTGCTAGTGCAGACTTTAGGCTGTGCCTGACTTTGTGTTGGAGGAGGGCTCCATAACCCCATCATCTTCTCATGGTGTTTCTTCTTTTCTAGCTGGGTACCCCCAGCTACTCAGCAGGGCTCGTCTATTCTGGCTCTGGGGAAGGCCAGCTGCTGGTGGTCCTGCTTGGCCTCTGAGTTTCCAGGTAGCTTTCAGCCCTTTGTCCTGTCCTTGGCCAAGGACCACCACACTCAGAGCCCTGGGCTCCCTTCTCTCTGTTTAACCTCCCCACAAATCCCAGGGGCTTCAGCAAGACCACCTCTCTCTGCATCACCTTGCTGTTGTTCAGAGAATGCCCCCCGGAGCAGGAAGCTGGCATGGATGTGGAGCCGTCCGTGTGTATCTCAGCTCTGAAGGGTCACAGCCCTGAGTTGCTCACAGTCCAGTTCTTGGAAACAGTTGTCTCATCTATTTTGCTCATTTTTCTAATCATTTTAGCAGGTGAGTATATCCAGTATTAGTTACTCCAACGTGGTCAGAAATGAAAGCTCACCCTTGATTTTCAATAGAAAATTGTGACTATGCTTATGATTATTATTATATCATCCAAGTTTATAGCATATTTGTTCTGGTTTTGTGGCCATAATTCCACTCCTTTCTTTTCTTTTTAGCAATAATACTATGTTTAAATAGATCCAGTATTCTAATTTCCTAGTGTAATTTTTATAATTATCTTTCAATTCTTGAGTGTTTTATTTGATTCATTCCCCTAAAGTTCTGATTTTAAAACAAAATAGGTGTTTTGTGTTTTTTGGCTCCAAAAAAGACTTATAGGTGTTACATTCCTGAGCTCTTTCAAGTTTGGGAATGTCTGCTTTTTGTCTTTATAATGAAACAGCATCTTATCTGGAGAAGGCAATGGCAACCCACTCCAGTTCTCTTGCCTGGAAAATCCCATGGACGGAGCAGCCTGGTAGGCTGTAGTCCATGGTGTCGCTAAGAGTCAGACACGACTGAGTCACTTCACTTTCAGTTTTCACTTTCATGCATTGGAGAAGGAAATGGCAACCCACTCCAGTGTTCTTGCCTGGAGAATCCCAGGGACGGGGGAGCCTGGTGGGCTGCCGTCTATGGGGTCGCACAGAGTCAGACACGACTGAAGCGACTTAGCAGCAGCAGCGGCATCTTATCTGGGCATCATTTTCCCAGCCATGCTTTCTCTATAGTGCTACATATTTGTCTTTATAGTGGTCTATTTTCTTCCTTAACTATTTTCCTAGTGACTAAAAAGGTCTTTAAAAATGTCAAACAACAATGAGATATCATCCCACAACTGTGAGAGCAGCCATCATCAAGAAGCCTACAGATAACAAATTTTGGTGAGGATGTGGAAAAAACAGAACCCTGGCACATTGTTGATGGGAATATAAATTGGTGTAGCTACTATGGAAATCAGTATGGAGGGTTCTCAAAAAAGCTAAAAATAGAGCTACTATATGATCCAGCAATCCTACTCCTGGGTACATAGCTGGAAAATATTGAAAACACTGATTTAAAAAAGGTACATGCAGCCCAGTGCTCATAACAGCACTATTTATTAATATAATAGCTAAAATGTGAAAGCAACCCAAGTGCCCATCAACAGAAGAATGGATAAAGATGCTGTATATCTATCTATCTATATATATGTATGTGCAAAACAGAAACAGATTCACAGATACAGAAAATAAGCTAGTGGTTAACAAAGGGAAGATGGAAAGGGGGAGAGACAGATTAGGAGCAGAGAGTTAAGAGATACAAAGTGCTATGTATAAAATAGATAAGCCAAGGATATATCAGATAGTACAAGGAATTATCCATTATCTTGTTATAACCTTTAATGGAGTATAATATAAATTAATTACATTAATTAATTTTTAATGTCTAGAATTTTGTTTCCTTTTTACTTATGATATACTGATACCTACTGTGGTGGTTGTTTAGTCTGTAAGTTGTGTCAGACTCTTGCAACCCCATGGACTGTAGCCCGCCAGGCTCCTCTGTCCATGAACTTCTCCAGGCAAGAATACTGGAGTGGGCTCCCATTTTCTTCTCCAGGGGATTTTCCCGACCTAGGGATCAAACCCAGGTCTCCTGCACTGCAGGCAGATTCTTTACTGGCTGAGTTACCAGAGAAACTCAATACCTACTGTTTATAACCTATATATCAGAAATCATCATCATAAAATGAACATGTATAAATTCATCAGCTAACCTCCTAACAGGTACATTATTGCCACTGAAAAAGCTTCCTTTTAGGCACCTGCCCACACTGAGCTCCTCCCACAACCCTTTAGTTCAGTTCAGTTGCTCAGTCATGTCCGACTCTTTGCAATCCCATGTACTGCAGTACACCAGCCTTCCCTGTCCATCACCAACTCCTGGAGCTTGCTCAAACTGATGTCCATTGAGTCGGTGATGCCATCCAACCATCTCATCCTCTGTCGTCCCCTTCTCCTCCCACCTTTAGTTATTCCCAGCATCAGGGTCTTTTCAGGTGAGTCAGTTCTTCACATCAGGTGGCCAAAGTATTGAAGTTTCAGCTTCAGCATCAGTCCTTCCAATGAACACCCAGGACTGATTTCCTTTAGGATGGACTTGTTGGATCTCCTTGCTGTCCAAAGAACTCTCAAGAGTCTTCTCCAACACCATAGTTCAAAAGCATCAATTCTTCAGCACTCAGCTTTCTTTATAGTCCAACTCTCACATCCATATATGAGTACTGGAAAAACCATAGCTTTGACTAGACGGACCTTTGTCAGAAATGTCTTTGCTTTTTAATATGCTGTCTAGGTTGGTCATAACTTTTCTTCCAAGGAGCAAGCGTCTTTTAATTTCATGGTTGCAGTCACTAAGTCTCTCACTGTTTCCATTGTTTCCCCATCTATTTGCCTTGAAGTGATGGGACCAAATGCCATGATCTTAGTTTCTGAATGTTGAGTTTTAAGCCAACTTTCTCACTCTCCTCTTTCACTTTCATCAAGAGGCTCTTTAGTTTCTCTTCCCTTTCTGCCATAAGGGTGGTGTCATCTGCATATATGAGATTATTGATATTTCTCCCAGCAATCTTGATTCCAGCTTGTGCTTCATCGAGCCCAGTGTTTTTCATGATGTACTCTGCATATAAGTTAAATAAGCAGGGTGACAAATATACAGCCTTGACATACTCCTTTCCCAATTTGGAACCAGTCTGTTGTTCCACGTCCAGTTCTAACTGCTGCTTCTTGACCTGCATACAGATTTCTCAGGAGACAGGTGAGGTGGTCTGGTATTCCCATCTCTTGAAGAATTTTCCAGTTTGTTGTGATCCACACAGTCAAAGGCTTTGGTACAGTCAATAAAGCAGAAGTAGATGTTTTTCTGGAACTCCCTTGCTTTTTCCATGATCCAGCGGATGTTGGCAATTTGATCCTTGGTTCCTCTGCCTTTTCTAAATCCAACTTGAACATCTGGTTGGACAATGACCCTTAGAGGAAGTCATGATACTAAATTTTCTATAAAACTTATCAGGAAATTTTCCTTAAGTAATATAGTTTTTTTAACATGAAATATGCAGTCTGTTTCTTTTTTTATTGGGGCAGTAGTCCATGGGGTTGCAAAAGAGTTGGATGCAACTTAGTGACTAAACCAAAAAGAAGTTGCTTCAGTCTGTTAGTTTCTGCTCTACAACAAAGCCGTCGCTAGTTGTATACATATCTCCCCTCTCTCTGGAGTTTCCCTCCTACCCCTACCTACCATCTCACCTCTCTAGGCCATCACAGAGGGCTGAGCTGAGCTCCCTGTGCTATACAGCAACCTCCCACTAGCAATCTGCTTTACACATGGTAGTGTTTATAAGTTAAAGCTACTCTCACAAATTCATCCCACCTCCCCTTTCTCTCCTTTGTGTCCATACGCTTGTGCTCTACATCTGTGTCTCTATTTCTGCTTTACAATAGGTTCATCTGTACCATTTTTCTAGATTCCACATAAATGTTAACGTATTTGTTTTTCTCTTTCGAACTTACTTCACTCTGGATAGCAGACTCTAGGTCCATCCACATCTCTGCATGTGACCCATTCTCATTCCTTTTTATGACAGGAGGTCAAACCAGTCAATCCTAAAGGAAATCAACCCTGAATAGTCATTGGAAGGACTGATGCTGAAGCCCTTCCAAACTCCAATACTTTGGCCACCTGATGCAAAGAACTGACTCATTCGAAAAGACCCTGATGCTGGGAAAGACTGAAGGCAGGAGGAAAAGGGGATGACAGAGGATGAGATGGTTGGATGTCATCACTGACTTGATGGACATGAGCTTGAGCAAGCTCTGGGAGTTGGTGATGGACAGGGAAGCCTGGTGTGCTTCAGTCCATGGGGTTGCAAAGAGTCGGACACAACTGTGTGACTGAAGTGAACTGAATATTCTGTTGTATGTATACACCACATCTTCTTTATCCATTCATTTGCGGATGGGCACAGGTTGTTTCCACGTCTTGGCTACTGTAAATAGTGTGCAACAAAGGTCCATCTAGTCAAGGCTATGGTTTTTCCTGTGGTCATGTAGGGATGTGAGAGTTGGACTGTGAAGAAGGCTGAGTGCCGAAGAATTGATGCTTTTGAACTGTGGTGTTGGAGAAGACTCTTGAGAGTCCCTTGGACTGCAAGGAGATCCAACCAGTCCATTCTGAAGGAGATGAGCCCTGGGATTTCTTTGGAAAGAATGATGCTAAAGCTGAAACTCCAGTACTTTGGCCACCTCATGTGAAGAGTTGACTCATTGGAAAAGACTCTGATGCTGGGAAGGATTGGGGGCAGGAGGAGAAGGGGACGACAGAGGATGAGATGGCTGGATGGCATCACTGACTCGATGGATGTGAGTCTGGGTGAACTCCGGGAGTTGGTGTTGGACAGGGAGGCCTGGCATGCTGCGATTCATGGGGTTGCAAAGAGTTGGACACGACTGAGTGACTGAACTGAACTGATCTGATCTGATGTCTTAAGATTTGGTCACATTAACATGTGTAGCTTAAGTTTGTTTATTATCACTGTAGGAAAGAAAGTATTCAATTTTATGAATATGCTACAAGAAAACAGTGGAAACAGTGTTCGACTTTATTTTTCTGGGCTCCAAAATCACTGTAGATGGTGATTGCAGCCATGAAAATAAAAGACGCTTACTCCTTGGAAGGAAAGCTATGACAAACCTAGACAGCATATTAAAAAGCAGAGACATTACTTTGCCAACAAAGGTCCATCTAGTCAAGGCTATGGTTTTTCCAGTGGTCATATATGGATGTGAGAGTCAGACTGTGAAGAAAGCTGAGCCAAAGAATTGATGCTTTTGAACTGTGGTGTTGGAGAAGGCTCTTGAGAGTCCCTTGGACTGCAAGGAGATCCAACAAGTCCATCCTAAAGGAAATCAGCCCTGACTATTCATTGGAAGGACTGATGCTTAAGCTGAAACTCCAATACTTTAGCCACCTGATGCGAAGAGCTGACTCATCTGAAAAGACCCTGATGCTGGGAGGGATTGGGGACAGGAAGAGAAGGGGACAACAGAGGATGAGATGGTTGGATGGCATCACCGACTTGATGGACAAGAGTGTGGATAAACTCCGGGAGATGGTGATGGACAGGGAGGCCTTGCGTGCTGCGATTCATGGGGTCGCAGAGTCGGACACGACTGAGCGACTGAACTGACTGACAAGGTATCTATTCTCTTGTCAGTTGACTGGTTGTTTCTAGCTTTTTTTTTTTTCTGTTATGAGCAATACTGTTATGAACATTCTTGTGCTTGTCTCCTAGAATATTTACAGTAATTTTTGTAGGATATACATTCAAGGGTGGAATGGGTGTGATTATAGATATGCATTTTCAGCTTTACAATCTAATGCCAAATAGAACAGTTAAACATCCATGCCCACTGTCGGGGGGTGGTGTTGTCTTTGCTTGGTGGTTTGTCTCCACTCTCTCCTGGCCTTGAATATTGCTTGTGAAGAGGACTGAATCTTACCAGTTTTTGCTTCTCTAGAATGATTTGCTTCTTCTGTCATCAAGATGCCTGAAGAATTTTTTCTTTATCATGACAGTTCACTAGTTTAATTAGACTATATGTTGGTATGTAACACTCCACATCATGTTTTCTTGTAATGTAGTGTATACTTCTTATTTATATGCTTCAGTCATGTTTGACTCTTTGCCACCCTATGGACTGTAGCTGGCCAGGCTCCTCTGTACATGGGATTCTCCAAGCAGGAATACTGGAGTGGGTTGCCATTCCCTCCTCCAGGGAATCTTCTCCACCCAGGGACTGAACCCACATCTCTTGCATCGGCAGGCGGATTCTTTATTGCTGAGCCACTGGGAAAGATAGTTGGGCCCTCTACCTAAGGGCTTTGAGTAATCTTTATATTCAATCATTACTTTTCTCTATTTCTCAATCTCTCTCTTCCATACCTATTTCTTTCTCATTTACATTCACATGACTATCTTAAGCTTTTCTCCTGCATCATAATTCAAATTTCAACAGTATCTATTGAGTTTCTTCTTATTTTGTTCTTATTTCTAATCTATACTTTCATTCTATAATAATATTGCCCTCTGTTTCCTTAAATCTGAAATCTTCTTTTTCTTGTCATTTCTGTTGTTTTACCATCTTGTCTTTGAGTTCTTTCACCAGATTCAAGCTCTAATTAAACCATATAACATGAAATTGGGAGGAATGTCCTTCTGTTGCTTAAGATGTCTTCTGGTTCACAAGTTGCTTCTCCCCAACCCTCGCTCTGCAGTATGGTTTTATATGGTTTTATAGTTTTCATGCTTACGCTTTCCTTTTGCTCACGCATAGGGAACTACGTCTATTCAGTTTATTTGCTCTGATAGAGCGTGGGGGACTTGTGGACCCTCCCTGTTGTATCTGAGATCAGTTGATCTGAGATCACTGTTTCATTGTAAGGATGGAGACATCTGTGGGGTGGTGGTGCCAGCAGGGAAGCTCAGTGGGCGGAGTGTTGGTGGTTGGAATTCCTGAGCGCTGCTCTCTTTGCTGTGATTTTGCAACAGTACCAGGATTTAATCCTCAGGGTTGGCGTTGGATAGTACACACCATTTCTTGAGGGGGCAGAACCTCAGGATTTCACTGTGGCTCAAATTCGGTTTGCTGCCCTGAAGCCTTTACTGAGGTCAGAATCAGCCCCGTTTTTCACTCCCCCTATTTTACCCATTTCTCCCCAGTAGCCATTTCTACCACTTTTCAGTCAGTGGAGGAAATGCAAGTGGACACCTACATGCTTGACTTCTCTTGGCTTTGGGGATATTAGTGAGAATTCCCAGGACTTGGCAGATTCTCCACTGCAGCTCCCAGGGCCCCAGGGACCAGGTTAGGAGTCAAGCCTTGCTGGTCTTCTCTACTCTACCCCAGCATCTTGTTTTCTTGGTTAATGGTTTTTGAAGGTTATTGTATTGGGCATGCCTCTTTCCTTATTTGTTTTTGGTGAATTTCTTCTGCTTATTTTTATATGGACCATTTTTAAAGTCTTTATTGAACTGCTAAATATTACTTCTGTTTTATTGGTTTTTTTTCTTCGGCCACAAAACGGGTGGGATCTTAGCTCCCCACCAGGTATCAAACCCGCACCCCCTGCATTGAAAGGTGAAGTCTTGATCACTGGACCACCAGGAAAGTCCCTATTTTGTTTTTATTTCTTTATTCTTTTGGCTATTTTTGAGGTATTGGCAGAACAAAACTTTGAGAAAGTTTCAATCTGCCATCTTAATCCAGAAGTCCTTTATTTGTTGTGTGTTATCCTGTGACCCCACTGGAATGTAAATTCCATAAGGACAGGGATCTTGTTAGGTTTATCCTTGCGTTCCCAGGTCTAAAGCAGTGCTTGACTACAGTAGGGGATCAGTAAAAATTTATGTGCAGAATGGACAGACTAACGGACAGATGGGGGGGATGGAGAAACAAATCAATCAGAAGGCTATCACCTTAGTCTCATGCAGGGGTGATGCGTGCCTGAGCAGTGGAGGCAGACATGGGGTGGAAGGGGTGGATTTGAGTCACAAGTTGGAATAGAATTGAGTTTGATAACTCAGGTGGGATGAGGGGCAGTGAGTAAGAAGCCCTGTCACTCCCTTAAGGTAAACTGAAGACTCTAGGGTTTCTAGCTTGGATGGTGATATCATTAGGTCCTGAACTGAGAGAGGAAGAACCAAAGGAGCAGAAGATACCGGCTCACCGTGAGTTTGATTCCATCTGGCTGCTTTAGATACGAGGCTGATTTGGGGAGAACACACGGCTGGGCAGTCTGAGGTGTAATCAGCAGAGGTGGAGTTAGAGAAGAGAAAGGCAGAGGAGAGAACAACTTATCTGTATTTAAGGTGGGGGAGGGATGAGCAACAAAGAAACCCAATTCATTAAGCTCCAGATCCCAGACAATGTTTCTAGAAATAAAAAAAACGATTATGCAGATGTATATCACATTTGTGCCCAATCTGACTTCCTCCAGGGTCTGCCTTCTCCCCCATTCTACCATCCTTCCGCCTCCATCAAGTGTTTCCAGGGTACAAAAAGAAAATGCAGATTTATATAATCTCAACAAGAGTGAAATCACTGCATTTGGAATAGGAATGGTTTGCTTCTTTTTGCATTCACTAAAGTGCACACACAGTATGATGCATTTGAGATTCTGAAAATTCAGCAGAAACTGGGCATTTTAATAGTGTAATCAGTGGGGTAAAGGGGAATGGCGGGGTAGACAAGCATCAGACAGGAGGTGCTGAAGGTCAGATCAGGGAAGATCCCAAGAAGGTTTACCTTTGGTGATGCCTCTGGGTCTGGAAACAATGCCATCAGCACAAATAGCAGTGCTGTGATGGTGCCAGCTTGCCTCTGGCTTGGGTTGAGGACCCAGGGCTGGGGACACTTCCCATCATCTCCTAGCCTACCTCGTCTCCCCTGTCCCCGCCCCCTTTATCCTAGAGTGTATTTAGGGCTGGGGTGATGAGCCCAATCTCTGTGAGCTACGCCCAAGGCCATCCTGAGCAGTATCATTCCTGACGCTCACAAAAATTGGACGCTGGGGATGTGGGTTGAAGTGGAGCCTCCCTGGCCTCCCAGGGCTTTAGTTACTGAATTGCCATGTACAGATCTGAGCCAGAAGGCATTTCTCTGTCAGGTAGACAGGAGTTCCTGTTTTGCAAGTTTTCATCTTTTTTCCATCAAGTAGCTGAGACTTCAGAGTAGGGTTTATTGCCAATTGTCACAAAAATAAAATTATAATTGTTAGTAATATAATTGGCTAGTTACTGCTAAATTAATATCATTTTCTGTAGCTAATAATTATTTTCATTTATTATGGACTTAAAATGCTAGACTAATTAACTTATACTCATAAGCTTATCTACACCTCCTAACGACTCCTGAAGTACACATTACCAATTCTGTTTATTAGTGAGGAAACACATTCACTCGTTTATTCATTCAGCCAATGGTTAGGAATGCAATGTGAATGTAAAAAATGCTGTTGATGGCTCGCCCAGATCCCTTCACTGGGCGGGTGGGCCAGTCCCCAGTAGCTGTGTCCACTGGCTGCTAATGCCTCTCAGAATTGCCGTTGACGGAAAGGGAGACGCTTCACCTGGGAAGGTCTGCTTTCTGCTCTGCCGCCCATAGCCAATGACTCAGGCACCAGAGGAACAAAGTTGGTTGCCTTCTTGGCTCAAGTTGGACAAATTACTCTGTGGTGTAATTCATTCTCTAGAGCTCCTGATGCGAGTAGGCTAAGAAACTACCTGTGTATGTTAGCCACTCAGTCGTGTCCAACTCTTTGGGACTCCAAGGACTGTAGCCCACCAGGCTCCTCTGTCCGTGGAATTCTCCAGGCAAGAATACTGGAGTGGTTTGCCATTCCCTTCCCCAGGGGATCTTCCTGACCCAGGGATCGAACCCAGGTCTCTTGCATTGCAGGCAGATTCTTTATCATCCAAGCCACCAGGGGAAAAACTACCTAGCCTCAACTAAGACTGTATCCTTCCTTTCACATCCTTCCCTGTCCTCACCCCCCCTTCCTTCGTGAGCACTTCAAAATAAAAGTGACATACCCTCGTGTCTCAGGCTCTGTCTGGTGACCCCACCAATAAATGAGCACAGGCTTTTGTTTCAGACAAGCTGAGTTCAAACCCATCTGTGTGGCTGCGTGAGCTTGGGCGAGTCAATTAACCTTTCTGAGTCCTACCGTACTCATCAGTAGGCAAGTAATACTACTCATTTAATCTTCATTTCTTCCTCCTTTCAATAACGTTTAACGTTAAACTCTATGCTGGGAAAATAGAGACCCAAAAGGTGAGTTTTGACAGAGAGCAGGTTCTGCGGCTTGTCTATCCTTTCCTCTTGCTTTTATTCCTTCCTCTTGCTCCCAGCCCCACCCTGTTCTGGAATTCTACCGGGCTTTCTCTGTTGTGGGAGCTTGCCTGAAGGGGCCTTTGACTGCACTCTTGATGATGAATAATGGAGGAAGGTTGGGAGCCCTTTAGGAGCGTACGGGGACACTGGGCCCTGGAGTTCAGAAAATCTGAAGGACTGAAGTGCTATCCAGGAGACAGGACCCCAAGGGAAATAGTTTATTGCATTTACTCCAAGCCAAGCATGGATTGCATGGACTTTACATACGCAACATCAAATATTTATGATAACATGAGAAGGTAGATATTATTATTATTATCACTATTGCACAGATGAGGAATTTGAAGCTCAGAGAAATTTGTATTGCTTTGCCCAAATTACACTCAATTGCTGAGCCAGTTTTTGAAACCAGGCACACCTGATTCCAAAATGCATACTCTCTTACATCCTCCAACATTGAATATGTTGCAACATCTTAACTTACAATGAACAATTCAGCATATAACAGGAGCTCAATACATACTTTTCATATGAATGGACAGATGGACAGGTGGATGGGATGGTTTGGGGTGCCACAAGTTGCTGTCAATTGAACTCTAGCCCTTGGTTGACGTTCCATCTGTGTAGGAAAATATTTGGCTTTGCATATGTGAAAGGTACAATTTTTCTAAATAAAGACATATTATTTATTCATCGAACTAATTATTATCAGTGACAATTTTTAAGCAACAACAAATACTTGAAATCAAGGTACTCTTTAAATGTTCATTGCAGACATTGAGAAAACATGAAATACTTTTTAAATGTTTATAATGCAAAGCTGGCAAATGGGACAATGTTTTCTTTGTTAGCAATGAAGAATTCATGGATGTTCACAGCTAAGGATTTAGCCATTATTCCTCCCAATACCCTCATTTTACAGTATTTTTTACATTTTATAAGTACTCGAGCCCCAATAAGGAACGTATATGCTTACCTGTTCACGTAATAATTATTCCGTGTTTTACTACAGGGAAAACTTCATTTCTCTGTAACTGGTCCTTATGTAAATTATTTAATCTTTCTGTTATTCGATTTCAGTGCTTTTAAAGAGGGAATAATTATCTTATTTACCTTATGCCATAGCTGTGGGAATGAGATGACTAATACATGTAAATGACATATGCAAGGTCCTTAGAACAGTGCCTGGAACATAGTAAGAGCTCAAACCATTTAAATATCATTATGATTATTATTTCCTGGTGGCAAGGAATTGGATTGTTTAGTCATTAAATCATTTCCAAATCTTTGGACTGTAGATGGACTGTAGCCTGCCTGGCTCCTCTGGATTTCCCAGGCAAGAATACTGGGATGTGTTGCTATCTCCTTCTCCAAGGGATCTTTCCAATCCAGGGATCAAAACTGTGTCTCCTGCATTGCAGGTGAATTCTTTACCACTGAGCCACCAGGGAAGTCCAAGGAATTGGGAGAATGTGCTAATTAATTCTTAGCTGTTGTTCCTTGAACACTTATATGTGCTCCTGTGTCAAGCCCTTTGTTCAACCTGTGTTCTGTGTCGATGATCCTCCCCTGCAGAGAGCCTCCTGACTCTCCCCTTCCCTCCTTGCAGCTCTTTGTCACCTAAGCAGGGCAGTCTTCCCTGATCTGGAGTCAGAAATGGCAACCCACTCCACTATTCTTGCCTGGAAAATCCCATGGACAGATGAACCTGATGGGTTACAGCCCATGGGGTCACAAAGAGTCAGACACACTGAATGAGTACAAACACGTGCTTTTCTGATCAGTTCAGAAAGCAATACCTCTGACACTCTATGTCCTTTTACCACTCTTGTTCTCCGAAGTACTCTGCAATACCACAAACACAGTCACACACTCAATACATGCTTGTTACATTTGTTTCTGACGAAAGTGTCATCTTTCCAAGGTCAGGGATTGCATCTGTTCTATCTTCACAGTCTAGAATTTGCCTGCTCAACAACAGGGTTAGGAATAAATTTGTCTTCTCCCTTTTTTTACAGGTAACTGCTTTTTAATTATTTAAAGAGAGAAGGTTTTAAGAGACCTGAAATAAACCCCAGTGGACACGGACCATTTTTAGCTGCCCAGCCTCTGAGCCCCACATTCTAGTCTCCCTGCAGTGGGCACAGATCTTGACCAGGCTCAGCCTATCAGACACACCCACCAGATCTGGACACAGAGAAGCAGGGGCCTGGCAGGGCCACGTTGGTGGTAATGGGGCAGCCGTGGTGGCTGCACCCAGGAGGAACCCACCACACCACGAGCTGTGTTGACACAGCCGTGCCTGGTGCTGGACTAGTTCTTGGGCTCAGCACCGCCCCCTTTCCTGCCCCATTTCCTAAGCCTGATTTTCCAGCATGCTTAGTGATTTTATGAGCTCCCCAATATCCTTTACTATAAATTTATCTTCTGCTTATAAAGGTTAAACTCAAATTTCTGTTGCTTGCCATTAAGAACTCTGACTACTACGGGGCTCTGCCCCGTGATACTCCATACAAGATAACCACCTGTACCAACAGAGGGTGGGGACATTCAGTGACCCCTGAGACTGGAGGGACCACTGGAAAAGCAGTAGCCTTGTACAAGCTTTCCTAACCTCTCACAAGCTACCTTCCCAAATGTGAGCAATTTAGTATTCTTTGCATCTCATAGTCCACCTCTATCCTTTTTCAGAGTGTCTGTGGTCTTTGGAACAGATGTCTATATTTGAAGTTCTTATACATCTTGGCATTCTGGAGTCTTCATATGGATTTCCTGCACATGATATGCGGAGAAGGCAATGTCACCCCACTCCAGTACCCTTGCCTGGAAAATCCCATGGATGGAGGGGCCTGGTAGGCTGCAGTCCATGGGGTCGCTAAGAGTCAGACATGACTGAGCCACTTCACTTTCAGTTTTCACTTTCATGCATTGGAGAAGGAAATGGCAACCCACTCCAGTGCTCTTGCCTGGAGAATCCCAGGGGTGGGGGAGCCTGGTGGGCTCCGTCTATGGGGTCGCACAGAGTTGGACACGACTGAAGTGTCTTAGAAGCAGCAGCAGCACATGATGTGAGCTATCCAACTTGATGGCAATTGCACCACATGGAGACGGAATTTGGATGGGAAGCTTTCAACCCAAACATTCATGCTCCAGGACTCCTCTGGGGGATATTCTTCTAGAGCCTCATTTCCAGAATATTTAATTACTGAAGCTGTGCTCAGGAGTCCTGATGGAGGAAGAGGCTCCCAGCCTATCCCCAGCTCCATCTTCTGAGCTCTTCTTTAGTTGGGAGCCACCCTATCCCACCCTGTTTACCGCAGCTTTCCCTCCTTAATCATGTGTCTTAGTTGAGTTAGGTGCCTTAGCTAGGCACATAATAAGTAAAACTGAGGGACACTCGAAGTCAAGTTCAATGTTGGAGGCTGTGGACTCTAGAACCTGGGATGGGGGAGTAGGCACTCATCAGTCATTTTGGTTACAATTATTTTGGGAAAGAAAGATGTAATTACCTTGAGGGATTTCTGCTGTTTCTTAAGTCCACCATGGTGGACTTGGCTTCACATCCCTTCTGTGCCTGGCAGTGCCAGGCCATCAAATGAATGCTGGACCTTAGTGGAAGGGAGTTGCCCTTTGTAGGCTGGCAGAGCATCTGGAGAGGAGGACATGGCCCTGGAGCCCACAGCCTAGAGGGAAGTCAGCAAGTATTTATCAGGCAATTATCAAAAGGATGGAGTGTCCATACCACAAGTTACAAGGGCATTCTACTTTTACCACTGAGGTGACCTTGATGGTGGGTGTGTCTGTGACAATCTTGATCACAGCCCTCTCAGGAGAAGCCTGGAGCTCAGGGTCTCTCATAGCTGGGGCTTGCTTTGTGCATGACCTTGAACAGGCCAAATGTCCATCTGGTTCTGTACTAGTGACCTTAGTTACTGGCTTGGCCTGGATGTGGCAGAGCCCGAGGTAGGTTCTTCTGTAGACGCCATCTCCTTTAACCCCTCAAGAGCCCTGCAGGGTAAGCAGCAGTATTTCTATTTTGTAAATTTGGAAGCTGATGCTCGGAGAAGATACCTAACTTCCAGATTCACACAGCTCTAAATGTCAGAGCAGGAATCCCAACCTGTGACCATCATAGATTTTTAAAACAAAATATAAGAATAGAACAACAGGAAAAGATCAAATATTCGACATCTTATAGGCCCACAGCATTGGCTTCCTAATCAAGCTTCTCAAGGAAGCATCACCAGAGGAGCCAGGTTGGTCCAGATAACCTCCCTTTGGATGCACAACCCCCCAAGATTACTCCTACCTTATTTTCTCCTGAATATTCTGAAATAGCTTAAGGTCTGTCTCCCTCCCTAGAGATAGACTCTAAAATGACCCCAAAATATTTCTACCTATCGGTGTTCATGCCCCTGTGTAATCCCTTCCCCTTGAGTGTGACTGGGATTTGGAACTTGCTTCTAAGCAATAGAACATGGAAAAGATGATGAGCTGTGACGTCTGTGATTATCTTAAGATCACCACTTCTGTCTTGCTAGCAGACTCTCTCTATTGCCTTCTCGGATCATATGTTTTGATGAAGCCAGTGGCCACGCTGAGGGGGTCCACATGGCAAAGAACTGAGGGCTGCCTCTTACCAAAGCGAGAAAGCAGCTGAATCCCACCATCGGCAATGTAAGCTTGGAAGCAGGTCCTTCCTCAGCTGAGCCTGAGATGAAATCTCAGCCCTGACCAGCACCTTATCCATGGCCTGAAGCAGAGGACCCAGGTAAGCCACATTGCATCTCACACACTCTGGGATAATAAATATGTGTTACAATAACTGTAAAGCAATTATCCTTCAATTGAAATAAATTTCAAAAAATAAAATAAATAAAACGAAAAACGTGTTGTTTTAAGGCACTATGTTTCTGGTAATATTTTTTTTAATGTTTATTTGGCTGGATCATGTCTTAACTGTGGCACACAGGATCTTCTTGCATCATGAAGGATCTTTTGTTGTGGTGCATGGACTTTCTAGCTGTGGTAAGCAGGCTTAGTTGCTCCTTGGAATGTAGGATCTTCGTTTCCCTACCAAGGATCAAACCCCTGTCCCCTGCATTGGAATGCTGATTCTTTACCACTGAACCACCAGGGAAGTCCCCATTTCTGATAGTATTTATGGTGATAAATAATCGGTATACACCCTCACTTGCAAGCTCCTGAAAGTCATCTTTGAAGTCCTAGCACCCAGCACAGGTGCTCTAAGATCATGGCCCCACTGCACTGGCCTCTGCCTCCCCTCTAATATATCCCTCCACATTGCCTCAAGGAGATGGTTCTAAAATGCTAATGTAATTGTGTCACTTTCTGCTTCAAACTCCTCAAAGCCCCTTATTATTTTTAATAAAAGTCCAAACTATTAGCATAGCAAACAGGGAACTTCACTGCATGTCCCCAAAGTGCTGTTCCAGGCTCTTCTCCTCCACTATTGACCCTCTGCCACACTATGCTCCAGCCACACCCACTTCCCACTCTTTCACCTGCTCCTCAAGGGCCCAGAGCCCTTTTATATGCTGGGCCTCTGCCTACAATACTCTTTCTTCTTTGCCCAGTGAGTTTCTGTGCTGTGCTTAGTTGTTCAGTTGTGTCTGACTCTTTGCAACCCCATGGACTATAGCCCACCAGGGTCCTCTGTCCATGGGATTCTCCAGGCAAGAGTACTGGAGTGGGTTGCCATGCCCTTTTCCAGGGAATCTTCACAACCCAGGGATTGAACCCAGGTCTCCCGCATTGTAGGAGGATTCTTTACTGTCTGAGCCACCAGGGAAGTCCAAGGATACTGAAATGGGTAGCCTCTCCCTTCTCCAGGGGACTTTCCCGACCCAGGAATCGAACCCCGGTCTCCTGCATTGCAGGTGGTTTCTTTACCAGCTGAGCTACCAGGGAAGCCCACCGTACTTAGTCTTTATGATGCAGTTCAAACAGTGCCCTTTTCTAGAGCCTTCCCACCTCCTCCCCCAGCCCAAGGGCAGCCTGCCACCGTGCTCTCCAAGTACTTTGATTGCTGGAATTTTTGTTTTTGCTTTTGGCTGCATCATGCAACACATGGAATCTTACTTCCCTGACCATGGGATCGAACCTGAGCTTGCATTGGAAGAGCAGAGTCTTAACCACCGGACACCCAGGGAAGTCCCTGAATGCTGTTATAACACATATGGCAAGGAGTTATCATTGTTTTCAAGCTCGACTCCCCTTCTAGTCTGTGAGTTTTCTGAAGAACTTCCTAGACTTCTAGTCTTCTTCATGTACCTCCTCCTGTCCTTCTCTTCCCCTGCCCTGCCCCCCAGCTCTGGCCTGGAAAACTTGAGAATGGTTTGATGAGTGAACGAATGGCTTTAATATGAATAATAATACCCAAGGCTGGAAAAAGGTGCCCCTGAGTCAAACAAGAGCTAAACAGGCTGTGTTCATGGGTCTACAGGGGAAGCTCTAGACACCTACAGTGTTGATGGATGGTGGTTTGCAAGCACCAGAGATATGATCTCATGTTGCTAATACTGTTCCTTTATTGTGAGGGACAGGAGAAATGTGAGGCCTAAGAAACTTCCTCTTTTTGCTGGAGATAGTTGTCTATTTTGTATTAGAACCTTACACAGTGACCTTTTCTGAAACTCTGTCCTTAAAGACTCTGCGTGTAAACTTTACACTTCCTTCCTCTTCGTAAAATATTAGTTAAGGGGACAGGTTTGACTCAAAGGCCCTCTCTAGCCCTCTTGGGTTGGCCCGTTGAGACCACTCAACCCCAAGGTAGACTATATCATAACTTCAAAGAAAATGTCTTATAAATGTCATGTAAGTTACATGTCCTCCATGCTCTTTCTCATCACTTCTTTTTGTCCT
Source organism: Bos grunniens (assembly GCF_055505025.1). Lineage (NCBI taxonomy): Eukaryota > Metazoa > Chordata > Mammalia > Artiodactyla > Bovidae > Bos > Bos grunniens. The sequence goes on from NC_141180.1 coordinate 51,359,999, forward strand.
GGAGGTGTCCACAGATATCACACAAATCCAGTTATCTAGAGAAGTTGTCATGTAGATGCTGAGGCTGCTCCTTATTCCTTCATTTTTTAAACTTTACATTAAGAGCAGCCTCTTCAGTGACAAATAGGCCCAGTGATGGGAGGGGATGCCTGGAGAGAGGGTGTTTGTGGTGCAAAACCATAGAGCCAGTATCTTAAACTGATAACAAATGACTTGGTTGAAATTTGAGCGAAGTCTTGGCACTACATTTCAACTTGAATGTTTAAGTTGGCTAAGTTCACAATTAGGTACGGAAAGCAGGAGCCTGTCTTTTCAATCCATCTCTTATCAGGTCACAGCTGGTTGCAGACAATGAAGAAAATGCATTTGTATATATAAACCACTAGCTCAGATCATGGCAGATCCATGGCTTTTGCATGTCTGTGCCTGAATCAGATCTGCAACACAGCCAATGCAACTGTGCAGAAATCTGCTTTTCACGTGGGCGAAAAGTCTATTTGAAATGAGATGAGTGTTCCCCATGTAAACGGTCTACCTATGGATGCTTTGCTGCAGGAATAGATCCAACCAGCTTTGCTTTTCCCTGTCCAGCACCACCTCAAAACAGAAGGTCGAAAAATCCTTCTGTTTCTTGCCCATGCCTGGGGTGGATATACTGATCATGCAACAAACATCGATCAAGAAACTTTTCTCCATCAGGTCCTGCCGGTGTTGATGGAATGAAGCATTACAATTTCTTGCCTCAAAGAGGAGACAAAGGGAGCCGATTACAATGGGTGTGTAGTGAGGGGTGTTTATTAAATGATTGATGAATGACTGGAAGAAATGAAGAGTAAGCTCTCATAACACAAGGAAGAACTGATACTGAACTGGACCCAGGAAGACAAGGGGCCTGGGGGGAGGGTCAAGAGGAAATTTTTCTTCTTCGTCTCAACCTAGAATTACAACATGCACAATTTGCATTTTTCTCCTCCAGATTCTATCTCCTACTACTAGTGGCAGAGGGCAGCAAGACTGTGTGTGTGTGTGTGTTTTTAAATAGCTTTTGTTTTTTTAGGCTGAGGAATTAATCATGAATAAATATTTATGTGTAAGGTAAGGTATTAGGTGTCTGGAGGAAGGAGGGGTCATTCATAGAAATGCCACAGCTGTTCACAAATCTAAGGGCAGACAGAATGTGCCAGCCTCTTGCCATGCTGCCAGCTGGTAAGCCAACTCCCTGCCTTTCTCTCTCCCTGGCTTTCATCAGGTGCTGTGGTTTCTCTTGTGTCTGTACCTGTTCTGCACTCCCCACTCACCCAGGAACCCTTTGCTCATTCCTGGTTTCCTGCCTACAGCTCTTGTACGTGCTACACTAGCCCCAAGTTTACCACATGATCCTTCTGCTCGTTCCTGTAATAAGGATTCCAAAGTCCTGTGAGAGCAATCTGACTGACTGGTTCATATTTTCGTGCAAGGTCATTAGGCAGCCTGTGGATTAGCTGTCTTTGGGAGCTTTGTCCATCTCAGTCTAATTAGCTGTGGGTCCAGTGTGGCCCTTTGATAACCCAGCATTTCTAAGCAGGATCAGGCAGCCAGATTCACTTAGAAGGGGATGTGGGCTGGGAACAGGCATCTCTCATGTAGTTTCACGTGCCTGAATGTGAGCATAGGCAGCTAGATGTCATTTAGACCTCAGAATTTCTCAAAATAGAGCGAAGAGAAACTGCCCAAACCTCTCCACCTTTAGTGCTGTCGCCAGGAGTATGATCAGAGTAGTAGATCATAGGAAGGAAGGGTCTCTGGGTACTGAAGAATCTTATACTGGAAACAACTATTTATTATTGAGTACCTGCTATGTATAAGGCAGATTCTTAGATCCACTAAGTCTTGGATCTTTCTGGTGTGATGGGCTAAAGGATTGAGAGGTACTTTTTAAGAAGGCATATCTTTTGGAGTGTTTCTCTGTGCATTATCTAGTAGATCTTTATAAGAACACCATGGAGGAGGGTATTATAATGCTTTCTGTTTTATAGAGCTCAAAACTGAGGTTCAGAGAGTTTCGATTACTTGCCTAAGGACACACAGCTATGGTAAATGAAGGTGCCTATAAGAACCTCAGATCTAACTAAATTGTGTCTCCCTCCTACCCTACTTGGCAGCGGCTGAAAGAAGCACACAGCCTGTTCTGGATGCCTTGCTGGTCTCCCCCTAGACTCAGTGGCAGGGCTTATCTTCATCATCTTGTGTCTAGTAGCTGCTGCAGGCTTGATGCACAAGCTCCCACTCAGTGGTTCAATACCTGAAGGAAGGAGTGAGTTATCTACTGCCTTACACAGATCAGGGAAGGGGAAGGAAGCCAGTGAAGAAGGGGCCAGAGAGTCCGGAGCAGAGGTGAAAGGCAGTAGGAAGCTGCTTTGTGGCCTTGCTCTGCGCTGCACAGGAGAGGAGCCTCAGCCATGCCTTGGGCTAACGGTGTTTTGGAAACTTTATAACTAAGATTTCAAGGAAGGAGTGTAGGAGGAGGGAAAAACTGATGGAGACCTCCATCATCACCCCCTCTATTGCCTGCTCGCAGCAGCCAAGTATGGCAGTGGGAAGCACTTCCTGCTGTCTGGGAAATAGGAGCAGGCAGCTTTCCTGATGTGCTGATTCCTTGGCCCTTTTGCATAGTGATTTGATTGCTTAATTCCTCTATTTTTTTTTTTATTTAAAAACATATAAGACTGGCACAACATTGCAAGTCAACTATACTTCAATTAAAAAAAAAAACATTAAAAATAAATAAATAAAAACGTAAAGATCCATTCTGTGTAAGGCTAAAACCTAAGGCTAGGAAAATAAATAAATCAGGGTCTTTTCCTTGAAGGGACTTCCCTGGTGGCATAGCTGGTAAAGAACTTGCCTGCAAAGTGGGAAACCTGGGTTCGATCCCTGAGTTGGGAAGATCCCCCAGAGAAGGAAACAGTTACCACTCCAGTATTCTGATCGGAAGAATTCCATGGACTGTACAGTCCATAGGGTCACAAAGAGTTGGACACAGCTGAGTGACGTTCACTTCCTTGGAGAGCTCTATCTGATAGGGAACAAAGATGGGAAGACTGAAGATTTTTACAGTGTAGCCAATAACTTAACAAGAGGTATATATGAGGGGGATGGGGACACAGAGTTATTCCATGAAGTTCCTGAGTGAATTACCAGATGAATAATTTCATATTTTACCCAGAGATGATATCATGTGTCAGCCACTGTGCCTGGTACTCGGATGGAGGCCCATAACAGCCTTGTCAAAAGCTATATCTGTCCATAGCTACTTTTTTAAAAAGTATTTATTAAGTTATAATTGATATACAGTCCACTAAAGTGCACATATGTAACATTTTATAATTTGATAAATTTCATTGATGTAAACATTTCCTTACAATCAAGACAGTGAAAGCATCCATTACCTTCAAAAATTACCTCATGACCCTTTGTCTTCCCTGTCTCCCATACCTCCCCACAGTTCCCCATTTTTAGGTAGCAACCAATCTGCTTTTTGGTATTATAAATGAAGTTGTGTTTCGTAGAATTTTATGGAAAAGGAATTGCACAGTAAATATTGTTTTTAATCTAGTTTCTTTCACTCAGCATGATTACGCTGAAACTCATCCATGTTGTATGTATATTAAGAGTTCATTTTTTTGGTTGATGAATAGTATTCAATTGTATAGACATATCACAATTTGTTCATTCATTCATATGTTGATGAACATTTGAGTTGTTTGCTGTTTATGGCTAATTAAAATACGCTGCTGTGAACACTAGTGTATGTGTATTGTGTAGATACTCGCTTTCATTTCTCTAGGGTGAATACCTAGGCGTGGACTGCTTGGGTCATACGATTTGTATGGTTAACTTTTTAAGAAACTGTCAAACTGTTTTCCAAAGTGGCTATATCATTTTACATTTCTGGTAGCAGTGTATGAGAGCTTGGTTCCCCACAATTTTATCAAGTAAGTTTTTGTATTTGTAACCATTCTAATAGGTGTTTAATGACATTTAATTTGGTTTAGTTTGCACTTCCCTACTGATGAATGATGTGGAACATCTTTTCATATGCATATTTGTCACTCATACCTCTTTCAATGCCCATTTTTTATTAAGTTGTTCTCTTATTATTGAAGTTTAAGAGCGCTTTATCTCTTCTAGATACAAGTCCTTAATAAAATTTACACTTTGCATGCATTTTCTTCTAGTCTGTAACTTGTCTTTTTATGCTTTTCAGAAGAGCAGAAATTTGAAATTTTAATATAGTTCAATTTGTCAAAATTTTTGTGGATCACGCTTTCAGTATTGTGTCTAAGAAATAGATACAATACTTTGCTGCTTAACCAAAGGCCCCAAAGATTTTCTCTTATGTTTCTGTATAAAAGTTTTACGGTTTTAGCTTGTACAATTAGATCTATGAGCCAGAATGAGTTAGTTTTTTATATATGGTGTAAGATATGGATTGAAATTCTTTTTTTTATATGGATATCCAATTGTTACAGGACTATTTGTCAAAAACATTCCTTTCTCCACTTTTCTGCACCCGCATCAAAAATCAAATGTCCGCATGTATATAACGGACCTATTCATCTAACTTTATGCTAATACCACACATTCTTGATTATGATAGCTTTATGATAAAGATTTATCTTGGAATCAGTGTCAGTCCTTTCACTGTGTTTTCAAAGCTGTCTTGGCTTTTCTATATTTTTGTAGTTTTGAGCGAATTTAGAATCAGCTTGTCAACTTCTATAAAAATGAAAACTTGCTTCGATATTGATTTTGGTTGCATTGGCTCGACAGAAATTTGGGGAGAATTGACATCTTAACAATAGTGAGTCCTCCAATTCATGAACATGGTATATCTCTCCATTTATTTAGATCTTCTTTTAATTTGTCTTAGTAGTGTTTTGTAGTTTTTATTCTATGATTGTATACATCTTTTGTCATGTTTATCCCTATGTATTTCAGTTTTTGATGCTATTAAAATGTTCTATATGACTCAGGGAACTCAAACCAGGGCTCTGTAACCACCTAGAGGGGTGGGATAGGGAGGGTGGTGGGAGGGATGTTCAAGAAGAAGGGGGCATAGGTATACCTATGGCTGATTCATGTTGATGCCTGGCAGAAACAAACACAATACTGTAAAGCAATTATCTTTCGATTAAAAGTAAATACAATTTTTAAATGTCATTTTTAAAGTTTTAATTTCTGACTATTCATAGCTAATATGTAGAAACTCAATTGATTATGGTATACTGGTATCCAGCAATCTTGTTGTTATGGCTGAATTGTGTACCCCAAAATTTACATGTTGAAGTCTTAATTCCTAGTACCTCACAATGGCCATATTTTGAGATAGGGTCCTTAAAGAGATAATTTAGTTAAAATTAGGTGGGTCTTAATCCAATATGACCGATGTTTTTACAAGAGGAGGCAATTAGAACACAGACACACAGAGAGAAGACCATATGAAGGCATACGGGAACATAGCCATCTAAAAGCCAGGGAGAGAGGCCTTACAAGAAACCAAGCCTACTAACACTTTGATCTCAGACTTCTTGCCTCTTGAATTATGAGAAAATAAATTTCTATTGTCTAAGCCACTCGATCTATGGCACTTTGTTACAACAGTCCTAGCAACAAATACACTAAAAAGTTAAAGTCACTTATTAGTAAAAAGTCACTTATTAGTTCTAGTAGCTTCTTTGTAGCCTCCATAGGATAGTCTGCATAGGCAATCACATTGTCAGTCAATACAGTTTTACTCCTTTCTTTCAAATCTGGATGCCTTTTACTTCTTTTTCTCATCTAATTGCGCTGACCAGGACCTCCTCCTCATGATTCTGGGGCTGAAACTCCAGTACTTTGGCCACCTCATGCGAAGAGTTGACTCAATGGAAAAGACCCTGATGCTGGGAGGGATTGGGGGCAGGAGGAGAAGGGGACAACAGAGGATGAGATGGCTGGATGGCCATCATCTCAATGGACATGAGTTTGAGTGAACTCCGGGAGTTGGTGATGGACAGGGAGGCCTGGCGTGCTGCAATTCACACGGTTGCAGAGTTGGACACGACTGAGCGACTGAACTGAACTGAGGACCTCCAGTACAATATTGAATAGATGTGGCAAATTGCTTACCACTTTGTGCTTTAATTAATTTCTTTGTATATAAAATGAGGGTAATAATAGTATGTATCTCATAGGATTGTTATAAGGATTGAAATATATAAATATATATAATGTGCTTAAAACAGTGCCTGGATAATAATAAGTACTAAGTGCTATATAACTTTTTTTCTTTGCCCATGTAAAATCAAGGGAGGCTACTAGATTCTGCTTCAAGATGCAAGCCAGCCATGCTGGCTTCCAGATATGGGTTTTGCTCCATCTTTCCCCTAATCTCTGTCATCCTTAGTAGCAGTTAGAATTTTAGACTGGTAGAACTATCGTTCTATTGCCAGCCCAAGGCAGGAATTTCTTCAGCATGCCACCCCTAACCAGTTGCTGGCTGCGTTTTAAGCAAGAACTCTTCAGGCTCACTGAACATTCAGGAAGCTCGGATTTCTCAATTCTAGGGAAGGTCAGTGATATCTGCTGTGTGAGGTGACAGTGAGAGTTCCCAGAGGTTGGAAAGCTAAGGTTCTGTGCTCACTGGATGCACTGTTAGGTCCTCCAGCTGTTTCCACCATAACACCTGACTGACATGGGTGTTTGCATCTCCTATGATAGAAATAAACTCCATGGAGTGGGTCTCCTGAGAACTGGCAGCTCCTGTTTCTTGCCACTAGGGAAGTGAATTAGGGACAAGGGTAGGGCTGCCGTCTATGCTTTAGCAACTGCCCAAGTCCTGAGTCAACACCTGAATAAACTCTGGGATCTTTTTATTTAGCCCCATAGGGGATGTGGGCTCCCCTGGTAGCTCAGATGGTAAAGCGTCTGCCTGCAAAACAGGAGACCCGGATTCAATCCCTGGGTCGGGAAGATCCCCAGGAGAAGGAAATGGCAAACCACTCTAGTACTCTTGCCTGGAAAATTCCATGGACTGAGGAGCCTGGTAGGCCACAGTCCATGGAGTTGCAAAGAGTCGGACATGACTGAGCGACTTCACTTCTTACTTCTATAGGGGATGGGATCTGGCGAAGGAAAAGGCTACCCACTCCAGTATTCTGGCCTGGAGAATTCCATGGACTGTATAGTCCCTGGGGTCGCAAAGTTGGACAGGACTGAGCGACTTTCACTTCACTTCACATAGGGAATGAGAGAGAACTCAGGCTCAGTCTTCTCAACATGGCACGTTAAAAAACAAGTGGATTCGGACGTCCCTGGAGGTCTAGTGGTTAAGAATCTGCCTGCCAATTCAGGTGACACAAGTTCATTCCCTGGTCTGGGAAGATTTTACATGCCCCTGGGCAACTAAACCCCTATGCCACAATTATTGAGGCTCACTCGCCCTGGAGACCACACTCTGCAACAAGAGAAGTCACTGCAATAAGAAGCCCACAGACTGCAACTGGAGAAAGCCTGCACTCGTAGCCACTAAGACCCAGCACAGCAATAAACAAATAAATCAATAAATTTAACCAAAAACAAGTAGGACTCAATATTATCTCATTCCTGGGAATTCTTAGCTAGAAGATCTCTTGGTTTCAGATTGAAGATGAGATTTTTCCTGATGGAGCAGCAGGCTGCTTTTGTCACTTAAACAGTATTGTTACATAAACAATCAAGAGACAGGTTTGCCACAAGCAAAGTTAAAATTTCTGTCTAAATTATGACTAATAGGAATATCAGGACTGATTCAGGCTTTAGTATTTTACATTTCCTGAGCCTGGCAGCTGGGGTTTTCCTCTTTCCACGAAATGCTATAGTTTAGGATTTAGGGAATTATGCAAAACACACTTGCAGCGCCAGAGCTTCAATGGGTAATATCCCTGACGGGTAGTATTTGCTGATGGTGGGGGAAAATGTCTCTGGAAAGTGATCCAGTTGCAGGAGACTGAGCAATGGGTCCCAGGCCTTCTTAGTTCCAGGACTATCCTTCTTAAAATAAGTTTGAGAATGAAGTGCAAAAAATATGCCAATGTCACATTTGCTGAGTGCATTTAATAACAGAAAAATGTGCAATGCAAAGGCGTGTTTATACAACTAGCAATTGCACTGCAAAACCATTAACAGCTCACAGCCCAACCAGTCTTCCAAAATACAACTGTGATGCATTTAAAATCTGCAACTCTGCAAAGAGGTGCCCACAAAGTACCTTCTTCGAATTTGCATATTTGTGTACAAGAACACAAACCGTTTACGTGAGGCTTTAGCCCATTTAAAATGCTTAAAAAGATCCCCATTATTTGCTCTGCTTAAAATGCACACTCAAACTTTATTAAAAACATTTTTCAAAAAAAAAGTTTCATAAAGCTAGCCATCAGCGAGGCTCGATATAGGGGGTGGAAAATGGATCGTATATCTTTAACCCGCAGAACTTAAAAGGTTTTTTTTTTGTTGTTAGCTAACAATGGAAACTTTTTTTTTTAAGTGTTTCCCTCCCTCGGTCTTGCCAAGCAATAGAAAAAAAAAAAAAAAAGAAGAAAAGAAAAACTTGTTCCGCTGAGTTCAACCCCAGACAGGCTCACAACTTCCTTCCTGCTTTCCTCCCCCAAGCCCCCGCCTTTCTCCCTCCTCCCTCCTCCACCCCTAATCCCCCACCCCCACCCCCCCGCCCCAACTTTTTTTTTAATCGCACATTGAACAAACACTGAAGTAGCCGGGAGCAGACACTGACAGGGTAGTATCTCCACGGCCCAGAAGGGCGTGCAGGGCCGGCCGGCGTCGCCACTGCCCGGATCTCCCGCCCCTGCCAACCGGTTTCTCTTCTTTCCCACTCCCCCTTTTTTTGTCTTCCAAACGAAGTGAGGAAATCGTTTCTGAGCTTAAAAAAAAAAACTTTTAAAGTCATCTTTCACCTACGAGGTCTGCGTCCCTGGGTCATGTAGTCTGCACAGGACCCGGGAATCTGAGAAACTGCAGGTAAGCTTGGCGACTTTTTAATGGCTTTCGCCTCCGAACCCTCTTTCCCCTCACTGTCTGCTCTGGAGCGAATCTGAGGAATCTGGGATCCGAAAAAGCGCGGAGAGGTGGGCCGGGGAGACTGGCAAGGGGAGGGCGGCGTGCAGACGAAGGACAGGCGAGTTTTCGCCGTCTCTTCTGCTCTTCCGGACCGCTGGCTCTCCGCCGCCTACCCCGGCGCGCTGCAGGCATCCGCGGGCTCGGGCCGCCGGGCGGCCGGCTTGGCGCCGGGAGAGGGTGCCCTGGATGCGGAGAAGCCCTGCACTCGGCCGCGCGGCCTCGGGGCTTAGAGCTGGACCCCGGGAGGTTTGCAGAGCCGGGGCTCCAGCCCTGCTGCAGCAACGCACACGCATCGGTGTGGACGCGAGTCCCGAAGCCCGCAGAGGCAGCCGCGTCCTCGGACACCGGGTGTGTGGAGCGCGGACTCATTGTCCCCACGCGTGCGCGCGCGCGCGTATACACACACACACACACACACACACGTCCCTCCACTGGGGCGACGGCGGGGTGGGGGTGGGGGGCGGCAAGTATTGGTTCCGGTACAGGGGACGCGCAGCGCCTCGACACCGGGCGCGCGCAGACGCGCCCACACTCACAAAACACACTTGTTTGGGGACTGGCGACAAAGCCAGTGCTTAAAATGCCTCGGCTGCCGCCCTGCCGCGCGCCCAGGCCGTCGTAGGCCGAGGGACACAGCATCAAGGCCAGGGTCAGGAAGGTAAACGGCAGGCAAGCAGGGGTCGCCCCAGACCCGGGCGCAGGCAGCGGCCGGGAAAAGCAGGTTCACATCAGCTTTCCTCCGAGTCGGTCCCTGATGGCCAAGAGAAGGTGGAGCGAGGACATCCTGAAGCCCAAGATGGGTGGGGGGGGGGGGGGGGGGAGGGGGGAGAGGCGAAAAGCTGTCCCGTTATACCCGGTATAGCCAGTGTTTGCAAAGCCGAGGAGACCCCGAGACGGTGGAGAGGGTGTCCTCACTCTCAGAAAGCTCAGAATCTGCCGCGCCCCGAACATAGGATTCAAGTAGTTGTATATCGTCCCCCGCCCGTCCCGCGCGGCTCTGGAGACAACTCTTAGCGTTTGAAATTGGAAGGGACCTTCAAGCGTATCACACACAGCGCATCACATCACCACCGCGCTGGCGACCGAGGGGGGCCCCCCCAGGTTTATGTCCTCGCCGTGCCGCACTGCCCCTATAGATAAGCCGTCCAGTGGCACCAGATCCCCGACAGATTGGAGTTCCGTGGGCCGGGGCCCGTCTTAATCCCCTAGCCGTCCCCCACACCCTCCCTCTGGGGTCCTGACTTGTTTCCTTGTGTCTTCACAGCGGCGCTGTTGTTTATGGACCTCTGGGCGGGGACTGAGCCCACTGTCTTGCCCCCCGCCCGCCGCCCAGGCCATGCCGCCCCATCTGCGCGCGGAGCCGCTGCCGCCGGGCCTCCGCGGCTGAGCCGAGAGCCGAGAGCCGCGGGAGCAGGAGACGCCGGCGGCAGAGCGGGAACGGGAGCGGCGGCGGCGGGCAGCGCGCAGGACCCAGTACTATGGCCATGTACTGCTATGCCCTCAACAGCCTGGTGATCATGAATAGCGCCAACCAGGTGAAAAGCGGCGGCGGCCCCCGGTCCAGCAGCAACGAGACGCCCCCGCCGCCAGGGAGGGCCGTGTTGAGCCCCGGCAGCGTTTTCAGCCCCGGGAGTGGCTCCTCTTTCCTCTTCCCCCCAGCTGAGTCGTTGTCACCGGAGGACCCCGGGAGCCCCCCGGGCTGGCGGAGTGGCCGGCGCAGGCTGAATAGCAGCAGCGGCAGCGGCAGCAGCGTGGGTAGCCCGAGCTGGGCCGGTCGTCTAAGAGGGGAAGGGCAGCAGATGGTGACCGCCGGTACCCTCTCCCCTCCTGGGCCGGAGGAGGCCAAGAGGAAGCTTCGAATCCTGCAGCGTGAGCTGCAGAACGTGCAGGTGAACCAGAAAGTGGGCATGTTCGAGGCGCACATCCAGGCACAAAGCTCTGCCACGCAGCCGCCCCGCAGCCCGCGTCTGGGCAGGGCTCGTTCGCCCTCCCCGTGCCCCTTGCGCAGTGTCAGTCAGCCCCCAGGAAGGGTCCTGGTTCAGAGCGAGGAGCGGAGGACCAAGTCCTGGGGGGAACAATGTCCGGAGACTTCCGAGGTCGAATCCGGGAGAAGAGGAGGCTCGCCCAGCGTCTGCCTCTCCAAGGACAAGGAGGGAGTAGTGGCACCTTTTCTCCGCCCTGCGGCCCCGTCAGGATCAGGGGCTCAGGGTCCCAGGGCTTCGGAGAGAATGGAGAAGGCGCTCCCTGCCGGACCCCACTGTGGCTCACCCACCGCTATGGAAGTTGACAAGAGGGGGTCTCCTCCGTTGGGAACTCAGAACTCCCAGGCTCCCTCGTTGGGACTGGTCAGAGTGAACTTAACCGTGGACACAGCAGTGGCAGCCCGAGCCACATCCACCGTTCCACACCATCCACACGACCCTGCCCTAATTGAGCCGTCTGAGAAGGCTCGTGAACTTGGGGGTGCGCACCCCCTGGAGGCCCTGGCCAAGAGTCAGGGGCAGTTTCTTGGCAGTGAGACAAGCCCGGCCCCAGAGAGGGGCGGACCCCGCAGCGGAGAGCCCCCTGGGAAGGTGGGGAGAGGAACTCTGTCCGATGGCATGCCGAGCTCCCGGGCGCCTGGGGCTGACGGAAGGCCAGAGGAGAGGACTGGGAACGCACAGAGTCCGGCGGAGCTCCCTGAGGCTCCGACCTGGTTCAGGCAGGGTTCCAGAGGCTCTGCCGGGACACAAAGTGGGGCCCTAGTGGTCAGGGAGGCACCGCCGGCCTCTAACAGAGTGGATGAAGGGTCCGCGACGCTGGGCTTGCTTGGGGGCAGCAGCTCAGAGCAACCAGGGACCCCGGAGGTGGAGGCGGGAGTTCCGTCTGGTGGAATGTTGGAGCCTTTGCCCTGCTGGGAAGCTGCAAAAGAACTGAAAGAACCCCAGTACTTTCCTGGGGACAGGGTGGGCGTGCCGCCTGGGACCTCCAGGGTTTGGCTGAGCCCCATGGAAGAAGCCTGTCTGGCCTGGACGTGTGGCACAGCGGTGCAATCCAAGGGGACTTGGGGAGGCCAGCCACAGGGCAGAGACGCCCACCTCAGCCCAGAGCGGCTCTCCCCAGCACAGAAGGACAAGCCTTCCCTGGGAGAGGCCTGTGGCCGAAACAGCATCCCTGCCGTCATCATCACAGACATGGGTACAGACACGGATGCCCAGGAGGACAGGGCCTTGGAGGAGGCGCAGGGAAGCCCTCGGGGCAGCCTGCCGCTGAGGAAACTCTCCTCTTCATCTGCCTCCTCCACTGGCTTCTCCTCCTCCTATGAGGACTCGGAGGAGGACATCTCCAGTGACCCTGAGCGCTGCCTGGACCCCAACTCTGCTTTCCTGCATACCCTGGACCAGCAGAAGCCCAGAGTGGTATGTCTTGCCTTGAGATTTTTCTAGAACTTGTGCTGCTTTCATGCCCGTGTGTCCCTTTTTCTTACTTTCTACTGAGTCGGGAAGACCCTGACCAGGGCCCTGGGGCAGTCACAACGTGTAATTCTCTCCAGGTGTTCCTGGGAGGCACCTAGGCCCTGGCCCTGCGCTTTGTAGCTTGGACAGCAAATTGGAGTCACTTCTGTTACTGTTTCCATGTACATCTTAAAAGACATTTTTAAAGGTACCTCGGGTAGGTCACCACTCACTTCTTGGGAAGATCGTGTTCATGAGTGTTACCAAAGGCTTCCTGATTAATCTCCAGAGATAGAGAACAGAGCTGTAGCTTTTGTCTGATCAGGTGAAACCCTTTAATTCTGTGATTCATTTAGGCAGAGGGGAAACTGACAAGGATGTCAGCAAATTAATTCAGCCTGTACTAATAGGCCAGGAAAATGAGTGATGTGATTCTGTGACAGGTCCCTGAAACCTGTAGATAATGGCTGTGTCTGTTGGGTGAAAAACCACCTCACCTCAGTCAATTGTCAGGATATTGCAATATTTGTGGGGCCAACAGATGTAAGAAAGAGTTTGCTGTATGATTTAAAATGAAAAGCATGGTTTGAGGTAAGGAGACGGTTTCTTTAATGACAGAATATTACAATAGGTTGAATTGCCTGAGATAAACACCTGGGTGATACCCTTAGCGTATATACCTCTTCATGGACATACTTATTGTCTGGTACAGGTACATTTCAAGTACATTTCCAAGTGCATCTGTTGTGATTCAGCACACTGACATGTTGTTCTGGCTATGGCAGCAGACAGGGGTTTATTTCTGTACACGGTTTATCTCACTGCTAGGCTGTTTTAGCTCTTAGGAGGATCAGAGCATCGGACGGAAGACATAAGAGTTGAAGCTATCGCTTCTGAAAAGGTCTGGACTTTCTCTAAGCTTTTCCAGAGTCTGGGGAATTTCCTAGTTTGGTGTGTGAGGGGGTTCTTGTGCTACCTTGGGGGAAAGTCTGCATTTTTATTGTAGTAGGTAGTCTTCCGACTTAATCTTGAGTATCACGTACTATTCACTCAATGTGTTAAGCCACAGCAGCTGAGAACTTTATAGTTCTACACTACATTCTTCTCTAAGGTATTTTGGACTCCAAAGCATATTTGTATCACACTCCCACTTCAGAAATCACAGTCTGAATCTCAGAAGACCAAGTGTTTCTTTTCATAAGACTCTGCTTTCTGCTGATGGTGGGGAGGCAAATGTATATGCAAAATGTGGTCCCCATCACCCTGGCATTTTGTGGCCAGCACAAGGCACCTGACATGGACACATCTGGTCCACCTGGAAGGGGATGGTGGTAACGGGAAGGTGGAATATGCTTCTCACTGAAGGTATGGCCCAGATTTCTCTGCCCGCTTATCCACAATTAAAGGCCCATGAGACGGTCCTCTGTTCCTCTCCTCCCTTTGGCTTTTTAAACCCTGGAGCACAGCTGGCACAGCCAAGTTTTTTTTCACTTGTTCTCCAACTTTCCATTTGCCCTTTCTAGTGGTGGATTAGCAGCTCCTATTGGCTGGCTTTCAAAGTATTTTGTGTGTCCTGATGTTTGAAAAGGGCTCTTGTCTGGAAGTAAGTTAAAGGGGAGATAAATAATGACAGGTGATAATTTTTTTTTTTTCATTTGCCAGAAGGATGCCAGCTGAGAAACCAGAGGGTTGAGTGGTATCAAGTTAGCAAACAGGTCCAGAGGTGGAAATGAGGCCTGACGGCTGTCCAGCTTACCTCCCTCCTTTAAATAAGGTTTCAGACACCCACAGAATAGGGCCAGGGAAAAAAAATCCCCCGACAGCCTCGTTTTCTGAATCACATGAGGCCAAGGGCGAGTGGGGAGAGGGGTGGAGGGAGGGAAGGGTGGGTAGCCAACTGGAAATTATGGGATCCTAGGGACTTTTGAGTTTTTGGTTGAGTGATAAACTCAGTTTTCTTTTTTTGTACAGATTGTTATGGTGGAGCCTTATCAGTGACACCGCAACATCTGTTCTTTGGGTCAAAAATCACTTGATTACCTGAGATGGATATTTTGTCTGCAGAAGGCCAGACAACTTGATTGACTGGGCCTTTCGGCTGGGCTGTTCAATGTTTGACAGATAAAACCCGAGCTGGCGCTGTTTGAGGTTCGGTCAACACTCAGTCCCCTTCTCTGGGCTGTGCTGCTTCTGTCTACACTGCAGCCCTGCACTCAGGGGCATACACATGCCCACGCACACTCCCAACACCCCACTGGGACGCACAGGTTGGAAACCTGAGTGTTCAGCCTGGCGGTCACACAACCAACCCCTGACCCTTAGACCCATGCTGAGAACATTTTTGTGTGTGTGCCACCCTGTCTTTCCACAGAGTTAAACCTTCTCGTGCTCTTGCGGAGGGGTGACTCTGTGTGACGCTGTGTGTGAGGGGTGACTGTGTGTGACGTGTGTGCCGGTGGAGGTGACGGCCCTGCAAAGCCTGAAGCCTGGCTGCCAGGTTAGCTCTCCTGCTCTCTGGCCTCTCTGCCTGCTCCCTGCCTGTGAGAAGCCCCAGCTTTCGGTGCAGGGGGATTCGAAGACGTCCTTGTACTTAAAAACAAAGTGAAAAGTCGTTTGGAAACACACTCTGAAACTCCTTTAGCCATTTAGATGATGCAAATGAGCAGAGGCCTTTTCACTGAACGGGTGTGTGGTGAGAACCTTCTCTGCTCATTTGCTTCCCTGGGTAGGAGCTGTAAAGACACCCTCAGAAACATGCAAAGTGCTTGAGGCCTTTCCTGGGCTTCAGGCTTCAGAGGAGCCTGACAGATATGCTTGTCTCGGAAATAGAATGTTCCAAATTTTTGCACCTGTGTGTCTGTTTATAAAGGATCAGACGCTTGAAATTTGCTCAGAAGTAGTTGTTGTACGTGCCTTGCGTTCAATGGCTTAAATTCAGGCATGTTCACATTTACTCTTTTCTGAGATCTGAACAGAAATGAATTGCCCTGAGGAAGAATGGTGTTCTCGCTTGTTCTTTAAGGCAACTAGAAATTAATCAACAGTTCTTGACTTCCTTCTGTTAATCCATTTAAAAGTAAGTGGGCCATTGAAATGCCAGGTTTAAAGCACTAAGTTAAGAAAAGCATGCTTTTTACTTAAAAAAATAGGTTTTTATTGATTTATTCCAAAATCGTGCTAACAGTCATGTGTACGATAACGAAAACAAAATGTTGGTCTGATTATCTGGGAGGCATATAAAGAAGTATAATACAAAATCTTTGCCTTCTTGGGGGTTACTACTTTTTCAGGGCCTTTGAAATTTTGTTTCCTTTACTTTATTCGTGTTAACTAGTTTTGTTGTCTTTTTTTTCAGGTTCAAAAAGCAAACTAATATATGGTAAAAAAAAATTTGAACATTTTAAAACGGTTTTATGTGGTTTTTAAAAGTGTGAAATTTTTCCAATTAAAATTTAGAAGTCTTAGAGGGATCTTTGGGGGGAAACGAATCTAGTGGTAAGTTCTTTTAAGTGGAAAATTCTGGAAGAGAATATTGAAGGCCCAGATTTATGGGGTAAAGAGTTCAGGTTGCATATGTTGTTTTCCTAAGATGGGGCACCCTTCCACCTCAGGTGTATGGCGAGGGTCTTTCTGGAAAGGGCTTAGGACCTTTCAGATCTGAGAGAACCCCAAGTCATTTATGTGAGGTTCTGACTGTTACCCTGATCTGTTTAGGGAGGAGACCAAGACTCAGAGAGGCAAAGGGACCTAAAGACTGCAGCTCTGGCTCAGATTCCCATTTTAAAATATGCACCCTGCTTGAGAATGATCTCACGGGGACCTATAGAGTTGTAACTCTGCGTGACTATGTAATTCTAGAGATTGGATTCAAAACCTGCTGTATATGAAATAGGTATCAGAGTGTTTGGAAAAGTGACAAGATTTCTGTGGTGTGGACCTCAGGCAGCTGAGTCTGAAACAGGGCACATTTAATTCTGTGCTTTTCTCTCAGACCCATTCATTGATCTGTTTCTCTTACCTGAAAGAATGGTTCTTTATAATTCCACATTGAAAAAGCATCATCAAATAAATCAGTACTATACCCAAGATTCTCGTTAATGATTAGACTGATATTAGAGGCTTGTGCTGGTAGGATGCCAGCATGCTAACCTGAAAAGTGAAAAATACATTCTGTTATCTGAGGGCTTTGGCCTCCTCAGATATTTAAGTTTGGAAATTGAGGCTTTGCCAGTACAGAGCCAAAACATCACTTCAAAGAATTTGTTTTATCAAAGATGAAAGTATAATTCATCCAGCTTAAAATCCTTCAAGTAAAGGTGAGACAGAGGAAAACAGAGATGGGTATTTAGGCATCACAAAAACACATCTCAAGATTTACCAGGCTTTTAGGTTTAACAACAACAACAAAAAAAAAACCAACATTAGACTGGACAGTTTCTGCTTTTAGAGAAATGTATTTCAGGTGTTACATAAAGCATTTTCAGAACTTTTGTTTTTAGCGCTGAGTTGCTACCGAGTCCCTTTTCTGATTTTTGTTGGCACATACCAGGTAAATGTAGTTACAGATTAGATTAGTCCTCTGTAGTTTATTTATATTTCTAGGAGCATTGATAACATTGTTTAGGCTTGTGAGGTTTCAATTTAGTTATCTAAAGGTAGAATTTAAAGCAGTTAATGGAAATAATTTTATGTCCTGGTTGAACAAGCTTTGTAGACTTCAGGTAATCAGAGATTCAGGATTAACTCACGAACTCTTCTGTATTGTGTTGTGGGCACGCCCTCAGCATGGAAGGGCCTATAGATTTCTTTTTTTAATCTTTATTGAATTTGTTACAATATTGCTTCTGTTTTAGGTTTTGTTTTTTTTTGGCTGGAAGCCTTGTGGGATCTTAGCTCTTGGGCTAGGGATGGAACCCGCATCCCCTGGATTGGGAGGCAAAGTCTTCACCATGGGACTGTTAGGGAACTCCCGTCTATGGGTTTTGTTAAGAGGCATGGGACTGTTAGGGAACTCCCGTCTATGGGTTTTGTTAAGAGACGAAATACTGGCATTGTAGGTTATGTATGTCATGCCCTCCAGTCCATGACAAATGTGTCTTGCAATTATTTTTTTCCTGACTAGGTGGAATTGACATTGTGAATGATTTATTTTTCATGTATCAGGGAGCTCATTGTTTACAAAATCACAGCAAACCCAACTGTGAACTTGTTGGTAACGTGAAAAGCCATTTAGAGTGCCAGTGGCCATTGTCTCGTTGGAATATTTGGGGTTTTGTAAGTCCAGTTCTCCTGAGTGCCGTTCTGTGGTTGCGTACTGTTAACTTAGTTAACTAAGGGTTGTGGCACTATAGGTGACCTAACAACATAGGAACACTCAGCTTTATAGCATTCCCTCAGACCAGTGGGTCCAGTCTGCTTGACTGTGGAGGCCACCTGGGGGGCTGGAAGAATCTGCCAACCTGGTCCTATGACCCTGTAGTCAAACTCAGCTTGCTGTAGTTGTGCCCTCACCTCTCTCACTATGGCCCCTCCAGATACCTGGGCATTCATTTTTCCAGAGGTGAATTATTATTTAAAGACACTTCAGGTCTCCTGGGCTAAGAGACAATATAGATATAAATATGATCTCATTAGGAAGGTAGGGCTCTGTTCTTAGAATTTAAAAAAATAACAAAATTTTTTCTATGACCTGCATAATTATCATAATATAAATCTGAGTCTGGGAGAGGCTTTAGAGCTCCTTGCCTCCAATATCCACGTTTTACAGATGAGGAAAGTGAGGCCAGAGAGTATTCAATATAGTCATGTTTTACATTTTTTTTTTCACTTATAAAACTTCATTAGTGGATAAACTCCTTACTCCCCTGGGAAAATCCACCTTGGCTTTCAACATAGGACATGCTTTTGAAATGTGGGTTAATGGAATGGATGAATGCATGAGTAACAGGCAGTAGCTCTGCTGCATTGTCTACCTGTAGAAGAACTGTGGAGTTATCTGCAAGAGGAGGGACAAAGAAAGGGGGGAAAGAACAATGAAGACAAGCTCGTTGCTCATTCCCGAGACCTTTCTGCCACAGGAGTAGGGGTGTCTGACTGAGGTTTCCGAGAACTGGGTGAAATCCAAGGCCGCACGTGCCTGCAAACCCTCTGAAAAATGGGGAGCGGAGGCATGACCTTGCAGAGTAGGGGATGAGAGTTCAGGGGGGCCGTGTTTTAAAGTGCCTTAGATGGTTCCCAGAATGTAGTAGAGGCTCAGTTAACGTTAGTGGAGGTGGAGTTAGGAGACACCTTGAGTAGTAATGTCTGGAAAATCCACTGGGCCTCTTGGAAGAAATGCTTGGTAGCAGCTTAAGATTTTGTTTAGGTACTACATTACAATCCTAGAAAATGATTGTGCCTCACCCAGTAAGGCTAGAATGAAATCGATTTCTCAAAACCCGGTGTTTACAGTCTACTTGTGAATTCACCAGGCTTCCCTGGTGGCTCAGACAGTAAAGTGTCTGCCTGCAATGCAGGAGACCTGGGTTCAATCCCTGGGTTGGGAAGATCCCCTGGAGAAGGAAATGGCAACCCACTCCAGTACTCTTGCCTGGAAAATTCCATGGACAGAGGAGCCTGGTAGGCTACAGTCCATGGGATGGCAAAGAGTCGGACACAACTGAGCGACTCACTCTCTCTGTGTGAATTCACAGGCGACTGTGGGACCACAGCAGCTTCTTCAAGTGCAGTTCATACAACAGCGAGAAGGCTGGTCTTACCTTCTCTCTGTCTCCTAGTGTAGTTTCCTTTGATTCAGTGATGGGATTGGGGATCAAAGATCAGCACCAGCCTCAGGGAACAAGATCTCCCGGAGTGTCTGAGCAGGGAAGACCACTCTGATGATTCTCATGGGAAGGCAGGGCCCTCCAGGCTTTCTCTGGTGAGGAATGACATATGATCATCATTCCACTGGTAAGCCAACACGCAGGCTTTTGACTAACTTGTCTGGAGTGTTTCTAAAACAGTTTCATTAAGAATTCACTCTTAGAGATCTGATCTTTCCCCTCTGTTGAGTTTTACTTGGGCATTTTACTGACTTGATATTACTTAATGGAAACCCATTCAACAAAAGATATCTCTTCAGGCCACTGGTCAGTACTACATGTTTAATTTGCTGAAAATTTTACTTCTGTTTTGCTCCAAACCGGCTGTTAAGTTTTATAAGTAACCAAAAAGAAGGAGGTACTGACAGTAAGCAAGCAGAATGAACCTTTGCAGTTCATATTTATGTAGGATTTAAAGAGGCGGGGGTGGAACATGGAGGGGGAGGATACATTTTTATTTTCCCATTGTAGAATAAGTAGAAAAAAAACTCCTCATTTGATCTGGTGGTGACAAATATTGGACTGAAGAGATCCCACCCTCTTGAAGGTCACTATTATTCTGTTAGTCTAGCTTTTTACCTTTGTGGTAAAATTCTGGGTGGAAAGGGAAAATAAAATGATGCAGCATCTCAAACAGAGGCATTGAGATCATTTCCATTGACCTGGTGACTAAGATTAGGGTTTGCCTAACCCAGAGATGGGGCTTCCCTGGTGGCTCAGTGGAAAAGAATCCGCCTGCCAATGCAGGAGACACAGGTTCCATCCCTGGATCAGGAAGATCCCCTGGAGAAGGAAATGGCAACTCACCCTAGTATTCTTGACTGGGAAATCCCATGGGCACAGGTGCCTGGTGGCTACAGTCCATGGTGTCACAAAAGAGGCAGACACGACTTAGCAACGAAACAACAACAACCCAGAGATGATGTAAGTATTATGATGCAGGGTAAGCCCTTTCCTTGGCCAAGCAGAACCTGGTCTATTTGCTCACGTTTATAAAACTGATCTTAATGCGTCCAGAAGGCAGGAACGAGGTACTTTTGCTTTGGGCTTTTGGAACTGTGACAGCAGTTTTCTTTCCTGACCCGTCTCAATGGGTCCTCTGCTTCCTACTCCCCCCACCATCCATTTAATCAGGATGAATAAACTGATTGTACTGTTTCCCAAGAAGAAGCTGTAATACATTTTATATTAACAGCACTTAATATTTTCATTCACTATGGGGAGTCTTTAGAGTGCCTCAGAATGGAGGGATTTGGTTCCCCGGTGACCAGCCATCCACCAGCTCACCCCACAATCTCTCTTGGTATGCTGTGAGTTTGTGGGACCCCGGCAGTTACTGGGGAGGTCCCTGCACCCCCAGGCGGTTCCCAGCGAGTGTTTTTCCAGTTTCACTGACATTCTTTCCAGGCTCAGCTCAATTTGTTTTCTTCTTCTCTATGGCAATTGATGGCTGAGTCGTAAAATGTATAATTCAGCAGGGTCTCGTGTTAAGCGCTTCTTCCTTAGTTGTGTAGGAGCTGGTGTTTGGCTAGTCCTCTGCTATGCACGGGTGTGTAAGGTTTTCTTTTTGCAAGTTGGCTATCTAAAGAGTAGGTTTAAGAAAATACACCTCATAACTATGGGGAAAGGATACCGGCTCGGGTACAGAGAGGAACTCAGGGAGTATCACTTCTGTAATCCTTATCTAACCTGAATCTATTAGCAGGAAACTGAAAAGGCCTGTGTATGACAATGAGATAAACAGTTTAATCTGTTAACAATGTCAAGTGGAAAATCCAACCGCAGCCAGTAGCTTAAGAAATGGCTCTTAAGAAATGGCTAGGAGGTTTTGTTGGGACAGCAGATCCTGAGACCTGGGTTGCTGAGCCAAGCATAGGAAAATGGGTCGCTGTGTGTTCAAGCTGGGAGGTTGGGAAGACACTGGTTTGAGAGACTTCTGGAAAATCCTTACAGATAGAAAAATGTGCTGACGTATGGGACGTTTTGAATGCGTTATAACTGGATATTTTAGTCTGCATGAGACCATCGAAATCTTTTCCTCCTCTTCACCATTGTCATCATCTTTGTCACAGCATTAAGTAGTCATTAGTATTCAGCATTTAGCTAATTCCAGTAATTTAGGACACACAAGACGTTCTCTGAGAAGGTCTTACTCCAGGAGTGGAGTGTGCTGGAAAGACTAGGACTCTCAGATTCGGTCCTTGGTTTCTTTGGGTTTTGGTGACGTCATTTGTAAAATGGGTGTATCGATCATCTTCTGATCTCGTGTGGTCTTTTGCGAGTCTCAAATGACATTGTGTTTGTAGAGTCATTTTGAGAGTATATGCTTTCCTGTCTAAGTTTTTTTTGTTATGAATACTATGATGTTGCTTTTTTCCCCCCAAGTTTTCTCTTTATTTCTCCAGTACTCATTTGTTTATTTCTGTCACGCATACCCTTCCGTATACTTGTTTTTTTTTAATAAACAATGATCTATATTATTTTTTAAAGTTGACATATAGTTACCTTATGGTATCATATTACTTTCAGGTGTACAAATATGATGTTTTTATAAGTCTTTCCAAAAGTGGATGGATGAGGGCAAGCACTGTACCAATGCAAGATACGCCCACATCTGTGTTGCCAGAGGAGAAATTGCTAAGAAGTATGTCAGAGACAACCTTTATGTCCATAGCAGAGCCAGTTCTGACGTGGGCATGACAGTGGGGCTGGGAAGCAGGGATGAGCAGACACTCGAAATTGCATCCTAGTTCGACTCCAGCTGCTCAGTAGCGCACCTCTTCCTGCCTGAGTGACCATCGCAGCCAGAGCACTTTATGCTTCTGTGGTTTGCTAACCCTGCGAATGCGATGGACACGAGGAACGGCTGGCGGGAGTGAGGAGCGGGTGCAGAGCAGGGGTCTGATGTACCTCGAGCAGGGCTGTCAGCTCCTGAATAATTGAGACCAGACCACAACTCCATCTGGAGTCCAGGGATGCTTAATGGGGGCATTGATTTTTCCAGTACCATGTGGTGGTTTTCTCTTGTGTCTTAGGAAGTGAAAGAGAAGATTTCAGCAAAATCTTGAGTCTTTAAAGCAGACATTTCATTTGGCAGTTAGATGCTGGGCACTTCTGAAGTATGGCTGGGCCCTGGCTAGATCCCAAAACCCGTGCCCAGAGCTGGACCTCCTTTCCGGTGACTGCCCATGTTGAGAGGCGGAGGTGGCACCCCCGTGGCTGCCCAAACAACAGGCATTGGTCTACCATCTCTGTCTGCAGTTACCTCTGCTGAGGAGAATGGCTTAATTGATGCGATCCCTGTCCTTGGGGATGTGCCCTCTAGGGCAAAGTGGATGCCAACAGACATACTTGAGATTTGCGAAATGCAAGAACAAGTTGTCTAACTATTAAACAAGCACAGTCATTAAATATGAGTTAATAAATAATGAATTGGTGTTGGCATGGAAAATGCAGGAAGCTTCAGTGCGTGTCGTGGAACAAGGAATAGAGGAATCTGGGCAGCAGCCACTGAAGATAGTCAAGGCCTTGAAGGGTTTGCTATCTCTGTTAGAAGTGGTCAAGAAAAGACACTATTCTGGATCCAAAGGCTCTTGGAGGTTGGAGAGGATGGGGACACCCACCTTAATGCAATGCTTAAATGACTGTGCTGTAAATATGCTCTTGTGAGGCTAAGATGGGGTCTTGGGGGACCCCTCCATCCTCACCCCAGTCGACCAGAGGCACATGGTCAGGAAAACTTGGGAGGGGCTTCTACTTAGTATCTGTCCTGTGCTTAGTTGCTCAGTTGTGTCTGACTTTTTGCGATCCCATGCCCTGTAGCCCGCCAGGCTTCTCTGTCCATGGGGATTCTCCAGGCAAGAATACTGGAGTGAGTTGCCATGCCCGTCTCCAGGGATCTTCCCAATCCAGGGATCGAACCCATATCTCCTGGATTACAGGCAGATTCTTTACTGTTTGAACTACTAGAGAAGCTTGAGTCTGAATCTTTGGAAGAGTTCTGGGGAGGCTGGCTGGGCTAGGGGCTGTGTAGACCCTTCCAGGGAGATAGCCCTGGTGTGGAGTCAGGACAGTCCTGGGTTTGAGTCTAAGCTCTGCCACCTCCTGACTGTGTGACCCTAGAGAAATGTCTTACTTTTCTGTTCCTCGGTTTCAACATCTGTGCAGTGGGGCTGATAATACCAGCCTTAAGATGGTGAGCCTTAAATGAGGCCATGTGTGAAGTGCCTGGCGCCGTGTCTGGATGTATGAAATGCTCAACAGACAGCAAGGTGGGAGGACTTAGAGGTAGCCCCGCTGTCGTTCCTGAGCATATTAAGCTGAACTTGCAATGTCCACCATTCTCTTCGCTTAGGTGAAAGTGCTGAGGGCACCCAAGGGAATATTGCCTACTGGTGCCCTTCTTCCCCTAGAAGAAAAAGTGGGGACTGAGGTCTTTTGGATGCTGAGGTTAGTGGGAGGTGTAGGGAAGTTAGGGGGGGTCTGCTGGAGAAGAGGACTCCGGCCAGCCACAGGTGAAGTCACACCCTCACTCTGTCCCAGAGAAGAACTTCACCTCTCTGAGCCTCGGTTTCTTCATCTGCCAAGTGAGGATGACCACCCTTCCTCGTGGGCTCTGGAGCTGATGAGCTGAGATTGTGTGTCTCAAGGTCTTGACACAGAACAGGCAGGGATAGAGGCAGCCTGTCTCTGGCCCCTCGTCCCCAACCAGGACCCTAACTTGCCTTCGTGGAGTGGCCCCTGGCCGTCTCACCCCAAAGTGCCGTTAACTGTGAAGGATGGTGACAGAATGGGTGGCAGGATTTATTTTTCCAAGAAGGTTTCTCCGTTGTAGGAGAGGCCTCACTTTGTCACCAGGGCTCAGAGCTTCAAGAGTAGAAAACAATCCATTAGATCCAGCTGCTGGGCAAGAGGTGTCAGGTTACTCACCTGGGACCTGCCTCTAGTCCTTCTGTTTGGGAGGTGGAAACTGACAGGTCCCCCAGGCAGGAGGCCCAGCCTTCTAGGGGTGAGGAACCCTCCATCTCTTCTCTCCCCTCCCCTCGCTCCTCTGCTTTCTTGCTGCATTTTTTAGAGTCACCATCATGCATAAGAGAGAGGATGGAGTGAGTGTGTGTGTGTGTGTGTGTGTGTGTGTGTGTAAGAAACACCACCACTTTGTCTAGCTGTGGCTCTTCCCACCAGGGAGGTCTTTGAACTTGTATGTGGTTTGATTGGCCTTCATTGCTTCCCTGTACTGTGTCTGCTGGTGGGCTGGGCACACGCTTATTAAGACAGGATCTTAGGGTTTCCCTGCCAGTCCAGTAATGAAGACTCCACCTTTCAATGCGGGGGTGAAGGTTCAACCGGTGCGGGGGGCGGGGGGAGGGGAGGAGCTAAGATGCCTCACAGCCAAAAAACCGAAACATAAAATAGAAACAGTATTGTAACACTTTCGATAAAGACTTAAAAAAAAAGAGAGAAGAAGAAGACAGGATCTTTCTTAGGTGGCTCAGCGGGTAAAGAATCTGCAATTCAGTGGACCCAGGTTCCATCCCCGGGTTGGGAAGATCCCCTGGAGGAGGAAATGGCAACCTACTCCAATATTCTTACCTGGAGAATCCCATGGACAGAGGCCACAGTCCATGGTGTCGCAGAGTTGGACATAACTGAGAGACTAACACTTGCACTTTTTTCACTTTTTCTTAGATTTAAGAGATGCTTTCTTCCACTGCAGACCCAACTGAGGCCTTGAGGCCCAGGCTGGGTCTCTGCAGCCCGCTTTGCACACCCCAAAGGAAAGAAAGCACAGGAGAGCTTGTCCAGCATTTCCCAGCCCCACAGCTGCTTTTTGCCATTGTCCTGGCTCAACAGACCTGTTGAGCTGCTCTTGGGGCCGGGAGGGTGGGGGATGGTGTGGTGGGAGAGCACAGTCAGGTGGCCGGGCTGAGCTGGACCGCCCGGGGCACACCAGCACACTTCGGCGTTGCAGGAGGGCCTGTAGGAGCCTATGTAGACTCTCCCAGGAATTGGGGCTGCGTGGCCACAGGTGGGTCCCCTTCCCCAACCCACAGAGCAGCACAGACTGTCTGGGCCACACATCACCACCGTCTTGGGCACCCTGCCTGCCAAACACGGGCCTCTCCTCTGGTGTACTGCCAATGTGGAAATCCCCCTTTCCTTCTTGACTATAATACGCGGTGACAGCTTATGCTGTGATTCCTTGGGGTTCGCATCTTTCCTGCCTGCCTCTGGTCCTCACTCACCTTCCCATTCCCAAGTCGGCCACTCGATGTCCGAGCAGAGTTTCTAGACCCTGAACTGTTGAGTCCTTCCCATGATGTTACTGGACCACATACCCTTTCGGAGAGATGGGTCTCAGGGCTGGCCTGTGATAACATCCCCCTGAGCCCCAGTCTCCTGCTCTTCGCACGACGGAGGGGCTAACGTCTGGGAGGAATGAAACCACGAAAAGAACTTGTTAGCATGTGGCAGCCTTGACCTCAGAGGCAGTCTGGATGGTGAGTGTGCTGGACAGTAGCTCCCTTATTGCTCCGACCTGGAAATATACACAGGATGGTAATTAGTTTCCATCCCAGGCTAAGGCCATATGGAGCAGTGTCTGAGACGCTGTTTGCCTTGCGGTATCACACTATACATTAAGCATCAGCCCACTCCCTCCAGGGAACCGCCTCCCGCCTCACTGCGGGCTGTTGGTTCATGCCGAGAAACTGAACCAACTCTTGCAGGTCAGAGGTTCTTCCTGGCATTCTTTCTTTGGCATTCTGGACTGGCCTAGATTTTCTGGTCTGTCACCATTGGCCTCAAATACCACATCCCCAGAGGAAGGCAGTGAGTCTCACCAGGAGATGCAGAGGAAGGGAGCTGGCCCTAAAGGTCAGCGTGGGTTAGCCTGGTGGGAAGTGCCCTGAATGTCCCAGGTGGCACATTGCTGGGGATTATTAGTCTGGGGCTTCTGACTGTGGCTTGCAGACATATGACATGTGACCTTGGAAAGAAGATTTCAAGAACTTCAGAAAATAGTTCAGTATGACTCCATGACCAGGTATTGTAAAAGGGAATATAAGGTCTCTGGTGGCTCAGTGGTAAAGAAAGTCTGCCTGCCAGTGCAGGAGAGACTGGTTCCATCCTGGTCCAAGAAGATCCCACGTGCTGCGGCGCAATTAAGCCTGTGTACCACAACTATTGAGTCTGTGCCTGTGAGCCTGGGAACCACAGCAACTGAAACCCCCACGCCCTAGAGCCGGTGCTCTGCAACAAGAGAAGCCACTGCAATGTGAAGCCCACGTACGGCAACTCGAGAGCAGCCCCTGCTCTCCCAACTAGAGAAAAGTCCACACCCTGATGAAGACCCAGCACAGACCAAAATAATTAATGAATAAATAAAATTCTAAAAACAAAAGACTGTAAGTCCCGAATAGAAGTTTTACAAAGTTAACTGCATGAAGGATAGGATAGCGGAGACCTGGCTCAGAAATTTTTCTTTTGATATTCACTGGGAGTTAAAATGTTAACAAACATTCAGCACGCACTAGTTGGTGGCACGTCTGTTACAAATGCAGTCTTAGGCTACACAGTACCGATGAAGTAACAGCAGCTGTGATTTCTGAAGTATATGTTATGTACCAGGCATGTTCCATAAGTTACTTTAATTTCTCCAAGGCATCTGTTAGTTTCCCCCTTTTATAATGAGCAGACTGGGGATCAGGCAGATGAGGTTGCCAGTTCCAAGGGCACAGCTGGTCAGTGGCAGGGCTGGGATTTGAACCTATCAATGTCTCCCAGGTCCGTGCTCCTTCCTTTGTATGTTACCTGGAAAAGAGACGAAGCGGGTGGAGCTCCATGCAGAGGGCTGCTGAGCTTAGTTCCAGGCCTCGTGCTTTTGGAAGATGAGGACTAACTGTGCTGAATGCAGAGGAAAATGGGTTTCCCCTGTGGCTTAGTGGTAAAGAATCAGCCTGCAATACAGGAGATGCAAGTTCGATCCCTGGGTTGGGAAGATCCCCTGGAGAAGGAAATGGCTACCCACTCCAGTATTCTTGCCTGGGAAATCCCATGGACAGAGCATCCCGGTGGGCTATTGTCATGGGGTCGCAAAGTGTTAGACCTAGCTACCAAACATCAAAGCAGAGCAGATGCTGGGCTGATGAGAGGTTTGAACCACAGGTTTGAACCACAGGTGGAGGAAACTAGAGTTGCTTGCTGCTGCTGCTACTGCTGCTAAGTCGCTTCAGTCATGTCCGACTCTGTGCGATCCCATAGATGGAAGCCAACCAGGCTCCCCCATCCCTGGGATTCTCCAGGCAAGAGTACTGGAATGGGTTGCCATTTCCTTCTCCAGTGCATGAAAGTGAAAAGTGAAAGTGAAGTCGCTCGGCCGTGTCTGACTCTTAGTGTCCCCGTGGACTGCAGCCTACCAGGCTCCGCCGCCCATGGGATTTTCCAGGCAAGAGTACTGGAGTGGGGTGCCATTGCCTTCTCCGAGAGTTGCTTGCTGCCTTGGACTTATTCCACCTGGAGGGCAAGAGAGTTGTCTTCACACAGGTGCCTTGGAGTAGCGCTTTAGTCTGTTCAAGATAAGTTTTCTGTTCACAGAGGTGGAACTAAGAGAGTATTCTTTTCCTTCTAATGAATAGGCTTTTGTGCAGAAACAGATGGGTTGATGGAACTGTAGCAGAAGTGAGCTTCTGGAGCCGTCTCTCTGCCCCTGGCCTGAGGGAGGGGAAAAGTGAAGAACTCCTAACCCAAAAGGGCAATAAACAGTGAAAAAGCTGCTCACTGCTCAGCCGGTGAGCCTCTGACCATGGCAGGAGGGGAGGGCATCAGGCCTTGGTTCTTGCAGCCTGGGATCTCTCCTGCCTCCTCCCATAGGAGAGAGAGGGCACTGCTGCCGGAGGGCAGGGGTCCTGCAGGTACAGAGCTCTGATCTCTAGAATCCCGGTTCCCCAGGCCACCCAGCGCGGGTGTCACGGGCCTCTCCATTTCACAGGTTCCTGGATTGATTACACTGTGCAGCCCCAGGCTTTCTGGCCCCTTTCAAACGGCACGGGTAAAAGCCTGTCTGGGGTTTATATTTCAAACATAACATTAGCACCTAAACTTGAAGTGGGTGCATCAGGTTGCATCACCTGCCTACAGACTTCAGCTAAATTAGGAGACACCGGATGAGCAGAGGGAAGAAATTTATTCCAAAGGGGCAGATGGCCAGGAGGCCCCAGCTTCCCACAGATGCTTGTCTCGGGGTTACTGACCTGCAGGAAGGGACCTCTTTGTTGGTAGCCTCAGTGGGCAGAGCTGAGACCACAAGGCGTGAGCTCTGAGCACCTTCTTAGAGAGGAGCAGAGCACTGTTACCAGGGAAGGTGGCTTCTGATGAGCACCGTGTAGGGGCCACGTGGGGCGGTGAACGGCCGCCACGGGGCAAAGGCGTGGGGTGGAGTGAGCGCCGTGCTCTCAGGGGTCCCTTAGCTTGTCAGTTGGAATCCTCACCCTTGGCGTGGCTTCTGAGACGCTGAAGAAACTCTCACTTTTAGGAGGGGACATCTGGGTGGTTTCCATTATTTGGCAATTTAGATAGAGCTGACGTGAACCTTCATGTACAGGTTATTTTTGTGGCCATAAGCTTTCATTTCTCTGCATTGAATGTCCAGGAATGCAGTCACTGGGGCATAGGCTGTTGCCTGTTTATTAAGTTCTTTAAGAAACTGCCAAACTGTTTCCAGCATGCCCTCACCCTTGTGTGTTCCTACCAGCAGTGATCCAGTTTCTCTGCATCCTCGCCAGCACGTGGTGGTGTTGCTATCTTTTTTTCTAGCCACTCTGATAGCCAGGCAGGGCTGTCTCATGGTGGTTTTGTTTTTCCCTAGTGGTGGGCTGCCTTGGTGGCGCAGTGGTAAAGAATCTAGCTGCCAATGCAGGGGACAGGGGTTCGATCCCTGGGTCAGGAAGATCCCCTGGAGAAGGAAATGGCAACCCACTCCAGTATTCTTGCCTAGGAAATCCTGTGGACCGAGGAACCTGGCGAGTTACAGTCCATGGGGTCGCAAAAGAGTCAGACACGACTTAGCGACCAGACAACAAGTGGTGTTGAACATCTTTCCATCTGCTTAGTTGCCATCTGTATATCCTCTTCGCTGAAACGATATGGCTTTGAAAGAAAATTCCACAGAGATGCTGTCAAACAAGAGTCAAAAGCCCTGGGCACTGGTCCCCAACCCTGGTGTGAGCTTCCTCTCTCAGGACTTTGGTGGGGGGCGGGGGGGGGATGCGGGTGGGTGCTTGGTCATCTCTGAGGTCCCTTCCTGCCCCAACCATCTCTTGATTCCAAAAAAAGCATGGTGACCCAGAGCAGCCGCCCCCACGGCGGGACGGCGGTGTGCAGGAGACCCAGGGCGCCCCCACCCACACGCTGCCACCCCCCAGCTCTGGCTCCTCAGGATCCCACCCAAGCTGACTCAGCGGGTGCTGTATTTAGGGAAAGGTGTTATCGGGCCTGGAAATACAAAGAAAAACAAAGGAAGAGCTGCCGAGTGTCTCCATGCCGCCTCCCTGGCCTCCTGTGGGCCTCCTGGAAGGCTGTGGCCCGGCAGCCCCCCTCCCCGAGGCGCTCCTTCCCTCTTCGTCTCTTCAGTGGCGCCTGTACTGGATTTAGTTTTGCACCACGGTCATCCTGAAGGTCCCAGATATGCTTCCTTTTTTATATTAATTAAACAAACAGAGAAAAGTGTGTGTATCATTTAAAACCGGTGAAGACAGTGGCGACCGCAGTCATTTTTCAGGGTGCTCTGAATGGCATCGTCTCACCCTTAGTTGCTTGGAAGTGTTCTTGATGGTTTGTCTTCTGCCTCCTGGGGGTGGGGGTGGTGGCAGGAAGTGGTCCTGAGTGTTGATGGGATTGCTGCCAGTTTGAGGACCCGCAGGGGCGTTTGGGCTCCCCTGGGAGGCAGGGTAGCTGACTGAAGAATGCATTTATTTTTGTGTTTCTGCCTAATGATGTATACAGGACTTCACAGCACATGAAATAAGCATCCTTAATCTTCACGTCAGTGAGTCATAAGAAATGAAAGGACATGGTTGTTTCTCCCTCGGTCTAATGAAGTATAATATTTGCAAAATCTCCTTTGGTGAATGTGCACAAACAATCTATCACAAAGAAGGAATTGTTTTCTGCGTGGCCTTAGAGGAGTTTTGGAAAACGAACAGAGGATTTTTACACGTGTCCCTTGAGCCCAACCCAGGCAGTGAGGATGGTGGATGGTCACAGGCTTTCCACACAGTCACCGTGGCCCGTTAGAATATTCCAGCACATTTCAGCGGGTCATTTGATTGGGCCTGAGATCGAAGACGGAGCTGAATCACATGATGCTTTGGTCCAAAATGTTTTTCTGATTTGGTACTTTTTGAAAACCTAGGTTTATGTCTGGTTTGAACTTGTTCAATAGAGTTAAGAAAGGGGAAAACCCCTCTTGTTACATTCCTGGTTCAAATTAAAATTTTATATCTGCCCTTGGTTTGAGTTTGAATAAATAAAAAGTATTATGGCTATTGGTGAGAAGTTCATTTTGATTCAAGTCACTTCTCCAGATAGCATCACTGTTATAAAACTCATTTCCCATGAACTTGCATTCTTCCAGGATGGTGTGTATGTTGATCTCATTTCTTAAATATTCTGGTTAATGAGAGTTACTATACTTGCAATAGTGCTCTGCAGTGAACTAGAAGTAATAAAATACTTGGCACAAAAACCAGCAGAGGTTTTGCTAAATGCACAGACTTTGTCTTCTTGGGACCAGGTGAAGGGTTTTATCTACTGTTTGCAACTTGCTAACTTTCAGGGAAGAGTGAACTCTTATAAATAACTCTTTATTCATACAGCCCACAATATTTATTGTGTGCTGTCAGCATCCAGGTTGTCCTGGCAGATATGGATCTGTGTATTAGTGAACCTTAGTTCCTATCCTCTAGGAATTTCCAGTTCAATCAAGGATGCAAATGACATACCCAACACCTATTATGCAATAATTTATTTCAGTCCTTCCCCCCCCCCCCACACTCATGACTTGTGTGATCTTAATTCTCTGACCAGGATCAAACCCACAGTCCCTGTAGTGGAGAAACAGAGTCTTAACCACCGGACAGCCAGGGAAGTTCTTAACTACGCTTTTATTATGTGGTCAGCATTGAATGAGGAGTTAATCTGCCTAAAATCACAGTAATAGAAGAGTCAGAATATGAATATGAATTCAGACATTCTTACTCTAGAATAGGTTTTCTCAACTTTGACACTATTGACATTTTGGGGCATCATATATATATTTGTTTGGGGGGCTGTTCTGTGCACTGTAGGGGGTTTAACAGCATCCCTGACCAGTTGCACCTTCCCCAGGTTTAACAATCAAAAATATGTTCAGGCGTTGCCAAATGTCCCCTGAGGGGCAGATCACCTCTGGTTGAGTCACCGCTCTAGACCTTGTCCTAGTAACCATGGCCCCATACTGCCTATCCAGGTAATAGTGTTCAGCACAGTTTCTGTGTGTTTAGAATGATAAGTCCATTTGGAGTCCTGCTGGAAGCAGAGGACAGATGCCACTCCATCTGTGACTGTTGGGAAGAGAAATCTCCGAGGTGGTGCTGTTTGAGTTAAATTTTGGAGGAATTCACTTAGGCAGGAAAGGGGGAAGGATATTTGGAGTAGAAGGACCCCCTTGCACAAAAGCATGAAACATGAGAAAACAAATCTGGCTTAAGGGATGGCAGATAATTCCCTCTGGACCCTTCACTTCCCTCTCTGTTGCAGTTTTCTTATCTTAGCAGCAAGCTTGGTTCACAGCAGCCTTATAATTTTTACTTTCAATCAAAGGTGTTGTATTAGTCAGGATGAGCTAGGTTTTATTGCATAACAAATAGCCCCGAAACCAACAAAGGTGTGTTTCTTGCTCATGCTGCCTACCTGACCTGGGTCAGCTGTGGGCTCTGCTGTTTGTTGTGCTCACCCTGTAACCCAGGCCGGTGGTGCTGCCACTGTCTGGAGCTCCGCTGGGTACCAAGACAGAGCGAATGAGAATGTGGCGAATCCTGTCCTGGCTTGTAAAGCTTCAGCCAAGAAGTAGCACCTGCCACTTGTTTTTATATTCAATTGGCCGAGAAAGGCTCATGCCCTCACCTAACTTTAAGGGGACAGAGGACTCAAGACATACCACGTGCCCAGGAGAAGAACTGGAAATGCTGGAGATAGCACTCACGTCTCCCACAGATGTCAAAGGCCCACCCTAGGATGTGCGAGCATGGACACCTCATCCTGTCCCCGAGGGCCTCCTGCTTGGCTTTCAGTGATGGCCTATCGCCAAAGCCACTGTGAAATAGCCGAGCAAAAAGAGAAAATTAGATAATCAAGAGTCCAAAAAATTTTAATTCTCTGAATAAGTCAGAGAGGTCTTTGTGGGTTAGGACTAAGTCACAGGCTCTCATTTTAGAGTTAGGACGTCGAGGGGTGAGAGTAGGAGAAAGGATTCCGGTAAATACGGCCTGGATGTGGTAGGTTGTTTTATGGAAGTGGGTGTAGGTGTTCAGGACGCACACAGGTAGTTGTCTTCAACATTCAGGATGCTGGCTGTCTCTATCGTAAGTAAGTAGAAGAGCTTTCAAGCCTGAACTAAGTAGAAAGATGGTCTCCTTCGTGGGCTGTTCTGAGATACAAGGAAGAAATGAATGAGAGCAGGAGCCACCAAGAGCATTTAGGATTATTTTAGAAAGTCTCCACCGGTGCCTTATAAATAACCCAGGAGAAATTTTCCTTGTTGGAAACTCACTCAGACCGCGCCTCTGTCCTGGGCCCTGGGGCGAGGAGATAGACACAGAGACGGGCTGCCGTGGATCTAAAATGGGAAAAGACCGGAAATCTGCGGGGAGGATGCAGTCCTTGTCACCCCTAGGCAGAGGGGGCACAGAGGTCTTAGAAAAATAGAAATAAATATAGCAGTTGCTGGCCACTTCCCTCCCCAGTGAAGCGCCCTTTCCAAACCTGGTTTCCCCTCTATTTCCGAGCTATTTCTCACCATGGTGTGTGTAGGGAGCCAGGGCAGGAGGGGTGGAGAGAAATGAGGGGGTTGGGGCGGGGGGCGGGGGGACTCACAGGCATCGACTCACTCACGGGGAGACAGGATTAGTCACAGTCTGGGAACTTGTGGAGGGGGCCTCCAGAGACCAGAAGAGTGGAGAATAGCCAGCTAGGTCCAGAGTCTCTTCACCTCTGGGGTCTTGGTGGAGCATCTCGCTGCATGGCTGTAGGTGTGCACGTGGGGGCCTGTGCCTGAGAGAGGGGTGCCACACCAGGTGTGCAATGGGGGAGCACTCCAGACCAGCCTGTGGTTTGCTGACAGCTGCCTAACCTGGCTGTATTAGCTTCCTCCCTCTGTTGTAGTCAGGTACCCCAGGGTGCTCCATGATGTACCAGGGTTCCCTAACATTTTTCACAGCCCCAGCCTCTTCCTCTCTTGGGGAGCATCAAGGTCTGTGGTGCCCTTAAGCAGGTTATGCAGGACCAGACAGGAACAGACAGGTGGGCCTGCTGAGCGCAGGGCCAGGGCCCAGACAGCCCTCTCTCCTCCCAGGCCATGTTCCCCCCACCAGGACCACTGTCCCTTCAACACCTTTTTCTCAGCTGTAAAGTGGGCACATGGGAGACAGCTGAGCAGGAACTGTGTGCAGGCGCATGGGCTCTAGGCATCTGTTCAGGCAGAGGAGGCTGGTAGCCCAGCTGCCCCTCGCCATCTTTCTCAGTTGCCCATGTAGTGTGGGGAGTCTTGCTCACCCATCACTCATCCTCAGACTGGCCCTGCGCCCACAGTGGCCAGGAGGGCAGGGGATCCAGACTCTGTGCCCCTCCCGAGGGCCCGACCCTTCCCAGCAGGGCTCCGAGAAGGTAGGTCTGCTTCCCAGTGAGCCCTGCTCACCCCTGGGGAGGCACGAGGTGGTTAAACCTGCCCTTCCTCGCTCTGAGGTCTCCGGAAGACACAGGTGCTATATATAAAACTGGGCGATTATCTCACGCTTGCTAAGTTTCCACCCTGGTGGCTCACAGCAGCCACCGCAGGGAGATTTCCTGAAGCCCTCCTCTCAGCCCTGGGCATCCGTGGGACCCTCCCCCATCCCTCTCAGGGAGGCCCTAGTAGGGCTTGCTTGGGAGGAGGAGGAGAGAGGAGGGCAATGAAGGGCAGCTAGAAAAATGACCAGCCTCACACTCCAGCTCCTGCATGGTCCCAACCTACAGTGAAACTCCTCTTCTCTTTCTTGCCTTTTAAGGTGGGGCCTTGGGGCCAGGGATGGGCGCGGTGGGTGAGGGGTGCTCAGTACTGGCAGACGCCGCAGCAGGTTCAGCTCAGAACTCGAGGGGACAACGGGCAGGACTCCAGAGGGATTTCTGTTGTCGCCTCCACGACGAAGGAGAGGAGGCGGCCCTGACGGGCAGGTTTCCACCGAAGCTTCGGTGACTTGAAATTCCCCTGTGTGGTTTTTCTAAGTGGGTGTCACTGCTGTGCTGGGGGGACCTGTCTCGTGGTTTGGGACTGCCCAGCACGCTACCGGTCATCTACTACCTTCTGCCCCTTTGCCTGTACTGATTCCCTTGTCCACTGAGCACCCCTCTTCCAGACATCCACTGGGCCCAGCCAGGTACTACTGCTGGTTAGGAACCACTGAAAGGAATTATTTACTTGGGCAGCATCTCAGGAGGATATCAAATGGAGCCAGAGGATTTTAGGGACAGTGGGGAGGAGACAGGGGTCGGGTGTTAGGCTGAGAAATGCCTTGTTACCTAGGGCCAGGTATGGGCCCAGTTTTTTTTGAAGTGATCGAGTTTAATTTTTCATCCTGTTTATGAGCACCGGGCACCCTCCGTTAGCTGGAGGATCTCTTGTGTCTGTTTTCTTTTGTTTCGTTGCATCCTCTCTGAATCTGCACTGTGACTTCAGGGCCAGTTTCCTGAGTACACGACCAGTGCAATCACACAGGGCCCCCTGCTCTCTCCCCCACCCTTGGGCTTAATGCTCTGCAGTCACCATCTTGACATTCTTAATAATTCTGTCTTTGAGTTATGTTTTGTAAATGAAGTATGGGGAGACTGGGTCCCCTGGCTGGGGCTGCATCTGCCTCCTCTCCTCACCCCACACCCCAGCAGCTGATGATGTCCCAGCGGGGGCCTGGGGGAGGGCTCAGGGAGGGCCAGGGTCTGTGCCACTGGTGGGGCGTGGCGGCCCTCCCACCGGAGGCTGGCAGCACCACAAAGCGATGACTCAGTGGGGTCGAGTCTCCCACTCACTCCCTATCCAGGTACCAAGTGTGTCCCACGGGGAGGTTCTGATCCTGTGGATGCTTCTATCCTGGGGTGGGTCTGTGGGGAGAGGAGGGCTCTCTGACCTGGTGGCTGATGGAAGGGGACCCAGAAGCCCCCTTGAGTGGCCAGAGTCACGGGGCGAGGCCCCTGGGTCCCCTGAGGGTCTGCCCGGGCCTAGAGATGTCTAGACAGCAGAGATCGACACTGTATCAGGCAGAGAAAGAGAGACTGTGGAAGAGAGGAAAAAGGTTTTTATTTTACTGCCATTCCTGGCCCTACTCCCCACTTTTTGAAGACAAGGTGGAGCTGTTTTCACTTTGCACTGGGCCTTGCAAATAATACAGCATTTTTACCTGCCATTTCTGTTTAGTTCTCCTTCCTGTTTCTGGGAAGAAAAAAGGGGTCACTGTGAATGCAAGAGATTCCATTCGTTTTCTCCCTTCTGTCCTTCTGAAGTTCGTGGTCACGAGCCCCAAACTTTTCCGAAGATACCTTGTTGGCACAGCCCCTTCTACAAGAGGCAGCAAACTGGGAGGAGGAGAGAGGGGCTGGGGAAGGGAAATCTGTCCTGTCACTAAAACATGGCTGGAGTTTTTGGTCAGATCTTCCTGCGTCTGTGGGATGTTTTCACAGGCACTTACTGTGCGCCAGGACTGGCCTGGGCAGGACACTGGAGGGATACCAGACAGGAACCATAAAGCCAGGTTCCAGGAAATGAGGCTCTGCTCTCATGGGCCAGCTATATTAAGGGATCGTTTGTGAGCAGGTGTAGACAGTGTCACACCAAGCAAATTCCACACACCTTGTCCTCGGCCTGGGGGATGGTGCCGTAAGACATGATCTGCTGGACGGAGACCACACTGCCGTCATGACCACAGATGAGGTAAGTCTAGAGAAGTGGGCCAGAGTCAGGGGACTCACATTCAGACAGAGTAGGCTGGGGGAAACATCTCTTCTGCTTCATCAATGAAGTTCTTATGGGGGAAGTTGGAAGTCAGGAGCCACTGTGCTCCCCCAAGTGCTCCACCACCTGCTGCCTAGCTGCCCACCTCCCGAAACCAAAGTGATGCCTGCCCTACCCCTGCCTTTTAAGCATCAGCCACTTCTTGTCTGTTCCTCTAACATGTGAACCAGACCTTCCTAGACTCATCGGAGACCTCATGAGGCCAGATGCCGGCCATCCTCCTGCCTCTGGGCCAGACACACTCAGGGATGCCCAGATGATGAGCAGGGGGCATGGAGGTCATCTCCGTGTCCAGTGTGCAGGCAGAGGCCTGTGTCCTGAGTCTGGCACCTGGCAGAGAGGGGAGAACTGGAGCAGAGGCATGGAAGCCTCACATGTGGGACATACTTAGTAAAAAGTTACTGTTCTTTATCTGACTCAGATTTAACTGGGTGTCCTGTGCGTTTCCTGGCAGCCCTACTCCAGAGGGCAGTTTTGTCACAGGCTTTGTGAAACATGTGAATCCAGAAATGAACACTGGAGTCCAGGAGGCCTCTGCCGGTCCCCTCTTAAGGGACCAGTAGGGAGCTCAGCCGCCCAGTGCGGTCACCAGCTTGCTGCACCATCTGGAGCTGTCCTTAGGCCAGGGTAGGATGTCCTTAGGCTGGGTAAAAGCCTAAGTTGTCCTTAGATCTTCTGTAGGATGGAGATAGAAGAGCTACTGCCTTTTTTCCTTCCACCCTGAGCGCTCTCCAGGATGGGCTCCAGCGAGGCCTCCTGCAGAATCCACAGGGCGCAGGGCTTTGAGGGGCTGCCAGGCCTCCATCAGAAGGCTGTTCATGCTCCCTGCCCCATCAGTGAAGATGCTCTCGCTGCCAGTAACAGAAAACTGCAACTCTGCTGGCAGGAAAATGTATTTTGTTGCTGTTGTGGTATACTCGCTAAGTCGTGTCCGACTCTTTTGTGACCCCGTGGTCTGTAGCCCACCAGGCTCCTCTGTCCATGGGATTTCCCAGGCAGGAATACTGGAGTGGGTTGCCATTTCCTTCTTCAGGGGATCTTCTGGACCCAGAGATTGAACTTGCGTCTCCTGCGTGGCAGGCGGATTCTTTACCACTGATCCACCTGGGAAGACCCTAAGGAAAAGGTGTTAACCTCACCTTGATTCACAGGCCCCAGCACAGGCAGCTGCAGCCTTGGGCAATTCCTTAGAGCAGCAGGGTCACTCCTGTGCTTCGCATCAGTCTGCTGCATCCCCGGAGCATGGTGAGGCTCCTCTTCTAGGATGACGGGACAGCTGCTGCAGGTCCAGGTGTCCCACGTGGAGGGGAAGGGGCGTGATTCTTCTCTGTGTCTGAGGCATCTTTCTCAGAAGGCACCAGCAGATATCCCCAATGTCTCACTGACCGGAATGTGTCGCCCAAGTCTGCCTCTGGTGTGAGAGGAACTTAATTAGTACACGGTTACTCCCGGGGAGCTCCGCCCAGCACACTTGCGGCTGGGTTCCCTGGCGCAGTGTAGACACCCAAACAGTACTAGGTCCCTATTTCTGTCCCCTGCCTCATCCTGCCAAAGGTTTGAGGCGGTGTTGATTATCTTCTTTATTCTTTTC
Organism: Bos grunniens; assembly: GCF_055505025.1. Classification (NCBI taxonomy): domain Eukaryota; kingdom Metazoa; phylum Chordata; class Mammalia; order Artiodactyla; family Bovidae; genus Bos; species Bos grunniens. The sequence goes on from NC_141180.1 coordinate 51,398,315, forward strand.
AATTTTTAACATAAACATTACATAGAGAGTCTAACAGTAACAAGCAATTTAACTTTTTATTCTCAGTGGACTTTGATAAGCTGCATAACTTTGTTTTACATACTTATAATCTGATTGTAGTAGTTTTATCTTTTGCCTTTATCATTTGAATGTCATCTCGCGTTTTCAGGAACGGACATGGGGTCATCTGCTTGTCATTTTAAATGAATATTTAAAAGAAAAAATTTTTAATTTATTTATTTGACTGCACCAGGTCTTAGCTGCAGCTCGTGGGATTTTTAGTTACGGCACGTGGGATCTAGTTCCCTGACCAGGGACTGAACCCGGGCCCCTTGCATTGGGAACATGGAGTCTTAGCCACCGGACCACCAAGGAAGTCCTCTTTGTAAGTTAATATGTAATAATAATAGCACCTAACTTTTATCAAGCACTTACTGTAGAACAGGCACTGTTTTAAGTGTTTTCCATGGATTATTTTACTTAATCCTCATAGCAACCCATTTTCAGGTGAGGAAATGGAGGCACAGACTATCTAGAAAAGGACTGAAGCCTAAGTCTTGAGCCTTAGCTTTGAACCACTGCATAATTTACGTGGTCATGCCTTTACTGTTCAGTTCAGTTCAGTCGCTCAGTCGTGTCTGACTCTTTGCAACCCCATGAACTGCAGCATGCCAGGCCTCCCTGTCCATCACCAACTCCCGGAGTTCACTCAAACTCATGTCCATCAAGTCAGTGATGCCATCCAATCATCTCATCTGCTGTCGTCCCCTTCTCCTCCTGCCCTCAATCTTTCCCAGCATCAGGGTCTTTTGAAATGAGTCAGCTCTTCACATCAGGCGGCCAAAGTATTGGAGTTTCAGCTTCAACATCAGTCCTTCTGATGAACACCCAGGACTGATCTCCTTTAGGATGGACTGGTTGGATGTAGCTGTTGCTATTACCTTGGGAAATGGTCTTCTTAGTGGCATTGTTTTCAGAGCCCAAGAAGAACATACGACTGTGTCATTGTCCCACCTCACCCTCTGGAAAAACTGAACCAGTTCAGGGTCATCTGCAAGTTCTAAATGCTCTGGCTTCCCTACCACCGCTGGGTTTTCTAGTCTGGTATTGTCTAATTGTCCTTTAATCTTTTTTTCCCTTAGAGTTTTAATTTGTAATTCTTTAAATGAGACTCTACATGTTTCCTTGTGATGGTGGCCTTTAATTACTCATGTGCAAACCGACTGTCTATCCCCATTGAGCAACCATGTAATTAGACTGCAGTGTTCATGGCCCGTGTTGATAGCACTTGAAGCTATTAGTTCCATTATTACAAATATATTTCTATTCCATGACTTTCTCTGAAAAAAGAGAAAGTGTTTCATTCCAGTTTATTCTAATCAATCTCTATTTTCCCCCTTATCAAGTTGTTAATTGTCTTGGCCTGGAAATAGGGACCACCTGGTACTTGAGGGCAGTGGTTTTTACTGATTTTGCTTATGCAACCAACCTTTGTGATGGGTCCTTAGAGGACTGAACTGTGCCTCACCCTGTGAAAACTGGGTTTTCTGAAAACCCCCTTTTGAGCTTCCAGGAAGCAGTGTGATGTAAGCTGGTGCTTGGGTGCTAGCTAGCTGGCAGCTGGCCACATCCAGCCATCCCCAGTCCCCTGGCCATCTGTACACCTTGGCAACCAAGTGGTGACCGACACACCCAGACCCAGAAAGCCAGACAGAGTGGCGGCTGGAGACTTCATGGAATCCTTGTAATTAGAATGGGAAAGAGCCTGTTAGTGCATGCGGTGTCCTCCCCTCCCACGGGCCCAACCAGCTTTGGAAGGTGGCATGTAATTTGCTCTGTCACCTGGAGCACGCAGTTGAGTTTCTGAGCCTTATCTCTGAAGCCCGAGAGTTGGACTAGACTGATGGTTTTTGACCCCATTTTGGACCTTGTGTTTTGGAAAGGGGTTGAAAGTAGTATGTCCTTTCCCTGGAAAAGTGCACATTTCACAAATCATTGTGTATGCTCTTTCAGGACATCTATAGCTAGAAGCCCACCTCCACTTCAGTCCAGTCTGCAGGTTTAGAACCCAAAGATGTGTTGATCTCTGAGGTCCCTTTTTAACTCAGAAAGCCAAAGTTCTAGAAAGTTTCTGGTCAAGGAACCTGGGATTGGAAGTGGACAAAAGGGAGCCTCTTATACTTACTTGGAGAAAGCAACTATCCAGCCCAGAGTTTTACTATCTGGTTTTTTGGTTGGTTGGTTTTGTGTTGTTTGTTTTTTTCCAGGGTTGAGTTCAACTCTGTGATACCACGTTCTTTCCCTGTATCTTATTCTTTGAAAATTTTGTACTGCCTCCGAAACCATTGAAATCTTTCAAGTGTATGTGGAGCTGGGTTCCAAATGCTTTTTGACATTCCTATCACAGGAATGGGGAGGGGAACATCTGCCCAGATGTCCCTGGCAACTCCCAACAGCCCTTAGCCTTGCCTGCTGACCCTTTGCCTTTAAAAGCCTGGGACATGAGAGAATGGGCTGGTTGCGTTGTTTTTGTGAACAGATGGGTCCTTGGGAGTTGGAAGAGAAGGAGGAAAATTTCTTCTGGTTGATCAGATTGCTTTCCCAGCACCTCTGGGCTTACTTGGTTAAGCAGCTTTGCTTGGGGACTTTTCTAATTCCTCAAGTGACCTGCCTGAGAGGGAGCTGAAAGGAATGACTTGGGCCTCAAAATGTGTCTTAAGGAGTCAGGAGAAAAGTCCCAGTATCATTTGATATTAGCTGGAGGGAAGATGCCCATGGTCCCCAACTGAGCCTCCAGCTGTCCAGGCCAGCTCAGCCTCCTGCAAGGGGAGGGTGGAGACAGTCACAAATCCTTCTGGTGGGAGATTAAAGGCATGTGTGCATATATGTGCACACTGCTGCTTCTCAATACTTGGATTCAACCCAGGAAGTCAAAAGGAGTTGGGGCATAAGGGAGAGAATCAGAGTCTTCAACCCCAATTTTATGTTTCTGGGATCTCTTCTTTCCCTCTGGCCATTGGAACGTTTCTGTAAATTGGAGGGCAAGTGATAAAGGCATTCAGTTCAGTTCAGTCAGTCGTGTCCGACTCTTTTCGACCCCATGAATCACAGCACACCAGGCCTCCCTGTCCATCACAAACTCCTGGAGTTCACTCCGACTCACGTCCATCAAGTCAGTGATGCCATCCAGCCATCTCATCCTCTGTCGTCCCCTTCTTCTCCCGCCCCCAATCCCTCCCAGCATCAGAGTCTTTTCCAATGAGTCAACTCTTCACATGAGGTGGCCAAAGTACTGGAGTTTCAGCTTTAGCATCATTCCCTCCAAAGAAATCCCAGGGCTGATCACCTTCAGAATGGACTGGTTGGATCGCCTTGCATTAGCCCCTAGATATTTTACAGGATGAATATTTACCCCCTAAATATTAGGATGATTTCACTGTGTAGGACAGTGGCCTGAGTGTGGGGAACCTATGGATCTGGTTCAGCCATACCACTGAATGCTGTTCTTGTTTCCTGCCTCTTCTAGAACTCATCTCTGAACGTTTAGCACCTCTAACCAAGCAGGAGCAATGCTGTGATTCTTCTAAAAAGCACACCAACAATTTTGCCAATAGTTCTCCTTCCCAGTTCTAAACTTTGAGAAGTTTTTTTCACAGTGTAAAGGAGCTACAACTAAGAAAATTCAGTCCAGCTCAAGAATTCAAAAGTTGAAGTTGTGTGAAGTCACAGGTTTTCCTGTATCAGCTGTGGAGCCGAAAGCCTCCTGTTCCTAGACTGGGCACTGCATTGTTGAACTTCTGTTACTTGCTGTTTAAGTAGCCACTGATCCCTGAAAAAAAGCCTGGCTGTAAAGTTGCCAAAATGATGCACTGCTTTGTTTCAAGCCACTGTAAACTCTTTCCCCACAGTCATTTTTATCTCCAGTGCTTTTGTCTAGGTCTTTCTATTTGTTTCCCTAGAATGAGAAAACGTTGCATTCTCCAGAAAGACAGTTTTCAATGTTGTCTGCTCATTCAATTCTTCATAATGACCCAAGAAAGAAACTAGATGGGTCTTTTTTTCCCCCCAGTCTCATACATTTTCATCAGCACACACAAGCTTTATACAGGGAATTCTCACAACTTTTATCAATTATATTTGTTTTGTAGGGGGGGTGGCTAGCCTAGATTATATAGCAATTTTAAAAAAGATAAGTTGTTTTATTACTTTCTTAGTCATGTACAATTACACTGGGGATCTAATTTAATAAGTTTGTAATTTTTAACTGCTATTTTATAGCATGCTAAATAGACTTTTCTTAAGTGCTTCTACTATTAATGTTTATTCTACTCTAAATTCTGATTTTAGCAGCCTCTGTTTTTCATACTTAAAAGTATACTGAATTCAGCCTAAGATTGAATTATTCAAAAGTTCTCTGGGCTGTGAACAAATAGTATTAGGGCCTGACCCTCTCAGTGTTTGGTCTTGGGAAGCTTAAGTCTGCTGGGTTTGGATGCAGAACTGGTCAGTATCTTTCACAAGGTGTCCAAGGAGTTGGGCACACTGTTTTCTAAAGAAATGAAGGTTTTTGTTTACTTGTGGCATTTTTTTGAGTATCAGTCTCACACAAAGTTAACAGTGAGACCAAAAACTCCTGGGGGTAAGAGGGATGGGGGAAGACATAGTCACCCAGTCGTGTCCGACTCTTTGTGACCCCATGGACCATAGCCGACTGTAGTCAATGAAATTCTCCAGGGAAAAATACTGGAGTGGGTTGCCATTTCCTTCTCCAGGGCATCTTCCTGATCCAGGGACTGAACACAAGTCTCCTGCATTGCAAGCAGACTCTTCACCAACTGAGCCACCAGGGAAAACATCAGAGCTGATTTCGGGAATTCAGTCTAGGCTGAATTCAACATACTAGGCGATATGAAAAACGGAGGCTGCTCAACTAATGAGTGGTATTTAACAGTACAAATACTCCAGAATAAACCCGTTTAGCGTGCCATAAAATATCAATCACAAGTTATTGCTAACTCAGTAAAGTAGGTCAGCACACCTTGACTATCCCTTTGGTTTTTCACAAAATTCCTACAAAAGAGCTATTGTACCTATTTTTACAAATGCGTAAACTGAGACTTCTATAAGTTTTCGAAAAGACCGCGAAGCTGGCAAAGAGCGGCGCAGGGATTCCTTCCGAAACCGTGCAGTGGAGGCCCTCAGGTCTTTGCCACCACCGAGGAAGCAAGCAAATGAGCAGAATAGCATCTCCAGCTCCATTCACCCCTCCGCGGCCGCCGCGTGCAGACGCGCGGGCCCGCCCCTGCCATCACGTGACCACCACGGGCGCGCGCCCCGCCGCCAAGCATGCCGGGAGGCGGAGACCCCTCCCCGGCCGCGGGCTTCCGCGCGTGGGCGGCAGGCGGGGCGCCCGGGAGGAGCCCGCGCTGGGGGGTTGGGGCTGAGAGCTCGGAGGAACCGCGAGGCGGTGAGCCCCTCCGAGAGCCGGCCCTCCCCAGACCTCTCTGGCGGGGCCAACCCGAATGGAGCCCGGAAGGCCCGCCGCTCTGTTGGTTAATTGTAAACAACTCGAGTGGGAAATGAAGTCAGGCCGGGTCTCCTGGGTCCCCGGTGCAGGCTTCGTTGGTTTCAGGGGAGGCTCAGCCCGAAACACCCAGGGGTACTGACCCTCACTTTTTCTCATGCTTAGGCGATGGGACTTTAGAGTGCAATCTCATTTTTCTAGCAATATCTGCACCCCTTTCCCCTTCACCTACTCAGACATTCCCATTTTTCTTCATAATCACTTTCTCCTACTTAAACATACACACTTAGCCCTTGGCAAGCGAAGTGGAATCTTGGGTCCTTGTCAGACCTCAATGTTTAAGCTGCTAAAACACAGGGCATATTTGGTTTAGATATTTTACTGTTGTGAAAATAAACCACCTCCTGCAGTTACACCAGCTCAGATTTTTTCCTCGATAGGGTCAATGTAGATTATCTACAGGAGGAAAAAATGTTTAATTAGAAAGGAATGAAATTATTCTAACTCCTGGTTCCTTGATATTGCAGGGAGCTGGGGCAAGGAACAGTTCTATAGATCAGTACAAAACATACCAGGGACTGAAGAAAGCCCTTTGAAATGTTGGTTCCTGGTGATGACCCTTCTTTAAATTCGCTTTCTTGCTCTTAGCACACGAACGGAGGTTCCCTGGTTCTGGGTTTCCCGGTTCTGACTCCACTCTAGACTTAAGACTTGAATTTTAGACGGATGAAATAGGGAAGTGCCCTGTTAACGAAACCGCGTTTACACCTGCCCAGTAAAGAAACAGTGAGAAGTTGTTCCATGGGTTTCTCAGGGCCAAATGATTTGACTTAAATCTACACTCTTACCCTGCAAGTGTAGTCGGCTCAGTTCATCTCTCTCTAGGCGTGGTGCCTGCTGTGTCCTGCCTTTTTAAGAGATAAAGTGAGGCCCTAGAAGAACATAGGCAGCCCAGCAGAAGGTTAGTAATTCCTTCTTGGTGGTTCATTGTGTTGAGATCAAGGGGGAGTCTCACGTTGATTTTTCTGTTGGGGAAACAGTTGCCCTGCTAGACAAATAGCTGGTGAATTTTTTTTTTTTTTTTTGGTCTCTTTCTGTTCTCTTATATTTTCTCCGGTCTTAGGCAAGCATTTCCTGCCTTTTCTGATCCTCTCAGTGTGTGTGTGTGCGCACACGGGTGTTAGAGGAGGAAGGAGGAGGAAGCTTTCTGATAAGGGAGCAATTGGTGAGCAGGAAATGGCTATTTGGTACTGGTTGTTCTGCAGAAGTAGGGATGTTTATGGTGCTGATGCTGTGTGAGGTCAGTGAGAAGCATTCAGCACATAAGGAAGGAGGAGGCTTCCCGTCACAAGCAGCTGGGTTAGTGAGTGTCCCTAAAGTATACTCATGTCAGGCCTGGTGAGCAGTGGGAGGACTCACCACCTCTCTTACTCCCTGCCATGCTAACAGTTCACTGAGCAAGTCTCCATGTATCTGCCGCCCTTAAGAGATGAGGTCCTTAGAGAAAATGGGGAAGGTCAAGTTTTTGAAGTACGGCCATTGTTAGAAGATGTTAGAACCCTCAGAGCCTTACAGGAATTCTCCTTTGGGGATTGTACTCTCTGTTCTGTAGAAATGGTACTTCTTCCAAAAGCAGGAAGTTCCTGGCTAATATAGCAGGGAGCCTTGCCTGCAGCTCCCACCAATCCTGTGTGGCTGGCTTGTGATCAGAGTGCCAAGAGCATCTGAAGTTCTTGGAAGTGTGTTCACACGAAGATTCGAAGGTGCCGTGAGCAAGTACCCTGTGCAGTCGGAATTCCAGAGTCAAAGGGAAAGCAGCAGATGATGACAAACTTAGGTCCAGAGAAGGACACAGGCTTTTATAAGATAGTGAATTTCTTCTGAAGTCTACAGCATTTCTTTTTATATTCTTGTCCCCTCTTATTTGACTGCTGTTTAAAGGGCTCTGGTGCCGTCTTGCTCTGTGCTGAGCAGGTGGTAGTCAGCAGTCAGGCAGCGTAGCCTGTGGCTCTGGAGTCAGAGGCTGAGTTTCAATCCCAGGTGGCCAATTACTAGTATCATCTTAGGCAAGATAGTTATCGTCTGTCAAAGTACTTCCTGCATTGGGTTTATGTGGGGACTGAGTGATGTAAATCCCCACGATGCTCACATGGTAAATGGTACTAATTGTTTTTGTTTCACACGGATGAGGCCATGTTGCGTGCTGTGTAAGGACTGAGAAAGGACCGCTCTGAGAAAGCTGTCAGTAAAGATGCTGGTAGTTAACTCTTGTGGGCTTAATATACGTCAGGCGTTGTTCTCGATGCTTTCAGTATCCTGGCTTGTTTAATCCTCATAATGGGCCTGTGAGATCAGGCTGTTAATATATCTATTTTGGAGATGAGGAAACTGAGACACAGGTTAAGTAACTTCTCAAGTGTCAGGGAAAGTTCTAGTATGTGAACATAGGCAGTTTGGCTCTGGAGTCTGAGGTCAGAACTGTTCTGCTCTCCCCGACCTCTCAGTGCAGACTGTAGACTAGGGAATCAATGTTGTCAGAGCCAGTGGGTGCCTGGTGGTGCTGAGACCCTCAGAGGTCATCCCTCAGAGGTCATCCCCCAGGCATCCCGCCCTTGCACTTCGGCTTTCTCTGTCACACAGCCGCTGTGACCAGAAGGCTGCTTATTCAGCCTTCCTATTGAGCAAACGGCCCACTGAAAACTCCGCTTTGGGCTGAGACCTTTCCCTCTCTCTTGGCCTGACAGGTCTTTATTATCAGTGTGTTACAAAGTCAAGGCTGCTCTTTATGGGAGATGGTGGTGGGGCGGGGGGAGTGGAGGCCACAGGGCCATGGAGAGTTCAAGGAACCCGAGGAAAACTTAAGGCATTGTTCCTTGCCCATCAGCTCCTCCCTGGGTCCTCCCCAGCAGTATGTTTGAGTTTCCAGATGACCTTGGTTTGATACTCGTTTTCCAGCTCTTTCTTAAGCTGCCAGGCTCAGCCTTCTTCATTTTAAGCAAGTAAGTGCAGCAGTTTGGAGAGGGCACCAGCCTGCGCCATGACCAGAGTAACAGAGCTGGTGCAGCCAGGTGCTCTTCCTGGAGCCCAGCGGCAGGTCTGCAAGTGCTGAGTCACCAGGACTGGAGGAGAGGCCAGGTGCAGAGCTGGGCTCCAGCTCCGTGGTCTGATGAGAGGGTTGCCCTGTCGGGGTGCAGCCTTCCAGAACCTTCTGCAGATAATGCCCCTCCTCTTCCTGATGCCCTGATCTTGGCCAGGGGCTCCCTGGCTTTGGGATCAGCCACCTGCAGGAGGAGCGTGTCTTTTCCATTTGTCTCCAGCTGCTGGAGTGACAGAGTTATGACCCATTCAAATGTGAGTGAACCATACCTGTCCCCTGGCCTCTGTCTTTCTAGGTGTGGTTTAGGTGGGCCCTACTCTGAGTCTGGGAAGAGGCAGAATAAAACAAGAAGGCACACACTCTTCTGCCTTATGATTCTGAAAAGCTCTCCTCCTCTCATTAGCTCAGAGCATCCGTGTCTCAGTTAAGAGAGGTTTCTCATCACCCATGGGCTCAGCATTCCTAGCCCTGCCCCTCTGCCCTGAGGTCAGCCCTGTTCAATCCAGAAATGAGCTGTAACTGCCACATTAGAGGCCTTAACAACTCAATGACCTTTCTCGTCTTGCACATCAACAGAGATTTCCTGAACATCTACCCTGTGTTCCAGGCACCATGCTAGGTGCTGCAGAAACAGAAATTCAACACAACTTCTGTCCTTAGGAAACGGTCCGTTGTGGGTCCTCTTAGCCTTTGACAGTCATACCCATGACATTTAGGGAACAGAAAATGAGATTTGATCTGGTTGGGCAAACAAACCCCAAGCTGCCTTTCAGCCTGTGGTACCATCCTGCCATGGGGCAGTGCTGCTGCCCCATCTGTCTGGAGAGGGCAGCATGACACGTGTCTGGGTCTGGTGGCCGTGACTGGCGCTTCCCCAGTAGGCCATTCGTTCCTTTCTGGGGTCCTTTACCTGCAGATGTAAAGGCATCTGTGTGGCTGGCTGTTCTTGCTCGTTCTGACAGGACCCTTCCCTGGAACGATCTCTGAGAAGATGGTTTAGCCTTCATGCACAAGGAAAGGCAGTTTTCAGGGACAATGTGTAGCATAGGACTGGACGCATCACCACAGTCTGCTGTCCCTTTAGAGTTCAGTTTTGGCAATTATATTTTCCCCTAGAGGGCTTGGCTTGGCTTGGGAAAGGCAGGCTTGGGAGCTCGTCACCCCTCAGGCCTGCACTCACTTTGGTGAGGTCTCCCAGGAGACACCACCAACCCTAGCTAAGGGCCCTGGCCTGGTGCATGGCTGGGGCCCAGGTGCCAGGAGAGGACAGAGAACCATGGTTTTGCAGGGGCAGCCCTCACCTGGAGAGCTCAGGGTTCTGTGCAGAGATGCTGAGAGCTCTGTCTCTCTCACTGCCTGGAGTGAGGTGCCAGTGTCTTCCCCTGTAGTCGCCCCCTCCTCTAGCCCCCACGGTCACGTCGAGAAGTGAGTGAGTGTGGGGAACCGCATGCAGACCCCTCCTCATGAGAGATACGCTGCATTTCAGTGCTTCTTCCTCAGCGTGGAAGCGGCGTGACGTCATTTGCAGACAACCAGAGCAAAGGGAACCCCCACCTGAGGTCCACACAGTGAGGGTGCTGAGAAGAGGAACCAGCGCCCTCGCTTGCCCCTTGCCAGGGCTCCATCTGCTGTGCTCGTGTGTCTCTTAAGGCAGGGATTCTTTTCCTTGTGTTTGCTGTACTGTGTTTGTGAACTTTTCAGATTTGCTTATTTGTGAAGGGGAAAGAAACTTAACCTCTGTTGAATATTTGCTAAACACCTCATCGTGCTCTTAAATGCGTCATGCCTTCATCATGCCCCATGATGATTATTTCTGCCATCTCTCAGCCAAGGAAACATGCAGAAAGGTTAACCGCCTGGTCATGGGCACATCTCTTTAATCAGTGGATCTCTTCCTGGACCTCCAGCTGGTAGTTGACACTTGCCTGTGTTTTCTGGTTCAGTGAACTATGTGGCATTATTCTCAGATCGTGACACCTCCAGATTCAAGTGAACCAGTTTGTTTAGTGGTTTCTGATATGATTTGTTCCCAAGAAGGCCTGGTGAATGAACGTCAGGGTGTGTCCTCTTTTTAATTAAGGACACTCTCTCTGTCCTTATGTAGGAAGTTGGTATCCCCAAGTGTGATCTGTGGTGGGTGTGTTTCCTGGGAGTGGGGACTGCTTGTGCTGAGCCCCCTGCAGTCCCTATGAGGGTAGGGGGTACTCATGCCTGAGGGGGAGTCTGGGACCATGTCACTTCTGCAATGTCTCAGGTCTAAGATTCTGTGACTTTAGTAAGTGTGATGAAGAATTTAGAAACTATTCAGAGCCCTCACTGGATATCAAGGCATGGTGTGTTGTTTTTCTCATTGCTAATAGCAACAGTCACTTTTTTGTAGAAAATCAGTCACCTTAGTGGGCACTTTGTCTCTGAAGGGACCCTGAGAAGTAGGAACAGCTAATGCTCCAACAAGAAGACAATGTCCTCAGGAAACAGAGGAGAAAGTGCAGGGCCTGGCCTGCCCGTTTCATTTCTTAGCCGTGGCCTCGTCAGAGGTGGGAGCTGGCATTTGTGGTCGTAGAATAAGGTTACTCTTTCCCTGCCAGGGATATCCATTACATCTCATTCTAGCTACAGGGAGCACTTTCTGTGAGCCAGCTTCTCATTTAATCCCAGAGCAAAGCTATTATCCCATTTCACAGATATGGAAGCTAAGAGAGAGGCTAGTAGTTGGTAAAGCCAGGATTTTAACCAAGTGTGTTGAATTCCAGAGACTCCCAGGTAGGGGCATTATGAGTGGGTAGTGGGTGAAGCTGGGTGCCCCGGGTGAGGGGCCAGGCAGAGGCTGGGGGACGAGGGAAAATGATGAAAGTGGGGATGATGGAGGGCTGAGGAGGAGGCCTGGGGGACACGCTCCACCTTATTCTCTTTTCTTCCTGGTCCTAGACTTAGGGGCCCCCCCTCAGCCCCTCCCTCTCCTCACCCTCACCCTCCTGCAATGCCCCCGCCTTGGCGGTTCACTGCTGGTCTCGCCGTGGTCTCTCCGCGCCCCGCCGCCTCTTCTCCCGGCCCTTTTCTCCACTTTTCCCCTCTCTTCCTTCTTGCCATCTTGTCTGCTGGTTTCATTGCACACCAGACTCCTGGGAAGGGCAGGGTGCGGATGGGGAGGCGGCATGTTCAGGGGCGGTGTGCGCTCTGTAGTATCTCGGGGTCTGCTGCAGTGGGTGGGGAGGGGAGAGAGGACCATAGGGCAGTGCTGGGGCCGTGGAGGGTGGGAGTGGGGAAATACCTGTGCTGCTATTCACACACTTGGCCCCCGCCCCCGGGTCCACCATATATAACCGCTGTGAAACCAGCACCCACCTCACTATATAGGGAGTATCTTCAACACCAAAATGTAGAACCTCCATTTTCTTTTATTATTGGTTTTGGCCTAGCAGTTTGCTCAAGATAATTCTGACTCCTGATTTCTGTGTTTTATCATACTCACTATCCATCCCAGCTTTTTGAGAGGGTAAGAAGAAGACCTACAGGTATTTTTGTCTATCACAACTTGAAGGGAGGAGGTGCCACTGCTATTGTGTGGGTAGAGGTCAGGGATGCTGCGCGACATCCTGCAGCGCACAGCAAAGCCACGAATTACTCCATCTGAGCAGTGAATGTGGCAGAGGTGGAGAAACCCTGGTGGCTGAGTCTGAGCTTCTTAAACTGCAAAATTAACGTCATGATCCCAGGCTCCCTCACTTGGGGGTGGGGGTGGCTCAAATGAGATAAAATATGTAAAAGTACTTGATAAAACTGCCAAGTGCAATGTACGTGGCCAGTTCATTCATTTATCGATTATGATTGAGGCTGCTCCAGACCAGTTAGTCCTGCTGTATTTACCAGTTAAAGAAGTCATTGATCAACAGGTTGCCTGGGACTTCCCTGGTGGCCCAGTTGTTAAGAACCTGCTGCCCCTTCAAGGGACATGGGTTTGATACCTGGTCTGGGAGGATTCCACATGTCGCAGAGCAACTAAGCCCGTGTGCCACAACTACTGAGTCCAAGCACCTGGAGCCAGTGCCCTGCAATGAATAGTAGCCCCGGCTTGCTGCAACTGGAGAAAGTCGGTGTGCAGCAGTGAACACCCGACACAGCCAAAAATAAATAATAAGTAAATAAATAAAAATTAGAAAAGCTTGCCTAGGATTCGACTTAGGGAGGAACCCTCTGGGGCCTTAACAGAAGCATTCCTTGGGGTTAAATTTCTGCTGTCAGTAGCCCCCGGGATGTAATTCAAACAGCTTCAGAACTAATTACTCACTGTCTAGTACAGATTTTATTTCTCTGTTTTTTCATGCAACTTAATGAGATATAAACTCATTCTCTGTAGCATTCTTCCTGATTTTGTAGCCTGCATCCAAAGAAGACATGAGAGTGGTTTGCTGAGATTTTTTTTCTTGCTAAACCCACTATACTGGTAGTGATGTCTACTTTTCTCTGTAAATGCTTACAACTCACTTGTTCTATAAACCAGCCCTATGTTTGCCAGTCGGAAGCTTCCAGAATCCAGTTTGGCAGAACAGTAGGCAAATATTGACCTGTCTTTAGTCCTCTGACCCTTCTCCCATTCTCTGTGCTGTCTTAAAGGTTACTAGCAACGGTTCTGTGAACACGTAGTGGAGTTCTTTGGGGCTGCCCCAGAAGACAAGGATAGTCAGCAATGTGTGCTGGGATATCCCCCGTGACTGGGGCCCTTGGATAACTTGAATTCTCTTAAAAGCACTGGCGTGAGGCTTTGTGGGAAAATTGGAGTTATCCAGTAAAGAGGAATAAGGTACAGATGAGCCCCCTGATGTAGATCTTCCATCCGACCCATGGTGTCAGAATGTGAGGCCTGCTTCCTATGAACCACAGTGGTTTTAGAACTACAGAGCATGACCTCCATGGGGGTCAGCATAGATGGGTGCAACCAACATGTTTTAATGAATAGAGTCGAATAGAGACGTCAGAAAAGCATCACACAAGCAATGGTAAGTATGTTTTGCGAAACGTCTGTTTTCTAGTTTGTGTGTGTGTGTATGTGAGGGATGTATTGGGGCATGCTGTAAATTTGATTGCCCCAAAAGGGTCACAATGAAAAGTTTGGCCACGCAGCAGGCGGTGGTCTCTAGACCCACATAGGAAGTGGTGTTAAAGTCTAGAAATTAAATTCTAAAACCGTAACTCTTAGACAAGGGTTTCCCTGATCTCTTTGTGTGAAGAGATTCTCAGCATTGCTTGATGGTTTGGTTTAGACCAGTGAGGAAGAGGCAGGAGAGGAGGAAGAGGGTGACGGAGGGGCCTGACTTCATTGAGAAGCCTGAGGCATTCCTAGCTCAGTGTCTTCAGTGCTCTTCTGCTCTTGGGCTCCTGGGCCTCCCCGTCCCCAATAGGAACTTGAGTTCAGCTTCTGGAAAAGTAAGGCTCTGCACTGTCTGCTCCTAGCAGTTGACTGGAGGATTTATTGGAACAGTTGCCTTGAAGGGCTCTTTGGTCCCCAGATTAAAGAAGCAGACTGGATCGAAATGCCTGGTTTGTACCGTGACCAGTGAGCTCTGTTCTACTCGGGTCTGAAGCAGTTCCAGGGTCAGGAGACTAAAGCCATGGACTTAGGGCCAGATACTGAGAGTATATTGTCTGCTGATTGTTGGTACGTGTGAGGAGAAGAGAAGGAGAAATGAGAGACAGCATTTGCATTGGCAAAATTATCTCTACAGAGTAGTGTCACTTGGTGTGCTGGTCTTTTTCTTTCTTTCTTTCCATTTTTTAAGAAGTTGGCACCTTCCTCAAACCTGAGTATTTATATTCTGGGCATTAACAGTTTTGCAGGTGAAGGCTGTCTCTAGAATGCCACATGCCCTCCCGCTCTTTTTTGGGGAATAAGCTAGGTGCTGGTGTGATGTGACTTTTCCTTACAGTGGTGGCTCAGAATTAGCCACCATGGCCCAGACCCCCAGGCTCTCTGGAGGCCAAGTTCAGCCTCTGGGGGCGGGTAGGCTGATGATCAGCCCTGGAATCCCAGGGAGGGAGGTGCTTTCTTTAGAAGCTTACCCCTTTAAAAATAATTTCCACTTTCCTATTTATTTAAAGAGGCTTTTGGACTTGTGTTTATAAAATCTCTTCCCGCCATTTCATGTGACTTGGGACACAGCAGCTGGGATGATGTTCTTTTTACCCAAATGGAAAGTTGGACTGGGTTGGGGCCTACAGAAAACTTGGGAAAGCAGAGCAGCCAGTCAAGTGAGATTTAAAAAAAAATAAAAGTCATTCTGAAAGGCAGCTGAGCGTAATGGAAAGAGTGTAAACCCTGGAGTCAGATGACTTGGAATTGAGTTCTAGCTCTGCTCCTTGGGCAGACTGCAGAATTTCTTCCCTTTCATTAAACTGGACAATTACAGGGCTGTGACGGCTCATGAAGAATAAAGGCCTAGCCCCTTGCACATAGTAGGCTCTTGATAAATACTGATTCCCTCCCAGGACTTTTATCCTTGTTTTTCCAGAGTGGTTATGTTTTACTATTGGCCCGTCATAGGTCACCCATTTGGGCTCCAGCCGGTACCTGGGAGCCCAGGACAGAGTGCCCGCTCTGGACTTGGGTGGGTCCTGGTTAGGCCTCCTGGGACCCACTGAAACCTGCCTTCAGAATTAGAGCTGGTACAACCTAGTGTTTCTCCCAGAGCCCTTCCGTGTTTATTTTTCGTTTGGGGGTCATTTAAAATTGAACCCATCATATCCAAAGACTCGGTGGGGAGAGATGGAAGCAACACAGGACCATTTGGAAGCAGAGCACACAGCTGCTGTGGTGACAGGGCAGGCTGCTGGGCATTACGGCATTATTATATATTAGGGAAAGTTGAACTTGGTCAGAGAACAAAGTTTTCCTTAACACATCAGTCTTAATACCAGAAGTCTCTTTTCATTGTTCCTGTGTTGAAATTATTTGCTGTGCTCTCTACTGGGCCAAATATACAAGCCAAAGTACTGCTTTGCAAATTGGGAAGGGGTGTATGTCTTGCTAATTTTAGGCCCTCCCTTTCCTCCTGTTGATTCAGGCTTGGGCTAAGGCATTTATATATATTTGGGGGATTTTTCTGGGGCTGATTTTAGACTGTCTGATGACTGTACAGTCACATTTGGCCACCACCAGTCTCCCGCTGCTGTTACTGGAAGCCTTATGGCCTGAGGTTGGGAAGAGAACAGAAGAAACTGATCTTATGAACAGTTTATAACTGTATAAATAGCTATATAGTTGTATACTATATATAGATACATATACACACATTATATAGTCTTTTTATTATGGGTTGTTGTAAGAAATTGAATATAGTTCCCTGTACTATACAGTCGGTCCTCGTTGGTTTCTAGTCTATATATAATAGTTTGTATCTGTTAATCTCAGACTCCTAATTTATCCCTCCCCCACGGCCTTTCCCCTGTGGTAACCATGAATTTGTTTTCCATGTCTATAAGTCTGTTTCTGTTTGGTGAATACTTGTATTTTGTCCACTTGTATCACGTTTTAGGTTCCATGTTTACGTGATACCATATATTTGTGTTTCTCTGACTTCACTTATTATGATAATCTCCAGGCCCATCCATGTTGCTGCAAATGGCATTGTTTCATTCTTTTTATGGCTGAGTAATAGTCCACTGTATATACGCACCACACCTTTATCCGTTCATCTGTCAGTAGACATTCAGGTTGCTTCCATGCCTTGGCTATTGAAAATAGTGCTGCTATGAACATTGGTGTGCATGTATCTTTTTGATTTAGTTTTCCCTGGATATAGGCCCAGGAGTGGGATTGCTATATCATCTGATAACTCTATTTTTAGTTTTTTGAGGCACCTCCATACTGTTTTTCAGAGTGACTACATCAGTTTACATTCCCACCAAAAGTGTAGGAGGGTTGTCTTTTCTCCACATCCTCTTCAGCATAAAATTTACCATCTTAACTGTTTTAAAGTATGCATTTCTGTGGCATTAACTACATTCACATTGCTGTGTAACCAATGCCAGAACCACCCGTATTCAGAACTTTTTCTTCTTCCCAAACTCAAACTCTGTACCCATTAAATACTAACTCCCCATCCTCCCTCCTAGCCCCTGGCAACCACCATTCGACTTCCTGTCTCTGTGAATTGGACCGCCTCACGTCAGTGGAGTCATTTAGTATTTGTCTTTTTGTGACCGGCTTATTTCACTTAGCATAATGTCTTCAAGGTTCTTCCACGTTTCAGAATTCTCTTCCTGTTTAGGGCTGAATAATATTCCCTTGTACGTGTGGAATACATTTCATTCATGCATTCATCCATTGATGGACACTTGGGTGGTTTCCACCTTTTGGCTATTGTAAGATACTAGTTTTGATGTGTTGGGATGAAGGCCTGCTTTCCTTGCCTCCTTGTGAGGTTGACAAGTACTATCCTATGGACAGTACTCTGTGTGAGTGAGTGAGACACATCTGGATGTGTTTGGAAGTCTGTCTGTCTATGTTTACGTAAATAGTTAGGAGATAAACGTCCTGGCTCAGTGGTAAAGAATCTGCCTGCAGTGCAGGAGACTTGGGCTCCATCCCTGGGTCAGGAAGATCCCCTGGAAAAGGAAATGGCAACCCTCTCCAGTATTCTTGCCTGAGAAATCCCATGGACAGAGGAACCTGGTGGACTACAGTCCATGGAGTTGCAAAGAGTCAGATGTGACTTAGCGACTAAACAACAACACGTCCTATTTTATATGTGGAAAAACTCTTCCTGCCCACCTGACTTGTCTAAGACCCTTTATGAAAGGGTAAACAGTAGACACATGTGAGGCCAGCTCCTGATGCAAGAGGAGACATACACAACAAGCTCCTCCCTCAGGTCCTGGGTGCCCAGATCAAGTTTCCCTGCTCTGAGCAGTCTCTCCCGACTTGCCCCATCCCACTTCGCCTCCTTTACTTTCTTTTTTATTTTATTTTATAACTTTACAATATTGTATTGGTTTTGCCATATATCAAAATGCATCCATGCCTCCTTTACTTTCTAGTGCACACATGCTCAGTCATGTCCGACTCTGTGCGACCCCATGGACCGTAGCCCACAAGGCTCCTCTGTCCGTGGAATTTTCCAGGCAAGGGTACTAGGGCGTGCTGCCATTTCTTAGTCTAGGCGATCTTCCTGATCCAGGGATTGAACCTGCGTCTCTTATGTCTACATGCACTGGCAGGTTAGTTCTTTACCCCTAGTGCCACCTGGGAAGCCTCATGTATTAGGATGGCCTATATACTGCCGGGTGCTGCAGGGGTGGGAAGTCCTAGCTGGGAGCCTGACAGCCTGGGGCCAGCACCAGTTCTGCAATTCCTGGGTTGTGTGACATTGGCTAAATCACTGAACCTCGTTCAGTCTCAGTCTTTGCATTTAAGAAGACTTTTCTTTTTTTTTCTTTCTGGTGTGCGTATTAAAGGCAACGTATCAGAAGTTGTTAGCACAGAACCTGGCTTATGGTATACAGTCTCCAAAAAATCTTTGTTCCCTTTCTCCTCCCTTTTCTACCAGGTAGTGTGCACTTCGATAGGACAGGCCTTGTTTTACTTACCTGTTTGGCCTCGGGGCCTAAAGTGCAGAGCTTACCGCAGTGGCGGCTAGTTCAGGGCTTACTAATAATATGCTGGACTGTATGCAAAACAAAGGCTCTGCTACAACCAGGCTTTCCAAAAGTGTTCTGAACAAACACAGCACCAGTGGAATGAGGGCAGGGCCTCCTAAGGAGAACACTTTGAAGAAATATTATTTGGATGGGTAGATTCTGGCCGGATTAAAAACCAAAAACCTGATATTGGTCTTGTTACTTTTTTGGTCGTTGCCTCCTTGTCTGTGTGTAGAGCACTTCTCGAAGATTATTAGTTGGGACTTTAAAAATAGGCCAGTTGTCAGATGTCTTGGCAAGAAAACATATCCCAGTGGCTTTAGGTATTTTCATAAAGCTAAACAACTCTCCTTGGAGAGAGCTGTTTTGATGAAAAGTCACTAAATACTCTGAGGAGGTCAGAGAACAAATTCAACCCCTCCCCAGCTAGTGGCGTGGAATCTGAAGGTCAATCAAGCTGGGAGGGCTTGTGTGTTGCGGGTGGGGACAGATGGATTGGTGATGGGAACAGGAGTTCCGATCATTCTTTCCAGACCACCACCCTCACCCCCACCCTCACTAAGGGTGTCTGTCTTTGGTTTGACCAATGCATCATACCAGTCTCCATGGACAGTTTGCGGCTTGGGCAGAGAGGAGGATGCAAGGCTTGTTGGTGGGGGGTTCCAGGAGCCAGGTAGAAGGCAGAGGAGAAAGTTCTAGCATAAAAGCTCTGACCTGCACTGGACAGGCTGCTTCCACTCATGGGAATGTTGTACTAGCTCTGATATCTGTCTGGTGGCTGAGCCGTCTGCTCATGGCGATGGTCCCCGTTAGCATCAGCAGCGTCTCTGCCATCAGGGTTGCTTTGGTGACAAGACTTCCCTTCCTCCTTTCTCCTCGTGGCCTTCGTGTAATGCCAGATGTAGCAGGATGGGATGGCTCTTCTCTTTCTCTTACAGGAGATCCTAAACAGATGGGACCATCCTGCAGTGCCGGGGATTTGCATGCTGGGTCTCCAGGAGCAGCTCTGCACAGCACAGCACCTGTCCCCTGTAGGACTGATTAAGGGAGAGCTCTTCTTTTCTTTCCCTGGTGGCTCAGACGGTAAAGAATTTGTGTGCAATGTAGGAGACTCAGGTTCCATACTTGGGTCGGGAAGATCTCCTGGAGAAGGAAATGGCAAACCCACTCCAGTATTCTTGCCTGGAGAATCCCATGGGCAGAGGTGCCTGGTGGACTGCAGTCCATGGAGGTCACAAAGAGTCAGACGTCAGACAAGACTGAGTGACTAACGCACTTACACTTCTTTTCTGAGACCTCAGGGCTGTAAGGATCTTCTTCACAGTGATACCACTAGTCCGATTTGTCATTTCAGAGGGACTCAGAATCGGTGCTACCATTTAATAGGTTAAGTCCAGTTTGTTTTTTCCTTGCTTTGGATTTGGGGCGGGTTAGTATATAAGCCTCCACTTTTCCTTATCCTCAGGGAAATTTATGGAGATTGGTGCTTTCTCCTGTTTCTTGTTTAGAAAAAAGGGTGGGGGAGGTGGTTGTTGCAGACTGGTCTGGTTGCAGACCCTTGACTGGTCCTTGTTATTGGGAGCAGCTCTTCCCTCTCCCTAGATGCCCAGAGGAGCTGGTGAGCTCCTCAAGAGGTGGGGGGATAGTGTCTTTTGAGCTCAGCCTCCGTTGCCTCACTGAGGGCCATGTGTAAGTGGACCTGGAAACTGAGGAGCGATCCCAGAGCTGTGCAGGTCCCCTCTGGCCTCTGCTCGCTGTGTCTACTTCAGGCCGAGCCACGGGAGGCACCAGTCTCTGGGTGAGGGGAGCTGCCAGGGCAAGACTTCAGGGATCTCGTCGGTTTCACTGGCTTCACGTCGTCGGCAACTTCAGGAGCAGGCTTTGTGTCAGAGCTCGCTCACGTTCCTTTTCAGTCCAGGAAGCTGTTTCCTGGGCTGACCCCTGAGCTGGAGAACAAAAACCAGGGAGCTGCGAGGGACACAGGCCACGGCAGGTGGCAGCTGATACCCTCACATGACCCCTTTTTCAGCCCACTTTTGGCAGATCGGTGTGGGCAGTGGGTGAGGTTTTTGTTTCCATCCCAGCATGGGAGCTGTAGACTCTTGACTGCGAAAGAGCTCTCTTCGCAGATAATTTATGGTCCTGTATCTCATGGTCTATTTGGCGGCATTCCTGTTTCCTCTTCCTCTGCACTGTTTCTGCCTTCTCTTAACCAGAGTTTACGTTGCTCCACCCTGAACTTATTTCAGTCCATTATTTCAGTAAATTACGCTACAGGAAGATTCCTTATAGGAAGATTCCTTTTTAAGGTATTCCTTCTTGCTCACTGTATGTAGAACTAGAAATGCAAGGCAGCAGATGACTTGAGCCTCATCAGTGAGGCAGGAGTTGGTCCAGGGCCACAGCGCTCCCTGGGTGCATCCAGTCCGGTGAGCCCTCCGGGGGCGTTTGTTGTTACACAGTCGGATCTTGCTGACCAGCACCTTCTCCCCACGTGTCCTTCTGCACCTCTGCTCTGCTTCAGCCCCTGCCATCACCATAAACCAGCCACAAGCGACCCCCTGGGTACAGAGGCCAGTTTGTACTTGCCATACAGAACAGCCCTTAGGAAGACTGGATGTACACCCAAACCCTTTGAGTGCCCTTTTCCAACATTGTACATAGTTAATACTGTATTTCAGAAAGAAATCATAGGTAAGCTAGAGGGATGTTTAACACGGGGTTGGTCTGTATTGGGTGAAGGGCGCTCACAGCTCAGGCTGGAGGAGACTGGGCTCTCTCAGAGGCTGGGGAAGGGCTGGGTGTAAGAAAACTTGAATGGGCTGATCTTTTAAAATTTCTCCCATTTTTCCCAAAGCCTGGGGCTTCTTTGGTGGTTCAGATGGTAAAGAATCTGCCTGGAACGCAGGGGACCAGGATGGATTCAATCTCTGGGTTGGGAAGATTCCCTGGAAAAGAAAATGGCTCCCCACTCCAGTATTCTTGCAATGGACTGAGGAGCCTGGTGAGCTATACAGTCCATGGGGTCGTGAAGAGTCAGAGAAGACTGAGTGACTAACACTTTCACTCTTCACTTATCCCAAAACCCAAGGTGGATCCCCAGCTCTGGACTGCAAAATGCTGGCGAGGACCTGAGTCCAGTAATGCTATCCCTGTGAAGCTGAGGGAATTTTTCCATGTCTGTTAGTAACTAAACATAACCTCTTTTTCCATCAGTACCAAGCATGACCAGAGGTGAAATTAGATCCAGTGGGTGGCTAAAGAATTAGAGAGATTCTCCAGCCACTGGAGCCTCACTGCTCGTCTAAGGGCAGATGCTTCTGTGACCTGCCCCCCTGCTCACCTACCTCCGCTGCCTCATTACAGCAGACAAAACCGGTTCAAAAGCCTGCTAGCCCACATGGCTTTCCCGTGGGTTCTTCTGAAGTTCCCTGTGGGCAGGGGCCTTATCTACCATGCTGGAGGAGCTCTTTGCTTTCCAGTGGCAGCTGGTCCTGTTCATCAGGGGTGGATATCTTTATCCTCCCCCGACTCTTTGCACAGCTTCCACAGAGCTGTCATCAGCTCCCATGTTGCTCTACGTTTACCTGCTCACGAAAAGTCTCTTCCTAAAGACTGCCCATCAGTCCCCTGCCCTTCTGGCACCCAGAAGAAGCCACTTCACTTCCCCAGGTCTGGGGATTTTTTTCCCCCTCTACAGTGTGTTTGGACTTTTCATTAGTTCATTTTATAAACACTGAACTAAACACCTGTTACATGCTAAACATTCCAGCTGAGCGAGGCCCTGGAGGAACTGGAGATGTAGCTGATCTCAGGTCCAATCAGATCAGGAGCCTGGGAGCGGCAGGGCAGGGCTGTGGGGCATACTGGGAAACCTCCAGCCCACAGCCATCCCCGAAGGCTCCCTGGACGTGGTGACTGTGGAGCCGCGTCTTCAGTGGTGAGCTGGACATCAGTGCCTGAACAAGGGAGGGAAGGCGGATTCCATGTCACACGATCCAACAGCCAAGAAAGTTGAGAGAATGTGGCGGGACCGGGAAATGGTGAGTGAGTGAGTATCCCAGGACTGAGGGGCAGGGCTGGGGAACAGCTGGGGTGTCTGTACTGCTATACCAGGTGTACTGAATACTAAGCTGCTCAGGAGTTGCACTTTGGCAGGCTGCACTCTTAGGAGAGTAAGCTATCCTGTGGGTGATAAGAGAACACGTCAAGTTTGGGGAACATCATCAATATATCTGAGTATAGAGAGGCCACTCTGTTGTTCCTGTAGAAGACTGTTTCCTCATGGTACGTGGGAACCTCACCTTGGTTTTGATGGACCAGGAATCAGTCTGATTCTGAGTTCTGTATTCTCTTGCCCTGGGAATGCTGACCCGTGGGCATGAGCGGCAGAGGGCAGGAGGCAGATGTCAGGATGGAGGGGCCAGCTCACGGCCTCTGAACCCACCTGTGTGTCCTTCTGGACAAGTGGTTTCGGCCCCTGTGCCTTGTTTTTCTTCTCTGAGGATGTGAATGACTGCCTTCTTTCTGGATTCTCCCTGAACAGCAGATGATACCCCCGAATGTGTTCATTTGCAGCCCTGTACTGGCCCTCCCAGGGGCTTACACCGGCTTCTTTCCATTGTGGAAAGAACATTTGGCCCCAGGAGAAGGGCTCTTAGAGACTCCAGTTCTAGGCCAAGTATGATTTCAGGTTTGTGAGGACTATACCTATGGGTCTCCCTTTTTGGTTTAAGAAAAAAAAGATGCTACCTTTTTCCCACTCTTGCCCCATCATTGACAGACTCTGTGAATACAAATGTAGGCATTCCAGACAGGGTTTCAAGAAAGATTGGCTCCCTGGCTGGTGCGCATCTCCTGGAAGCCTCGTGCCAGGAGGGCAGGTTGGAGAGGAGCTGGTAACAGAGGAGCAGAAATTTCTCCTGCCCTGAGTTCTTTGGGGGCGAGTCTGCTGTTTTCCTCATTTCCTGCTGCTAATGCTTGTGCTGGTTCCATTTCTTCCCCCTTGATTTTGTTCCTAATAGCCCAACGTCCATCCTTGATGCTAAGGGTGAGAGTCCCATTGATGAGACTTGGGTGCTGTACAGGAGCTATTTTTCCACTAGTTTAAATTCATTTGCTCTTTGTATTGGACATTTCCCTAAGACGCGGAAAGCCAGATGGTTTGTCAATACAGAGCATGCCTTGGGGAATTAGCAGGATATCTGTGCCTTCTGCAGCTGGAACTTAACATTTCCCGCTTTGGGCCAGCAACTAATAAAATCTCTTTGCAAAATACCTTGCACTATCCTCATTTCCTTAGTTTTTTTGTTCTTTTTTTTTTTTTGACTGTGCTGCATGGCATGCTCTTAGTTTCCCAACCAGGGATTGAATCTGTGCCC
Organism: Bos grunniens; assembly: GCF_055505025.1. Lineage (NCBI taxonomy): Eukaryota > Metazoa > Chordata > Mammalia > Artiodactyla > Bovidae > Bos > Bos grunniens. Next base: position 51,421,950 of record NC_141180.1, read on the forward strand.
CCTGCATTGGAAGTGCAGAGTCTTAACCACTGGACAGCTCGGGAAGTCTCTCATTTCCTTAATTTTTTAAAATGAAGTTTGGTAAGATTAAAGCTCTGTTCTGGGGGCATAGACCTTGTAAGGGGCTTGGAGGTTGGTTTTTTAGTCCTCCTTTAATCTTTGCATTGGTAGCCTTGCCATATCTCAGATGAGGATAGGAGAGAGGAAATGATGTGTTGCTTAAACTTACAATTTCGGAATTGAAAATCAAACCAGCTACCTCTCCTCACCCTCCTCTCCCCACCATTTCACAATTGACTTATACTGCACAAGTGGGAGGGCTGTTGAAATGGGTAGGGGCAAGGGGACATAGCATGGCAGAGAGAAATGGGTTCTCAGTACACAGACATGGATTCAAGTCCTGGCTCTGCCCCCGATAAGTTCTGTGAACTTGAGCAAATCATGGGATCTGCTGAGCTTCTACTTTCTTATCAGTGAGTGGGGGTAATTTAGTCCCTGCATCTCTTGCCTCCCACGGCTGTTTGGAACATCATAGGATATAATATATGCAAAAAGCCCCATCAACTCTGCGGATGAGGAGGAGGGAGAGGAGAGGAAAGGAGAAATAATTATGTTGGAAGCAGGATCTTTTATGCTGGGCTGCTCAGAGCATGAATTGGCAACTGTTGTTCCAGAGTTGGGATTCCCCCTTGTCTCTGCCTTGGGACACCTGACACAGATTGCCAAGCTCTGTCTCCTCCACCCAGCTGTGCACACATTTGTACAGAACAGGGGCCAGGTTGCAGTGGTTTGGCTGCCTCCTGGGACCTGGCTTTCCTCAGAGCATCATGGCATCATAGCCTAAAGTAGGAGGGAAGAAGGAGGAGGCGGACACACCTGTCCTGGGCAGAGCTGCCGTGCGTGGGTGACATAACCTAGGGTGACATAATCCAGTCTGATGACCACCCACTTTGGGAGGTACAGCTGTAGCCAGATGCTTTTGGACTCTTTTCCTAAGTTGCCACCTCCCTTTAAAGCTGAACTTGGAAGTGAAACGGGGACTCCACATGGGCAACCAGAGTGGGACGTGTCCTGGAGACTTGCAGGGTTGTCCTGCCTGTCTCCCACGCCACTTTCGGTTTCATGGGGCTCCTCCCCAAAGAAGTATGACTCTCACTCACTCAAGAGGGCCCCTTTTGTCTGCCCACCACATCCCTTTTCTTCATGCCAACCGCGAGTTAATCCCAGGTGGTTTGTTAACAGTCACAGGTGTCACCTACCAAAGACCTCATGCCAGGCAGTTTCCTAGTACAGCTAGTTCTTAACACAGTCCCGTGAGGGAGGTATTATTATCACTCCCATTTTACAGACCAGGAAACTAAGGCTCAGAACCATGAAGTGGCTTGGCCTAGGTCACACAGTGGGCCAAATGCTGGAGTTAGGGTTCAGATTTCTGCTTGCTTGGCTCCAAAAACCTACCCTCTACACACCTTCACTGCCTGTCAGCAGAAGTCCTCAAGAACCCTGAATGGCTTGCTTCATGAATGTTACTTCCATTTTCTCAGCTCTTTGGGGCCACTATGACCAAACACTAGGCCCAAAGTTCTTCCCCAGGCTGCACATTGGAAATGTGGGAGCATTAACCAATCCTGATACCAAACCACAGTCCAAACCGAGTAAGTCAGCATCTCTGGGAGGGGGACCCAGGCAACAGTGGTTGTAAAGCTCCCAGGTGATGTTGTGCAGCCAAGGATAAAAATGTTGCACTTGTCCACCAGGCCTCAAGCTGGTGGTGCTCCTTTGAGTAATCGAGGTGAAAGGTGACTGGGATCCTTCAGGAGGCTGAGGAATCCTTCAGCCCTTTGGGTGACCCACCTCTATGGCGGCTCCACTCTTTCTAGATACCTCTGCCACTGTCTTTTTATTTAATGGTGTCAGTCAGCCTATAAACTTTCTAAGCAGTATCTGGAACTCCCAGCTTGGGCCTCTCAAGACAGATGCAGGAGTGCGAGTATTTGTTTTGAAGGGGGAGGTACAGTATTGTCCAGGAGAGCTGTGTCCTGCAGGGCTGCCAGTAGACCTGCACTCACTCCCTTTTTCAGCACTCAGGTTGAGGCATGTAAATGTCATTGCAGGTGGGAAGGGGTAAGCACAGATCCAAATCTGTACAATGCAAAGATATGCAAATTGGGTTTTAAAATAAAAGACTAATTTTTAAATCAAATCTTCTGCCTTGATGTAGGTGTTCCAGGCAATTGAAGGAAGGCAAGCTGACATCTAGCAGACCTGGGTTAGACCTCGACTCTGGATTTATCAAAATTTCTGCACTTACCCACTCTGTGCCCTTGCCACAGTGGCTGATAAGACTGAGGGAACAGACACAGTCCCTCTTGCACAGTGCCAGGCACAGAGTGCACACCCAACACATGAATTCTTTCCCTTTCCTTCTCTGCCCCATTGTAAAGATGAGGAAGTTCACTATTCTACAATAGTAAACCTGCTGGTCGACCTGATGGTAAGTGAAGTAAGACCCCTCAAGAGCAGAAGAGCTGGTCTAGACAGGATCCACAGGCTGGGAAGAAAGGTGCCAAGAGCCCACCACCTGGTGTTCCATCTTCTCTCAAGACCACACGGTCTGACTTGGTAAAAGGAAGCAGATGGTTAATTTTCCGACCAAGGTGCTCAGCTGAAAGGCCACCAGAAGTGGCACTAATAATTTGGCCATCCCTGGTGAATTTTGGTTTCAGAGGACAGTGCCTCTCAAAGGCACCCTCGGGCACAATGACGTCACCTCACAGGCTGACCATTTCCTATGTGGGGACTTTCTCTCAGCTTATGAAGAAACACTCACACAGACCTAGCTTATCCACAAGGTATGTGTGTGCGGTGGGGTGGAGTATGGTCTTGCATTTACCCAGCATGAGGTGGAACATTCTTCCCTGTTTATTGCAGGGACAGGCTAGCTGTCTTGTGTCCAGTGGGCTTTGAGGCGAGAGGGCAGCATAAATCTCTGTGCTGAGAGAAGACACTTTAAAATGTATCCCGGACAACAGGGCACTCCTGGCTTAGTGCCCTTGCTCTAACTTTTCTTTGGTTTGAGTTGCATCCCAACTCAGCTGAAAAGCCTGGGTCCTCCTTTTTGCTTCCTCCGCAAATGGTGAGACTTGGCTTTCCTTTTCAATAAAAATCGTGGATAACTTAGTACAGTTGATCACGGTGAAGTCACTGTCCAGGAACTCTCGTCCACCCGCTTTTCTTAGACAAGGACCCTGACACATTCAGCCTTATCTCCTTAGAGGACGAATTTCTGTTCCTCCTCGGTACTCAGCTGCCTTCGGGATTTGCTGCCTTCGGGATTTCCTGCCTTCCGCCTCGCGGCCAAAAGGGATTGAGAACCTCGATGCTGCCTTTCAAACCTCAAAGGAATGAGAATTAAATTTGCAGCAGCCGGGGGCTCTTTCGGGGTCACGCGGTTTCGGACAGCTAGTTGCACTCCGGCCCCGCCCTCCCCCGCCTCGCCTCGCGCTCTGCCGGGGCCTCCGGTGCCGCGGCTCCAAAAGGTAGGGGCGGAGCCGCGCTCACGTGGTTGTTCCGAGGCCTAGAGGCCCCGCCCTCTGGCTTCTGGGTTACATTTTTGCCCCTTTGCTGGATCTAGGGAGGCTGAGGAGTTGACCAGCGCTTTTTGAGATCAGTTTTAGGCTTGGAGGTGGTCTCTATAGGTAGGTTAGAAGCGCAGACGTGGGGCCAGGGTTGTCCATAACAATAGGAAAACAGATTTGCGGGGACTTTTCGCATTTCCCCTTGTCCCACGTTTGGCATCACTTTAATTCTCCGATTTCTGCCTTGTTGGGCCAAGTGACAGCAGCTTACGCTGGTGAAGAGGGGGATTTCTTAAGACAGATTCTTTCTTAACCCTGTCTCCGGCACTTAGTAACGTAAAACGTTATACGTCTGTTGTAGATAATTGGATAAATCTAGAAAACTATAAAGAAATAAAAATCACTTATACTCATCGTGCTAAACACTTTAAAGCGTTTTTTGAAAAATTGCTTTCATACTGTCAAAATACAGTTTAAAATATATGCTTTGGGTTACTTTGATAAGGTAGAAAATTTCCATTCTCTTATCTGCTTTCTCCCTTGAAAACCACTTTAAAAGGGAAGCAGAATATTAACACAGATCAGTAACCACAATTGAGCCTTTTTTGAGAGTATCCAAAGACCACGGAATTTCAGAGCCAGCTGTTATTTTTTAGTTTATGTGGTGAATTCGTCTGTTTTATGGACTGAGGCTCAGAAGTGACATGACTTGCTTGGGGTTGCCAAATTAGCTCCCTAGACTCTTAAGAGCACAGAATAGGGCAACTCATTTTCAGGTTGGAGATTTAAAAAAGAAAGCCTGAGAAGGGTAGAGGGGAGGTAGGCAGTAACATTAGAAAGGGACAGTTTTCTTTGGAATTTTGATGCATTCTATTTTTTTTTATTTTATTTTAACAAATGGAGCTAAAGTGACATATTCTAAAATTCTAAATATTGATAGACATTATTCCTCCATGGAAGAAAACAAGGAGACAGATACATAGAGAGGCAGAGAGTGCTGTTTTAGAGAGGCATGTGTTTCTTTGGGATACATGGACCAATCTATGAGGAAGTCAGTCCCAATCTCCTCTAGCCTAAGACTTAAAAAAAATAATTTATTTTAATTGGAGGATAATTACTTTACAATATTAAGATGGTTTTTGCCGTATATCAGTATCAATCAACCATAGGTATACATGTGTCTCCTCCCTCCTGAACTCCCCTCCTACATACATTCCTCCCCACCCCATCCCTCCAGGTTGTCGCAGAGCACTGGCTGTGGGTGCCCTGCTTCATGCATCACACTGGCACTGATTATCTGTTTTACATATGGTAATGTATATGTTTCAGTGCTGTTCTCTCGGGTCGTCCCACCCTCTTCTCTCGCAGAGTCCGAAAGTCTGTTCTGTAAGTCTTGACAATGCCTTCTGCTGGGCAGCCGCCATTCTTCCTTCCTCCAGTATTAGCACCTCCACCAGGACTGCCCCTCAGCAGCCACCCCGGGGCCTGCCCCCTGTTTCTCCTGCTGGGAGTATTGATTGAAGACTCCTCATCACTTCCTGGGAGGCCTCCCTCTTCACACAGGAAACCTCTTTCCTGACAGCAGCCTAAAGTAAGCCTATTGTGAGTAGGGTTGTCAAGACCATGTGAAAACCTGACCAAAACACAATGTTGCTCTTTTTGAAATAGATAATTCACTCCTTTTCTCTCTGACTGGGACGGTAATGATAATACAAGTGAACACCTAAGAGACAGGAAGGAAGGGGGCAAGGCACAAGGATTAAAAAGAATGACACAAGCATTAAGAACAGGATACCACAAAAACTGGTTAGAACCTCCTAGGCTCAAGATGGTGGAAGATTCGCTTTCCAGTGGACCTTGAGCCTCATTGCGCGCTCACTATAAAATATTAGCATATACTAAATGACTCACTAGAATATTCCTCCCACTCATGAGCCTGTGAAATTACCCAGCCCATAAAAACTTACCACCCCCACACATCGGGGCCTTTTAAGACAGAACAGACAGGATTCCGTCTATGGAATGTGTTTCTCCCAGTGCCTTTTGAGAGGCCCGGACCCACTATCCTGGGGCTATAGCTCTTGCCTTCTGTGGTGGCCCATTCTGTCTCTATGGAGTGGGCATCTCACTAAATAAGACTGTTTTCCCTTTACTGTGGCTCACTCTTTAAGTTTTTTCCTGCACGAAGCCAAAGAGACTGCACTTGGAGTCCCGTGCCAAGGACTCACGTGAGACCTGGGACGTGACCAGTGTCTCGTGCCTTGTTTTTTCCTACAGCACCTAGAGAGTGTCTAGTGCTATCTCCCCGTGTCCCAAGCTCTTTTCACAGATAAAGCGATGGATGAGGCACAGACCAGCTTACCTGAAGAGCTAGTGAATGGCAGAGCCGGAGTTCACACGGCTGGCTCCAGAGATGGTATTTCTAACCACTAGACTAGGCGAATTGATTTCCTTTATGGGCTCACTTTCCCCAAGGGGCAGTATGCTAGAGGAGGTCTCAGCCAGCTGCACAGGGATTTTCTTTTCTTCTTTCCTGAGCCAGACTCTGGTGTCTTTCAAACACTAAGTTAGAAGCCTTGGTTCCGATGCCCTCATGGCAGCCAGTTTTCATTTTGTGTCATTTTGTTTTCTTTTCCATAGGATGTTTTTTTTGTCATGTTTAAGAACTAATTTGTCACTGAGTAACTTCTGTAAAACTTTTCATACCAGTAATGTTAGAAAAATAATCTTCGTTAGCTTCCATGTCCTAGTTTGGGTTTGGACAAGTGCAAATGTGTGACCAGAGAGAGCGTATTATGGGATTGGACAGATCTGTTTGAATACAAATCCTACCAGTGACCAGCAGCATATTTTTTTTTTAAATTCCTTCGTTTGATGTTTTTCAAACTGTTCAAGCTTGATATAGCATGTGAAATAAGTGAAATACCCATACAGGTGGGATAATACAAGATGTAGAGAAGTGAAGTTGGTCATCTCCCCCTTCAGCTCTGTCCCTGTTAATCAGTGTTAGATACTTTCTTCTACTGGGCAGTTTACTTGGCCTCTCCAAGCTTGTTTTCTTGTCAGTAATACAAGGATGATGCCCCACTTTGTGAAGGACTGAGCATAATTTATGTAGAAGGTTCTCTTCAAATGGTAGTTGTTTGCGGAACCTAAAAGAATGATACAAAGCAACTTATTTACAAAACAGAAATAGACTCACAGACATAGAAAACAAATTTATGATTACCCCAGGGGAAAACAGGCTTCCCTGGTGTCACAGACGGTAAAAAATCTGCCTGCAATGAAGGAGACCTAGGTTCGATCCCTGAGTCGGGAAGATCCCCTGGAGAAGGAAATGGAAACCCACTCCAGTATTCTTACCCGGAGAATTCTATGGACAGAGGAGTCTAGTGGCCTATAGTCCACGGGGTCATAAAGAGTTGGACACGACTGAGCAATTAATACACATTGAAAAGTGGGGTGGAAGTAGGGGTAAGGGGGATAAATTAGGAGTTTGGGATTAGCAGATACACACTGCTGCTGCTGCTGCTAAGTCACTTCAGTCGTGTCCGACTCTGTGTGACCCCATAGACGGCAGCCCACCAGGCTCCCCCGTCCCTGGGATTCTCCAGGCAAGAGAACTGGAGTGGGGTGCCAGTGCCTTCTCCAGATACACACTACTATATATAAAATAGACAGCAAGGACCTATTGTATAGCTCATGGAATTATAATCAATATCTTGTAATAACTTATAATGGAAAAGAGTGTGAAAAGGAAATTATATATATATATATGTGCGTGTGTGTGTGTGTATAACTGAATCACTTTGCTGTGCACCTGAAACATTGTAAGTCAACTATATTTCAATGACATAGCAAATAAAATGGTAGTTATTATGTGTTGGGAACATATGTCCATTTAGGCTGCAGTGAGTTGCATTTTTGCCATGGAAAGAAGCGTTCATCAACTTTCCCGCTCGCTCAGTTTCTCCAGTCTCCTCTGTCTTGCAGCCTGTGGCATAACCCAGAGCTCAGGAGTGGGCAGCTGCTTGTGGGAACCCCTAGCCAGACCCAAAAGGCAGGTGGAACTCTCTTCCCCAACCCTGAGCAGTAGTCAGAGTGAGTCTGGGTCTGAATTCCAGGCCTTCTGATCCTGGGGCTGGGCTTGTGTGAGATTCAAATGAAGTTAGAGGACTGAAGAGGAAGGAGAGACTGCCTTAACCCCTGCTCCCTCCCCCTCAAACCTCAGACAGCTCCCTGTGCTTCTCTCCTGCACATGCACCTCTTCCTGCCTTCTCCACCTGGATGCACTGGTCTCTCCCCAGCCAGGTGGCATCTTGCCGGGGTGCTAATAATAGACAGGAGTAAATCTGCCAGGCAGTGCATTCAGGAGACTGTCCCAGCTCTGCTCTTTCACCGTGATCCTGGCAAACGGGCAGGGCTGACTTGGTAAATAGCCCTTGTGAGCAGAATAAGCCTTTGTGTGTCCTAGAGACTCCTGCTGTCACTCCCTGAGGGCAGCACCCTCCTGGAAGGGTGATGGGGATGCCTTTGGCCTGGAAATCTTTGGGAAACCTGGTTTCCAAGAGCCCTAGACTTCCAGGCCATCTGGGGGCTGGGAAGGGATGTTGAAAGACGGCTACTCTTCATAGATCTGCCTAAAAGGCAACACGATATGTTTATGTTAGTCCTTTTCGAGGCTCTAAAGCAGAAATCAGAGTGAAAGAAGAAAAGTAAAAGATCTACAGTTTTCCTATTAAAAAAAATAAGAATCCCCAAAGCCTGCCTACCCAATGCAGTAGATAGGTCTTGTAACTTGCTTGTATAAACTTCTTTAGAAATTGTTTCAGCACCCCTCTGGGCAGCTACCTTAAATTCTTTTTAAATTTTAAGGTAGGATATCCGTCCATTAATAGATTAAATGAAACACTTCCAGCCTTGGGGGTTATTCTCCAGGCACTTTTGCTAGATACCTTGCATTTGGATGATGTTTTGTGGTTTGCAAAGCACTTTCACATCTGTTTTCTCACTTAGTTGTCACAATAACCTTGGGAACCAGGCAGGGCATGTCTTGTTATTATCCTTGTTTCACAGATGAGGAAGCCATGGTTTTGGAAGGTTGAGTGGCCTGTTCAAGGTCACACAGGGGTAGAGAGAGCCCTAGAGCTCAGACTTCTCTTAATTGGCCTGCTTCCCACTGAGATGAAATAGCAGGATGGTTCCTGGGACCCAAGATCTGGGGTGTGGGGGGATGGAATTAGGGGGAATGTTCTTAGATTAAATTAATTCATAGTTCTTCTTTATGAGTGTGTGGACTTGCTGGTTCTGGCTACTTTTCTGCTTCATTAGAATTTGCAGGTAAGCCAAGATGGCTGACTTTGTGTTAGGCCATGCACAGTGGCATGAATTAGCATGGGCGTGTCCGTGACTCTCCTTTCTGCATTGCTTTACACATCAAAATTGCCTGGCAGGTAATCATGAGTTAAAAGACGGTACACAAAAGGCATCAGGCAGCAGCCAGATGTTCATTTTAATAAATGGAAAATATGACTCAGAACTGGGGCCACTCTGACCCTCCAGGCAGGCAAATTAGCCCTTGAGGGTAAAGTCTTTGTCTTTGAATCAATTGTAGAGGATGTGGGAGCCCAGGGTCAGGTAGTTTTGTTTATTTCTGCCCACTTCTTGTGTTTGGTCTTGCTTAGATTCCTCTCGGCAGACTTTACAGAATATTCTACCAAAATTCTGCAGAACTGTGGGCAGTAATAATAAACAAGGCTCAGAAGGATGAGTTGGGGAAGTACTCAAGTGGAAATGTAGCTGAGGGGATAAACTGGAGGAGACAGAGTTCAGCGCTCAAGAAAGCTTTGTAAGGTCTTGATTCTTGTTGATGGTAAAAGCCTACCTTTGCATAGCACTTTGGAGTGTCCTGAGAACCTTCACCTTTATGCCTTATTCCATATCACTCTCACAACCAAAGACGTGAGCATAGCAGTTAATAATATCCCCGTTTTATAGGGGAAGTAGAAACCGAGAAGCAGGAAGGTTGAGTAATTTGCCCAAGGTTCCACAGCTAGTAAATGGCAAAGCTGGGCCCAGAGCCCCGGTTGTCCGACCCTTGCTCAGTTGAGTATTCTTTCCAATCCACCATCCAGCCTTCTTCCCCCTCGTCCTCCCCCCAGCTGCCCAGGGGCTCCTGACCATCTGTCTGCTTAGAGATAAGGGAAGCGATAGTGAGAAGTTTTCCAATGCTGAGATGTTTCTGGAAAAGAGCAGACCTGTATCTGGATCCTGATCTGTGCTTTTTGAGGGTAATGGGGCTGAGCCTTAGACACTCTGCTCTGGAGGAGAGTGCTGTGCAAGCATTTCCAAGTGTGGCGGGCTTCTTGCACACTGCTAGTGGAAAGTAGTAAGAGTTCCATTTTCCTGTTTCAAGCGAGCATTTCCCCCTTGGGGTTATAGTAACCACTTCCTCCTCAGCACCCAGTGGAACGTGGTAAACACCAGTTACAGCAGAGTATTCCCTTCTGAGAGCAGGGTTCCTTTTTTTCCTCTTGTCTTGAAATACACGCAGGGTCTGATGGATAAGTCTCCTTCCCCTCTGATACAGGGCTTGGGGAGTACAGAAAACCCACATGCAGGTCAACTGCAGGTCTCCCGAGGTGCTTTGTCATCCTGCTTCGTTTTGGAGGAAACTGGGTTGGCCTTCCACCTAGTAGGAATATGGAGCGGTTAATTATCAGGAGTTGGGGGGAGCACGCTGCATCAGGTTGCTAGGAATGAAAAGGAACAAACCCTGCAGGGTTTTTTTTGAAGACTTTCAGGGGAGCAGAGCAGGACTTGGTGGTTAGGTAATGATGAAAAGGAAGCAAGTAGGGATTCTAGAGAAATGAAAAGAGTGTGGGGGATATAAGGAAAGGATCAGTAAAGAATGAGTAAGATGTTTGAAGAGGGGCTGTTGATTTTAGATATTTTTAAACTAATACTTAAAATGTATATTTATTATTGCTGGTTTGCCATACACTTGGTACAAGAACTTCTGAATCCACCCCAGTCCTTTGTAGAACCTTGAAGACCATGGAATCCCACCCCCAGAAAATGCTTGTGATGTAGGCCTGATCACGCCAACTTTGGAGGGCGGCAGCTGAGGTGGAGTGGCATGTGGGTGAGCTTGAGGCATGTGTGAACCATAAAACCTCCTGACTCTGTCCTCCAATTATGCAGTGACTGAGCCAAAGAAGGGGAAAAAGTAAAACCACTCTTTGTGAATTTGTGCTTAATCTTTATGCATTATTAAACAGAACAATAAAAGAGCAGGTCTCTGAGCCTATCTGGAAGAGCGATCTCGGCAGAACAAGCAGGAGCTTCCTGCAACTCTGGCGGGTTTGCAGGACAATCCAGATATAGAAACTTAAATTGCACACAGGCTTGTAACATTTCCCACTTTGTGCAGATAGATAAAAAAATAGATAAAAAAGCCGAAAGGCCAAGAAGTAGAAATATATGACATACATCTCATGTATATGATGTGCATTATGTATCAATCTATGCTGTGCTATATTCTGTACTCTATAGGTACCAAAGATCTATCAAAATTTCCATACATCTTGAGAATTTAGAAGAATCCCTTGATAGGTAAGAGTTGAGACTCTGGCTACAGGTTGGGAGTTGGCTGGAGTCACAGTTCCTTTGACTGTGTTTAGACCGCCGAGGTCTCTGTGTTGGTCTTCTTCATGCCATCCCTACTCCTCAGCAAGACTGAAGGTGTTTTCACAATTGCTCCAGTGCTTCCCTTTTTAAAAACAGGAATATCTAGAAAAACATTCTTGCCATACACTTGGCACAATTTAAAGCACGTTCTCCATGTTCTCCACTTGTCAGAAGCAGGTTTCTGGTTAGGAAGGACCAGTGTTCTGAGGGTAGTGGGTATTTCTGATCACTGGAATTGGGGGACAGAAACCAAATGCAAGCTCTGTCCCCCAGACCGTCTTCCTGTTTGTCTGCCTGAGTTCACACCTCTCATTAGGAGCTGCAGTCTGGAGCGAGATATCTACAAAGTGAAAGTGAAGTCGCTCAGTCGTGTCCGACTCTTTGCGACCCCATGGACTGTAGCCTACCAGGCTCCTCTGTCCATGGGATTTTTCTAGGCAAGAATACTGGAGTGGGTTCCCATTTCCTTCTCCAGGAGATCTTCCCGACCTAGGGTTTGAACCCGGGTCTCCTGCATTGTAGACAGACACTTTACCATCTGAGTCACCAGGGATATCTACACCCCTTCATCAAACCTAAAATTCCTTTCACCTCCCACAGAGGCACACCCAGGGCAGCACTCCTCACCAGCCCACAGACAGGTGCTTATCTCTGGTCCAGAATTCCTTCCTGTTTTCATGTTGTCAGGATCCCAAGGCCTTTGCAAGCACCTCCTGTGAACAGGGATCTCACCTCCAGGCTGGAGTGGGCATGTGAAAGAGTCGTGCTCTCACACCCAGAGGTAAAACAGTCATGGTCCAAAGCAGAGAGCTGTTGGGTGTTTGTTTTTTAATCCATCTTCCTCTCTTACCTGGACAATCACACAACCTCAAAACTGATCTCTCTGCCCTGCTTTCTGTTCCCCAGGTCTGTCTTCACACAGGCTGAATGAGATCTTTAAAACCCAAAGCTGATCACAATGCTCCTCTCCCAGAACCCCCACTGCCTTCCCATATCTCTCAAATAGAAGCCAAGATCCTCAAGGCAGCCTGAGGAGCGCTGCCCCAATGGGCCTGTTTGTTTCTTCCCACCCCCCTGTGCTCGTTCCATTCGGGCGCTTGTAGCTCTTGCTGACCTTTGATCCTGCCCAGCACACTGTGTCTCAGGCCCCTGAACTGGGCTGCTCTCTTGACCTTGGCCAGGACCAGGCCGCGTGCAGGGCTCAGCTCCTCACTTCCTGCAGGAAGGCCTTCCCTGAGCGCCCAGCCCAGATAGCAAGCCCTCCCCCTGCCCTGAGCCACACCCTTTCCTCTGCCTCCCTTTATCTTTCTTCAAAACACTCACTGCCATCCGATGTACCCGGTATTTATTTATATGATGTACCATTTATATATTTATGCCTTTTTCCACTGGGAAGGGAGGGGCTTTGCTGTGTTCACTGCTGTAGCCGCTGTGCCTCGGACACAGCATGTGGCAGATACTCTATAAATATTTGTTCAAAGGCCAGCAGGGAAATGAACCCACCAGCAGCAGCATTTATTGAGCTCTTGATTGGGCACCGTGTTTGTAGCAAGGGGTACAAAAATGACCCTCACGGTCCTGCTCGAACCATCTTGCTCTCGTCTCTGTGGGAGGGAGTCACACGTAACTCTGTCCCTCACTACTGTTCTGAGTATTGGAAAGGCCACTCACTCTGTTATTCTAGCTGTTATCCTCCTCTGATGTTCCTGGGCTTCCAGAGTTCCATGGGGCCCCATTCAGGGAACAGTGTCCAGTCTGGACCTTGAGGAGCCTGCCCAGAGGGGAAGGAAGGCTGCTTCTCCCTCAGATGAAGGAGCATTTTGGAGGCGGCTGTGTTCTTGGATCAAATGCAAGGAGAAGCACTGAAGGTGCTGGAGGAGACAGAACAGCAGGGTATGCATGTCACGTGTGTGTGTGTGTGTGAGAGAGAGACATCTGGGCTTCCCAAGTGGTGCTAGTGGTAAAGAACCTGTCTGCCAATGCAGGAGACGTGAGACGGGGGTTTGATCCCTGAATTGAGAGGATCCCCTGGAGAAGGGCGTGGCAACCCATTCTAGTATTCTTGCCTGGAGAATCCTATGGACAGAGGAAGCCTGGAGGGCTGCAGTCCATGGGGTCGCAAAGAGTCAGACACGACTTAGCTTGCTTGTGATCTGTACATTTTTAAAATTGTAAAAGCCAACTAACTGTATCACAGACATTTTAGGAATAAAGTAAAAGAACCTATAACCCTACTATCATCATAACCCTAAAATTTTAACTAAGTCTATTGATTTGTTGATTATTAATTAACTGGTTAATTTATATTCCATCTTCTTTTTAAAAATTTTATTTATTTAGCTGCATCAGGTCTTAGTTGGGGGTTGCCTTGGGAGCAACTTAGCTGCCCCAAGGTATATGGGATCTTAGTTCCCTGCCCAGACCCCAAGGTATATGGGATCTTAGTTCCCTGTCCAGGGATCGAACCAGTGTTCCCTGAATGGCAAGGTGGATTCTTAACCACTGGATCAACAGGTGAGTCCCTGTATTTCATCTTAATTCGAAGAGGTTTGAGGATGCTTACAAGCTTATATGTAGTACAATAGAATATAATAAATAACTAAGAAATCAGAACAAAGGCTTAAATAGGTTTATGGAAGTCAATATAAACTTTATGCAGAAATGCATATTAATATAACTATTCATATACATTCATGTATTTCCTCCTGGCCTTTTAATTATGCACAATCTTCATAGACTATTCTGCTTTCCCCCCTGCCACCATTTAACACTATACCAAATTTTCCATGTTACCTTCTAACTGTTATTGTTCAACACGGAATGATGAATCCCAAGGACGTACCCCTAATTTATTTAATCATTCCTCTATTGTTAGATCTTGAGTTATTTTCAATGCTATTGTTAAATAAACAATGGCTTAATTAACATCTTTGTGCTTGTAAGTTTTTCCATATTTTAGAGTATTTCCTTAAGTAGATTTCCAGAGGTAGAATAACTAATGAAAGCTTCAGACATTTTTATGGCCTTTAAAACATATTTGTGAACTGATTTCCCTCGAGGTCCTATACACCTGGGGTGTCTCCAGCAGCCTCCCACTGTGCACTGCTCCTCACAAGCACTTGTATTGATTATGTCTCTGTTTTTTACTGACTTAATAGGGAAATCTTATATTGTTTTTTTCATTATGTGTTGGTTGAGTTTATGTTGCCATGTTATCTATTGGCATCTTAGAGGTTTTTTTCACCTATTTCTGTGAGTTCTTTATGTACAGAATGTGTTAACCCTTCCATCATAATGTATTCTGTAAAATATTATTCCCAGTTTGACTTTTACTTACATTTGGGGGTTGCTTTGCTCTTAATACTTGGAAGTCTTACATTTGGGATAGTCAAAGCTCTGTTAATTTCCTCTGTCGTTTCTGCCCATTTCCCTGGAGACCGTAGTCCGAGTTCATTAGCCCGGCAGTCCAGGTCTTAGTGATCTTGGCTTGGTTCTCCTCTCCCAAAGCCTCACCTTCTCTTCTCCTCTTGAAACCATCTTGTCAGAAAGCTGAACCAGTGGCATATCTAGCATATTTGGCATGTGGCATGGATTTTTTTTTTAAACACTCTTCTGTATGACAAAATTATTTTCAGTGATGATAAAGAAATAAATAATGAAAACGGCCAGGAAAGATTTGCAGACAATAAAACTTTTCTACTATTGAATTTTGTACATATGATCATGCCAGTCAATAAAAACTGTGGTGGTGCTGGTGGTTGTGGGTCGGGGGGTAGAGGCAGAGATGAGTAGTGGATTTAATCCTTGTTAAAGATAGTAATGCATCCTTTGGGAACAGGGGAAAATTTGCACTTACATATTGGTCTGTAGCTGTAATGACTAATAACATTATAGCTCCTATTTCTGTTGTTGTTGTTTAGTTGCTGAGTCATGTCCGACTCTTTTGCGACCCCATGGACTGTAACCCGCCAGGCTCCTCTGTCTCTGGTATTTCCCAGGCAAGAATACTGGAGTGGGTTGCCATTTCCTTCTTCAGGGGATCTTCCCAACCCAGGGATTGAACCCTCATCTCCTACACTGACGGGTGGATATTTTAACCGCTGAGCCACCGGGGAAGTCTTCTATTTCTGAGGCTCATATAAATTTGTCAGACTTCATAAAAACTGACCCTCCTTTGCATATTCATGTTAGGTAGACAGAGCCAGATTTCTCCATCTGTCTTCGCTTGTAGTTAGTTGTAAAGAATTTTTTATTCATTTTAATTTTGAAAGTTTTTTCAATTGAAATGTCAGGTATACAAGTAGGAAAAAAATCTTAAACATAAAGGTATGTTTGGCAGAAATTCACCAATTTCCCATTTCACAGTAAATCCAGAAACTGTAACACTGTCCTTATCTGTCTTTCTTTGGGGTTGATTGTATGTCTCTGCTTTTGAAAAAATTTAAACATTAAAAAAAAAAAAAAATCCACAAGTGGTCTTAACAGAATGTCAGGGAAGCCAACTTCTGTGTAGAAAACAGTAAATTTATTAGGATAAGTAATGGGCTTCCCTGGTGGCTCAGACAGTGAAGAATCTGCCTGCAGTGTGGAAGACCCAGGTTCGATCCCCTGGGTCAGGTCGATCCCCTGGGTCAGGTCGATCCCCTGGAGAAGGGAATGGCTACCCACTCCAGTATTTTTGGTGCTTGCTTGGTGGCTCAGACGGTAAAGGATAAGTAATAAAGCTGTGAATTTGAAGCTTACATATGTTATTAAAAATTAAAGTCATGTGCTCAATTGTTTAGAGTTAGATAAGAGGCTTGGAGGAATTAGACAAAATGTTAGGTTAGGAATATGTTCAATCAGAATTGCCAGCTTGTGGTGATAATAAAAAGCTGATCAGTTTTATTATTGTTGTAAATTTCCCAGCAGACCGTTAACCCTCTTAATTGCTTACCTCTGAGGCAAACTGCCCCCCTTCGCCTGGGCTTGGTGGTGAGCTAACCTGCTTGCTGTTCTGAATGTGCTTTTATTTCTCTGTTTTGCTTATGTTTTTCCCAGGGCTGAAATCTTACCTGAAACACACACACGCCCTCTGCACCATCCTCATCTTCCAGGATGTAGCTTAAATGCCACCTTTCCTGTAGAGCTTCCTTAATGTATTTCCCCTGATTCCCAACTAAGCTAACTTCCTATAGCCCCTATCTGCACCTCCGTAAAATCGCCAACATTTTCTACACTCTAATGTAATTTTTTATCCCCCATAAAGAACTCAGCACTGAACCTAGGACATAGTATAAGGATTGGTGTACCTTGCTGAATTGGAATGGGTACAAACTGTCCTGGGTGGTAGAGGACAAAACGAGGAGGAATAGGCAGGAGGGATCACGGGATTTTGGATTTCATAAGCAGGGGAGGTGAGTGGAGGCTGTTTTTGTCGGGACAGGGCCAAGGAGAGAGCAGAGTGCGACTGTTTGCTCTCAGTCAGGATAGAAGTTTCTGGAGAGGACAGCCGACAAAGAGGTGGCACACTTGTGGAACCAGCTTTGACCTGGGTTTGTAGAAATCTGGATTCTTCTCTGTTGAGCTTGTGGTCTGGGCAGGTCCCCCCCCTCTGGGCATTCTTTGCAGTGAGGGACCTGCACAGAGTGGCCTGAACTCTAGCTGCTTCTTGCTCCAGCGTCCACAAGGTGAACTTTAGGCGCCTTTGCTGCTGCTGCTAAGTTGCTTCAGTCGTGTCCGACTCTGTGCAACCCCATAGACGGCAGCCTACCAGGCTCCCCCATCCCTGGGATTCTCCAGGCAAGAACACTGGAGTGGGTTGCCATTTCCTTAGGGGCTCCTAAAGGGTTTAGGGTTCACACAAGGTGCCTTTAGGGGCTCCGCCTTCCTTTTGTGTCCAAGTCCCTGGCCAGCCGTGCCCTGGGTCTGTGGGAGGAAGCCAACCCCTTCTGGGAGTTGTGTGCAGCCTGGACCAGCCTCTGATGGGGATGGGAGAGGCCAGGGAGCCTGCTCAGGGTGACCTGTCTGGGTTCTGGGCCTGGGGTGCTCCTGGAGGGGCTGGCCCTGGGGGCAGGACCTTATGAAGGCCTTAGAGGCTGCTGCCTCTGGTTCTTGACTTCTGGGTGTGTGTGAAGCTCCTCCTTCTGCTTCAGGAATCACAGCTTTCAGCCAGACTCCACAGTGAGGACTGGGGCTTCTGGAGGAGAAGACTCTTGCCTTCCCAAGCAGCCTCTGAGTCCAGGAGGGCACTAGGCCTTTAGTGTAACGGGCATTGATTACTTCTTGACTCTGGGAGGGTCATGCTTTAGGGCCTAGGGTTTCAGCTGTTTGCTGACCTCACGGATTGCTCGCTGTAGTTTGAGTGACACCCATGGTACAACCAGATAATTTGATTTTGTTCTAAAGGGAGCCACAAATGAACATGCAGGGTGTGGAGGAGCAGTTCTCCAGGGAAGGAAGCGATGAGCTTCTGCATGTGTTGGGCAAGGGGACATGTGGTGTGGGGAAGGGCAGAGAGGAGATGATGAGTGAGCAGGCTTTGAGAGAATGGAGACCAGCTCTCTGGGCAAGTCAGGAGGGTGGCTCTCCAGCCAGAGGGAGCAGCATGAAAGGCTCAGAAGCATGAAGCCACATTATGTGTCTTGGCGGAAAGGTCAGATTTTCTTCTTCAGCACAGGGGGTGGAGGGACATGGCTGGGCCAGAGCTCTCAAGAGCCCCTCTGAAGGAGTTTGGTCTCTGTTCTGAAGACTTTGGGGAAGCTGTTGAGGGTTTAAAGCAGGCAGGGGTCTGCTGAAATTGGCGAGATGAGCTTTACATTGTAGAAAGAGATGCGGAGCGGGAATTGGAGGAAGGCACACCTGGAGAAAGGGAAGGCCGTCTAATCCAGGTAAGATGGGAGGAGCACAGGGTGGTGCAGATGAGGATGGGAGAGCTGTCAGGGAGATAAACTCGGGGGCCTTGGACCATCTGCGCCAGAGTCTCCTTAGCTCCCCTGAGGGGAGATCCCCAGGTCTTCCACATGGTTTGTGATCCTCATTAGTTCCTGTCAGGCCTGCTGAACGGGTGTCAGGGCAGGACTCTGCCCAAAGCCCCTTCAGCCCCCAGCCACCAGGAAACCAGTGAGGTATGTGGGCAAACAGTGGGACTCCTGTCTTCCTGATGCTCTCTGAAGGAGCTGGTTGTCTTGGGAGCAGTGAGCAATTGGGCTCTGGCCTCTGAGAGCCTCTGGCTTTGGGGGAGGCACCCTGATTGGGTGGCTTGGTCACCTTGGCGTCCCCAGCCCCCAGCCATAGGCGCTCTGGCCACAGGATCCCATCTGGTGGTCCCTGCTCTTCTCATTTCATAGCCGGTCTCTCCCCAGCCTTCCCTGCAGACAGCCTGTGCTTCGTGCATCGCCTTCGGGAGGACTGCAGGGTGGACATGAGACCAAGGCATTTATCGCTCATACCTCTCCTTATCCAGGAGAAGCCCCTTGGTGGCTGGCCCTCTTCCATCCAGTTCATCATTTTATTCTTATTTTCACCAGATTTAGGGGAAGAGAGAGGTTGGGCAGGAGCTTTGGCTCTGCTGCTGCTGCTAAGTCGCTTCAGTCGTGTCCGACTCTGTGCGACCCCATAGACAGCAGCCCACCAGGCTCCCCGGTCCCTGGGATTCTCCAGGCAAGAACACTGGAGTGGGTTGCCATTTCCTCCTCCAGTGCATGAAAGTGAAAACTCAAAGTGAAGTCGCTCAGTCGTGTCCGACTCCTAGCAACCCCATGGACTGCAGCCTACCAGGCTCCTCCATCCATGGGATTTTCCAGGCAAGAGTACTGGAGTGGGGTGCCATTGCCTTCTCCATTGGCTCTGGTGTGGGCCTATACCTAAAAGTGCCCCTGCCACTGCCCTGGGAAATACTCAGAGGCCATAGGACCCTCTGGTTTCTCCTAGCATTCTTTTTTTAAAAATTTTTATCAGAGTACTATGTGTGTGTTAGTTACTGAGTCGTGTCTGACTTTTTGTGATCCCATGGACTGTAGCCCACCAGGCTTCTCTGTCTATGGATTCTTCAGGCAAAAATACTGGAGTGGGTAGCCATTTCCTTCTCCAGGGGGTCCTCCCAACCCAGGGATTGAACCCAGATCTCCTGCACTGCAGGTGGATTCTTTACCGTTTGAGCCACCAGGGAAGCCCATACTTAATCGGAATATAGTTGCTTTCATTTCAGTTCAGTCACTCAGTTGTGTCCAACTCTTTGTGACCCCATGGACTGCAGCACTCCAGGCTTCCCCATCCATCACCAATTCTCGGAGCTGACTCAGACTCATGTCCATTGAGTCGGTGATGCCATCCAAGCATCTCATCCGCTATCATCCCCTTCTCCTCCCACCTTCAATCTTTCCCAGCATCAGGGCCTTTTCCAGTGAGTCAGTTCTTCGCATCAGGTGGCCAAAGTATTGGAGTTTCAGCTTCAGCATCAGCCCTTCCAATGAATATTCAGGACTGATTTCCTTTAGGATTGACTGGTTGGATCTCCTTGCAGTCCATGGGACTCTCAAGAGTCTTCTCCATCACCACAGTTCAAAAGCTTTACGAAGTTGTATTGGTTTCTGCTGTACAGCAAAGTGAATCGGCTATACATATATCCATCCCCCCTTTTCTGGATTCCCCTAGCATTTTGAGTGTTAGGTTTTGTGGCTAAGACATTAAGGTTTCTCCTGACCCACTGTGGTGATGCCATGGTGAGCGTCTCCTCCCCAAGGCTGGGCCACAACTGGCGGTCCCAAGTGCCGGGCACCCCTAGTTCTAAATTCTGCTCTGATTTGAAGCCCATCAGAGCCTGTTCTGTTCAGCCATGACCCCGTGATGTCCCACCTCTCTGGTTGAGGAGACTGGGCCTGGTTGTGTGGCTCAGAAGTGCTGGGTTCTCCTTCAGCTTCCCTAAGTAACCACTGAGCCACTTCTTGCCTCCCTCTCCCTGGCTACTAATCTAATCAGAGAGGGCACCTTTCTTTGAGTGTTTTATCCTTTAGACCTAAATGGCCATGTCTCACCTTGCCTGTGGGGTGGGCAAGTGTTGAAAGCATTCCCCTTGTTCTCCCACATCATCCTCCCGACAGTCCGAGAGGCAGGGTGGTCCTGTGCACTGTCTGCAGATGGAGAAGAAACTCAGGGGGGTAGGTGACTTGACCGTGTTACGTGGCAGTGAGTAGTGCTTTTACAACCAGTTGAGGTCTAAGGCATCCTTGGAGCCTGATCCCCTTCGTCTGTCATCCAGAAACTCAGCTTGAACGCTGTCGGAGGCCAGGCAGGTAATGCAGGTGAACACCCGGTGACAGGTGACAGAAGGTCCATCTCAAGGTGTGTAGTTTAGCTCCGGCCCACAGACGGTCATCACCCCCGATTGCGGGGGGGGAGGGTGGGGGCGCAGTGTGAAGCACAGTATTTCAAAGAATGCTGGAAATCTGGATGTTTGTGTGAAATGTCCTGATTTTTAAATGTTGGCAACTGGTTTCGAACAAAACAAATTGTTGGCAAAGAAAGCGAGTGTGCTGGCCACTGGCTGGAGGCTCGGTCCTGCGTCCTCCGGCCGCTCAGTGGCTTTCCTCTGGGTCTGGTTTGGAGCTGAGGGGGAACTCCGCCGCCTGACTTCCCCAGCCAAGGGTTTGGGAAGTTGGGGAAGAGGAAACCGTCCCAGGAGCTGCCGGTCCATCCGCGCCCTGCTGGCCAAGCACCCTGTAAATAGCTCATCTGCTTGCATTCCCAGGGCAAATACTTTCCATTTTCCTCTTGGGTCACCGTGAATTCTGGGGTTCTCTGGCAGTTTATTGCCTCGCTTCCTCTTCCAAAGATTGAAATGACGGCGGCTTGAAAATATTTTCTCCATTTGGGTTTTTCCTTGGTGACCTCACTCGGAGACAGATGTGCCCTAATAATAGCATCGAAAATTGAGGGGGATAGATGAGCCAGCTGGTTCTGTTCCCTAGAAGTTATGTTACAGTTCCCAAATGTGGGCGGTCCCCAGGGACCTGGGGTGGAGGCAGAGCCTGTGACAGGGCCAGGGTCACCATGAGACTCCGGAGTGCCCCCCTCTCTGGGACAGAGTCCCTGCGGCTGTGTTTACCCGGGAGGGAGGCTCTCACGCCTAGTCCGGGCTCCCAGCTCAGCTGCTGGGCTCCCGGCACATGGCAGGTGGACAGTGCAAAGGAGGTTTGCACTTGGCATGGATTGGCAGACCGAGCGCTTTCTCAACTCCTGCCTTTTCCCTGTGCCCAGAGGCTTAGAATTTGGCGAGACCTAAGCCCAGTCTGTCTGGAGCAGCCAGTCTTCCAAGGGTCTCTCTGGTTGCTTTGGCTCAGGCCCGCTGGCTGGAAGGACCCTCGGTCCTTAAGCCTGTTTCTCAGCTTCTGCCATCTGAGAATACGTTTTCCAGACAACCCACTTGCATCTCTCAATAACCTTTCACTTCCCCCGACTTAGTTGGAAGGGGCTGGAAACACATCTAAGGGAATCAGAAGCATTCCATAAGCCATGTGGGCAAGAAGGGGGACTTTTGTAGCTCAAGCTTTGAGGCAGAGGGTGGGGTGTCCCTTGTATAGAAAACCCTTCACCATCTATATGCAGGTGCTGGTGCTGGGTTGTGGGTTGGCTCCTCTGTAATCTGAGGGAGAAGCTGGGAGAGACTGTGGCAGAAGCCGGCTTTCAGTTCAGTTCAGTCGCTCAGTCGTGTCCGACTCTTTGGAACCCCATGGACTCCAGCACACCAGGTTTCCCTGTCCATCACCAACTGCCCGTGTCTTCACACAGGAGATCCCCAACATGGTGTTAGGATCCGTTCCCTGTGTGACTTAATTATCCCAAGAGCTGCTGTAAAATACTTCAGTGTGAGATAAATGTTAATGCATTGTAGCCTAAAGCAGAAAAGTGAAGGAAACAATTGTGGGGTGTGTGGGAGACCCCCCTGAAGTTGGGCATGTGAGGGATGCAAGGGCTGCCAGGGATGGGAGTTAGGGCAGGAGCCCCAGGTCTGTCCCCTGATTGGGATCCAAGCCTGGATGAACCTCTTGGCCCCTGGGAGCTGCTCAGGGAATGAAAGGTGCCCTGGGAGGCTCCTGCTATGCAGTAAAGTGCTAAGTAAGCACTCAGGGCCCCAGTTGACAGAGAGGCATGGGGATGGGTGATGAGTCAATCTGTTTATGAAAATCACACATACCGACAGACGTCAGGATGACCCGGGGGACAGCTGCACTCTGATAGCTGACAAGTCTTGCTCATACTTGGGGGTTCACTGGTGTGTCTTTCTGGCAACCCATTTCCTGTGCCTCCAGCAGTCTGCACGTGAACAGATGCATGACCGCCTCACTGAGACAGGCCTCTACCCAGAACAGCCCTGGTTGGGAGAGGGAGGCTGGGTGACTCAGAGCTCTGCCTCAGCTCTGTTGGGCAGGGCCGCCGCAGTCGGGTTCCGAGCCTCTGCAAGCCCGCCTTCCTATTTGCTGAGCGCCGCTCAGCCACAGGCAAATCAGCGTCATCTGTTAGAAACATGAATTGCAGCCATGTGTCTTGCTTGGAAATATTTTCTAAATATAGCTAAATATTTGATACTGCACATGATTTGTTCTCATGTGGTATTCACGCTCTTCCTGAAAAGTTTCCTTGTTAGAAATGCCTTTGGTGGGAGTTCCCCCAAAATCTGACTTTGGCATCAGTCCAGAATATCCCCTTTTGACCAACACCCTTACAAGTGCTTCCTGGGGTCTCAGAAACTACTTAAACAGTAGTTTTTAATTTGTGAATGTTCTTCCCTAGAGAAGAAAACTTTTATCAAGCTGAGGAGTGAGGAGTTCTTGTCTCTTCTAGTAATACTATGTACACAGTAGGATCCTCAGGTTCTTAAGTTTATAACCAGAAGATTTCAGTCTCAGAGCATCTTTGAGAGAATACAGGGAATCTCTGAGCTGCTAACACAGGAGAAGCTTGTTTCCATAAGCAGTGCTGTTCTGCTTGTGAGCACTGGAGGAAGAGAAGAGGACATTCTCCATTCTTCCACATTTTGCAGAAAACTTCCTTTCCGATTCCTGGCCTTTTAAATGTCATCTTCTAGAAAGGAGAAGGGGCTTCCCAGGTGGCGCTCATGGTAAAGAACCCACCTGCCAATGCAGAAGACAGACGTCAGAGACTTGGGTGCGATCCCTGGATTGGGAAGGTCCCCTGGAGGAGGGCATGGCAATCCACTTCAGTGTTTTTGCCTGGAGAAATCCCATGGACAGAGGAGCCTGATAGGCTACAGGCCACAGGGTCACACAGAGTCAGACGTGACTGAAGCGACGTAGCACGCGGAAAGGAGAAGGGGGCAACAGAGGATGAGATGGTTAGATGGCATCATTGACTCAATGGACATGAATCTGAGCAAACTCTGGGAGATAGTGAAGAACAGGGGAGCCTGGCGTGCTTTAGTCCATGGGTTGCAAAGAGTCAAACACGACTCAGCAAGTGAACGACAACAAAGCATGGGGAGAAGAAGTCTGTTTCCAGTGGGCCACCTGTCAGAGCTGCCTGGAGCCTGTTGCCTGGCAACAGGCAGAGTGACTTCTTTCACACCTTGGGTCCCTGGGGGAAGACTGGGGTGGTGAGAGGGGAGGGTCACCAGTAAATAGAGGAACTGCTGGTAGTTGCTGGGCAAGGCTGCCTCTCATACCCATCCTAGAAGGGCCCCTGGGAGTTCTGGACTTCCAGGAAGTCTCTGCTTAAGGAAAGAGTCGATCTGTTTCTGGGGACCCGCTGCCTGATGTCTGTGGCCTTCATCCTCTGCACTTTCCTCTTGGAAAGGTGGCCTCCGAAGGCCAGGGCTGGGGTAGAGAAGGAGGTGATCAGACCCTGCTGAGCCAGTGCAGAACCCCCTTCCATGTGCTTCATCCCATGGACGGGCTCCTGTCCTCAGGAGGCTTACAGACCAGACCGGACACATGAGAGGTTTGCAGTACTCACCTCTACTGAGCGCTTCTTCTGTAGCAGGCACTGCATAGAGAGACTTTAATCCTGAAAATAACCCTGCCAGGTAGGTGGTATTCCCATTTCAAAAATAAGGAGGAAACTGAAGCTCAGAGAGGTTTGGTAACTTGCCTAATACCACCAGCCAGGAATAACAGGATCTAAACCTGGGGTTATCTGGCTATAATGGTACATGTTACAGATGACCAATGAAGCAGCCTAGCAGAGGGATGGCCAGCTTGGACCCTGAAGCCAGACTGCCTGGGTTCAAATCTTAGCTTTGCCAGTTACCATTTGTAATTGGGCAAGTTGCGTTCTTGGGCAAGTTGCTTAATCTGTTTCTCAGTTTCCCCATCTGTAAAATGGGCTAATGAAATGACCTAGGTGACAGGTTGAGATACTTGTATTATGTATACGTAATACTTACAAAGCATTTAGCATTGTGTCTAGCTGTAGTAAACACTCGAGCACACATGCACGCATGCTCAGTCATATCTGACTCTTTGCAACCCCATGGACTGTAGCCCCCCACCTCCTCTGTCCATGGGATTTTCTGGGGAAGAGTACTGGAGTGGGTTGCCATTTCCTCCTCCAGGGGATCTTCTCCACCCAGGGATCAAACTAGCATCTCCTGTGTCTCCCGCGTTGGCAGGAGGATTCTTTTGCCACTGCCTGCCCAGAAGCTGAGAAGGAGGGTCTGGGCTGAAGGAGGTCTGTTGGAGCTGTGGTTGTCCTGACTGGTCCCTGTGAGGAAGTGGCTCTGGGAGGGGCACTGGGGGTACTCAGCCTTCAGTGCCAATTGTCTGTTGACCAGTAAAGACCTCAGTAAATTTCCACCCTCTGCAACTTGGCCTTGTTTTTTGCATTTTAACCAAAGTAAAAATAAAATCTCTGGGGAGGGGTGGACGAGGCGACGGGAGGGAAGGGACCTGTGTGTTGCGGGGCGGCCCCCACCAGCTGGGCAGGGCCCCGGGTGCCCTTTCCCAGAGGAAAGGCTGAACCTTTCTGTCCTGTGAGCTTTGTCCACTAGGAAGTCAGCTGCTAGAAGCTGCTACCCCCACCCCCAGGGCTCTTCCCCGGCCCCCTGACCACTCCCTGCTTCCTGCAATTGTTGGCTCCCCCAGGCCTCTGCTTCTGCGGCCCCACAGACTCCTGGTGGAAGAGGTGGGCTAGGCCCCTGCGCACCAAAGCATTTCCTATGCTTTCAGCTGCTTCCCCCTCCCCGTCTTGCCTCTTTCCTCTAGCGCTCCATTATTTTTAGTTCTTAAGAGGATGAAGTCCAGGAGGGAGGAGGAAGGAGGAGCCAAGCCCGTGACCTTCTCAATCAGAGATGGAGCATTTGCTGGGGCTGCCTGGTAGGGAGTGTTCGGAGCATTTCCATTTTGGGTGAAGGATACCTCCATTCCTGGGTAACAACAACAAAAAAAAGGCTGATTTGGCAAGATTGTAAGCCCCTTGATTGCCAGCTCCTGTAAAGTTAGGAAGAGGGGAGGAGGGGGATCTGAAAGAATTATTCGTAGAGTGCTTTCTTCATGAACCAGAGTGAAAGAACATCCTCCAGACCCTGATGAGTGTGTGTGAAAAGGCCCCTGGGTCCGGCTCCGCTGTGCTGGAGCCTGGCGGTGTGTAGTGAACCCCAGGCAGATTGGACAGGAAATCCCCATAAGTATGCCCCCTGGAGATGTCTCTGGAAAGATCCAAGCTCAAGCATGTGAGTGTAAAGAGGTAGGAGCTGGTTTAGATCTGTTTCAGGTCCTATGGGACTTCCCCAGTGGCTCAGTGGTAAAGAATCTGCCTTCAGTGCAGGAGCCACAGGAGACGCAGGTTCGATCCCTGGGTCAGGAAGATCCCGTGGCGGAGGGCACTGCAACCCACTCCAGTATTCTTGCCTGGAGTATCCCATGGACAGAGGAGCTTGGCGGGCTACAGTCCATAGGGCTGCAAAGAATCGGACACTACTGAAGCGACTTAGCACGCGTGCATGTAGTTCCTAAGAGGTGGGATATAGCAGAGCCTCAGCCCTTGCCGTGTGGCTGGGTCTGTAAACTTTGCTCATCCGTCACATGGCTGGTTGTATCGTACTCCACTCTGTCCAGCCTGGGGCGCATCTAGCAATGAGAGGACACACTCCCGGTTCTCCAGAAGCATACCCTCTGATGGGAGACAAAGTACAGCCCAAAAGAATCCCTCTCAAAGAAGCTCTCAAAACCTATCCTGCTAGGAGGAGGCTTCCTGGAATGGTGTGTCGCTGGTCTAAGCTTTATGGAGAAGATAGGGCCGGCTCACAGATTCTAGCACTGTCGGCTAGAGCCACAGGTCAAATGTGGATCAAGGAAAGGAGGACAGAAAGCTTTGCAGGCAGAGCACCTGCATGGGCGAGGACCTGGGGCTGGAGCAGTTGTGGGACGAGAAGATGGCCCAGGGGAATCAGAGAGGGCGGTGAGGAGCCTGAGTGTAGGCAAGGAGGGCGCACAGGCATCTGGGGCAGCCGCGTGTGCCTGTGGGGCCTTGATCCTGCCTGCAGGTGTTAGGAAGTGCTCGCTGGGACCTGCCCTGGCCAGCTGGGCCTGGGCAGCCTTGTCAGGCAGGGACTCTGGGTGATGGTCGAGGAGGGAGAGTGGCCGTGAGGGCCGACCCCTGTGTGCCACACCAGGTACTACCCTTTTCCCCGAATCTGGGCTTCCGGTTGCAACAAGACAAAGGCCATTGCTCAGGAGAGAACAGCTGGGCCACTGCTCAGGGTTTTCCTGGCTTTGGCTAGAACATGCCACTAGGAGCTGACCGACTGAGGTGGACATCCCTCAGAGAGGGCCAGGCCAAGCTGCACACTCCCGTCGGGAGCCCTGGGTCCTGAGCAGCTCCTGCCCTCCAGACCCAGAGCAGAGCAGCCCTCGAAACTGACCAGGAGTGGGGAGGACAGAGCACTCCCCCTGAGAACACGGAGCCAGAGCCCACCTCTCGAGTGCACAGGAACCAGGGGGTCCGGGCCTGCTGAGGCTGGTGAGGACCGGCTGTTCTCGTTCTCCAGCCCTAGAGCAGCCGTTGGTTCTGGGGGAGGTGCTCCACCCACCCCACCCCTCAGTGTGATTCTCACCCTCTGCTGTGGGTTTTTTGCAGGACAGGTGAGGAAAGGGCATGCCAGGCACAGCCCCTGTGAAAGGTGTTCTGAACCACCCAGCATGTGGGAACATCATGTAGGGGCGGGAGCGGGGTACAGATTAAACTCAGCACTACTCGGATCTTTCTCAAAAAGTGTTTTTGCGTTTGGCTTTTAGGGGAGTTTTCTTGTTTGTTAAAGGAGGAAGATGGTTAGTCTTCAAATCCAGATCCTTATTTTTAGCCGGAGCTACCTGCCCTGCCAAGTCCTTGGGCTTCATTTTTCCGATCCTTGGTGTCTAGGTTTTGAAAGGCCTTCCCTCCTCCCCTCCAGGCTCCCGGCTCCCTTTGGCAGGGGCAGGTTTCGCTTTTGGCCCCAGCCAGGTTTCTAACCAGGGCTTCGGGACGGAGCTATTGAGCCAGGGGCCCCTACCTGCCTGGGCCTGCACCCAGCTGCCGTCACAGGCAGGCTCTGCCAGGGCGAATACAATGAACAAAGTTGGCTGGCCTCAGCTCTGCAGCCTGGGAGAAGCACAGGCTTTTCCCCAGCGGAGGAAAGAATGATCACTAGGGAAACCCAAGCTGCTTTTTTAGAAAGACCAAAAGAAGAAAAGAAAGAAGAAAAACGCATTTTTTCCAAACAAGGACAACTCAATGCTTTTCTCTCAGACTTCTGCAAGAGCAGGACAAAGGCACTGACACAGAGCGAACCTCCCGGGGCAGGGGCGTCTTCACCCGCTCTCAGTGCTTTGTCACTGCCTTCCCGCAGTGTCAGGGAGGCTGTTCTGGGAACAGCTTGGAAAGGAGGGCAAGGCAGGTCTTTATTCAGACCCACTCCATCTGAAAGGTCACTCTTCTGACAAAGCACTTGCTGTTTATCCGAGACTATTTTTTAACTGGAGGAGAGACGATGGGGGCCCAGTTATCCTGTTGGCTGAAACAAAACAAGATCCTTGGAGCACACCAGGAAGCTGTGTGACCTTGGGCAAGTTACTTAACCTCTCTGAACATGTTTCACCATTTGCATAATGGTGATAACTGGATGCATGTAGTGAGTGAGGATTACATGAAATATTAGCATGGTACCTAGTGACATGTTAGGCATTTAATAGGTGATTTCTCTGCCTCTTTTCCCAGACAAGCCAGGTTATCATCACTAACCAACACACATATACACAGGCATACTTGTATGTACACGTGTGCAGCAAGGCAAAGGATTTTGGCAGTATTGCTTTGGAGAGACATGGGATACAGAGATAATTTCCCTTTTCTGATATTTTAGAGATTTCCCTTCATCTCTTTCACTCAGGGAAAAAAAAAAAAAAGGATACTCTTTATAATTATCTGAAAATAAAAATTAGCCAGGTGATCTACTTAAATGAAAAGGGAAGTGCTGGAGGAGACGGTAGCATATTAAGGGAACAACTCAGGTGAGAAAGGGGTTAAGGAGAGGGTGTAAACCCCAGTACAAAATGAAATCCGTTCAGCAGGCCCACTGTTTATTATTTTCTTCACTGGAGCCTAGCAGAGTTACACATGTGTGAAATGGGGTTCTTTGGGAAGCTCTTCTTTCTCTTTTTAGCAATGTTACTGACTTTCTGAACCAGAAACTGCTGTCAAGACACCTGGGCGCTGGCCACCTCTGCTGTCCCTGAGTCATGGAGCTCGGAGGCCATGGGAGCCTCCCTGCGGGTTCCCAGCTGCCTCGAACATCCAAAGGGAAGCGTTGTAAGCAATTAATCACACAATTAGCTCATCTTCTTGCCACTGGCAATGATTGACCCTCTAGAAGTGCCCGATGGATTTTTTGCCAGTCTCTTACGCCTCGGAGGAGAAAACCATTCAATTTTTTAAAAAAAGGAAAGAAAGATAAAAGCTTGTACACAGAAGTACAAAGTGAACATCTAAGGTTCACCTGTTCAATGACCGTATACAGAGCACCCATGTATATATGTTACCGCTTCTTCAGTTCTCTCTCTAACCTGGTGGGGTGGCCAGTGGGAGGTTATCATGCCCAGTTTACAGATGAGAACACTGAGGCAGGAGAGGTTCAAAGACTTGCTCACAGCTGCAGCTGGGAAGCGGCAGAGCAAGGGATCATTCTAGCTCCAAGACCTAGGTTGTGTGCCTTCTGGAAACAAAATCCAATGCTGTGGCCTGCCTCAGAGAAAGAGGACTTTGGACAGACTCGAGGTGGAAGGGGGGAGTACAGAGAATCTGCAGGGCGGAAACGCTGCAGGCCTGGCAGGGCCAGCGGGAAGGGAAGCTGCAGAAAGGCCGGCTGCCGTGGACGAAGTGGGGTTGTGAGGAGCTGTCTTGAAGAGGCCTGCTTGTCGGAGACAGTGCAGGCTCCGCTGGGGCTGTTAGGAGGGGAGCAGAGCCCGCAGAGGCCTGCAACTTCATCTCGCTTTGAGCGATTTTGACCAGGTTCCTGATGGGTGATGTTGGATGTGGTCGCCCTCCTGCTGAGCCATGGGGGACCCCTCACAGCTGCAGGCCTCACTAATGGTGATGACCTCTCCGGGGACCCTCTCAGCAAGCACTGGCTGAGTATCTGGTGGGGCCAGGTGCAGGGGCTCCTGGGTCTCTGGAGGGTTATACTCACCCAGAGCAGAAGTGGGGAGCAGGTGTGCCCAGAGCACCTTGGGAGCACCCTGCTCAAACAGAGGAAGGGCTTCTGGGGAAAGGGGTCTCTGAGCTGCCTAGGGGTTAGCGGAGTCCTTTGCCTCTGTACCCATGCTTGTGAAAAATCCCTGGTGGCTGAAAGTGTTGAGGGCGGGTAGGGAGGGATTTAAGGAGCCAGGAGTTGCCTGGAGAATCTCAACAGTCCTGAGAGAAGGTGTGTTTGTGTGTGTGTATGCTTAGTGGCTCAGTCGTGTCTGACTCTTTGTGACCCTATGACTGTAGCCCTCCAGGCTCCTCTGTCCATGGGATTCTTCAGGTAACTGGAGTGGGTTGCCATTCCCTTCTCCAGGGGATCTTCCCAACCCAGGGATTGAATCCAGGTCTCCTGCATTGCAGGCAGATTATTCACCATCTGAGCCACCAGCAAGGCCCGAAGGTGTGTTTAGTGAGCTGCAGATGCCGCCTTGTGTGGGTCGGGGAGGGGCACCAGGCCCGGAAACCTCCTACTACATGTGAGGCAGTCCTCTAGCAAAGGGGCATCTGCATCCCCAGGACACTACCCCTTTTTCCTCCACCCATCCCAACTTTTGTGGAGAGACACAGCGTTGGTTTGGAGGGGCAGGCGGTGGCTCGAAAGAAGACAGGAAGCAGGCCCCGGAGGGCAGTGTGGGCTGAGCTGAGGAGAAGATGGTATTGACCCTGGGCAGCCCGCCCTCCTGTTGTGAGGGCTGGATCGGCTCCGACGCCACTGCCGGGCCCACTCCCTACTCAGTGGACGAGAAAGAGGTCATGAGCAAGGGCAGAGCAAGGCCAGGCCCTGAGGAATGTGCAGAGGGTGAATGAGGGGGGAGCTGAGGACATCATTCCCCTTCTGCGATTTTTGGGGTGTACTACTGGGAGCCCCCCAAGGAGAACCTTAAGCACCTTCAATCTCCTGCCCTCCCCTCCCAGCAGTCTGTGGTCATCGGCAGAGAGGGAGTAAGTCAGGAGCCGAAAGGCCTTGCAACCCCCGAGTCACCTGCTGCCACTTAGCAGCAGGGCTCTTTTCCACCCCGGGAGGCAGGGCCGGCTTCCCAGGGGAGTGAGAGCATGCAGCCCCTGAGGGCCCTCAAAGGGGCCCCACGCTTGGTGCATGCCGTGCCTCCCCATCCTGATATTCTTAACAAGTTCTGGGCCTGGGGCCCGAATTTTGCTTTGCTCTGGGCCCTGTGTATCATGCAGCCGATCCTGACAGCAGCTGAAGCATCCTGTGGGTAGGGTGGCTGGAGGCCCCCTCACGCCCTAGCCTCGGCTCCGGATCCCTGCTTTCCCGCCTTCGTCTTTCTCCTCATCTCCACCAGTCCTTTTTGCCTGTTTGATGGCCCAGCTTTGAGGTCATCCGTTTAGTCCTTTCATTTGTCTTAAGGCAATGTTCCACACAGCATGAGGCAGATAACTGGCTGGGGGAGCCAGCCGGAAGGCGGCGTTTGCCCAGGAGCCATTAGCATCATTGGGAAGCTTGGAGTCTGGTTAAGATAAACACAGAATCAGAGACGCTGCCCAGGCTTCCTCCCTGGGGCCCCGGCAGCCCCACCGGCCAGTGGATCGTTTCCGCGTTGGGCTCTCAAGGGCTCCGGGTGATTCGAGTCCAGGCTAGAGTGGGGGTGAGGAGCAGCTTTCCTGGCCAGGGCTACCCCGGGCACTCTGAGGCTCCATGTGCTGGGTGGAGGGGTCGCCTCTAGAGAGTAAACTCACATCTGCCCTGAGGCCTGGAATCTTCAGGCAAAGATGTGGAGGGAAAAGTGAGACAGAATGTGTTAGTCCCCAAGCCTTCCAAAAGCACCTAGTGGCTGGAGAGGGCTCTGCTCATGCTTGCCAGGTTCTGAAACTCCCTTTCCGGGTGACTTCTGTCACCTCAAGCTTGAAGAGGGTTGGGGTTTTGTTGTTGTTGGGTGTTTTTTTTTTTTTTTCTCCCGCTGCAATCCCTCTCTCCACATTCTCTGAATATTTGAGCTCCCGTCAAGTCAGGTATGAAGGGAGGGAACCAGCCAAAGCAGTGTCAGAGCACCACATATCTCTTGAGTCTTAAAGGACCAGCCTCTGCCCGCTGGGGCTGGCTGTTTTCTGATCCTCCTGAACTACTCTGAGAGCATTAGGGTTCTGCGCCTTTTCCCGTGCAGCCAGAGTAGAGAACAAGACCCCACCTCTCACAGAGCAAGGTCAGGGCTGTAGCAAACGTCAGCAGAAGGCCCTCCTGTCCTGCATGCAGGTAAGAAAACAGAGCAAAACCCAGACCAGTGCTTATTTAGCCCAGGCGTGCAGGCAGTCATCTAGGGATCTGTGGAGCCAGGTGGTCCAAGCCTACGAAAAACCTTACTTCCGGTCTGCAGTTGACTTACATCCAGCACAGAATCAAGGTGAGAGATGTGCACCTCCGCCCCCCCCCCGCCCCCCTGCCATCCTGCTTGACAGGCCATCAGCTTCGTGGGGCTTGCTTTCCCCTTGGAATGCCGCCCAAGAACATCCCCAGTGCAGGATCCCAGCCACAGTCTAGGAACGATTGGTCTGATCTGACTCATGGGCGAGCCCAGTGTCACCTGGTGGCTAAGCTGGAAGTGGTTCCTGCCCAGCTCCAGAGTGAGACCTGTCTGGGGTTTTGGTGGTCAGTCGTGGAGCATCTCCCAAAGACTCTGGGCCCCTCTGCTGAAGAAGCAGCCTGAACACCTCTTCCCTCTGAGCAGCGTCGTGCCCTGGCTGCCCAGGACAACTGCTGTGAAGAACCGTCCTTCCCGCCCGGTTTTCTGTCCCCGTCACCTCGTCCAGCATGCTCTGGGCTGGGAGGGGCCCTGCTTGTGGATAGACACCGCTGTTGGTATCTTGGTGTGGGGTTCCCAGGATGAACTGGCACCTGCGGCTGGGGGGAGAGTGGAATGACTGGGAAGCAATTCAACTGGTAAGATTCTTCATTTTCCAGAGGTGGACTCCTGTCCACCATGGGGCTCTTTGAAGATGAGAAATGTGGCTGTAAAGGGCCCAGCCCAGCTCCTGTCACATAGTGAGAGTCCATAAGCGATGAGTCAGTGCTGAGGGAGGCTGGCGCCCATCCTGTTGCACGTCTAGGGAAATGAGCCCT